>NC_079313.1:33176614-34396583 GCF_029931775.1 Euleptes europaea | reverse complement strand
TCCCCCCCTCCCCCAGAGCTGGAGACCCCCCGGAGAGGGGGCTGCCCAGCCCCCTCCACCCTGGCGTCCTCCCCCAGAGGCTGGAGACCCCCCTGGCCAGCTGGGCCAGAGGGGGCTTGCCAGCCCCCTCCACCCCCCTCCCCCAGAGGCTGGAGACCCCCTGGGCCCAGCTGGGCCAGAGGGGGCTGCCCAGCCCCGTCCACAACCCCTCCCCCAGAAGCTGGAGACCCCCTGGGAGAGGGGGCTGCCCAGCCCCCTCCACCCCCCTCCCCCAGAGGCTGGAGACCCCCTGGAGAGGGGGCTGCCCAGCCCCCTCCACCCCCCTCCCCCAGAGGCTGGAGACCCCGGACTGGAGAGGGGGCTGCCCAGCCCCCTCCACCCCCCTCCCCCCAGAGGCTGGAAACCCCCTGGAGACGGGGCTGCCCAGCCCCCTCCATCCCCCTCCGCCCAGAGGGCTGGAGACCCCCTGGGCCCAGCTGGGCCAGAGGGGGCTGCCCAGCCCCCTCCACCCCCCTCCCCCAGAGGCTGGAGACACCCTGGAGAGGGGGCTGCCCAGCCCCCTCCCCCCCCTCCCCCAGAGGCTGGAGACCCCCTGGAGAGGGGGCTGCCCCAGCCCCCTCCCCCCCCTCCCCCAGAGGCTGGAGACCCCTGGGAGAGGGTGGCTGCCCAGCCCCCTCCCCCCCCCTCCCCCAGAGGCTGGAGACCCCATGGAGAGGGGGCTGCCCAGCCCCCTTCCCCCCCTCCCCCAGAGGCTGGAGACCCCCTGGAGAGGGGGCTGCCCAGCCCCTCCACCCCCCCTCCCCCAGAGGCTGGAGACCCCCTGGAGAGGGGGCTGCCCAGCCCCCTCCCCCCCCCCCCTCCCCCAGAGGCTGGAGACCCCCTGGAGAGGGGGCTGCCCAGCCCCCTCCCCCCCCCTCCCCCAGAGGCTGGAGACCCCCTGGAGAGGGGCTGCCCAGCCCCCTCCCCCCCCTCCCCCAGAGGCTGAGACCCCCTGGAGAGGGGGCTGCCCAGCCCCCTCCCCCCCCCTCCCCCAGAGGCTGGAGTCCCCCTGGAGAGGGGGCTGCCCAGCCCCCTCCCCCCCACTCCCCAGAGGCTGGAGACCCCCTGGAGAGGGTGCTGCCCAGCCCCCTCCCCCCCCCCTCCCCCAGAGGCTGGAGACCCCCTGGAGAGGGGGCTGCCCAGCCCCCTCCCCCCCTCCCCCAGAGGCTGGAGACCCCCTGGAGAGGGGGGCTGCCCAGCCCCCTCCCCCCCTCCCCAGAGGCTGGAGACCCCCTGGAGAGGGGGCTGCCCAGCCCCCTCCCCCCCCCTCCCCCAGAGGCTGGAGACCCCCTGGAGAGGGGGCTGCCCAGCCCCCTCCCCCCCCTCCCCCAGAGGCTGGAGACCCCCTGGAGAGGGGGCTGCCCAGACCCCCTCTCCCCCCTCCCCCAGAGGCTGGAGACCCCCCTGGAAGTGGGGGCTGCCCAGCCCCCTCCCCCCCCCTCCCCCAGAGGCTGGAGACCCCCTGGAGAGGGGGCTGCCCAGCCCCCTCCCCCCCCCAGAGGCTAGAGACCCCCTGGAGAGGGGGCTGCCCAGCCCCCCCCCCTCCCCCAGAGGCTGGAGACCCCCTGGAGAGGGGGCTGCCCAGCCCCCTCCACCCCTCCCCCAGAGGCTGGAGACCCCCTGGAGAGGGGGGCTGCCCAGCCCCCTCCCCCCCCCTCCCCCAGAGGCTGGAGACCCCCTGGAGAGGGGGCTGCCCAGCCCCTCCCCCCCCCTCCCCCAGAGGCTGGAGACGCCCTGGGCCCAGCTGGGCCAGACGGGGCTGCCCAGCCCCCTCCACCCCCCTCCCCCAGAGGCTGGAGACCCCCTGGAGAGGGGGCTTGCCCAGCCCCCTCCACCCTCCTCCCCCAGAGGCTGGAGACGCCCTGGGCCCAGCTGGGCCAGAGGGGGCTGCCCAGCCCCCTCCACCCCCCTCCCCCAGAGGCTGGAGACCCCCTGGAGAGGGGCTGTCCAGCCCCCTCCACCCTCCTCACCCAGAGGCTGGAGACGCCCTGGGCCCAGCTGGGCCAGAGGGGGCTGCCCAGCCCCCTCCACCCCCCTCCCCCAGAGGCTGGAGACCCCCAGGGGGTCTCCAGCCTCTGGGGGTGGGAGGGGGCTGGGCAGGCCCCCTCTGGCCCAGCTGGGCCCAGGGGGTCTCCAGCCTCTGGGGGTGGGGAGGGGCTGGGCAGCCCCCTCTCCAGGGGTCTCCAGCCTCTGGGGGTGGGAGGGGGCTGGCAGCCCCCTCTGGCCCAGCTGGGCCCAGGGGGTCTCCAGCCTCTGGGGGTGGGAGGGGGCTGGGCAGCCCCCTCTCCAGGGGGTCTCCAGCCTCTGGGGGTGGGAGGGGGCTGGGCAGCCCCCTCCACCCCCCCCCCTCCCCCAGAGGCTGGAGACCCCCTGGGCCCAGCTGGGCCAGAGGGGGCTGCCCAGCCCCCTCCCCACCCCCAGAGGCTGGAGACCCCCCGGGCCCAGCTGGGCCAGAGGGGGCTGCCCAGCCCCCTCCACCCCCCTCCCCCAGAGGCTGGAGACCCCCCCGGAGAGGGGGCTTGCCCAGCCCCCTCCACCCACCTCCCCAAGAGGCTGGAGACCCCCTGGGCCCAGCTGGGCCAGAGGGGGCTGCCCAGCCCCCTCCACCCCCCTCCCCCAGAGGCTGGAGACCCCCTGGGCCCAGCTGGGCCAGAGGGGGCTGCCCAGCCCTGTCCACACCCCTCCCCCAGAAGGCTGGAGACCCCCTGGAGAGGGGGCTGCCCAGCCCCCTCCACCCCCCTCCCCCAGAGGCTGGAGACCCCCTGGAGAGGGGGCTGCCCAGCCCCCTCCACCCCCCCTCCCCCAGAGGCTGGAGACCCCCCTGGAGAGGGGCTGCCCAGCCCCCTCCACCCCCCTCCCCCAGAGGCTGGAAACCCCCTGGAGACGGGGCTGCCCAGCCCCCTCCATCCCCCTCCCCCAGAGGCTGGAGACCCCCTGGGCCCAGCTGGGCCAGAGGGGGGCTGCCCAGCCCCCTCCACCCCCCCTCCCCCAGAGGCTGGAGACACCCTGAGAGGGGGCTGCCCAGCCCCCTCCCCCCCCTCCCCAAGAGGCTGGAGACCCCCTGGAGAGGGGGCTGCCCAGCCCCCTCCCCCCCCTCCCCCAGAGGCTGGAGACCCCCTGGAGAGGGGGCTGCCCAGCCCCCTCCCCCCCCTCCCCCAGAGGCTGGAGACCCCATGGAGAGGGGGCTACCCAGCCCCCTCCCCCCTCCCCCAGAGGCTGGAGACCCCCTGGAGAGGGGGCTGCCCAGCCCCCTCCACCCCCCCTCCCCCAGAGGCTTGGAGGACCCCCTGGAGAGGGGGCTGCCCAGCCCCCTCACCCCCCCTCCCCCAGAGGCTGGAGACCCCCTGGAGAGGGGGCTGCCCAGCCCCCTCCCCCCCCCCTCCCCCAGAGGCTGGAGACCCCCTGGAGAGGGGGCTGCCCAGCCCCCTCCCCCCCCTCCCCCAGAGGCTGGAGACCCCCTGGAGAGGGGGCTGCCCAGCCCCCTCCCCCCCCTCCCCAGAGGCTGGAGACCCCCTGGAGAGGGGGCTGCCCAGCCCCCTCCCCCCCCTCCCCCAGAGGCTGGAGACCCCCTGGAGAGGGTGCTGCCCAGCCCCCTCCCCCCCTCCCCCAGAGGCTGGAGACCCCCTGGAGAGGGGGCTGCCCAGCCCCCTCCCCCCCTCCCCCCAGAGGCTGGAGACCCCCTGGAGAGGGGGCTGCCCAGCCCCCCTCCCCCCCCCTCCCCCAGAGGCTGGAGACCCCCTGGAGAGGGGGCTGCCCAGCCCCCTCCCCCCCTCCCCCAGAGGCTGGAGACCCCCTGGAGAGGGTGGCTGCCCAGCCCCCTCCCCCCCCCTCCCCCAGAGGCTGGAGACCCCCTGGAGAGGGGGCTGCCCAGCCCCCTCCCCCCCCTCCCCCAGAGGCTGGAGACCCCCTGGAGTGGGGGCTGCCCAGC
Source organism: Euleptes europaea (assembly GCF_029931775.1). Lineage (NCBI taxonomy): Eukaryota > Metazoa > Chordata > Lepidosauria > Squamata > Sphaerodactylidae > Euleptes > Euleptes europaea. The sequence continues at coordinate 34,392,616 of NC_079313.1, read as the reverse complement.
CCCCTCCCCCCCCCTCCCCCAGAGGCTGGAGACCCCCTGGAGAGGGGGCTGCCCAGCCCCCTCCCCCCCCTCCCCCAGAGGCTAGAGACCCCCTGGAGAGGGGGCTGCCCAGCCCCCCCCCTCCCCCAGAGGCTGGAGACCCCCTGGAGAGGGGGCTGCCCAGCCCCCGTCCCCCCCCCCTCCCCCAGAGGCTGGAGACCCCCTGGAGAGGGGGCTGCCCAGCCCCCTCCCCCCCCCTCCCCCAGAGGCTGGAGACCCCCTGGAGAGGGGGCTGCCCAGCCCCCTCCCCCCCCCTCCCCCAGAGGCTGGAGACGCCCTGGGCCCAGCTGGGCCAGACGGGGCTGCCCAGCCCCCTCCACCCCCCCTCCCCCAGAGGCTGTAGACCCCCTGGAGAGGGGGCTGCCCAGCCCCCTCCACCCTCCTCCCCCAGAGGCTGGAGACGTCCTGGGCCCAGCTGGGCCAGAGGGGGCTGCCCAGCCCCCTCCACCCCCCTCCCCCAGAGGCTGGAGACCCCCTGGAGAGGGGGCTGTCCAGCCCCCTCCACCCTCCTCACCCAGAGGCTGGAGACGCCCTGGGCCCAGCTGGGCCAGAGGGGGGCTGCCCAGCCCCCCTCCACCCCCCCTCCCCCAGAGGCTGGAGACCCCCAGGGGGTCTCCAGCCTCTGGGGGTGGGAGGGGGCTGGGCAGCCCCCTCTGGCCCAGCTGGGCCCAGGGGGTCTCCAGCCTCTGGGGGTGGGAGGGGGCTGGGCAGCCCCCTCTCCAGGGGGTCTCCAGCCTCTGGGGGTGGGAGGGGGCTGGGCAGCCCCCTCTGGCCCAGCTGGGCCCAGGGGGTCTCCAGCCTCTGGGGGTGGGAGGGGGCTGGGCAGCCCCCTCTCCAGGGGGTCTCCAGCCTCTGGGGGTGGGAGGGGGCTGGGCAGCCCCCTCCACCCCCCCTCCCCCAGAGGCTGGAGACCCCCTGGAGAGGGGGCTGCCCAGCCCCCTCCACCCTCCTCCCCCAGAGGCTGGAGACGCCCTGGGCCCAGCTGGGCCAGAGGGGGCTGCCCAGCCCCCTCCACCCCCCTCCCCCAGAGGCTGGAGACCCCTGGAGAGGGGGCTGCCCAGCCCCCTCCACCCCCTCCCCCTGAGGCTGGAGACCCCCTGGAGAGGGGGCTGCCCAGCCCCCTCCACCCCCTCCCCCAGAGGCTGGAGACCCCCTGGAGAGGGGGCTGCCCAGCCCCCTCCACCCCCCCTCCCCCAGAGGCTGGAAACCCCCTGGAGAGGGGGCTGCCCAGCCCCCTCCACCCCCCTCCCCCAGAGGCTGGAGACCCCCTGGGCCCAGCTGGGCCAGAGGGGGCTGTCCAGCCCCCTCCACCCCCCTCCCCCAGAGGCTGGAGACCCCCTGGAGAGGGGGCTGCCAGCCCCCTCCACCCCCCTCCCCCAGAGGCTGGAGACCCCCTTGGCCCAGCTGGGCCAGAGGGGGCTGCCCAGCCCCCTCCACCCCCCCTCCCCCAGAGGCTGGAGCCCCCCTGGGCCCAGCTGGGCCAGAGGGGGCTGCCCAGCCCCCTCCACCCCCCTCTCCCAGAGGCTGGAGACCTCCTGGAGAGGGGGCTGCCCAGCTCCCTCCACCCCCCCTCCCCCAGAGGCTGGAGACCCCCTGGGCCCAGCTGGGCCAGAGGGGCTGCCCAGCCCCCTCCACCCCCCTCCCTCAGAGGCTGGAGACCCCCTGGAGAGGGGGCTGCCCAGCCCCCTCCACCCCCTTCCCCCCAGAGGCTGGAGACCCCCTGGGCCCAGCTGGGCCAGAGGGGGCTGCCCAGCCCCCTCCACCCCCCCTCCCCCAGAGGCTGGAGACCCCCTGGAGAGGGGGCTGCCCAGCCCCCTCCACCCCCCTCCCCCAGAGGCTGGAGACCCCCTGGAGAGGGGGCTGCCCAGCCCCCTCCACCCCCCCTCCCCCAGAGGCTGGAGACCCCCTGGGCCCAGCTGGGCCAGAGGGGGCTGCCCAGCCCCCTCCACCCCCCTCCCCCAGAGGCTGGAGACCCCCTGGGCCCAGCCCACTGCTAGGCTGGGCCAGAGGGGGCTGCCCAGCCCCCTCCGCCCCCTCCCCCAGGGGCTGGAGACCCCCTGGGCCCAGCCCACCACTAGGCTGGGCCAGAGGGGGGGCTGCCCAGCCCCCTCCACCCCCCCTCCCCCAGAGGCTGGAGACCCCCTGGGCCCAGCCCACTGCTAGGCTGGGCCAGAGGGGGCTGCCCAGCCCCCTCCGCCCCCCCTCCCCCAGGGGCTGGAGACCCCCTGGGCCCAGCCCACCGCTAGGCTGGGCCAGAGGGGGCTGCCCAGCCCCCCTCCACCCCCCTCCCCCAGGGGCTGGAGACCCCCTGGGCCCAGCCCACTGCTAGGCGACCCCCCCCAGTTTCCCACCTTTGTTGAGTTCGGTCGGTCTCCGAACTAAAAACTGCCAAATCGGGAGAAATTCGGCGGTGTTTCAGTTTGGGACGAACCGTATCGACAGCCCTAGATTATAATCCCACTCTTTCATCAGAAACAGCAGCAATTTCATGGTATTGATTTTTACAATCAAGGCATAATTTGTTTTCAATACCTGGAACTTCAAAGCTGTCCATACATGTGGTGGTGTCGACATTCTCTACATGGTTCGAGCTTGGAAAGGTCAGGCAGCATTACAGAGAATGAGCTTTTGACCATGTGAACCTGTTTTTCAACAAAACTAACATTCTATTTATATTGCTTCAGGGAAATGATTTGATGATTAAGAAGCAATGCTAAATCTTACAAAATATATAAGTGATTTAGGAGTTGCTGTGTTAATCAGAATGAATTAACGTTTCACACAGATTAGATTATTAGCAATGCATAGTAGTCACATTATCATCTGCCAACCCTGTACCGTTTACACCTCTGCTTGCTAATGATTTTTTGCACTTAACGGCAGCTGCATATCTTAACACATAAGCAACTGTTAAGAAGGGGTCTATTAAGAGATGTGGTCCTAAATCCAATACACAGTCAGGTATCTTTCAGTTCCCTTGATTTCACTGGGGTTTAAGTGCATATAATTGGGCAATGGATTACCTTGCCTTCAATGTGTAGCTATTTTGGCATATATGAATATTTTCTACATCATTAGCTATTATTTATAAAAGTAAAGATGTAACACAGCTAGGGAAATTTCAAGTCACTTAAACAGTTTTAATCTCACTTCCCTCAGCAGTGACAAGTTCCAGACTGGCTCCCTTTGTAGGAGAGAGGATTAGAGATTTACAGTATTTTTGTAGTATTGATTTTATAAATGTAGAAGCACACAGGTGAAACACAGTCACTCTTAAAGGAGAACAAGCCTCCACCCCAAATTAGATCCAGAGAGAGAGCAAGAGCGAGAGAGAGAGAGAGAGATTCAGTACCCCAACAGGGCCAGATTAAGACATGCCGAGGCCATAAATTAGGTCATGTTTAAGAGTAGGGTTACCAACTCCTGGTTGGGAATTTCTTGGAGATTTGGGGGTGAAGCCTGGGGGAGGGATTGGGGGAGGGATGGACCTCAATGGAGCATAATGCCATTCAGTCCGCCATATGAAACATTCATTTTCTCTAGGGGAACTGATCTCTGTAATCTGGAGATAAATTGTAATTCAGAAAGTTCTCCAGGCGCCACCTAGAGATTGACAGCTCTATTTAACAGGCTGCATCATATTACCCCCCCAAATGTATATTAGAAAAATGTTGTAATTTCTTTCTTTCTTTCTTTCTTTCTTTCTTTCTTTCTTTCTTTCTTTCTTTCTTTTTCTTTCTTTCTTTCTTTTCTTTCTTTCTTTCTTTCTTTCTTTCTTTCTTCTTTCTTTCCCTCATAATCGAGACCTTAGTTTGTACAGAAATTTAGTGCTGACCCTTTCCCCCCCCCAAGGTGCTTCAGCCAATGTCTGGTACTCTTCCACATCTCAACTGTACTTTCTTTTCAATTAATTACCTGCCTCCCTCTCCCTTAAACTAGGAGGGAGGCTCATAACTTCCAAGCTTGTCCAGAACCATCTTCTGACACCTAAGGTCCACTGAGGGGAAATCTACAATCATAAGAAACATTGCCATCCTTTTGTGGTTTAGGATAGTCTGGTCCACATTGATCAGTGCACAAGAACTGCCATCTTGGATCATACCACAGACCTAGCTATGTCTAGCATAATGTTTGCAACAGAAGCCAGCCAGAAGACAGGGAATGTTGCTTGCCCCTAGTATTTGGTATTCAAATATATTCTGCCTCAACTGTCAATTTCAGCTACTATGGTTATTAATTAGTATCAATATCTGAGAGCCCATGTGGTATAGTAGTACAGAGTCATCTTAGGATCTGGGATACATGGGTTCAAAACCCTGTTCAGCCATGAAATTCACTGGGTGGCCTTTGGACTAGTCACTGCCTATCAGCGTACTCTACTTAACAGGATTTCTGAGGGGGAAATGGAGAACGGGGAAGCATGCATACTGTCCTGAGCTCCTTGGAGGAATGGTGGGATAAAAATTTACTAGATACATTGATATCTACATAGCACTCTTACAGCAGGGGGCTGCTCTATTACAAAAACTCTATTAGTGAAAACTTAAGTGAAATCAACGGGACGTCACAAGTTATTCACTTTGGTTGCATCATGCTCTGAATTATACAGCATCTACCTCAATAAAAAAGGCTCATCGCTGTGAATTGACCTCTCTGGAACTAAATGACAAAAATGTTTTATGAGGGGAAGACTATTTAAGTATTCATGTGTCCTGTAGAAAACATTCATTCTCAGTTCTTCCTAAGTAAAACAAAACATTACAAATGGAAGACAAATTACCAGGATGAGCAATATTTCATACAGATGTTGCTGTGCAGCTAAACCAGATTCATTATTTGCTCTTTTGTCTGTAGGGCTAATGACAACTAAGCCTTCACCTTAAATAAAAATGCTCTCCGTGTATGGTCATTCCCATGAATTCAAATGTTTTATATTTTCCCAGGGTATTCACAGCCAGTGTATAACAAATGGTGGTAGGATAATAGGTTCTTTATGTTTTTGCCCCAACTTAGATGTTTTATTGTAATTTTCCAATAACTTATTTCTATCTGATAACAGGGGAGCACTTCCCATTTATTAAATTTTGCCTATTTCATTAATCTAGCACATGCTGCAGACTTTATTTTGACCACCTTGCATCAGCTCCAGGGCACTATTTTGATCTTATTTAATGGGAAAGAACAGAAGCAACAAGCCAAGCCTGTCTATTTTTCAGGCAATAACAGCCAATTTATATGAGATACAGAATGTAGGCAAAGTTTGTAGAGTTTCACACAGGCTCATATCTCATCTAAAATGTCTTTTTTGACCCAGTTTCCAGATCCTTCAGTTGCCATCAAGGCTCCATTAAGGCCAGACTTCCTCTTTCTCCTCCATCTTGGTTCTGTGACCAGCTTTTCCTTCTATTCTTACAGAGATGGGGCCAAGAAAACACTAGTTTATGGCCATGTCCAACCCAATTGCTGAAAAGCAACAGACAGAGGATTGCATCAAGTATTGTATGAGTGGAAAGGAAAGTGTACTTGGGGCCAATCTGCTTGCATAAAAAGTAGCACAACAGCTACAGCAAAACATACCCCTTTTAAAGAAACCACAATGTGCATATGGAACAATGGAACATACAACAGATGGTTCACTTGATTTCATTTCAAGTAATTTATTTTTGAAGTTGTATCACAAAGAAGTTATTTGTATTACGTCTTGCACATGCAGAAAAGGTAGTGGGGGATACAGTCACTTTCACTTAGCACAAGCAAACAGTAAAGAGTAGAGTTGTGCATATTGGTATACCTGAACCGAACATAAACCCAAAATTAGCCATTTCAGCAATATTCGGGTTTTGGGTCAACCAAATACCATCACATGGGAAACTGCCCAAAGCTGAATAGGCAGTTCCCAAAAAAGCCAAACAGATATTCGGCTTTTGGCTATTCGCCTTCTGTAGAGTCTCCATTTTGTGGCCCTTATTGCCTTTAAAGGAGAACTATCTCCATTCTTCATATTCCTGCTCCCCGGCTGGTTTCCAGGGCCTCTTCTGGCTCTATTGACTCATTAGCTCATGCCCTTTTGGAATGCAGCTTTTACGAGGAACTTCGATCACACTATATTTCCCCCCTTTTAACATACAAATCCAATGCCTCTGTGACTGACATAATGCCTTTTTTACTAAGCGATAGGGACCCCAAGGCTACATTGTCAGTGGCAAGATTTGTTTCAGTCCTTATATCCCTCCAACACTAGATATATGCTGCTCAAGATCAATCGATCAAGGAGCTTCTAAGGGATAAAAGGAAAAGGAAAAAGGTTTCCAGGGCAGCAGCAGGAGGGAAGAAGCAGGTATGTTGGAGTGGCCAATAGAAAGGCTCACTGGAGCTTCTCATGTGGCCAATGGCAGCAATGCATTTTGTATTGCTGCAAAGCCAGTTGGTGCAATCTACCTGGATTGCAATAGAGGACAACCTAGAGAGGAGGAGGGCCAGGAATTCTCAGTGGCCAATAGGACTAGGTAAGGAAGAACAGTGTTCTTTCACCAATCACAGAAAGTGTTTTTTGGCTGGAATTATTTTCAAACCTTTCTGTGCTTGGCCAAAGACTATAAAAGCAGGTCTGGTTCCCAGACCAGGCCGTTTGAGAGCATTTGGTGGCAAAGCTTGGCTTTAGCTCCTGCTGCCTGATTCTTCCTCTGCATCCTGGTGCCTCATCCTGATCTGCTGGATTAAAACTTGATGCTTGGATTGGATTCCTTCCTGCCTGCTGCCTGGAGAAGACATTGAAGGGTTTGCAATATCATAGTTTCCCTTTCAAACCAGCTGTTGTATTTGGGGCTTATTTTCTAAATTTTGCTAGAATCTTGGTGGTGGGTGGGTGGGGGTAATTTGATTATTTTGGGTGGGAAGCTTCCATTCTTCTACTGCTTGCTGTTTCAAAGTTGCATTGTTTGAATTTTGGGGTTTTCTCTGCTTCAGATCTTGCTGTTTTTCATCTGAAAGGAGGGGGTGATTTGATGGTTGGGAGGGGCACTGCGTTGCTGTCATCATCATTCTCATTGTTGAATTTAGAGAGTGTTTTTTGGCAGTTTGGTCTCTCCCTGTGTAAACTTTGCAATGTTTTCCTATGGAAAATGTGGCAACCCCTTTGGGACCCCATAAAATTGGACCCCTGACCCAGTCTTCACCAAACTTTGGGATTCATGCAAGGAGAGCTCCTTCATGCTACCCTGAAAATTTGGAAACTTTGCCTCCAAAAATGTCCCCACAGTAGCTTCAAAGATTTCCCCCCATAGACTGTAATGGGCCTGAATTTTTTTGGGAAACCCAGAAATAAACCAAATACAAATGTTTACTGGTGTCGATATTTGGCTTATTTTGAGTTTACCGAAAAAAATCAGGTCCAATAAACCCAAAATTTACCTCTCCCCCGCACAACCCTAGTAAGGAGTAAGTTCAGTGTTTCTGCTTGCTGAAAGACTGCTGTGCATGTGACAAATTTCCACAGACTCTAACCCACAAGCAGGATTGGGTCACCAAGACTTCTGCAGTTCAATCTGAAGCAGTGTTACACCCTCCAAAGCCTACGACCACAGCAAAGTGTATTCTGTTTGGGACTGCTTCTGATAGCACTGGTACACTGCTCGTCAATTATCAAGGTGCTCCTTCACAAATTGACATTCATTTCTAATAACTGTTGTTATATCATAATTTCTAGCTAATATTTTCCCTCACATGACTTGAGAGTGGACAGGTGAGAGTTAATTCTAGCACTCCATGTTCTGATCATGCAGCCCAGACCACCGCTGACACGCTTCCTTCCCACTCCACAAGACTTCCCTTCCTTTACTTATTTCAAGTTTTCTCACTACATAGGAACTCCCTTTGCTACACTGATCAGGGTTTTTGTAGTTCCGAGGTTCCAGTTGGGATAGGGGCTGCATAGACCAGCTTTGCTCAGGACCTGCATAAGTGACACCTTAAGAAAATATCTGTTATGGCGCTGTAAGAGCACAATGCTCCAACTAGAAGCTAATCACATCTATTGCCAATAAGATGTTTGGGCTGCTTTACAACCTTTCTCATTTTCTCCTGAGCATCTACTCTTCCAAAGAAGCACTTTTGGTGCAGCTGAGCTCGGCCACCCATTTATGGTTGCGGTTAAGATTGATATGCATCCCTGAATGATATATTTAACTAACAACAGGAAATAATTTATGGGGAAAATACAGTGCTTATACATCCATGATATATCTTATTTGCTGCTATGGATTCTCATCTCTGCTGGATATGTGGCAACTTTAACATTTCCTGCTGAGTCTTAAGTATCTCCTGCGCAGAAAAGATGCTGGAGGGAGAAGGAAGGAGGAAAAAGAAAGAGGGTAATCTACAAATGAATATGTCTGGAATACCATACATTTTAAGACCTTACCCAATGAGCTGTTTGGCTTAGACACCAATGGATATCTGGCCTAGGGGATTTTTTTTTGTTGATGTATGAGTATAGCTACAAATAGTAGAAAAACATGAGCAAAGATGTGTATTCTCCAAAGGTATCAATTTACCAGACTCTTTGATGGTCTGGTAACTATCTGGTGTGATCTACAATGGATCTGCTTGTTGAAGAGATTTGTTTATGCCTTTTAAATAATTTATTAATATGAATTGCTACTGCTGACATTCTTCAGCTTTGATCCCCCTCGGAGGATCTGGAAATTAAATATCTGTGAGGGAATTCATGATTTCTCTGGTGTGCACCCATGCAAATTCACACATGCCAACAGACTGCTACTTTATATTCTGTAGCTAGTGAAATTTGTTTTGAATGGCTTATTATATATTAACTGGCAATTATGTTTTCCTAGCTGCTGCCAAAAATACCTTTAATAAACCAGTGTAAGGGTCAATTGATCACCAAATGAAGTTGAATTAATTTTAACCTGGAATTATGGGTTGCATTGAGTGTGCTACCAGTCTCTGAGAAAAAAAAGTCAGTCTTTTAGTATTTCCCTTTAAACTAATGCATTGGGGGGGGGGGAGATAAGAAAATTAAGAAAAAAAATACTTTTATTCATTTCACCCTAAATGTTCATTTCCGTTTCCCATTCACTGAAGTTAGGGATAGAAAATGATGTCTCAGCATATATACACTTCTATTTACACAAAAATTACAAGTCGGGCCACTTATAAGGAGAAAGTGCAGATCATGTAGTTGTAGAAAATGGAAAACCAAGTTTTATTAGGTTCCCCACCCCCCACCCCCACCCATCACTTCAATTTATCTCTGATTCACAGGTGAGGTCTAATATTGCTTTTCAGAAAAAGAGCAAACACCTCCTTTGCTTTTGTATCAGCACACAAGTGGGTATTTGGAGCAGACAGCAGGCAAAGAAGAACTTTTAGCCACATGTACTAGTGAGGGAAAGGGAGACTTGGGGGTCTTCAATGTACAAAACATGCTGGCACAAGTGCCCCCAACATGTCCATATTTTCACTGATGAATATTGGAGAACGAAGAGGTTGGGAAAGATATGTTCCAGCACCATTGCTAAATACCTACAGGAGCTGCAGAAGCTGCTATAAATGCACACCATACAAATTCAGTTGTAAAGGCCAGGACGGGGAGTTTCCTACAAGCACAGACGAGTTAGCAAAGCCAACTCTACCAGCCTGAAATATAATCATGCTTCAGCTGCAGCAGTGGAAATTGTTGCCTTTTTCTGATATATTTAAAGCTGCTACGTAAGCGTGGGCTGCTAGAGAGTCTGCCAGATTTTTTCACTGTGAAAGCAAGCATGACCTCTGCAAAGATAGATGCCCCCTAGAACAATTGTTTCCCTCTTTGGGAAGTGATTTTGGAGACTAAGTAGTAAATATAAACGGAGTCGATCTGTGTTTGTTTAGTTTTTATAGCTCTTCCTACTTCAGCCAGGGTTCAGCAAGGGATATGCCAGTGCTAGGCTAGAGCAGATTGTTTGAGAGCATCTAATCCAAGAGCACTCCCAGGATAGGGGCAGTTAACAAAACCAAATACAAAACACTAAAGTGTGATTCCTCACTAGGGGTGTGTATCATTCCCCCCCCCCCCGGTATTTTTTTGATTCGGCTTTATTGGACCTGAATTTTTTAGGAAAAGCCCAAAAAGCCAAATACACATACTGGTAAATGGGGTTTTCCGGCTTTCTCAAAGATATATGAAACTTTTCGGCTCCGTTAAAGTCTATGAGGAATATTTTTGGGTCTCTGGAGGGGATGTTTTTCAAGGTGGAGGCACCAAATTGCAGCATAACTTCAAGTGACTCTCCTTAGAAGACCCTCCAAGTGTGGTGAAGTTTGGATCAGGGGGTCTGATTTTATGGGCCCCCAGAGGGGTGCCCCCATCTATCCAATTTAATTTTCAATTGTTTCCAGTGGAAAATGGGACACAAAGGTGCAGGCACAAAGGTAAAGCCTCTTAAGTTGTTCTGAAGTACTTCCCTGTTCCCATATGGTGGAGGAATGCCAAAGCTGTCTCTTTGCTTTGTAGTGGAAGGAAATGGGCACCACAAAACCATTAATAGGCACAATTGCACCCATGGGCAGTGAAGGGTATTCCATCCTCCTTGGTCACCCGTTCATCTTTGGTTCTCTGGTCTGCCATCCTAGCCCCTCTACAGCACATAGCTTCTCCAGTCATTAAGAACCTTACTAGGGTTCCTCCCTCCTGCCACCCAGCTAAAGCAGAAACCGTTGAGTAGCATTGCTAGTGAACAGCATTAATCTGAACAATGTGAGGAGGGAGATCTCTAGGAGCCTGATGTCAGCAGCTTGAAGCTTTCTAAAGGGAAAGATAACAATAGGAACTACTTATAAAGCTGCAGGAAGAGAATTAATTGATTAATTCTGATCTATAGACAATATTTTCACTACTTACCACAGCTTTTTAGCCCATGCTGCTCCATTAGGACTGGCTAGTTCCAACACTTCTATAATAGCAGAAGCAACAACTCTGCCATGCAGGTTCTACACTGTAGACTAGTGGTCTTCAGCCTTTCCAGATTCAACAAAACCCACTCAATATTAGTCCCACCAAGCTGGGAGCATGTGATAGGAAGTCATTTGACATCAAAATCACATGACAGGAAGAGGCGCAGCCAGGAATAATAACCTCACCAGCTGCTGTGTTGAAGATCACTGTCCTAAACCTAACAACTATAACACCTCTTAGATCCTTCTTTACCTATCTATTTCTGTCTGGCCAAGGAAGAGGCTGTGGCTCAGTGGTAGAGCATCTGCTTGGCATGCAGAAGGTTTCAGGTTCAATCCCTGTCATCTCCAGTTAAAGGGACTAGGCAAGTAGTTGATGTGAAAGACCCCTGCCTGAGACCCTGGAAAGCCTCTGCCAGTCTGAGTAGACAATAGTGACTTCATCAAGGGTCTGATTCAATATAAGGCAGATTCATGTGCTCAATGGTGCAAAGGCTCTCCCAACTTTAAACCCTTTATTTCATTGTGTGTCTTTTCATTCTTACTTCAGCTGCAGATGTCTGCTGCACATTGTTTCCTTGGCTCCCTGCTTTTCAGGCTGCTGTCTCTTTTTCCCTTCTTCCTTTAGGCTGCAACCACCCTGTCACTTGGCCAGACTCCTTAACATTCCTCTGTGTCTTGTCCCAGAGCATACAGCCCCTGCTGACCTTAAATGATAAATAAAGATAAATTCAGAACTTCTTTTCTCCTCAATCCCCTTTTGCTTCAATGCCCTGTCATTTCTGCTTTTGTTGGAGCCTCATTTTTCCTTTTCACCTCCTTCAGGTTCCTGTTTTTCAATCCATTACCTACTGTGTAACCTTCCATCAGCTACTTTTGATTACTGTCCCTTAGTTTCCCCTGCTGTACTCATGTGTTGCTGTACAGTTACAGACCCAGCCAAACTGACAACTTTGCCTTGCCCCACAGAAGTTGGACTGCAAAGGTTTTCAGTGCAAGCCAAAGAGGTGTCTTACCCTTCTAAGCTAATTGACTTCATTGGAATCAGATGAGCATGTCGGTTTAGGATGGCACTCTCCCAAGAACTGAGCATTCTGAGTCATTTTCCATTTGTCCGAGGCTTCACAACACAAACACAACATAGTTTAGACAACTTTCCACAAATTGTACAACTGTACATCAAGCCATCACTCTGCAATTAGAAAATGTGTGAACTTTTGGTGGTAACAGTTCAGCCAGTGGCTACTAGAGTTGCCAGGTTCCTCTTTGCCACCAGCAGGAGGTTTTTGGGGTAGAGCCTGAGGAGGGCAGGATTTGGGGAGGGGAGGGACTTCAATGCTATAGAGTCCAATTGCCAAAACAGCCATTTTCTCCAGGTGAACTGATCTCTATCAGTTGGAGATCAGTTGTAATAGCAGGAGATCTCCAGCTACTACCTGGAGGTTGGGAACCCTAATGGCTAGGCATGCTGGAGATGGGTTAAAGGTTCACAAAAGGTTAAAGGTTTCATGCATAAATTGATGTGTACTTGTTGCCAAAAACAAAAGGAAGGCAACACTAGGCTAAAGCAGGGATATTTATGTGTGTTGAGGTGGGGATTCTAGCATGATGCTGTAGTTAGAGGGTTGGACTAGAATCTGGGAGACTCAAGTTCAAATCCCCCAGTCTTGCTGGGTGAACTTGGACCAGTCATTCTCTCTCTTAGCCTAACCCACATTACAGGGATGTTGTTGTGAGAGTAAAATGGAGGAGCATAGAATGATATGTAAGCTGGTTTGTATCCCCATTGGGGAGAAGAGTGGGGAATAAATATATCAATCAACCAACAAAAAATGAATAGCAGCAACTGAGGACAGTAGGGAAACTGGCATCCATTTAATCTTTGCACATAAAAGCTTGCTGCAATCCACTAGCTTCCTTGATGGAAGTTCACGAATCTTTGTGACAGTTGGTGAGAGCAAGCCTTTTTAAGAGCAAAGTGATCATTTACTGTCACAGGTGAAAGTTTTTTTTTGTAGAAATCTATTGCCCTGCAGGTTATTAAAGTGAAAGATGAAGCAACACATATCAAAGGTTTCCATCTGAGGGGTACTCATTTGTTAAAACAATTGATAAGTGGGCAAGCAACCAAAAACAGTCAATAGAAAATGATGGATACAAGCACACTTTTTCCCCAGAGAGCTCTGCTTTAGATATTTGTATCTGACTGTGAAAATGCATAGAATGCTACAAGCATATTGCAGAATAACTGTATTTTTCTTCCTCCATCTGGAAAATAGCTTGCACCCAAAAGAGTTTTAGTCTAAACTGTGATATTGAAATGATATGCTAGTGGCCAATTCAGTTTATCAGCTTCAGTGGGGGAACAGCTAAATACCACAGGCCTCGAGAAACTCCCCATCTTAATTACATTTTGAAAATGGCTCTCATCTGTCTTGCCATCCTGTCATTAGTCATGTGTGACCTTTCCATGGAATAACAGATTAGCTAACACATTTGAGAAGCAAAAAAAAAAAATTGTTTGCAGCTAAAGCAAAGGAATCACTTTCGGTTAGATAAAAAAATCGTCTTTATTTCCATTTATTCCAATACATCTTTTTGAAAGCCAGAATACAGCCTGGACAATGCCTAGGAACCTGTATTGGGCTTGTTTTTTTCTCCTTTTCCTGCCCGTTTTCCTTTACAACTAGAATGATATCAATTAGCAAAATGATCCTTCAATTATCTATATTTTGATTCTGCCTTAACACCAGGCTGATTTGCTGTTTAGATATTTATATCCCAGTTTTCTCTCCAACGTGGCCCAGAGCAGCTTACAATATCGTTCTTCCCTTCTTCACTTTATCCTCATGACAAAAACCTACCAGGTACACTAAGAGCGCAATCCTAAAGGGGAGGGGTAGGTCTGTGGGGGCCGGGAGGGTGGAGCCACAGTGCCTCCTATGAGGCTTCCCAGCTGCCGTGGACAAGGGGGAAAAAAAGCATTTTTTTTTTAATTTAGAAAGGAAAAAAAAAGGGAAATGCCCATTGAAACCAGTGAGGCTGCGCCACCAAAAAAGGTGGTGCAACCCCACTTCTGCTCAAGGCGGCATTCCCTGGGCAAAAGGGAAAGCTCTGCCATCATGACTGTGCTGGCGGGTGGGGCCAGTGGCACCCGAACGCCGGCGTGTTTGCCCCTGCACTGGCGTAGATGCCACCTTATTCCATGATAAGGTGACACCTATGCCGGCGTGGAGTCCTGCCAGCTCCAAAGGTGTCCCCCCCCTTCAGGAATGGGCTCCCTGATTCAGGGAGCCTAGAAAAAACACACTGATGTGAGGCTATATAAACAACGAATAAGTAGCCCTTCAAACTAACAGTGCATTCCTAATATGAGTTACTCCAGTCTAAGCCCATTGAAATGAATGGATTTAGACTGGAGTAACCCTCCTTAGGAATGCACTGTAAATCTTTCTATTCTGAAAACATATTTTGAAACTTTTTAGCATACAGACAACACACTTTTTTATCATTTGGTGCTCAGCAGGCTGACTGTGAAGGTATTTCTCTTCTTTTTTCTCCAATGGGACAACTGCACTTCTTTGCTACAGAAAAACCAACCAACAAAATGATCTCTTAGCTTGTTAAAAACATGTTTTATTGTTTTTAGGGCTTGTTTGTTTTTTGCATAGTGTGGGAAAGTTCCCCAGAAGGAATGTTCTTGCCTTGGGTTTGACTCCTCAAAGCCTAAGTTGCTTGCTGCCAGGTGGCTGGGGGGAAATGGGAGGCAATGTCCTGATGTTGCAACATCACTTCTGGCATGACCTGGAAGTGATGTTGTCATGTCAAGGTGATCCTCTAGGGCAGGGGTGGGGAACCTTTTTTCTGCCAAGGGCCATTTCGATATTTATGACATCATTCACGGGCCATACAAAATTATCAACTTAAAAATTAGCCTGCTATATTTGGTCAAACATTTAGCCAAGAGGCACAACCGGAGATGGCTCGAAGTGTCTGCCACGTAGAGCGACTTGCTTTTGAGCTCTGACGTCCCCAGCTGGGCCCAAGAGATTCAGGCAGGGCAGCATCCTTCTGAGCTAGAGATAAGCCAGGACCCATGGAGGGCCAGAGCAAATGATTTCGCGGGCCTTATACGGCCCCCGGGCCTGACGTTCCCCACCCCTGCTCTAGGGCTCCCACAAAACTCTGTGGTAAGTGGATTTTTGTAGTGATTCCAGCCAACCACCACTGAAGTTTTTTTTTTTTTTTTTTTTTTTTGCTGTCAAGTCACAGCTGACTTATGGTGACATTTGATGGGGGTTGGAGGGCAAGAGGCTAGTCAGGGTTCACTGGAGGTAGCCCCCAGAAAAAAAAATTTAAGGTTAACAATGGACACACAACAAAGAAGGAAGGAAAGGTAAAAACAATTATTGTCAGTCACTGGAAGAGTATGAAAAAAAGGGATGCTGCCAGGAGTGGGGTGGTGGCTTTCCTATTTCAGGCCACTGCCACCCCTCCTCTCAAAAAACAGTGGTGAGAGGTGTGCTGAGGGCACCTATTTCTGGGGTCTCTAGAACTGAACTCTTTTGTCCGTTCTGCTTGAAACGTAAGGAGTATTTAGATTAGAGGGAGGACTGTGTTCTGTGACATTCTATTTAAAACAGCTGCACCAGACCCTCAAATTGGTTTCCCCATTGAAAATAATGGACCTGAAATTCCAGAACCCCACCCCCACCCCCATGGATTTGAATACAGAACTGGTACTGTCCTAGCCAAACATCAGGAATGAGAAAGATACTGTCCCTGAATTTGGGACCAAAACTATAACGAGTTTTTCTTGGAGCACACTTGAACACATGAAGCTGCCTTATACTGAGGCCATCAAAGTCAGTATTGTCTACTCAGACCAGCAGCAGCTCTCCAAGGTCTCAGGCAGAGGTCTTTCACATCACTTACTTGCCTAGTCCCTTTAACTGGAGATGCCAGGGATTGAACCCGGGACCTTCTGCATGCCAAGCAGATGCTCTACCACTGAGACACTGAGCCATGGCCCCTCCCCTTCTAGCCTGTTATGCTGTGGGAACAACACAAACAAAAAGTGCTAAACTTGTATGCTAAACCAGGAATTATGTTGTTCCTGAAGGTCCTCTGACCCCCTTAACTAAAATTTTGGAGGGCCCAAGTAAACTGCAGAGGGAGGGAAGAATCAGTAAAATTTGCACCCACCCTCCTTAAGAAATCTTAGGGACAGTTAAGAGTATCTAAGGGAGGGAGGTTATACCCTGAAGCTTATACCCTGAAAATCTTGTTGGTTTCTAACATGCTACTGGACTCTAATTTAGTTTCCTTAACTGTGTGCTGGATCCAGGCCACTCACTGCAACATTCGAAAGAATACTTAGACTTTGTGAACAAATTTGAAAACCCTTACTTGTTGGCAGCTTGTCCTTTAAATTGTTCGTTCCTTGGACCATGAGATGAAATGGCAATTGCCTACTGACTGAAAATCGGTGTGACTCATGTTGAATCATAGTCCTGCAAAGCTGCTGTAATGCTGCCATACAAATACTGCTGGAAATTGCAATAAGATACCACATTGGCTATCTTTTGTTTCCTAGGAATGTTTCCCTCTTTTCCATAGAAAATATCTCTCTTACCCTTCTACCAGAATTTAACTTTACCAAGGGAAATTGTTCTCACTCTACAAACCATGAATTATGGGGGGAAAGAAGGTAATGGCATATTAGTCCTCCCCACTCCAAACAAGAAGCTTGCACCCCATGCGTACCTCATTACATAAATGTATACAGAATGGTTTGAGGTCACAGGAGCTAGCGTGGGCTGCTGCTAGTAACTAAGTCCTACATCACAATTTTGAAGCTTCCACACATTATTTTCTATTATTTTTTACAAAAGTGAAGTCTATTTCCATTCTAGAACAGGCTTGAAATACTGAGTTGAAGGCTGTATTTTGCTGTGATCTTTCCCCTCTGACAGGAAGACAACTGCTGTTTTCAGCTGCTGAAAGATTGATGAGAAAAGCATCCATAAAAGTGAGGTCAAAATCCTACAGCATCACAAAAACAGCACATAACTCAGGCCAAAGATATACTAAATCTTTGTACAGCAATCTATAGTAAAATGTTTGGGTATGTTGATCCAGAGATATTTATCCTTTCCAATAAAATGTATATAAAAATTAAATAAATATTTATAAATCATGTGAACATTTGATTTAAGACATGCATTTGAATGCCTAAGCAATTTGATTTTTCTGTTGGTATTCTGTCTAGTAGTTTATTTTTATAAGTGTGCAAGCAAACAAATAGGGAAGATATGCAGAAAACAAAAATGGGCTAATGCAACACTAAGAAACTAAAGCTGTAATCTAACAACACTTGCATTTTTTTATTTATACAAAACATTTTAATGAATAATTTGTGTGAGAGCAACTCCAACTGTATTCTGTGGGACTACTTCTAAGTAAATATGCATAGGATTGGATGCACAGCTGACAGGAGTTTTCTTGTTTTCTAATCTGTTCCGTAATCTTGTAGGTTTTTCTACATAATTGTTAATTATTTGTATGCATCTACTCACTGCCTGATCTTTTGATCCATTCTGTAAGGCAAAACACAGGTCAAAGCAAATTTGTATGAATGCTGCATCATGAGGCATAATATTCCAGTGATTCGGCAAAACACCCAGAATGCTGCACTGATGGTGCAACTCAGAATAAAAGAGTAGCCAAGTGAGATGTAGGCATAAAGGGTCAGAATGAGGTAAGACTCTGTTTATCCCAACAGATTCACACTTGTTAAGATGGGACTGTCCACATTTTCAGCCTATTCCTGAGCCTTCAGTGGCCGGGGACATGAGCACAGGCCCAGTTGCGGATGTTTGCATATTTGCTGTACTGTTCTCACCCTCGGTTTTACATTCGTCCCCTTCCCTAATCCTGATGCGATGGTAAGCTTCCACTAAGTCCAGTTTAGTGAAAATCTGGCCTTCCTTTAACTGGGCGAGCAGGTCTGGAATGAGACAGTAAAACTGTTTTTTCTTGTTGCTTTGGAATGTTTGAATATTTGGTCATGCCTTTCGGATTGACGGGGGCTCCTAGTGTGTTCATGCAAATGATAAATGAAGTCCTACATTACTTGTTGTTCAAAGGGGTCATTGTTTATTTAGATGACATTTTAATTTACACCAAAACGATGGAGGAGCATGTAACTCTGGTCAAGGAAGTCTTAGCACGACTACGTGCTCACAAGTTGTATGCCAAAGTGTCCAAGTGTGACTTCCATCAGTCGTCTCTAACCTTCCTGGGTTACATTGTGTTGCATCAAGGGTTTGAAATGGATCCCGAGAAAGTTCAGGCAGTTGTGGAGTGGGAGCCTCCCACTACTCGTAAGCAGTTGCAACAGTTCCTCGGTTTTGCTAATTTCTATCGGAATTTCATTCCTCATTTTGCTCAAGTCGCTTTGCCCCTCACCTCCTCGTTGCGAACTAAAGAGAAAGGTCCTGAAGCCACTTTGCTGTCTGCTCGGCTTCAGTGGACCCGAGTGTCAACAAGCATTCGATGCACTCAAACAGTTGTTCATGTCTGAACCAGTGCTGCAACATCCGGACTGCGAAAAGCCTTTTGTTGTGCAGGTGAACGCCTCTGATGTTGCTATGGGGGGGGGGGCTTAACTGGGATATTTGGGGAAAGGAAGCGGCTGCCGTAAAACATGCTCTGATGATTTGGAGACATTTTCTGGAAGGGGTTGAGGTGCCCTTTGAGGTCTGGACCGACCACAAGAACCTAGAGGCCCTGAAAGAGTCAAGAAAGCTGTCCGCGAAGCAAGTACGTTGGGCCCAATTCTTTGCTAAGTTTTGTTTCGTTTTAAAACATGTTGCAGGAAAAGACAAAGCCTTAGCTGATGCGTTGTCTCGCTTCCCTCAGTACCGGGGACAAAGCGACCGTCCTGTTGATTCTCTGTTCACCCCAGAGCAGCGGGGGAAGGTGTCAGGGTTGGCTGTGACTACCCGGGCTCAAAGCCGGACTAAGGATTTGACCACATTTAGTGGGCTTCCGGACACTTTTCGGTTAAAACTAAGCGAAGCCTTGTGTCAGGAGGAAACCAAGCAGATCCTCCCCCAAGTCCTCACTCATCAAGGGGATTTAGGGTTGCATGGGGAACAGCTTTACGTGCCTGAAGCTGTTCGGAAGGACGTTTTTTAGATGGTGCATGGGGCAAAAATGGCTGGACATTTTGGGTTTGTCAAATTTTTGCACTTGTTGCTTCGTCAGTTTTGGTGGCCGGGAATGAGGGCTGATGTGGATCTTTTTGTGCGCAGTTGCCCAACCTGTGCAACCTCTAAAAGACTCATGGGGAAGCCCCCTGGACTTCTCAAACCTCTGGAGATTCCGTCTGCCCCCTGGGAGGTGATTGCCATGGACTTCATTACGGACCTGCATGCCAGCCGGGGGAAAACTGTTTTGTGGGTGGTGACAGACTTGTTTTCCAAGCAAGTGCATTTCATTCCCTGTTCGGGGTTGCCTTCTGCCCAAAAGTTGGCACGCATGTTTGTTACACATGTGATGAAATTGCACGGGATCCCACGCAAGGTGGTCTCCGACAGGGGGTCCCAGTTCATGGCGCAGTTTTGGAGGGCCTTCCTGAAATTGATGGGAGTGGAGCAAGGTTTGTCCTCGGCTTACCACCCTCAAACGGACGGTCAGACCGAACGGGTCAATGCTGTGATTGAATGCTATTTGCACTGTTATGTGAATTACCATCAGGATGATTGGGTTGATTTGTTGTCTTTTGCTGAGTATGCCTATAATAATGCTCCTCATTCATCCACAGGGTTCAGTCCCTTTCGGGTGGTGTATGGCAGGGAGTTTGGGCCTTTTGGGAACGCTTCTTACTCCCCGGAGGGAAAGGGGGCTGTAGAAATCCAGGACTGGGTGTGTGTGGTTCAAACCACCTGGCCCTGGCTCCAGAAGAATTTGGAACGAGCCAAATCCAAGTATAAGGAACAAGCAGATAAACATCGTTCTCCTGGTTGTACGTTTAAAGTAGGGGACCTGGTGTATCTGTCCACAAAGAATCTGCGGTCCTTACATCCCAGTAAAAAACTCAGTGAGAAGTATATCGGCCCATACCCAGTCACCAGGGTGATCAATGAAGTGGCAGTCGAGCTTGAACTCCCCAAGGCTCTTAGGGGGGCTCATCCAGTGTTTCATGTCTGTCTCCTCAAACCATACACGGCGGCTCCCCACTTCCACCCGGTCCCAGTCCTGAAGTGCCCACCATGGTGGGGGGGGGGAGGTGCATTTGGAGGTCGCTAAGATTCTGGATTCTAAGCTGAGGAAGGGAAAGTTATTTTATCTGGTTCGTTGGAAACATTTGGGACCTTCCCAAGATGAGTGGGTGGCTGCCCCCCATGTTGCGGCCCCTCACCTAGTGCGTGAGTTTCACAGTGCTTACCCTCAGAAGCCACATCCTGCCACTGGTGTGGGAGGGGGGCCTTAAGGGGGGCAGAATGTCAGGTGTCAGTTGTTCCTTAGCTAGTGCCTTGTGTTGCTCTGTTCTGCCATGCTGGGGCCGGCCCATACAAGCGGTTAGGCTCTTGACATGAGCACAGGCCCGGTTGTGGATGTTTGCATATTTGCTATACTGTTCTCACCCTCGGTTTCCCTCCACCCGTTGCTGTAGCCTTGAGTGGCTAACAAACTATGTCTCCCCGCTCTCCCTTCATCCTCCCTCTTCCCCCCCCCCAGACATTGTTATCAATCCCTTTCCCAGGCTTGTTAGAAGGTGCACCTGTGATGTAATCTTGCTACCACGTTTAAGCTATGCTCTGTAGTCTGGCTCGCTCATTAGCAGCTTTGAATTCTGCAAGTTACTTTAGCTGTACCTGATGCTTCTTCAATAAAGTTTACCTTTTTCTGACTTGGCTGTCTGAGCGAGTGGCTTTTTGGGAATTGCCCAGGTTGGCTGGAGAACCTGACACATGCCTCCAAAGCCATTCCCCAGCCGCCAGAGGCTTCAAAAAGCCCTTTGAAGGGTTTTTTTTTTCAATGGGGCATTTTGTCTCATTGAAAACAGTGAGGCTGCACCGGAAAAATCTGGTGCAGCAATGCTTTTTCCTTTCCGTCGGCGTACCTGGGGCAAAATGGGTCAGGAAGCTGCCTACTTGCAGCTCCACCCCCCGCATGCCCCAGGAATGCCCCCAGGATGCCGGCACAGAGGTTTGTGCCAGTGGGACACTGGCAGAAGGCCCAGCCGCCGTCCCTGGGTGGCACTGTGGCAGCAGCAGGAGAATGGCATCCGGGTCCTCCTGCCGGCATCCGTGCAACCCTGGATAGCGTAAGTGGCACGAGCACAAGCGCAGGGGGCATGAATGCCAGCACAGCCCCTTCCTGACCTCCTAAGGACTTTCATCCTTTAGAGTCAGGAATGGGATTTTAGACTTTCTTTAAAAAATTGTAGGAAAAACAACCCCCACAATAGCAGGTGAAATGGAGGAGAGAGATAACCTCATGACAAGCAGTTTGAGAGCAATGACTAGGCATCAAAGAACCTTGACTTTGCCAACCAGTAAGACTGACTGCATGGGGAAGGAAGTATAGTTTTAAGTAATAAGGTGAAAGTTGTGTATTTTACAAGAGAGGAATGAATTGCTCAGACAGGATTTATTTTTTGGTCTGCCTCAAGGAAACAGCAGTTACACATTGCTGAACACTTCCAATTAGTGTTCCCGTCTGGTATTTATTTGATGTGATGTCCTGTTTACTTTTTCTGCATGCTGAAAGCTATTGGATTTGGGTTTCTTATCATTTTTTTAAAACAATGGCTTTTCCCCTCAGTGGAACATACTCAGTGAACATATATTTATGGCATAATTATTTTACCCCTTTCTTAAATGCTTCCCTTGTAAACTATGTCTATAAGTCACACTTTTGCTGTACCAAATGCCTTTAATACTAAGTGCACAGTCCAGCTAAAACTGTGAGGGCCTGTATGCCTGGCCTTGGGTAGGCCTTTGCCTTGTATGCTTCCCCCCCCCCCTGGACTCGTAAAAGCAGTCCAGGTCTCTTGACTTTCCTTGGTTCAGGCGCAGCGTCTGACGGGCCCCAGGTTGGAATGTCTCTCCCTCTTCCCACGTCCCTCCCTTGCTCTCACTGACACCCTTCCACCACTGTGGCCTTGGTGGGTAGATAGTACTAACAAGCTCTGAGTTCTTTTGATGTTTTGTACCATGCACAATTATCTCGTAGATTCCCATAATACACGTTTGACATCTGCTTCCCTGTAGGGGTTATAATTCTGTCTTTGTGAATCTGGATTCACTTGCAACTTTACCAGTGTAAGACTTGTACCACCTGAAGCTTCCAATAAAGATCCTTGTTTCTGCATGACAGTCTGAGCAAGTGGTTTTATGGAATTTGCACAGGGAGGTCGGGAACTCTCACATTAAGTTGCAAGTCTTGCCGCGTTGACCTGCTCCTGTACCGTTCCTGGACAGCTATGGCAGGCAACGGGGATGACAATGGCAAGCCGGACGACGGCGACAAGAAGGACGATGCTGTACCCAAAAAGCCTGATCTACCCCCTTCGGAAGGGAAGTCGACTGGGAAGACGCCCAGTGGAGCCGACTCCAGATCAGGTTTGGGAACAAAGTCCAAGCAAACTCGCTTGGAGAGCTGGCTGGAAACTCCCCGGCATTGGTCACTCTCGAAGAGCGACGCGCAGTCAAGACGGACTGTGGTTCACGGGTTGGGGTTCGAGGACGATCCCGCCCGAAAGGAAGCCCTGCTACTTCACCAGATGGATGAGGAGCGGCTGCGCTGGCACACAGAGCGCCAGGATTTACTGGATCGGATGGATACTATGCAAGCAGTGATGCTGGAGATGGCCCAAGCCATGGATGAACTAAAAGTTCAAACTCCACCCGTGGCTCCGCCGGACGGAGGACGACAGCCACCCGTGGCCCCCGCACCTCCCATCCGTCCCGCTCCACCGGCTCGCAGAGATTTGAAAATTACGTATGACGGGTCGAGTGACCAGCTAATGTTTTTTATGGTGCAAGTGGACGTTTTTATGCGCGAACAGGCCCGGACTTTTACTTCGGAGGACTCCCGGGTCCAATACGTGGCTTCTCTCCTACAAGGTGAGGCGGCCGCCTGGATGGTACAGCAGTATGAGCTCCGCTCCCCGGTCTTGCGAAGCCTCGATGACTTCATGGTCGCCCTTCAACACCGCTTTGAGGACCCGCATTTGGGTGAGCGAGCAAAGACTGCCTTGCAACAACTGCGCCAAGGGACTAAATCTGTCACGCAGTATGCAAGCGAGTTCCAGTCGCTCTCGAGTCGAATTTTGGATTGGAGTGAAGCTACCAGGGTGCAGTGTTTCCGCGAAGATTTGAACCCGGAATTGCAACACTGGGCTTTCATGCAGGGCAACCCTCCTGATGTTGAAGGTTGGGTTCGCCATGCCGCTGACATAGAAAACCGAAAGCAACTGCTGCTCCTGTCCAGACAACGCACCGGACGGGAGACCAAGACCCGTGGAGACAGGCCCGGCGGTCCGAAGGACTCTCGACCCCCCTCGGGGGGAGGACCCTCCATGACCGAACGCCGCAAACGCTTTGAGAGCGGGGTCTGTCTCGTTTGCGGGGGGAAAGGACACTTTGCTTCTCAATGCCCTTCATGACCCGGACGTCCGGGGCCGACTCGTCCGGCTACGACCGAACTTGAGAAGCCCCCTCCTGAGGGGCAACCTCGCCGCCGGAGCGGCGCACCGACACCGAGCCGATGAAGCGCGCCCTCAGCCTTGCATGCCCGCACCGAGGTCGAAGCCTCAGACTCTGCCGGCCCATCGGGGTCACGGATTACAAAGGAAGCCTTTGACCCATTGGAGTCACGGATTACAAATACCACAGCCGCTTCCTCCAGCGAGGAGGAGGACTGGGACCTGCCGGCAAAAAACGCCGTCGGTCTGCTGTAAGGGGGGCTCCTCAGCAGACCGCTCCAAATGTTGTGCACGGAGCTCCACTAATGGTAAGCGCTCAGGAGGACAATGTGTATGTAAAGGTCAAACTCTCACTGCCAAAAGGGGGGCCCACGTTAGAGTTTACGGCCCTAGTTGACTCGGGTTGTGCCCGCACCAAGATGAGCGAAGAGGCTGCCCAACTATTGCGCGTTAAGCGAAAGCAGTTACCCGAACCCATCCGTTTTTCCCAGATGGATGGCAGTGACTTTAAAAGGGGACCTGTAACTCACCGCACCGCAGCAGTTGTCATGGCTATAGGGGAGCATTGGGAACGCCTTTATTTTACCATTGCCCCCATCGTCGCACCTATTGTGTTAGGGATGAATTGGTTGCTAGGGCACAATCCCTCCATAGACTGGGTTGAGCGGACGCTCACCTTTCCCTGCAACCCATGTGAACTTCATGATAAAGACCGAGTACTGCACACCCCCGCGGCCGCCCTCGTAGGGCCCCTTCTATCGGGCTTCCACCGCTTCCCATGTGGCGGCTCCCCGTCTGGTTCGAGAGTTTCACTCTGCCTATCCTGACAAGCCTCGTCCGCCCAGACTCGGGGGAGGGGGGCCTTAAGGAGGGCAGAATGTGAGGGTCTGTATGCCTGGCCTTGGGTAGGCCTTTGCCTTGTATGCTTCTCCCCCCCCCCCCCTGGACTCGTAAAAGCAGTCCAGGTCTCTTGACTTTCCTTGGTTCAGGCACAGCGTCTGACGGGCCCCAGGTTGGAATGTCTCTCCCTCTTCCCACGTCCCTCCCTTGCTCTCACTGACTCCCTTCCACCACTGTGGCCTTGGTGGGTAGATAGTACTAACTGAGTTCTTTTGATGTTTTGTACCATGCACAATTATCTCGTAGATTCCCATAATACACGTTTGACATCTGCTTCCCTATAGGGGTTATAATTCTGTCTTTGTGAATCTGGATTCACTTGCAACTTTACCAGTGTAAGACTTGTACCACCTGAAGCTTCCAATAAAGATCCTTGTTTCTGCATGACAGTCTGAGCAAGTGGTTTTATGGAATTTGCACAGGGAGGTCGGGAACTCTCACAAAAACGAAGTTCTTTAAATGCCTCCCATTGAAATTAATGGGACTGAAAGTGGTTTAACTTTGCTTGGACCTTGTCACCATATTTATGTTTAATGAAATGCTGGAAATGCATCTGTTTCCAAGATGTGATATTTATAAATGACTCTTGTGTATTAAGGATGATGAAAAAAATTAGTGAAAAAAATTAGTGTGAAAAAATTAGTGTTTTTCAGATCTGGATATATTGGACCCACAATTGGTATTTCCAATATTCCCAAATTCCAATACCAATGTGGTATTTGGATTTTTTCCCCCTTCAGGTTTCCAAATGTTTGGGTACAATTATTCCCTGTGGGGAAAATTTCCAGGTGGCTGGGGCATTTGTTTTTAAAGATACAAGTTGCTTCTGCAAGTCCTTTAAGTCACTCCCAAATTTCAAGTAGGTTCATTTCTATGGACCCCTGATCAGGGTGCCCCCAGCCATCCTTCATTTTATGTTATGGAGGCAAAAATAAAAAAATAAAAAACCCAAGCTGCTTTCAGGGCAAAAGCTAAGCCTTCAAGCAGCAATCAAATTTCTCTCATGGAAGAACCAACACAACAAGGTAAACAAAATCATTCCAGAACCCAGTAATTCCAGCAGAACCACAAGCCAAATTGCCAAGCCAAACAGAACCAAAAACAAGCCAGCAAATCCCTGCAGTGCAAATTCCAGATTTGTTTGTATTTGTTGAGTTCCCCCATTAAATTTACAGAAGAGGAAAGATCATCCTTGCAAGAACAAACCCATTTATTTGTTCAATCATATGCAGGCAGTTTTTGAAAATCCTTGCAGTCACTGTCTCCCAAAAGCTATATTCTGTGTGCTTATTTGTTCAATTTTTCAGTAGCTTCTCTGACAACCTCCCAGATTTTGCCTGGGGCATTTTCCCCCTCTGCTCTGTTCCACCTGCAAATCCATGGAGAGATTCGACTCAAATTAGTGACAGTTACTTAGGAGGATGACATGGCCTTTCTATGGCCTCCAGGTTTATCTTGCTCTCTGGATGTCATTGATAGCTCTGTAAGCTTTACCTGTGAACCTAACTGAAAAGATATCTCTCCACACACACCCCAACTCTGTCAGTGCTTTAAACTCACCAGGCCAAATTAAATCCCCAGTGAAAGTCCAACAAGGATTTTCCTAGCCCAGCAGCTTTAAAAGCGGCAGAGGACTTTCATATTTTAACAGCTCGTGCACAAATCTGAGCTTTGTTCTCTTCTTTCTGAAATTCCTTTAGCTGTTATCTGGGGAAATTGCTTCATTTCTAAACTCCTTGGGGTATATGAAAGCACAAAGTTTTATTAACTAACAAACTCAGGTGTACAATGTTTTCTAGTATGTCTCTGTAAAAAAACTTTGCTTCCTTTAATTTTTTTTATATATTTAAGGAAATGCATAATGCATAATCTGATTTCTACCACATTATGTCTAGTTCTAAACTGCAGATCTCTGAAAATACTAACTTCAATGAAAAATAGGTAATGTATTTTATAATTTTCCAGAAAAGAAAACATTGTATTCTAGGGCTCATCAAGCAAAATATATAAATTTTGTACTTAGCTTTTCTTTCTCCCTTTTCTTACAGATTGTCATGGGTCAGTCTGCTGAGACCTCCTCTGATGAAGAGGAAATAGAGACAGAAGTCAGTGGGAGAAGAGAGGAGCAGCCACAGGCAGAGGAGGCCTCACCGTGTCAGCAGCCTTCAAGCTCAGGGGATCCAGCTGTGCCTGAAACCTAGCCTCCGTCAACGTCATTGGAAGACTCACCAAAGCCACTGGAGCAGAGGAGAAGATGACTCTGATTAGAAATGCAAGACAGACGATCGAGTCCAACAAGATAATGGCCTATTTGAGCAGTCAATGAGACAGGCCTGTTGTGGGAGCAACTCAGCCTACCCACTCTGTGTATTGGCTATGTGTTCTTGCTGTCTTCTGGACTCCTGTTACCCTGACCTTGGAACTGAACCTGATTCTGGGCTTGGATTGCCCTTCTTGTACTGATGCCTTGGTCTTAGACAAAATGGTACTCGACCGTGGACTAGTTTACTGGCTGTGCTTCCTGCCTCCATCTCTTGTATCTGCCTGCTTCAGGACACAGGTCAGAGAGTTGGTATTGGAGACCAGTTGTCCACTGTGTAGGGTTTGCACTGTAGGGCTCCACAAGGCTCAAATCCCTTGGGACAGATCATTCATAGTTTTGGAATTGGGTGTCCTCAATATGCTGACACCTAGCTCTATATTTCTTTATCTAGAACAACTGATGCTGCTGTAGCTGTCTTGAGCCAGTGTCTGGTGCTGTGGTTAAGTACGTAAGAGCAAATAAATTGAAATCCAATCCTTACAAGACTAATGTGATGCTAAGATCTTGGAAGGTACGTTGCTTCCCATATTTTATGGGATTAATGTGACTAATTTAAGAGTCTAGGGATTATGCTTGACCCAACATGATTGCCATAGAAACAGGTTAATTTAGCGGGGGGAAATGCTTCCTTTCATCTCCCTTTTTGCATAAAGAATAGCTGCCTACCCATCTGGGCTGGCCAGTTGTATCCATACCACAGTAATCTCAAGGCCAGACTATGCAGTGTGCTCTACATGGACTGCTGTGGAAGACAGCTTGGAAAATTTAGCTGGTACAAAACTTGATTAATATCAGGAGCTAGGTGGAGTGTGCAAATCACTCCGCAGCCACTCCATTGATTACTGATTAGTTTCTGGGTTTAGTTCAAGGTGCTGGCTGCTATCTATAAAACCCTTCATGGCCCAGGACCTACATATCTTCAGGACAGCTTCCACTGATATACTCCTCTGTGACAGCTTCACTCATCTGAGCAAGGCCTTTTGAAGCTGCTGCTCTGCATGTGAGTAAGATAACCACCTGCCCTTGAGCATTCTGTGTTGTGGCTCCCACTTAATGGAATGCCTGCCTAAAGAGGTCAGGAAGGCTCCCTATCATTCCAGAGAATATGGGAAGAATACTTTTGTAAAAATAAAATAAAATAAAATAAATAATATCTGTAATTAGCCTTGAGGTTATTTGAGAAAGATAGACTGTATGAAGTAAAATATTATCGAAATGCTTCAGAATTTAATTCATTGATTTTTTTCTGTTGTCCTTTTTATCCCTAGGAGCTTTGTTTATGATCTGTATATCTATAGGTACACATTTTGCATTGAATCCACTAGTTTTATTGGATGGGATGGGAGAGGGGAGACTGACATCATGCCAATTCATGGGAAATTCCTGCAGATTTGGGGGTGGAGCCTGGGTCCCTCCCCTCCCCAAATCCTGCTTTCCCCACCCCAAAACCTGCAAGAATCTCCTAACCTGGAACTGGCAATCCTACTGAGAAATAAGTTTTTAAAACTTGCTGGGAACTTTGGAAACAGAACTCCCAGTGCATGTCTAGTTTGACAGGATCTGTGGTAGGCTTTGAAACAATGCAACATAGGTCAACCACAGCATTGCTAGCTCTGTCTGCTGGTGGGAGAAAAATAAATTAAAAACCATTGCCAGTAAGATGGCATTACTTCAGTTCCAGGGAAAACTCGAAGCAACACCATCTCTCTCTAAAAATCGTTGGGAATGCTAAGCCTGACCATAGTTTTAGGAAATTCTTAGAAAGCCATAACATCACTTCCTGGTTTTCCTGGAAGTGACTTGGGGTCCTTGCACTGACAGTGCCCCCCATGTCCCCACCCCCTCAGTCTCCTGCCATATGCCAACCAGTGGGCTGACACCCCTACCAAGCAAACAGAACAGAAACAAAGGAAGATCTCAAGGAACAATGCTACAGTCTGTTGTACCATTTCAGCACTCTGCCATCACATTCGCACTTCATAAACCAGGCCTAAGTAAATCATGATCTTGAACCACTCTGAGCTCATACTGCTGTCAAGTCAATGTTGAAAATCATGTACATTTCAGCAGGTTTAAATTGTCTTTCTGGGCAGTTAGCTTTTATTTGAAGAGCCACATTGACAAAATCAAAGTGAACAGGAATATGTAGCAGTAGAAAAGAGCAAGAATTCCAGTAGCACCTTATAGACTAACACAATTTCTGGCAGGGCGTGAGCTTTTTTGAGTCACCGCTCACTTCTACAGATACAGCTAGAACGGAATATGTATTAAGTGCTAGCTAGCTTATTGTTCATTACTCACCACACTTCATCGTTTCCCCCATTTTAACAAGCCCTTTATTGATTGAAGTGGCCTTTTTGGCTTTGGAAACAAGCTTTTGTTACAATTTGTACTCCAGATTAATTCAATAAATGACCACACATTTACTTTCCTTAGATAATTTCTTTTAACTGCTGTGCTATTTCCCTCAAGACCACTTCCATACAGAAATTTGCCAGCACCACACTCTAATAGCTGAGGATTCCCTGGCACAAGCCTCGTGTTCTAGCATCTAATTGAAATAATTGTAGAGAAATAGTGTTTAAGCAGAGTAGAGTGTCCACAGTGTTTCCCAATTTATACCTAATGAGAGCCAGCCTTAATGAGAGCCAACCAGCGTTGTGTAGTGGTTAAAAGCAGTGGTTTGGAGTAGTGGACTCTAATCTGGAGAACCGGGTTTGATTCCCCACTCCTCCACATGAAGTCAGCTGGGTGACCTTGGGCTAGTCACAGCTGTTAGAACTCTCTCAGCCTCACCTACCTCCCAGAGTGTCTGTTGTGGAGAGGGGAAGGAGATTGCAAGCTGGTTTGATTCTTCCTTAAGTGGTAGAGAAAGTCGGCATATAAAAACCAACTCCTCCTCCTCCTTCGATTCTGTCTCAGGTTGTCATTACATGAGAAGCCTGACCGAGGTCTGGTTGGGGTTCTCTGAACCGAGTCACAGTCAGACATTCACATGGGCCTTCACCTTAAAAGCAACTGGGAAGGTGACTGAAACGGAAACTAAAAAAGCAACTGGGAAGGCAGTTTTGCCCTGAGTAGCAGAGTGGCAAGAGAAGGGGCTTCAAACTTCCCTTCCGTGCCATTTTTGGCAGTAAAAACAGCTGTGAGGAGCTTGTTTGTATCACTTCCACCAGAGACCACATGTCCTGGGATTATGTGTTTGAGGACCGGCCCCTCCCCTAGGCTTACCAGGTCCCTCTTCTTCTTCGGCGGGAGGTTTTTGGA
The DNA here is from genome assembly GCF_029931775.1 of Euleptes europaea. NCBI lineage: Eukaryota > Metazoa > Chordata > Lepidosauria > Squamata > Sphaerodactylidae > Euleptes > Euleptes europaea. The sequence continues at coordinate 34,362,413 of NC_079313.1, read as the reverse complement.
GTGGAGGTGAGGGGGGGTTGCATGCTCCCAGAAGTGCTGCATTGCAAAAGGCAGGTTTCCAGCTGAGGGTCGGCGGGCAACCTGTGCTGAGGGTCGGTGGGCAACCTGTGCAGGCAGGGACAGGTCACCTCTGGTTCACACCCAGAAGTGCTGCATTGCAAAGGGCCGGTTTCCACTCAAACTCCATTTGAGCCATTTGAGTGGAAAACAGCCCGTTGTGGTGCATTGTACAACCGGAAGTGCCGCATCGCAACAGGCCTTTACCACTCAAACTGGGAGTTTGAGTGGAAACCGGCCCTTTGCAATGCAGCACTTCCAGATGTGAACCGGAAGTGACCTGTCCCTGCCTGCACAGATTGCCCGCCAACCCTCAGCTGGTCAGCGAGCAGCCAGGTGGATTGGCGGGTGTTTGCCCGCCACCACCTGGCACTTGGCAACCCTCCCCTCCCCCGCAGCCTTTTTTACTGCAGAAAATGGCAACGTAGACAAGGTTGAATCCCCTTCCCCCACTGTGCTGCCGCTCAAAGCAAATTTGCACCCCTGACTGCTTTTAAGATGAGTCCCCTCTTGAACATCTGATTGTGAGTCAGGTTGGGGAACCCTAATCCAACTCACATTAGGCATATTGTGTAATGACAGTCTAATTGCAGATTTAATTCACATTTCATGTAATTATTTTTAGCAGCTGAGAATTATCTGTGCACCTGCAAGCAATTCTGCAACTCTGGGCCAAAGTAGATGTGATGGTGTTCTTGTGTCCACCATGGGATGCCACTAAAGGTAAAGGTCCCCTGTGCAAGCACCGGGTCATTCCTGACCCATGGGGTGACGTCACATCCCGACGTTTTCTAGGCAGACTTTGTTTACGGAGTGGTTTGCCAGTGCCTTCCCCAGTCATCTTCCCTTGACCCCCAGCAAGCTGGGTCCTCATTTGACCGACCTTGGAAGGATGGAAGGCTGAGTCTTCCATTTCAAAAATAATTTAAAATTACCACAAGAGCTCAAACCTGATCAGACCTGCAGCACAGCAGGATGAGAAACTCTTGTTCCCCCCGCGTCTTTTCAAGCACCACCCCCTGTGTCTGTTTTGGACCTTGAAAAGGCATGGGGAGCCCCTCAACCCCCCCACCCCATGCTGTGGGCCTGATCAGGATTGGGCCTTCACAACAAGTTCTATGAGACCAAGTCCTATGAGGAAAGGTTGAAGGAGCTGGGTATGTTTCGCCTGAAGAGGAGAAGACTGAGAGGGGATATGATAACCATCTTCAAGTACTTGAGGGGCTGTCATATAGAATATGGTGCCAAGTTGTTTTCTGTTGCCCCAGAAGGTCGGGTTGCCCCAGAACCTACGGGTTGAAATTAAATCAAAAGAGTTTCCATCTAGAAATTAGGAAGAAATTTCTATCAGTTAGAGCGGCTCCTCAGTGGAACAGACTTCCTTGGGAGGTGGTAAGCGCTCCTTCCCTGAAGGTTTTTAAGCAGAGGCTAGATGACCATCTGTCAGCAATGCTGATTCTATGACCTTAGGCCGTTCATGAGGGCATCTTGGCCGTCTTCTGGGCATGGAGTAGGGGTCACTGGGTGTGTGTGGAGGAGGTAGTTGTGAATTTCCTGCATTGTGCAGGGGGTTGGACTAGATGACCCTGGTGGTCCCTTCCAACTCTATGGTTCTATTAGTCTAAGTTCAAAGCTATGCATGTATATATTGTCATGCTACCAAAATCATGCTATTTAAGCAATTCTAATTTTTTTAAAAATAATTATAGCCATTTAAAGCAATTTTAAAGAGTCCTATTTATATGAAGCTACAATTAACTCCTTCTTTCTCAGTTCTTCTTTGAAAAAAATTTAAGCATTGTATAAACAAGAGTTTAAAAATGCCACCTATTCACCATGTTGTTGTATCGTATTCTGTAATAGGAAAGTGGAAACAGTGCATTATGCTACCAGAATGTAGGCTTCCATTTCTATCAGATTCAGAGTATGAGCTATAGCCTCAAGGAGGGTGTAGGAACTATTCATTAAAGTTAATATAAGTGGCATTTGGGGTGTTGCTATGATTCAACAGCAATAATTTGCCAGTCAATTTACCTCCAAGCTGAAAGGATTGATGAGTATGTGGTTACAGGGGAGATGGAAGAAAAAGAAATTTGCTGGACATCTTTCTTTTTTCTTTTTTGCAAGGGGGATTGTAACTAAAACTGTTACAGCACTGTACTCTTTAAAGTACAATAATTCAGCACTAGGCAAGGGTTAGCAGGTCTTCACAGCTATTCATTTACTGGGATTGCTTGACCCAATTGCAATGTACAAAGCAATGTGTGCAGATATCTGGAGTGTTGCCACCTGATGAATATAAAAAAACACGGGAAAGCAATCCAATAGACCTGAGTTAAAGGGGTTATAGTATAGCATTCTAATTAATGTAGCAATAAGGGTTTTGTTGCATACATTAAGAGAACAGTCAAATTCAAGCATTCCATTGAAGAGGTCCGATATCTTAATACAGTTCTAAGGGAAATCAAACACACTTATGGACACATTTATTTGCCTGTAAATTAATCTTGTATCTATCCATCATTCTTATTTTGAAATATATGTACAATACAGCAACACCCACTACTGCCATTTTGGAATGAGCATACATATATCCATAAAAAAAAGAAACAGACTTTTTAAGGTGAGTTTGTAGTAGCATGTGAAGTTGCTCCTGAATTTTGCCAACAGCGATATTTGAAACAAATGTGAAGGCTAGCGTTTTTCACAGAGGGAGTATAATAAGCAACAAGCCAGAACAATAAGAAACATAGCCCAATGTTCTGTGTAATAGCAACCGGGTACAAAAATAATACTGCCTACTCTCTCTCCATGTGGAAACATGTTTATTAAGCCAGTGCTCCGTGCATTTAAATGAGGAACCATGAGGAATAATGCCAACTGTAAAGGGTGAGCTGAACTTATGGCTGCAGAGTCAGAAGCGGTTTGCATATCCAACTGGAATTAGAGCAGCAAAAGCCAGAACTGCATGGCAGCATGCACATATTTAAGGTGATTTCCCCCAAACATTATTATTCCACCATTTGTTTCTCACCAAAGACTCATCATCTAAACAATGCAAGCCTCTGCTGTGCTCTGCCCTGTTTCCTGATTTTCAGTGCTGCCAAATGTCTCATTCCCTCTCTGCCCTGCTGCCTGCCTTTCTTGGCATGCCAAATACAAGTTTTTGCTCTGTATGTTGCCTGCCTTCCTTGGGAGAACAAAGCAGTCTGATGCTGCTTGCTTACATTGGTCTGCCAAATGCAAATCTCTGTGCTGGCTCTGCCCTGCTCTTGTTTAGGAGTGTCAAACATCTTCCTCTGTCTATCTCAGTCCCCAGGAGCAATCCTAAACTGGACTACTCAGAAGTAAGTCCCATTTTCTTTAGTAGGGCTTAGTCTCAGGAAAGGGTTTTTAGGATTTCAGTCCCTGCCTCAAGTTGCCCAATGTCTATGTCTGCTTGTACTGCATGCAACATTCTTAGTTGCCTATAAAACTCAGAATCTTTTTCTGAAATTCAGCAATTTTTTTCAGTTAACAGTACAATCTCTGAGGATTTTATCCCAGTTGGATAACTGGGAAGCCAAACACACTACAGCGGGAAATGTGTTTTATCTTTAATTGCATACAAAACTGGTGTTCTTAATCATGAAGTGATGAAACAAAGCAAAGAGGAATGCATTTTAAAATTAAAATTAAAAAGGAAGCTTTCCCCCCCAAAAAGTATACTAATATGTCACAGTATGTATGTTGCACAGTATGTTAAACTGTATGTTGTACAGTAAGTCTGAGCCGAACTAAATGTGCTGTTTTTGAAGTTGGGTCTTAATCCATACCCCATGTGAAGCAGCAAATATTGCTCTCCAGAGCCATTTTAACAATGGGAAATGGCGGGGAGACCAGGAAAACCTCCTCCTGCTGCTGCAGCATTTTGAGCACAAATAGGCTCTCCTTTTTGAAAAACAGACATTCCTCACTGCTGCTGTGTGGCTGTGGGGAAACAAAACTGAACCCATGAGCTAGCATATCTAGCTTAGCCATTAGAAATTTAAGACAAGTGTATATAGGCTGCCAAGCTCAAAAAAATCTTCATAGTTTGAAATTTTTTTATTGTTCATATCTCCATTTAAACTAGATCATGCAAGGTAATGGAAGGAGTCAGTCATTTTTCTGCCTGGCAGGAAGGTTGTTTCTTCTCCCAGTTCTATATAATGTTGATGGTTTATTAAATTGTTATGCACTTTTGATATGTAGTTATTTGCCTGCATGTCTGTATTAACTATATTTGAAATCAATCTTCTGAGTATGGATAAAACTTAATAGAAACAATGGTTTGTGTTCGCTCAACTTCTGGTGCAAAGTATGTGCATTTCTCCCCCACTTTCTCTGCCCCCAGGGGAGGATGACGTGGGACCCCTGTGGACCCATGTATGCAGCTCTTCCCTGAGAATCTGTGTCTTTCTGATCAAACCTACAGATCGAGAAAAAAGGAAGTGACTCGCTCAAGATCTCACAAAGATTTTATCCTAATCTAGTGTGGTGGAGCCACATGGGTAAGGGGGCTACATTGAAGAAGGCGAATCAGGCCAAGGCGTCTCTTCTTCTTCTATTTGGTGGATTTTGCCTGATTCCTCCTTACTGCAGCCCCTGACCCATATGCCTTTTTGGCATCACACAAGGCCTGTTGGAGGAAAGGAAAAATCTGTTTCAGACCATGTTTTATGTGGGGGTTGGTGGATACAATATACCTTTTCTAGCAACATCATCTGACCAGTTCCGATGCAGTATCTGATAGATAACGTAACTTATTCGGTCCCAGTAAATATAGCTAAGCAGGGAATGAAGCCCAAAGCTGCGAAGTCCATGTCCAACAATCACTCCACCACTCTGAATTTGGATTAAAATCGCTTTCACTTTGGGTTTGGATTAAATCCTTGTCACTTTGAGATTTTGTGCTAATCACTTCCTTTCCCCCCCTATCTGTAGGTCTGAATGAAAAGGATATGGATTCCAAAGGAAATATATATTAATACTTAGCATTCTCAGTCTATAACTTTTTGAATTTTATCCCTGGCTCAGTCTCCGGGTAAAGTTGAAAGAAAACCAAGCAGCTTCTCTCCGTTTCAGAGATAAACACATTATTTTTCAGATCAGAGGATGCAGGCCTAAACAGAATAATAGGTACAGCAATTGAAAGTTGATCCAGTTAGCCACACAAAAAAGAAGGATTAGACAGATCAGGTAAATCAATTGCCATTGGCCCCATCCAATGTAATTGTTTTCTTTCAGGTATGTTCACTCTTAAATAAAGATGTGTCAAACTAGCTCTTTAAAATGCAGACAATAACCGTAGAAGTTACTATGCTGCTGTAAGGTTTCAACAGCCTCGGTGGTGTGTGTGTGTGTGTGTGGAAGGAATTTTCTCAATTAAAAGTGAATTTTGTTGAAAATCAATAGCAACTTAGACAAGTTGCCTCGCTGTCTCTCAGCAATTTCGATTTGGCTAAGGGCAGGAAGAAGATTCTCATTACCTGTGGTTTAAAGTTGTCTTTGTTCTGTAGCAGCAGCCACGTCAGTAGCATAGAAGCTGCCCAAAGCAAAGTTGTACTAAACAGATAGGATTGGGGCATTTGTGAACCATTTCCTTGAGTTCAGAAGGCAAAATTCTTAAGGGGCAATTTTAAAGCAGTAAAGAGGAAACCAGCCTGGCTATTCGTCATATCTCACCATAAGCTAGGGATGGTTTTAACCATTATGGGTTCCCTGAAGAACTACAGTAATTTTAGGGCATTGTATGTATTGTACTTCCTCCAAGAGGCTCAGAGTGGAATAAATAGGGTTGCTTGGCAGACTCCTATGCAGACAGTTTATTGGGCCCAGCTAATCATTGCAGAACTGCATTATGTGCCTTCAAGAACTTTCTCTGAATTGGGTTTGTATAGTGGTTAGGAGGAAATTAGCATAGCGAAGCTGGATAAACTAGTTTATACTTATGGTGCAGGCATGCCACTTTGTCTCATGCCACATTCATAGGTGTGCCAACCTCCAGGTAGTTCAGCAATGTAGACCACCATACAATATTAGTGCAATATTTATATTTATATTAAATTAACATAGACATAAATAGACCATATATATTCTACAACCTGACAATACAGCTAAACAACAACATGTAACAACCAAACAAGAGAGGAGACTTCCAGTTCTTCAATGGGTGAGTGTCCATTTAAGGCTGCAACAGCTAGCCACCCAATGTTGCTAATAACTCTCTCTGCTGTGGCTGATGTGGGGGCAACAGAAGAAATGTAGATGGTAATAAATAATTACTTGACACATAGTTCTAAACAAGAATATTGATTCTGTGCTGAATGTCAAAGCGGAGAAGGGGAGCTGTACCCCTAGGATTGCTCCGCTACGCAACTGAATCAGAAGGATGAAAAGCCGTAGCCATTTCCCATAACTAGATTCTAAAATTGACAAGATTCCGGTATGTCTTGTTTTGAAACCTTCTTTATATTCCCATAATTATAATCTATCAATCTAGAATAATAAACAATAATAACTTTACTGTGTACAATTTTTATATCTTGTGTGTGTGTGTGTGTGTGTGTGTGTGTGTGTGTGTGTGTGTATTCCCACCCATTTTTAAGACAACTATCTTAAAACTACTAAGTGTCTCTTACCTGACTGCGATCTTTGCAGTTCCCAGGCTAGACTCATATGTCTGTGTTGTGATAAACCTTAGGAATGTAACTATAGAAATAGCTGCAATTCGAAACTCAGGTGCAATCAATTAGCAAGAACATCATTACGGTTACTATCCCAGTACAAGCTTCTTAAAGGGCCATGTTGACATTTGTTAACCCAGCTAAAGACAAAAAAATTATATAACCATAGAGTGTCCCCGACTTTCAAGGACAAAAAGAAATAGAATGAAAAAAATGAAAATTTCCAACAGATGATCATTAAATATAACATGCCAAGTCTAGAGAAGTGTTCAACCCATTAGGTTGAACCGTATTAAATAGATGAATAAATCTCACCTCTTGCTGGCATAATATTCTATCAACATCCGAATAGGTGTGGATGTATCTGTGTAGTTGCTGGATGACAAAGAACTGTAAGTCTACGTTTCCATGTCCCTTTTCCAGGAAATGTTGCACCATAGAAGCTTCCAGGACCTTATTAAGAATCCTGGATCTATGCTCGCCAATCCTGTATTTTAGTGATCTCAGTGTTTTACCAATATAAATCAGATTGCACGAGCATCTGATAGCATAAATGATGAATTTAGAGTCACAATTTGTAAATGAGCAGAGAGCAAAGCAAAAACCCATTCGGGTGCATACAAATTCTTTCATTGGTAGTGCTAGTGGGCAATTGACACACCTTCCACACTGGTGGTGCCCCTCTGGTAAGGATTGATTAATCTGGGGACTTCTCAGGTCGGTGCTGATTAATTTATCTCTTAGGGCAGCTGTTTTTCTTAGACCAATTTTGGGAGGCTGCTCACACCCCAGGATAGAGCTTACTATATGCCAGTTTTTTATAAATTATTTGTTTAATATCCATGGCCAAAGTGGTAAACTGTAAGGAAGATGTTAAAGCCTTATTTATTTTTTTAGGTGTATTGAATAGCATCAATTCCTATCTGTGCTATTAACTTTCTTGTATGCTTCTATTATGACTTTTCTAGGATAGCCTTTCTGGAACAAGGAGCTAGATAACTCCATGGCTGCCTGTTGAAAGTCACTCTCCAATGTAGAATTCCTTTTTAGCCTGATGAATTGGCTATATGGTAAGCTATTCATCAATACAAGAGGTTTATAGATGACTTTTTTTAATCATACAGGACAATTCAACATAAACACAATTTATAGAATGGTTAAATACGTGCCACCCTTGCATTAAATTCACAGGACAAGTATCAGACCAAGTGATTTCATTCCTAGACACAGAAGTGTATATAGGGAAAGACAACAAACTGGGGGTGCGACCCTATAGAGAGAGATCTGATTGTAACACATTATTGAACTATAACTCGTTTCACGATTATTTACTTTCTTAGAGCAGACAATTACACAAACCTTACATTGAATGAAAAAAGGATGGATAACCCAAAGAATACTATCTAATACTTTAGTTATAGAAACTTTTTCAGTATGTGCAATTCTAGAATCAAACTTGAAAGTCAGACTGATGCAGCAAAAAAAAAAAAAAAAAGCAACAGGAACATTGAGCTACTTTATAGTGTTTGTTTGTTTAGTGTTTGTTTTTCCGGCCCAAGGAAAGGTCGGGCAGCTTCTTATGCTTCTTTGTCTACGTGAATTGTGCAGACGATCCAGCTCTGCTAACAGCTGATGGATCTCCAATGCCCTTAATCATTGAGAGCCCATTCTACTAGAGCCCAATCATCATCAGCAACCTTCAGAGGTGGGGTGCCCATAGATGACATCTGTAGAGCTGCTACCTGGTCGTCTCCTGATACCTTCATCCAACATTATGCGGTCGATTCGGAAAGCAAACGAGATGCTGTAGTTGGAAAGGCGATTCTGCATTCATTATTTGAGTATCAGCTCACATCCCGCCTCTGGGTGAGTAGCTATATAGTCTTCCAATGTGGGACAGCACAGAAGACCGCAGACAAAAACAGTGTTGCACTTACCTGTAACTGTTGTTCATCCAGGGTCTTCTGTGCAGGCACACATTCCCTCCCTCCTGCCCCATGGTGAACTGCCTTTTTATATTCTTGTCTCTTACAGGGTGGCTGATGGCAGGGGAAAGAACTGAGAGAATGAAGAGGCACACTTCTCTAGAGGGTGCCATTTCAGCGGGAAAACTGGCTCCTGCGCAGAGGAGTCATCGCCCCTATTCAAGTCACTTAGAAGCTATTGGAATCCTTCCCAGGCAGGCCTGCGTGTGCGCAGTCCCAATGTGTGCCTGCACAGAAGACCCTGGACAAACAACAGTTACAGGTAAGTGCAACACTGTTTTCCAGAACTTCAGAACTGCTTTTGATTCACAAGGTTGAATTGAAGGCCAGGAAACAGGCAAAGGAAAAAGTGCAAAAAAGCACTTTCCTTAGACTCTTGTGCAAAGTATTTTTGATCCAGTTTAGAACAATTCTATCAGAGGAATGATCACCTATCAGTAACTGGGTTGAATCCTGTAAGCTTTTTCACTGAAACTTGCCCAATTAACCTTCTTACTTTGCCCCCCATACCACATGGCTTCAGTCCATGTATGTGCCATGACCCCCAGGACAGCCTTTTTGCATGGTCAAATGTGGACCCTTCTTCCCTTTCTAGCCAACAGACAAGTTAGTTGGAGCCTAATGGACCCTGTCTTTGGGTCTTCACAGTTGGAAGAAGTGTGATTGAAAACTATAGTACCATAGCTCTCAAACCCTTTCAAACCAACTTCTTCCAGACATCCACAGGACCTCTTCCATGAAGATATTGTGAAAATATGCCAAGACCATTTTATTTGCCAAGTTGAAGATGGCTAGCACCTGGCGGATCTCCTCTATAAATGTAATTGAATTAACTTGGCTTTAAGGATCCATTTTATTGTTATTAGTGTGAGTATCAGGGATCTTTGTTCAAAAAGTGGAGGACAGAGAAACTATTGAGTAATAAACCATTTTTTTTTCCAAGTGGGACTGCTTACTAATGACATTTAGATTTGCTTTTCTTGCAGGTTTCTTTGCCTGAAGATTTGATTAAGAAAAAATGTCTCTGTGCCATAGAATGCTCTCTCTGAACTTGGGAAATGTGTATATCTCCAATGAGAAATACAATCAGTTCCTAAGACTGCATTGGCATCAAGTTATACATAATTTATTTGTAAGAGCTCTACCTTGAAGAACAGTTATGCACAAAACACTTTTATTCTACACAACATTCAATGATGAATAAGAAGCACAGCTGCTTCTGACCTCTCCAATTCTGTGCATTATGCTAAATGTGCTGTATTAATAAAAAGAATGATCAAACTGGTCACATGATCCTAGCAAAGATATGCATAGATAGTTAAGCATTTGTTTAAATAGATGCACACGGCAGTCTCTTGAGAAATTTCTAAGCTCTTATCAAAACTTCTTTTGTTTCCCATCAGAATTCATCAAGAAGGAACCTCAAAATCTCACTTTAGTGCAATGTAATTGGCAGCTCTACCCCAGGTTTTTATAGCTTCAATATAGACAGTTTCTTCACTAGCTGCAGAATTCCAATAGGAAACCTAGAGGTAGTGAAAGACAGATGAAAACACTATCAGCACTGCTTGACTGACAACATATGTTTGTATTTTCTGTGTGTTCCATGTACTATTGGCAACTGCATGCTTCATTACAATTTTGTTCAGTGGGATCCAAATATATGTAGGTTTGCCTGTACCCTTAGTTACAGCAGTTACAAAAAAGAAATCCTCCCATTTTTCAAATGGTGGACAATGCTGTGTAGAGAATGGCATAAAAGCACAGCTGTGCTGTCGTTCATTGCAACAGGGCATACACAGCACCAGCATAACAAGATTATGACTTGTGGTTAAGTTCTGACAGTGTTCCATTCAGATACCCTAAGGAGGCCCCAAATCCATCAATGAGGTAACAACTTCACCTTGCTTCATGGTAAGGCTATTTCAACAGATGGGTAACAGACCTACCAAGCCAAGATGGGCGAGGGATTGTAGCAGTAAAAGGTGGAGAGAGAGAAAAGAACGTTTGGGGTGTTGTTGTTGTTGTTGTTTTAGTCTTGATCTCCAAACCCCTAATGTTGTGACATAAATTATTGGAATACTTTGAACTTGCCTCCTTCATAATTTCCATTTTGTGTTGATCTTAATACTTTATATGACTGCCTCAATTATTTCCTTGCAATTAAAAATAAATGTGTTTCAAGAGGATATTAATCTATGCATCAATGGCATTCAGCACAGCAGCTGATTGGGTAGCTGCCTGCTGCTGATCCATGCTCACAATTTACTTGGTTGCTTGGATTATTTATTTCCCAGAGAGTCATCATGGATAGGCCATTCACAATTTAAACTTAAAAAAAATTAGAATGTATGGTCGGTTGTTGCATTCAGCTCATTTGTTGGCACATGCTATGAACTGTCTCAATCAAAATCCAGTTCCCAAATGAAGAGGGATTGTGGCTCAGTGGTAGAACATCCGCTCTCCATGCTGAAGGTTGCCGGTTCAATCCTTGGCATTTCCAGTTAAAGAGATCAGATAGCAGATAATGTGAAAGACCCTTACCTGAGACCCTGGAAAGCCACTGCCATTCAGAATAGCTCTCAATATACAGATCTAGATAGACCAGTGGTGTGACTTAGTGTAAGGCATGTTCACATGATGGCAGTGTGACTATGCATGAATGTGATTAATAAAAATGAACAGTTTGGGGAGTAAGAAAACGGGGCGGGGGGCAGGGATGGGCATGACTGAGAGAGGAGCCATTCAGCTCATCCCATCCTCCCCACCAGTTCTGAGATCACCAATGAAACAACTTCTTTTGTTGAGCTTTTTTTGGAGAAGAAAAGCATTAGGTAAACGGATGGGGGAGAGCAATTGCCATGGCAAAATATTTCACTCTGGACCCAGTGAACACTGAGTAAGCCAATGCACACGCACAAAACATCTAAAACCCAGAGCCAATGAGTAAGCCAGAAAAAATCAGGCAAAGCTAAAGCAAGGCACAAGCCCCTCCACACACAGTAGGTTTAAAACACCTTGTTTAAAAATGGTTTTAAACATATACAAGGCACAGGGGAAGCAGTGTGAGAATGCATGAGAGCAGGCCATTTTCAATTCAACTTCAAATATTTGAAAAACAATCCAAGATGTGTATTTATTTTTGTTTCCAGCAACCTGCTTGTAATTTGGAAACAAATTCTGATCTAAACACAGGGATTATCAAGCAACCTTGCCTGGAATTACTGGAGTTTGTACTCAGCTTTTGACTTGTTGGTTTTGTGCGTGTGCATGCATGTCCATGTTAAATGTCGGACAGCCCAATCTTAATCGGGGGCATACTTATGATGAGCTCTGGGACAGTATAGCTGCACCACCCCCTAAGTGGCTTGCCGTGGCACAGAAGCTAAAATAAAATGAAATCCTCCCCAGCCCCGTGAAACTCCTCCATAGAGTTTCACAGAGCTATGCCTGCTAGAGTTGCCCGGTCCCTCTTTGCCACCAGCAGGAGGTTTTAGGGACATTGCCTGAGGAGGGTAGGGTTTGGGGAGGGGAGGGACTTCAATGCCATAGGGAGCCAATGGCCAAAGCAGCCATTTTCTCCAGGTGAACTGATCTCTATCGGCTGGAGATCAGCTGTAATAGCAGGAGATCTCCAGCTAGTACCTGGAGGTTGGCAACCCTAATGCCTGCCTTTATGGAGGCGTAACATGGCACCTGAAAAAGGAACATTCCCGGGCCAAAAGGACCCTTAGAATTCCCTCTTTGATGCTGGTGTGCACAGGTGCCCCTGGTTCGCACTGCCATGTTGCTCCCCAGACCTAGCATTATTGGCCCCGTACTGGCATTAGTGACAATTTAGTTGGCACAAGTGGCACTAACACTGGTGCAGGGGTCATGTCAGTGCCTATCCCGTTTCAGCCCCCCCCCCATTAAGATAGCGCAGTTGGTCTGCATGTGATCATAATCGAGTTCTTTTTTAAAAACTGAAAACTGTATATTCAAAGGTAAATTCTGGTTCCACTTGTACAAATTATGATTATTTACTCCCTGATGTATGGAGAATGTGAAAGCCCTTCCTTGGAGAAAGCACCAGGATGTTCATAAACACTCCATCCTATAGAGCCAGTATAGTGGGAAACAGATTCTCAATAGGATTGCTCGTATGGTCTTTATCCTCCCTAGTGTGTAGGTAGAGGTAGGAGCAGAACTGTGCTTATGGGATAGCACAGGCTGTCTTATGGTTATAGATGTGGCATAGAAATGTTTCTGCTTGAAATATACAGCTTGTCCATATCGAAGTGCTCTCAGATGCAATGCGCAAATGGACCCTTTAATTTCCCATGGCATTTCCCATTGGAAATGTCACCTGAAAAATGGAAATGTCTAGAAGGTGTCTAGAAGGTGACCTGGGCTACTCCTTGCAAAGAGGGCTTTCATATCTTCTTCCTCATTAGTGAAATAGTCTAGACACAGATGTAGCCAGGGCGGTTGCATCTGTGAACACATACTTGCAAATTGTGGCCCAAATCTTCACTTCATGGGAGTTCCATCAATAGTATGGCCTGAGTACCTGGGCCTCTAAATAGAAGAGGTATTGAAGGAACAAGTATCTTCTATGCCATTTCCTATTTCACAATTAAAGGAGCAAATATTGATAAGTCTTTGGAAGTGTTCACTTGATTGAAATGCTTCTCTTGCAGTGATTACAATAATTAATCTAAAGGTATGTTAAATTTAGTATCTTTAGGGAGGAAATAGATTTTTCTCAGTAGGCTACACTATCTCTGCAGCATAATCTAGATTTTTCTTAATGTTCACCTTTATTGAGATAATTGAGCTTGATGACACCACTAAATCCATTGGGTTCATGTTTGGGTATCATCTCTGTTGCATAAAGGTATTTTTCCTGACAGTTTTCATGATATTTCTGTTTATGAAAGAGCACTAAAAACTCATTTAGGCACATGGAATTTATTTTTCATTGACATTTTCCAGACTTCAAAAGGTAAATACACTATAAAGGAATGAAAACAAACTGAGAATATGAATATATCTCCCCTCTGCTTTCTTGCCTTTGATTTCCAATTTGAAGTGATATTTGGCAGGGAGGGCAGAGAGGCAGAATTTCATATATTCAGGCAGGCAGATGTTGAAGATGAGTTCTAGATGGACCATCTATCTATAATGGCATTTGTGTGTATACCTCTCTGGTGAAGAGACTAATGGAGCACACAAGGCAAGAAACTTTGTGGCTGTTTCCTCACCTGTTCCCTTAGAGGATTTAAAGGTGTAGGCATGGCCTCAAGGTAAGTCCTTGGAAACTCTGCTTTGGTCTCACCCATGCTTATGATGTTCAGATTGATTTTAAATTAGAAATATGCAATTTTTTTACCAGTTTTGTTGACATTCATTTGGCTTCCTTTGATATTCCTCTTTTTTAAAAAAACAAAAACAAACCAAAGCTAGACTTCACTTTGAATGTCTACCCTATTTAAAATGCAGTGACAACATAGAGTCAAATAAACCAGACACCAGGGCCATTAACACATGGCTGTTTTGTCTTCTGATTCTCGCTCTCATGTCTCACATTTTTATATTCCGCTATCAAAAAGCCGAACGCATGGTGAACTCGGGGGGCTTTTCCTGATGGTGGCCAGGCTCGTTTTCCCCCCATCCCTGGTGCAAGGCGGCGGTGGGGCTTATCTTTAAGGCAATGGGGGAGCATCTTGTTGCAGTGCCGGGCAGCTCCAGGACTGACCAATGGAAGGAGGGAATGGAGGAAAGAAGGAAGCTGGTTGTGATGTGGCTGCTTCTGTCCCTCTTCCGGTCTCCACAGGCAGGACAGAAATGCCCATTGAGAAGGCCCCTCAGATGTTGGGGAGAGAAAACACAGTGCCGGGTTTCTGCTCTCCACTTGTGCCTGCGCTTGGCTGTGGCCGAACAGGAAAGTTCCCTGACTGAGGCCAAGCCTGTGCAGGTCCATATATCTCTTCAACAGAAATCCCAGTAAAGTGTTTTGTTTTTTCTTTCTGATTGCACCATTAGGATTGCTGGGCTGCCACCGTGAGGAGTGGAGAGGGGGGAAGTGGAGGAGGGTGCGGGAGCGGGGGTGAGAGGGGGAGATGGAGAGAGTCGACCCGAGCAGTGAAACGCATGGTCAAGCAATCACAACTGCTGTGATTCTTATTTTTAAATTGGGAAAAGGCAGGGATGGGATAACCTGGGGAAGTTTTGGAAGGAGGCGAGTTGATCCCGCAGGTTGGAGATGACCATGCATTTTGCCTGCGGAGATTCGCTCCATTTGTGGGAGAATCACAGTACAAAATCGCCATGCGTTTTTGACCCAGGAGTTCCATGCATGTATGGGACTGTGCGCTCCCAGATTTTTCTCCTTAGAAATAGTTGTCACACAGGGCCTTAATTTGGGTCTGGACCAAATAAGCAACTTTACCTTTTTCACTGAATAAAATTTAATAAGGTTGTATAACCTCTTACAAACTGATGGCAGCCGTCTCTTGGCTTTAGTGGAATGAAAATTCTAGTGGTGTGGCCTTTCGTTGACAGTGTCTGAGACAGAGTCCACGTTTGCTGAATTAAAGCATCATTAATTATTCTTTTTATGAAATTAAATTTAGTCCAGTACCAGCTCTCATGCTCACTGTTTCAACACTTGTCCTTTCTTTTTCATATGTTTATGAAGTGGATATTAGGCCAAAGCCTTGGAGGAATGAACTAGGATTATAGGACGCAACTGTCTGGCTTTTAGTGGGCTTTTTGTCTCTAGATACATATTTATGAAATTGTTTCATATGTTGATTTTTTTAAATTCAAAGTTTGTTTTTTCAGACCCACCCAATATATGCTTGTAAATAGTACGTTCTATGCATTAGCAGCATTTGAGATCCCATTAAGAGCTGTTCTTTATGTGGAAATACACACAAATATATCTATGAGGTTTCATTTTTTCCCTCAGGCACTAGTCTCTCATAATAAAGTGCACTGATAATATTATTTTGAATACAAAATGAGACCTTGGTAACTTCAGTGTTAGCTTTATTGTGGGCAAAGTCCATCACACCAAGAATGAACTGCTGTATATGTGATTGATGGGTTCTGGTACATGCATCCAGCAATTATATGCTGGAGATAGTCACAAGATTCATCTTTTATGTTTACATAAAAAATAAATAACTGTAATGTATGGAAATAAGTTTCTCCAAATAGTATCCTCATTTTTATTATGTCTATGGTTGCAAGCTGTCACTGATTTAATTGCCATTGTTTTCAGCCCAGATTAAAATTTGCCTTCCTATTAACTGGTATGACTGAAAATGAAAAGCATGTAACCAGCTTGCCAACTTGTATTAAAAATCCATCTAAAGTGGCTTTCCATTCCAGTTTGTTTCCAAACCTATCACATATTTTGCATTTCAGAGGAAAATCACTGTGGCTTTCTTTCTGGTAATAAGAACCACAAGTAACCAAAGATGACAGCTCTCAGCTGAAATCAGTTTCAATGCATCTTTTGAGACTTACCTCTTCCACAAAGTTGATGTGATTTGGCTCTGGCTGTAACAGGGAGACACCAAAGATGGAATATTTGTATCTCATATTCTAAATCTGGTGAAAATAAATTATCGGAGGTGATTTTGCCTTCTAGTAATTACTGGTAGCCAGTGTTTATTTGGTAGGCTTGAGACCCAGATTTCAAAATCTTTACGGTTTGATTCAAATGTTCAGTTTCAATTATGTTTCACTCAGAGAGAGTGAACCCTTGGGAATTTCATTTCTGCATCAGATTCTTTTTCCTCATGCCATAATTATTCATATTAAAAGGAATATATATTTCACTGTTGTAAACTGCATATAAATGTTGGATACTTAGCTGAGCATGCAATCCTGAAGGGGGTGGGCCAAATACCCAGAGGAGCCAGCATAAATGTGCTGGCATACATGACTCTTTGTGCCATGATAAACTGGCACTTTCACTGGCACGGAGGAATGTATGCTGGCCCCCCTGGACACTGGCGGCAGTGCGGCACTTGGACACCACCTCAGCCTCCTGGCAGCGTTCCAACAGGGCAATGACCCATGCCAGTGTCCTGGGAGGCATTCCCTGGGCATTTCTGGGGGTAGATCTGCCTTTAGTCAGCTTCCTAACCCCTTTCACCCCGGGAACGCCCCCTCATGCTGCAGCATTGCTACGCCAGTTATTTTGCTGGCGTAGCCTCACTAAAGGCAACAGGGCTATTTCTCACTTTTTAATTTTTAAGTGTTTTTCACTTTTATTCTGGCCAGGAAGCCTCTGTGGAGGCAGCGTGATGGCACTGCTCCCGGCCATTGCCTAACTGCCCGCTCCTTCGGGAATGGACTGCCCATGGTGTTCTGTTCATGCAAGGATAATTGTGCAAGCAACACAACAAAATAGCATAATTCTTGAGCAATCATGAGTACTTACCTTCCTCACATAATTATTATTACAGCATCAACACTCTCCGTTTCTCTGGGCATGCAAGCATGCATTTAGACTAACATTCTAGTGCTAGCTCTTTGGCTTATACCAGGGGTGGGGAACCTTTTTCCTGCCAAGGGCCATTTTCACATTTATAACATCATTCGGGGGCCATACCAGGTGTAGATCTCCTGGTGGGGGGGGAGAGGCTAGGGTTGCCAGGTCTCCAGCCACTACCTAGAGGTTGGCAACCCTAGGAGAGGCTATGCAACCCTAGGAGAGGCCTCCCCCCACTCCACACATACACACACTCACCCTCCACAGACACACACACTCTCACCGGCAATTGAGGGAAGCCTTGCTGGCTTCCCCCTCTCCACACACACACACACTCCAGGTGGCACCTTCCCGGCTCCCCCGCCCCTCCATACACACAGTGACACTCTCCTGGGGAAGCCTTGCCGGCTTTTCCCTCTCACACACGCATGTGTGTGCTGGTTGTCCCCTACCCTTTACACACATCGGGGGAAGCCTTGCCAGCTTCCCCCTCATATACATGTGCGGAGAGTCCGCGGGCCACACCAGATAACATCAAGGGCCTTAAATGGCCCGTGGGCTGGAGGTTCCCCACCCCTGCCTTATACCAATTGAAATAGTTTGAATATTTATCAAGGCATGTATGCAACCACACAATTCCTCCAACATAATGACATTTCTGCCTGTGGGAGAGTGGAGTGATTTCTATTAACTCTCCTCTCCCATTGTAGACCCCCACTGTGCCTCCTGTGCTGTTTTTGAAGGTCTGCTGATCCCCAGGAACAAAATTGAGGGGGGAATCAGTGGGCTGCGGCATGAGGGGCAGTGGCAATATCACAGTCTGTGAAATTTGCAAGTGGTTGGATATTTGCTAACATTTTTTATCCCTCTCTTCAACATTGATTGCCTTCCCCCCTCCAGTGAATCTCTACAATATACCTGAGAGGTCGAAAGATGATCACTGACTCCAAGTCATTCAGTGAGCTTAATGGCTAAGCAGAGAACTGAGAACTAGTATGGTGTAGTCATTAAACTAGGACTGGGGAAACCAATGTAAGAACATAAGAACATATGAACATAAGGAAGGCCCTGCTGGATCAGACCAAGGCCCATCAAGTCCAGCAGTTTGTTCACACAGTGGCCAACCAGGTGCATCTAGGAAGCCACAAACAAGACGATTGCAGCAGCACCAACCTGCCTGAGTTCCACCTCACCCAATATAATAGGCATGCTCCTCTGATACTAGAGAGGATAGGTATGCAGCATGACTAGTATCCATTCTAACTAATAGCCATGAATTCTAGTTGCAGATTTCAAATTTTCAGAGTTCAAATCTTCAGATTTCAAATTTTCAGAGTTCAAATCTTCACTTAACAATGAACCTCACAGGGTGACTGTGAGCCAGTCTCTTTTTCTCTGTGTGATCTACTGTACAGAGTTCTTGTGAGGATAAAATGGAGAAGAGAAGAACATGCATGCTGCCTTGAGCTCCTAGAGAAAAGGTGATAAGGATATGAGAAATATGAAGTAAGTCCTGGTCTCCCCAGTCTGTAACTTTATCCACTGTACCACACTGGTATATACTAGCAGCTAGGACCAAGATCTCAGCTGCTCCCTATTTAAAAAGACTGTCAAGACCTTGCTGGGAATATTTTACAGCCAACTGATGTGAAATTAAGATAATGAATCAGGATACACATGCATGGGTTAAATCAAGTGATATGAAGACACATCAAGTTTAGAATGCTGACTGCTTTCCTGTGCAGGCACCTGTGCATATTTTGGAATAACATTGCATAGTACTTTCAATACAATATTGTACATTTCTTCAAAAATGTTTATTAGCTTCTATCCAAAATCAAGTAGATAAAATGCTGCAGTGCTTGCAATTAAATAAATGCATATGAAAGCTGGAAATGGTAAAGCACATTTGGAAAAAAAATATAGTTAACCATTAAGTTGTATCAATGAATGAATAAGCAAACTGTAAATCAGAACTCCAGTGGAAAGTGTTTTCTAGCTGATCTAACACAACATGTACAAGTTAAGTGCTGCCTGGACAAATATGATGAATATGGAGAGAAAAACAAAAAGCTTTTAGAAGATCAATAACTAAACAGCTGCAGTATTATAACACTGGATGGTACAATTTGCTGCTGAATTTCTCCCCTATAGAGCTGTCTGCAGCATTTGGGATTTGCCCAATTTGGAATCTAGAATGTTCACTGACATTCATCTCTGTTAAGTTTAGGTACAGTCATTGTGAGTTGCTAAACAAGGCTTCCATGGGCCTGACCTTTTGTGACTAAAGCAACTGCAGAAGTCTCTGCACAATCACTTGGTTGCCTCTAGAAAGAGGAAACTGATGGACTCTCTTGGGTCCTTTAGATTTGCAGAAATCTGCTCCTAGAATTCCATTGGAAAATTTGGCTATCAAAACTCTAGTAGCTTTAATGCAAGTTGACATTCTCGGCATGTTACATATCAGACAGTTAAAGGGTTAATATTGCAACTAACCTAATGGTCAGTGTAGTGGCCATTGCAGTCGTGCCCGAGGGTCACGTATACAACTATTTTGCATGTTCAACTGCTTTCGATTTCTTTGTTAGAACTGAAAGCAGTTGACCACCACTCTTTTTCTTTTTGCTTGACTGCTGAACAGGCAGGATGGAGAGAGGCTCTCCTTTTGCTAAGGGTGCCTACTCGTAAGTAAGCTTAGTGCCTTGCCAAAGGTTTTGGCAAGTATAGGAAACATAGAATGTAGACAGATATTATTTGTTTTGTATCCCAGTAACTTTTTCCCTACCCTGAGTTAGAGTAAAGATTGTTTTACTTCAAGACAAATGCGTCTTGCCTCTTTTGTGCGTGTGTGTGATCTCAATTCTCATAGTTCAAGAGGAACGATCCAATCCCTCTAATTTGGTAGCAGAAAATTAAATATCGGGGTTCCCTTTACAGGAACTGGGGCCCCGATTCCCCAATAAGTGGTAGCTGAGTACGGTTGGTTTTTTTATTTTGGCTATTGAGATAGGATCACACCGCACTCTTTTTTTTGCTTTTGGGATCTTCACTGGAGACGAAAGGATTTACAAACGCCCAGAGGGAATTTTTCCTGTGACGGAGCCAGCAGCCTGGTCTGCAAAGGACGGCAGGAAACACAACCCCGCGCTTGAATCCTGTGAGGAGGAAAGCAGCCCTGAGCCGCTGGAATGAGCAACGATAAGGAAAGTATGAATTCAAAAGGGCCCCAATCCGTTTCTATCCCCCATATCACCCAAGCCTCCTTTCCAGTATGGAAGAGAATGGTGGAAAATGCTTTAACAGCAATTGGGGTGAATCACGTTTTGAATGAAGACCCGCCAGCTGACACAGATAGAGAAGCCCTTAAGAAATTTAAAATTGCAGATGCCCAGGCAATGAATTTGATTGCCAACGCAATTAATCCGGAAGAGACAGCGATAATTTTGAATAATGATACCAGCAGGAAAATGCTTAATGCACTCAATGAGAAATTTGGAACTGTGTCCAAAACCCAGAAAATGATTTTAAAAACTAGACTGTATGCAAATAGAATGTCTGGAGATATGACCCTCTTGCAACACCTTAAGAAAATGCAAGATATGGAATCAGAATTGAAGGCTGTAGGAGGGGAAATCGGTGAAGAGGAGTTTCTCGTATTATTTCTGGGAAGTTTGCATTTTAAATATAACGCTGAAAAAAGGAATCTTTTGGGTAGAGAGGACTTAACCCTTACTAAGCTGGTGACTGCACTTAAACAGTTTGAAGCAGACAGGAGCCAAGAGAGGGAATTATCTCGTGGAGTGTCTGTACTGCGTGTAAATGACAAATCCACAATCAGATGCTTCTCATGTGGAAAGCATGGTCACCGGTCGTTTCAATGTGAGAAACGTGAAACAAAGGGAGAAATTCCCCCCCCCTCTCGCCGGGAAGAAAAGCCCGCCAAATCCTCACAAAGGGAGAGGGATGGAAATGGGAGGCAACAGCCCCAATCATCCACAAGAGGGAGTCCAAGCCAAGGGAAGCCCAGATGGCCCCACCAGCCAAAGGCTTATCTAGTCTCGAATAAAGCTTCAACCAAAGATTATTTAAAGCGTGTAAATACATTTGTTCTGGACAGCGGTGCAGATGTACATGTGTCTGGCTTGAGATCAGCTTTTGACTTTCTAGAGCCTTGTGATGAAACATTAGTTATGGCTTGTGGAGGAAGATTTCTATGCACTCAGAAAGGTGAAGTTTCTATTGCAATTCAAAGCTATTGTGGAAATGTAATGCATTTAACCTTACAAGACGTATTCCTAATGCCTAATTCAGATGAAAATTTATTGTCCGTGAATAAACTAGTGGATGCAGACTTTGAAGTGTCTATAAAAAAGGACAAATGTCGCTTATTTGATTCTGAAGGGAGAGAATACCCAGTGCTATCAGTAGGCTCGCACTATTGCCTGGAGAATGTTGCAAGTCAATTGGAGGAATATGCTTGTAGTGATTTTGAGAGCAATGTTGATTCTGATGAAAGTGATTTTGATGGAAATGAGGATAATGTTGAGGAAGAATCAAAGTGCCTAGTTGCTTTTAATAAAGGATTGACAGAGCAGAAGGCTGCAGATTGTAACCACAAGGACTGTTTGTACCAATGGCACGTGAAACTAGCTCATAAAAACTTTAAGTCAGTGAAGCAACTGCTGATTGATTGTGGAATGCCAGTTAAGGAATGCTTTAAGGACAAAGAACGTTGTGAAGTGTGTCTCAGAGGAAAGGGAACAGCGCCTAAGCACGTGCAGAGGCCAAGCAGTGTTAAGGCAGAGATTTTGGAAGAAGTGCACTCAGACTTGATTGGCCCACTCAAGCCTTCAGCAGGAGGGGCAAAATATGTTCTGCATTTCATAGACAGCGCTTCAAGATTTGCATATGTGTATTTGTTGAAATCAAAGACTGAAGTAGCTGAAAAATTTAAAGCTTATGTTGCCCTGATGAAGAATAAACATGACAGAGGAATAAAGTTATTGTACACTGACAGAGGGACTGAGTACCTTAATAAAGAAATGAAATAAATTCTTGAATCTGAAGGAATAGAGCATGCAACCTCAGTTGCATATACCCCTAGGAACAATGGGTTGTCAGAAAGGTTTAACAGAACTCTGATGGAAAGTGCAAGATGCTTAATGCTACAGGCAGGCTTGCCTTACCCCTGCTGGGGAGAATGTGTAAATACAGCAGCTTACCTTTACAACAGGACAATTTCAAGTGCTATCAACATGACTCCATATGAAAGATGGAATGGCAGGAAGCCTAGTCTGAAACACTTGAAAGCATTTGGATCTCGTGTGTTTGCATACATCCCAAAGGAGAAAAGGGGAAAAATGGATCCTACTACAGAACTTGGAATTCTTGTGGGATACCATCCTTTCTCAAAAGGGTACAGGATAATGGACATTAAGACTTACAATTTACAAATATTGAATGCAGTATATATAGATGAAAGAAATGTTATTAATAATCAACAAATTAATAACGTTGATGATCCAGAGGTTTGTGAAGAGGAAACCACAGAGATTCCATTTACAGCTTGGGATTACAATCCACCTGCTCCTGCGGAACAGCAAGAGACTGCAGATTCAAAAGGGTTGATCCCGGTGCTGATGGAACAGCGGAACCCTCTCAGACCTCAAGGAGATCTATAAGGACTACAAAAGGAATACCAGCAGAGAAACTGAGTCTTTTCACTAGAATTGACAGCCACGTGGAACCCTCAAGTTGGGACGAACTGCAAAAGTTGCCCGATGGGGAGCGGTCAAGATGGCTGAAGGCAATTCAAGAAGAATTAGACTCACTGCAGAAGAATAATACCTGGAAACTAACCAAACTCCAACCAAACAAAAGGACTGTGGGGTGTAAATGGGTGTTCAAGGTCAAGAAAAATTCGGATGGAACTGTTGACAAGTACAAAGCAAGACTAGTTGCAAAAGGATTTACCCAGAAGTATGGAACTGACTACACAGAAACCTACGCACCTGTGATTAGTCACACGGCTATAAGGACTTGGCTGAGTATAGCCGCCTCCAGGAATAAAGTGGTACTGCAACTCGACGTCAAAACAGCTTTCCTGAATGGCGAATTATCAGAAGAAATATACATGGAACTCCCACCAGGATTAAAGGACTGTGATACTAAAAATCAAGTTTGTAAACTTGAAAAGACTTTATATGGGCTCAAACAGTCAGCAAGAGCATGGAACCACAAACTAACCTCATTATTGAAAGCTCAAGGTTTTGAACAAGGAAATATAGAGAAATGCTTATTCAGAAGGAAGAAGGATGATGGATGGGACTTTGTTTTGGCCTTTGTAGACGATCTTCTGATTTGTTCTGACACTGAAGAAGCTGCAAAAGAAATTGCAAACAAACTGAATGAATCAGTAGAAGTGAAACTACTTGGAGAAGTAAAGAACTATCTTGGAATGGAGATTGAAAGAGACCAAGACAATGGATTTTCAATCAATCAAAGGAACAAGATACTGGAATTTCTGCAATTCATGAATATGAAGGAGTGCAAGACCAAGGACACTCCACTTGACCCTTCATATATGGATCTAGACGGAGGTGAACTATTGCCTAACAATCACAAATACAGAGAAGCT
Organism: Euleptes europaea; assembly: GCF_029931775.1. Taxonomy (NCBI): domain Eukaryota; kingdom Metazoa; phylum Chordata; class Lepidosauria; order Squamata; family Sphaerodactylidae; genus Euleptes; species Euleptes europaea. The sequence continues at coordinate 34,338,536 of NC_079313.1, read as the reverse complement.
ATTGGAAAACTTCTATACTTGAGCAACGTTAGTAGACCGGATATAAGTGCAGCAGTTGGAATCCTAAGTAGAAGGACCAGCACACCTGCAGAACATGATTGGAATGCAATCAAACACCTCACACAATACTTAAAGAAAACTATTGATTTGAAGTTGAAGATAACTCCAAATACTGAGCTGAAACTGATAGGATACATGGATGCTAGTCTGGGTGGTACTAGAACAGACAGCAAATCTACAAGTGGATATCTGTTCTACTTTGGAGAAAACCTGATCTCCTGGACCAGCCAGAAACAGCAAGTTGTGTCAACATCTTCAACTGAAGCAGAATGCATAGCAGCCAAGTGCGCATGTACAGAGCTGGAAGAGATAATTGAACTGCTACGCGACTTTGGATTAGATGAACTGACACCTGCTACAATGTTTGAGGACAATCAATCGTGTATAGCACTACTGAATGGCGAGAACTCTAAGAAAGGGAAGAAACTTCTTCGACTCAAAATGGACTCAGTAAAGGACAAACAAGAAAGAGGTCTCGTAGTAGTGAAGTACTGTGAAAGTAAAGAGATGGTGGCCGATATCCTGACGAAGCCACTGCCCAGACAACAGTTTGAATATTTACGTGATGCATTGTGTTTATATGTCTGAATGTAACTAAACCTCGAAAAGGGGATTGTTGGGTATTAGAGAGCGAGCTTTGTTACATATCAGACAGTTAAAGGGTTAATATTGCAACTAACCTAATGGTCAGTGTAGTGGCCATTGCAGTCGTGCCCGAGGGTCACGTATACAACTATTTTGCATGTTCAACTGCTTTCGATTTCTTTGTTAGAACTGAAAGCAGTTGACCACCACTCTTTTTCTTTTTGCTTGACTGCTGAACAGGCAGGATGGAGAGAGGCTCTCCTTTTGCTAAGGGTGCCTACTCGTAAGTAAGCTTAGTGCCTTGCCAAAGGTTTTGGCAAGTATAGGAAACATAGAATGTAGACAGATATTATTTGTTTTGTATCCCAGTGACTTTTTCCCTACCCTGAGTTAGAGTAAAGATTGTTTTACTTCAAGACAAATGCGTCTTGCCTCTTTTGTGCGTGTGTGTGATCTCAATTCTCATAGTTCAAGAGGAACGATCCAATCCCTCTAATTTGGTAGCAGAAAATTAAATATCGGGGTTCCCTTTACAGGAACTGGGGCCCCGATTCCCCAATAGGTTGCCTCTAGAAAGAGGAAACTGATGGACTCTCTTGGGTCCTTTAGATTTGCAGAAATCTGCTCCTAGAATTCCATTGGAAAATTTGGCTATCAAAACTCTAGTAGCTTTAATGCAAGTTGACATTCTCGGCATCCTAGCATGAACCTACCAGACACAAGAAAGAAGTGCTGCGTACTATCCATGCCTATTCTAATACAAAAAATTCCCTGAACCTTCCTTGTCACATCTCTCCCCTCAATCAGTGAATAAAGTCTCATGACCTTGTACATACAATAAGGGCACAAAGAATCAACCTCAAAGCTGCTTCCCAGTTCAGAAATGACTTTGATCCACTGGTCTTCCAAAGTGTGGGGCTGGGTGGCTTCCCAAAATAGAGTAAGACCAATAATTGTGGAGACATTTATCATTATGGGATCTGTTTTTCAGAATGACGAATTGTTACAAGTCAATATTTTAGGTAGATAAATTGGAAAGATTTAAATTCTTATACTAATTAAAGTTCAAAGTAATCAAATTCACCAAATGAAAGGTCATGCAAGTGCGTTTACACAAGATGCATTAATATAAACTCTCCTCACCAACAAAGAGTTAACAGTCAAGCAAGCCCTTCTATCAGGGCCTGGTTGGGGCCATGGATAGCTAGGCCCATTCTAATCACTGTGGGTGTGTTCTCCAGCCTGAAGCTGGCTGCAAGATTCAGAAACATGGCTGGCAGGAGATACAACTATATTGGATCAAGCAAGAACAATAGGGCAGGCCTCTGTTATTGATACCAGGTTCGACCAGTCCTGAGGCTACATGTTTCTGCTCATCACAATGGATTCAGTTGAATTCCTATATCCCCTCTGTGACTGAAGAGGCTCTGTGAGCATGCTGAATTCCAGACAAAGCCCCAATCTAATTTTATGAATTTCCTAGTTCAAGTCATGGAGCCACTACTAAACAGATTTCAGCTCCTTCCATCCCCCACACACACACACAAACACTTTTACATTCATAACAGAGGGAGGAAAAGATGCACATGAAGTGAAGGAAGGCTCTGAAAAACTGCATAAGCACAACACTATGTACAACATTAAGAAATAAAAAGTGAATAATGGAGAATTCCTAATGCTTCCCCTCCAACAACAATGGGTAATTAAGAACTCTGAAGCCAGGGGAAAAACTTGTATGGGGAATATTTCAGAACCACTCCTATCGCTTCTCTGTGATCCAGTGCTATGCTGCTTTCATCACTTGTGTCAATCATGTGTGAAGAAACCGTGCCATCCAGCTGACCTACCTGCTTCATCTTTATAAAACCATGTGGTACCAAATCATGGAGAGGCAGATGAGGTCTATTGACCGCAATAAATGAATGATGATGATGAGAGGCAGTTCCCGTGCCATTCCAGCAACATATACATTCCTACATTGGATAATTCCTTATCTCAGAAGCAAAATGGCAGTAGCAGCAACCTATTTAACATGGGAATAGTTCATACATGTGTATGTGTGTGCTGTCAAGTCAAAGCTGACTTATGGTGACCCCATAGGGTTTTCAAGACAAGAGACATGGTTTGCCATTGCCTGGCTCCATGTCACGACCCTTGTAGTCCTTGGCGGTCGCCCATCAAAATTTTAACCAGGGCTGAACCTGCTTAGCTTATGAGATATGATGAGATCAGGCTAGCCTGGGGTTATCTAGGTCATATACACATAGTTCATGTACACACCCATATCCCACAAGAGATCATGCTGTGGGTCAATTTGCCTAGGCCCCATTAAATTCAAATAAAGCACAAGATGCAATTGACTCATGGAGAATCCGGGTGGCCATTCTGGAGAGGGCAACAGGCTGCTTTATTCGGCTACACACTCTCACCTACAGCATTTTGCTTTGGCTGACCCCTCACCCCTTACGGGCAACAGAGGACTAGCTGGTCACTATGTTTATGGCCGAGCAGAAATGTTTGGGAGTTTCACTAGATATCATGTGAAATTTCACTAGATATCATGTGAAGTGTGAAGCCCTTTCTTTGCCTGCTCCATGCTGTCTTTGTTTTCCTCATTAGATAGGCCTGGTTGTAAAACTGGTTAGGCAACAACTAGCTGGCAGGAATAGGGTGGGTTGCTTAGGATAGGTAGGTGTTACAACTATCTCCGATGTCAGGGTTCAGCATCTCTCTTTAGGATAAACATGGTTGGCAGTGCCAGAGTCGAAAGGGAGCCAGAAAGATTAGCAAGGTCAGTCCAAGGTCAGGATTCCAAGAGTGATCAGGTCAGGTATCAGACAGGTCAGAGTGAAGCGAACTTGTTGCGTTCACACCCAATGGGGGGTATAACCAGGCTGGGAAACTCCTGGAGGTTTGGGTATGGAGACTGGGGAGGACAGGGACCTCAGTGGGATACAAAGCCATAGAGTCCACCCTCTAATCTAGAGATGAACTATAATTCCGTGGGATCCCCAGGTCCCAACTGGAGGCTGGCATCACTATACCCTATGAATTAATGACCTCCAAAACAGCCTTGCTCAGGTCTGGCATACTGAATGCTATGGCTTCCTTTATTGAGTCAATCCATCTCATGTTGGGTCTTCCTGTTTTCCTGTTGCCTTCAAATTTTCCTAGCATTATTGTCTGTTCCAGTGGCTCTTATCTTCTCATAATGTGATAGCCTCAGTTTAGTCATTTAGCTTCTAGGGAGAGTTTAGGCTTGATTTGATCTAGAATCCACATATTTGTCTTTTTCGTGTTCCATGATATCCATAAAACTCTCCTCCAGCACCACATTTCAAATGGAGCAACTTTCTTCTTGTCAGCTTTCTTCATTCTTCTTGTCAACTTTCACACCCATACCTAGGAATGGAGAATACTATGGAGAATACTATGAATTATGTAGGCCTAGCAAGGGCTAAATCCTGACATAAGCTTAAACCAAAAAAAGATTCCAGAAAGTCCATCTGAAAATCCAGCTAAACTCCCACACAATAGGCACCTCCCCACATAGACATGTGGCAGTAACCCTAGAAAACAGTAAACTCTGTTTCCTTTATTTCTGTCTGATAAAGTTTGATTACATTTAAAATAAATCTAAACAATAGCAATTAGAAAGCAGGAAATTATATTGCCTCTTCTAAATGAACCAAGAGAATGGAAATGAAGAAGATATATGCACTGAAAAGGAAACAAAAAACAATTACTTCACAAGCAGTTTAAAAAGCAAACTTGGGCTATCTGAAATCATTAGACTACAACAGTACTGATTTGTAGGGGTCCTAAATAACTTATAGACCACTCCATTAGTAGTTACCAATTGAAAACTTGACAGTTATTGAATGCTCTAAAGGTTCACAGTACATCATCTAATTTTTTAAAGAGTACAGTCCATCATTTGAAGGAACTTTTGGAATAGTCCATTTGACCAATTGCAATGACTCAAAAATCAGAAATGCATTCATTATTTATTACAGTTGCCACTCATTAAAACCTGTGGTTTCCCTACCACCACTGCTTGAAAAGTTCTAAAGAGAAATGTCAAGATTAAAGATCCTCTTGATAGGGTTTCCAACTGTGGATTTTAAAAAGACTGACCTCTGCACAGGGCCAGGGGGCAAAGAAGAATGTGAAATGGAGAAGAATGTGAAATGGAACTTGACAAGCCATGGAATGGCCTAGCAAGTTCAGGAGATGGTATCAGATGTAAAAATCCTTTCTCAGGCCAGCTTTAGTTCACTGGCTCAGAGCTGCCAAAAGTGGAGGATTAGGGTTTCATCATTCCAGTGGTCATCCTGGGCTTCCCCTGAAGTGGTCATATGATGTATTTTCATATGATGTTTAGGTGAAATCTGTGTGGTATGAGTAGGACCTCAAGGGAATTTTGTCAAGGGTGCATGTGTGCTGGTTCTCAGTATCTTAAATTGGCTTCTGAGTGCTTGATAAGGATTACCTGCCACTATGAGATGTCACCAATAGTTAAGTAATGAGCAGATGTCTATCCAGCTATCAGCTTTTACGGTATAGAGTGGGATAGAGCTGACAGAGAAAAACTAAGGGTCTAATCACCAGGACTTTTGAAAGGCTTCCACATAGATGTGCAAAAGGCTATCTTGTAATGATTTCTACATTTCACATTTCTTGTTTTGCCAAAAGGCATTGATTCAAATCCCTAGGCAACACTGTGGCCCCACCTGAGACCTTCTGCATGTCAAGCAGGTGCTCTACCACAGAGCCACGACTCCTCCAAGCCTCACCTGGAGGTTGGCAACCCTATATGAAATGGCTGAAAATATACTCGGGAAAAACAATTCTCAATATATGCTGGAAAAAAATCCAACTGTAGGTTTATAAACATCCATTCATCTACAAGATAAATCAGATTGCCATATATTTCTGAGGAGATAAACCTGAAGTGTTTCCTTTTACCTACACTCTTTGGTCTCTGTCTTTACTTAGAATTTTTAAATCTCTCCTTTGATAGCTGATAATATGCTCACTGACTTTATCAATGAAAGTCATATTTTATAAATGGCAATAGAGAAGAGAGCTTTTTTACTCTTTCTTTTTGCTGGCACATTTTAGCTCCTTTCAAAGACAAATTGATTGGAAGGAAGTGAAGGGTATTCAGCTGAGAACAGTGTACCCAATGCAAGACAGATGCAACAGAAATGGTCTTTGGGGGAAAAAATTATTGTACACTGAGATGAAATGTTTGCATTTATAAATCAAAATGCTTGGCTAATTACACTTTCTGCTTTGATTCAGAAACTCACAAAAGAAAAGCCTAAAGACCATTCCCATTTTCCTCTAAAGAATGAGTGGAATAGAGCATTTTGGTAGAGTGCAAAAATTTATGTAGCACTTTCACTGAAAAAAACACTTTATAGTCTTCTTTAAAAAATTTTTAGAAAAAAACAGACAATAACAACAACTAAAAAAAGCAGAATTACTGACAGTCTTTGTAATTTAAAATTATATATATATATATATATATATATATATATATATATATATATATATATATATATATATAAGATCAAGTCTCCCATGCTACAGCTTATTTCTATGTCTTCATATTCATCATTACATCCTGACTGAGAGCAACGCATTCCTCTTTCCCGCCCTTATTTATGAAATTCTCTATTTTACTTATTGTATGTGACCACACCGCATCCAATCTTATTGTATCTCTGTTTTTCTGATATGCTGTTAGCTTAATTAAAACATACATTTCTTTAACTTTAACCAGCCATTCCTCTATATTTGGAGTTGATTTTTATTTCCAGTGACTGGCAAAGGTCGTTCTAGTCACAGTTGTCATATGTAACACCATACAAAGTTGATCGTTAGCTAGACTAGGTACCAGATTTAGCAAGAATATCTCGGGTTTACATGGAATATCAACCTCCATTCCAACCGTTAGATATTTCACTATTTCAGACCAAAATGATATAGCTCTCTCACATTTCCACCACATGTGTATAAAATCTGCTTGTTTTCTATCACAGTACCAACAGCTGTCGTTTTCTGATTTATGGATTTTACTTAGTCTAAGAGGGGTTATATACTACATATATACCATCTTTATTAGATTTTCTCTCATTTGCATACTGACTGTAAAATCTAATTCCTTTGTGAAAATGTGTTCCCATTCTTGGTCACTTAACGCTCTGTCTAAGTAAGTGTTCCATTTATCCCGATATCCCGTTGTTTGATTTAATTTATCTTTAAGTATAATTGTATATATTTTTGAAGTTGGAGTTTTGTCTTGTAACATCAGCTTCTCAAACTCTGATTTATCTCTAATTTCGGATGTCATTAACACTTTATAGTCTTATCTCAGTTAAAGTCTGAACTAAGTAAAGCTTTTGCAGCAGCACATAAGTGACTGGGATGGAATAGTTTGGATTTATAAGTGATTTATTTTGTTGAGGAGGGGATAACCTGTGGCTCAATAATAAAGCATATATGTCTCTTTCTGTTTTAATTAACCCTGTCAAAAATAGTCAAGATAAACCCAGCAAACCATGCAGGTATATCAAACCTTGGTTCGATTCTGATTGCATTAGACAGAAAAAGAAACTTACCTATTTATATCATCAATGCATAAATTCAGAATCAAATAGAAGGTTGGAATACCAGTTGTTATTATTGAAGCAAAAAAAATCTATAAAGAACTATTTTTCTCTTAGTTAGCCTCCCAGATTTCTCCCATAGCATCTATGGTAAAATGATCTTCTAGCAGATTTGGGAAAGACCTCTGCCCTGTGCTGTATTATCTTGTGAATAATGTAAGAAGTTGCTTAATGCTAACAACAAAACATTTGACTATAATTGGACACTTGGATTCTTTTTTCAGAGAACCTTCCTGTTTGTACTCTTATAGCTCCTTTCAGGCCCACACATATGGGGATGATACTTAGGGGTAATTCTCATCTACTCTGCAGAGGCAGTAATTCTGGAGCCCTAGGCAAAGGCCCAGGATAGGGGCCCAGAATCACTGTTGTCCCCTCAACTGGAGCCATCCTGGCCCCAGGCAGGACATAGCCTTTATCATATGCAAAGCAGCAGCCACTTCCACAAGCTGATGGCCCAAGCCTAGCAGGGCAGGTGCAAGCAGCCTCTGCCATGTGCTGACTACATGAGCCCCAAATGGAGTGGATGTGAACAGCCTCCACAAGTGGGTGGGCAGGTGGGAACAGCCACTGCCCATGAGCTAGCAGCCATAGCCCCACACAAGCCTACTTTTCCTTCTCTCCCCTCCGTTGTCAGGAGAATGGGGGCTTTTCCAGGTCCGTTTTTGCCTCCTAGTCCACCTACTAATCACTGGGAGTGGAAATAAGGAGGCTTCTGGGCAGGGGCCTGCAGCTGACTGCCCCAGCTGCTTCCCTGAAGTCATAGCCACTCACAACAACTCCAGAGACTGTCATACTCCATACTCCAGAGTTTAAAGGTGCTTTGAAGTGCAACAAGGAGTTCCTAGGGCCCTGACAACCACTTGTTTTCCCACAGATGAGAGCCATAAAATGCACCATGAGGTCAAAGAGCAGAGATGTGTTTCTGCAGACAGATAACCATTTGCTTTACCTGCCAGGAATGGCAACATCAATAGCTGTTGTAAAAGTTGATCTGGAGATGTGTGGGATGTGTGCCTTGGGTTGATTGGGAGATTGGGGTTCACCCTAAATCTGGATTGGGTAAGATGCTCCCTGCCAGCTAAAGCAGGAAGGGTTAAAATGTTGAAACATCTGGTTGTCTTTGTTCAAATTCTGGCTGTCAGATTCCCCTGCATGGAGCATGTGGAGATCAAGATGTACATTTTTTCCACGGACATCCAGGGAGGATGTCAGAGGTAAATCTTCTGTATTGTTAAGTTTAGTCTAGTGTTATATTTACCAATTTTTCCCTTAGATCTGTAAACCAGTAAGCTTGATAGTTATTTTCCCTGTTTTGTGCTCGTGACATGGGTTTATGACAAAAACCACTCCTGGTGCTGTGAGCTATAATCTGTTCTCCTTGGGCCCTTTGCTTCTGTCATTTTCTCTTTAATGTCCATATTGTCCAAAAACCTTTAAATATATTGGTGCCAAGAAAAGTCAATTTCCTGGATGCTAAGACTGCTTTTCTCTCACTATGCAATAAACAAACACACCTTAACTTGTATTAGGGATTAATTTCAAAGTCTGAGAGACTTTGCTGTCACACTGCTGGAAATGTAGAAAGAAGCAAACTATATACACATGTGGTGGGAGTGTAAAAAAAGCTAAAAAAATTGTTCAATGATTAGTCAAGAACTAAGTAAGATGCTAAAAATTAATATTAAAAAGAGTATTCCTTTATGTCTTTTAAATATTATTGATAAAGCAATATATGCTGACAATACGGTCTTTCTTATGTATGCTACAACAGCAGCAAGAATAACTTTTGCTCAGAAATGGAAGAACAGCAAGGTTCCCAAGAAGGAAGATTGGATCTTTAAACTTTTGGATTACAAACTTGGATAAATATGACTTAACATGGATGCCATTTCAAAATTACATCAACTTAAAATATGGTTTGAAAATATGATTGGACTACACAAATTTATGAGTCTTAAGACAAATTTTATTTAGGTATTGGTTTATTATGACAGTTTTTTCTATTCACGATTGTTTTAATATAGAGTAATTAATAATATGCGTGATACAATCGAGACAGATGAATATCAACCAGAATGAGCTTGGAAAGTCAAAGTAAATTGAGAAGATATGACTATTCTTTGTATAGTTTGAAAGTCTCAGTGAAGAAATTTTGACATTGTTTGATTTTGGATCTCAATTGTAACTTAATTTTTTTCTTTTGTGTATCCTCTATTGTTGTTTCTTAATAAAGTTAAATAAAAAATAATAAAAAATGAATAAAAACCCACCGCCCGCTTTCCCGGGAGTCCCGGCAAGGGGGGGCGGTGGGTCTTTAAACTGCTCTGCTCTGCCTGGGCTGGCAGCATGGAGCAGTTCAAAGACCCCCCCACCCGGTTTCCTGGGAGTCCCTTGAAACCAGGCGGGGGGGTGTCTTTAAACTGCTCCACACTGCCCGGGCAGCATGGAGCAGTTTAAAGACCCCCCACCCGGTTTCAAGGACCCCCAGGAAACCGGGCGGGGGGGTCTTTAAAGGTGGGAAAAGGCAGGTTCAGGGAACACCAAACCTGCCGAATTTATCCGACGATCACCCAAACTCGCCGAATTCGGCGCGTCGTTTTCCTGCCTTTTTTTTGAGTTTGGTTCCATCCGAACTGAAAACCCTCGAATCGGGGGAAATTCGGCTGTTCGGTTTGGACGAACCGAATCAACAGCCCTACTTGGGACAGGGGGTCCAATTTTATGGGCCAGCAAAGGGGTCAACCCCATCCTCCAGGCATTTGTGAGCTGAGCTGTCCTTTGGTTTTCAGGTTTCAAAGCTGTTACTGAGGTCTGGTGGAAAGAGCTTATTGGCAGGCTGGTGCCTCTAAGTCTGGGGGTTCCCTTCATATCTGGGATTCTTAGCATGATGTCCATGCAAATTAGCTTCCAAACTGAGGAAAAAGGCTTAAATGCAAGAAAGATATGGTACAGAAAGCATTTCTTTTGTTGTCAAATGACATCCTGTGAATAGGGGCCCTAACAAAACCAGTAAAAAAAGATAGAAAAATGGGAGACAGTACAGAGCCATGCATCTGAGCAAAGGAACCCCAAAAAGTCAAGTTTGGCTTTTTCAGTAATCACCTATTCAGCTTCGGGCAGATTCTCAGGTTTTGGAATTCGGTCAACCCAAAACCTGAATATTGCTGAAATTGCTAATTTTGGGTTTATTTTTGATTCGGGTGTATTGATATGCATAACCCTACTCATGAACCTCCCATTTTAGTAAGTATTAATTACTCCCCAACCCTCCCAACTTTTCTAACCAAGTTTTGAATCCTACACCACACTCTTATGCCCCGCAACATCTTTTGAGAAAAGAATGTAGATACACTAAAGGAACAAAGTACTTCCTAGAGTGATCAGAAGCAAATCACATTTTCCCTGGATAGCTGACAGTTTGCCAAACTGAAGTAATACAATTTTTTCTAGAATTTCTGTGTGTGCTGGCTGATAATAACTATTGCAGGTATAAATTGGAGATGGGAGGCACTAAGAGTTGTTTTTTCTTAATATTTGGCACATAGTTAATTTTCAAGTTATTTTTATTTTTTAGTCCAGTAAGTAGGCCATCTCTTGAAAGCTTCATTGTGAGTACACACAGACCATATAGTACGTATTTAGGGTTGCCAACAGATCCTAAGAAAAAATATCCTATCTCCTTAATAGAGGCTACATGTGTGGAAATGGGCAGCTGAAATTTCTCATGGCATGGAGGTAAATCCCATTAAGCCTCTCTTAAAGGGACAGCACTTTTTTAAACCTAGAGTTGTACGGAAGTACTGCTAGTAATACAACTGTTTATAATATAACATAATCAGGTCTTACCCCTTGATATTGCTGAATCCTACCTATGTCATCATCAGGCCCCACATAATGAATTTTACTATTTAGAATTATGAGAAACTGACAACTCCCTCATACTCATGTTTCCTCACTATAACATTTCTGACTACGGGCATGTCTCCTCTTCCTGACATGTCTGAACCAATCACACTGTAAGCTATTTGATTGTTTCTTCTATTCTATATCTTAAAGCAGTGGTCTTTCCAGACCCACCTTTAAATATTCAGACGGCAGAGTGGGACCCACTGAGCAGCAAACACATGAGAATAAGTCACAAATCTGAGTCATGTTCCAAGAAGAATAGGAACCAAAGTTATGGCTTCTTTGCTGAAAGGGAGGGGTTTCAGTAGTGGGAGTGTCCACAGAGCTGGCAGGGACAGGGAATGGCCAAGCTAGGCTTTGTCTGAAGAAGAGAAGGCAAACGAGAGCTTTTGTGCAGAGGAGTTATATGTTGTCTGACTCTGAACCTTCCTGCGCTAAACAGGAATCACTCCCACTACTTGTCTCACTGTTCTGCTAGTTCTTTCAACATGCATGCAAGAAGAGAGATGAACAGTGCAATCCTCAAGGGGGGCGGCGGCGAATTGGCTTAGGAGCCTGTGTGACCCCTGTGTCGTGTTAGTGCCACTTGCGGCATGAAAATGAGCATTAACACCAGTGCAGGGTGACTTACGCCTGTGCTGGGGAGCCGTGTGGCAGCACAAGGCAGGGGTACCAGTGGAATCTTGCTGGCAGTATTTCTCTGGCACAGATGTTTGTGCCGGCACCAAAGGAAGCATTCCCAGGGGTGGGGCTGACTTTAAGATTGCTCTGCCTCCATGATACCTACAGCTGTCTATGCATGTGTTAGCAGCATACCTTCCACATAGCAGTGGGGCACGGGATGACATGAAAGAACACCTCCCAGTTTGGCTCATGTTTTGTCCGCCATGAACATGGAATTGATTTTTCATTGCTTCTTTGTCTGCTTGCAAGTGGTTTGACCCTGTTCACCAGGTTACATTTTACATATTAACAGCATATTATAATACGACTAGCCATGTTTCATGCACGCACTTTCTCACACAGCCTGCAAAAGTTCTAGTTTCCCCTTCCCCCACAAACCTGACATCACTGCATGCTGCTTGGCAACCAATTGAATAAATAAATATCAAGCAAATAAGCCAGCCAGCAGTCACAAACAGTTAGATTTTTAAGAATTCTCATTGTGTGGTTTACTGGTGTTATTTTTCACGTGTATATTTTCACACAGACTTATAGAAGGCATAGTTTCCCCCACCCAGCATCATTTAATGACCTGATACAACAACCCATGGCCATGGGGGATAACTGATTTCACCTACCACACAGATTAAAAAGTGCCCAGAAGGCGAAGAAAGGAAGCTCTACCTCCTTTGCTACTGGGTAGCCACAAAGCTTTTTGATAGCTCCACATAATATTTATTAGTTGTGTAATAATTAGGGTTGCCAACCTCCAGGTAATAGCAGAAGATCTCTTGCTATTACAACTGATCTCCAGCCGATAGAGATCAGTTCACCTGGAAAAAATGGCCGCTTTGGCAATTGAACTCTATGGCATTTAAGTCCCTCCCCTCCCCAAATCCTGCCCTCCTCAGGCTCCGTCCCCAAAATCTCCCACCAATAGCGAAGAGGGACCTGGCAACCCTAGTAATAATTCACTGCCTCCACTTTAATTCATAGAACAGGAGCCGTATTGTACTTCCACATTATGAAGAACATTTCTGTGCTAGTGCTGACCCCTCCCCCAATCAGGATCATGTGATTCTAGTGTAGAAAAAGGTGTGGCACCATATATGTGGGCAGGGAGAGAATTCCACATAGGAAAAAACAGTGAGAATGTGTGGAGTCATTAACAAAATAGAAAACCTTTGGATGGCTGAAGGGGGTGGAAGTAGAGGTGAACATTACAGGCTGTGTTAGGAGGAAGTGTACAGTCCATAAACCTTCATGCAGAAGTAATTTCCACTGATCTCCCCATGATAAAGGCAATGTGGAGAGTGGTCCTTGGACTTATGGATGTCACTGGAATTTATTTATAAGTTAGTATACTTAGGAATATAACTTAGCAAGCATAACAGGGATATTAAAAGACATGAGGGAGCTAGAGCATAAAGACTGATTCCCAAAGAAATGTACTTCAGAACTAGCAAAAATGGAAGTGTGTTGTTTTGCTTCCCCTTACTTTATGGTATTTTAAAGGAGAAATATAGTGCTTTGGGATTGTTTAAGAGGCAATTTCCCTTGAAGCTGCTTTTTAAAGGGGCACATAACCACCTGTGATGGTTTACCAAAGGATAAGGCTGAGCTCTTTCCCTGCCCCCCCACCCCAGCTTTTTAAAAAAGCCCATTGCTTGTTGTATTTCATGAAGGGTCATAGTCCATTTTCTTTGATACATCAAAGTGCCAGAGAGGTATCATTCGGCATATAAAAAGCAAGTTCTCCTTCCTAGTGGTATTTTAAGAGACTATTCTGAAAAAGACAACACTGTTTTAAAGTAATCTGTTTTTGACAAGTTTCAGGCTTGCTTTCAGTCTGATATTTGGAAAGATGCTTTGTACTACATTTTTAAATCACTGGATAGTTTTCATTTTGTAGTCTACCCATTTTAGTTCAATGGGACAAACAAAATTTTGCACTGGACTACAGGCAATAGTAATAGGAACAGAAGCTATCACTTGTAAATCTGAAGGCAGAGGACCATTACTTCTCTTCTGTAGATCAAGGGGAAAACATGTGGCCAAACTGATCTATGCCTGAGATAAGAGTTACACTCATTTTGATGCTCAGAGGACATGTTCTCTGCTTGTTCTGAGCCTTTTATTTAAGAGTAATCTTCCTAGGAGCCCTGTGGCGCAGAGTGGTAAGCTGCAGTACTGTAGTCCAAGTTCTGCTCACGACCTGAGTTCGATCCTGACAGAAGTTGGTTTCAGGTAGCCGGCTCAAGGTCGACTCAGCCTTCTATCCTTCCGAGGTTGGTAAAATGAGTACCCAGCTTGCTGGGGGTAAAGGGAAGATGACTGGGGAAGGCACTGGCAAACCACCCCGCAAACAAAGTCTGCCTAGTAAACGTTGGGATGTGATGTCACCCCATGGGTCAGGAATGACCTGGTGCTTGCACAGGGGACCTTTACCTTTTTAATCTTCCTTACTATTTGGATTCTCTGGTTAGTCTAAAGTTATGTCGAACCTTTATGCATTCAAGATTTAATTGCCCTGTTTCAATGGTTTTGCTGGTGCGACTGCTAGGGATCCCTTTTTTAGACTGACAATGTCCCTGCCCTCTTCAGTCACTGGATGCCTTGGTACATATCCTTTTGCAATGCCCTAATGTGTTCCAACTTAGGCTAAAATGGATTGTGCCATGTTTTAATAATTGGTCCGCATTTTCTTGAGCAACTTTAGAGCAAAAGGTTCAGTTCCTCTTAGAGGACTCTGACCCTCAGTGTACTTATTTTGTTGCTCCTTCTTTAGAGGCTACAGAGAAGATTCAAAGGGAGGTGTTTTTAGATATGGGTCTTATTTATGTTTTATGGTTTTATTGTTCAAGACCTTCATCTATGAATGGGGTAACAAAGGAAAGATAATAGGAACATGTATGCTTAGTAAATATTTACTACAAGTAAATAATTTAATAATATTTACCCAGCTGTCAGGTACACTGCTATGTTCCAATGAGACTATGAATGGACAACTTGAAGTAATTTATATTGTGTCTAAACTAGGGATTCTAATTGTATTTCAGTATGAAATTGAATGGATCCTGATGGTCTGGAGATTTTTGAACTATGAATACCAGAGATTTTTGAACTATAGAAGTTTTTTTTTTTTAATTAGAGTTCAAATGCAGTAGCTGTTTTCTGATATGTAATTCAGTATGGGGCAGTGAGTAGGGTTCCCATTAGTCCACTTATGCCAGGAGATCTCCAGGTAACTGGCCCTAGCTCACCTAGGCCTTTTATGCATGGGTTGTTTCTGTCGCCATCAAGCCCTGAGTGTTTTGGGGCTTTGTTTGCATTATGCATGCATTTTCTGACCTTTAGAAGTCGCCTCTCTCTCCCCTCATGTTTTCCCCATGTTTTGTGAATGCTTTTTTACCCTGAGTTTAATGTCTGCCTTGATCCCAAATTGTAAGCTGGTCCTGTGCATACTTATCAATTCAGAGTTTTCTACCCATGCCCAATCTTGCTTCTTCCTCCCACTTGTCTTTCCCCTCATCCAACTCCTCCCGTCAAAGCTGGAATACTATGAGGCTGCTTATTTAGTCAGTTTCACAGCATGTGTAGTTAGTTTCAGACTTCAGCCTGATTAAACAGGTGGGTTGTTTTTTTTTTGTGATTAGGGAGAATACTGAAATAATCACAAAGGACCTATGCGGCTGCTTCTTTGGTCAGTTTCACAGCAAGTGTGGTCAGTTTCAGACCTCAGCCTGATCAAACAGAGGTTGTTGGTTTTTTTTTTTGCAACTAGCAAGAATGCTAGTGAGAAGTTCTGTAGCTCCACATTTTCCCTGGTTGTCACAGGCTTTGACATATTGGAGCACATGAACATTGTATTAATGTTGTACATATGCAGATATATTCATTATAAAACTACAAGGTACACACATACAAACTGCAAAAGATATATAGCAGAGGTTTAATTTCTTTTTAAAAGGAAGGAGAATAGTCGTTGCCATAGAGGCTTCTGCTCATAATACACTGTCAAAGGTTACAATGACATTGCAGATTTACCATAATAATATTCTGCTTATTTCCAAAGACCTTTCTCAGCAGTTTTGATAATGAGAAACCGTTTCTTAAAATAATGAGAAATGGTTTGCAACTTCTTATATAACCATTGAGATGCAGAACTGAGCGCTTAATTCTTATTCTCATAAATGACTTCTAGTATACGTATGCTGACTATGCTATAATGATGTAATGTAAACAATATATTGTATTTTATGATTTAAACATGTAAATTTGATGCTAGAAATTAAGGAATGGGTTCAGTCAAAGCATATTTTTTTTGAGGATGAGAATGATACTAAAATTGAGTATATAGAGTGATAATAAAGCTCAAAACTGATTGTTTATATTTTAGCAAAATAGCCTGGTAAGGAAGGAAGTCCTTATTTGGTAATGCAAAGAGAAGCCACTGAGCATGTGCAGTAAAAATGCTGACTGCTTAAGAATTAGTTTCTCAATTAGTTGAGAATTAGTTTCTCAATTAGTTGAGAATTAAAAGTGCCTGAAACAGTATAAATACAGACACAGAAAGGCTAGAACTTCAGACCTCTCTCAGAGGGTCTCAGAAGAGGCAGTTGGTATGTATGGCTTTACAAATATATTATTCTAGAGTGTGAATTAGATACTTTAAACTAAATCAGACTTATTTGACTGTTATATTTTGAGTGTTGGATTTTAAAACTGAATAGTATGTAGAACTTGCTTGCTTTACTGTATACATTGTTACTATACATTGTTACTGAATATTAAGACTTTGTAATACTTGCATATACACATATATATACACATTTACATTGAAGTACATCAATAAAAAGACTTGTTTTTTAAAGTGAGTAAAGTAGTTGAGTCCTGCTTAGTAGGTGACTATCTGAATAAGATAACATACCACTTCTCAGGAAGGGGTCAATTCTAAGAGCATAGTCACTCGAAAGGCACTGACCCGCTTCATGGTGATGTATAAATTTAACCCCAACTACTCCTGGAATTTCTTTGGATGGAAAAGCCCTATGCATAGTGATTTGAGAATTCGAGTTCAAATACTGTGCATTGAGAGAGCAGCATATCCAGTAAACAACCCATTACGAAAAGGCCCTAGTCAGTAGAAAGAAACTGGGGCCAAACAGTGGGGGGTGGGGGTGGGCACGATCATCTTTGGGGGGAATCAAAATAGAAAATAAGTCTTCATCTATTTCTCCTCGCCTCCATTTTATCCTCACAACAACCCTGTGAGGAAGGTTAGGCTGAAAGAGAGTATCTGACCCAAGGGCATCCTGCAGGCTTCCATTGGAGAGCAGAGATTTGAACCTTGGGCTCCCTGATTTTACACACTAACCACTACATTACACTGACTTTCCCAACCTTCAGCATTTTGGAGGGTGCAGAAATCTGCTGAGGGAGAGGAGAGCTGATAAAAATTCAGGTCTCTCAATGTGCTACATTGAAATTAATTTGCATCCAACCAATGGTTCAAAAATTATAACCCCAGGATATATTTTTGTTAAGACCTCTATGAATTGTGCCAAAACTTTTACCCAGGGTGGGTAAAAAGAAAAAGAAATAAATGACTTTTTAAAATAATAAGTTCATTGAGCGTTCACTCTGAATTTTTTTTAAAAAACCAAGGAAATCAGATTTCCCCCCCGGTTACTAAAGGGAAGTGATTTAGTTAGGTATTTGACATTACCTGTTATGCCCCATCCCTTTTGTTATGGTCCCACAATTTCTTTGTTGTGAAAACACAACACCTTGATAATATCAAGGAGATAGCATGTAATAGTAGGAAAAAGGTAGGTGTTGAGGTTATCTTCTGTGTCCCGGTGCCTTCAAGGCTGAGCACAACAGTGAGTGAAAGATTCATGTGGTGAGCAGCTGCATACCTTGGAATAACATGTGTTTAAAAATACCTTCTGCTCCAGGTAATTTTAGCTTTACAGTCCAATGAGCATCAGCTGCTCTCAAGGACAATTCTTGTGGACTCAAGCTGTCTAAAGAGAGATTACAGGTGTGCCTTAGAAGGCAGTGGAACCAGATGTTTTTACAAATGAAAATTACATTAAACAAAAGACATGTATAATATATTCAAATTTAGAAATGCCAGTGCCAGAAAAGTTGATCCTCAAGTAAAATTGAAATGCTTTGAAATGCTTCCCAAGAGTCCAAGACTCTGACAACTGTGCCTAATCAGATGTAGTTTATTAATGAATTCTGATTGTGATGATCCTGGGGGTGTCTTTCCCTCTCACGATCAATGGGGACCATTTTCCCTTCATTCTTCTCTCTGGATATTTAGAATGGGCTAGATCCAAATAATGGAGCTGGATTTACAGGTGTCTTTTCAGTTACAGAGTCTTTGTGTATGGAAGATTTCTTCAGTATGAAGGACATATTTAGGTCCAGTCCTAGGAATGAGGTAGTAGTCCTTCTCTTGCTGCCACAGTTCTTGCACTTGGATCCAAAGATGGGCTGGATGGATGCAAAGGTGTCCTTCCAGTCAAGAAAGAAGTCCTGTGAGTGGAAGACTCTTTCTGTGAGTGATCCAGTTCTAAGAACTGAGCAGTAATTCCTGTGTTGCCTAAAGTTTTCTCAGCAGGTGGGGAGAAAGGTATTTGTAGCTTAAATATAATGCTGGCCAAATTATGAATACTATCCAGCTGACAGTAGGGATCAGAATATATGTTTAAAAGTGTGTCTCAACCATAGAACACTCTGAACTATGCACAGTGCTACATGGAACTGTAGTATTTAACTGCATGAAGAAGCATGAGGTTTATTGTATGAAAGTAATTGCAAGTACATCATGAGTTGTAAGTTTCTACATTCCAAAAAGCATCACAAGAAGTAGAAGTGACTGTCAATTCCTGATGCCCCATGGGAAATAGGACTCAAGGATTTCGCCTCCTCTGAGATAGGAGAGATCCATGAGTGCCTAAACATGTGTCCTGCAAACCATATAGCAGAGTCTTGACGTTTATCAGTTTACAACAGGAGCAGAATCAGGGTATTTATTTTATTTATTTTAAACATTTTATGCCACTTTCCCACCCAATCAGGGTATGAGTCATGCTTCTTTGAATGGATGACTTCATTCTTACCGTAGTTATAGTTAATATGCTGTATGGAATACTGTAGATAGGCAGGTGGAGTTCTAAGGATGTGAGTTCAGGCTAAGCAAAATGTAATTCATAATTCCAGGAAAGTGATAATTAGTCTTTTGGACTACAAAACAGATTTCCACTTTCAAAAAGAATGTAGAACCCTACCTGATAAGCTTTGATAACTTTGCAGATGCATGTAACAATCACTCAGTGATGCAAAAGAAATTCTCACACATTGAATAAAACCAGAGTCTGTCACATTAGTTTATTTGTACTGTGGAACAGAACACCAGCCACTTAACATGTTTGATTCCCCCTCCTCATCAAAGATGGAACCAAAACAAAAATCATACTGTTTCTGTCCTCTATTTTCCACTTCTTTGTCAAGTTTTTTTTTAATTGCATTCCTTCACTATGTACCTTTTTTTTGTGACTTGGGATGTAATTGCGGTTATGTTTGAGAATGGAAGAAAAGTGGGAAGAAGTGAGGCTCAGCTTTCTCCCCTCTGGTCATTTTTTCTACTTCATTCCATCCTCTCAGCTTCTTTTTCTTTCCCATGGAGAAAAGTAGCTTGGGGATTGACAGGGCTGGATCTACATTTTTTCAAAGGGGAAACAAAAGCACAAAATGATACCCCCCATACATTATATACATATTTTCTTTATATATATAATCAACAACACTTTTAAATGATAGAATAGATTATGTTGATCTCTATGAACTGTTAATGAATAATTACATTTTTGCATTATTTTATCTATCTATAATGTTTGAATATTCCCTCAACCCCTCTGCCCACATAAAAACCCAACCCAAGGAGAAAGATTTTCAGAGTAGCCTTTTCCCAGACTTTTTAAAAAATACAGCACATATATTTTTGAAATGGGAAACACCAAACACACATCAGGCTCCTTTGCAGCTTGATAAAGTTCAGCCCAAAAAGCTTTATGTGGTAATTAAGCTGCTAGAAGCTAAAATCACTAAACTGAAGCTACTGTACTTTAGTCACTTGGAAATACTCACTGGAAAAGATAATAATGCTAGGAAATATTGAAGACAGTAGAAAAAGAGGAAGACCCACCAGGCAATGGATTAACTCAATAAGGAAAGCCATGGCCCTCAGTTTGCATGAATGGAGCAAGGCTGTTAACGAGAAGTCGTTTTGGAGGTAGGGTTGCCAGATCCCTCTTGGCCACTGGCGGGAGATTTTAGGGGCAAAGCCTGAGGAGGGCAGGGTTTGGGGAGGGGAGGGACTTCAATGCCATAGAGTCCAACTGCCAAAGTGACCGTTTTCTCCAGGTGAACTGAAATCTATCAGCTGGAGATCAATTGTAATAACATGAGGTCTCCAGCTACTACCAGGTCGGCAACCCTATTTGGAGGTCATTGTTTCATAAGTCTGAAGCAACTTGACGGCACATAGTGCATGTGAACAGGCCCTCCATTCTTGTTCCCTTCTTTTGCAAAGTGTAAAATCGGGCTCTTTGGGGAAGGCTAAGCTTATCAAATGAGGAGGCATGGCTACTTGTGGCCTTTGGCATAGCCAAGCATAACACAGCTCTCAGTTTTAAAGTGGCAGCAGGAAGGGGGAGAAGAGCCCATCCTTTTCCCCTCTGCTCCATTTGAATCCAGGATGCTCCAGGGCTTATATGAGGCACAAGAGCAGGGGGTGGGAAAGATGGGCAGATCAAGCATTCTAAACCATTCAGGTTCACCAGCCCCCAAACTCTTCTCCTCCTGTGTGTGTTCAGAATGCACCCTAAGCCTCCCCTAGAAGTCTCATGTGCCCAAACCCTATCACACCCACTGTCAACGTGAGGTCCTTGAAAGGGGGTGGCGGGAAGACAAGGAACTGGAAGGTCATGAAGGTGGAAGAGTGGAGAGGGCCTCAGCCAGGGGAAGGAAGAAGATTAGCAAGGCCAAGGAAGGTTACCTGGGGGGGGAGACTATGCAGTCTCCCACTGCATAGAACTTGATATATTTGAACATCATCTCAGGATCCTTTAGCTCCCCCTCCTTTTCGCTCACCATAGTCTCATCCAACTATCAGCTGCAACTTCTGGTTTACCAAGGGCTACAACTCTACTCTGAAGCCCAGGTTATCCCTCTCCCTTCCCTCCATCTCCTAGGAGCAGCCTAATCGGGGGAACAGGGTGCGTGCACTGCAAAATGAACCATCTATGCTGGGCAATTGAGCCTCCTCCACTTACTAGCAACAGCCTAATTGGGGCACAGCACTGCAGAATGAGACATCTCTTCCATGCAATTGAGCTTTCCCCACCCTCCTGCCAGCAGCCTAATTGGGGGAAGGGGGCACACACGCTGCAGAACAAGCAATCTTTTCCATGCAAATCAGCCTCCTCCACCTCCTAGCAGCAGCCTAATTGGGGAACAGGTGCATGTGCTGCAGAACGAGCCATCTCTTCTAGGCAATTGAGCCTCCCCCACCTCCTGCCACCATCCTCTCTCTGCCCACTGCCTGGAGAACCTGCCCCTTCACCCCCCTAGATATGGCCCTGGGGGTAGATGATTATAAGTGGGAAAATGGCTAAAGAAGAAAGGGTTAAGCAGATTCTTTGCATTCCTCTGTTCCCAATTCACCTGAAAGAAGGACTAGGGTTTTTTCTTCAAGTGCAATAAAAAAAAGATGTGGTTGCCTTAAATCAGGGATGGGGAACCTCAGGCCTGGGGGCCGTATGCGGCCCCCGAGGACATTTTTTGTGGCCCTCGGGAGCTCCGGGGCCCCGCCGCAGAGGAGCAGCATAGGGCGGCCCTTCCTGAGGGTGTTCCTGGGGCCACGGCTTGCAGGGGTGCTGCGGTGCCCTTTGGACGTCCTCTCGCTGACTGACGGCTGTTGGTCGGCGAGAGGAGGGGGAGGGACGCTTCCCCCAAGGTTTCCCCCTATAGCCGCAGCATGCAGGAACTCTGGAGCACACTGTAAGTCCCTCTTGCTGCCTGTCGGCTGTTGAGCAGCGAGGGGTGGGGCAAGAGGCCTGCGGCTCCCGGCGGCAGAGCATGCACGCAGGAGCCGATTGGGCTTCAGGGGGCCTTTTGTGGACTCTGGGGCGGGGAGGGCATGGAGCCTGGGGCCAGGTCGCGTGGGGCCAGCGGGTGTGTGTGTGGGGAAGGCTTTTCTCTCTTCCTCTCTTTGTCTTTTTCTTTGTCTTCTCCCCCTCTTTCCATTTCTTTCTCCCTCTCTCCCTTTTCCTCTTTCTCTGTCTTCCTTCCTTCCTTCCTCCCTTGCCGATCGACCGCGAGCTGCGCCTCCCTGGCGCCTAGTTTGCTCGGGCCCACCGCTGGCTGCCCTCCTGCCAGGGGGGGAGGACCGGGGAGCCCTCCAGGCCTTCTCTGCGTGGCCTGCCCTGGGGTTGCCAACCTCCAGGTGGTGGCCGGAGACCTGGCAACCCTAGCCTCTCCCCCCCCCAGGAGATCTACACCTGGTGTGGTCCCCGAATGATGTTATAAATGTGCAAATAGCCCTTGGCAGGAAAAAGGTTCCCCACCCCTGCCTTAAATTCTCATATAAGTTACAGATACATACAGTTTTTTAAAATTGTGTATAACCTTATTTTAGAGGTTCTTGTAGGTTATCCGGGTTGTGTAACCGTGGTCTTGGTATTTTCTTTCCTGACGTTTCGCCAGCAGCTGTGGCAGGCATCTTCAGAGGAGTAACACTGAAGGACAGTGTCTCTCAG
The DNA here is from genome assembly GCF_029931775.1 of Euleptes europaea. Taxonomy (NCBI): domain Eukaryota; kingdom Metazoa; phylum Chordata; class Lepidosauria; order Squamata; family Sphaerodactylidae; genus Euleptes; species Euleptes europaea. The sequence continues at coordinate 34,315,807 of NC_079313.1, read as the reverse complement.
TGTCAAGTGTGTAGGAAGAGTAATATATAGTCAGAAAGGGGTTGGGTTTGAGCTGAATCATTGTCCTGCAAAAAAGTAACAAAAGTAATGTGCTAACCATTGTCCTGTAAGTATCAAGATAATGTGCTGATGAAGGTGTGGTATGTTAATATGGAACCATTGTATCCTGAAGTGATCTGTTAATGTGTGAAATCCAAAGCTAATCTGCATGGCTATTGTTGACTTTTTTGTTACTTTTTTGAGAACGGAGGAGGGCAGCTTGTCATTTGAAATAATCACACAAATGTTTGGCTCCTGGCCTCCAGTACAACATGCAATGATGGAAAATCCTATCAGCAATAAACATGAAGGTATGTAAAGTGTCAGTCTAGGTAGGACATCTGCTTATGATGCAGAACTGGTGTAAGAGAGGTGATGATGCAAACAGCTCAGTAAAACCTACCTTGGAGACAGTTCCGACTTCATCCCCAGCTGTATTTTCCTCATTGCTGCTTGATTTGAGATTGCAAACTGTGATGAAAATATGTAAATTTAATTTAATGCTTCAATGGTTTCTGTGTTGTTGCAGGAAAGAGTAAGCAAAAAATATTTATTTGCTGTCTATAGAGGATGACACACCTTGACCACTTTAATGCTGAACACATTGCTTACCCCACCCAAGCAGACCAAAAATCAGCATTTCTGCAGATAAGTTTGTCAGCTCTGCACTTCCTGCTGACATTTTTGCACCAAACAATCCTGCAGCAGATGGCTCAAAAATTTAATCAAGAGATTTTTTACAAATCAACAAAAATAGTTGGCTAAGATCTATAGTTATTCCAAGCGCACATACATACACACACCACCATATGTTTCAGCATTCTTTGTTCTGTGTGATGCCTGCATGTGATGTAATTTAGGGATGTGTGACACTTCCCATTTCTTTCCCCTTATAATTGTGCTTCTTGAACATTGCATATTTGGAATACTTCAGGCTGAGGCGAATGCATACATGTGCCAGCACCCACACCCATGAAGACATAAAACAATCAAGCGTTGGGTTAAACTGGTTTATTGGATGGCTGATCTACATCAAGCTTTCAAAGAACAGGTTACAGCTTGGGAGTTCAGGAGCTTCAAAGGATTTAAGAACGCTCAGTTACTCCATCCTCCCTCCAAACCTAGGCAATGATAACCACCAACCTTGTTTATCCCTGCCTGCATGTGAACCATGTTGAGGGGTGCCAGCTCCCCCTGGCCACTGGTAGGGGATGGCAGGGTAGGGTCACCAGAGATTTGGGGATGGAACCTAGGGAATTCCTCCTACAATTCCTTTTGTTGTTGGAGCCAAGGAGGTTCATAGCCAGACATGTACATTAGGTATTAGGAAGACAGACTTTAATGAACTCAGAGGCATGATAAGAGTCATTCCAGGCAAGAATGCTGGAAAGGAGAGGAGTTAATGAAGGGTGGGCTCTCCTAATACAAGAGCTCTTGCAAGCTTAAACTGTTGCATTTGGGATGCAAACATCATGAAGTTATCATGGGTAGTTAATTCCCTCCTTGCTCCGCATCTCAGGCCTTTGCTAGCCCACAGAGAGCTCTTTGTGCTCCCTCTTTGCATTCTGGTTGCTTTTGAACTAACACCAGGGCTGTAGCTGGGGGAGGGAGGAAGGAGTGCAGTCACCACCCCTGTGGCATACAGAGAGGGTGGCAGAAATGTCTCCCCTACAGGAGGAGCAGGCCTGCTAGTAGAGGCAGTTCTGCCAACCTCTCTGCATGCTACAGAGCTGGCGGCTACCCTCCTAACCCCCGGGTCTGGTAGGAGAGCCAGTTCTGCCTCCCTCTCTGCATGCCACAAGGGCAGCCGCTGCAGTCCTCACTTCTCCCCCTCAGCTAACACAGCCAATTAAGCTGATGGGTAGTTGATTCAGGATGGACAAAAGGAAATACTTTTTTACACAGTGACTGACTAAAATATGGAATTCACTGCCAGAGGATGAGGTGATGGCCACAGGTATAGACAACTGTAAAAGTGGATTGGATAGATTCATGAAGTGGCTACCCTACCTTGAGCCAGTCATCAGTGGCTACTAGTCATGGTGACTAAAGGGAACCTCCATGTTTGGAGCCAGTCAACCTCTGAATGCCAGTGCCAGGAGGCAACCTCGGGGGAAGGTTTCAGCCTGTATGCCCTGCTGTTGGACCTCCAGAGAAAATGTTTGGCCACTGTGTGAGACAGGATTCTAGACTTGATGGACCACTGGTCAGATACATCAGGGCTCTTATGTTCTTATTTCTTATGTCAATGGAAATGGCAGCATGGTGTAGAGGTTAAGACCGGTGGTTTGGAGCGGTGGACTCTGATCTGGAGAACCGGGTTTGATTCCCTACTCCTCCACATGAGTGGCGGAGGCTAATCTGGTGAACTGGATTTGTTTCCCCACTCCACATGAAGCCAGCTGGATGACCTTGGGTTAGTCACAGCTCTCTCAGCCCCACCTACCTCACAGGGTGTCTGTTGTGGGAAGGGGAAGGGAAGGTGATTGTAGGCCGGTGTGATTCTCCCTAAGTGGTAGAGAAAGTCTGCATATAAAAACCAACTCTTCTTCTTCGTGTTGACTCAGCATTTTTCCATTTCCTAATTGTCTTCCAGAATAGTGTGGTGGCAGAACACTGGACTTGGATCGGGAAGGCCCAGGTTTAAATTCCTACTCTTCTGTGGAAGCTTGCTGGGTGACCTTGAGCTAGGGAAATACCTGGAGATTTTGGGGTGGAGCCTGAGGAGGGTGGGGTTTAGAGAGGGGAGGGACTTCAATGACATAGAGTCAATTGTCAAAGCAGCCATTTTTTTCCCGGTGAACTGATTTCTAGTGGCTGGAGATCAGTTGTAATAGCAGGATAATTCAGCTACTACCTGGAGGTTGGCCACCCTACCTTGAGCCAGTCACATAATCTCAGCCTAACCTTCCTCAGAGGATAAAATGGAAAAGGGAAGGATGCTCCCTAGAAGCTATAATGACCAGGCTAAGGCTATTGTATTATCAAAAGCTTATAACCCTAACATCTTGAAGGCCAGACTATGGGCTATAAATTCTCCCACCTCCAATCTGTGATCCTAAATAATGGTGAATTCTTCATCTTCAACTCTTTCATATGATGCCCCATTCCTCCATGTACATTGTTCAGTCTAATAACTATGTATGTTAGGATCCATGATTGTGTTGGCATAGCAAGTAGTTGCAATTAGATTTCACTCTCATTGATATTATACATGATTATACATGATTTTACATGATATACATGATATTATACGTGTCATCTCTGTTGGGGTGGATTGGCCATTAAGGCCACTAGAAAAAAGGCTGGAGGGGCAATGGCCTGGAAGACAGGCTCCGAAACGGCTAATTTCAGGTTCATTTTTAGTTCAGGTTTATTGATGTGCACAACCCTAACTGGGAGGTTTTAGCTGCAGATAAGATGTCCCACTTTTATCTCACATGGACCCTTTTGATCATCTGGCTAGCAACAAGGTGATGCAATTAATTGAGATCATCAGCCAAAGTTCTGATTGGTCAAGAGCTCAGGCTAATTCAGCATCTTTTGCTCATAACAGTTTAGATTTCCAACTTAGCTTTGTTCTTGGTTCCAAAGTCATGGTGCCTTGATCCACTTCTTAGACTTCTGATTCTTGCTTGCTATGGAGACTAAACATGCTGTCAGACTCTGACTCTGGACAAAATGGATTCCTGGATGGGTAACATCTTGTTGCCTCGAACCAATGTTTTACTGTGTAGTTAGCTCTCTTGCTTTATTTTTGTTATTTTAAATAACAAAACTTGTTCACTGTCCTTTTAGAGATATTCTTGCACAAATTTAATAAATCACTTTAATTTTATCTTGTGTGGTTTTTGACTTCAGGTGGCTTCAATCTAATCCCAGTACTTTGACCTACATGCTACACCTACCAGGTGAACTATTTGTGAAACTCACACTGCATGTGCGCTACCTTGCAAGGCTGACTTTCTGACTTTAATCCTAAGAAGGCTGGGAGCTTGCCCCCTGGCTTCTGGTTGTTTGGGTTCGAGAAAAGGGTTGGTGGCAGCTACTACCCCTGAGGTGTGACGACTAGCACCTAGACTTTGTGATTTGATATTTGCTGACCCACCCCACAAGTACTCCCTTGGACTAGGAGTTCTTGACACCCCCATTAGGGGGAGGGGTAGAGGGAGGAAAAGGATGGAGCCTTTTTCAGGGCCCCTTTTGCTTTTCAATCTGTCCCAGGTATTTATTCACATTGCATACTGGTGTACCTTGTTATCACGTCAATATCTCATGCACAATTACTGCCCTGCATCCAACAGTATGCAAGTGATAAGTGACCTTAGCTTGCCTCACGATTTAGGGCCCAGAAATTAATTGTGCAAGATCTTGTGCAAGCAGAAACTTAAGTGTGATACTGTAAGTTTGAGTAGGCTGCCTTTTTCTTGTGTTTTCACTTACCTAAGAGTTCTAGCACAAGTGCAAATTTTGCTGTGAATCCAGTCCACTGCTTATACTATAACTGTGTTATGGTTTGTGTATAGGAGAGATCTGTTCTTCTATCACAATCCTAGATCCTAGAAAATCCAAGCTTTTTTCACACATGCAACTACTTCATATGCATACTTGATGACTTTGAAGTTAGATATCTGAATTCGGGTCTGTATGTAAAAAGATCACATTTCAGGTGATGGGAGGCAATACAAAAGATTGGTGTTATACCTGTTATTGTCAATTTACATCATATCTTGATATCACAGCTCTCAAATGATGAACATGCATTTTTGAGCCAATCCAAAGTGACTTGTTTAAAAAGTTCATAGTCTATGTTAGACAAAATGAGATGTGGGAAAGCAGAAATGGGAACGGTTTTGATTTATATTTTTTGTTTGCATTTTTTCCTATGAGGAACAACTCAAATATTTAATAAAAAGATGAAAAAAAGCTCAAAATACTTTGTGATTACTTAATCTTCCATTGTTCAAGTGTGAAATTTCTCCATGTTTCAGAGACTTGATATAAGAGTAAGTTTTTAAACTTGTAAAATTATTACCACCCGGAGCTCAGGGATAGATAGGACTCTATAAGTAAATAAAGGAAATAAATAGTTTCGTCCTTGCTGTGGATGGAGTAGTCATTTCCCAACATTCTTCTTTTTGCTTGTTTGTCTCAGCGAATTGAAGTGGATTTTCACTCTACAGAAATGACAGTCAATCAATAAAGCCACAAATTTAAAGACTGTAGAATATGATCCCTATGAAGAAGAAATATCGACATTCTTTGTGACAGCTGGCTGCTATACTAATAGCAGCTGTAAAACATTTCAAATTGAGAATCAGAATCACAGCCCATGCACCAAGTTTAGTTATACTTCAGCAAAATTAAATTGCTGTAGTCGCAAGCAAGCTTCCAGACAACTTAGGTGGACAGCTTCAAGGCCATCTAGTTGGATTAAAATTTAGCTTTATTTGTACATCTGAAAACCTCAAGCTTTCTTAACTACTGCTATTGCTATAACAAATGTGATGCTTTAGGGAAATTGATGCAGGATGTACATTATGTCATCAAAAACTATGCAGGATATCACTGCTTTGAGGATGGTCTGAATCCCGAATGTGTGATGTGGTGCAGGCCTAGTTCTTTAGGTAGACAGACAGACAGACAGACAGACAGTTTATTTGCGGCCCTTGGCCAGATAAAACAAGATAGTTCTTTAGGTAATAAATAATAAAATACTGGGGAGGGACTGCAGCATTGGGGAAGGACAATGCATTCAGAATGTCATAGATTGAGATATGTAAGACATAGGGAAACAATACTAAAGTTGATGCAGTTTTAACCCCTTTGATTAGTTCAAATGTTCATGTAGCCACTTTTTTTGTTGTATTGAATTATTGTTGTTTTAACTCTGTAATACTGCAATAAATTGTTACTGTGGTATGGAACGTCCTAGATTGAAACCCTGGCATCTCAAGTTAAAAAGAACAAGTAGTAGACAATGCAAAATAATAATAAAAATAAAAAGCTGAAGAGCCACCACCAATTGGAGTAGACAGAATTAACCTTGAGAGACCAATGGTCTGACTCGGTAGACACGTAAACACATTTCAGTGAATGCATATACCAAGAGTCCCCAATGTGGTGACTATGAGCACTATGGTGCCCATAGGTATCTTTCCTGGAGCCCAACAAGTGCTTTTAGAAAACAGGTGAGGCCAGATGGGGCTCTTGCATAGCAGGGCTTCTGATGAGCCACGGGAGATCCGATTGGCTGTGTAGATTAAAATAACATTGTTTCAGTGGCAGCTGGGACCACAGTTTGGTTTTTCTCTCTCTCTCATTCCTATTTCCCAGTGGATTTTTAAAATTACCCCTCTTCTTTGTTGCACTCAGCTTCCTCTGTATATGCAGCTTAACCTCTAAGGCAGCCATTTTGTAGTTGCACTCAAAAGTGCCCACAGGCTCAAAAAGGTTGGCGACCCCTGGCATATACAATCCCTGTACAGCAGTGGTTCTCAACCTTTTTTGAGTAGCGACCCCCTTTTACAATTGCCAAGTAACCTGTGACCCTCGTCACATTTGCATAAATCTGCATAAATGACATTTTCAATAGGATAAAGAAAACACATTTGTTTTTTTGGCAGTCCAGGGTATCCATATATATAATTACTTTAAAATTTAAAGTTTAAAACAAACAAGCAAACAGTACTACCACCTGTTGCGCAGCGGCTGTGACTGTGTGGCGCGGCAACCTTTCCTGGCATGGAGGAAAGAGTGCCTCTGAGCATGCACTGCATTCCTTGTCCTCCCCTCTTTCCCCAAAAACTCTTCCAAGCAGGCCGGGGCTCCCGTGAGGAAACCCCCTCTCTTGTGACTGGGACACTGCTTGTGCACAGAACTGCAGTTAACCCTCAAAGGGGAGCTCCGTTTAATCACCTCACGAGAGGGAAGGGCCAGGAAAGAGCCGAGGGCCGCTTATCCCGCTCGGACTTTTCGTGCCTTTTTCTCCCCTCCGCCACTCACCGCTCCTTCTGCGCCTCACCGAACCTGCGAGCTTGAGGGGGAAATCCCGAACTGCGCATATACCTCGACTCTCTCCCCCTTGGCCTTGCCAGAGCGAACTGATGACTCAGGGCAGAAAAGCGAAGCCACACTACAGACATGCGCACTTGGATTCCAGGCTGAAGCTCCCGCCCCACCCGAGCGTGGCTAAAAGTAAAAACAACGTAGCTGTAGCGGCCTCAAGGGGGACTGCCCTCTTCTCCTCCGAGACCTGAACTGGCCAAGCCAGGGGAGCTTCCTCAGCCTCCCACACATCCTGCCGCATCATCTGCCCGGAGCAGGTGCGACCGCACCCAGGGCTGGCCCGCCCGCCTCTCAGCTGGGCAGCGGGGCTACAGCTGGTGTGCGGCGGCACGTCGCCGTATCTCTGCAGCCCGGCTCCTTCTGGCTGTCGGTCGGCCAGTTCATCACCTCTCTGCTTGGGGTCTTCCCTGCCCTCGCGGACGGATCAGGTTTACAGGATGTCTGGGTTAGTCCTGGACAGCCAGGGATGGGGCTGTCCCAGGACAGTGGCGGCGACCCCCCAGAAAACACTTCGCGACCCCCTTGGTGGTCCCGACCCCCAGGTTGAGAACCACTGCTGTACAGTATAAACTTGAACTTTTTTGTACATGCACTATGCAAATCTTACACTACATTCAACAGATGTAAAGCTGAACATGAGATGTAAACCCTATATTTAATGAGGTACTGGTCCCCAGATTTATTTTTAAAATGTGCTCTTTCTTACAAACAGATGCACATGCATGATGCACTTGCATTCATTGTAACATGTGAACAGGACTAGCCATAAGGCAGAAGCATCTGTAATCCACTGATACGAAGGTAAATTCACCCCTTCCCCTTTTCAGTTTAGCCCCTGACTTGTGTGGCTATTACTCCTTGCAGGTCCCATAATCCCAGGAACCAACTTTCTCAGAGTCAGAATGGATTGCTGGGGGAATGGGAAAATAGGAAGGTTCTGCAGCCATCAGTGTCTTGTACTGACAGATCACTGGATCTAACCCATAATCATCACCATGTTTCCATCTAAAAGCAGGAGCAGAACAATTGAAAGAATTGCTCTTCTTGCATGTGCAGTCATAGAAGTTATTACTGAATATATATGGTGTGTGCCATATATTCAGGGTAATTTATTTTTATCCCACACGCAGAACTCAGGGCAGTTTTCATGGTTCTCTCATCTTCTGGACTGCCCTTAGAAACCCTGTGAGGTAGGTTTAGGGCTGTTGAAAATTTTTTTTGTAAAGTTCGGCTTCGGCAAAATTTGGCCCTTTTAAATTCGGGCTGTGCCTAAGTCTGAACTCCCCCGCTTCGGATCACCGAAATTCGGCAGGAGATCCGGAGTTTGGGGAAAAATTCGGCTGGGTCTTTGAAGTGCTGGTTGCCACCTGCCCAGGCGGCGCTCACCACTTCAAAGAGGGGAGGGGGCAGGGGTCTTTAAAGAGCCCCCCACGGGCCTTCACGGGGCTTCCCTGAAGGCGCGCGGGGGCTCTTTAAACAGATCTGTGCCTTCCAGCTGGAAGGCGCAGATCTGTTTAAAGGCCCCCCCCGCGCGCCTTCAGGGAAGCTCCATGAAGGCAAGCGGGGGGGGGGGAAACAGATTTGTGCCTCCTGGCCGGGAGGCGCAGATCTATTTAAAGGCCCCCCATGTGCCTTCAGGGAAGCCCGTGAAGGCGCGGGGGGGGGCAGAGGGGTTTAAAGACTCCCTGCCCCTCTTCCCGGGACTTCCAGGAAGAGGGGGGATGGGTTGTCAAGCCCCTCTGCGCTGTCTGCACAGACAGCGCAGAGGGGCTTGACAACCCCCCGCCCCTTGTCAACCGCCCCACCCCGGGAGTCCCGAGAAGAGGGGCAGAGGGGTCTTTAAACCTTCCAGCTGGAAGGCACAGATCTGTTTAAAGGGCCCAAATTTGCCGAATTTATTCAGGAACACCCCAAACTCACTGAATTCGACTGTTTTTCGGTTCAGGCCGAATTGAATCGACAGCCCTAGGTAGGTTATGTAGTGATGGAATTTATAATTCAAAGATATTCCCTCATATATAACAGTATGAAGGAGCGAGAGAGCCACCGTGGTGTAGTGTTTAAGGTGTTAGACTAGGACCAGGAAAACTCAGGTTCAAATTCCCACTCATGCTGTGGAAGCTTGCTAGGTGACCTTGGGCCAGTCACACACTCTCACCTCTGACCCTGGCTAGTATTTGGATGGGAGTCCTCCCAAGGAATACCAGGGTCGTGATGTGGAGGCAGGCAATAGCGACCCACCTCCAAAGTCTCTTGCCTTGAAAACCCTACGGAGTTGCCATAAGTCAGCTGTGACTTGACAGCAAAAAATATTAATGAATGGGTAATTTGTGGCTTTGTCCTAAGATTACATTACCTCAGTTGCTGTACAGTATGTTGCAGTTGCTCCATATTAGCATTGTTCCTCATTGTGGTAATCGTACAGGTTAGGTAGAGAAGGAGTGACTGGACAAAGGTCACCCAGTGAGTTCCATGACAAGAAGAGATCTGAACTTGCATCTCCTGTTCTGACACTCTAACCATTACACAAAGCTCTCATTAAGGGATGTGTCCTCATGTGGGGCACCTGAGGAAACTGGCATAGTGTTAACAAAGCCTGCCTTCCTTTCCTCCGTTTTCCTGGTTGATTCTCAACCATGTGAGCTATTATTCATCATTTACATTGGAGTTAACCAGATTTCCACTGAAGCATTTGAATCTGAATGTTAGTGTTATTGAAGCAATCTGATTTTTTTAAAAGATCAGGCTCCTGTAATACTTTTTTGATTTTGCTAACACACTGTATTTTTTTCCTTTCTTTCTTCTTCTTTTTTTACAGAAGCCAGGCACCACTTTGATCTTCTTTATAGCTGTTGGGGCTTTTCCTCCCCCTTCCAACAAAAAGATTTGTCATATGTTCTAGAACAATATGATCTGTGCAACAATTTGGTCTAATTATGGTTTAAGAGAATTGCTCATTCCATCATCTTAAAAGCACACTCCTGGAATGCTTCGATAAATTACCAACAATAAATAATAGTGGAAGGTTTGTGAAGACTAGGTAAAAAAATTCACCTATAAACAAGGCGTGAACACACAGTCTAGTGGCACCCCTAGAGCATTTTGAAGAAGGCTGTAGACTCTTTTGGCAAAATGCATTTTCACTCAGAACACAGCCGCTGCATCACTCAGAGAGCTTTCCTTGACAATAAACACCTTTAAGTGCCAATTGCCCAGTCCAGAGAGGATGCTAAGCTCTGTAATCTTGCAGCTGAAGGTACAATGCCATTATGATAGCTGTATGAGAGGCAATTCCACATGAAAATATAGGAACAACAAAAGGAAATAATTAGAGCTTATGAGAGGTTAGGGAGACTAGCACGCAGAAGGCAAACAAGATGCATGAGAATCAATTTGAAATTTTCAGTTGTACAAAGGGATAGAATAAGCTACTAAATCATCAGGAAAAATGTACTTTGGGAGAAGCCAGGTGGCCTGCTGCCAGTTATGAATGACCAAAGTAATAGATAATGGCAGGGAGAGTTTGGTGGCATTTAAAAGACTTGGAGTCAACATAATTTTCTTTCAATCATGTTCATAGTATGCTATCAACCAAAGTAACTACTGTCCGGTGGCAAATATTCAGTTCTTGGGCAAGGTGCTCTAGAGGATGGTGGCTTCACAGCTTCGGGGGATTTAGAGGAGATGGATTATTGAGACCCATTTCAGTCTGGGTTCAGTCCTGACTTTGGGATGGCCTTGGTCATGCTGGTTGATGACCTTCGCTGGGAGAGTGAAAGGAGGAGTGTGCCCCTGTTGATTTGTCCCCTGTTGATTCTTCTGGACCTCTCAGCAACTTTTGATACTATCGACCATAGTATGCTATGGAGAGGCTGGCTTGGAGGGGAATAGGGGGAAGCGTGCTTTGGTGAGTCTGCTCTTACTTGACCAAACAATACCAGAAGGTGGTGCTGGGAGCTGCTGCTTTGCCCCACTGCATTTATGCTGTGGGATCCTGCAAAGTTCCATCTTGTTCCTCATTCTATTTAACATCTACATGAAACTGCTAGGACAGGGTATCTGGGGCTTTGGAGAGAGATGTCACCAAAATATGGATGACACTCAGCTCTATTTCTTCTTAACAGGTAAGCCAGGTGGGCCCGTGGAAGTCCTAAATAGGTGCCTGGAGAAGGGAACGGGATGGATGAGGGTCACTAAGCTGGAGCACCATCCTAACAAGACTGAAGTACTGTGGAGAAGCTGCTCAGAAACTAAAGAACCCTGAAGGCACAGGTTTGCTTCGTGCCCACTTTACTTTCTGTTAGGCACCAAGAGCAAACAAATCATTTTACCCAGGCTTTTAATTATGGATTGTCTCCTACCAGGGTTTTGATGGTCTGCTTCTGTTTTATGGGTAGTCCAATGGTTTGTTTTTAATATTGTGCTAACCCCACAACCATAGATAAGAGATTACTTTGGCTGATTTTTAAGCTTTATGAGAACCCTACCGCTCAGGTCCGTTGTGGAGTTGAAGGCCAACTTACTAATAGTATTCACCTCTTAAAGGGGGTGAAACAAGGTTGCCTTTTGGCCCCAATGCTGTTTAATTTTTATTTTAATGATGTGATTCCGTTTATTCAAAAGACAGCTTATCATGCACCAATATTAGCTGGTCATGAGGTTCCCATTTTGCTCTATGCGGATGATACAGTCCTTTTGTCTAGATCTGAGGTGGGCCTTCGTAAGACTATTAATAGGTTTATTGATTATTGTAACCAGGAGGGTCTATCAGTTAACTATAGTAAATCAAAAGTAATGGTTTTCTCAAAGAAGATCAAAGTAAAACGAAATCCATGGAAAGTTGAGGGGGGTGAATTAGAGATGGTGTCCCAATTTAAATATTTGGGAGTTACTTTTAGTCAAAATTTGTCTTGGAAACCTCATCTTAGCTTGGCAAATAAAACTGCCAAAGTTAATTCGAATGCTTTGTTAAGATTCTTTTATTCCAGGGGAGGCCAATATGTTCCTATGGCTATTACAGCTTTCAATGCCAAAATAATCCCTCAGTTTCTATTTGGAGCTCCCATTTGGATTAATGAAATCACGGAGTCTGTTGACAATATACTTATACATTTTCTGCGGCGTTTGACAGGCTCTCCAAAGTGTGTGGCGGGAACGGCACTTAGAATGGAACTTGCACAGTGTTCTTTTGAATCTAGGGCCTGGATTGCTGCCTTCAAATTAAGGCTGAAGGTTCTCTACTCAACTCCTAACATCCAAGGGGGCCTGGTACATAGATTAAAGGAAGATAACTACAGAGGGACGTGGGGAAGACATATAGATAGTAAACTGGTACTGCTTGACCTTCCACCATTAGTTCTTAACAACTTAAACTTTTCTGAAGCACTTAAATTAGTAAGGTCAAGGGTGAGAAATCTTGAGTGTGTTAGCACTACATTCCGCGCTAGGCGCGTATGTTCTACCCTTGCACTGGGGATTCCCCCTCCTGAGTTCGTGCCCTCTTATGTGAGCTTGCTGACAATCCCAAGCCATAGACGTGCCTTTATGCTTGCCAGATTAAATGCTTACCCAACTGCAGAGATGTCAGGTCGTTTTGCGAAAACTCCATACTCAGATCGAGTTTGTGAATGTAAATCTGGAGATATTGGGACTTTACACCATCTCTTATTGTTTTGTCAGCACTGGTCAGCTCCTCGGTTGCGTTGGATCACCCCAATATTGTCTAAATACAAACTTCCCTTGGAGTCCTGGGTAATATCCCACATAATGGGAGATATTCATCCTGATATCACTAGTTCTGTTGCAAGATTTTTGGCGGAGGTGATGTCGCTCAAACGTCAAAATAAAACAAGCACGTAAACTACGAGTTGAATGTTGAAACAGATTTTGTGATTTCAATGAGACTGGTTCAGGGGGAATATATTGTTATGGTATTAGTGATGCTATGTTTAGTAATTGTTTCTACTGTGTTTTAACCTTAAGTATACGTTGGGTGTTGTAAATTGATTATGTGTTGTTGTATTATGTATTATTGTTATGGTTAAGCTCAAGACCTTTGGTCAAAGGAGCTAGTAAATAAATGGAAATGGATATTGTGCTAATTTTAATTGTAAGCTGCCTTGAGCAGGTCTCTGAAGTGACAACATAAACATTTCCTGAATAAAAAACATTTTACAGTCTTGGTAAATATACAAAACTGACTTTATACAATAGGAAGTTCAAGTCATGTCAAGTTTAAAAAAAAACTGCCCACAACACACAAATATGTATATGCACAAATATGTAGACCTGTAGACATTTCCACACCACCAACTATCAGTACATCTGGTGATAATTCATAATATACAAACAAATGGACAGGGAGGGCCTGAAAAACTGGTGGTCCACCAAGTTTATAAAACTGAACCTTTGGTCTTATAAGGCAGTCCATCAGAGGCTTTGCATACCTACTGGTTAAGGATAAACTTCCTTGGCATTCTCTTGGAACGAGCTGTTCCAATCCAAATTGTCCATGCAGCAGAAAGGAACTGCATGCATATTCATCTCACATTTTCCATTGGGTTGTATCAGTAAAGTTGCAACTCTGGGTTGCGAAATTCCTGGAGATTTGGGGTACAGTCTCAGGAGGCTGGAATTTGGGGCTGGGAGGGATCCTAGTGGCATATAATGCCATAGACTCCAAAGCAGCCATTTTCTCCAGGGAACTGATTTTTTTTCATCTGGAGATCAATTGTAATTTCAGGAGAGCTCTATGCCCCAACTGGAGATTGGCGAGCCTGTGTATCAGATTGGGCAGGGTACAGACTGAGTACACATTTGTATTTGTATTATAATTACAGTGGAAGTATATACCAAAAGGGAAAAAAAGCCGTCAGAACTGATGCATGGGGTCTCGGCTTTTTGGATAAAGTAGTTTCTCCCTCCCCCTCAGAAAGTATTTGGGCCACTTTTATCCTGGAAATGTCACTCTGTTGGGTGCTGTTATATTTCATCCCTCCAGAAGATGTCACAACGTGTGTCAGGGAAACAATGCAATGCTTCCTGTCTTCACTCAGATAGACAAATATCATTACCTATATGGTGACCTCATGGAACAAAGGAACAGTGAGGGTAAGAAACAAAATTAATCCCTCTTTAAACCTCAAAGTGACCAATTATCCACCCTATTTCACAGCTTGGAAACTAGGTGATGAATTGTGAGTGTGTGGTGACATAATACCATAATTGACTTCCATTTCTTTGCTACCGGTTTTGCTGCAATAATTAAGTTGCCATCAAGTACCATATGAGCTCAATGGATATAATGCTTGAATAATTCCTAAAAGCACAACAAAGGTGTTTGAGGAACATTATAACCTATCACTATGAAGACAGTTTACACAACACTCCTCCAAAGAATGTGGAATTTTTTAACGTTCTTGCCAAACAGGGACTGCATCCAATTACATTGGCGGCAGTGATCAGTAGTAATGTCAGCCATTTCTGAAGTTGTCCAAAACTCACATAATAATTTATTGTCCTTATAAGTGGTCCTGATTGGCACTACAATATTTATGTGCACTCATTATATTCAGGAGTCCTAAAATTTCTATTGTTTGTGATTTTGTGAAAAATTAAAAGATTTTTTTAAATGGCTAATTTCTTTCTACAGTGGGAAACATTCTTCACAGATATAAGGCAAAGAGGAGAAGAAGCCTCTTTCGCTAAATCAAATGTAATGGCTAATTTTGATTCAGGAGACTTATCTGGCACTCTCCACCAAAATGCTGACTGAGATTTCTACACTGTACTATGCATGAATGAATATATGCTGGAAGGGGCTACAGTTTCTCCCCCTCACATAACCATGAGAAGATGAGATCTTTCAGGCAGAATGACCTGCCACAAAAATGCCGTATTCACATAATTTATTTGAGTCAGTGTGTGCGAATCTCAAAATGCTAAGCCTTGTTGAGCCAAAATGTATTTCTCATAGACTATTGTAAACCTAGCAGAATTTTCATCCTGAAACATCAAATGATGCAAGTGGTATTCAGGCATGTACCCCATTGGTGTGTGTTAGTGGAATAGCTTTAAGTGGGCTGAATTCTGAAACCACAAAGAAAACACATCAGTGGGTTTGGTTTTACAGATTAAATTGTATTGCATAAATACACCATGCAGTTTGTATACATAATTTATAAAGTATTTATATATATACAATGTATGTCATTTATATGTACATGTGTATAATGCTGTTTTATTAACATACACAATGTTAAAATGTGTACATTTTGCAGGAAAAATACATGTAAGGAAATAAAAAATGGCACTTAGAAAGAGTAATGGGTTTGGTTTTCACAAGCAGGAAGCAAAAAGGGCTTACGGGATCAAGACAGCAGGGAAAAGAAATTTGAAAACATTCCAACTTATTTATGTTCCATTAATTTATTAGTAAGCCCCCTTTAATTAGATGTTAAAGCTCACCAGACCTTTATCCTTTTGTCTTTAATTCCCAGAGAAGAAAAATCTAGAGCAGGGGTGTCAAACATAAGGCCCGCAGGCTGAATCTGGCCCTTTGAGACCTGTTCTCTGGCCCGCAGAGGCAGCCTCCCCCCCCCCCGAGAGTGGAAGCCGCACCAATCTGAACACAGATTGGTGCCTTTTGCAGGCTTGGGAGCTTGCAAGCTTCAGCGCGGGTTGCTCCAACCCAGCCAAATTGCCGTCTCTGCACCGGCCCTGGGAGCATGCGGCACTTGGTGCAGACCAGGCTAGGTGCAAGCATGCACAGAGCGAAGGGCCAGCTGGGGAAGGAGGGTGCATTGTACTTGGAACCATTTGGGATGTTTGGCTCAAAAGGGAGTCTGGAATGCACAGGGGAGGCAGGAACGGGGTGCAAAATACTGCGTAGAGGCGCTAGGAGGGAGAGGGGCACCTGCTGATTTTCAGTGCACATGCATGGCTGCAGCTTTTGGGCAGCTTCGACCTTTTCGGTGCAGAGTGGGGCATTCACCTCCTCTGGCTTCTGAGCCATGCATTGCCTGGTCTCCATGATTCACAGTATTTCCTGTTTGTGCCTTCTCCCCTCCCCCTCTTTTAAATCATGGGGTCGCTTTTGCTTTCTTGGCGGCAGGCCCATCTCATGCTCTTTGCTCTGTCCCCCCCCCCATTGCCTCCCTTCGAAAGCCTGAAAGACCAGGTGCCTGGGTCGTGGCAGAAGCTTTCACCTCCCAGCCAGACACCAAAGTTTCTGCTGCAGCTAATCCACTGCAGGCTCCAAGTGTAGTGCCCTTCTGGTATTCATTTTTCCCATGCCGCTCCGAAGGGTCTCCTTCCTGTTGCTTGTAGCAGTTCAGCCTGAGAGGGATTTTGTTGTGCTCACAGAGAAGGGCACCCCACTGGACACCTCTCTCCATGCACATGAAATACCATTAACAACTACTCTTTGAGTGAGGTTCTCCAACCAGTTCCCTATCCACCTAACTATCCTAGGGTACAGTTTACAGTCCTCTAGTTTACCCATCAGAACATCATGAGAACCCTGTCAAAAGCTTTACTGAAATCCAGGTAAACAACATCGACCTCATTCCCTCAATCAAGTAAGCTCATCACTCGATCCAAGAAGAAAACGAAATTGGTTTGGCAGGACCTGTTGGGGATAAATCCATGCTGACTTCCCCGGATCACCAAGTTGTCCTTCGGATGCTCACAGATTGATCTCTTTAATATCTGCTCCAGTATCTTCTCTGGGAAAGAGATCAAACTGACTGACCTGTAGTTTCCTGGGACATCCTTCCTCCCTTTTTTGAAAATTGGGATAACATTCACCCTCCTCCAGTCTTATGGCCCATCTCCTGTCCTCCAAGAGGTCTGGAAGATTATGGACAAAGGTTCTGCAAGCTCTCTAGAAAGTTCTTTGAGCACCCTTGGGTGCAGACCATCTGGCCTGAGGGATTTGTACTCATCCAATGCAGCCAGGTGCTTCTCAACTACCTCTCTGTTCATGTCAACCAGCAGCCTGGAAGCCATGCCTTGCCTACTATCATCTCCAAATGAGCCATTTCTCTTCTTCAGGGAAAAAAACTGAGGCAAAATAGGCATTGAGCCTTTCTGATCTCTCTCTGTCCTCACCCAACAGTGGGCCTGTGGCCTCTTTTCCCATGCATTTGCACCTCACATATCTGAAGAAGCTTTTCTTGTTGTAGCAAGCCTCCCTAGCCAGTATCAGCTCACTGTGAGCTTTGGCCTCTCTGATGGCTGACCTACAGTGCCTAGCACTCCTCAGATACTCTTCTTAAGAGGTATGTCCTTGCCTACATTTCTTGAACATTTCCTTTTTGTCCCTTAGCTCATCATGGAGTTCTCTGTTCATCCACATTGGATCCTCCACCATGTCTTCTTGTTGGAATAGTGAGAGCTTGAGCTTGCAAGAGCTCTTGTTTTAGGAGAGCCCACCCATCACTTGCTCCTTTCCCTTCCAGCAGTCTTGCCCATGGACTGATTCTCATCATATCTCTGAGTTTATTAAAACCTGCCCTACCAAAATCTAACAGACTCATGTGGTTATGAACTTCCTTGGTCTCCGACAGCAGAAGAAATTCTAGGAAGACATGATCACTTTCCCCTAAGGTCCCCATCACCTTCATTCCATCTACCATCTCTTGCCTGTTGGTCAATATTAAGTCGAGTATGGCTGAGCCCCTCATAGCTACCTCCACCATTTGATGAAGGAAGTTGTTGACGAGGCAGGTGATGAACTTGCGTGACTGTGGACACTTTGCAGAGTTTGTCTCCCAGCACACATCAGGGAAGTTGAAATCACCCGTAAGTGCCATGACTTGTTGTTTGGATAACCTGTCAAGCTGCTCAAGAAGGGTAGCATTCACTTCCTCACCCTGGTCAGGGGGTCTGTAGCAGACTCCAACCATAATACTGTTTGTCCTTCCTTATCTTATCCTCACACAGATACCCTCCTCCTCCAGTATTTCTTGACCAACAAACCCTCTCCTCACATACAGCACCACTCTGCCACCCCTTCGACCTTTTTGGTTTTTCTTGAACAATTCTTATCCATCCACTACTACATTCCAGTCAAGGGAATCATCCCACCAAGTCTCTGTAAAGCTTACTCAATCATATCCCTCTGACTGCATTAGAAGTTCAAGCTCTTCCTTCTTATTGCCCAGGCTTTGGACATTGATACATAGAAATCTGAAACCCTGCACCTTCGTCTCCTTAAAACCTGGCCATCCCAGGTGGAACTCTGCTGCTTGCTCTCCTTCATTTAAATCCCAGTGTTAGTCATCTCCTTCCCCTTGTGGTATTAGTTTAAAGCCCTCCTGATGAATCTCTTCAGGTTTCTTCCAAAAACATACTTCCCTGATCTTGAAAGGTGAATTCCATCTCATGCTAGTTGGTCATCCAGAAAACCTAGCCTGTGATCCTAGAATCCAAATTGCTCCTGCTGGCACCACCAACGCAGACAGTGGTTCAGCTCTATTATCTTTTGTTCCTGTTGCATTCCCCTTCCTCTGACACATGGCTCACATGAATAGTTGCATGTCAAAAGCTGGAGCCATGTGCTGATATCCTCAAAAACAGTGTTATAGTATTTTACCATAGAGCTTATTGACTTACATTCCTATATCTATATATTTAATTCTCACCTGTTCCTCCTGCCTGCAGATACTTAAATCTGCACATAGGGGACACACTCACTCCATATAGATGTTTCTTCAAACTTGGGGTACTCTCCAAGTTTGGAAAAAAATCTGAAAACTAAAAAAAAAAACAAAGGAAAGGAAAGGAAAAATAGCAACCACCTGAATATAAATTCACCCATTTTTTTAAAAAAAAGAGTTGTCTATGTATGTGCTGACAAGGGACTCACTGTTGGGCATTTGGGGAGGGTCTCTGTGGCAGCAGCTGCTGTGGCAGAGCCCTGGAGGGTGGTGGCAGCAGTCGCCGGGAGCTGCTTTGGGCCCAGTCACAAGCACAGTTGAGCTAGGGTTGCCAGGTCCCTCTTCACCACCAGTGGGAGGTTTGGGGGCAGAGCCTGAGGAGGGTGTGGTTTAGGGAGGTGAGGGACTTCAATGCCATGGAGTCCAATTGCCAAAGTGGCCATTTTCTCCAGGGGTACTGATCTCTATCGGCTGGAGATCAGACGTAATAACGGGAGATCTCCAGCTTGTACCTGGAGGTGGCAATTGTAGGTGGAGCCCGGAAGATGCTGTGGGTCTGGCCAAAGTGGCAACAGTTACTGGGAGTCACCTGGTGAGAGGGTGATGGGAGGAGGCCTCGCTGCACCCAGAACGACTCTGGACAAGGCAGTGAGAGCAGGGCTGAGTGGATCTCAGTTTGTCCACCGAGAGCATTCCGGGCAAGCTGCCAAGAGTGGGGTAAGGGCAGAAAGCAAAAGAGAGTACTGGAGTAGGGGGGCAGAAAGAGAGATGCAGAGTGGGGAGGTAGAAAAGAAGAGATGGGGTAGGTGATCAGAAAGAGAGAAAGAAAGCTGGGTTAGTGGGGCAGAAGGAGAGAGAAAGAGAGCTGGGGTAGGCAGCAGAAAGAGAGAGCTGGGGTAGGGAAGCAGAAAGAGAGAGAAAAGTAAGAGAAGGGGTGGCAGGTTGGAGAGCATGAGACAGAGAAGAAGGGGGAGAACAGAAGAAAACCATATTGTCCCACTTCCAACGGTCTCCCTAGAAGCAATAGTTTACAAACTGCACTATAAGTGAATAGATATTTATAGGCCTGCCTTCCTCTAAACATTTAGTACACAAATTACAAATTGAATTAAAAAATGACAATAATTCAGCTAAAAACATAAACCAAGACACGGTAACCAGCAAGGTTTTTTTTTTTTTAATGGCTCAGTAAGTAACATTACATACTGACAAAACAACATGGGGGATTTCATCCAATGTCTTTGGCAATACTAATCAGTTTCACAAAAATAATTCCATTATTTTCTGTAAAGAAAAAAGAAGACTAAATAGATTTTGACAAAAGAGTGGATCAAACTGTATGACAAAATGGATTTCACAGATGATTAAAACTTCAAGTTTTAATCCATTTTTGAAATCTATATCTATCTATCTATCATAGCAATTGATCAAAAGCACTTTGTATTTCCTTGTTCACTATGCAATTGATTTTATTTTCCTCCCCCAAATAAATGTGATCATCAGTATTTTGAGGATGAAACTAATCAATGGAATGAATTCAAGTCTGCAAAACTGGGTGGAGGGCTCTGTGGCTTATTAAAAGAGTGGTGATGTGACAAAAAAGATCGGCAGCTTGCTGCTGCAGTTATGACAAAAATATCCTTCTGTTAGATAGTTTTTCATGAAAGATGTGCAGTAGTGGGGGTTGGAAGTGGCAAAAATCACTGAAATGGTCTAGGTGCTTCCTCGCTCCACTCCCAGCCTCAATCATCTATTATCAGGGCTGGCAGGCAAAACTCGATGAGAATGCACACAAATTACTAGGAAAGGTACCATTCCTGAGAAGCCAACATAATGATGCAAAGAAAAGGGCATCTGGTTGCCCAGGTTCAAGATACATAGTGCCTTACATATAGGACAAAGAAAAGAAGAAAACGAATCCCACATCAGAGATATTTCTGCTGTTAAATCCAACTTCTGAAACATTTGCTATGTGGAATGGAGGAGGGGATTCTATACAAGAAAGGCTGCCAAGATCTACCACTGGTCTGTGAACAAGAATTCTCTCTGGACTCCCTTCACATTAGGGCTGTCGATTTGGTTCATCCTGAATCGAAAAACAGCTGAATTTCCCCCGATTCAGCGGTTTTCAGTTCAGATGGAACCGAATTTTTAAAAAGGTGGGAAAACGACGAGCCAAATTTGGCAAATTCGGGGTGATCGCCAAATAAATTCGGCAAATTTGGGGGCTCTGAATCAGCAGCATAACCATCAGTTAGTAAGCAGCATTCTCCCACGGCCAATCGGTTGCCAAGATGGGTTTTCTTCTGGCCAATCAGTCGCAGTTGAGTGCGTGAGCCCAGCTGCTGCATGGCCCAGGGAGAGAAAGAGAGAGTGTCTGTGTGTGAGAGACATCCCCATGGGTGTGTGTGTGTGTGTGTGTGCACATTCATGGCTTTCCATGGCTCCGGGGGGGGGGACATTTTTGAAGGTAGAGGTCCCAAAATTTCAGTGTAGCTTCAGGGGGCCCTTCTTGCAAGAACCCCCCAGTTTGGTGCTGATAGGGGCAGGGGGTCCAAAGTTATGTGGTCCCCCCATCCAACCACTGCGATCCTGTGCATCTAGAGAGCGCCAAATCCAAGGCAAAACCTCCCGTGCATAAATGGAATAGTATTGGATTACTCCTGAGAAGACATCCACAGTAAGACCCATTTTGGGGCTTTTCTCTATATTTTTTCCCCTCTGTGTGTGTGTGTGAGGGGGGGAAGCAGAGTCTCTGTGTGTGTGGGAGCAGTTTCTGTGGGTGGGGGAAGCCAAAGGGGGCTTTTGCTCATCCTGCCAAGGGGTGTGTGCCTAAAGATTTACTTATCCTCTGTGCTCCTGCTGGAAGACATCCACACAGTTTGATTTTGGTTTTTTTATCTATACCTTTTCTCCTGTGTGTGTGTGTGTGGGGGGGGAAGCAGAGTCTCTATGTGTTGGGGGGGCAGTTTCTGTGGGTGGGGGGAGGAAGCCAAAGGGGGCTTTTGCCCGTTCTGCCGAGGGGTGTGTGCCCGCTCGCCTCTGTGGGAGTGTGTGTTCTGCTTTTAAAGTTTTAAAGTGTAAAGTTGAATCTGTGCGGCGTCTAGCGAGTCTTTCTCCACTCGGCACCCGGGCCGCGCCTCCTCCTCCTTGGTTTTTTTCCCGTTTGGGGCCGAGCTGTACTGGTTTGAGAGGGGGGGGTTTCACCCGTTCTGCCTGAGTGTGTGTGTGCCCGCTCGCGTCTCTCTCTCCCTGGTTTGAGGGGGGGCCTTCAATTGTGTGTCCTCAGGTTTTCCCTCATTCATAAGATCGGTTAGGTCTATTTTGATGCTCGCTCAAAACTGGTTATCAAATTGTGACTTAAACAATGCATTTGCCCGGTCCCGAGACTCCCGACTCCCGAGTCTGATGCAAAAGGGGAAATTCCACCCCCACCTGCTCCTTATGCATAGCTAGCTTGCCTCTGTCCCTTTCCATGGTTTGCAAACTTCCAAGGTCGTGTCATGTGTTGCTTTGCATGGTTTTGCAAACTCCGAGTCCAAACGGTCTATTTATTTCTATTCATTCCAATGGGCTGATCAAGGGGGTACCCATTCCAGGCCCCATAACTTGGGACCCCCTGCCCCAATTGTCACAAATCTTGGGTGTTCTTGCAAGAAGGTTCCCCTCAAGCTACACTGAAATTTTGGGACCTCTACTTCCAAAAATGCCCCTCCGAGCAGCGGAATGGCACGAATGTGTTTTTAATGGCTTTATTCGGCCAATTTTTTTCCCAAACTCCGAACTTAGTGCCGAATTCCATGGATCCGAATCGGCGAGCTCGGACTTTGGCATTTCCTGAATCAAAATGGGCCAAATTTTGCCAAATCTGAATTTTTCTGAATTTTTTCCAACTTCACATCCTCAAGACTCAACCCAAACAACACATGGAAGCAAACCACATGGTTTTCCTGTCTCCATAATCTTCGAGAGTGACCAAGGCCCCTGGAATTTTGCCCCACTGGTCTCCCCCTCTCAGCAATCCTGGCTACAAGCATTAAAAATGTATCTTATAAGCCAGAGGACTACTGTTTTCTACATCCCATTTACCGCTCTATATTGGGGTCTCAAGCCTGGATTGTATTTATATGAACAGCATATGACTCTACCCCATGACATAAAGAATCTAGAAATCATATAGAATGAGATGTGAAGAATTATGCAGTACTGTTCTATGAATGGTTTAACTAGGTTCTTTCATTACCCCACTAATTGCTAAGAGGCAGTGTGCAAGGACCAGATGAAAATAGGGCTTCTATAACTATCATGCCCTGACCTTGATGGCCCAGGCTAGCCTGATCTCAACAGATCTCAGAAGTTAAGCAGGATCAGCCCTGGTTAGTATCTGGATGGGATACCACCAAAGAATACCAGGGTTGCTGTGTAGAGGAAGGCACTGGCAAACCACCTCTGTTAGTTTCTTGCCTTGAAAACCCCATAAGGGGTCACCATAAATCGGCTGCGACTTGACTGCACATTACACACACACACACAACTATTATGCCTTACCTGTTTGCATATTATGTCTTTCAATTTCCTCACATAACCCGGTACTGGCCATTCCACATTCCATGAAGCAGAGAAGACCTCTAAGCACATCTCTTTCCTTCCCCAAGACTCCCCTTCTTTTCCTTATTCGGAGAGATTCTCAGGACTTAGAAACTGTCTCTCCCATACCTTCTACCAATCAGCAAGTGTCCCCCTGAACTTACCAGAAGTTGTCCTCTCTTTCCCAAGCTTTGAAGAAAGGAATTCTCTACATGCTTTTCAAATTCAAGTTTTATATCTGGAAGGCCACTCTGGTGTAGCAGTTAGAGTGTCAGACAAGGATCTGGGAGACCCTGGTTTGAATACCCTCTTTGTCATGGAAACTTGCTGGATGACCTTGGGCCGGTCACATACTCTTAGCGCTCTTACCTCACAGGGTTGATGTAAAGATAAATGGAGGAAAGGAGAACTTTAGGTCCCCATTGGGTAGAAAGGTGGGATATAAATGAATTAAATAAAAATAAATAACTGAAGCCCGGTTACCTACAAAATAATATTCAACATGTAGTTGTGCTGTGTTTTGCCTCAAGCTTGGCTGCTGTCCTCTACTCAGCCTGCCTTGCATGGCATCCTCCACCTGCCTTCTTTCTCTCCTTCCCCCATGGCTTACTATTTGGATTTTGCCTCAGGTCTCTGCCTCTGACCCTGGCAAGCACCCCTCTGGCTGACTCCACAGTAGTTTCCCTTTTAGTTTATTGACTTCCAAGATGCTTTGGACACTCATTTGGGGAAAAAAACTTCATTCAGAACCTGTACTAATAGGTGACTATTATGCTGCTCCCCCCTTCTGCTCTTATCTCTCTGCTCCCTTTGCCTTCTTCACATGTAGCACATGCAGGCATTTGGAATATTTGCTATTCATCGTGTGCAGTCTTTGATGCTATTTTGTCATGACTACATGAATATACTGATTTTTTTCCCTCAATAAAAACTCTGTTTTCATTATAATCAGGTCACAGTGCTCTTTTCAAGCTTGCTTCGAAGCCTTGTTACTTTGTCAAATTATTCCTTAGTAGCTACCAGTGTGTCATCTCCACAAGCCAGGTATAAAACCTAAGCCAGAAATTCTTTTTAGACCAAGAGTGACAAATGCATGTCATCCCACCCCTACACAGTAACATCAGTGAAGCCTTTTTGCTATTTATATGTTTTGTTACATACAGGGTCGGCATCCGCATACTGTAAAGTGTGTCAACTACTAGGGCCTCAGACCTCTTCCAGGGCCCACTACTAGGGTTGCCAGGTCCCTCTTCACTATCAGCTGGAGGTTTTGGAGTGGAGCCTGAGGAGGGTGAGGTTTGGGGTAGGCAGGGACTTCAATGCCATAGAGTCCAATTGCCAAAGCGGCCATTTTTTCCAGGTGAACTGATCTCTATCGGCTGGAGATCAATTGTAATAGCGGGAGATCTCCAGCTAGTACCTGGAGGTTGGCAATCCTACCCACTACCCCTCCCACAAACATTTTTTCCTTGCCACCCACCCACATGCTTTTCACTCCCTTCATAAACAAGCACTTCTTCAGTGTCATCTGTTCTCCTGGCTGAATATGCTGCCCACTGCCACCGGGGAAGTGTTTGCAGATGGTGCTCAGTGGTGGCAGTACTTCTGGTGGCCGTGGAAGCGGCACTGCCAACTGCATGCACTGCCCCACACTGACAGTGAAAGGGTGGGTAGTGGGATGGATTGTGAGCTGGTGGGGGAGCTTGAAGGTGACCAGGAAGGGTATGGAGCAGGCAGGAGAGGGCCTCCCAGACACATCGTGCCTGCCCCCCCAAATGTGGAACCACCCCTGATCATGTACTAGTTTAGGGTCACAGGGTTAAACTGTAGCCTTGTTAAAGTGGAAATTCATTCTTCTCTCTGCAAAAGAAACCTCATATGAATTTGGAACTGTTTGGGGAACCAATTTTTGAAAGAAAACACTTCAGCTACAAGATCTGGTTTTTATTAACTCTAGAAATGACTAAATAAACCTTTGATAAACATATGCATTACAGCAATATTTCTGGACTACATAAATTGTTCTGCTTTTGATTACTTTTTTAAAAAAAGCCGTATTTATCATTGGGTTATAAAAAGGGAAATACACTATTGTGCATTCAAATGTTTGTATATTTAGTAAATTTCAGATATTTGTCCTTGGCCCCTTTTTGCATGCATAAGAAAAAGGGAATGTGTGAACACATCAGGGTTTGAGGTATATGATTGAGGAAATGGGGATATACACGATATGTTAGAGTAAAAACAAGGAAAGAAAATTGGCTATAATTGCACATAAATCCAGAAGGATTCCTACCACTAGTGATGCTCTTTCAGTTTTCACCACTAAAAATGTCTACAAGGAGAATCTGGCTCCATATTTCTAATAAAGCAGCCACTGTGCTCAGCTAGTCATGCATTTGCAAGCAATTTCTAGCACTTTAAAAACAATGTCAGATCTATTCATCTTTCTCAAGAAGTAGCCCAAGTGAAACAAACAGTCAAACTCAGAAATATCCAAGTCACTGTAACATCCTATTCCTTTGAAAAGAAAAATTAACTATATATTTCATAAAAACAGTGTAGCACATTCTTTCACATTCATCTTTGGCTTACTGAGACACCTCCTGCGGATAGCCTATTTCAGAGTTAAAGCAAGACAATGGATGTAATCTTGTTTCGCTTGCTCTTTTGGTGTGATAACAAGATTAGTGGCTGGTATTACTCTGAGGGATAAACAGAGCTACAGAAAGCAATCAAGCAATTACAGCATGTTTACTTAACCTACTTGCATAAAACATCCTATAAACAATTTACAACTAAAAGGAAGATGTGCTGAGGTTGGAACATCTTTTTTCCCCCTAAGTAATTTATGGATAATTAAATTGAGTAAGACAAACACGGATGAGTGCCAGCTTTTACATGCTCTCTTTAGAATGTCTGCTGAAATCTGAATATGAAACATTAATGATGTTCTTAAAACATCATTTGCACTGGACTCTAAGCCCTCTTGGCCTCCCCTGAAACAAAATTCCCAGCATGCTCAGTAATGAGAGTTAGTGAAAAGACAACTTATATCTTGCATCCTCTCAGCTTTGCTGAATCACTGAGAAGAGAAACCAGAGACCTAGATCTAGGCTAGCCTCAGAGGCTAGGTTTTAAACTTCCATGAAAGGATTAATCTGAAGGCTAGATGTTAGATTTTTCAACAGCCCAGAAAAGGTTAGTTTTGAAAAACAGGAGCTCAGTTTTGAGAACAGTTGAGTTGTGAGGAAATAATCCTGTAGCAACTTGCATCTTGTATGTATTTAGCACTGCTGCAGAAGCTGAAACAAACCAGGTAGAGCTAAACCTAAATCTAATCTAGGCTTGAAGGGTTTAACTGAAAGGGTACCAGATTAGGAATGTTAGGCAAAACAGGAAAAATAAATTAAAGGCAGAGTAGCTCCCAACAACCCACCCCCAGCTCTAGTAACTAATTTATGCAGCCTCCTTTACTGCCTGTTTTATGAGTTAACCAACTATGATTGGTTAAAACATGAGGGTGGAACTTTTATTAGGGCCCTATATTTAAGACTAGGTGCCAAGTAAGAGAGCTTTAGTGAGACACTCTTTTTTATGACAAAGGAAAGAGAGAAGTGAATTAAACAATGGGATGAAAAATTGGACTTCCTTTCTCTCATTATTCAATGAATTTATAGTTTAAATAAGTGGGTTTTCTTAAAGTTAAGATATTTACAGACATCACAGGAGATTCAGGGAAACTTCAAGGAAAGAAGGGAGGTAAGGAAGAAGCAAAGCAGCTGGAAAACATTCTTAAGTGTAAAGGATGTGTCACTGTCAACCAAGATCAAGTTAATTCATGCCACAGTATTTTCCATTATTATGTACGGGTGTGAAAGCTGGACAATGGAGAAAGCTGACAGGAAGAAAATAGATTGCTTTGAAATGTGGTGTTGAAGAAGAGTTTTACGAATACTGTGGACCACAGAAAACACAAATCAGTGGATTTGTAGAGGTAGTTGTGAGTTTCCTGCATTGTGCAGGGGTTGGACTAGATAACCCTGGTGGTCCCTTCCAACTCTATGATTCTAGATCAAATCAAGCCTGAACACTCTCTAGAAGGTAAAATGACTAAACTGAGGCTAACATATTTTGGTCACATTATGAGAAGACAAGAGTCACTGGAAAAGACAATAATGCTGAGGAAAATGGAAGGCAGCAGTAAAAAAGGAAGACCTAACTGGTGAGAACCCCTAGTCCAAGGGAGTTCATTGGATGGGCAGTTAATGCCAATTACAATACTCTGAGGTGTGAATCCTCATGCCTCCGTCTAGGCAGCTGCCACCAGTCCTTTTATCTATCCAAACAGCCAGAATCCAAGGACCAAGCTTCTAACCTTCCTAGGATCAAAGTCAAGAAAGTCAGCCCTGCAAAGTGAGGTTCGTGAGTAAACAGTTAATTTGGTAGCCAGAGCCTATCCAGGCCAAGGCACTGGAATTAGATTAAAGCTTCCTGAAGACAAAACACCACTAGAATATTATTAAAGTGATTTATTAAGCCTATGCAAGGAATGTGAATAAAAGGAACAGTGAGGATTAAAATAACAAATCTAATTCAAAAGGCTAACTACCCAGTAATAGCATTGGTTCACATACCAGGTGTTAACAATCGGGGTAAAGTCCTTCAGCTTTCAGAGTCCACTTCTCTTAGGGAGAAATCAGATTTCCAGTCAGCAAGACTCACTCACAAGACAAGTTCAAGAGAGGACCAGAATCAGGGTCCATGATTAAGAATCAAGGAACAAAACTAGAATAAGGGCTCTGATCTATATGCTCAGGGGTATGAGTTGGTATGATTTTACTTGACCAATCCGATGCATGGTCAGTGATGTCAGCTGGCCACCCAACCCTGCTACTAGCCATGTGACCAGGAGGGGTCAGAAGAGTGTGACGGCATGACTAAACTTGTCTGCTGCTAAGTCCAGCCCCAACCTCACAGGTTCTGTTCCTCATGACTACTTCTTTGTTAACTGGATGGAATGGGCTTCTCCCTTAATGTCCTGGAGGATGATAGGAGCCCGTTAACTCCCTGCACCTAGGCTTATTATCTGGGTTTCTAAAGGTCACACAACAGCTCAGTTATTTTCCAACTTAAACTTTTCCCTTGAAGTAGGATTGCCCTTGTCCAGGTACTAGCTGGCGATCTCCTGCTATTACAACTGATCTCCAGCCGATGGAGATCAGTTCCCCTGGAGAAAATGGCCACTTGGACAATTGGGCTGTATGGCACTGAAGTCCCTCCCATCCCCAAACCTCGCCCTCCTCAGGCTCCGCCCCCAAAATCTCCCACCGGTGGCAAAGAGGGACATGGCAACTGTCCGGATCAGGCGTCTGCCTCTAGCATCCCAGAAGTAGACTCATCCAGACAGGTAGTTCTGAAGCAGTAATACTTTATTAGGAACTAAAAAGCAGATTAAAGAGCTGACTGCACACATGCAGGTGAGGCTGGTAATGGCGAACACAGACAAGTTACATGCTTAAAGGCACTATGGGCTAAAAAGGTCAACATCGCTAGGCAACCCCGAGATAAGCGGTTCCCAGGAAGACAGACTAAACAATTCCACAGCTGCAGAAAACAGGACGAGCGAAACTGTACACAGACGTTTACAGGCATGAGAACCAAGGACTCGACGCGTAGCCAGAACCTGGCCTAACTCATGTCAAGAGCCTTTACTCCAGCGAAAAGGCAAAAGGCCTGACAGCAACCCTACCTTGAAGGCCTGAAGGCTGAACCAATGTAAGAACAAGAAACTGTATTAAGGGACTCTTGACACCAACATAGGCTGACCATATTTCCTTGAGACAAAAACGGGACATTGGGATGCCAAAAACAGGACAGGGGTTATGTAATATTCTGTAATCATGAAAAAGCGAGATGATTAAAAAAAGTTTTATTACACTAACATATTGAGCTTCTTCAGTGACAGAACCCACATAAAACTTTAGGTAGACATAGAGGGGGACTGGCTAAAATCAAATTGAGAAATGTAAAAATAATACTGTTATCTTACCATAATCATTTTATTTATTATGATCAAAGACCAGCTTACATTAAAAAAAAATCATAAATAGTTAAAATAATGTCTAAAATCTGATCAGCTGAAAAAAGAAGTTAATTATAATGGCTCTTAGTAAAATAGTCTATTTATCACGTGGAACATTATGACATCTTCTTCTGCCTTATTGTCTGTTATTTTATAGTACATACAACATTCCACTATATTTTAGTTGTTTTAGCTAATCACCACATTTCTCAAACCAAGAGCTTAAATAAAAATATTTTTATGCTCCTGGGGCCATGTTTTCTCAATATGTTCCAACTATACATCAATAGGAACAAGAGTACATGGATGCCATATTCAGAAAAATAATGTGCAATAGGAAAATATAGGAAATATCCACGCTACTAAATAAAAATATTTAATTGTAATAATTTTGTATAATTGTACAGCGACATGATAAATATTAATGTACTGCTGATATTATACTGCTGTTGTACAAATCTATGGTGAGGCCACTCTTGGAATACTGTGTACAGTTCTGGTCACCACACCTAAGAAAGGATATTGCAGAGATTGAGAAAATGCAGAAAAGAGCAACCAAAATGATCAGGGGACCAGAGCAACTGCCCTATGAGAAGTGGTTATAACACTTAGGGCTGTTTAGCTTGGAAAGAAGACATAAGAACATAAGAAAAGCCCTGCTGGATCCGACCAAGGCCCATCAAGTCCAGCAGTCTGTTCACACAGTGGCCAACCAGGTGCCCCCAGGAAGCCCCCAAACAAGATGACTGCAGCAGCACCATCCTGCCTGTGTTCCACAGCACCTAAGATAATAGGCATGCTCCTCTGATCCTGGAGAGAATAGGTATGCATCATGACTAGTATCCATTTCAACTAGAAGCCATGAATACCCCTCTCCTCCATGAACATGTCCACTCCCCTCTTAAAGCCTTCCTCCAAGTTGGCAGCCATCACCACATCCTGGGGCAGGGAGTTCCACAATTTAACTATGCGTTGTGTGAAAAAGTACTTCTTTTATCTGTTTTAAATCTCTCACCCTCCAGCTTCAGCAGATGCCCCCACATTCTAGTATTATGGGAGAGGGAGAAAAGCTTCTCCCTGTCCACTCTCTCCAAACCATGCATAATTTTATAGACCTCTTTCCTGTTTCCCCTTAACCGTCTTCTGTACCAGAGGACTGGAGAATGGCCAATGTAACACCCATTTATAAAAAAAGGTTCCAGGGGGGACCCAGGAAATTACAGGCTAGTTAGCTTAACGTCTGTTCCAGGTAAATTGATGGAAAGCATTATTAAAGAAAGAATTGTCAAGCATATAGAAGGGCCATCATTCCACCCCTGGGGGCTGGTAATCCAGTCCCTGAACACTGCTGCTCATCCCAGGGGCTGTCATTCCACTCTGGGGGCTGTCATTCCAGTCCCAGAGTAGTGTATTTGGGTTGAGAGACTTTACTGAAAAATCCATTCCACGTTTTCTTTGCAACTCTTTGTGTGCTGTAATGTATTTCAAAGGAGCTCATGCAAGGCAATTGGCACTCCAGGCTCCCATTATCTTCAGTGGGCTGTGCGGGTGGGAATGTGTTGGATTTAAGTATCCAAAGATTTGGCTGACTTCTATATTAGAATATAAGGTAGACTGCAAAGTTAAGGGTTAGAAATCCAGAACAGCTGCAAAAGTTGTACTGGACACCAGTGTCAAAGATAAGACATTTCACAAAGTTTTCTTTGAAACTTTATGAAAGAACGAATACACAGCAAGTTTGGTCATAAATGCACAATTTGATCAACACAAATTAGACTCTTTCCTGCTCTTCTGTTCTCTTCATTCTACTCTATGGTCAGCAGTGTAACCAGGAGGAAAATAAACAGGGGAAAATTGTTTCCAGGTGCATTTTTCCTGTATCATAGAATCATAAAAAAGAAAACGGCAAATCTGGGAATAACATTATACCTGGCTCTAAAACTGCAGGTATAGTTGGTTTTTTCTTGAAATATGTGTACTTTGAAAGTGCACAGAATATGTATAGAATTTTTCATAAATGTGAGTGGGTGAACCACATGAGTAGAGCTGGAGAACAAATATTTTAAGGCCTAACTTGGGAGTTGTTTAATATTTAGAGAACTGGCACTTACTTATATGAAAGGTATTCTCCTTCCTTTGGTGTCTTTAAAAGAACTCCTGCACCAGTAAAGGCAGTATTTTATATTTATCACTATTTTTTAAAACCCAGAGTTGTCAGTAACCAATAAAATATTGCACTATTCAGCAGAATTTTCTACGTCTTTACTTGCTGGTTCTGTGATCATAATAGCGTGAATGAAAAAGGTTATACTTCCTCCTATTGTACTCCTCTAAGGTATATCAAGTCATTTTTATAGCATAACACACTAAGAAAAGCAATTTATGATGTATGACGGACCTTAATGCTAACTTTTCCATCATTTGGTTTGTTTTCCATTAGGCTGAGACGCACACATTTGAGCCACAGAAATACTGCTTTATTTTACCTCTAAGACACTCTGTTAAAAGGCTGGCAAAAATGGGGCACTTGCCCTCTGGAATTGGGGTTGAGGATCTCAGACTTCCTTCCCAAATGGGCTATTGTCCACCCCTTGATGCCCAGTATCTGATTTACAAGTATTAAAGTAGCTTTTTGAGGAGAATTTTTCAACCTCAAGGTATGGAAAAAAGCATTTCCTTCTTGATGCACACTGCTAGTTGGTTCACTGCGAATAATTTTGTGTTGTTCTTTGCCTTTGTGGTGAAATGGACCTGCTGACCTGCAGATGACACCAAATTATTTAGGGTGGTTAAAGCTAAATCAGACTGTGAAGAGCTCCAAAAGGATCTCTACAAACTGGAAGAATGGGCATTAAAATGGCAAATGAGATTCAATGTGAGCAAGTGTAAAGTGATGCATATTGGGGCAAAAAATCCTAACTTCACATATACACTGATGGGATCTGTGCTGGTAGTGGATAGCTTGATGAAGATGTCAACCCAGTGTGCGGCTTTGTGAAAAAGGCAAATTCCATGATGGCCATAATTAGAAGAGGAATTGAGAATAAAACTGCTGATATAATACTGCTCTTGTACAAATCTATGGGGAGACCACACTTGGAATACTGTGTACAGTTCTGCTCTCCTCACTTAAAAAAGGATATCACGGAGCTTGAGAAGGTGCAGAAAAGAGCAACAACTAACCATGTCTGCACTGCGCGTTTGCGGCTCTGAATTCTGTGGGCTTTCCTTGCATGTTCCCACTTCAACTTACCCAAAGGATTCCAAGGACGTCTCCAGAGCACAATTTCGCTGAGTTAAGCGCATCCGCTTATACAGCGAATTTAAAAAATAACACGTCCTCCACACCTGGTGCCTGAAAGTGGGAACATGCAATGCGTGTTCGATCCACTTCCTGCTGCCAGTCCACTTCCTGCTGCCAGCCAACCCCTGCACTCCCCCCGCCTCCCTTACTAACGCTGGACCAATCACCGTCCTTGCTTGGAGCGCCAACTGGGCATGCGTGGGAGCGTGCTGGTCTGGGCTTTTCAAATGCAGTGGAGAAAGGCAGCGTGGTGGGAACAGAAATTTAAAGTCGTGTTGGATTCTTTTGTACTGGATGCATGTAAATAGCGAGGTAAGTTTCTAGTGCGTTCACGGGCCAAAATGATTAGGGGACTAGAGCAACTGCCCTATGAGGAGCGGTTGAAACGCTTAAGGCTGGTTATCTTGGAAAGAAGGCAGCTGAGGGGAGACATGACAGAGATCTATAAAATTATGCATGGTTTGGAGAGAGCTGACAGGGAGATGTTTTTCTCCCTCTCCCATAATACTAGAATGCGGGGTCATGTGCTGAAGCTGGAGGGTGAGAGATTCAAAACAGATAAAAGGAAGTTTTTTTTTCACACAACGCATAGCTAAATTGTGGAACTCCCTGCCCCAAAATGTGGTGATGGCTGCCAACTTGGAAGGCTTTAAGAGGGGAGTGGACATGTTCATGGAGGAAAGGGGTATTCGTGGCTATTAGTTAAAATGGATACTAGTCATGATGCATACCTATTACCTCCAGGATCAGAGGAACATGCCTATTATCTTAGGTGCTGTGGATCACAGGCAGGATGGTGCTGCTGCAGTCATCTTGTTTGGGGGCTTCCTATTGCCAAAACTGCTTATTTCGGGTTAATTTTCAGTTCGGGTTTATTGATATGTACAACCCTATCCAGATATATTTGACCAGAACACACACACCATAATGGCTCCCACAAAATCATCCATTCTCCCTCCACACCAAGACATTTCTGTTTCCTTCTGTTTTTCATTCCCTTTAGTGTCAAAGAAGCCTTTCCTGAAATATCTGGGAAGGTACAATCTAGCCCCTCATCCCACCTTATAGCTGTGTCTACGCATCCGATTCTAGCCAAGATGTGATTGCTTCTGGCGAGGATGGCCATTAGCATTTCCACAGCTTTCATTGTCGGTACTTGGGTGATATTGGGGAGCAATTAACTTCCCCCTTTCTGCCTGACCAGCCAGGAAACAGAAAATATTTTAAAATTGAATGTGGGGTTATAACTCTATGCTGGCCATTGGCTGTAACAACAATAAACAAGAATGTGGGGTTTTAGTGAAGTCCAAACCCCAAAGTAAAATGCATTTCTCCACAGTCTTGAACTAATATCCTAGATTTAACATGGACAACAAACTGTGAGTGATAACTTGATGTAAAAGCTTCTTCACTGACCATAGGGTTTGATGGTTGTCATACATGTATTTATTTATTCATTTATTTATTTAATTTCTACCCCACACCTTACCCCAGCCAAGTTAGGCTCAGGGCGGTTTCCAACAGCTAAGACATACAATATAAACAATACAAAGCAATACATATGTTTAAAACCAAAATTCCTGATATAATGAAACTATGAATGATCTTTTGAATTTATGCATAGTTATTTTTAGACATGAGGTGGAGTTCATGATCAGTGGAATATCTAGATTCAGTATCAGAATGTGCTGAAGTCCTACATGCACATCCCAAAGGGGGAATCTTTACAACTTGAGCTCTTAAGGTCATCTGTACTAGAACAGAACTCACACATGACTAGGAATGTGCACAGACATTTCTTTTGAACTCAGCATCAGTTCATTTTACTTGTTAAAAAACTTGTTTGGATTATTTAATATCATTATGGCTTGTGTGTGTTACTGCATTTAAACAATATTTATATGAGTTGCAAAGGAGAACCATTCCTATCTGTAATCCCCAACCAATTTGGAGGGAATAATCATGGATTGAACCCCTTAATTCATCCCAAATTTGAGGCAGATGAGAAAAACTACTTACTCAAGCACTGAACAAAATTGTCACTTGCTGATTAAAATGAGACAATAAAGACTTCCAACAGATGGACAATTGAAACAGAAAGGTGGGAAAGAATCAGCCTTTATTTCCTTTCATTTGCCTGTTCCACTTTTTTTAAAAATAGACCCTATTACCATATACATGAGTATATATAATTGGCTCCCTCTAGTATTAGATACAGAGATCCTCAGTCAAGGCTTTCTCTCAAAGAGATTTGATGAGGTCATGGATCAGTTACCTCTCATGAGGGATCTGATGTATTTTTGTTTTGTTTTTTGGAAATCTTGGTCTCTGTAGTAATTAGGGATGCTTAAACATCCTCCACTTCAGCTCATGTCCTGTTTGTTAGTTATGAACAAAGAGCTAATTTTTTGATGGGCTATTCATGAATAATTTGAGTCTGCCCATTAGGTTATTTTTCAGATATTCAAATAGTACAATACAATTGTCAGCATTTCATGCATTCTTACAGAGCCAGAGTCGTAGTTTCCCCCTTCCCCTACAAAGAGTGAGCAAATTAATCAGACATTGATTATAAACACTATATTTTTAAAATTACCATTTGGTGTTCGTTTAAGCCCATGTTATTGTCAGTGCTATTTCTGGTATCATTAAGAGAAATTCTTTTAATTCCTCTTTACCCAGATTCTCCCTGAAATCCAACCAGTCAATTTCTTTTTAGGAATTTGGAGTTCAATTTTAATTGATTCCATTTTGATCAAAGAGAATTGAAAAGAGAGGAGGGGCAGGAATGGAGATTCTGAAAAAGTTCAGAAGTGTACTCCGGGGCAGGCAATGCCTCTCCAAATCTTCCTACCCTATGGCATGGGATGAGGTTACAAAAGGGTACAGTGATTTCTCTACAGAGAGAAATGAAACAGAAACCCATCTTTTACAAGAGAAAGTGGATAATAGGAGGAATCAATGGGTATATCTAAAAAAGTGAATTTCATAAAAAGAAACTTCCATCCCCATAACAATGCTTGTCATGCAATGCGGGCCTGTGTTGCAGGACTTTCCCCCAACCTGCCCAGGACTGCCCCAGCCAAGCAACCAGCTCTGGGGATGCCCCAGGGGGTGGGCCCTGCTCTATAAATGAGAGGCAGGAGCGTGGGCTGAGGAGTGTGCTCTAGGGCTCGACTGAGGCAAGTGGGCCCAGGGAGCTGAGGGGCAAGCTTGACACTCCTTGAGGAGAGTGGGATAGCACCGTCATCTGAAGCCTGAAGAGCTCTTGCCGGGGAGTCACCAGCCCGATGGGGCAGTGGCCAGGCTAACGGTGACAGGAGAATAGATTTTATCTGCTGTACAACCGGAAGAAAGGTAATGCTACCACCACAGTATTGTGCAGCTACAAAGCAAGCTGTGACTTGGTAGCTGTTCGAGGTGGATTGTAGACAGGTGAAGAGACTTGAGGGCTGATTCATGAGTGACTGCAGCAGCTGAACATAGTATGTTTTCATTCTGAACCTATTCCCTGCAAAGTTCATAGCATTCATAGGAGTAATACAGTCGGACTAATATCTGGTAGTTGGAATAGTTCAGGATGGCACACCTTTATTAAGGTCCTCTTCGAGACAGTCACTCAAACAATGTAATCTTGACCTTAAAAAGAATTGTTTTGTTTAGGTCAGAGTAACCCACTTCTAGGTCTTGAAGACTAATGAACTACCCTAATAGTGCCTTCCTAAATAGAGTTACACAGAGTTGATATCAATAGGGTTCCCAACTTCCCAGTTATGGCAGGCAATCTATTGCCCATTGCTTCTGTTGCCCACCAACTCTCAGCTGGTTGACAGGCAGAAGCAGGTGGGGAAAATGATGGGCACTATCATCTATATGATGATGTCACTTACAGTTTAAGCAGAAGTGCTGGTGTGAGGCTTTTCCTGCCACCTCCTGTTCCTGTCTCAGTCTCCATGCTGCCCGTTTCACTGCCCCCACCCTACTGTGGCTCAGCTGTTTGGTGGCGGTACGGGGTTTCTCTTTTACTCTGCCATGTCTCTGCTGCTTCCCTGGCCACCCTAATAGTGCAGGCCTCCTCTGCTGCTCTGCATGGCATCCCTGGTTTTCCAGGCAGCTTCCCCCCCTCCCCGGCAGCTTTTGCTCATGGTTTCTCAGGCAGCTGGGAGGATTCTTTAGCACTTGTGAGAGAAAAAAGCATGGTTTCCATGGAGGTTTTTTCCCTCATGAATGCTAGAGTGTACCCCCAGCTGCCTGGGAAACCAAAGGGAAAAGCTGTCTGAGGGGAAAGCTGCCTGGGGAAGCAGGGACACTAGGCAGAGTGGCAGAGGGGGCCTGCACCACCAGGGTGGCCAGGGAAGCTGAAGAGATGCATCAGAGCAAGAGAGAGAACCCACAGAAGAGAAAGCCCAGTCTCTACAGGTCTTTAAAGGTCAATACCAGCACCTTGAATTGAGCCTGGAAGCAAATTGAAAGCCAGTGTAATGGAACAAGACTACAGTGATATGGTCCCCCTATGACCTACTCCAGGCTGGCCACAGAATTCTGTACCAACTGCAGCGTCCAGACAGCCTAAGTATAGCTCCACTTACCATGGTACTTCAAATAAACCATGGTTTTCCCATCACAGACTGTACAGCAGAGACTTAAACCATGTAAAAAAAACTATCTTAGACAAGAAATGACTGAAAGAAAAACAAATTAGAATCCTTGAAATGTCAATTTGCCATCAGTTTCAGTATGGCTTCATTGATAATTGTGTACAAGATACCAATTTCAGGCTCAGTTGCAAAAATAAAGGTTAACAAGCCCTGTAAAATCTGTGTAACAGTCATAAATAATCCAGTTTTTGGATGACATAATTACTAATAGCATACAGATGGTAGTTTGCTGAATTCTAACTCAAATCATTAGGAGGGGGGGAAACACACAAGTAATAAAATATGGTGACAGTTGCTCACCCAAGTCAATCCTTTTGGGGTTTTGTTATAAAATATTTTGCCAGAAATCTATAATTGTTAGTTTACACTGGGAGTGGCGAAGAGGTTTGACCCCACTGAAATCTGACCTAGAGCTATGGCTTCCAGCACAATAGAAGCATTCCTGGCTATTCTGGTCCAATCTAGAAACACTACTGCAAGAAAGATGTTTTGCCCATCTCTCCCTGCCTTGGTGATGGTAGAACATAGGAGGGTTTTTTTCAGTGTTTCCCTAAATCTGGTGAGAAAAAAGTAGAAACTGACATAGGATGCAGATACTGAAAGGTCTCACACAGCTCTCTGGTTCACAGTCTCACATAGTAGTGTGCATGTGTGTCAGGGGTTACCATTATCTCAGGGATTGCTTCTCGACTCCCAGTTAGCATACGCAATTGTCTCTGCTCTGATCAGAGACCATCTTTCTGTGACTGTTGAAAAGGGCAAAATAAATGACAAAATATCAAATCACACATCTCCTGTGTATCGTGTAGTGCAGCTCTTCAAAAGGGGAAAAACCATTTCTTTGGCTCCTAGAAAAAACAAAGGACTGTCAGCCTCCCCATGATGCTGCTTGGTATGCAAAGGCTTGCTGCCTCTATATGGTGGTGGTGGAAAGTAAGAACATAAGAACATAAGAAAAGCCATGCTGGATCAGACCAAGGTCCATCAAGTCCAGCAGTCTGTTCACACAGTGGCCAATCAAATGCCTCCAGGAAGCCCACAATCAAGACAACTGCAGCAGCATTATCCTACCTGTGTTCCATAGCACCTCTGATCCTGGAGAGAATAGGTATGCATCATGACTATTATCCATTTTAACTAGTAGCCATGAATACCCCTTTCCTCCATGAACGTGTCCACTCCCCTCTTAAAGCCTTCCAAATTGGCAGCCATCCTGGGGCAGGGAGTTCCACAATTTAACTATGCGTTGTGTGAAGAAATACTTCCTTTTATCTGTTTTGAATCTCTCACCCTCCAGCTTCAGCACATGACCCCGCCTTCTAGTATTATGGGAGAGGGAGAAAAACATCTCCCTGTCCACTCTCTCCAAACCATGCATAATTTTATAGACCTCTATCATATCTCCCCTCAGCCGCCTTCTTTCCAAGCTAAACAGCCTTAAGCGTTTTAACCACTCCTCATAGGGCAGTTGCTCTAGTCCCCTAATCATTTTGGTTGCTCTTTTTTGCACCTTCTCAAGCTCTGTGATATCCTTTTTTAGGTGAGGTGACCAGAACTGTACACAGTATTCCAAGTGTGGTCTCACCATAGATTTGTACAAGGGCAGTATGATATCAGCAGTTTTATTCTCTATTCCTCGTCTAATTATGGCCAGCATGGAATTTGCCTTTTTTTCAGCAGCTGCACACTGGGTTGACATTTTCATCGAGTGATCCACTACTACCCCAAGATCCCTTTCTAGGTCTGTCACTGCCAGCACAGATCCCCTCAGTGTATATGTGAAGCTGGGATTCTTTGGCCCAATATGCATCACTTTACACTTGCTCACATTGAATCTCATGTGCCATTTTAATGCCCATTCTTCCAGTTTGTAGAGATCCTTTTGGAGCTCTTCATAGTCTGATTTAGTTTTAACCACCCTAAATAATTTGATGTCATCTGCAAACTTGGCTATTTTGCTGTTCTACCCCAACTCCAGGTCATTGATGAACAGGTTGAAAAGCACCGGCGGTCCCAACACAGATCCCTGAGGGACCCCACTGCTCACATCCCTCCATTGAGAGAACTGACCATTGATTCCTACTCTCTGCTTCCTATTTTTCAGCCAGCTCTCAATACATAAGAGGGTTTGTCCTCTTATCCCATGACTATGAAGTTTGCTTAGCAGTCTTTGGTGGGGGACTTTGTCAAAAGCCTTTTGGAAATCCAAATACACAATGTCCACAGGCTCATTCCTGCCCACATGCTTATTGATACTTTCAAAAAACTCTAATAGGTTAGTGAGACATGACCTACTCTCAGGCCTTTTGCCTTTTAGCTGGAGTAAAGGCTCTTGACATGAGTTAGGCCAGGTTTTGGCTATGCATCGAGTCCTTGGTTCTCATGCCTGTGAACGTCTGTGTACAGTTTTGCTCGTCCTGTTTACTGCTGCTGTGGTATTGTTTAGTCTGTCTTCCTGGGAACCACTTATTTTGGGGTTGCCTAGCGATGTTTACCTTTTCAGCCCGTAGTGCCTTTAAGCATGTAACTTGCCTGTGTTCACCATTATCAGCCTTACCTGTCTGTAGGTAGTCAGTTCTTTAATCTGTCTCTTTGCTCCTAATAAAGTATTACTGCTTCAGAGCTACCTGCCTGGATGAGTTTGCTTATGGGGTGCAAGGGACAGACGCCTGATCCTGACACCTACCTTTACAGAAGCCATGCTGGGTTTTGCTCAGCAGGCCTTGCCCTTCTATATAGGGCTGTTGAAAAAAAAATTCGGTAAAGTTCAGCTTCGGCAAAATTCGGCCTGTTTTAATTCAGGACGTGCCGAAGTCCAAACTCCCCTGCTTCGGATCCCCAAAATTTGGGCTAGATCCGGAGTTCGGGGGAAAATTCGGATGGGTCTTTGAAGTGCTGGGCGCCGCCTGCCCAGGCGGGGCCCACCACTTCGAAGAGTCGGGAAGGGGCGGGGGTCTTTAAAGAGCCCCCTGCGGGCCTTCATGGGGCTTCCATGAAGGCGCCCGGGGGGGATCTTTAAACAGATCTGTGCCTTCCAGCTGGAAGGTGCAGATCTGTTTAGAGGGCCCCCGCGCACCTTCATGGAAGCCCCGTGAAGGGCCGCAGGGGGGGGACAGATCTGCGCCTGACAACCCCCCATCCCCTTCCGCAGAGTCCTGGCCGGAGGGGCAAGGGTCAGGAAACCCCTCTGCCCAGCCAGCGTTGGCTGGGCAGAGGGGCTTGACAACCCCCACCCCCTTCTCCA
The DNA here is from genome assembly GCF_029931775.1 of Euleptes europaea. Classification (NCBI taxonomy): domain Eukaryota; kingdom Metazoa; phylum Chordata; class Lepidosauria; order Squamata; family Sphaerodactylidae; genus Euleptes; species Euleptes europaea. Next base: position 34,275,162 of record NC_079313.1, on the reverse strand, counting down.
GAGTGCCCGCGGGAGGGGAGAGGAATCTGGAAACCCCTCTGCCCAGCCAGCATTGGCTGGGCAGAGGGGCTTGACAACCTCCCCACCCCCTTCCTCAGAGTCCCGGTGGGAGGGGCAGGGGGTCAGGAAACCCCTCTGCCCAGCCAGCATTGGCTGGGCAGAGGGGTTTCCAGACCCCCCGCCTTCCTTCCCGGGACTCCCGGGTGGAACAGATTTGTGCCTCCCTGTCTGGGAGGCACAGATCTGTTTAAAGGCCCCCCCCCGTGCGTCTTCAGGGAAGCCCCGTGAAGGCACGTGGATGGCCCTTTAAACAGATCTGCGCCTAACAGCTGTTAGGCGGAGATCTGTTCCCCCCACCCCCGCGCCTTCAGGGGGCTTCCCTGAAGGTGCACGGGGGGGACCCCGAATCTGCTGAATTTATTCGCTGAACCCCCAAAGTCGCTGAATTCGGCTCCCCCGTTTCCCGCCTTTTTTTGAGTTCGGTTCCTCCCGAACTAAAAACCACCAAATCGGGGGAAATTCGGTGGTTTTTCGGTTTGGGACGAACCGAATCGACAGCCCTACTTCTATATGCTTGACAATTCTATCTTTAATAATGCTTTCCATCAATTTACCTGGAACAGACGTTAAGCTAACTGGCCTACAATTTCCTGGGTCCCCCCTGGAACCTTTTTTATAAATGGGTGTTACATTGGCCATTCTCCAGTTCTCTGGTACAGAGGCTGATCTAAGGGACATGTTACATATCTTTGTTAGGAGTTCAGCAATTTCCCATTTGAGTTCTTGAAGAACTTTAGGATGAATACCATCTGGTCCCTGTGACTTGTTAGTTTGCAGTTTGACTAGATGTTCCGGGACTCCGCCTTGTTACCACTATTTGCCCCAGTTCTTCATTCTCCCCTCCCCAAAACCTCTGTTCAGGAGAAGGTATCTGCCCTATATCTTCAATAGTGAAGACAGATGAGAAGAATTCATTTAGTTTCTCAGCAATCACTTTATCCTCTCTTAGTGTTTCTTTACTCCCATTGTCATCCAATGGTCCAACCGCTTCCCTAGCTGGTTTCCTACTCCTAATGTACTTAAAGAATTTCTTATTATTTGTTTTGATGTGTTTAGCGATATGCCCTTCAAAATGTTTTTTACATCTCTAATTGTTTGCTTGCATTTCCTTTGTGCAAGTTTGTGTTTGCTTTTGTTTGCCTCACTTGAACAAGCATTCCAGTCTCTGAAGGAAGTCTTTTTTTCTCTAATTGCTTCCTTCACCTTACCCATTAGCCATGGTGGTGACCTCTTGGACTTATTACCACCTTTCCTGACCTGTGGTATACAATCTAGCTGAGCCTCTAGTAATGTGGACTTGACTAACTCCCAAGCCTTTTCCAGAGAGTTAACCCTCCTAACTGTTCTTTTCAACTTCCTCTTTACCAGGTTTCTCATTTTAGAGAAGTTCCCTCTTTTAAAGTCAAAGGTAATTGTGTGAGATTTCCCAGTCACTTTCCCACTTACATTTAAATTAAATTTGATGCCATTGTGGTCACCATTGCCAACTGGCTCAATTACATCCACATCCCGCACTAAGTCACTGGTAGCACCACATAGTATTAAATCCAGGATCGCCTCCCCTATGGTTGGGTCTATGACCACCTGTTCAAGGGCACAGTCATTTAGGAAGTCTAAACTTTTAAACTCACGCACAAGCTCCACCCAGCACCAATCAAAAAAAAAAAAAAAACCTCTTTAGAAGGCAGCAATCAAGCTTTAAGCACCCACTTGCCTTCAGGCACAACAAACACAATCCTCTCCCAGCAAACCTCACTTAGTTAATCCTCAGTTAATTTAGCTTCCCAGCAGTTTTAGGAAATGCAAAAGTTAAAACTTATGTCTGCCTGTATTCCCCAGCCCAGCTGATTCACATGCAGTACCATGAAGTGGCAGCCAATTTATGGTGATCCCTCATGGGTTTTCAAGGCAAGATACACTCAGAGGTGGTTTGCCATTGCCAGCCTTTGTGTAGCAACCCTGGGCTTCCTTGGTAGTCTCCCATCCAAATACTAACCAGGGCCGACTCTGCTTAACTTATGAGATCTGATGAGATCAGGCTAGCCTGAGCCATCCAGGTCAGGGTGTCTCTGTATATGAAGGTACCTTTTAGTTGTGATAGTTAATAGCCACAACTACTGATAGACTTCTCCTCTATGAGTCTAATTCACTCTTAAAGCCATATAATACCCCACCCTCCCCCTGCGAACTGGGCTCAGAGCAGCTCACAGCAAATGAATACACACATAGGTACAAAATACAAGTTAAAACAATCCAACCAATCTAAAAACAGCACTATAATAAACCTATACAGATTGCACCTAAGCACCTATACTCTTGGCCATCACTGTGTCCTCCGGCACAATCCCACAATTTAATTACGCATTGAGTCAATAAGGTGTTCCTTTTGACTGTCCATCAACTGCACTGGGTGCACCCAAGCTTTTATAATATGGAAGAGGGAGAAAAAGCTCTCACTACTTTCTTGCCCTCATAAATAATTTTATAAACCTCTCTCATGCCTGCCCTCTTTCCCACTCCTTTTTTCTAAACTGATAAACAAACTGAGGCTGATCAAAGCTGTTGCTTTTTGAAGTTAAATGATCATTTCAAGGGATGAGCATGTAAAGGGTACTTCAAAGTCAACCATTCTATTGGTTGATAATAGTGTAGTATGAACCAGTATTTAAACATCCAGCTGGAAAATGCATAGGGTTTTTTTTTAATGATTATGGAATTAATCAAGAGAACACAAATATCAGAGAACTATATTAGTGCAATCAGAGCAGACAGCACTTTGTAGCTAGTTCATAACATTATCAAGTGATTAGATAATGTTGCATTTGAGTGTCTGGATTTTGTTTCATGTTTTCTTACGAGTCAAGGTTGATGAATTAACTGAATTAAAGAAATTATATAAATAGTAATGGAAGAAAAAGCTAATTTCAACAGAAGTGACCCTTTCAAAGGCTAACCTAATCAAGGAATACACACTATAAAAATTATAAATATTCAGGAGGCAACATCCCCCAGAAAGGATGAATGGAATGTGATAAACCACCGCTGGCTGACTTCTGCTGTGTGCGTGTGTGGGGAGTAGAGGAGGGGGAGGCTGAAGATCATGATTGGCTGCTTTTCACACAGCGGGTAGATGCCCATCTATCAGAATACTAAGAGATCAGCCCTCTGGGTCCCTCTACCATTTCACAATGAGAAAGACATCTGGTGGCTGGGTTAAAAAAAATTACTTCACATACTGCTTTTGGACTAACTGGTGTTGCTATTAAGTAGCACTGGGAGTAGACACTGTTGGTCCATTTGACACTGGACAGATCTGGGAAATGTTGAGAGGGAGACCTTGTTACTGTATGTGTTCAGGGAGGGACATAGGTACCTCTTTACACAAGTCTTTCAAATTTGGGCCAATTTTGTAACAGGGTAGCCTGAATGTAAGAAAGGAAACACCACCTCTTCCTCCTAGAAGCTGCTGCCTTAGGTTTTACACCCAACAGCCAGAATAAGTGAACTGAGCACCTCCAAATTCAGTCACAGCAACCTCAATGCAGAGGGCATGCATGCAGATCTTCATTCAAAGCAGCATGTGTAGTACACAGTAGAATTTATTTGAATTTATTACTATCAGATTATACAGCCAGGTTTATGCAGCTCCTTAAAATAAGGAACCACTGACCAAATTAAGTTAGATAAACCTTAAAGAAACACTGTGGAGAAGACTGTTGAACTTTATCATCTGATTGTTTATTCTTCAGCACAGGTAAAACCCTGCAAGGGAATGTACACATTTTCAAGGACAAGGTGTAGTCAGTGTAAACTCTTATTACACAAATCCTTGAAGAGGCCAACATACCACATTAGTATGAGTAAGAGAAAGAAGCTGATCTCAGGGCAGCAGAGTACATGAGTTGGCAGAGAAAAAATGTGGCACTGAAAAGGGTTGTTTACTAGTTTTCCCACAGACAATGTGCAAAAGAAATAAAGAAGGCAAGAGCAACCTCAAAGCTGAACATGCTGATATGGCAAGTCACAGCTTATTTGGGCACTATTAATTTTTCCCCTAATTTGCAGTAGACTAATAGAGGAAAAAATCATATAGTAAGAAGGACCAATTATTATCTGTGCATGCAGATAATTGAATGCATGTAATATTTATTTTATTTATAATATAGAAATCCTAAAGCTCCTAGGAAGTATACAACCAAGTAGATAAAGTCCTTGTTTTTTTTCACACAGCAAATACTACGAAGCTAACATTTAGAATCCTTTGCTATAGTTTCAGAAAGAGGCTATTACCGCACTAGGTATTCCCAGCGATCTATTAAGAGTTTGAAAATGTTATAAAAAATACTGTTCGCACTTTGTTTGGCCACTTAGGCTGTGAAGACGTCTTCCAACCATTTTTTAGCCGTGGCATCCAAAAACCCTTTTAAAGCAATGTTTTTTATAACATTTCCAAACTCTTGATACATCGCTGGGAATACCTAGTGCGGTAACAGCTTGAATGTGTTTAAGTGTCAGACTGAAGAGTTCCTCCTGTAAAACCTCACTACTGAAGTCATACCAAGGACAGAAATCAAATGTTGAGAAATGTTGAATCCATGGAGGGAATTCACATTCAGAAACCATTATTTTGCAGGGCAAAAGCCCAGAAATTTTCCGAAACACTGAAATATATTAAATATATTATTTTCAAATATCAACTTAAAAACATAAGAACATAAGAAAGGCCATGCTGGATTGGACCAAGGTCCATCAAGTCCAGCTGTCTGTTCACACAGTGGCCAACCAGGTGCCTCTAGGAAGCCCACAAACAAGGCAACTGCAGCAGCATCCTGCCTGTGTTTTACAGCACCTACTATAATAGGCTTGCTCCTCTGATACTGGAGAGAATAGGTATGCATCATGACTAGTATCCACTTTTACTAGTAGCCATGAATAGTCTTCTCCTCCATCAACATGTCCACTCCCCTCTTAAAGCCTTCCAAGTTGGCAGCTATCACCACATCCTGGGGCAGGGAGTTCCACAATTTAACTATGTGTTGTGTGAAGAATTACTTTATTTTACCTGTTTTGAATCTGTCTCCTCCAGCTTCAGCCATCACAGTGGAATTGGACTGCATTGTTACTTCAGTGCTTGAAAACATGAAACATATTGTGTATAATTTATTTAGCACATATAACTGTACCATGTAGTATAATTACATTTAAAAGGATACATTTCTATATTTTATCTATAAATATCTGAGTACTATTGATGGAGTTATGAATTTCAAGACTTCCGGTAGTGCGCTCGTCCATAGTACTAGTTCCCTGGGAGAGTCTCCCAAGGAAATCCAAGAAACGCTATATTTTGTATAACGCTCCAACCCGATTCTAATCAGTGAATCAGGAAGCAGGAATACCCCTGCAGCCCAAAGAAAGCGGTGTGATTCCCACACTCTCTGAGGGAGCTTAAATAAGTCCCCGGGAGGTCTGGATGCTGTCCCGCTGGGAAAATCATTGCCGTCAGTGCTTCTTTGGCATCAGGCTTGGACTTCCTCTACCTATTACTGGACAATTAACCATCTTAAAGAAAAGAATACCTCACCTCCTGAAATCTGAGTGAGTGACAACAACTCTTTTGATTTTACCTTCATAAAGACTTGCTAACCAATTGATAAAATCACCACCGAAAACCACGCCTTCTTACCTTCCAAATAAGAATTTTCTTTGGTAAATAACTTATCGGATAAAGCGGCAGAGATCTTATCAATTTCATCTGCGGGTAGACTAAACAATTGGACTCTTGAAAGACATGGCAAATCACCAATTGGATTCAGCATTGCCGGTGGAGGAAGAGAGCTAAATCCCTCCTATTCAATGGCTGTGGTTTGTTTTGGCTTGTGTGAGTCCGCCTGCCACATTTCTTAAAGAAGAGGTACCGGAAAAACCTCTAGGAAATCTGCTCTCGGCAAGCTCCAATCAGAAAGCCTTGGAGGAGGGACGGGAAGAGACAGACACCTCATAGGACCGGAAGTGTGTCATTTCTGTGCAACACTTAAATAGCTCCTATGCTATAAAATCATAGAGAGGTGATGATGGAAGGTCCGCGACTTCAAGATACCGTCGAACTTCCTGTGCCCTGATCAAAAGCCGACCTAGAGCGTCCAGAAAACTTTATGATACCTTGATCTTTTAAAACTCAATTATTCTTTGAAATAAGCGATTTTAACCGGCAATTTTCATTGTGCCACACTTGTTAAAAGGCATTATGCTACCCACACTTTAGAGACTCATTTTACTGAACCTGCCAAAATCATATAAAAATAAACATCTGATGTCAATGTCGGCATCTCGCCAAAGGTCAGGATCCCTGCATACTGCTTCACCTGCACTGCCTAAAAGTAAAGAACCCACTCAAGACGTCATCATGGACAAGAAAATCACAGAGATGTTTGCTAAACAAAATGAATCAAATACTAAACAGTATGATCAGCTGTCCAAACAACAAGAGCAGCTATCAAAACAGATGGACCAACTGACCACAATGCTGAGTACTTTTACTCAATCCATCACTCAAAAACTGGATACAATGACAGAAGAAATCAAAGATGTGAAGACTTCCTTCAATCTATTAATCTTAAGAAATTATCATCAGCTCAGGATTCTTTGCACCAATTTCTTTAGAAGAGTTAGAAGAAGCTCTGGTTAAGCAAAAAACAGACAAAACCCCTGGTCCAGATGGAATAACAGCCTTGTTTTATCGAACATTTAAATTACATCTGCTGAATCCACTGCTGATGGTTTGCAATACAATATTGGATACCGGTTTGATTCCTGAAACATGGACACATGCTTTTATCTCATTGATTCATAAAGTTGGAAGAGATCCTAAGAAGGTTACAAACTACAGACCCATTTCTCTTTTAAATGTGGATTACAAGATATATACCTCTGTTTTATCAACTAGAATTAAACAATTAATTAAAGATTTGATTCATGAAGACCAAGCAGGCTTTGTTCCGGGAAGACAAATCAAGGATAACCTTAGAGTACTTTTAGTTGCTTTAGAGTACTATGAACATAATATTCAGCACAAAGCTGCTTTTATCTTTTTGGATGCCGAGAAGGCATTTGATATGGTCTCTTGGGACTTTATGAAAAAAACTTTGGATAATATGAATTTGGGTGAAAAATTTAAAAGAGGTATAAATGCAATATATACAAAACAAGAAGCGAAAATATTGGTAAATGAATCAATGTCAGAAAATTGTAATATACAAAAAGGGACAAGACAAGGATGCCCACTTTCTCCTTTGCTTTTTATACTAGTCCTGGAAACGTTATGTTGTAAAATATGAGAATCAGGAGACATCCATGGTTTAAAGATAAAGAAATATGAGTTTAAACTGAGAGCTTTTGCGGATGATCTTCTATTGATTTTGGATGACCCCACCCACTCTGCTAATACCTTGAAAGGTATATTGGATTCTTACAGTGAGGTTTCAGGATTTAAATTTAATCAAGAGAAAACGCAAACTATCTTCAAAAATCTTTCTGTAGCAGAACAACATGATTTTACTGACAAGACAGGATGGGAAAAAGCAAATAAAATAAAATATTTGAGAATTTGGATTTCTACCAAAAATAAGGATTTGTTTACAAATAATTATGTTAAGCTATGGGAAACAATAAAGAAGGATATGTCGATATGGTCAAATAAAAAACTTTCTTTGCTTGGACGTATTTCGACCATACAAATGAACATTTTACCGAGATTATTGTTTCTGTTTCAAAATCTGCCTGTAATATCCCAAGTAAAACACTTCGATGCTTGGAAAAAAGATCTAATAAATTTCATCTGGCAAGGGAAAAAACCAAGAATTGCCTATAAATACTTGGTGGACTCTAAAGATAGGGGTGGTTTTGCACTTCCTAATTTTAAACTATATGCTGAAGCAGCTGCCTTGGTATGGCTTAAAGATTGGATGGAACTGTCCAATATAAATTTATTAGACTTAGAGGGCTTTGACAATAGAAGTGGTTGGCACGGATATTTATGGTATGGTAAAATTAAGACTCATGCATCATTTCAGCAACACATGGTTAAATCATGTTTATTTAAAACATGGTCCAGATACAAACACCTGTTGGAAACAAAAACCCCATTATGGATTTCATCACAAGAAATGCTGACGTTGAAACCATTAAGACCAGCCCAATTTATTACCTATCAAGATCTTTTAAAGTGGGAAGGAGCAGAATGCTCACTTAAAGAATATGAAGAAGTTAAAGATAGTTTAACCTGGTTCCAATATTATCAAATAAAATCGGTTTTTCTTCAAGATCAAAAAGTGGGATTTTCAAAAAAATAAATCGACTTTTCAAAAACTTATATTGGATACAAATGAACATTTAGTATCGAAAATCTACAAGCTATTGCTGGAACTTTATTGTGAGCAAGAAAGAATAAAACCCACCATGATTAATTGGGCACAGATGTTAGGTCACGATATACAACTTTGGTCTCGAGATATGAAATCCATACTCTCCCAATCATTAAGAGAAAATATTTACAAAATGATGTACTGTTGGTATCTGACACCGAAAAAACTGGCAAAGACTTACAAAACAATGTCCCCACAATGCTGAAAATGTTAAAAAGAAATAGGTTCATTTCATCACATGTGGTAGACTTGTGAAAAGGCTAAAAAAAATTGGGATATGATATATAATGAAATTAAGTTGATTCTACAGAATAATATTCCAAAGACACCTGAAATGATGGTATCGAGTATAATACTGGACACTATAATTACCCCAAAATCATTTTTGATGTATGCCACTACTGCAGCAAGATTGACATATGCAGCTAAATGGAAACTGACTGAAATACCAGATAAAAAAGACTGGATACAAAAAATGATGTACCTGATGGAAATGGCAAAATTTACAGCTTTAATAAATCAAAAAGACAATATGCAATTTTCGGAGGAATGGGGGGGGCATGGAAAACCTACTGTGAAACTGAATTTCAAATGGGGTCATTTAGAGGGTATTCATTGAACTAATCTTTTTATACATATAAGTAAAAATAGCTTTTTATCATAAGTTAAATTTATAATAATGGCAAAATGTTATGTTATAATTAGTTTACGAAGTAATCAAATATTAGTGAATGAAATGAAATGTAAGATTAGTAACCATTTACAAAAGAGAAATAATTTTATTTTACCTTCATAAAGACGTAACTTAAATTTAATGTTATAATATATCAACAAAGTGTTTTGTTATTGTAATTTAGATGACAATGAACTTTTAAACATGTTGAAAAGTTGGGTTAAGATTTTGGAGAAAATAATTAAAAAAAATTAAAAAAAAGAGTTATGAATTTCGACACCTTGTGGGAGCAATCCTAAGCAGATCTCCTTCAAAGGGCCTTCCTCTCAGCAAAGTGTGGTTAGGACTGCAACTAGGAAATCGGGTGGGGGAGAAATGTTGAAAACAGAAACTATCAACATTTGTAGGAAACAAATGAAACATTTTATTATTTGGGTGCAGAATCAGTGCAGAAACCTTGCTTCAGATTCTTCCATTTATTGTGCCAGGCAAACATACTGAGGTGGGGGGGGGGACCTCCAGAAAGTAAATATCTATGTGATACAATTAAGGAGCAGCAATAAATTTGGATATGCAAAGAACCTTTATAACAATGCTGAATGCTTCAATAGTATACCATCACCATACATAATACATATCATAGTAGCAGTAGATAAAATTAGCTACCCTGAGTACACATTAATTTTATGCATGTCCTGTTCTATCCTTGAAACTAGCAGCATAACTCAAGTTTAGTTCCCTAATCAGTGTCTGAAAAAACCAGAGCATTCGATTTTGAACTTCCATTGTCCTGTCCTTTCAAAAATGGAAGGCTGGAATAAATTCAAACAAGCTTCTCAGCTTTTTCATATATTAGTTTTCTTGACTGCATTCCTTTTCAAACCTTCTTGAAAGTGTGGTGTAGTGGTTAAGAGCGGGGGTTTGGAGCGGTGGCGTCTGATCTGGGGAACCAGGTTTGATTCCCCACTCCTCCACATGAGCTGCGGAGGCTAATCTGGTGAACTGGATTTGTTTCCCCACTCCTACACATGAAGCCAGCTGGGTGACCTTGGGCCAGTCACACTCTCTCAGCTCCACCCACCTCACAGGGTATGTGTTCTGGGGAGGGGAAGGGAAGGTGATTGTAAGCCTGTTTGAGTCTCCCTTAAGTAGCAGAGAAGGTCAGCATATAAAAAACAACATTTCTTCTTCTTCTTCAGTTTATATCTCTTGAGAGAAAAGATGGAGGAATCTGAGGCAATGGAGAAGCAAGGGGAGAGAAGCTATGTTTTACAAAGATGCTGTAACCAGTGCAGATCTTTCAGTATAGGAGTGATACAATCCCTGTAGCCAACCCCTGACAGTAGATGCATTTTGGACAAATTGAAGTTTCTGAACCCTTTTCACACCATTTTATAACCCATTTAGAGTGAATTATAGGAAACTAACTTGGTTGTGATTAGACCCATAAGCCTGCTTGACATTGCAGCAAAGCTATATAGCAAACATCTGCTGTATAAATTGGAAGCGTGGGTGACCGAGAACCACATTCTGCACCCACACCAAGCAGGATTCAGAAAGGGATTCAGCACAGATCATTGCCAAACACTTTACCAACTTGCTTTTTCAGGCATAAATGGCCCAACCAAAGTGCTACTTGTAGCATTTGTAGACCTGGCTGCTGCATTTGATTCCATCGATAGGGATCATCTGTGGTCAAAACTATTAAGGAAAAACATTGATAAATGGCTACTCTTTTTGTTGCATGTGTTACATCTATGCCCAAATTAGGGTGGGTATAACTGGCTCTTTAACTAACAAAATTCCAATCTGTAAGGGAGTGAAACAGGGGTGTGTTGTGGCACCCTTTTTATTCAATTTGCTTAAAAACGATATCGTTGAGAGGCTGTCAGGTCACATTTTGTTCCACCCTCACTCGGACATCAAAAAATCTCAGTCCTATTATATGCGGATGATATGGCCTTAATCTCCTTTACTAAAGTTGGCTTGAGAAGGTTGCTGCAACAACTGGGAATGTACTGCAAGGAAGAGGCCCTTCTTTTCTAAAACCTGGAAGGACCAAACATGGAAAATTGACAGCAACCCAGTCGAACAAGTTAAGTTCTTTAGATACTTGGGCCTACTTTTTCACTACAATCTCAATTGGTCGCACCACCGGAAAGCAGCTATTACTGCAGCAAGAAGCCAATCCCAAGCAGTGACACGATTCCACTACCAAGAAGGACATCAGTTTATCCCTGCAGCTATTCAGATCTACTCATCGAAAGTTTCTAATCAATTATTATATGGTATCCCCGTTTGGATCCAGGCTCTTACCTCGGATGTCGACCATAGTTTGGCTTCTTTCCTATGACAAACATTGGGTCTGCCCAACATGATTAATCTCTACACTCTTTGTAAAGAGCTTGGCCTCCACCTTCTGTCTACAAGAGCCTGGACCGCCACCGTTAAGCTGTGGCTCCGTATTCACTTCTGCTTTGATCTTTCCACATTACTGCATGACATGCTAAGGGATTCCTACGTCTCCTCATGGTATCAATTCATTTGGCAAAAAATTAATTCCTTAGGAATTAATTTAGACTCACTAAATAATTGTGGTGAGTCTCAAATTTCCTTCACCATCCGACAAAGAATTAGGGACATTGAAAAACAGATCATAAATGCAGGCCCCACTATGACATGTTCCCCCTGCTTCCACGGACTGACGACCTATATGCCCGGAGGTACCCCCTACATACAAAACATCATTAACCCCCTTCATCGGTGGGCTTTTATGCTCGCCAGATTTAACATCTTTCCCTCAGCAGTTCTCTCTGGGAGATTCCACAATATCCCGTTCAGGAACAGATTATGTAAATTTTGCCACCTCGAACCCGATTCCATAACTCACATCTTTCATAGATCCAATCATCATGAATCTCCCTGGCCCAGCGAATAGAACAACTTTTACTAGCGGATAAGTCCCCCAACTACAGAAGCAGTTGCCAAATATTTGGCAAAAATTTTAGCTATTGATTTTAGTACTGACAAGTAATAGCTATGCCAATTGCTTGTGTTTTTTGGTGCCTATAGTGGAACCCCATTATTGTATTATATTGAACTTGATAAGTATTGTACTATCTTAACATGCTTTTTCTATGCTTTTTTATGCCATTAAGGGTTTTTGACTTTGAGGCCCTCAATATTAACTACAAGAAGACAAAAGTCATGGTCTTCAGGAAAAAGCCCAAAATATCATCTTGGAGTATACTTGGCAACCCAATCAAGCAGTGTAGCTCCTTTAAATACCTCAGAGTCACATTTAAGGAGAACCTAAACTGGAATGTGCACCTAGCACCAGCTAGGGCCTCTGCATTAAGGATAGTGGGGTCTATTTTATGTTTTTTTCTACACCAAGGGAGGTTTTATTATAGACCCTGTCCTAAAACTATACAAAAGCAAGATCATACCACATCTCCTTTATGGAGTGGAAGTATGGGACTGGAAATATGATATTCTTATCAGTTTAGAATCAATCCAAAATTACTTTCTCAGGCGTATCTTAGCTCTCCCCAAGTGGACTCCTGCTGCCCTGATGAGGGCCGAAACAGGTCTTCCTTTGCTCAGGGCGTGTGTATACCTAGAGGTAATAAAATTATGAGGAAAAAACAAAACAGCTAGAGCAAAATCGTTTAGCAGTCAATCATTTAATATCATGCTAACGAAAGATCCACTACGCTGTAATGGAAATTGCGGGAGACAATTGTATTCACGAGGAGGTAGGTGGTGCTCAATGCAGCCCTTCTCCATGTGAGAGCAATCTCAGGGTATCAGGGAGTTAATTGTCACACCGCACTGTAAATAATGAGCACCTGGTGGTGGGGAAATAAATCTGGCTTCGCTCTCTGCTGAGGAGAAGAGGGCCAGAGACAGAGAGAAGGAGCATCTGCAGAAGAAGGATGGGCTGCCAGACAGGACGAAGCAGCTTGCTTGCCTCCCAGGAGTCGACTTCCCATCTTCTTAAGGTTATTAGCCTGGATAAAGGGTTATTTTTGTTTAATAAAGCTGCATACCTTTTTCTCTTCAATACCTGCCTATTGGAATCTGTTTTTTCTGAACCATGAGTAATACACATGCCTTAACTTCTTAAATAAGATATTATCTCAGTATTCAATCCCAGACGTTTAGGGCTATCAGCAGATTATTCCCAATTTAAAGACTGGGTCTACAAATTAGATGCCCCAATGGACAGAACACAGATTCTGAAATCGGGAACTGCTCCTTGGTTTAATTTTTTCAAAACTGACCATCTTAGAGCTTCTTATTTAGCCAATATACCAAACCCAAAGCTATGAGCAGCTTTTACATCCCTACGGTTTCAAACAATGCCAACGGCTGTATTGTCCGGGCGTTATTGCCGGATTTATACCAGTACTTATTTGAATGCCCTCTATATATGGAACCCAGGGCCAAATTTCTTGCTGGGCTGGTTTCTGCTCTAAACACTTGTCCTAGAGCCGAGAAACTAGTATTTTTGTTAAAAGATACCAATGGGTTTGTCTCTCATAGGACTGCCCTTTATGCTCTGGCAGCAAAGAAAAAAAAAGGGCCAATATGGCTGCTAAGGAAGCAGATCCTTCAAGTTGATTTTAATGGTCGCTAGGTCCCATTGGCCAATTGGGACACCACCACAATTTTTAGTTATTTTTTTTGTATGCATCGATTTGGCATAGTTTTATTATGTATATTTATTATTAATCCATAATTTTATTAACCTAATATTTTCTTTTATTATGTATCTGTGGTATCCTTGATATGTTTGTAATGACCTATGGCTAAACGCAAATAAAACCATTCATGTTGCTGTTCAACTTGGTTGTGATCAGAGCATGGATCACTGTGGCCAGATGACACTGTTCGATGAATGACCATAGCTGGCAAACCAGCCCGAGCTGATAAAAGGTGCTGTGTGCCATGGAGGAGACTTGAGCCTCCAGCCATAGGCCAAGATCTAGTCCCACCTCCAAGCTATGAAAACAACTCTATTATTGCTAATCAAATAGAACACGTTGCTAGAATTCTTCCTCACTGGAATAATCTTTCCCTATGACAATTTTTCCAGTTTTGCTAATGTAATGACACATGAATCTAAATAAAGGGGATTATGTAAACTATTACTGTTAGTACCAATAATTTCCTGAAAGATTGTTTTAAAGACATTAGGGACACTGTTAACCAATGTGCAGGTTACAATGTTGATGGGACTTGGTCTGATCCAGCAGGGCTTTTCTTATGTTCTAATGGTTGTTTGCTGCCACTAGGTACAGCAGCAAGGGAAAAATGAAGAGGATGGGTGTTGTTCCAGTGTGATGGTGTCAGCAGTTCGGGCCCAATCCTGGAAGTGACATCAACATGTTGGCCTGACATGATGATGTTCCTTTCAGAGTTGCACCAGAAATGATATCATGGCATTGGGACAATCCCTTTTTGAATGTCCCCATACCTTTAAACTTCTCACTGGTTCTCAATGCTAAGCTGACAACCCTACTCTCAACTAGGCATCCAGGCAGTAACCTTGGTATTTTGTAGTGCTTAAATCTCATCTTAAATTAGAATTATGTCTTATATTATTTATTAAGGAGTTGAAAGAGTATTGGGGAGGGGCTGTGGCTCAGTGGTAGAGCATCTGCTTGGCATGCAGAAGGTCTCAGGTTCAATCCCTGGCTTCTCCAATTAAAGGGATAAGCAAGTAGGTGATGTGAAAGACCTCCGCCTGAGACCCTGGAGAGCCGCTGCCAGTCTGGGTAGACAATACTGACTTTGATGGACCAAGGGTCTGATTCAATATAAGGCAGCTTCAAGTGTGATCAATGTTCTAAAAGGAACAAGTTATAGAGCAACTGAGCATTCTGCCAAAAGAAAATGCAACAGGGATGGTCATTTTTCACTGATTGTTGAATGATAAAAGCAATTGACTGTAAGGAAGCTGCTCTAACAGGCCAGTTTGTAAAGTAAAATTGTCTCAGATTTATGTTCCCATCTCCCAGCTGAAAGTGTTCAAACTTGGCAAGATATTTCCATCTGAAAATATCTACACATAACTCTTTATTCTCACTCCACTAAGTTTACAATATGTGCTATTCAGTGAACAGTGGTTTTGGCTTCTCTTCCTTTACAAGAGCCTGGAATCCAAGATGATGCCCTGCAACAGCTGATATTCTATAATAGCAGTGACTATGATGCCTATCAGGAAAAAGATTAAAGTGGCAGAGTACATCTTTCAAAACAGCAAAGTTTTAGCTGAGTGACATGATTCATAACAGTCAAATGAAAAAAAATCCTCCACAGATAAAATCTGAAGTCTCAGCCACAATTACACTATAGCAAATAGCTACTTTAGTCTTTCTCACTAACAGATGTAGAACATTGTGTGAGCCATGATTTCAAGTACCTCATTCACAAAAGCAACCATTTGTACTTTGTACAATACAACCATAAACTCTGCTGAGTATACCGAGGCAACAGAGGTCAGAATATGCTATGCCCATTTCCAAACTGTAAGAATGATACTCATAGCGTCTCTTGCAACTATTCTTGGAGCAACATCCTAACTTTCCTTCATATTATGAAGGGTTATAACATTTATAATCTTTATAAAGTTGAAACATAGGAAGTGTTATTGTTAAAACAGTAGTATCCTTGTGGCTGTTCAGTTCTTAACCCAAATATCGATTCCAGTATATTTTTTTGTGAAAGATTAACTTTTCACAGTATAGTTTAAATGTAAATAACAATTATTTGCCTTCACATTATGAGCTCTCTTCTATCAGGACTCTTCCTCAGTTATGTTTCCTCTCAGTGGAACTTCCCTCTGTAGTAAGATCTCTCCATTCAAGGTATGATTGCCAGCCTCCAAGTGGGATTTTCAGATTCCCTGGAATTACAGCTCATCTCCAGACTACTGAGATCAGTTCCCCTGGAGGCAATGGATGCTTTGGTGGGTGGACTCTATGGCATTGTACCCCACTGAGTTCCCTATTTGTCAAGTCTGAGCCCCTGTCGGATTCAGCAGCCAACCAGGCACTTGGACATCTGGTAGCCTCACTGGCTCCTGCCTTAGGTCATCATCTGGGTTTTCTTCTGTTCCAGCCTCTGAGCTGCTAGACATGTCATGGTCTTGTTTCTCTGTTGTCTTGAGTTGTGATCACCTCTGCCCTGAGGGATCAATCCTCTATCCTCCAGCTCCAGGAGATTGGCCTCTGTCATCTCGATCTCAGCCAGTCTCCTCTTAGGCACAGCCCCACCAGCCACCTAGTGCCATGGCCTAGCACCCAGGTCCAAACTTGCAGTACTCCTAAATGACATACTGACTGTACAAAATAACAAACACTGCCACTGCCTTAGACTTGTAAGTTACTCTTGAGTAAACTGAACTTGATCCCACTGCTGCCACCATGTCAAGACTAAGCCCCTGTCGAGCTCCAGCCTTGTTTGTAGAGAAACCAAGCCAGGTCAGAAAACTCAAACCACCTTTGAAAAGCTGAAAAGGCTTTATTGAAAATTAAAAGATTCAAAGTGGATTAAAATACAGTTACAAATTCAGTTACAAAGGCACACTGGCATAGAAAATAACAATAGTCTTGTTAACAAAAGTATGGCAATTTGAATAGGACAAGGCATTGACGAAAAATACAGATATGATTTCCAGAGAAACCTGTGCCATCTGACCCAAAAATGGATTCCACTGTGAAATTCCTTTTGGGGATTTTGTATATCCTTAAATAATATATATTTTGATATTTAGATCTACAAAATGGTGTAACTCCACTAAGAACAATGGGGGCATACTAGTTTTCACCAGAAGGGATGGCTCTCTAATATGTTCTTCTGGATATAAAACACAACAAACTTTTGAAAGGTTTCATATATTATTATTATTATTTTGTTATCAATGCCTGGAAAAATCATCTGCTGATCAAATTTCAAAAACTGGACAGTTTCTTCCACACCAGTCTTGCTGCAGTACCGTCCCTCTACAACAAAGGGCAGGCTGATAAACCCAAACCCAGTCCTCTTTGTTAACAATCTGTGTTGCATAAGTGTTGGAAATGCAGTTCTGGGATTTCCATTTGGGCTGCTCTGAATAGACTCAAGCTTCATTAGTCTTGGAGAGAGCTGCTAAAGTGCTTCAATACCAACCCAGGGACTGCGATCACCTGCTTAATGCAAAAATAGTAGAGAGAAGGGACCACTCAGACTTCCAGTGAAGTGCAACAGCACCGCTCAGGTTTTTTCCTGCCACTTGCTATAACTAAGGAGAAATAGGGACTGGCTCGATTTATTTTCTTGTTGTATGCACTGCATATAGGGCTGGCCCAAGATGGTATGGTGGTTTTATTAATTTAAAACATCTCTATCCTGTCTTAAATTCAAGGCAGCAATGACGCAGCAACCAGTTGCAAGAACAGAAAATGTAAGTAACAAGACAAAGGTAAAAACAAAACAAAAATTAAAAACAATACATTTTAAAAACAAGGGTTATAATGCACAGAGACAGATTAAAATCTAAAATGCAGATAAAAACCACAGTCAAATCTGCCAAAGCAGTTTACCCCCCGCCAACTGCCCTCGGAAATAAAACTGTCTTGTAGGTCCTTTGTAAATGCAGCCCTCCCACCATTCTCATTTAGTAGGCTGACTCTCACAGCCACATTTGGTTCCAAATGAAACTTCTGAACTGTCTACAAAGGCAGCCAGACATAGAACACATCAACAATAGTCAAGTATGGAGGTTACAGCACAGTGGACCAGTGTAGCTGTGCTGGCAGAGTCTACATAAGAGGTTTTGACACAGACAATCCAAATTGTCTCTCTCCCGGCACTTCCCAGTTTGCATATGAGATTTAGATCGTCACTAATAGTAAATTGACTGCTGCCCATGTGGATGATGTCACCATCTGCTTTCTGCCAAACCAGACCACCAACACAGAAGGGCTGTTTACATACTAATGGGGCTCCTCAGGCATGCAGAAGAAGATGAATTTGTAAATTAGCCAAAAGGGCGGAAAATGGCCTGATGAGGACTAAATATGCTCCCAAAGGGATGGAATGTTGAAGAGTAGGCTGAGTGCCAGTTATATGAAGAAAGAGTTGGAGGAGAAATCTGCATGCTCAAACCTCTGAGAGTTCATAGAATACTTACAGAGGAGAATTTGAGGAGTGATGAGATCTGGGGTACCAAACTGCTCTCCCCTCTCAAAATTCCTTGCACATCTCCATCTTGTATATTAAAATGCTGGAATACACTCCATGTAACAAACATGGATAAATGACAGGCATTTTGCTATTATTGTTGTTACTTACCAACTAACAATAGATAACGGACAATCAGAACTGCTTTAAATCAGGGATATTTGATCAAACACGCACTTCATCACAGCTTGCTTACAAGTTGTAACCAAACATTAAATGCACTTTTCATTTGTAGATAACACTGAACATGTTTGATTATGAAAAAATGGCTGCACATGCAATGATACTCTACTGCTTTAGCACAGCTGCCTCTGCTCCCAGCAACCATGACCATCACCTCCAAGAGTAAAACAACAACACATTGTTAACAGCAAAAAAGAACTTCCCATTTTGTGATGAGACTGATTAGTGTATGTTCATTATGGAAATACCATTTGATGTTCATTCATGACTCCAGAGCCAGATAAATTTGCCCATGTGCATTCCCAGCACCACTTCATGGGAGAGGGAGCTTGTTTTTTATTTTGTTTTTAAACCAAACGTTTAGACCAGGGGTGTAAAACATAAGGCCCTTGGGCCGGATTGGGCCCCTTGAGAACTCTTATCTGGCCTGTGAGCCAACCAAGGCAGCCATCCCCCCCACACACACTTGATCTGGGGTGGCGAGGCATGGCATGGCCCAACCAAGTGACATTTATGTCATATTTGGCCCTCGTAACAATTGAGTTTGACACCCTTGGTTTAAACTAATTAGAAGCGAAATATCTCAGGCAATGGTTCTTGTGCAATGACTTGGTTCCCAAAAGCGGATGACAACTCTCTTTCAGATGGTTTGTGAGGCCAAGAAGAAAGAGCAAGGGGGAATAGAGTGAACTGGGAGAGGAAGCTTGATGACAAATCTGGATTTGCCTCTGTATGGAAATGTGCAATGGCCATGCGAAACATCTTGTTGTTTAACAGGGCTATAAATGTATAAATACTAAAGAAGAAGAAGAAAATGTAATATAAACTTGTTCAAAATTAACTAATGTGAGATTCTTGTTTTATGTTGGAGAGGGGCAAAATGGTGTGGAATTACTTGGCAAACAGGACTTGCAAAGTAGAATATGTTTAGAACTGGGTTTACATTAAAAAAGATTGAGCCCCACCAATCTCTCTGTATTGCTGGCATACAACAGCCACATTGAAAACAAAAAATGAAAGGCAGCTGCCCTTGTGATGAGTTCTCAGTGTATGCAACAACATGTACGCAACATACGCACAGTATGATATATAAATGATACATTCAACTGTGTAGGCATGAGGAGGGGATTAACGATAGTGATTTGGTACTCAACAGGAAGCTCTTTAATGACCTGACTATGAACCTGGGACATAAGTGTCTTCTTCTCCAGTGATCAAGATGATTCAGTTTGTCAACTGCACAGATACAGAAGCAGTTGCAAGCTTGAACACACACATTGAAATGTATCTTGGTAAACCTATGATTCTAGCTGAAGAGTAGTGGTAAAGGTTATTTCCAGTCTTGGCTTCAGTTCCTTGAGCAGTATCCCCTGGCAACACAATCTTAATGTGGGACTGGATTTACAGGTCCAACCTGCTGCTGCTGGCAGCATCGGTTGGGGCTTATTTTAATGGGCAGTGATTTGCACAGTGATGGCCTGGTTGTTGGCATATGGCAGTGCTGCGCACTACATTGAACGTCTTATGTTTAACACCGGCAAGGCCAGCACGTGACCAGTAACAGAAGCAATGGCACTTCGTTACTTAGCTCATTTAAAAGACTATGGTTACGCTGCCAGGACTATCGGAGTTCACATGGCAGCCATTTCCTTTTTTCAAAGCTTATGGTTTCAATGACCCATGTGCATCCTTTCGAGCCAAGAGGGCTGTCAAGGGCTAGCAATGTGAGGCACCATCCATCAGAGACCCCAGCAGGCCAGTTACGTTGAATATGTTGGCCGGAATGGTTCACCTGCTGCCTTTTGTTTACAATTCTCTCTACGAATCCATCTTATCTTTGGGGCGTTTAGGATCAGGGACCCCTGTGCTCAATACCATCACGATTTGGCTGGCAGGGCTTTGCCATTGGGGGATATACACCTTCACAGGTTGGCACTGGCAATGGTCATTAGATGGTTTAAGACTGACCAGTCTGTAAAAGGGATGTGTGTCCGGCTAAACGCTGCAACCACTGTAAGGCCATGCCCGGGCAAGGCAGTGAAGAGATTTCTAGTTGTTAGGCCGCACACAGAGGGGTACTTTCTGATACATGCTGACCGCACGCTGCTGACTCGTTACCAGTTCATCTGTGTCTTTGAGGCTACAATCAGCTCTCTGCATTTTGCCCCGTCAGAATTTAGCGGTCACTCCTTTTGTTTAGGAGCGGCCACGCAAGCGGCCTGAGAGGGCATCATTCCTTGTCAGATACAAGCCATCGGACGATGGCGTTCTGCATCATATAAATCATTTGTCAGGCCTCACCATGTTTTCTTTTAACTGTGCTCCGAGTTTCAGGACCATGGCGGACAGTGTGGATCGTGGGCTCCGAGTTTCAGGACCATGGCGGACAGTGTGGATCGTGGGCCACAGCATCGTTTTTGAATGGACGTTATGCCACAGCGTCTGGTTGGGGACAACGTTTGGGCCTGTAGCAAGCTGTACGTGTGCTGTCCGTGTTCAATGGTTCGGCCTGGAACAATGCTGTCCGCCTGGAGCAAGCTGCCTGGAGCAAGTGGTCTGCCTGGAGCAAGCTGTCTGTGTGCTGTCCGTGTGCAATTGTTCGACAACGGGGCATGCACTGGTGTTCGCTGATGCCGGTCCTTCAACAATTGTTGGAAAGGTTTGGAGCTTCTCACACACAGGTTCTCCAGATGGGAGAAAACAATCTAGTACATTTTAGAGGCAAGGATCTCATTATGGAGATTTGCTGTGAGCTGTCAGCGCTGGCATCGTTATGCCCGGCAATGGTGATCTGCTGGTGATCTCTTATGGAGAGGAGGTGCTGGAGAGGCGCCCGCAATGTGCGGCGGGTTGACGTGGCTAGGAGAAAGGTCACCAACGCTGTTGGGAGGGCAGTGACCAGACTAGGTGGAATGATCATACGCCAACGGGACATTTCCTTCCGTATGGCTTCTTTATACCGTGGGATAGCGTGCACCTCACCAGCTGGGGCATGGATTTCTGGCTTCAGAAAGTTCGGGGGGGCCTAAGGAATTGGCTTCAGCTGTGAAGTGTGGCGGAAGCTGCGAGGGTCCGAGAGTTGAGTACGGGTCCGAGAGTTGAGTTCGGTCCGAGAGTTGAGTTCGGGTCCAAGAGTTGAGTTCGGTCTCCCTGCGGCTGCAGGGGCCCGTGAGTGAGTTCGGTCTCCTCGCAGCTTGTTGGCGGTTTGGCATGGGGATGTGTCACATTGGGGGAAGCACATGGTAATGGGGTCGCTTCCCAAGTTTTGGGAACCCCAGTTATGGGGTTTTGGGAGAGGCTTCAGGGACATGCCCTGATGGCAGGGCAGGTTGTCCGCCTCTTCCCATGTGGTGGGGGATAACACATAGTGGCGTTCGTCCTGGTGTCATCCTGGTACTGCCATCCCAGTTGCCCACAGCGGCGGCGCTGTGGGCAGATGCTATTATGGCCGTGATGGCACGGCCTGGGCACCTGACACATCACACATGCTGCGCCACAAGGGTCGCAGCTGTTGCCAATTCAAGTTGTGGCCCAATTTATTCCAACTTATTCCAATTCTTATTAGTTAAATGTTAATAATGTTAAATATTAATAATGTTGTTGTTTAATAATGTTTGTTGTAATAAAACTGTTAACTTTAAAGTGTGTCTGTTACTGAGCATCGGCGTTCCTTTTAATTAACCCTGGGTCAGCAAGCACGGGTTCCCACCTTTTCGGGAGCCTTTGTTGCTGCCCCGGGGAAGGAGGAACGGCCGCAGGCGAAGGGGTGGGGGATCGGGGCCAGCCAACCGACGCGTGCGCGCGTGCGGAGCCTGGCCCGCTCTGCCCGGTTACAGCCCCCTCATTGGTCAGATCTGGGAGGATCTTGACCAATGAGGGCGGAGGGCGGGAGCTGGGTGGAGGCGTGGCTAGCCCCCCCAAGTGTACATAAAGGGGGAAGGGGCCCACCCACAGCTCACTCCGTTTTCTTGCAAACCCACCCTCCCTCCCTATAAGTTTAATTTATTCACTGTCACAACTTGGGGTGGTTTGGCATGGGGATGTGTCACGTTGGGGGGAGCACATGGTAATGGGGTCGCTTCCCAGGTTTTGGGAACCCCAGTTATGGGGTTTTGGGAGAGGCTTCAGGGACATGCCCTGATGGCAGGGCAGGTTGTCCGCCTCTTCCCATGTGGTGGGGGATAACACATAGTGGCGTTCGTCCTGGTGTCATCCTGGTACTGCCATCCCAGTTGCCCACAGCGGCGGCGCTGTGGGCAGATGCTATTATGGCCGTGATGGCACGGCCTGGGCACCTGACACATCACACATGCTGCACCACAAGGGTCGCAGCTGTTGCCAATTCAAGTTGTGGCCCAATTTATTCCAACTTATTCCAATTCTTATTAGTTAAATGTTAATAATGTTAAATATTAATAATGTTGTTGTTTAATAATGTTTGTTGTAATAAAACTGTTAACTTTAAAGTGTGTCTGTTACTGAGCATCGGCGTTCCTTTTAATTAACCCTGGGTCAGCAACAAAAAAGCACTAGGAGTGACTGTATATTTTCCCCTGCGAAGCAACTTTCAATTTAGGCAATAATGGTAGTTTGCTTTGGGGGTGGGGAGCAGAGGAAAGGTTTCCACACCCAAATGCTGGAGGGCTACTTTGAAATACTATATTTTTTTTGTAAAATTTTGTGATGGGCTCCACCTACCAGACTGCCGTTTTGTGATTGGTGGCTTTCAAGGCTCTTGAAAAACAAATGTAAGGCACAAGGGCCAAAGACTGGCATAAGAGCAAGACACTGCTCCCCACAAAATGGATGCTTCTCAGAAAGTTTTGGGATCTATCTGGTGTGTCAAGCTTGGGCAGGAAGGTGGTTGGCCACTGAACTTTCCCTTGGCCCTAAGGTGTTTTTGACTGGACAATGGGGCTAGCTAATTCCCATTGTGTCAGCCTAAGGTGACTCAAACAATGCTCCAAGCACACCATAACTTACCCTATCTGCACCCATCCTAGCAATCAATCAGTATTTAAGAGAATAGCCCAGGCATTCTCTTGGGTCCTGACAATTTATGAAGCCTCTCCTATATTTTTGTACAAACCCGGGAAAAGCAATCAATTCTTTGTTTCTGGCTTTCCTGCCAGCCTATCTCATAGTTCCTCAAGACCCATTATGGGGTATAAATATTCGTTCTTTGGCCATTCATAGTGTGTGTGTCTTGGATCCGTGCATGTACCCCTACTTGTGTGTGGGCTCTTCCTTTGGCTCCTGGAAATGCTAGTTGTTTTCCTCTTCAGTGCTGCTTTCCCTGGAGGTCCCTTCAAGACTGGTAGCTGTCACCCCTCCCTAAAACCCTATCCAACTTCCTCCCTTTTCTCTTCATCAGCTCTTGTATGCTTTCTGTGCTTATGTTCTGTGCATAAAATATATTTCTTATTTTACTATTTTTATTCTTTAATAAAACCCATCCAATTACAACCGCCTGCTCGTAAGAGTTCTCACCTGGACTATCCTGGTATACATAGGTTGTTGATCCCAGTTACCCCCTCTTGCTCTCTGTCTCTAGCCAATTTCCCCAAACTAAAGCAGAGACTGCCTGCTTAGGGTAACAAGTCCACCATACTGGCTATTGCTGTCATAAAAAATCTGGCCTTTTTTTCTGAACAAGATCAAAATATTTGGTGGAATCTTTATCAGAGGGTAAGAAGTAACAAGACTCTAAATGACATGATTAAGATAAGGACTGAATATAGATATGAATAAAAACTTTCTTATGAAATTACTGCCTACAGATTGTATAAAAATTATTCATAAAGCTTGAAACTACCAGGGAAAATTGACTACTATTACATTTTGTTACTAACTAAAAGCTCATTTTTGAGGCCATTATTTGTCTCTCATGTATTAAAAAAAAACCTGTGGAAGAACACTGCCTCGTTTATCAGAACAGTTTTCATTGAATTAGGCATTTATTTTACAGAATCTGTTATTTCTGTGATGTGAATTTAACTGGCAAAGTAAACTGCAGTGAAGGGGGTTATAGGCTCTATAATGGTAGCACCTGAATTTTTTGCACATCTTTTCACATATATTTTTTATTTGTTATGTGTCCATGTTTTAAAAGATAAGAAAGATATTCACCTACAGACCCAAACCCCTCAGGGGCTGGATCCTGCAGAGAATTTCTGCTGATGGAAGGGGGTTAGTTTTTCCTGTTTCCCCCTCATGCTGTTCATGGGGTTCCCCATATCCCAGGAGCAGCATTATGGAAGCCATTTGGGGTTGTAGTGGGAAAGGGAAGGCAAGGAGAGTCTCCCCGCTTACTGAAACCGATGCTCACTGTCACCACCATACATGACAGCTTAAGGATGTTTCTCCACATACTTTTGCAGTCTATGCAAATCATCTAGTGAGTGTTAACTAGCGTGTAGAGTTTCTGAGTTCATTATTATCATTCTATAGGTCTGTACCCTGCCCATACACAGGTTTCAGGTTTTACTTTATTGCAGTACATAACCAGCATAAGTCAAGTGAGACCGTTATAGCCCCACACACAAAATACACAGCCGTCAATACAGAACAATACTTTGCACTATATACCTAAAAAATAACCCCTATAAGACGGAATGCATAAACACAGACCCAGAAAACCTAGAACCCATTAATCTTCTTCCTTCTTGAGTTCTTTGCGGATCCTAACAGCTGCAGCCAGGAATCTGGCGCATGCAAGAGAAACCTGAGGATCAGAATCCACTATAACAGGTTACCTAACTCACAGTCTGAGAGACCTGAAAGTCTCTGTAGCAGGGGTTGTAAATACTTATCACAAATTTCTTTATAGAACCCACACCCCAAGAGGATCTGTTCGATTGTGTCCAATTTGCGGGTACCACACGAACAGATGCACTCTGCCATTGGTACCTTTTTGTAACGGCCCTCCAGAACTGCCGAAGGGAAGGAACCACGTCGGGGCCCTGCCCATACACAACATGTCACTGTGTTTATGTGTCTGGGCATGAGGTGCATATGTGTGAGGTGTGATATGTTAATTAAGGCCTGATTTACACCGACCCGAGAATGAAGTGGTAGAATGGACTGCGAGTGGTGGATTCCAACTCTGAGCATCACTTCATATTAACTGCTGTATGCAATTGAAGTCTAGTATAGCAGGAACAGTGCTTCTCCCTCTCTCTTTGCCCTACTGTGCAAGTTTTCTATTTACAGAGAGCTTTAAACATAGTATAGTTCATAAAGCCCTGCAGTTGTCTGCCATACATGATTCAATCCCAGGCGACTTTGGCCAATCAGCATTTTGCTTTATGTAACATACAGGGTGGTTCTGAGGGTAAAATGGGAACATTACATGGATAGGGGATGGTGGTCCATACTCAGCTAATTTGTAGAAATGGTAAAAAATAGGGTTGCCAGGTCCCTCTTTGCCATCGGCAGATTTTTGGGGAGGGCGGGGCTGTTCTCCAGCCAAAGTGATTTCTATCGTCTGGAGATCAGTTGTAATAGCAGGAGATCTTCTGCTATTACCTGGAGGTTGGCAACCCTAGGTAGGAAACAAATGGAATTGTTTATCATTAACATTTATATTCCTTCTCTCACAAATGAAAACTGGCTTGTAACACATCTTTAAGACAGTACACGACAAAGGTAGTAGTACATACATATACAAGTTACAATAGTTTCAACATTTATAAAGTGCCTGAAATGCTCAAGTAAATATGACAAAAACATTATTTTTTTACTGAATTGTTTGAACTTGAATGTTGTTAAAATTCTATCACAATTCCTTCAGTACCATATTTTATGTCTCACAATAATATACAGCATTGCTTCTGAAATAAAAGGGCTGTTTCACCCTGATGTGAGGCAGATTAGCAGAACAATATTGAAAAGGCTGTATACTTTTCTCTCATGTTTTTCCTATTTTGAGTCATCAGCTTCCACTTTCATAAACACTAGAATTCACTCACATCACAAGATAGATGGAAAACCTTAGCGCAACATTTTAAAATGAAAGAAAGGGAGCCTAAGGATAAACCACCTGAAGGGAAGCTCAAAGATGATGCCAAAGTCTTCAGTCAGAAAGAGATACATAATAGAAAAAATTGGGGTCAAAACAACCTCCCTCTGAGAAATAAAGGAATGTTAAAAGAGAAGAGAGAACACTGAATGGGTTTACTTCTCTTAACTGTTTTTTTTTGTACCAAAGTACTTCCAGATACTTGCAACTACCTTACTTAAAGGATCAACATGAATGTTTGTGAACCAGAGGGAAACCTGTGTGTTGACATTTTCAGTTTTTTTTAAAGCCCATACAATTTAAAAAGATAAAGGTCCCCTGTGCAAGAACTGAGTCATTCCTGATCCCTGGGGTGATGTCACATCCTGACGTTTACTAGACAGACTTTGTTTACGGGGTGGTTTGCCAGTGCCTTCCCCAGTCATCTTCCCTTTGCCCCCAGCAAGCTGGGTACTCATTTTACTGACCTTGGAAGGATGGAAGGCTAAGTCAACCTTGAGCCGGCTACCTGAAACCAACTTCCATTGGGATCGAACACAGGTCGTGAGCAGAGCTTGGACTGCAGGATTGCAGCTTACCACGCTGCACCACGATATAAAAAAATCTTAATACATGCAATTCATACGTATAGGCTGATGAAGCCTCATTTGGTGAAACACAAATAATTACCTGGGATTTGCGTCCTTTTCTACGCGGTCCTGAACATCCGACTTGTGGGTCCCACCAGGAATAAGAAGTTACCCTTTTCTTTTTTATATATATATAAATTTTTATTGGTTTTTTAAAACTATAAATTCTTCATAATTTTAACAACAATGTAAAAATAATATCACAATCACAATTACATTAATTGTTGTCTTGATTACCATTAAACATAAAAAATAAATTGACTTCCCCATCACCTCCATCTACCTCTTAATAAAGTGTTATTATCCTTCGTTAACATATTCTGATCCTAGTATTAATCTCATTCTAAAGTTTCATGTTATATAAAATTTTACATTCTGGATCAGAGTAAAAAGTAACCTTCCATTTTTCCCAGATCTTATACATTATCACAATGATTCCTTCAATTCTCCCCTTTTCCCTAGTTTCTCCAACTCCACCAGTTCTAACATTTAAATGATTTAATCCCTTTATTCTGAAACCTTTGTCCCTTTCCATTTGGCTGTATAAAATTGCAGCCAGTATAACATAAATTTAATCATATTAAACAACATCCTCTCCAATATTTTAGGGATATTTCCTGTTTAATCGATCTTATTTCAGGGTAAACCATATCCCAGATCCATATCACAAGTCCGCCCCTTATAAAAAAAGGAGAAAAAACCAATATCCTTAGTACATTCCAACATTTTCCTTAAAGTAATAATCACATATTCCAGTATACTTTTATATCAATTGATAGTCTATAAAAGGAGGACTTGTTTACATAATCCCAAAATGATGTCTAAATCTTAATTCCACTACATCGTTAATAGCCATGCCACCCATCCACACTGTCAAAGCCTTCCAATCCAGCAATCATATTTAAATCAGTCCTTTAACCATGGTCTAATACTTCCTTCTGCAACTGAAATAAGTCAGTCAGGTATGGGAACAGGATTTCTTTATTCTCTCTCATTTCCTCAGACAGGGTGCGTATCCAAAAATAATTCTTTCTGGGCTTCATTTCCATCATGGCTTCAATCTGTGTTCCTTGACCTGCTCTCTTCTTCCTTATATCCATACGTCCTTCCATGACTTTTTTAGATGAAAAGTCCATTTCTTGTATGTCTGATCTCTTTGTCACCAGCTGGTTACCTTCTTGGACTTCTGTCTTCTTCTTTGTATCCTTGTATTCTTCCATGACTTTTTGGACAGAAGAATCCATTACTTGTATGTCTGTATTTGTGGCCATCATTTGAATTTTCATGACTTTTATGTCTTCTGTAACCAGATCCAACTTCTGATTACATACCTGTGATGATTGGTCAAGAGTCATCATCATTGAAATCAGTTGAGCCATCTGTGTTGATATCTGTTTTACTTGTTTAATTGTCGCCTCAGAATGTTTAGCAAGCATGTCCTGTACTTTTTTTTCCATGGTTAAATTCTGTAAAGTTTCCTTTAATTTCATAAGGGCAGGGCTATGAATTTAGCCAGATCAGGGAGAGGTTCCAGACATTTACATATGTAACTTAGTTAAAAAATTGATGGTCATCTAGCAGGAGTCCATTACATGTAGTTGATAGAGAATATTTCATTGACCAGCTTAATATCTTTTTCGGGTTGAAGAAGTGAGTATTTAAGCTTAAAATAACTTTTTAAAGTTGAAAATACCAACGAGTTTTACCAGACGCTCTAGATCGGCAGAACCAGGAAGTATTCCAGGAGTTGCCTCATCGCGGACCTTCTATCGTCTCTTCTCTATGGTTGTTACCTTCAGGAATGGTTTTGGTGTAACACGAGTAAGACGAATTTCCGGTCCTACGACCTTCTTCCTGTTGATTTGCTTGTAGAACAATAGAGAGGGATATTGAAGGAAGCACAGAGTCTTCCGGTCAAGGAATCCTCTTTGTTGTAAAATGTGGCTGGAGGACCTTTTTTACCCCAAGCAAATTCTCAAAGGTTCCTCCCTCCCCTTCCTTTAAGAACGCGTCGGATTGGCAGATCTTACGTCAATCATTCAAGCTCGTTGTTTTAGTTTAAGTTGATCAGTTTGATAAGGCTCCTGCTGCTTTGTCTGATGGATCTCATGCAGCAAAATCATCCAGTTCAATTAAGGGAGAGAAACGGTTACCAGGAATGTTTTCTTCAACCCCCTGTTATTCAATAACGCCAGTGAAAAGCGAAGGATTGTTATCTACTCACTTGGGCGTCTGGAGGTGAGGTTTTAATCTTGATGTAGTCCTTATGATGTTTATAAGGTGCTGGAGGGTAGATTCTAAAGCCGAAGTTGCGCGCTGGCGATTTCAATCCCTTCGTGCCCACGGGATCAAACGTCTGAAACTCCGGGGGACTTAATAAAGCTTCCTCGGAGTATTCAGGAGATCAAACCACATATATGGCTGCAGGGAATTCCTGCTTCTCAGCCCACTTACAAGGGCTGGATTGGGGTGCGGTAAAACACCCCAAATTACACGCAAACTTGGATTCTCCCCAGGAGCCCCTGGGAGGACGTAGCAATCAGCCCAGCGTCAGCACCGGAAGCCAAGAAGTTACCCTTTTCAAGGATTTTTTTTTTACCTTGGTACCACTAGCGAAACGGAATACAACCGTCGCATTCGTGAGATTGTTCAAGCCGGTTTTGTGGCTTTTGGCTTTGGACTGTGTGTACCTATGATCACTATCAGTACATTGTGGGACCATTTTGACCATCTTAACCATGTTGGCTAATTTGGCCATGTTGTCTTTTGTATATATTGTACATTGTTGCTGTTCAGTACCTCTTGTGTGTTTAGTCATATCTTTGCATGTTGTCATATAGGTTAGTTAGTCATGTTCTATAGTATGATTCATTTTCTATAAACTGTGCATGTTTAAATATTGAGAGTGCTGTGATTTGCTTTGTTTTATTGTTGAAATTCAGCCCCCACTGCAAACCTCCAGATCTTGTTCTGAGAATATTTTCCCATTCAGAGTGGTGTAGTGGTGTAGTGGTTAAGAGTGGTGGTTTGGAACAGTGGATTCTGATCTGGAGAACCAGGTTTGATTACCCACTCCTCTACATGAGTGGTGGACACTAATCTGGTGAACCAGGTTGGTTTCCCCACTCCTCCACATGAAGCCAGCTGGGTGACCTTGGGCCAGTCATAGTTCTATTAAGAGCTCTCTCAGCCCCACCTACCTCACAGGGTGTCTGTTGTGGGGAGGGGAAGGGAAGATGATTGTAAGCTGGTTTGATTCTTCCTTAAGTGGTAGAGAAAGTCATCACATAAAAAAAACAACTCTTCTTCTTCTCAGATCCTATCTGGATTGTAGAATATCATACAGTTAGGAAAAGGGAAATATCACACAGTAAGGATGCATGTGCATGTATCTCTAGCAGTATGGGAGTAATTTTCTATCATTAACATTATAAGGTTGCTCCTAACATTCCTTTAATCCAAATTTATTTCCTGGTTTAAAGTTTTCAATTAACTATTGTGCTTCCAAAGTGGAAGTAAAGCATTAGTAGGATTGCCTACCTCCAGGTGATAGCTGGAGATCTCCTGGAATTACAACTTGTCTCCGGATGACAGAGATCAGTTTCCCTGGAAAAAAAATGGCTGGTTTGGAAGTTGGTCTCTATGGCATTATACCTGCTGAAGACTCTTCCCTCCCCAAATCCCACTCTCTCCAGACTCCATCTCCAAAATCTCTAGGAATTTCTCAACCCAGAGCTGGCAACCCTATGCATTAGTAATTCTCGATGGTTCACCTTTCATTTCTGAAGTTTGTACAGAGCACTGGACTCGTGCAGAGTTTGTCAGAGGTGACCTGCAACCTCTGCCCTTGCATAATATGCTCATGCACAAACGATTAATGTTATCTCTTTTATTCATCTTTATATTTATGGATATCATGGGTCCCCAATCCTGTGTGCACTTTTCAGATTTTGAGAAATGATAGTTGATGTCATCACAAAATGGCTATCATGAGAGCAGAGCCAATCACAAAATAGCTGTCAAGGGCCCAAGGCAATCACAAAATGTTGGGAGATTCCACAAAATGCTAGAAACTTGGAAGCCACACACCATTCTATGATCAAGGCAGCCACTTTCAAATGAGAAGCAAAGGTAATGCCTCCTGGGTTCTCGCACATGAGCCGAAGGCGCTTCTTCTAACTGTTGGTTTACCAAACTTGTTTGTAATCTATATTTTCACAAAACGGGGGCACTGGCAAACCTAAGCAGGGTTAGTAAAAACAAAAAACAAAAAGTACACTCCTATGAGTAATCAAATCTTCATAGGACTTCACTTAGTCATGATTATCATCTAGAGTAGTGGTGGGCAGAAAGGCATTTCATAGAGACCAGTCACACTCCAAACAATTAAATGTAACTCTCTGCTCCACCTCTATTGCTGCTTTCTTCACTTTCTTAACCTTCCCTTTTAAGCTACCATAGCAGCTTCTGTTCTGTCTCTCTTTCATCTGAAGGAGACAAATGCACATACACACCTTCGTTTTGTATGGAGAAACAACAGCACTAGCTCTCTTTTCCAATTTTGTTAGCATAACCGAAGAAGCAGAGATTTTCTTGTTAAACGTTTGCAAGAAGTTAATGGTTCTATATAAAGATGTAACATTTCTGGAAATTTTGAAGCAATGGAAGTGGGGAAGTTTCCCCCACTTTTTCTGGGCGGGTGGGGATGGAAATTTTGCGAAACCTGAAATATATGCAATATTTTCCTACTGTTCTTAATGATTTTACAGCATAATTTAGCATATAAAATTGTACTATTTGGCATCTTTATGAAATTTATAGGAATAGTGTCTTTGTTTTCTATAAGAACAAATGCAAGTATAACCAGCACTTGAGAAAGAGTTGGGTACACTTGCAAAACTGGCGGGAAATGGCTTTTGGGGGCTTACAAATTTCCAGAAATGTTACATCTCTAATCAGAGTGTAAATTACTTAGGAATGTAACTGAGCTAGTTTGTAGTTGTGGCATCACCACTAAAGGAAGGTGTAGCCTGCTCCTTTTAGAAGAAGAAGAAAAAAGTTAGTTTTTATATGCCAACTTTCTCTACCACTTAAGGAAGAATCAAACCAGCTTACAATCACCTCCCCCTCCCCACAACAGACCCCCTGTGATGTAGGTGAGGCTGAGAGAGTGTGACTAGCCCCAGGTAACCCAGCTGGCTTCATGTGTAGGAGTGGGGAAACAAATCCAGTTCACCAGATTAGCCTCCGCCGCTCATGTGGAGGAGTGGGGAATCAAACCAGGTTCTCCAGATCAGAGTCCACCGTTCCAAACCACCGCTCTTAACCACTACACCACTCTGGCATTTTAGGGAATTTGAAGATTAAAATGGTCAGAAGCACTTTTGAAAGTACCAATGGCCTTGACACTTTAGGGAAAAAATTTACTTACTAGCAGCTTGAATTCAGCTAAGAAGCTAATTGAAAGTCAGTGTGGGCAAGGAAGAAGATAAAGTTATCTAATAAATTTCTGCCAAGGCATGATTTCACAGCTAGTATTGAACTGGTGGCCTGAGCTGGGCTAATGCTCCTCTAATTAATTTCAGCAAAATGAAGGATCTGCATGGAAACCACCAGTCTCATCCACCAAGAAATCTTCCATACCCCTATAGATCAAAGGTTGACAGGTCCTTTCTGACCCTCTCCTCTCTCAAATGATTCCAGGTCGGGCTTGCTTCATGGGCTCTGAGGAGTCCTGTTGTTACTGAACATCTGTGCCTTGCCCCATCCTAAATGGCACAGGAACTGGATCTAACTGTACATGGAGTAGCCAACTTCGTGTCAATTCCTGCACTTTTAAGAGCAGCCTGATCTTCATGCAAAAGCAGGTGATGATTTCTGAAGATCAAGGCATGAGAACAGGCTAGGTTTTTTCCCCCTGGCCAGTTGGCATAATTGATGTACCTATCACCATTTGCTTGATTTCTGTTTCATTTCCTTCCTGTGATAGCAACTATGAGGCTCACCCTCTCAACAGAGTTTTAGGCTCACCCTCTCAACAGAGTTGCTCAATTGTATTTAGGTTGATTGACTTTAAATGTGTTCCAGATGCCACTTTTGGTTATTCCTGGCTGCTTACTGATGAGGCATTGCTTAAGCAGCAGTTAATTCTTTTCCCCCCCACCCCTGTGCAAGCTCAGATGAAATCTTTTCAAAACGGTTGCATCACAACATCATCCTCCAGCATCAATGACAAATTGAATCAAGACAAACACATTTCTGGTGAGTGCTGTCTTGAATCAGCCTTCTGTAGAATCAACAGTTAGCCATAGCTTTTGTAGGAAAATAAACAAATAGTATTTCCATTGTTATCATTTATTTTAAGTGCAAAGGCTTTCTGCCCCCATGGTACAGGCAAAACATTGTTTACACTGAAGTGGCAAAGCATTAGGCCTACTAAATCTTTTATTATACCTTCCTTCTCCTCCTGGGGTGTCATTAGGGTTGCCAGGTCCCTCTTCACTTCCGGCGGGAGGTTTTTGGGGCAACCTTAGGTGTCATTTATTATCTAATAGCAAACAAGCTGGCAAGTACTAAGTTAATACTTCCAGTTGTTGGCTGATAATGCATGGCTAGAATGTCTTTGGATTGTTCCTCCCTTGTCTCACTCTTTTTTATCCCAAGTTACAAAAATTGAACATATAGCAACCGCCCTCCTACAGCATTCTCACAACTGATCAGGGTAGAAAGTATGGTATGTTTTGCCCTGCCTGTAATGTGGGATACTTGGGGAGTGGTTGGGGGTTTCCCCATCATTTTTGTCACCACGTTGTGATTGGCCGAGGCTGATTGAAGGTTAACCCAAATGCCGAGTGAATATCTGGTTGCTGTTTTTTGTCCTTCTTTTTAAATTTATTTTTTAGGTTTGCAAGTACACTGGTATACTATCAAATCAGCAAAAAAATAAAAATTGTGTTTCCCATGCCACCGAATAGAATCCACCCCCTTGATTGTTTGGAAAGACAAATGAAATGGCACCCATCATGGAAAAGCAACTCCGCACAAGTAACACTTCACACTTTGCTGCAGCTTGCCGCCCATCATCTCCCCATTTGCACACCAAACCACAGATCCACACAGGCACATGGTTGCAACTGGTAGAATGTGAACATAATGGTGTAACCTAATAAAATAGACTGCTGAGGGAATGTTTACAATGGTTAGGTACACAGAACAAGGGGGGGGGATATTGGATGAGTACTGTGAGACTATTAGGTGTTCCTGCATGCAGGAACGGCAGGGGTGAGTATAGAGCACCAAGAAGGTCATCTTTCTAACATGGTGGCTCATTGGTATACCTGTATTCTGACATTCCCCCCCCCAAAAAAAAGGGAGAACAAGGAAGCAGATGAGGAACGGTGGACAATGGCAGCTAAGGCGGATATGTTTCATGCGTTGACCAAAAAGGAACTGGGAGGAGGGTGGGAGGGGGAGAGACTAAAGGGGTGTGTGTTGGGACTCAGAGGCATCATTCTGCATCCTGAAGAAGGCACCAGCAAACACTTGCATTTGCTGTGAAACTGAAAGTAAAATTGGGAGAAAACTGGGAAGGGAAAACACAGAGAAGTTGTGAAATGGAAGTGAGTCAGCCCCACAGGCAGGAGAATATCATGAGTTACGACAACAAAGAATTGTGACATTCGTGGGAGAAACACAAGCCAAAACAACCATGCATTATCGACCTATGTCACATCGTACTGAAGGGTCCTTCTTGCCTTATGTTGACACCATGAGCATTGCTGTAGCGCTGATCCTAGGTAATGTGAAAAGTCATGCGCCATGTCAGAGGAAGTTAGGCTCCTGAGTGTTCACTTGCTTCCCTAGTTTATAGGAGAGTGATGTTATTTGGGGGAGGAGCCTGAGCTGATCCCATGCATCATGGGACTTCATTTGTCTTTCCAAACAGTAGGCAAGCTGTTTGCCATATGTGCCATGCTGCACAACATGGCAATCTAACGCCTGCTGCCCCTTGTTCCAGACCCATGCAAGGGGCTATGGTGTGGAGGACAGCAGATATTATAAGCCCTTAGCAACCAACCCCACAAAAGATGTAGCTTTAATTATTAAAACTGTAGTACATGAGGGGCTTGCACAAGGCTATATCAACCAACACATGGCTGAATATCTCCTGGCTAAGTTTCCAAAGGTACCAGTTTTTTACACTCTTCCGAAGGTACACAAATCTTTAGTCCCCACCCCCACCCCCTGTAGCCGCTACAGAAACTATACTGGAACCCCTGGCTAAATTTCTAGATTTCCATTTACAACCATTCGCGGTGGATACTGCCTCTTTTGTATCAGACACCAGGGACTTCTTTCGACAGGTGGAATATACCATTTTCCCATCTGAGTGGGTGCTTGCCACCCTCAGTGTTTCAGCCCTTTACACTTATATTCCTTTAGCTGCTGCTCATACCATTTTAGAGGGGAAACTCTCATCACGTACAGATCCTACACCTCTCACTCATTTTTTGTTGGACATCACTGACATCATTATGGAGCACAGTTTTTTCGATATCAAAATCAGTTGTACCTACAGGTAAAAGGAGTATCCATGGGTGCAGCCTGTGACATTTATGGGTCAATCAGATGTCCATTCCATTTTTGGATGTAGAGGTCTTCAGAACACCTAATAACACCATAGCAGTGAAACCTTACAGGAAGATCACAGATAGGGGAGCTAGATTACATTTCTCATCTTTCCATCTTTTACATTTAAATAAGAACTTACCATACAGTCATTTCATTAGACTCAAGAGAAATTCTACTCATGAGGAGGATTACCTCACAGCTGCACAGAACCTTGCTGGATCTTTAAGCCAGCGGGGTTACTCAGATGCTGTAATAAACAATGCATTTGGCAGGGTAGCAGATTTAAACCGTGAATCTTTATTATTACAATCCAATAGAAAACACTATGAGAATAATGATACAAGGGATTCTATTTTTACATCTTTGCAGTATACTTCTCATATTTCTGAGATTAAAAGAATTATAAAACATCATTGGCATTTGGTTCAAAATTTGCCAGGCTGTGCTCATCCTCCGATTTTCGGAATGCACAGATCCAGATCCCTTAGAGATTCCTTGGTGCGATCTGATGCATATAGGTTCCCAACTTCTAACCTTCCCCCAGATCATTATTCATATGGGCGATGCTCAGTGTGTTCCTTTAGCTTACCTGTGAAAGATGTGGGAGCAACCTCTACCAGGCTCAAATTTCACTTTAAACAATTCTCCGACTGCTCCTCTAAACAGGTCATATATGTGATTGTTTGTCCTTATGGTTTGATGTATATTGAGAGTACAGTGAGAACGGTGCGCATTGGAATTGGAGAGCATAAATCTCAAATACAAGCTCAAATTAAAGAAGCTTCTCTAGTGGAGCATTTTTGGAAAAAAAGACATGAGGACGCTATTATTCACTTCTTTGTCATTTGGCAGTATCGGGCACATCCTTTTAATAATAAGGACATCCAAAAGATCCTCCTTCAACAGGAGATGTTTATATTTCATGTTCTTGCTGGATCTTGCTGGGATCCTTCCCTGTGTCTCACAGGACTTCAGAGGAGGTTACTAGCTAGCAGTTCTGCTTTTGGACTTTATTAGCTTCTGCATGCTGGATGTGTGGCTTTAGAAAGCACTCCTGGACCTTCGTTAAAGTGGTGTCATGACTGATACATGGACCTTGTGTTGTTTTGGTTGTTCTGTGTTTAGTTTTGTATTCAACAGGATTTTTGGTGGTTTTGTATTACATGTTCTTTGACATGAGTTGGTTTACATGATAGTGTTATTGTATATTGAGCCTCCATGCTGCCTTTTTGTATTTAGTGCTGTATTTGCAGCATTGGCTAATTTTTTGTTTTTGTAACTTGCAAGTTAAGAGTAGACATTATTGCACTATATGGACTTAGAGGCCAAAAACACATGGCCACTTTGTCTGGTGATTCTCCCGTGAATGTTCCGAATCTCTCCAGACAACACGCGTGCTGCTCTTCCTCCCATGGGATCAGCCCACCTCCTCCCTGAACTTCCACAGGATTTCCAAGTCCTGCTTTATCACAATTTTAAACAGAAGTTCAGAGCAACTGTAGGAGTTTGCCGGTGCATTTCTGCACCCCGGTTGACTCCCCCACAGTTAGAAGCCGCTGCCCAGCCCCGACGGTGGTGGCAGTGGCTACTTTCTGCCCTCGGACCCCATGACTCTCTCCCCCTATCCCATGCCCTCCTCCACCTCCCCCCAGCATAAGCTGGGAGGTTATAGCTCTCCTTCCAGCAGCCTCCAGCTTGAAGCCCCACCATCAGAGGAGGAGTGGCGGTGGCTTCTTCTGGCACCAATGCCACACACTCCCAGCTGCTGTCTCTACCCCTCCACCCCTCCAAGGTGGGAAAGGTGGAGGTGGCAACTGTAAGTGTGTGGCGTTGGCACCAGAAGAAGCTGCCCCTGCTCCTCTTCTGACTTTGGGGCTTCAGGCTGGAGGCTGCTGGAAGGAGGGCTGAAACCTCCCAGCCGGTGCTGGGGGGAGGCAGAGGAAGGTGCAGGATGGGAGGGGGGAGAGAGAGGTGTGTGGTCTGGGGGGCCTAAAGTTGCAGGCTGCAGGCTGCTGAAAGGTGGGCTGAACCCCTGGCTGATACTGCGGAAAGGCGGAGGAGGGCATGGGGGCAGAGGGGGAGAGAGAGAGGTGCGGAGTCAGGGGGCCAAAAGGTGCCACTACTTCTGCTGCCGGGGCCAGGACAGTGGCTTCTCCCTGCAGGGAAGTTGTCCCTTTTTTATCATTTGTTTGTCCCACCTGTCTCCCCATGTGTTCAATTTTTTGAATGTGAGATTAGAAAGCATAAGACAGAACAGGGGCAAACAAATGGAAATCTTGCCATGTGTTGACAGCCATAGTCTGTCAGACCATGGGCATTTCATATATATATGGTGATATCAGAGGAATACAAGCCCCAAGGCTGCTTCTGAGCACAAATAGATTGGAGCCATGGATTTTAAGAAAGGGAAAGTATTTATTCAAATGTACAGTAAAATGGCCTTCAGAAGTACAACTAAACATACAGCCAGTTTGAAATAGATGACTAAAGCAAAATTTTGTATTGATCAACTAGTAATTGACATTCAACTCAACACAATTATAATGAAGGCATCATTAAACTTGCCATACCTTAAGAAACTACTGGAAGCTATGTGAAATCGGAAAGCTGACTAATGATGCTTAAAAGCCATAAAT
This sequence comes from Euleptes europaea, assembly GCF_029931775.1. Lineage (NCBI taxonomy): Eukaryota > Metazoa > Chordata > Lepidosauria > Squamata > Sphaerodactylidae > Euleptes > Euleptes europaea. Next base: position 34,236,676 of record NC_079313.1, on the reverse strand, counting down.
TATACAGAACACCAGTAGCAAGCAAGGAGAACGATCCAGTCAGCAATTTGGGAGCTTGAAGAAATTTCACTACCTTTACGATGTTAAAGTTGTACATTGATTGTTTGGATGTGCATTTCAAAATATATAACAGTAAAGACTGGCATGTTTTCATTCAATCCAGAAAGGTTTGATGCAGTAGGGCGTTCAAAATGGTAATTAGAGGAAAGCAAGAAGGAAATTCCTTCAAGGAAAATGGAAAGGAGATTGAGTTATACACAGTTAAAATGTCAGAGAAATTCTGAGAAAGACTTGGGTTTCTATAGTACCAGTAAAATTTCTCAAAAGTTTTTTTAAAAAATATCTAGGAATTATATTTCATTCAACAGAATAACACACGTTTATCTTAATTTTCACATTTATATCTTTTGATTGCAGGTTTTGTGTGTGTGCGTGCGTGCGTGTGCGTGCATGTGTGTGTGTAAGGTAGACTTTTAACATATAATATAATGTGTTTGTGCACAGACCCCACCAGTCTCTACTCTCACAACACATGAATTGGGGAAAGTTTTTCTACAGTTCCTTGAATAATTCATTACATTTCAGTCTCACAGACATTGTTTGAACATTGCTAAAGCAGGGTAATAGTTCTGTATCTGCTCAAGTTCACACAAATGACCTGCCTGTCTATTTCCATTATCAAGAAGTCTCAAACCAATGCCATTCTTCATTGCTTAGCATTTGGGCTGAACACTTTTTTGTGTGCTGGCATATTGATCAAATGCATAATTTAAAAATGTGCATACTACAGAAATGGTTTACAGGACTACAGCAGCTGTCTCTTTAGGATACCATCTGTATTGTAGCCTTAGAGACTCTCCACCTTTATCCTTGTGAACCCTCAGTCATCCTACAGGCTATTTTTATAAACTGGTACCTTGTTGTGCATTTTTCATTAACCACACTTGTATCCTGTCCCATCTTCTTTTGTACAACTCAGAGTTTGTCCATAGAACAACTCTATGCATTCTTCAGACTGTTCAATGGCTTGGGCTGAGAGACAGAGATATGTACTCTGTGAAAGATCCTTCAGATTTAAGAAAAAAGACATGATGACTTGTATCACATTAGATCTACAAGCAGAATAGAGCTCATGCACTAGGTCCTTCTCACCCCCCCCCTGCCCAATGCAGTTCACTGAGCCTCCCCCCACCCCCTTCCAAACTTTGTTTTGGGGGAGCAGCAGACCATCATGAACAATACAAAGGGCAAAAGAGAGCATCTGCAATGGGGGAGGTGTACTTCTGCTATTGAACTATTGCTAGACACCAAGGATAGATTCAAGCCAACAGAGATAGATTAGGTCTAAGTAACTCCTCAGTGCTAAAAATGGCTCCCTGATGTTAAATGACTCCTCGGTGTTAAGAAGGCTGAGAGGCTCCAAGAAATCCAAACCCTACAGAGCCACCCGGGACCTCCAAATGTCCACTAGCTCCAAAGCCCTCTGAAAGCCCTGACAGTACCCAAGGCCATCTGAAGCTGTCCAAAACACTCCAGAGGCCTCCAAGGTCATATGAGGTGTCCATGCCGTCCAAAATCTTCCAAGTCTTCTGAGGGTACCCAAAGCCACCCAAAACTAGATGAATGCTCTGGAACACTCTGATCGTCCTAGCAGCTCCAGGGACTCCTGGCAGCAGCAGCAGAGGAAAAGCCAGCTGAAGGATTATTGGGACAAGCTGAATAACAATTTGTTGTCCTATTGTTTCTCAGTGAAATTTTCCTGCATCATCTATAGTAAAGGCAAATATGTATTTCCTAAGAAATATGTAGCTTGCTGTGTGACATTGGGTCAGTCACTCTCTTTAAGCCTGACCTATTCTCACAGGGTTGTTACAAAGGTAAAATGGAGGTACTCCTGTGAGCTCCTTGAAGGAATGGACAAAATATACTAAATAAATAATAAATAAATTCTCCCACAAAGTGGGAGAAATAATTGTATGGAATAAATAGTTGTGTTCCAGAAACAGGTAAACCGTTCCAAAGAGCTGGTCCAGAAGTATCACTAGACTTCACTACATTTGATGAGTACCTGGTAAAAACGGGAACCAACAATATTGAGCAGCATTGCATTTACTCTCTTGGAGATGTCATATCTGTGATGGCCTGTTCATACATGTGAAACATCACTTGAAGATCCAGTCAAAAGGTGATGATCATGTATGCCTGAACTATCCTTCAAACTCAGCTGAACCAGCTGCAAGCACTTGCATGTAGCTTGTGCACAAGTTACAATATTACGCCAGTGTTGCAGATTTACTGGAACTGGAAACAGATAAAAAAAATCCCTCATTGGTAAAATAAAAATAGCAGTGTACAATCAAGTTTTAGCCTGCAGAAGAATTCATGAAATAAAATTTAACACTCACTCATGGCAAGTTCTCTCCAAAGTTGGTTTGTGCTTTTGTAATGTAGGCTATCTTTGGTAAATCAAGAGCTCTTTGAATGTACTCATTGCATTCATACAAACTTGTTCATATTTATGGAAGTAGACAACTTGCACAAAGTAGTTTTCTTCATCTATATTTCATCAAGGAAGTCATTCAAGCAAAGACTCATTTGGAAGGCTGTTCCATATATAGCAGTCCCTCAAGTCACAGAGATCTCAATTAGCATAACGGTACTTGAAGCAAGGCTCTTTCCTCACTGGAATATCCGACAATCTATAATTAAACAGATCTGCTACACCAGCATTCTTCATCAGAACATAAATCTCTATACAATTGGGGGGGGTGCTAGGGCAGAAGAAAGGAAGCGTGGGCTAATGCAACAATTATGCTGTCAGCATGAATAGAGTACACAATGCATGATTGTGTAGCATTATTAGTAAAGATTTAACAAAGAAACCCAAACATACAGAGTAAATAAGGCATTCAAAAACTGGAGAAATTATATAGTAAAGAATCATACAGCTGTAATTTTCATTGTCTCGTAGATTTATTACCACTCCCCTGTTTAGTATCCCCAGTTCTTTTGACACACTTGGGACAGTGAGTAGGTTCATACACTGGACATAGGTCGATTCAGCAGGTGGAGGTAGGGCTGTTGATTCGGTTCGGCCCGAACCGAAAAACAGCCGAATTTCCCCCGAAATTTCCCCTGAAATCTTTAAACCCCTCTGCCCTGCCTGCGCAGACAGCGCAGAGGGGCTTGACAACCCATCCCCCCTCTTCCCGGGAGTCCCGGGAGTCCCGGGAAGAGGGGCGGGGGGCCTTTAAATCCCTCTGCCCTGCCTGCGCAGACAGCGCAGAGGGGCTTGACAACCCACCACCCCTCTTCTCGGGAGTCCCCTCCCGGGGTCTTTAAACCCCTCTGCCCTGCCTACGCAGGGACTCCCGGGAAGAGGGGGGATGGGCTGTCAAGCCCCTCTGCGCTGTCTGTGCAGGCAGGGAAGAGGGGTTTAAAGACCCCCACCCCTCTTCCCGGGACTTCAGGGAAGCACCCTGAAGGCACGCAGGTGGTCTTTAAACAGATCTGTGTCTCCCGGCCGGGAGGCGCAGATCTGTTTAAAGACCCCTTGCGCGCCTTCAGGGAAGCTCCCTGAAGGCAGGCGAGGGGGGGAGATCTGTGCCTCCTGGCCGGGAGGCACAAATCTATTTAAAGGCCCCCCCGGTCACCTTCAGGGAAGTCCCCTGAAGGCGCGCGGGGGGGCGAATTTTCCCCTGAACTCCGGATCTCGCCCGAATTTCGGGGATCCGAAGTGGGGATGTTCGGACTTCGGCACGGCCCAAATCAATATGGGCTGAATTTCGCCGAATCTGAATTATACCGAATTTTTTCCCCCAACAGCCCTAGGTGGAGGAGCAGCCATATAGCTAAAGAATCTCCATGTGAGCACTTATACATGTCACAACCCAACCTGTGATAAGGAAGGAAGGAGAAAGGGGAAAAGTGCCCATACTCCTATAAGGTTACACCTATTTCCACCAGTTCCCCCCTCCCTCTGCAGATCCCCCTAGGCTGTTCTGGAGAGTGCAGTAGCCCACAGGAGCAATATTTTGGAGTGCTCAGAAGGCTGCAGCAGAAGAGTTGGGTTGCTGCTGCCCCCTCTTAAGAAAATGGCATTATAATGTTCTTAGTGGAGTGGTTGGTTAGAGGACATTATCTGGTCATCCTTACAATAGACCTGTAAAGTAGATCAGTATTACAAACTTCAGGGTGTAAACAGCAGTCTGAGACAGGGAAGCTGTGGCTTGCCTAACCTAAGCCAGAAGGGTTTTAAATAACCCTTATGCTTGATGCAGAATTGCAGATCAACCCACTGGTTGGTTGTCAGACCAAGCTGGCTCCGATTACATGGCCCCTACCTCAAAAGGGCTGCAACTATGGAGCCCTAACAAAACCATTCAAAAGATAGAAAAATGGGAGAAAGCTGTGCACCTGAGCAAAGGTGAATAGGCGAACCTGAAAAAGCCGAATATTCGGCTTCAGGAAGATGCCCAGGTTTTGATATTTGGTCTACCTAGAACCCAAATATTGCCAAAACAGCTAATTTTTGGATTATTTTCGGTTCGGGTATATCTATATCAGGGGTGGGGAACGTCAGGCCCGGGGTCCGTTTAAGGCACACAAAATGATTTGGTCTGGCCTTTGTGTGTCTTAGCAGATCTCTAGCTCAGAAGGATCTAAGACTGGCGTTCCGTCCCTTCCCCCGCACAGGAATAGACTTTATTCAAGGCGGTTGTGAGTTTGTTTTGCCGAGAAAAGGATTTTTTTCCCCCTTGCAGAAGAGTCATTAGCTATGGAGCTGCTAGGACATCCCAAGAAGCTGTGTTAACCCTTTCCCACCTGGGCCGTGGAGAAACATATTCCCTCTGTACTGCAAGAGGGCTGGGGGTAGAAGTAGCAACAATGGAGAGGTTAAAGGGGGCAGGGCCAAAATGCATGGGGGTGGGGCAAGTTCTTAGCCAGTGTGTCCTCATTTTATCCCTGCAGGCGGAGGTAGCAGGAGCCGGCTGTAGAATTCGGCCCTGACTATGTGAAGCAGGGTAAACTCCGGTGTGCGGCTGGATGGCTACGCCTGGCTGGTGCAACAGACCATCCTGTGCCACCAGGTGGGCGAGTGCACCACTGGTTGGATGCCTACCTGCCTGCCCACGCTGAGGGGTCATCTGGGGCAGCTGCCTGATTGGGACTTGGTTGGCTAATTTTTCAGTTGATAATTTTGTATGGCCCATGAATGATGTTATAAATATCCAAATGGCCCTTGGCGGAAAAAAGGTTCCCCACCCCTGCGCTAAATGTTAAAGATACTGAGTTAATGTCTGGGTTGCAGCACATATCTGGACCAAGTAGTTCAAGGACAACAATTTGCAAGCTTAGCTTCTTTTGTAAAGACACTAGCTGCAGCAGCAGCAAATTATTTTTCTGTTCCTTAGCCAAAAGGTGATGGGTTAGCAAGCCATAATTAAAAACACAAACAAATAACCTTATGAAACTCTTCCTCCAGATGTCCAATTAGTAAGCATCATCCTCCCTAATTAACATTGGTAATTGCACCCAGATTGGACTGCTAGCATCATTTTAGTCCTTTAGGCAAGGCAGTAACTTGGCGACTGCCTAATTAGTTGCCCTTTGGGATCTATTTGGCCTACTCTATATGTTATTCTGTTTGTAGAGATGAGCCATCAAATACCAGGGAGAAAAGTAGTCATCAATGGACAAGCCGCAACTTGGAGTACTCAAGTGCATAAACATTGCTCAGGGAACTGGTTATATATTTTTGGCTGTTTCAATATATTGTGAATTATTGGAGGTGTTTATAAAGACATGAACTTTGGAGATAGAATTCCAGTAGACCCAAAAGGGTTTCAGATATTGTGATTTGCATTTATACTATTTTGAAGGGGGGGGGGAGATCTGCATTTTCTATGAACTTGTGTGCAATCAGCATTTTATGGTTTGTATTATCTTTGTCATATTCTATATTAATGATAATTGTAATTCTTATGCTATTGTATCTTATTTTACAGTGAAATAAATCTACTTGGTCTATCAGTGGCTATTAGACATGATAGCTAAATGGAATCTCCATGTTCAAAAGCAGTGTACCATCAGACAGGACTTTTTTGTGGAAGTCCTCATGGGTATTAAGTACCAGTATCTTTATGTAGGACTCTCCCAAGTGCTGATCCTCATGCACCAGCCAGCCAAGCTCAGCCAGAGAAAGAGAGAGGAGCAGATATTAGGGTCAGGCATGCACTGAGCTGCTGGATTGGGTGTGCAGGGACCCAAACTGCCATGGCAAGATATGTGCAAGAGTGGGCACACCACAAGTCGAGCTGCCACAAGTGGCAAACAAGGAGCTGGGTGTGCACAAACTTTGGCATGCCTCAAGTCACTGCAACTGAGCCTGATGGGAAGAAGGAGCCCAGTTACCACTACCCTGCGAGCTGGATGGGGAGCCAGCTTCTTTTTTGTCCTTCCTCTGGTATGGAGTGGGGTAGGCCAGGTAACAGCAGGGCAGGTCATGGGGTGAGTCACCATGGGCTGAGGCAGGCAAGTAGCTACCACTGCCCCTTGAGCTGGGTGGGCAAGGAGCTCTCAGGAGAAAAGGCCAGATGGGAGGATGTCCGCAGTGGAGAAATAGCTGGTGGTTGTCTTCTCTTCCTCCATCCTTTCTGAGGGTCTGGAAGGAGAAGGCTGGGTTAGGTTAGGTGGCCGGCTTGGCCCTGCCCCCTTTAACCTCTCCATTGTTGCTACTTCCACCCCCAGCCCTCTTGCAGTACAGAGGGAATATGTTTCTCCACGGCCCAGGTGGGAAAGGGTTAAAACAGCTTCTTGGGATGTCCTAGCAGCTTCATAGCTAATGACTCTTCTGCAAGGGGGGAAAAAATCCTTTTCTCGGCAAAACAAACTCACAACCGCCTTGAATAAAGGCTATTCCTGTGCGGGGGAGGGGACGGAACGCCAGTCTTAGATCCTTCTGAGCTAGAGATCTGCTAAGACCCACAAAGGCCAGACCAAATCATTTTGTGTGCCTTAAACGGACCCCGGGCCTGACGTTCCCCACCCCTGATATAGATATACCCGAACCGAAAATAATCCAAAAATTAGCTGTTTCGGCAATATTCGGGTTCTAGGTAGACCAAATATCAAAACCTGGGCATCTTCCTGAAGCCGAATATTCGGCTTTTTCAGGTTCGCCTATTCACCTTTGCTCAGGTGCACAGCTTTCTCCCATTTTTCTATCTTTTGAATGGTTTTGTTAGGGCTCCATAGTTGCAGCCCTTTTGAGATAGGGCCATGTAATCGGAGCCAGCTTGGTCTGACAACCAACCAGTGGGTTGATCTGCAATTCTGCATCAAGCATAAGGGTTATTTAAAAGATGTGGCTCACCCAGTCCCATCCAGGGGTATCTACCCTCCAACTAAAAAACACCAGCTTCTACAGCTGCTGACCACCAGGCTTCTGAAGAAGATTCCTCACCCACACAGATGAGCAATCTTCTTCACAAGAGCTGTCTTGGTCATGACTTCAGGTGGCTCTGATATCATACACACCAAAAAAAAAAAAAACCTGCTCTCAAGTTGAAGGTTGCCCCGAGTAGAGACTTTGTTTCCCTGCACCATGACCATCTCTTGAAATCAGATTGTTGAAGTCTATAATAAAGGACTGCTCACAAGATGTAATTCGCCACCCAAAGCAATGTTTTCTATGCCTTATTTTTCTTGCATTTAAGCAGTTTTCTTCAGTTTGGATGCTAATTTGCATGGACATCATGCTATGCTCCCCAGATACGAAGGGGGCCCCCAGACTTTGAGGCACCAGACTGCCAATTCGCTCTTTCCACCAGTCTTCGGCAACACTGAACTTCTGAACCTGAAAACTGATGGACAGCTCGGCTTGCAAATGCCTGGAGGACCACTTGGTGACCACTTGGCTGGCCCATAAAATTGGACCCCTGTCCCAAAGTTCACCAAACTTCAGTGACTGTCTAAGGAGAATCCCTTGCAGCCATATGGCAAATGTGGTGACTCTACCTCCAAAAACGCCCCCACCGGAGCTTCGAAAAAAATCCCCATAAGCTATAACGTACCTGAATTTTTTCAGTAAACCCAGAAATAAAGCTGAAATACCCCTTTACTGGTATGGGTATTGGGCTTATTCCTGGTTTACAAAAAAAAAAAAAAATCGAGCCCAATAAACCTGAACCCAGAATTTAATTAAAAAAAATTTTTTTGCATGACCCTAGTGGTCTCCCATTCAAGTACTAACTAGGACCAACCCTGCTTAGCTTCTGAGATCTGACAAGATCAGGCTAGCCTGGGCCATCCAGGTCAGAGCAGTGGAACTATTAAAGGTAAAGGTAGTCCCCTGTGTAAGCATCAGGTCATTCTTGGCCCATGGGGTGATGTCACATCCCAACGTTTACTAGGCAGACTATGTTTACGGGGTGGTTTGCCAGTACCTTCCCCAGCCATCTTCCCTTTACCCCCAGCAAGCTGGGTACTCATTTTACTGACCTCGGAAGGATGGAAGACTGAGTCAATGTTGAGCCGGCTACCTAAAACCGACTTCCGTCGGCCATAGTAATTTCAGCAAGACTAAGCAAGAATAAATATTTTGAAGGAGGAGCCCACAATTCACTAGTACAGCCAGGTGTGGATTTACCCTTTTAACTTACTAGGAAAGTTTCTGGAGGGTCACTGGGGGTCAGGAGCAAGCCAAACTGAGCCCCAATTTCACAGGAAGTGCCACAGGGGCCACTCATGAAAAAGAAGAAGAGTTGGTTGTTATATGCCGACTTTCTCTACCACTTAAGGAAGAATCAAATAGGCTTACAATCGCCTTCTTTTCCCCTCCCCAGAACAGACATTCTGTGAGGTAGGTGGGGCTGAGAGAGCTCTAAGAGAGCTGTGACTTGCCTAAGGTCACCCAGCTGGCTTCATGTGGAGGAGTGGGGAAACCGGTGCAGTTCACCAGATTACCATTTGCCACTCATGTGGAGGAGTGGGGAATCAACCCCAGTTCTCCAGATTAGAGTCCACTACTCCAAACCACCGCTCTTAACCACTATAGAATGCTGGCTCATCTTAGACCCATTCAGCAGTTTTGTGGAAGGTGGTGATGAACAAGCCTACACTTGTTGTCTTTGCCACTGATGGCTGGATCCAAAAGAAGTGGCCCATACAGGGGTTGCTCAACTTGGCTTGGTCCTGGTACATTTTAACAGTCCAATTATCCTTAGAGCATGTGACCTACCTGCAGATGATCTCAGAATCAATTCCAGGATCTTCAGTTAAAATGGCCCTCAGTAGTAAGGCTTATACAAATGTCTACCGAGGGGGAAAAATTAGTAGAGTCTAGACGTGAACAATCTCTTTCTGTATATTATAGTTCTAAAACTAATAATCCAGAGTACACCTATAGATTTCAAGGTAGCTAATCAGTCATCAGTCTTTTAAGGCTACTGGTAGGTTCTCATCCAAATTTGCTGTATACAGTTTGGAACAAGAATACTAAGAATGGAAATGCAGGACGCTGTTTAGAAGAGGTTTAGGGTTCAGGGTGGTTTCCTCAGTACAAGCAAAAGGCTGGCAGAGCAACTCCTTTTTAATTTTTTTTATTATTTTATTTTTCTTATATGGGTACAGAAGGAAAATTGGGAGAAAGGGGGGAAGATAATAATAGTATTTGATATCTGTGTCCTAGTGATTTAAAACATTACATACAGGCATCCTACATCTGCCTCCAAAAGACATTACTTTATCATTATTAAGCTCTCTATCACATTGTCTATTAGTCATTATACAATTATACTTTACATACTCTGAATATTTCTTCTGTCTATGCTCAATTCTAGACATTATGCTTTTTTAATTTATCAACTTAAGTCTCTTTCCTCTAGAAGACCAAAGAATTGAGATCTGATGAATATCTTTCATATAAAGGCTGCCATCTCAACTTGTATTCATCGATTGAGTTCCTTTTCACCAAGCATGTCAGTTTTGACATCAAAGCGAAATCAAATAGTTTGTTAATCCACTCAGCCACATCTGGTATCTTTACATCTTTCCAGTATCTTGCGTATACAATCCTAGCAGTGGTGACTGCATATTGAAAAAGTTCTGTATGCGCCACATTTAGTTGAGGAGGTAATATACCCAGCAGCATATTCTTAGGACTAAGTTCACATTTCAACTGCAACATTTCCTGCATTTCTTTGTGTATGGCTTTCCAATAATGCTGGCTTTTTTTACATGACCACCACTGATGATAAAATGTTCCTTCGACCTCTGAACACTGTCTAGCAGAGCAACTCTTATTGATCTTGAGCCCCAGTAAGGTGTACATGGGAGGGAGGAAGAGCAGGCGTTAGCCCCCTCTTCTATAATTGAAGGCTCTATGCAGACTTACAGTGCATTCCCAAGGAGAGTTACTCCAGTCTAAGCCAATTGAAATGAATGGGCCTAGACTGGAGTAACTCTCCATAGGAATGCAACAGCTGGAGGAATCTTTTTTGGAGCATCCCTATTAACACACAAACACACAGAGAGCCAGCCATCTGCTCTGGATGTTACTGGAGGAATTCTATATTACGAAAACAGATAAGGCAGTGAATGGGGGAGAAAATTACTTTTCTCTATATAAACACAATGCACTTTAATCACCCTCCTCCCAGCAATATTTACAATGTTTTGGTGGCAGACTTGATTTTGACATATGAGCTTGCCACTCTCACTTGTCCAGCCTTTGGGATTAATCTCCCTAAAATTGCCTGGAAATTCAAAATCCTGGTCTAGCTGTAATTAGAAACTCCAGTGAAATTACACCTTGGCACTGATAGATCATCCTCAATTAGCATCGCTGGGGGTGGCTTCTAACTAGGAAATCCCATTAATTCAAGTCTTTAGACATAGTCTAGCACACAAATAGGTATGCTTAAGTCTCACTGATTTCATACAGGACCAGATTCCACATTAATCAGTCCTGCATTAAAAGATATAAAGAGAATGTGCCCTGATTCTTGTTTTGCCAATTGACAAAGAAAGTCTGAAATAGAGAAGAGTTAATATTCCCTTTCACACTTATTACTGTGGTCAGAGAGAGGAGCAGGTGTGTTTCAAGATATCACTATACTGATATGTGAATGAAAGTAATGCCATTGGTCACTGCTACTGAAGCAACGTATGAAAGACAGACTGCAAATCTCATTTCACAAATCATATACTTGGGATTTCTTCTTCCTATAGCAGGTGGAAACAGGATCAGATGTCAAGGATATAATAGTTTACAAATACTATCATAAGGCGAGACTCAATCTGACTCTCAGCTCCTGGGAGAAATCAACAAAATTGGTTATTACAACTACAACAAAATCAGTAAAGGATGACCACCCAGGTTAAAAAGAAACAAAGATAGTGAAGGAAAGTAAAAACACAAAGATATAATAACATTAAAGGTAAAGGTCCCCTGTGCAAGCACTGGGTCATTCCATACATTTTAAACATCATAAAAGACATCCAAACTTCACTGGGAAGCTGACATGTTTGATGACTGAGGATCCATCTCACAGCTCAAAAGAACCCATTCAAAACAACATATTTTGAGCCATCTGGTGAATGTGATAATTTCCTTTCTAACCATATTGTGGCTACTAACAGCCCATTCCTGACTTCTGAGGACAAACAACCTCAGGAGGCCAGGAAGCGGCTGTGCCAGCATTGGGCCCCCCTGAGCTGGTGTACGGGCTACTTACACCACTGTGAGTGGCCCCAATGCTGGTGGGGAGGCCCTGACACTGGTCTCCCCACACTGCCGCCAGCTGGGCCTTCCACCGGCGTCCCACTGGTGTAAAGGCCTGCGCTGACGTTCCGGGGGTGTTCGAGATTCCCAGGGGGTGTTCCCGGGGCGTGCTTGTGCCGAGAATGGTGGGGTTGTGACTGCTATTTTGCAGGCACAGCCTCACTATTCTCTATGGGGCATTTTGACCCATTTAAACTTTAAAAAGCCGGCGAAAGGCTTTTTTAAGGCTTTCGACAGCCGGGAAACGGGTTAGGAGGTGCCCCGGCGGTGCCTCATCCATGCGGTTCCCGGCCGCCGACAGCTCAGGATTGGGCTGTTGGAGTGATAATGTATATATAATAAAATGCAATCACAATAACTCTAATAATATAAGACCATTTCCATTCTGTGTAAAATTGAAGAATAAATGTGTTCTTATCCACCTTTTTGCCCAGACAAAAAACCATGGTGCTTCAGCTAAGCCATCTTACTTAAAATATTTTGAATACTTCCAGTGACCCCCCAAAAGTAAAAAAAGTACAATATCTTTTGAAAAATCTGTCTCATGTCTGATCAATTTTCAGTGTAGACTGAGAGACTATTGTAATAATAATGTGTAAATGATCAGTTCTTATGTGGTATAGGGGGACACACTTCATATGAAACTAAAACATAAATAACAGGTTCTGAAATTAAAGAAAATAAATTAAATTTTTGGTTGATTTTATGGTTTGTACTATCACAAAAAATCACAATAAAACAAAAGCTTTACATTTAAGAAGGTAAACATAAGGCATTCAGTAAAACTCATTTATTTGTGTCAAGGAAGAAAACTCAAGCCAATGAAAACTATTTGTAAATCTGGACAGATATCATATTGCAGGGAGAGCCAGCGTTGTGTAGTGGTTAGGAGCGGTGGACTCTAATCTGGAGAACCAGGTTTGATTCCCCAGTCTTCCACATGAGCGTGTGACCCTAATCTGCTGAACTGGGTTGGTTTCTCCAATCCTCCATATGAAGCCAGCTGGGTGACCTTGGGCTATGCACAGCTCTCTTAGAGCTCTCTCAGCCCCACCTACCTCACAAGGTGTCTGTTGTGGGGAGGGGATGGTGATTGTAAGCAGGTTTGATTCTCATTAAAAGGTAAAGAAAATCAGTATATAAAAACCAACTCTGATGATGATGATGACGACATTTTAATAATGAGCTAGCAAGAACTTTTTTTGGGGGGGGAAAGAAAAGACAGAGCCTAGTTTTATTTTTCTTGTTTTAATTATATTGTTTTAATGAGAAACAGAATGTTGGGTGTAATTTGAAAATCTTATCTTCTGGATTTTATTAGTTTTATAATTTTTAACTCATTGTAATAATGTTTTAGATTGTAAAGGCCTATGGCTGTGTACAATAAACCTACTACTACTACTACTATTATTACTACTACTACTAACGAGCTAGTAAAGCATGGTAGTTTAGAGAAAGTCCTGGTTTGCATCTCATCTGTGTCATGAACTCACTAAGTAGCCTTAGGCAAGTTACTCTGAGCTGCATATGTGAACAATAGTACTTACCAAACTTAAAGTGATGGTACATCAGGCTTTTCTGCTACAGCCATTCATAGAAATACCTGCATTTTCACAGGTATTCCATTCATAGTATGCCAACACTAATTGCTGCAACATTATTGTTAAATAACAAAGGGTGACTGATCTGAATAGAAAACTATTTTGACAATGAACTCCCTTAGTTTTTGAAGCTTCTTTTTTCCTGATATGTAATCATAATAGGGGACAAAGAAAATATTAAAACCGTTCTTGTTAATAATGAATGGTAACTTTTTAAAAGGTTTCATTATGGTTCGAGTTGCCAACCTCTACATGGGGCCAGGAGTGGTCCTGGAATTGCAACTTATCTCCAGACAACACAGATCAGTTCATCTGGAGAAAATGGCTGTTTTGGAGAGTGGTCTCTTTGGCTTTATACTTGCTGAGGTCCCTCCCCTCCCCCAAACCTCATCTTCTAAGGCCCTACCCCCAGATTCCTAGGAATTGTCCAACCTGGAGTTTGCAACCCTTATTATGGCTATGATCATTTATTTGGATTGTCATTCAGTTCTCTCTTTCCCTCCCCCCCCCCACACACATGCACTGCCTTTTCTCTATTTGCTTATGGGATAAACATACTTAAAAAAAAAACAACCTTTATACCCCACCAATTCCTATCCCACGTTAGCTAAGGTTTCATCCTTTTGAAATAATCTTAGCCAAAGAATGTCTAGGCCACCCAAAATATTTGCAGTTATTCATTATAATGAATTTGCTTTGACACAGAATAACCACAACATCACCATATTATACAGAGTTGTTTCATATGCTGTTGATCAGTGGTTACAGAAACTGTACAAGCAAAATTCACATCCTGAATTCATTTAACATTAACATCCAAAAGTTGGAAGAATTAAGCAACTCCCCTGTTGATTTTTAAAAAAATATGTGAGCCTGCTTCTATAAATTTGGAAAATAAAATAATCCAAATATCCATAGGTATAGGGCAGGGTCGGATTGGCCATTCTAGCCACCTGGACTTCTCCCAGTGGGTTGGTGCCTTCCCACCTGGGCTGGGCCAGTCCAGTGGTAAGAAAAGCCCATGCAAGGAGGCAGCACCTGGACCACCCATGCAAGGTGGTGCTTGGTCCATGCAAAATCCATGCAGCCCAGGTGAGGCAGAACACAAGGGCCATTTATTCATGGGAGGTTTTGCCTTGGATTTGCTGCTCTGTATATGCATATTTTCCCCATCCAAATTCTCAAAACTCTGCATGGGGGCTTATTTTGGAGTTTTGAGAACTCAGATGGGGATAATGTGCATCTAGAGAGAGGCAAATCCAAGGCAAAACCTCCCATGTATAAATGGCCAAGGTCTACATATGGGAGGTTCCTGGCCCACACGAGCCCTGTGAAGGGCTTGGAAAGAGATGGCTAGGCAGGCAGACTGCCTTACTCTTTCTCCCTTGGGGGCAGGGCATGCAGCCACTCATTTCTACCCTCCTTTGGGAGGGTAGTGCCAGGGTGGACCTGGGCCCTTTTCCAGGGCAGTTTTCCTATCTCAATCTGTCCCTGATATGGCACATATACCACTGAATAAAAATGTAAAATATTTTCTGTGTAACAATGGCTGAGGAAAGTTCCCTTTCCCCTCAGATTCCCACTACCTTGGTTAGATCTGGAAGTTTCCTTTGATAAACGAAGGGCATTCCATTAATGAAAGGCCCCATGAGTAGAAGTCGTCTTCCATGAATAGAAGAGAAATGTTGGATCCATCCCAGTCATTCTCCAAGAGGGAAGTTAGTCTTGTAGTATCAAAAGCTCTGTGATGTTATTTCATTCCTGAACAGATCTCTCCCCTCCCTTTTTTGCCATCAAATCACAGCAGACTTATGCCAACACCATATGGTTTTCAAGGGAAGTTGGGTTGTCATTTAGAGGTAGTTTGTCATTGCCTGCCTCTGTTTCATGACCCTGGACTTCCTTGGTGGTCTCCCATTCAAATACTAACCACAGCTGACCTTGCTTAGTTTCCAAGATCTGACAAGATCTCTGCTTACTTTTCTGAAATAGAATTTTCCCTATTTTGTTTCTTAAAAAAGACAAAATGGCTGTAGGAGAGAACAGAAAGTCAGGTGATGATGTAATATCTCTCTGAAAGGTTTATCACCTTATTATCATTCTTCACTGACATCTACCAAGGTCAGTAATAATGAATGCACAACACACTCATAAACAATAATAATGAAAAAGCCATTCATGTAAGAAGCTACTAAAGTCACTTCAAATCTGGCATCTCTTTTGCATATCTTTAATTCATACAAATTCTGCATTTGCAACTACCTTAATAATCGATGCTGATCCTTTTGGGAGGAACTTTTTTTAAATAATCAAATTAAAAACTTTCAAATGCTATGATGATACTAAGGAGAAGTAGATCCAAAACAACACCAAGTAAAGGATACAAAAACAAAGGTCTCAAATTAGGGGAAAAAATGTACCATGTGCAAAATGGTGCAATATGATTCCAAGACCAATGTATATGACTGTATGGGACTGCTACTATAAAACTAATACCACTTTGACACAAGTACACATTATAGCTGCATGAAGGTGTATACATGCAGTCATCCTGCATCATCATTCAGACAACTGATCTGGAAGTACTGAAGTCCAATTCAAATGTCACCACAATGGAATGGGATCCACTTTCCAATGGTTTGGTCCAATGTTTCTTTGGAAACATAAATAGAGGAACTATGTGGGCAATGTGAATTACTTCATTTCTTCCAGACCTACTATAAGAATGCACATGAAAATGATAGTTGCAGTGAATATGGCAGTTCCTTTTCAAATGAAACTAGTGACAGCAGAAAAATATGGAAGTAGGGGGAAGGTATAGGAATTAGTTGCTCTGATTTGGAAAACAAGGAGCCTTTAAAAGCTGAGCCCAAAGCTTGCTGAAGTTCAGACTCAGACCATAATGGTTAGTTCTTGTGCTGGCACTTAATCATTCCACATTTCCAAGAATTCACCCTAGTGAAGGGCAAGCAGCAAGGATGGTAGGTGAGGAATATTTAATTAGCAGGAAAGGCCTCAAGTTTAGGCTTGGATTCTACTCGATTTTTCTACCTATGCTCAAAAGCATCCACTCCTGTCATGAAACAGGGCTCCCAAATAGCTGTAGGTTAGGTCCATTAAGCATAGAGGTATTAAGAACATTTTTATTGGTACCCAAGCAGCAGTAAATTCTTCTGAGAAGAATCCAGAAGCATCCAGGCCTTAAAGTAACACCTCTGCCACTCCAGAAGCCCTCCAGAGCAGCCAAATCACATGCTGGCTCCGCTTCATAAGGATAAGGTTTGGGACGTTCAGCCAGAAGGACTGGAAGTGAATTACCCAGATTAAGTCTTTCTGGGATTTCTGGGAAACATCCAAGCTTTCCTCAAGTATGCTTAGCTTTTCTAAGCTTTCTTGGATAAAGTTATTAGGTGAACTTAAGTGGGTGGGAAAGAGATACTGTGTGAAATACCAGAGAAATTCTGAGTCTTGATAAAACTACAAGATTTTACCTGAAAAACATTATTTTTGCTGGGAACCAGCAAGAGGGTTGTTGGATAGAGACTGAAGAAAACAGTACCTATCAACACAGCAACATCACTTCCAGGTGGAGACTAGGGGTGTGCACCAAAAAAGAATGGTATTTTTTTGGGATTCTGGTATAATAGACCCCTTTTTTTTTTACATATCCAAAAAAAGCAGAATCCCCATGCTAGTATGGGCTTTTCCAGCTGTTTATCAGATATCCAATTTTTTTTGGCCCCCATTGTACTCTATGGGGAAACTTTGTGGGGCTCTGGGAGGCTGTTTTTAAGGTAGAATCACCAAATTTGTAGCATAGCTGCTGGTGACTCTCCTTACAAGAACTCCCAAGTTTGGTAAAGATTTGGTCAGGGGGACCAATTATATTGACTCTCAAATAGAGGAAAAATAGGGGCCAATAAAATTGGACCACCTCATCTAATCTTTACAAAACTTGGCAGTTCTCCTAAGGAGGGTCACCAGCAGCTACACAGCAAATTTGATAAAAAACCATAGAGATTAGAGGGATTTCTAGAGCATCACTTGTGTATTGGTGTTACTTTCAGGACTCCAGGATGGCTACTTCCCCAAAGAACTAGCATGCTGATGTGAATGGGCCTGGGTTAAAGGGGAGAAGCCTTCTTCTTCTTCTGTAGTGCTGACTTATTTTATTCATTTAGAACATTTTTAAGCAACCTCTTGAGGAGACCTGCTTGAGTCAGCTTAAGGACAACCCAGAGACTGCTTGCCTGTATAGCTGACAGCCTGGCAACCTCTGGATTATATAATAAGGACAGGAAGGAAACAGGCATGATGGCATTAGGGCCAACAGATCTGGTGGGACACGTCCTCATTCACCCTAGTGGACCAACCTCTACTGGGGAATGGGAAATATTGTGAACATGAAAGCTAAATGTGCACATGAGAACACTCATATTGTTCTAGATTAGAGTCATAGTGTTAAATGATACATGATACTCTGTTTTGTTTAATGATCTAATAATTACACAAACATTTTGGTAACAAAATTAATCTTTTTATCACTTAGATTCAGCACTGAATACAACATTCATACTTAATCCCAGTGATAAAAATAATGGATCAAATGTTTGAAAATCATGAATAGATGGGAATTGTGCTGTGTTATTTTCATAGAGCACTGTTTCCATACTGTAGTTCAAAGCAGCAGCTGTAAGGTATTCTTCCAAAAATTATACACTTAATAAACCTAGAAAATTAGTCTTTTCAAAACTCAAGAATATATCATAAACATTACATCCCTCATTCTATGTTCCAATTCAATTTTTCAATTTTGCATTCAATAGATGGATCATAGAGAGGAAATGAGAAGTTGTGTTGGATTTTTCAGTCTGGGCTTTGGATAACCTTCATTAATTATCTGTTGGGAGTTGCCACAGCAGCCAGTGAGCAGTAAGCCCTTGCAAGTGCTCTAATTTCATCTGAAAAATTCCAGTTGTTCTGGGGGTGTTTCTAGGGGGGTGATGGAATATTTCCACCAAGACATGGGCACTCTGGAAGTGATGTATGGTGACCTCCTAAACAGAGTTACACCCTTCTAAACCTATAGACTTCAATCAAATCTATTACGTTTTTGATTGCACTCAGTCATGCCAATGCCTACTCAGCAGATCCCAGCAGCCTGCCAGGAAGCTTCAAAAGGAAAGCTAAGGGGACAGTCATGGTGGAAGATTGGCCTTTGCTGAAGAGGTCAAGAGAACAGAGGCAGGAAGACCCTGCTGACAGTTTGCCAGCTGTATCTGCCATGACTCTCTTGCAAAGGAACACCAGAACCCTTTTCACCACCACTTCAGTCTCAAGATCAGGTTGCCAAACACTCCAACCCAGATATTTGTTGTGCTTAGGAGCATTGTCTGTGAGAGGGAATGCAATTTGGAATCTTCTCTCCTATGCTACCTTCTCTACCTTAAAAAGATGTCACCCAGAGCCCTGCAAAAATCTCCCACTGAATGCAATTGCAGCAAATGACCAAGCACACCCATTCTATACAATTATGGGAACTGTA
The DNA here is from genome assembly GCF_029931775.1 of Euleptes europaea. Lineage (NCBI taxonomy): Eukaryota > Metazoa > Chordata > Lepidosauria > Squamata > Sphaerodactylidae > Euleptes > Euleptes europaea. The sequence continues at coordinate 34,217,745 of NC_079313.1, read as the reverse complement.
TTTTTCCCACGGAACCATGGTTCTAAATAAGGCCATGGTAAATTTTCCCATGGAACATTGGTTGTGAATAAGGCCCATGGGGGGTGGGGGCTCAGGGGGGTGGGCATTTTTGCAGGTAAAATCATCAAATTTGCAGTAAAGCTTCAAGGGACTTTCCTGAGACAAATGCCAAAGTTTGTTCAAGTTTGGGTCTGGGGTCCAATTTTTAACTATCCCCTGGTTAAAAGTCATCCCCCTTGGCTGGCTCAGATAGTTAAAGTTTGTGGTTTGAGGTGGGGAACTGATAGTGGGGAAGATATGAGAGCAGTCACTTATATGTGTATGTAGATTTATGTGTGCACAAGACTTTATTTTATGAGTGTATTGTTGAACACTCACAAGTACCCATCAAGAACAGAGCCCCGTGGCACAGAGTGGTAAACTTCAGTACTGCAGTCAAAGCTCTGCTCACTACCTGAGTTCGATCTTGATGGAAGTCAGTTTCAGGTAGCCAGATCAAGGCTGTCTCTGCCTTCCTTCCTTAGGAGGTCAGTGAAATGATTACCCAGCTTGCTGGGGATAAAGTGTAGATGACTGGGGAAGACAATGGCAAACCACCCTGTAAACAGAGTCTGTCTAGTAAACGTCATGATGTGACATCACCCCATGGTTCAGTAGTGACCTGGTGCTTACACAAGAGACTACCTTTATCTTTTACCTGTTGAACACTCACAAGTGCCCATCAAGAATACGGATGTTCACAAAAATGCAAGTAGTTTTCAGCTTAGCATGGAGGAGTTTCCTCATCACAAGCTGTTTGGGGCTGGTGTTTCTTAGAGGTATTGTCTAGTACAGGGGTGGGGAACCTCCCACGGAAGCCACTGCCATTGCTGCTGTAGGGCTGCCCACATGTCTGTGTGTGTGTGTGTGTGGGGAAGCTGCAAAGGCTTCTCCCCGATTGCTCCCAGCCGCTCCAGCGGCCATGCACCCCCATGTGTGTGTCTGTGTGTGAGGTCCCGGCTGTGGGCTTCTATGCATGTGTGTCTGTGTGTGTGAGGGCAGCGGGAAGCCGTGAAGGCTTCTCCCCGATCGCTCCCAGCCGCTTGTGCAGCAGGGGGCATGGGTGTGTGTGTGTGTGTGTGGGGGGAAGGTAGCTTCTTTCTTTCTTTCTTTCTTTCTTTCTTTCTTTCTTTCTTTCTTTCTTTCTTTCTTTCTTTCTTTCTTTCTTCCTTCCTTCCTTCCTTCCTTCCTTCCTTCCTTCCTTCCTTCCTTCCTTCCTTCCTTCCTTCCTTCCTTCCTTCCTTCCTTTTTCTTTCTTTCCCTCCCTCTCTTTTCTTCCTTCCTTTCTTTTCTTCTTTCCCTCCCTCCCCTTCCTTCCTGCGTAGCCTTTCCTAGGGTTGCCAACCTCCAGGTGGTGGCTGGAGACCTGGCAACCCTAGCCTCTCCCCCCCCCACCGCCGGAAGATCTACACCTGGTATGGCCCCCTAATGATGTCATAAATATGCAAATACCTCTTGGCAGGAAAAAGGTTCCCCACCCCTGGTCTAGTATGTTTTTCAGCATAATAGCTGTATCCAAATAGAGCTATATTTTTTATTAGAGGTGACTAGCAGTTCCATCCTGAACAGTGTTACACCTTTCTAAGTGCACTGAAGTCAATGGACTTAGAAGGCTGTAACTCTGCATAAGATGGCACTGTTAATTTGTTGATACTAATTCTGTACTGTCAGAACTGGGTAAGATAGGAGAAATGTGGTATACTTCTAATTTTAAAAATTGTTCAGAATTGCAAAAGAAAAAAGTGAAACATTTCATGTGTGCTATCAATAGACTATACCAAAGGTGAAACCTTTGATCTTTGAACAAGGTTCCCATCAGCTTCCTTCAGGGCTAAATGGACTTCTGAGAGGAGAAGATTTCTTTTTAAAAAGATCTTTCCTCCAAAATCTCTTTTTGTATGAGTTCCTACCTGCATACTGTTCTCATTAAGATGCCATGAACTTTGATGAAAAGATCACTCTCTGGAAATCTTCATACTTGAAGACTTTGTTCCAAGGAAGTTGTTCCATTAATTGCAAAAATGAACCTTTCATTTTCAGAATAAAACGAATAGCCTTCTAGGTATACTTTTAATTATGTGTTTTTCTCTACACAATTATCTTGCTTTTCTCAAGGATGAAGATTCACAGCACATTATGCGGTGAGTTGTTTTTCCCGACCTCCAGCTTGCTTCAAATGAAGTACGAGGCTCCATTGGCTGTGGAGAAGACCAATTGAGTGGAGCCAGGGTAGATCTGTCCAGAAGGCAGATCTGTCCAGAAGGCCACCCTCAAAATTGTCAACTTATTGAAATAAGCAGTGACACAGATCAGACATTTACATAAGTTGAATACAGTTTATATCTTATCCTATATCACCAAGGAACTCAAAGAATTTTACTCTCTCAACACCCCCATGAAATACTTGAGACGGAGAGAGTGATCTGCCTAAATCTACTCAGTGCACTTCATGACAAAAAATGAATCTATGGGTTAGATCCTGCAGATCCCTTCCACTAATGGTAACACTTTCATTGGATGAAAAGAACATTTCCCTAATGGAAGAGAGTCTTCAAGCCTCCTGCATTAGGGGAAAGCTCAATGCATTAGAAGAAAGCTGCACCAGTAGTGGAAGAGATATGCAGAATTTGACCATATTTTTTCAAAGGCCAAGCCCAACACTGTAACCAATAAAGTTCAGCATAACCTAATTTCCACAGTGATCAGCTGGTGGCTTTGGGAGTTATTTCTGATTTCTAGAGGTGTGCATTTTTTCTTTCATTTTCATTTTTTAATTATTCATTTTCAATTAATTTACATTCCGACACTTTTATTTTTATTTTCCCATTGGTTTCATTGGGCAATGTAGATAGATTTAACTTCTTTGCTTTCCATCCAATCAGGATGCAACTTCAGGGATGGTTCATCTCCCATAAAATACTCTGTGCCAAATTGCAGACAAGCAGTCCCTGTTTTATAGTCACATAAAGACATCTCTAGCTTCTTTATTTTCTGTCTAGTTCGGATGAAATTCTCAGAGATTGCATCCTTCATAAAGGAGACCCTCTCTGTCAAATATCAGACAGATAGCCAAAATTGTCCACATTTTATAGGCTATAAAAAACCTTGCTTGCACTAATGTGGTGTAGTGGTTATGAGTGGTGAACTCTAATCTTGAGAACTGGGTTTGATTCCCCACTCCACCACATGAACAGTAGACTCTAATCTGGTGAACTGGGTTGGTTTCCCCACTCCTCAACATGAAGCCAGCTGGGTGACCTTGGGCTAGTCACAGTTCTCTTAGAATCAAAGTTCTCTTAGAGCTCTCTCAGCCTCACCTACCTAACAAGGTGTCTGTTGTGGGAAGAGGAAGGGAAGGAGATTGTAAACCCGTTTGATTCTTCTTAAAAGGTAGAGAACATTGGCATATAAAAACCAACTCTTCTTCTATAGAATGAGGTGAACAGACAGAGGTGGGGTCACACAGCTGGCAAACAGGTTTGGATCTGGTACTTCAAGGAAGGACAAAAAGAGATAAGGAAGATATTTGGTCCTAACCAAAAGTAGTGGTTGTCATGGTTAACCACTCTTTGTTGTGTTTCCCATACTCTTACAGCCCATTCCTGAGCCGCGCCGGCAGCTTGACCCAAAGGCCTTTGGAGTGAGTGGCCCCAGCGCCGGCATGCAGGCCTGGATGCCCGTCCTCGGCCACCACCGCAGCAGTGCTGGGCCCGGCCGCTACCGCAGCCTCCAGCTGGCCTCCCGCCGTGGGCACAGGCCATGGTGGTGAGCCGGGAGGCGTTCCGGCACCTCGGGAGGCGTTCCCAGGGCTTAATGGCGCTGGCCGGGGGGCGGGGCCGACATTAGTCAGCTTCCTGAGCCATTTCGGCTCGAGAATGCCCGTTTTTGTGAAGATACGCCAGCTTTGCACGGGTTTTTGGCACCGGGTAGAGGTAGCAACACTGCTGGGTTGCCTCCTAAGCCCGGCACAGACATTCCTCTCAGGAATGCACTGTTATTCTTCTACAGAAAGAATAACTCAGAACTGTTCAGAAGGGCCTTCTTATAAAAAGGTGTGCCATAGTTAATAGGGGTGTGCTCCAAGAAAAAAAAATCATTATATATTTTGGATCCCTCAAAGGAGGGAGGGTAGAAAGAGTGACCTAAAACTGCAGCTCTGCCAGGCCCTACATCTGGCTTGCCCCAGCTAGGAGCTGCTTTCCTGGGCCAGAGCATGGAAAATTTAAAGAATAAAAGAAAAACAAGATGCCTGCTGCTGCTGATGGTAAGCACCCAAACATGAAAAAGTTGGAGGGGGGTATTTTTGAAACTCTTAAGAATCCTGGTTTTGTGTAACCATCTAGAAAACCACGGTAACAACCCAAAACAGTGATTTTTGTGTATATTTTCAGCTCAGGAATTCCAGAATGCAAACCCCTAATAGTTAATGTCTGTCAAATTTTAGATAACTTCCATTGCTTTATACAGTATGCATTATACTGTTGCACTGTCTCTAATTTTGTAAGCCAGTTTTATGTCATGGTTTGTATGTATTATACTGCTTTATTGCATGTCCGTTGCTGTCATAGTGCACTGGTCTCTACTTTTTACCCCCCCCCCTTTTATTATACTGTTGGTTTTATATACTATACTGGTATGATTGCATTGTTTTAACTGTATAATCCATTTTGAGTCTCGGTGAGAAGGGCAGATTGTAAATGAAGTAATGAAATAATTTGTAAAATGGTTTCTCCAAATCTGAATATTGTTTCAGCTCTCTGAACCAGACAGTCAGCTCCTAGAATAACAAATTGTGTTTATTGTGATGATAATAAATCAGACTTTTCATTTCACTGTCTTCATTCACTGAGAAATAGATAGTAATTTTTCTCAAAATGGATGTGGAAAAATAAGATAGGTGCCCTTCCAATGAGTTAGGGAAGAGATTGTTCTGGAGACATCTGCTTTATTGCAGAAGCCTTTGGAATGACCACTCATTTCCTAAAGAGAGGGATGTCCATCAGTTTTTTGAGGGGGAAGGATTGAAGTATCTCTGGCTAAGCTGCTGAGTGGTAAACAGTGCTATAATTGTTAGATTCCAACCCAGTAGCACCTTAGAGACCAACAAGAGTTCCAGGGTATAAGCTTTCAAGAGTCAAAGCTCAGAGATGAGAAGAAATTGAGATCTTTGAGTCCTTTTATCCTTGTTAGAAGGTGGGAGGGGTATTTTGAAGAATGACAATGCATATTGTAATCAGCTTGATTAGAGCAGAAGGCAAATGCTTGGTGGCAGAAAATTAGCATCTGTGGTGAGATAAGAATCCCATGACCCTCTTTATCCCTGGGGGGCCCATTGTTCTGAACTTGTGAATCAACTCTATAACTGTGCTATAACTGTGGAGATCTGGCCCATAAACAGGAAAAGGAAGACTTTTCTCACTCAAGTAACTTTCCTAATAGTTATGACTTTTTAGTAACTCTCTTCCAATCGTATTAATGTTGTGAAGACAGAAGAACCATTTTGTTCTTGACATCAGTTTATTCTCCATTTTGTGTGTTAAGTTTTGCTTTGGCAGTTCCCAGAGGCCTAGCCAACTTTCTCAGCTAACAAACTACACCTGCGGCTTGTTAACCTAGGAGACAAGGACAGTGGTGCATACCAGCTTAATTAAGTGATTCTGCTCATCTGTGGGAAGATGGGATGGGGGATGAGATCACTCTTTCTCCTGGGAACTTTATCCCGGCCCAAACCAGTTGGAATCATCCAGAGACTTCTCCTGGTAACAACTCTGATTGGGAGTCATAGGTCATCTGACCTGAGTCCATTTCCCCATAAGTAAGGTTGCCAACCTCCAGGTAATAGCAGAAGATCTCCTGCTATTACAACTGATCTCCAGCCAATAGAGATCAGTTCACCTGGAGAAAATGGCTGCTTTGGCAATTTGACTCTATGTCATTGAAGTCCCTCCCCTCCCCAAACCTTGCCCTTTTCATGTTCCGCCCCAAAAACCTCCTGCTGGTTGCAAAGAGGGACCTGGCAACCCTACCCATAAGCTATGCCTCATGGTGGACATAAATTATTATTATTCACTATTCTTTGCTACTCCTCAGCACTTCATGTAATGCTTTTACCTCTGCAATGTTTCAGCTCCAGCAAGCCATTTTGCAGCCTGAACCTGCATAAATACTCTTAGCAATACCAGAGGCTATACAACAGCTTAGTAAGTATATTTAGTCAGCAAATACTTTTGTTATTTTCTATGCCAGTGTGCCTTAAGATTCTGTAACATGTATTTTAATCAGTTTTGAATCTTTTAAATTTTCAGTGACGCCTTTACCTTTTTAAAGGTGGTTTGAGTTTACTGATCTGGCTCAGTTTCTCTATAAGCAAGACTGGAGCTCTGCAGGGGCTTAGTCTTGACAAATGTATTATATGATACTTGCTGGATAGTTGGGAGCTTTATGCATCATATGTATGAAAGTTTATAGGTAGCTTTGGTGCATGTCTGGAGCAGAGGGTAATGGAAAGCACTATATGATGGCCATGCGGGGGGGAAAAATCTTTGCAGTGTGAGGTGAAAGGTTTTTAGCCTTAGATCTGGTGTGCTGGGAGGGTTTGCACAATCCCTGAATCTCTAAATGGAAGAATTCAGGATGATGAGACAACAATGGGATCCCTCTACATCATGATTATGTATTTTCAAAGCATCTGGACTCTTTCTTTTAGTATTCCATCTGCCAGCTGTGCTGATAAGGGAGAACCAGAAGCTGCTTCAGTCTAATATCCCATGCCAACAAAAATATTCTAAATAAAATATGAGATCATGAATCTTTAAATCTGTATTAAGACATTAACAGCATCTAAAATAAATCAGAACCATCTGTAATGTTGAGTGTTAAATAATTCAGATGAATCACTTGTACTTAAAAAGAGGATGAATCATGAGAAATACAGAAATGAAGTGTGAGATGCTTGCTTTTGTTTTTCCTCATTGTGTGGCTTATATTGTTTATGGTGCAATCAATGTAGATGACAAAGTATACCAAAACAAGTCCTTATGGGCTGTTAAGTAGACAGTCCCTGTACATTCACTAAAAACTGAATCTGTGTGGACTATATACCTTCTGCATACCTGCAAATTCCAAATGCTCTAGGGAAATGGGCCAAACCTGCACGTGACCCTGGAGTTGAATTTGGCCATTAAAAGCAAGCATGTGGATGAGACAGGTCAATGTGATTTATAGCTGTGGTGCCATAAGCTGAGTTGAGTCTTGGTAGGTAGAAAGACAGGCACAGGTCTTCACCCCCGGCCAAGGCTCAAATCAACCCAGGAGCACTACAGATCAGGGACACGGCATGGGGGTGGCGGAGCGTTCTGATGCTTTTTAGGGCCTAACTACATGTCTGAAGTTTCAGCCACAGCACACCTACATCATTTGTAATGTGTACCTTTTATACAGCACTGGCTAAGTGTTCATGTAGCTACATGTATGGTGTCTCAATAATTCTTCCAATAATTAAAAAAAAAATTAGCATCCGTGCTACCTTTTCCACTGTTCAAAAGCTTTGCACACATCTCTATTGATGCATCTTATTTGTCTGCTGTTTCTCAGACATTCAATCATAAAACAAAGCTCTTTTGCACTGTTATTTCACACATTTCACTTCTTGTTTCCTCTTTGTATCATTTCCACAATTTCAGGGGGGAGGGGTTTGGAATAACTCAGATGTTTTGTCTAAGGAGGTCTCCTCCCAATTTTCTTTAGATTTTCTTTTAGTAAAAAAAAAAAATAAATAAAAAAAAACCCAGTGACAACTGAATTCATGATCAAGGCTACCATTTATGAAAAGCTTTGGGGATAATCCCATTCTTTTCTCTACATATCCTTCAACAATTCAGAAATAAAAGCAAGGAACATGTTCAGAACATCCAGTTCTCAAATCAAGGAATACTACCATAGCCCCTTCTCTGTAGCTGTGATACACTGCAGAACATTCTGCTCTGCTTTCTGAATGATTTATTAGCTTATTCTGCGATTGCCTGTCTTCTCAAAACCAGAAGAGTGTTTGTTGTTTTGTCAAATGTATAATAGAAAAACATCATCGTCCTACAGTAGTTTATCCACAGTTCCAAATACACTGTAATAGTTGCAGTGTGAGAAATGGCAAGCTGCACACTGCATGGGGCCTTAGGGTCCATGTGCATACAATGACACTAACAGTGATGAATGCCTTCTCCACTCAAAGATTTAACTTCTAGAGATCCTAGGAAGGGAGCTGAACTCTGAAGAATGACAACTCTAGTAACTGACACAGGAAACATTTTAACGAAGCATCCCCAAAAGGCAAAAATTGGGATAGAACAGTGATGTGATTTCACAGGGATCATAAAATGAGGACCGTATCTGATCAACACAGGATGTTGGAGTGTCTCTCTACTTCTCACTCTGCCAAACAAAGCATGCATACACTTCAGATTAGAGGCAGGAAGTCACATGCTTGAAGCCTCCTTGATTTAAAAAAAAACTGCATACTCAGCTAAATCTGTCAAAGTGAAGAGGGTAGGGCTTCTCCCTACCATCTAGTTTCCTAAGTGAAGGGAATTCTTTTATGTGGAGAAGTATTCAGTCACGTGATACACCCCAGTCACCCCAGTTATCTCAGTGATAACTTAGCCCATATTGCTCAGACAATGAAGCAGTTTGTTCAGGAAATAGGAGCTGTATGTAGGGTTGCCAGAATCTTCTTCACCACTGGTGGGATGTTTTTGGGGCGGAGCCTCAGGAGGGCGGGGTTTGGGGAGGGGAGAGACTTCAATGCCATAGAGTCCAATTGCCCAAGCTTCCATTTTCTCCAGGTGAACTGATCTCTATCGGCTGGAGATCAGTTGTAATAGCAGGAGATCTCCAACTAATACCTGGAAGTTGGCAACCCTAGTGGTATGTAAAAGAAATGGTAAAAAACTGAGGTATCCATGTGTGCCTCACTCAAAGCTAGGCCAGCTCTATTTCTAGATTTCTGATTGGTTCCAGATTTTTACAGTCTTAATCACATTGCATAGTTTCTTGAATATCCCATCCTGGTGATTGTATTCAATCTCTGTAATCTACCTTGAGTTAGGGTTGTCAACCTCCAGGTACAAGCTGGAGATCTCCTGCTATTACAACTGACCTCCAGCTGACAGAGATCAGTTCACCTGGAGAAAATGGCCGCTTTGGCAATTGGACTCTATGGCATTGAAGTCCCTCCCCTCCCCAAACCCCACCCTCCTCAGGCTCCGCCCTAAAAACCTCCCACCAGTGGCAAAGAGGGACCTGGCAACCCTACCTTGAGTCCCAGTGAGAAATGGGGACTGTAAATAAATAAATAAACTGCAGCCCACTCGTGAGTGTCTATGGGATGTCCTCAGAAAAAAGAAAGATGGGCGGGGTAGGGGTAGAGCAGGCTTGGTGAGTATGAAGGGAGGAAAGGTACATGACAACAGAATATAGAATCTGTGAGGGCTTTTGGTGAGGGGAAAACAGCTCTGTAGAAGAAGGGAAGGGTAGAATAGCCATGCTAGATTGAATAAATGCAAGGAGGAAGGATACCAGCAAAGACAGTAAACCAGAGATGAGAGGCTTAGGGCAGGAAGTTACAGAAGGATGTACTGAGCTGGCAGGGGAAGCAGGAAAGGCAGAATATAAATCATGGGGAAAAGACAAAGAGAGACCAAAAAGAGAGAAGGGATTCAAATAACAGTTTGCCTGTTCTTGAAGCAAGAGCATTGTCAGTTGTAGTGACAATGGAAGGCAGTTCTGAGGTAGAAATTGGACCTAAAATGCCAGTTTCAACCTGGCCTTTTTATCCCCTGTAGTTCAATGGCAGAACAAAAGGATGCCATATCAGTGGCTATTCCAGGAGCTATGCTAATGGTGATTTCATAGTAAAGAAATCCAGAAATTCATCGAAAAGATTGCATATCTTTAGTGGTTCACTCAGGAAGGCACCTTGATTACCCTGTCAGTTGGTTGGGTATTCCTTTGGAAGTCTTCAGGAATGTCTGTTAATTCCCCAGTTGTTTGAGAGAATCTACATGTGTCTATTTGCACACACACAGTGCTCCAAGCAGATGGTCAGTTGAATACATAGGTATTGGGGTGGAACCCATGATTCTGCCATTCTATATGCACTATATTCATTTTTAACACCTGCGCAGTACTTATGTGATTACAATCATAATAGTATTATTTATATTATATGCTTGTCTTTCTAAAGTTCATTTTCAATGAAGAAAAGAAGGGGGCTGCACCATGGCAAAACAAAGGCAAGGAAACAAATGGTGCAGAGAGAAACATATTTGTTAATAATTTTTGCAACCCTTCACATTTCTCATTCAGCTTCACCAGGGGGAATTTTTTAGATTCTTTTTAGTAACGTCCCCCTGCATGCATTAAGGCAAAAATGGACTGTTCTCGCTGGTTCTGGCTTTGGAACAGCTCACTTTTGTCTTAATGTATGCAGGGGGACGTTACTAAAAAGAATCTGAAAGATTCCCCCTGATGAAGCTGCGTGCGAAATGCACAGGGGTTGCAAAAACTATTAAACAATTTATTTCCCTCTCCACCATTTGTTTCTTTGACTAAAGTACATTTTCAACATTTATTATTTCTCCTATTTATTTCTGACATAGGGAGCTTTGACTCTTCAACGCTTATATCCCAAAAATCTTGTTTGTCTCTAAGATACTACTAGACTTAAATCTAGCTCTTCTCCCATTTATAGTTATTGTTAAATATAATAGAAAATGTCCATCAACATCTGATAAAAACAATACTATTATGGTGCTGTAATGTTCATCTCCTAGAGTTATGTGTGGTGCTTTGACAATGAACTGAAATTTTTTTTAGACATGTAGGGCATGTTGGTGTCTGAGAAAGCATATTTCCAACAAAATCATATTGCTTGTATAGCCTAATGCAAGGCCAGCAATCAGCAGTACAAAACACGCGTGCTTGCGTGGACCTAGGTTCAATCCCTTGGCAATTCCAGATTTAAATCAAAAACAAATCTCTGATAGCAAGGCTGGGGATGAGCCATGCTGAGCTGGATACATCTGGGATACACAGTACTGGGCTAAGTGGACCATTAGTCTGAGCTTTCTATAACTTTACATCTATACCAGCAAATTAAGCTTGTATTTTGCAACAGATATCTATATTTCTGGAAGCTATCGAGAGTCCCCCATCACGGCTGATTCAACTATATGAAGAGGCCACAGAATTCCCACAATCCATAATTTTTACCCTTTTGGTTTTGCTTGCTCTATTTTGAAACATTGTCGTTTTGAGGTAAATGTCAAGTCCTATGTTTTGACTATAAAACATACCAAATGTTCTTTTTTCCGATGCTCAGGGAATATTTACAAAATTTCAACTCTGTAACTATTCTAAGTTTTGATAACCCTGCCAAGTCACTCAATGAGGCACAAGTGTCTTTATACATAAGATGATGGCAACAACATCTATATAGGTACATCTGTGTAGAGATCATCAGATGTGAGAACAGGGATGTTGGCTGCTTGGTCTAAGACAGGGGTCGGCAAACTCATTAGTCAAAAGAGCCAAATATCAACAGTACAACGATTGAGATTTCTTTCGAGAGCCAAATTTCTTAAACTTAAACTATATAGGTAGGTACACTGTTTATTTACTTAATAAACTTTAATTAAAGTTTTAAGTCTTAATTAAACTATAGGTACACTGAATAAAACTTGATATCATGCTTAATAGTGATCTTATTTATTGATAAAAATTAAATTCTAAGTCCCTGCCATTTCCCCCTTCCCGTCCGGAGTCCTTGTCTGGAGGCCTGGTCTACCGCCATAAAAGCCTATTGGTGGACCTGGCCTCCAGCTGAGTCCTATTGGGAGGCCAGGTCTACCCATTGGCTTTCTTGGCAGTAGACCTGGCCTCCGGAGGCCCATAGAAGCCAATTGATAGACCTGGCCTCTGAAGGGGGACTTTCCCCTCCTCGGAGTCCAGGTCTACTGCCAAGAAAGCCAGTGGGTAGACATGGCCTCCCAATGGGACTCAGCCGAAGGCCAGGTCTACCAAAGGAAGCCTGCGCCGCCCAACAGCTGATAGGCGGGGGGGCCAGGAACCGCCGAGCTGCCCGCCCAGCAATCGCATGACTAGAGGGGAGGGGAGGCTTTAGTCTCCCAACCATTGAGGGCAAGGGAAAGGGGGACCCGGCCATTCTCCACGGCAGGGGGGGAGACAGTGCGCCCACTCACCCGCTCCGTCTCTCTCTCAGGCGTGCCGGCGCGAGCGGGCGCAAGACCAGGGGCTCCAAACCAAGTTCGGAGAGTTGCACTCAACAGGCCAAAGAGCCGCATGTGGCTCTGGAGCCACAGTTTTGAGACCCCTGGTCTAAGATGCACTCTCTCCCACTGCCCATCAAGCCAGTTTTCTAGAAGGAGCCCAGAATTTCCCAGACAAATATCTACTTGAAGCAACTAAAAATATGTCAATTCATTGCAGCCTTGTTCTCGATATAGCTAGGAACTATGCTGATTGCTGAATTATGCTATTCTCCCAGCAGTTGACCCATAAGAACAAACAGGCTGCCATATTTTGTACCAGTTGAAGTTTCTGGGTAGTCTTCATGGCAAACCCCTCATTAAAACAGTTGAGCTTCAAGGTTACTGAAGCAAGGACCAGAGTGGCCAGATTGAATTGTCTCCAAGTAGGAGGAAATCTTTTGGATTTCTAGCCACCATATTTAATTGCTTCTCCAGTAACAGAGCAGGATCTCGCAATAATAGAATCATAGAGTTGGAAGGGATATAGGCAATAGTCCCAAGCGATAGTCCCAAGGCAATAGTCCCAAGCTCTTAAGCAAGTCTGTCAAAGAAAGATGCATCCTGAGTTTAACTCTCTCAAGGGCAGTCAACAACCTGCATCACCTCTGTCTTATCAGGATTCAGTTTCAGTTTACTCTCAGCAATCGCTTGACCACAGCAACTAGGCACTGGTCTGGAACAAAGAAGGCACCCCCCAGAAGCTTATTTAACAAGACATACAGTTAAGGACAACTCCATTAAGGTGCCTCATAAAGTTATTGAATACAGTGAGAGAGAACACCAGAATCCTCATAATAAATCCCACACCAGTTTGTGGCTGCTGCCACTGCTCTGTTTCCATTGCTACTAGGTAGGTAAGATGGCTGGGAAAACCATGACAGTCCCTGTGGCCATATGGCCAATGGGTGGTAAAGTGAACCTATAAGTTGTCTTTCTCCCCATTGTTTTCCTTTCTTCCCTTCATGCTGTTGACATAGCCAAAACATCTGGCTGGCCACTATCCAAGCCAGACAACAACTTTGGGCTGCAATCATCATCTTTTCACTGAAGGTGAACATTAGGAAGCCCAGGAAATACAAGTTTCAGCATCATCTCCATTTAAAATACATGTGCCAGCTTTAGCACTTTCCCCCCACGAAGGCAAGAAAGCAATTGCTGAGTATAGCATAAATAATCTTATTGTGCATGCAGATTTCTGGAACTGGAAGTAGTTGCAAGAACAAACTTTCATCAGAATGATATCCTTTGATGTAGAATTGAGTCTGCATTTCTCCTTTCATCTTTCCCTCTGCTCCCTCTAAAAATAGCACCTGGAGATTGAATGACCAAGAATTCTATAATTGGATGGGCATACAGAAAAGTCTCCAATTTGGGATACCCTGAGGTAAATCAGAGAGAGCAAAGAGGAGACTGCTGATTATTTTGTGAAGACAACCCAAGGAATCTAGCACAAAGGGACATTTCCTAATGCATTTTTCTCTAAGGTGTTATGTATCATTGTGTTTATACACACTTGGCTGGAGACTTTTTTATATAACTGGACAACTACTGAGGATAGTTTTACAACTCATTTATTTTGTATGGGGAAAGGAGCAAGTCAATTTACTCCGGGTTTCTCCCACCTCTGTGTGATGGTGAAGAAAAAAAGACCATAATTGTGTTCTTGTTTCAAGGATTTTTGTGCTGAGTTCTTTTAAAATACTATATTTAGAGCACCTAGCCAAAGAAAAAGTGAAGTACCAGCAAAAGGAGACTGTAAGGGTCAGTTTACAAACTGTTTGCACGAGAAATCCATTGATTGAATTCTCTTACAAATGCATTGTGGAAATGATGGTGCTCTCAACTCTTTGGAGTAAAAGTGGGATAGACATGGGATAAACAAGTACAGAGAAGAAGTTTTAGTCTGAAAAATTGAGGAGGGGTCTATACTGCCCAATGTGCCTTTTTTGAGTACATTTCGTCGTCATCATTGGGGTTAGCATCAAGAAAAAAAATTGTTATAGTTTTCTATCCTGGTTGGGATGTTCCCCATAATTGCTTATGTTTGTGTAGGCCATCGCTGGTTTGGAATTCAAGTCTGTGTGGTGTTTCAGGTTTCAGGTTTTGGTGCTTCAGGACCATCCCCATTAATGGGGAATATATTGGAGGGTTTGGGGCAGCTGTTTATAAAGATGATGGCACCAAATCTGCACAGAATACAGTCCTCCCTCTAATCAAAAGACCTTCCCCAAGTTTCAAGTGAATTGGATCAAGGGATTTGGTTTTACAGACTGCCAAAACAGATGCCTCTCAGCGCAGGCTTAGTTCTCTCCACTAATTCCCTACTGGGGGGAAATAGTACCAGCCACCAGCATTTAAAAAAAAAAAAAAAAAAACCTGCCTGCATTTATTTAATTTTCTTACTCTTACAGTGACTGACAAAATAGTTACCTTCCTGCTGAAAACTCTATTGCCTATGATTCCTTGTTGTGGTCTGTTGTTTATTTCACAAAGTGAGGAAGGAGATTGGCGGCTCTTACCTTATTCCCTATATTGTCCACTGAAGACCAACCAAGTTTCAAGGGGTATAATTGGACCAAAGAGTATAATTCTACAGGCCCCTGAACAAGGTTTCCTCAGGCATTCTACTTTCAAAGAAAAAGGGCTCTGCCCGCATGAAAGAGGGAGTGAAGGAGAACAGCAGCTCTCTGCAGATTGCCTCCAAAGAGGATTGACTGGGAGAACTCTGGGGTGCTTCCTTTCAATGTTCTAGTTGGAAGGGAGGGAGAAATGCCATTGCTTGGGAAACCAATGGAACCAGCTTGGGAAAAGCACGAGTGTACGTTGTATTACTGGTAAGTACCTAAACTTTTTTTTAAAAAAAGGATTTTAGGGGAGTTGATATGCCAACAACCCTGCATTTGTGTTACCATTCTGGGAAATCACTGTACCAACCCAAACTAGCAATTTCTGTGTATATATTTGGCTTGGGAATTTTGTTATACTCATACTTTTTAGATGGGGGGGGGGATATTTTCCTGCAGAGCTTGGATGTCTCAGAATATCCATATCTTGATGATTGCGTGGACCAGAAAGTGAAATTGTAACAGGAGATGAAGAGAGGGCAGAACTCCTCAATTCCTACTTTTCCTCAGTTTTTTCTCATGAGGGAAGTGGTGCTCAACATGGCATAAACAGAACATGTGATGAGGAAAGGGATTTGCAGCCTAGAATTGGCATTGGGGTAGTGCACAAACACCTGGTTTCTTTAAATGAAACAAAATCCTCTGGGCCAGATGAATTGCACCCAAGGGTACTCAAAGAACTTGCAGATGTAATTTCGGAACCTCTGTCCATTATTTTTGAAAAGTTTTGGCAAACAGGTGAGGTGCCAGAAGATTGGAGGCGGGCAAATGTTGTCCCCATCTTCAAGAAGGGGAAAAAAGGAGGATCCAGGTAACTACCGACACATCAACTTGACTTCTATACCAGGAAAAGTGTTCAAACAAATCATCAAACAGTCTGTCCTTGAGCATTTAGAAAGGATGGATCTGATCACTAAGAGCCAGCATGGGTTTCTCAAGAATAAGTCATGTCAGACTAATCTTATCTCCTTTTTTGAGAAAGTTACTACCTTGCTGGATCAGGGGAATGCTGTAGACATAGTTAATCTAGATTTCAGTAAGGCTTTTGATAAGGTTCCACATAGTATTCTAGTAGACAAATTGGGAAAATGTGGGTTAGATCCTATTATTGTTAGATGGATCTGCAACTGGTTGACAGATCGTACCCAAAGAGTGCTAGTTAATGGTTCCTCGTCCACTTGGAGAGAAGAGTCTAGTGGAGTTCCTCAGGGATCTGTGCTGGGCCCTGTGTTGTTCAACCTCTTTATAAATGATTTGGATGAAGGAATAGAGGGGATGCTTATTAAATTTGCAGATGATACTAAATTGGGAGGGGTAGCAAATACAGTAGAAGACAGAGCCAAGATGCAGGATGATCTTGACAGGCTGGAGAAATGGGCTAGAACGAATAAAATGCACTTCAACAAAGACAAATGTAAAGTTCTGCATTTAGGTAGGAAAAATCAAATGCATAATTATAGGATGGGGGAGACTTGTTTGAGCAGTAGTGTGTGTGAAAAGGATCTTGGGGTCTTAGTAGACCAAACACTGAACATGAGTCAGCAGTATGATGCTGTAACTAAAAAGGCAAACGCAGTCTTGGGCTGCATCAACAGAAGTATAGTGTCCAGATCATGCAAAGTGATGGTATCGCTTTACTTTGCTCTGGTTAGACCTCAACTAGAGTACTGTGTTCAGTTTTGGGCACCACAATTTAAGAAAGATGTAGACAAGCTGGAACGTGTCCAGAGAAGGGCAGCAAAGATGGTGAGGGGTCTGGAGACCAAGTCCTATGAGGAAAGGTTGAAGGAGCTGGGTATGTTTAGCCTGAAGAGGAGAAGACTGAGAGGGGATATGATAACCATGTTCAAGTATTCAAAGGGCTGTCATTTAGAGGAGGGTGCCGAGTTGTTTTCTGTTGCCCCAGAAGGTCGGACAAGAACCAACAGGTTGAAATTAAATCAAAAGAGTTTCCGTCTAGACATTAGGAAGAATTTTCTAACAGTTAGAGCGGTTCCTCAGTGGAACAGGCTTCCTTGGGAGGTAGTAAGCTCTCCTTCCCTGGAGGTTTTTAAGAAGAGGTGAGATGGCCATCTATCAGAAATGCTGATTCTGTGACCTTAGGCAGATGATGAGAGGGAGGGCATCTTGGCCATCTTCTGTTCACTAGGGGTGTGGAGGGGGGAGGTAGTTGTGAATTTCCTGCATCATGCAGTGGGTTGGACTTGATGGCCCTGGTGGTCCCTTCCAACTCTATGATTCTATGATTCTATGATTCTATGGGTGTCCCAATTTTGCTACTTTGCTATTTTGCCACTTTACTATTAGAATGAGTGATAGGAGTGAATGAATGTTCCATATTTTGTCATATTAGTTTATATATTTGTCAGTGGCTTTGGTTCCCTGCTTTTCACAACTGCTGTTTTAGAATTGTTTTGTATTGTGTATGCATGTTGTGCAGTTTCTGTGCACAATTTTTATGTTATTTATGCATACCTTATTCAACAGATATTACTATAATATGCATGTATTCTAATCTATATGCTGATTTATTAATATAGATATAATATTTTTCAGGGGGAAATCAGTATAAAGACACAGAAAGTGTGAAAGTAAAGGTTTGATCCACACAAGAGCTAAGCAAAACTGAAATCAGAATTTTTGGACTGAACAGCAGGGTTGGGAAATTTGAAATCCGCCTTATAGAGCAATCAGTCAAAATATGTTATCGGTTTCAAATATTTGTGTTGTTTTTAGTTTTAGCTTCCTCTTTATCTGGTAATTACATGCCATCTTGCTAACGTCTCTTGGCAGTTTCAATCAGATTAGTTATTTTTCAATTCTAAGCCTAAAAGGTTGCATGGAGTTTAGGCAAAAACAATTTTGTGCATTTCTTTTCCTGTTCTTCAATTGAGAAAAATTGTTACAAGAATGACAGGTATACGCATCATTATATTATCAAGGCATACTAACGGAAAAGGCCTACGACCCTGCCTACTTGTACTTTATTCTTCCTTTTTGATCCCCCCCCCAAAGTCAACAAAAATAATGAATGCCTTATCTTTTCTCTCAAGATGGTGAAAAGCAAAATGTGGCATGCTTCATTTAAAGGCACGGATTTCATTGCTGAAGCCTTCTGACAGTAGATACTGTTAAATCTCGGCATTGACTATCATTACCCTGGAGTGATTTTCACTTACTTTGACCAATATTAAGCCCAGGTAAAGGAAGTGGAAGGGGCAGTTGTCAATAAAGCAAGTGAGTTGATTCAGCTGAATTTTCTCCAAAAGTGTTTGTATTTGTACGCTGGTGAGATTAATCAGGAGAGTAACAGTGTAAACCCATGCAAAGTTAGTCTAATCTAAACACACATGAAACACAAACATCAATTACTTAGTATTCTGCTTGGTCCTGAAAAGTCGAAGTTTCTCTCATATACTTATGTAAAATGACATTACATGCAACTTCTGGCCAAGCCACCCAAAACTCAAAATGTTGAATTGCAAGAAGTTTCATTTGCTTTACAAATTCAAACTATGTTTTTTAATTGTACATTTAGAGGCTTGTTGATGAATTTTAAGATTTATTTATTTTATTGCATTTTTTATTTATAAGGTAAGCTGATACACAGAAACTAGATATTATGTGAGATGTTTATTCTTAGATATCTTGAGTCTTTTAAAAGTCTAGAGAGATTTTAAAATTTGAAATGCATCCTGGAAAGTTACCAGTTTCTTTTGTGGAGCACCAGGGGTATAAAACCCTTTCCCCTCAAACAGAGTTACTCTTAGGGTTGCCAACCTCCAGGTAATAGCTGGAGATCACCTGCTATTACAACTGATCTCCAGCTGACAGAGATCATTTCGCCTGGAGAAAATGGCCGCTTTTGCAATTGGACTCCATGGCATTGAAGTCCCTCCCCTCCCCAAACCCTGCCCTCCTCAGGCTCTGCCTCAAAAATCTCCCGCCAGTGGTGAAGAGGGACCTGGCAATCCTAGTTACTCTCAGGATATACAACCACAGGCCTCCACATAATGCATAAGATTGGACATTAAATTCACCTAATTCCCTCTTGGTTGTACCTAAACCCCCACCTAAATAAATTCTACATTATGGGAAGCATTCTTAAAATTAGAGGGGGAAATGAATTATTGGTCTTCCAAGAAAATGTCAGAGGGCAAAACTTATTAGGAGACCTCTCAGCCTTCCCCATAGGGCTCACTTTCTGGCTAAGCAACCCAAGCAACTGTTTGGGGCAGTGTAATGAGGAAGATACCAATACACTACAGAGGCTTAGCTCAGTCTCAGCCATCAATGACACAGAAGATGATAGGCATCAATGTTTGGATTTGCTGGCCCCTCCTGGCCAAGCACATGCCAAATGGTGGCATGGGAGGAGGCAATACATACCACTTTGGGTTACAAAATCCTCGAACTAGCCATGGTTCCCAAAGTTAATTTCTGATCTCCTTCAGTCTTCAAGAAGATAAATGTGGTGCATTACATGTGTTATAAAACTCACATGGTTGCATGGTGTGAATTAGACATGTGACATATTTATGGAGATTGCATCTGCCGCATATATTCATATGGGCACCATAACACCTAATTTCCAGAGACCATAATTCCACTCAATGCTTGTAGTGTGTTATTGTTTGTTTAGCTTTTTTAGATATTTCAAGGAGTGAAAAAACAAAACCTCAGAAATTATCTTATGAATTGTCAAACACAGAATTTTTCCTGATGATTCCTGAGAAAGAATCTTCCAATTTCATTAAACTTTTGTTACAGGTGAAATTTAAGCAGCAACTCTAGAAAAAGCTGACTTTTAAACACTGAAACACTAGAATGCTTCTTACCTTTACAGCGCCTCTAATAAAAGAAATGGTGCTATTAGACGCCTTACCTTAGCAGCCTTTAGTGAGGTAAGATGACATTAGGGGCTTCGGGAAGCCATAAATAAATCAAGGAGTACTGTCTAGAAACTATTCTTTCCATTTAAAAGAAAGGTTAACTTTTAAGTGCATCATTTATTTAACAGTCACTACACCACTGGAGAGACTTTTGCTCTCCAGAGCAGCACTTCAACCACAGGTCCTTTTACTCTGTCACATGCCTTAATTGATAACTTTGCAGTGGAGATAGCAAATTAAAATAAATGCACTTATTTCTGTGGCTGCTTTTACTCCTCTGAGATCTTTGGGAGTAGAAACCTCCACTCCTGGAGCACTTTTTGAATCAAGAAGTTTTATCCCCCCCCCTCCTTTTGTTCTTTGTTTTCTTAAGGAAGATCAATGAGTTAGAGTAATTCTAATTAGTCTTGGACCTGCCATACCTCAGGGAGCCTTTCCTGCATAGGGTTGCCAAGTGTCCGGTGGCTCGGGTAAAATCCCACCGATCCACCGGGCTGCCCGTCAACCAGCTGAGGGCCGGCGGGCACTGTGTGCACGCGCGCACACAGCACACGCATCATGCGCACACGTCACTTTTGGGTTTACCCGGAAGCGACGCAGACGCTCTGGCAACCTCGGCTAAAACTCTGTGGAAACCATAGAGTTTCAGCCAAGATCGCTCGCATCACGCACCTTGGCCGCAGCCCCGCAAAGCTCCAGCCGGTGGAGCTACGAGGCTTGGCAAGCCTATTCCTGCATGATCCTCTTCCTTGTCCATTAAGGAAGGTATATAGGGTTGCCAACCTCCAGGTGGTAATTCAAAATAAAAGCACCAGCAAAAATATATACCCAATAAGGAAACTTCGCCGTCCATGCATACAAGGAAGGTACACTCCTTCATGATTTGAATGCACAAAAGGACTGATAAAGCTTGAAAAAGTATTGCATGAAATGGAACTATACCGGATTTCCATTGCACAACGTCCAGTTTCTGCTGCCTAAACTGTTGCATTTGCACTTTATATGTTTGGACTTTAAAGAGCTGAGCTATAGTGCCTAGCATTTACTCATTCTGTAACGCCTTTGCATCCTTATATTGGGTCTTTTAGACCACTTGTTAAAATTATTGTGTTTATCTGCTCAATTTAGGTTGTGTCAGCAAGAATTCACTCTGAATATATTTTTCTAACAGCATTTGCATTGCATTATATTTTCCTTATTGGGTATATATTTTTGCTGGTGCTTTTATTTTGAATTGCCAAAACTTCTGAGTAGCACTTGTAGCCGTCTTTGACTACTAACCTCCAGGTGGTGGCTGGAGATCTCCCAATATTACAACTGATCTCCAAATGACAGAGATCAGTTCACCTGGAGAAAATGGCCGCTTTGGAAGGTGGACTCTTTGGCATTAAATCCCACTGAAGTTCCTCCCCTCCCCAAACCCCATCTTCCTCAGGTTCCACCTCCAAAATCTCCAGGTATTTCCCAACCTGGAGCTGGCAACCCTAAAGGTGGGTGACACATGCAGGAAGAAGGGCCTTCCCAGCAATCAGAAATACACTTCCCACAGAAGCTCACTAGCCAGGGCTGCCAGAGAGGGTTATCCTCTGCCATTCGTCCCATTGCCCACTGCCACTCTGAGCAATGTTTGTATGGTTTTTTTTTTTTTTTTAAACTGGCTGCTGCCTGCTGCCTCACATCACTTCTGTAAAAAACAAACAAACCTGAAAGTGACAAAGGATAGCTCTGGAATCACAATATCCCTTATCACTTCCATTGTAGCTCCAGGAAACACCAGAAACGGTATGGTTTTACCATAGAGTTTCCACCAATTCCTAGAGCTATCTATGTCACTACTTACATCTTTGTCCACAGGTGTTCCACAGGTGTTCCACCATTTACCAGCTACTGCCTGGAAGTCTTACGACTGGCTCCTTTAATATTTTTAAATTACTAGCTCATTATTGCTTTCCCTTACATTATTGAGAGATATACTGAAATTCTCATCTGAATTTCTTGCAGTCTACTCCCAAACTGCTGTTTATTTGAGCTCCACTCAGAACCAAGTCTAGGGTCTCTACTCCTCTTGTTGTTTCTGTGACCAGCTACCCAAATGCAGTCATTTATGATGTCCAAAAACTTCATCTATACAGTACGACTTGAGCACACAATTACCCAGTCAATGTGAGGGTAGCTGAAGTCACTAAGTAGTACAACATTTTCTGCTTCAGACACCTCACTTATTTCTGTTATCACTGTTTGAAGGACCACTTCTATACGTATGAGCCTGCTCATGATCTAAGATCGTGAAAATTTATAAAGGTGAAAAAAGTGCAAAAGGTGAATAATATATACAATAAAGATACACACAAGCACAGATACACGTTAACAATGAACTCCCAGCAGAGCTCAGCAATCAATCAAAGGATATCATGATCTTAAATAGTAGGTAAGTCCAAATTCATTATCCATTATAGTCCAACAAAATTCTTTTCTTCTATGGTTGTATGTCAAATATCTGAGTAGCTGGGTGACAAGTAAAAATTGCAAAGCCAGAACGAGGAGACTTCAGGACGTGTCGTCTAGATCAAGATCACGTTTCGCACATGGCTTCATCAGCTATATGTATCCATCAGATTTTCTTATAATAAATAAGGTCTTAAGGAGGACCAGTTGGTCTTAAGGCAGTCAAAAGAGTCTTTCACCTTTATAAATTTTCACAATTATTTGATATTGTTGTGAGTGCTGTTGGGGATCTCTTCCATTATCTTTACAGCACTGAGCCTTCAGTTCTATCCATGATCTAAGATCAGCTATTGGTGACTTGCTCTGTGTCTGCATGAATACCACTGAGATTGCCAGGTATTCAGGACATTTTCAGCCAAATTAAGAGTTCCATCAGTTCCCTTCCATTTTGGATTATAAAAACAATTTTACTGTACAAGGAGTCTGATGGCTTTCCACTTGAAGCTATTTTATTCTGGCTACTGATTTTATAATCACCTTCCTATTTTTTTGTAATGTCTGCTGCTTTTAAAATGTGATTGCTTTCCCAACGATTTCTTTTATTCTGCTAATAGCTGATGTTTTTATAGTATCTAGATTTTTAAAATCTGTTAGTAAGCCATCTGGTGTGCCATTTGTATAGCAGAAAAATGAGGCATCAATAACCTAAATAAACTGCTGCCTATCAAAACCAAATGATGCTATGTCAAAGGTGATGGAGGTGAGGGATGAAATTATCTTTCATAACAGTTAGAAAGAGGGAAGGCTTTTCAAATTATTTTAAGTAGGGTTCTGTAGTCCTTAAATCCGGTTAGCTTTATTCTTTTGGCATTACGCTTCATAGATACTTGGGAGGATGCAGAACGCAAACTTAATGATAGGAAAGAAAGGAAAGTTGTCAGGGTATTAGAACATCTGCAGACTAGGAAAAGGTTCTGGACAGTCAAATCTGTCTTTTTAAATTCTAAGGGTTGTGCAAAAGATAAAATAAGCCTCATACACAGAAACTGACAGCAACTAATTTTCAGTAATACATTAGGCCTGACAATGATAGCTTTAAGTGCCATCTCAGAGGGGATTTTGCCAGGCTTCTGTGTCTCACTAGCTGAGTCAAGGCAGGCATTGAAAACACAGCTCTTGAATACAGACATAATAAAGAGCTTTGGAAATGTAAATGAGAAAGCACAAGACAGAGCTTTTTTCCCCTGAGGGGCAGCAACAATCTTAAGGGAGTATGGTTTCCCTAACAAGACTGCCCCATCCTACCTTCAAAGAAGTGATGGGAGGTAAAGTTAGAGGAGGTTTAGCATTACCTAATTTTTAACTTTATGCTGAAGCGGCCGCTTTAGTATGGCTAAAGGACTGGATGAACTTATCTAACTCACGTTTGTTAGATCTTGAAGGTTTTAACAATATAAGTGGATGGCATGGCTATTTGTGGTATGGTAAAATCAAGATACAAGCATCATTTCGTAACCATATAATCAGGTCCTCCTTATTTCATACTTGGATGAGATATAAACATATTCTTGAACCAGTAACACCGATGTGGATATCACCTCAAGAAATGTTGACATTACGCCCACTTAGATTGGACAAATTTATTACCTACCAAGAGTTAACTAACTGGGAAGGGAAAAAAAGCTCACTAAAAGACTTTCAGTTACTTAAAGACGATTTACAATGGCTTCAATATCATCAAATTAAATCAGTATTTACACAAGATATGAAGAATGGATTCTCTAAAGAAAAATCGCCTTTTCACAGGATGTTATTAGATAATAACACTCAACTGATCTCTAAAATGTATAATCTTCTTTTAACAATTTATTGTGAGCAGGAAATAATTAAACCAACAATGATTAACTGGGCTCAAACTGTGGGACATGATATTGCTTTAAATAAATGGGAAAGATTATGGGCGAAAGACCTGAAAGGAATAAATGCGCAGTCAATTCGAGAAAATATATATAAAATGATGTATAGATGGCATTTAACACCTAAGAAGATTGCAAGGATTTATAAAGTGACATCCCCTAAATGTTGGAAATGTAATAAAGAAATTGGTTCTTTTTATCACATGTGGTGGACCTGTGATAAAGCTAAGGAGTTTTGGGATATGATTTATAATGAAGTAAGGCTGATAGTACAAAAAAATATACCCAAGACACCAGAAATGATGCTACTAAGCATGATACCTGATGACTTGTTAACACAAAGGACTTTTCTGATTTATGCTACAACAGCGGCAAGATTGCTCTTTGCAGCGAAATGGAAAGGGGCAGAAATCCCAGGGGAAAAAGACTGGATTTTGAAAATGTTTGAACTGGTGGAAATGGCAAAACTTACAGCCATTTTAAATCAAAAAGACAATGCACGATTTATGGGGGAATGGGAGGCTTGGATGAAATATTGTCAATATGAATTAGGACTGGGGGAAATGGAAGACTACCTTTTAATCTGATCTAAACGATACTATTAATATCAAGAATTACAATTAATTATACTTATAGAATATGTTATATGAAACTTAACTGAGATATAAGAAGATCAGACCAATCACGATGGGTTAGAATACTTTATTAAGAGGCGGACGGAGGTGATGGTGAAGTCGAAAAATTTTCCGTTATCTGGTAGTTTATAACGTATATAAGAAATTACAACAACATCTAGTTAGGATTTAGAATTACATGTTATATGTTATTGGATTATAAAATCCAATAAAATTTTAATAAAAAAAAAAGAAGTGATGGGAGGGTTGGATTTTGGCTGCCAATGGCAGGAACAGAGATCCAGTCTCCATTCATCCTTGGGCTTGACGTATGAGAAGTGGGCCCAAGGGAAAGGGGACTTATAGGGACTGGGGCGGGCAGTTCCTCCATCTTTGAAAACAAACAGAGGAGACTTCGGAGCTTTGGAAATGTAAAGAAGAAAACACAAGACGGAGCTTTTTTTTCCTGAGGGGTGGCAACAATATTAAGGGAGTATGGTTTTCCTAGCAAAGTGAAGAAGGCCTGCTTTAGATGCTCTGTTAGGTTGGCCAGAGACTCCAGTGATTCCTAGAATGGACTGACGTCACATCCAGTTTTTCCCTGGAAGTGACATCATGGCACTGCCTGATGATGACTTTTTAGATCATTTTTTCTCCCTCTGGCTAAAGGAAACCAGGGGTGGGGGAATCCCTGGCCCCAATGGGAACCTGAAAGCCCTCTGTTCTATGAATAATGTAGTTGTGATGAAAACTGCTTCTGCATGAGGGAGGCTCCAGACATCAGCCGTACAAGAGCTCACAATGTGGAGTCACTCTGGTTTGTGGAAAGAAGAGTAGCTGCTTGCTAGAGGGAAAAAAATCCACTTGCCAACATTGGCAATCCATAATCAGGGAATAACAGATAAATTAATTTCCCCCTTTGGTCTATTTATTCACTTGTGGTGTTAGTATTTTAGTACTGTGTCTCCCTGGAGGCAGTTAGCACTGCATGCAACTAGATCAGAACCCGGGGAAAAGAGTACAACATTATACATCGTATGCAGATCACAGGCAAGTCCTTTGCTGTGGCAACTAGGGATGCTCACATACCTGCTGGTTCAGCCCACACTCTGTTCACTGGCTGTGAACATGGACCCCATTTTTATCAATTAGTTCAGAAGTTCACAAACAGTCTGAGCCTGTTTGTCCAGGTACTTTTCATGTATTTAAACAAGTACAATCAGCAATAGAATGAAATCAGCATTGTTTTACGAGTGTGCATTTTCATATAGCCCTGATAAGAGCAACTGTATTCCTCCCCGCAAGGACCTATTGTCACTGCATGCCACTCAGTAGCTAATCGAATAAATATACAGTGAGAAAAATCAATCGATCAGCTTGCAAATATAAATAAGCAGCCTACTTTTTAAAATCTTACTGCTTGGTATTCATTTAATCCCACATTGTCAACATTATTTCACACATGTGCATTTCCTCCCACATCATTGTCTCCACATAATCTAAAGCACCCACAGGAAAGGAAACTTCATTACCCTAGCTTCTGCACAACCCAAAGCTGTTTGACAGCCATTCGGGGAAGACAGAAGGCATGTTTGCCATGACGTTCATGGCATCCTCCCTAGTGGCTACCACTGGCAAATGGGTTAAGAAAAGAATTCTGAAGGTTGACAGAAAAAAAAGACTAGCTTAAAAAGGTAATGATGCCACTAAGGATATTTACCCAGTGCAGAATACAAATCTGTCTAACTCATAATATATATCTGTATTGTATGCCTGAAAAGTTCTTATCCTGTTTGGAATAGCAATTAAGTTTCTGAACATTTGCTGATCAACCAGGATCTCATGTCATTCCCTAGGATGTCTGATGTCTCTCACCCCCAAAATATCCCATGTCTTCATGTGTATAAGCTTGCTTGGCAGTCTCACAAGTATAAGAAACTCTGGGATATACAATGTCTATGGTGCTCAACACACCTATTAACATTATTTATCTTGGAAATGTCCATTTCCTGTCATCCCCAGCATGTCTCTTCTGCATGGCAGAAGAATGGATGCTTCTCATAGCGGTATCCTAGTTATTGCTGCCAGCAACAGGTACATTTTGGGTGCAGGAAAGGAATTAGGACTCATGCACTCGAGAGCAGGATACATGTGGGCTCATGAGGGAGGTGTTTGGATTGTATTTCTGACTGGAAATACAACTGCATTTTAGAAATGAGCTAAAAAATATAAAACTTGCTATTGGCCAAGTGCATTCTAAATTGAGCAGAAGATAATGCAGAGAAAAATCTGTATTTATGAATGAGTGAAAAGGCATAGAGCTATTGTGCTAGCCTTATTAAACTCTTAATGCAAACTCTTCCAGCATTTTTTTGGCATGAGGAAGCCCCACCAAATGTATTTATCTAATGTTGCTAGCTCAGATGCTCTACGGAACACACCTTGGCTCTATACCTTCTTGCTTTACACCTCTTGAACTGGTGCAATCCAAATTTCTTAGAGCTGCCCTTCCACTCCCGAGATGTGTGTCAAATTCCCTAATCCAATTGGAAACTGGTATGATGAGGGTAGAGGCAAAGGTCTGCTTATCCTTTCTCTATATATAGTTTAGGATGAATCTTAATCCTAGGGGTCTTTTGCCACTGGTACTGAGTGACTCCTTTAGGTCAAGATGGATCATCGCTATAGGGGATAAACTAAATAGTTTGGGACTTGCTCCATCAGCACTTTTGCAAATGGGTATGGACCAAGCTAGAGTAACTATAAATGAAAGAGTCAAAGATATTGAGCATCAAACAGATCTCTTGAGATCCGCTGCATTTATAGCACCTCAACATTCCAGGTATCTTCTTGAACCAGCTACATATTTATACTCCCTGGAAAGGAACACACATAGGAGGACCTATACTCTGGCCAGATGTGCAGCCCTACCATATTAGATGGGAGATTTAAGAAGATCCCCAGGGCGGAGACACTTTGCCCGTGTAACACAGGGGAGCTGGAAACCATTGAGCATGTATTTTTTTAGATCTCCCCTCTACAAGTCAGCCTGCTTCAATATTATTGACCCTTTGATTAGAGAAATGGGCTCTGGTGATGAGGGTGAATGGACCAAAAGGTTTCTGCTGGGCGATAGCTCACTAATCACCCCCCAGGTCGCAAAATACTGTGCAGTAGCAATGAAGCTACGTCACCTTAATGTACTTAATCCGGGGAAATGTAAAATTGGGTGATTCCTAATTTTGTTGGCCTTGGTTGTAAACATCTACTCTGTGTGGTCAGTTTCTGTTTTACTTGTTTTTTCTGGCATACTAGCCACAAATAAAATTGATTTACTTATCTAATGTTGCCTTTGGCAAAATCTGCTAACAACTTAAAGCTGTGAGAAACCTAGCTGAGAAATTTCAGCAGTCTTCTTGAAACTTCATGAACTTTCAGAAAACCATTTAAATTAGGACAAAGCCTGCCAATTGCCCTGAATTTCACTTTAGATGTTGTTTCTGTGGCTGCCACGCAGGCCTTTGGAACCTGGTTGCAAGACCTGATATGTTTGTATAAGGTAAAGGTAAAGGTCCCCTGTGCAAGCACCTGGTCATTCCTGACCCATGGGGTGACGTCACATTCCGACTTTGTTTGTGGGGTGGTTTGCCAGTGCCTTCCTCAGTCATCTTCCCTTTACCCCCAGCAAGCTGGGTACTCATTTTACCGACCTCGGAAGGATGGAAGGCTGAGTCAACCTTGAGCCGGCTACCTGAAACCGACTTCCGTCGGGATCGAACTCAGGTCATGAACAGAGCTTTTGACTGCAGTACTGCAGCTTAACACTCTGCACCACGGGGCTCCTATGTTTGAACTGGGAGGAAATATAAGATTACCTAAAACTAGGACTCTTGGGCCACCACTTTTCTCTGGTTAAAAACAATTAAGCATAGTTTGACATATGTAAAAAATATCCTTGAGTTTGGATAGTATGAAGTATTCAAAGCAGGAAAGTGCCTTATAAACATTTAGGATAATGAGAGAAGTGAGTGGTGTAAGGTGAGGTAGCATGGTTAGAATAATTACACAGAAGCACTTCCAAAATCACTAATATTTTGGATTTACAAATATACTTTGATGATCCTTAACCAAAGGTTCTCTCACTACAACCTTGTCAATCTCTGGGTGCATGAATAGATAGGCTGCAAAATGCAAATGGTCTGGATCACTACAAAATATATGTAAGTTCCTCTCAAAATACTGCCTTTTAGAAGGATATCTCCCTCACTGCTGAGCTTTAAGGCAGGCATCCAGAGTTCTCCTAGTGGGTTAATTAAATTAAGTCAATGTTTACATTATTTATAAGCATTGTTATTTCAATTTTCCTATGTGGTAAAGGTTTAAGAGGGGTTCAAGCATGCTGTCATATTGGGCATTCAAAATGAAGCCATTAACCAAAGGGAAATCGTTTGATCCAACCCGTGCTCTCTTTCTCCCTGACTTCTAATTACCGCTCCATCAATATGTATAAAGTTAAGAACAAAGGCATAAAAGAAAATGCTAATGTGCGTCTTCGACAGAGTTTTGCAAGTTCTAGACACCCTGGAGAAGTGGGGAATTTGATGTTTTACTTTCCCCAGGGAAATATAATGAATTAGGTTGTCATCATATAATTCCTATTTTATTGGTGTTAAACGCTCAGCAATAAGAGCTGTCAAGTCTACTGCCCCTAATAGGGAGGAGGGAAAATTCCCAGGGACAGCCAGCCAGGAGGGTAGGGGGATATCTCTAAAAAAGATTCATTTTTAATTTGAAAATGCTTTTAGGAACAGAGGTAATTTCTTTAATTCTCCTGCTCCATAAATAATCTGTTTGTCTTGACATATAAAAAAGCCAAACAGAATAACTAATAACTAATGAACTAAATAGGTAGCATAGATTCCCCCTCCCCCCTTTCTTTGTGATAATTTGTCATGGTCAATGGCTTTAATACCCATTCCACCATCCTCAGCAATTTATGATTAAAAGTCAGAAAAGTAGCCAGCAGTTCCTTGGCTGTTTTCCAGCATTCATAAGAATGCAATTATTGACCATAATCTCATCAGGTAAAAAGCTCTTTGAAGTCTCACTGAGTTCAATGAAATAGTTAAAAGTACTACTGAAATAACAGCATTTAAACCAGTGCTCCAAAGTATTTCACATACTTTGTTTTGTAATCTTTGTAACAGCCCCAATATTATAGATTAGGGGAGGGTCAATGAGGCAGCAAGACAGTGGTATGCCTAAAGTGACCTACTTAATTTGTAGCAGAGGTAAGTTTTGAACCAGGGACCTTTCAGATCACAACATGTTGCATAACCACTGCATTACACCAATGAGAACTAAAAGTGCTTCCCATGACCATGTGGAGAAACAATTAAAAAGCGTAGACTGGAAACTGCATCCTTTCTGAAATTAATTTTAGGAATTCTCCAAACCAGAAAGTAGGCACAGGAGAATACGGTGAAGAATGAACACACATAGAAATTGTTGGATAGAATGGGGACTGGACTGTATCCACTGTCTTTGTTTGGTTTTGTTTATTTAATTTCCTTTACTTAAACATTTCTGCCTTATCTGCCTTAAGGAAGCAAAGAATGTTGCAGCGAAGTGGCAGGGACATCAATTATAATAGTCCAATTCACAATATTTAAATGCCAATTAAAATGCACGAGTTACAAATTTAAAAGAACTCAAGATTTAAAACACACCAGATCAACAAACATAGGAGTATAACAAGTACAGCCCAGTCTTCTCAGACAATGCTCTTTGGAGTAAGACTTCCTTAGAGCTTTTTTCACCCAAGCTTTTTAACCCACTTAGGCTTCTAAAGCCAGACACGGTTTCACACACCTGAATGCTTAATCACTGTGCTCCCACAGTTAATTGAGCCAGGCTCTGACAACTCACACTGCCATGGGCATGACCCACACTGCCATGGGCATGACCATCCGATCAGGTGGCTGGATTCCATGTCCAACCCTGTCGGCCTATCTGTATGTACATAAGATTGATCAGTGGCAGCACACTGCCATCCAACACAAATCTATATACTACGCACAACGGCCACACTCTGTAACAATTGGGGTCCCCCTCCCGAGAGGGAGGATTGTGTAAGACCTCTTAGAATGAATTACCTCATGATTGTGTCATGACCTCTTAGAATGAATTACCTTTCTTTTGAAGAACCACATTTGAATTTGAAGCATTGGGAACCTTAGAAAAATAAATCTGGATACAGAAATTTGCTTAATTATGGAGTTGTAAACCTTAATTACCTGTGTATGTTTTAGTCTTAAATTGATATGCAAATATGGAAAGCTTTCTCAATATATATTGCCGTAAAGAAAATAGTGGTGCTTGTGTGCTAAAACAATGTTGTTTTACTGCAGCAAACATCATTGCTTTATTATCATTATACCTGTTTAAGAATGTCATTGGTCATGGTAAAGCTTGACCATTCAAGTACAGGTGAAACCCTTGACAGGCAGCAGTGTGTTAATGTACTGCCTACAATGCTGCAAAAGGAGCATCTTCACCCATGCTTAATCCAACCTCCTTGAAATGAGTGGCTGGCACTAAAGCCCCCCAGACAGCTTAGACGCTCAAGTGGGATTTGTGTCCAACCATGTCATTGTTATTATAATGGAAAACACATTGTGCTAATGCCAGATTTCTGAAGCAATGAGGCCCCTTTACAACAAATGCAATAGTAATTCCAGGATTTGTGTAGTATATGCCGTAAGCTTTCTCTTAAGGGTGGATTTACACTAATCACGTAAAAGGATTCACCACCACCACTGACACACCCAGTTATCCCTCCTTTTATTAAGAAGTGGTCCTTTACTGCATTTATCTTTGAAATCGAATTCTAATAAAGAATACACGTAGAGTAAGAGTGTTACTCTAAAGTACAATGAACAATGTGCGCACAGGGCAAAAATGATACTACCTTTACATAGTCTACTCTGCCTGATTTGTCACTTGTTTTATTTTCCTTTTCAAAAAATGTTGTGTTATAAAATTGCAGCGATGGACTGAGACTCCTTTTTAAAGTCCAAAATGCAGGATTGTATTTACTTGAGAGATTCCCAGCACCTATCATATGCTGTGCCATCTCTCTAGCCTTATATGTGGCTGCAGCTTCTCAATCATGTTCATTTGAATGGTGGGGAAAGCCACAGCCTTTTGTTAGAAGCCAAGGCCTGTTCAGAGGTTGACAAAAATACTTTGGGGGAGGGGTCCTACTCTACAATGAAGGAAAGGAACATCACTAGTAGTGTTTTTGGTTTTTATTTTAGTTTGGAAAGCAAATGTGTGTGTGTGGGGGGGGTTCTGCTCTGTCCTAACACTATGGCAGAAAGAGGGGAAGCTATAACAAAGCCTTATTTTATTTTAAAAAACTGTGGTATGTGTTTGAGACCTTGGGCCTGTCTCAAAAAGCAGATCAACAAATCCCCCCAAAGTATACCAATATCCATTTATAACACACAGTTATTATGGAATCCCAAGCTTCACTGCCCTATGTAGTCTAACCAACATATTTGGATAAGACTGCAAACTATTTTCTTGCTTGGGAATACCAGGGAAGCCTTCACTGAAAATGTTTCATTAGTGGTAGCCGGGGAGATCTTGGGTTAGATCATACACAGCACCCACAAAAGCTACTCATGGATATAGATCTTTCCCACCTTTCTCAGGCAGGGCCTTGTGACCCTGCTTCCAAAGTGGGAGTCAGGGAATGTGTGGATAACACAGGGGGCTGCATTGTGAGGGGAGACTAAGTAAAATTGTACCTATCCTTCTTCTGCCAGGTGAATCTCCATGTCCATGAACATGCTGAGCTTGCAGGTCATAGGACCCAATGCACTGCAATTGCCACTACTGATCAATATTTCCTGATAGCTACATAAGTTAAGAAATGCATTAAACTGCACACAAAGAATATGGTCCTGAAACAATTTTTAATGCAACCCATTCCCCTACCACTTATACCATTAGGGTTTATGGCTTTAAAGGTTTTATTTTGTAATAAATTGGTTTCCCAGGGTGAAGTCTGCAAAGATTGCTGTTAATGTTATTCTCTTGTGCCTGTGAATTATGCAATATTAATTATCACACAGAGACATCATGGTTGCAAAGACCTCTGTCTGGATCTTTCAGCTCAGAACATGATGCAATCAAACAATGTAATAACCAGCATAGGAACACTTCCGATTTCTCTGCTGAGAGCAAAGTCAACATTCACTAGGGCATTTACATTTGCAGTCCTATAGAATTTACTTGGGAGAAAGCACCATTTAACTCAATGGAGCTTGCTTTCCAATAAACAGGTGCAGGTCTAGGTTGTAACTTATTATGAAATGCAATAGGAATAAAGCCTTGGATCAAGTCCAAGCAGCTGAGTTGGCAGGATTGTAATTATTACAGGAGTACAAGTTGGGGGGAAAGTCAGAACTAGGTTTTTAAATATTATTATTGCCAAATTCTTAGTAATCTTATTCCACATTTTCATTTAAGCGGCTGTATCAATGCAATTTCATTGGTGATATGTATGATTTATGACTGAGCAGACAACAAGGAAAAGGGGTCTGCTGGCCTTAAATGCAAAACCAAGAAGAATAGACTCCCTCAGTGCATATTAACACAATGCTGTATAGATCCAGCTTCTTTAATGTATCGTTTTGCTTTTAGCCCTCAGCCTGCAGCCAAATTAGTTTCAACAGCTTGCAGTGGACAGAGACCAATTATCAACCCCCTTCTCTCTTTTTCTCGCTGCTTAATAGGGCTACAAATAATGGTTAGAAATTATACTGTTGGTCAAAATGCCCTACTCATGTGATCTCCAGAGTAGCAACTGGAATGATTTAAATGATCAGACATAATCTGTACCGCTCAGGGGGGAAATAACCCCTTTCAAATACACAAAAAAGAGGAAAGAGGATTGTGAACAAGAGCAATAGGCCAGACGTTTTACAGCCCAATCCAATGCATGTTTACTTAGATGAAGTCCCATTGGCTTCAATGATATTTGTGTGTGTGTTAAGTGCCGTCAAGTCGCTTCTGACTCATGGCGACCCTATGAATGAAAGTCCTCCAAAATGTCCTATCTTTGACAGCCTTGCTCAGATCTTGCAAATTGAGGGCTGTGGCTTCCTTTATTGAGTCAATCCATCTCTTGTTGGGTCTTCCTCTTTTCCTGCTACCCTCAACTTTTCCTAGCATAACTGTATTTCCACATGTTTACTTGAGACTAAATGGTCTCAAGTAAACATGTGAAACCACTATACTCAATCATATGATCAACCAGCAAGAAATTATTTGGCTTAGTTCAATCTTCATGTGAAACCATTGGGATAATTAAGATATTTTATATATTCATAATTGTTCTCAATATTGTAATGGCCTTTGACCATCTGCAATTAATTTTAGAAGGAGTTGGAGTTGGTTGTTATACACCACATTTCTCTACATTAAGGAGTCTCAAAGCAGCTTACAATCACTATCCCTTCCTCTCCCCACAATAGGCATCTTATGAAGTAGGTGGAGCTGAGAGAGTTCTGAGAGAACTGTGACTGACCCATGGTCACCCAGCAGGCTTCATGTGGAGGAGTGGAGAATCAAACCTGGTTCTCCAGATCCAGCTGCTCTTAACCACTACACAACACTGGCTTGTGTGATGTACTTGTACTACTTTTGATAACTAAACTAAGTATAGTCAGTGGCAATGTCTGAACATAAGCTAACTATGGCTAGTTAGGTTAGTCAAAGCAAGATCTGAAACCAAGCTCTAAAGCTGCATCTTTAACCATGGTAAATCTTAACTACAGTTTCATGTGATATCTGCATTAAAACATTCTGGCTAAATTGTGCCTTATACCAGGTTTGTTTCCTGGCAGGACATGACTGCCCTCTCTGACTACTGAGCCAAGGTGCTCAAACCATTTGTCAAGGCAAATCAGAATCTGAGTCTGCAAGCCAAATCCTGTTTTTACAAACTAACCACAGTTATAATAAACCACGGTTTGGTGCCATTCTCAGAAGTAAGCCTTATAGTAGCATTACAACGGCTATATAAAGTAAAATCACCTATATAGCACTCGAAAGTGCTCAAAGCACATCAGTGGCACAATTTCAGTAATCCTTAAAGCAACCCTTTAAAGTTGGTCACTATTATTCCCATGCTGCAAATAGAGGAGGCAAAGTCAAAGACAGCCGCCAGCCTAGGGCCACATATAAATTGATGGTTGAGTAGAGATTTGAACTAGGGATGTACCAGTTCACATTTTAGACAACACCACTATATTTTCTCATAACACTTATGATGTAAGAAGAGTCTACCTCACTATCACATGCTAGTTGCACCGCAGTGGTACCAGTGGATGTCATTCTGTCAGAACTTTCAGATATACACATCTTGAGGAGCGTGATGTCAGGCTTTTGCAGTATTTATGGCATTACTTGGCATTTTGATAATGAGCAAATAATACATTTGGAGGTTGATTCATCACCCTTCCAAGAAACCTATCACCATATTCTCACTTAGTCATTTCACTTGCAGTTCTGTCATTCCGTGGCAAAGTAGGGATTCCAACATCTCGAATCCTAGCCTAACACTCTAACCATTATACCATATTGCCTCTTTCACTTCTTTACTTGCTGAAATAGACATTTGCCAGCTGTAGAATATAATCTTTCTCAGAAATATTAATCCAGTGCTTCCAAATTTCACTGTGGGAAATGTTATCTCTCTCTTTATCCCACCGTCCTCCAAGGAGCTCAGGGTGGCCAACATGGTTCTCTGCTCCTCCATTTTCCTTCACAACAACCTTGTGAAATATGTTAGGCTGACAGTCTGAAGGTCAACCAGTGAGCTTTAGAGCCATATGAGGATTTGAACTCAAACTTAGCCAGACCTAGTCCAGTACTCTAACCATCATACCACACTGGCTCTCAAACTCTGTGAACTGAAAAGCCAACCTCTTCGCCAAGATTTGAGGAGAGGTAATACCTTGGAGAATTTCTCTGAAACTTATAAAAATTCCTCTACCTGTCTTTTGAGTCATATATCTAATTCTGGACCATGCCATACCATATGTGATCAATAGAAAATGGAAAATAGCAAAAAGAAGCAGGGAATAGATAGGGAGGATTTCTCTACAAACCTGAAAAAAGACCCAGGTTTGCAGAAAAATCTGAAATCTAAAAAACAATGACAAATAAACCCCCACATAACAAGGGGATTAAAACTGCCCAGAATTATAGAAACAACACCTGTAGCTTTAAGACAAGAATACCCCTGGAGCACTCAATGGCCTTTTTGGA
This sequence comes from Euleptes europaea, assembly GCF_029931775.1. Lineage (NCBI taxonomy): Eukaryota > Metazoa > Chordata > Lepidosauria > Squamata > Sphaerodactylidae > Euleptes > Euleptes europaea. The sequence goes on along the minus strand of NC_079313.1, from coordinate 34,181,549 downwards.
GGTTGTTAGGCAATGACAACAATATTGCTGAGCCTTCTATGGCTTTGTTTTCATAAAGCAAAGCTGGGGGGCAGAGCAGGGGCAGAAAGGGATGCCTAAACTTGCCCTGTGGTGACCACTGCAGCCTACTATTTATACAACTTAACGCAGCAGCCACCATGCAATTCACCTTAGCCGGGCCCAGCATTGCTGGCCAAAGTAGTGATGGTTCTGGCCTGGTGCTGGCCATCATGCAATTTGATCAGACTTCTCTCAAGGGAAGGCTGCAGGGATTTGGCAGGAGGGAAAGCTGAAGACAGAGGGACAGATAAAGATAGATTGGCTGGTGGGTGGGCAGGAGAAAAGGAAGCAGGAAAAGAGGAGAAGCTATGGGAGCAACTGGGGAGGGAAAAATAAAATGATGGGGGAAGTGTTACAATGAGAAATGAAATACCACCTGCAAGTGTTTGTGGGCTCCCCACTTGTTTATACTAATACTTTGCTGAATTGACATTTGCTCCAATTTTAGTCTTTAATTTGTTTCTTGATAATTTATAGCTAACCTTTACCACTCTTTCTCCTGAGATGTTTGGAATTGCAGCTGGATCTTCCAGTGGTGATTTAATGTTAAACTACTGTGAAATCCTGCAGTAGTGGAAAAATCGTTTTAGCACTAAAGCACTATTGCTAACACAAGTGTCTCCAGACATATCAACAGACTGCAATGCTGAACTAAAATCTCCAGAGAAAAATCAGAGTTGTAAGTTCACATTATTTGTTTCTTGATGCATTCTGGCCCTGGTCCTTGTGTGATATATGATTTTGCCAAAAAAAAAAAACAAACAAACTAGGATTACTGGCAGGTCTTCTAACTAAGTTTGGCAGTCCAACAGTAAATTAATTGTTTTTGGGACTCTCTTCCTGCCTATTTCTAGTAGAAACTTGATCTAAGACAAGATGCCCAGCATTTATTCATAAATTTCTGTTGTGCAATCTGAATTAGAAAGTAATACATTCAGGAACCCGGGGAGACATGATGGGATGAGAGATGCACTATTCAAGGGTGAATGTGGGGCTGAATCTATCGTATCATCAATCTGCTGCTGAGTGAGTCAACAACATTTGAGGGCAGAGGGTAATGGGGTTCTGGCAAAATACACAAACAATGAGAACACCAAGTCCTGGAACTAATAATGAATGAATTGATGTTCATGTTATGATTCACCGGCACAATAGCACTTCCTTTGGAGGGAGATTTCAATAGAGTTGTTTGATAATGTATGCAAAGAATGCTACCTAAGTGCAATTGTTTGCTTTAATAAATGTCTGGGCAATATAGCAGTTCCCAATAAGGACTATTACGGTTTGCAAATGGTGAAGAGTAAACTGAGCTCGAGATTAATAAAATCTATGCAATCCATACAAATAACTATGCAGCATCTTAAATGAAGCAAATAGTTCACCAGCAGGCACAACATTCAGAATACATTTTGTTCTAACAGTTATACAACTGCTACTTAATCAACTAATAATGCATTTTGAATTTTTATAAACTCCCCCAAGACTCTCAGCCCCGGGGACCACCATTTTATTACAGCTTGTTTCCCCTTTTGTACGTGTGTATACCTGAGTGTGGTCTAGAACTGATTGAAGGTGCCTGAATTAAACTGATATTAAAGGGCAGTGAGTCATCCAAAGGTGGAAAGGAATGCAGGGCAGATCTTATATCAATCATGCAAAAAATCCCACCTTAAGAAGGATTCAACCGAGAGCCATTTTCCCCAAGGACCCTGGAGCCTCTTCCCAGATAATTTCATCTTAACTAATGACCTTTCTAAAACAATAAGCAACGGCTGATTCCAGAAATTTACTCAGTATCTTAGGGTGCTTTCACACATGCCGAATAATGCACTTTCAATCCACTTTCAATGCACATTGCAGCTGGATTTTACTCTGTGAAATGGCCAAATCTACTTGCAAACAATTGTTAAAGTGCATTGAAAGTGGATTGAAAGTGCATTATTCAGGATGTTTGAAAGCATGCTAAGTGTCCAGACAGGAAGATTCCATCCCTTCCTCAATCATGTCAAACACCTGGCCATAGATCTGTCTTTCCAATCTCCCCAAGGGAACATCTTTGATGCTTCCTATGTACAAAAGGAAAACTCTCCTCTACCACACAGACTTCGTTTCAGGCTGACTCAACCTTGAAAGATTGCATTTTTATTATCTCCACATCCCAATGTCAACACCCCTTCCCCTCCTCATGCCAGGCAAAGGTGTGTAAGAAGCTACCCCTCAGCTCCAACTTTTGTCACTGGTTTTGGACTTATCCTGTTATCCCAGCCTTATGGTTGCCCCCTCAGCTCTCCTATCTCAACTTTTCATTCCATGGACCTGCCGCTGCACTTCCCTCTGCTGCCTGGTCAGTTTCAGCTCCTGAAGCAGCTTCTTCGCCACTGGAGACAACTGCTCCTTCTTCCCCCACTCCTCTTCAAGAACAGGCTCATGTGATTCGTTGTCTTTTATTCCCCCTTTGTAGGCAGACAGGTTCTCTAGGGAAAGATTTCTGTGCTTTATTTGCTCTTTTGTGTTTTTTTCCGTATTCTGTAACTTTCATTTGCTCTTCCACATTGCATAAATTCATTTGGTTTCTCTTCTGTTTATAAATAACCCCCCTTCTGTTTAAGATTCCCCCCTCATTTTTCTGACTGTGGATCTGAATCTGGACAGAGTTATATCGGGATGGTACAGCTGTGGTTAAGGTTAACAACGATCACTCGCAAGCCTTTCAGATCCAGAGAGGAGTTCGTCAGGGCTGCCCGCTTTCGCCGCTCTTATTTATCATAGTGATAGAACAACTAGCAGAAAGGATAAGAAATAGCGCAAGGATAGAAGGCTATAAGATTAAGGAAGAAGAAATGAAAATTTATTTATTTGCTGATGATACTATGGTTATTATGACAAACCCTAAAGAAGGAATAAAAGAAATAAAGATTATATTAGAAGACTTTGAAAGGTGTTCAGGATTAAAAGTCAATACGGCTAAATCAGAACTAATATATGTCAATGTGAATAGGGATGGGGAAAAAAGAGATTAATAAAATTACAAATATAGGATTGGGAGCCAAAAAGTTTACATACTTAGGTATAATATTACAAAAGAGTATTAATAGAATAGCAGAGGTAAATTATAACAAGGTATGGAGAAAAATAGAGAAGGAAATGAAAAGATGGAGAAAAAAAACTTTAGGAATTTCCTCTAGAATTAGAAGTACTAAAATGTTCTGGGTGCCTAAATTAATGTATTTATTTCAGACGATACCACTAGGAATCAGTACAAAAAAAATAGAACACTGGAATAGAATGATAAGAGGGTGGATATTTGATAGCAAAAAATGTAGCATTCAAAAAAGGTTGGTATATAGCCTTAGATCAGAATTGGGTTGGGGTACCCCAGATCTGAATAGCTACTACGCTGCCTTTTAATTAAAGTCATTATTAGAGATAGGAGAAGAAAGTGAGCAGAAATGGGTTAGATTTGAAAATAAGATTAACAGTGACATAGGAAGATTTGGCATTTTCTCAAAAGTCTTAAGTAAAGATTTAAAATTAACTATAGGTCCCAGACGTACAGCACTAGAGATATGGAATAAATGGCAACCTTTATGGCTAGGAAGGACTTCAAGATGGGCTCCGCTAGAGACTATGCATACTGAAATGAGAGAAAGTAAATGGTGGGAAACCCTAAGGTCAAAAGGATATTATAGATTGGGAGATATGTACAGAGGAGGAACCCTAAAACCTTTACAGGAGATAGTAGAAGAGATAGGCAAGCAATATTGGCTAAAAACAACAGGCCTTTATAGAAGGGTTAAAATGATTAACGAAAAAGGGGAAATATGGTCAGAGGAACCAATGGAAGAAATATATAAAGAAATGCAAAAATCAAAACAAGGTTTGGCAGAAAAAATCTACAGGAAAATGATTTCAAATAAAGATAAGACAATAACATATTTACAAAAAACTTGGAGTAAGGAAGGTCAGATATCAGAAAACACAGCAGGTAAAATTATGAAAGGACTAGAGGAAATAAAAGTGATTAAATTCAATAAATTGGAACATAATTTTTTTACAAAATGATATAAAACACCAGTGCAATTAGTGAATATGTTTCCAGGACTAAGCCCCATGTGTTGGCACTGTAGACAATCTAAGGGTTGGTTTTCCCACATGTGGTGGGAATGCCCAGAGGTTAGGGACTTTTGGACACAAATACTAGAAATTATAAGGAGAACATGTAAAGTATCCTTAACCATAGATTTTAACCTAATGTTAATGAGCACAACAGGGAACTCGGGGGTAAACAAGAGGGATCAGGCCATATTCAAGGCTATGTTATTAGCAAGCAAAGCAGTAATAGCTCTGGGTTGGAAGGATAAAAGTAAATGGACTATAGAAATCTGGCACAACTATTTGTTTGAATTTATACAGTCAGATATCGTCGAGATGATGCACCAGAAGACTTCATGGGAAGACAAGAGCAGGGAAATCACGAGTAGATGGAAGACCTACTTAGAGTGGATATCAATGGAAGGAAGGAAAGACATTCGGTGGAAGATCCAGACTTTGTGCCCGTGGCTGGGGTTAAGAGACTAAAAAATATAAGGAAAAGGAGTGGGGCTAGTGAGGGGGATGGGAGGGATGGAAGGGAATGAGAAAAGTATGTTATACAAACAATGTATGTAGAATAAGAAATATATATTTGAAATTTGTATAAAAAGAAACAATTTAAAAAATAACAGAAAAGGAAAAAAAAAGAGGATCTGAATCTGGACTTTGGTATAAACAGGCTAAGATCCCAAGTATTCATAGTACACTTAATTGTTCCGTGCTCGCAAGGGGACAACTTTGCATGTTACATGTAGACCAATTAGGGCAGGGGTGGGGAACCTTTTTTCTGCCAAGGGCCATTTAGATATTTATAACATCATTCGTGGGCCATTTTAGACTTCACCTCCAGGTATTTCCCAACCCAGACCTGGCAACCCTATAAATAACATAAATGAATAAATCCCTTAAGCATTTGAGTAAATAATGTTATTTACAGCAGGCAAGTAATTGCAGTACGCATAGATGTGTCAGTAATTAACAGATGTAGACCTCTAGGACTAAGTATGCCTCTCAAAACAGGAAGACAGATACCACGTTAGTTGATGCAAGAGGATTCCGGAGAGCTGAAGCTTTGATCTATTGAACTTTAAAAATGGCTGTAGTATCTGGGAGGGAGACCTGCTGGCGAGCAGGCAGTGGTTCTCCTCCGCATGGGAAGGGGAAGCAGGCAGGCGTCCGTCTGGTTTCAGGCTACAGGTTTGCCGGCTGTGGGTGCACCACCCAGTGGCGGTGGTGGTTTCCCGGCACTTCGCCTCCCGGCCGGATCTTTGCAATACCTCCCCCTGACTGGAGCGAAAGAGGTTTCAGGAGCTCCCTAGCACCACTGAAGGCTTGCTGCTCAGCATGGAAGGAGGTGAGGAGATTTCTTTAAGGTCGACCCACCGGAGTGTGGCAGGTGGATCGGGTGGCCAGCGGCTGGGCCACCTTAAGAGGGGAAGTGGGCTGAGAGCACAAGAGGCAACCTGAGCGAAGCTGGGGGTTACCGCATTATGTATTCCCAGTGATGTATTAAGAGTTTGAAAATGTTATAAAAAATACTGTTCGCACTTCGTTTGGCCCCTTTAGCTGTGAAGACGTCTTCCTTTTTTTAAAAATAAATTTTATTGATTTTTTAAAACTATAATTTTTTCATAATTTTAACAATGTAAAAATAATGTCAAAATCACAATTACATCAATTGTTGTCTTAATTTCCAATAAACATAAAAATAAAACGACTTCCCCATCACCTCCATCTACCTCTTAATAAAGTGTTGCTATCCTTCGTTAACATATTCTGATCCTAATATTAATCTCATTCTAAAGTTTCATGTTATATAAAATTTTACATTCTGGATCAGAGTAAAAGGTAACCTTCCATTTTCCCCAGATCTTATACATTGTCACAATGATTCATCCAAGCCTCCCATTTTCCCTAATTTCTCCAACTCCACCAGTTCTAACATTTAAATGATTTAATCCCTTTATTCTGAAACATTTGTCCCTTTCCATTTGGCTGCCTAAAATAATCTTGCAGCCATGATAACATAAATTTAATCATGCTAAGTAACATCATCTCCAATATTTTAGGGATATTTTTCTGTTTAATCAATCTTATTTCATTGTAAATCATATCCCAAATCCATATCACAAGTCCACCCCTTATAAAAAAGGAAAAGAAAATACCAATATCCTTACTACATTCCAACATTTTCCTTGAAATGATAATCACATTAATATTGATAATTCCACTATACATTTATATCACATCGGTAGTCTATATAAGGAGGTCTTGTTTACATAATCCCTAAATGATGTCTAAATCTTAATTCCACTACACCGTAAATAGCCATGCCACCCATCCACACTGTCAAAGCCTTCCAATCCAGCAATCATATTTAAATCAGTCCTTTAACCATGGTCTAATACTTCCTTCTGCAACTGAAATAAGTCAGTCAGGTATGGGAACAGGATCTCTTTATTCTCTCTCATTTCCTCAGGCAGGTTGCATAACCAAAAAAAATTCTTTCTGGCCTTCATCTCCCTCATGGCTTCAATCTGTTTTCCTTGACCTGCTCTCTTCTTCCTTATATCCACACGTCCTTCCATAACTTTTTTAGATGAAAAGTCCATTTCTTGCATGTCTGTTCTCATTGTCACAAGCTGGTTACCTTCTTGGACTTCTGTCTTCTTCTTTGTATCCTTGTATTCTTCCATAACTTTTTTGACAGAAGAATCCATTACTTGCTTGTCTGTATTGGTAGCCATCATTTGAACCTTCATATCTTTTATGTCTTCTGTAACCAGATCCAACTTCTGATTACAAATCTGTGATGATTGGTCAAGAGTCGTCATCATTGAAATCAGTTGAGCCATCTGTGTTGATATCTGTTTTAATTGTTTAATTGTCGCCTCAGAATGTTTAACAAGCATGTCCTGCACTTTTTTTTCCATGGTTAAATTCTGTAATGTTTCCTTTAATTTCGTAAAGGCAGGGCTATGAATTAAGCCAGATCAGGGAGAGGTTCCAGACATTTACATAAGTAACTTAGTTAAGAAATTGGTGGTCGTCTAGCAGGAGTCCATTGCATGTAGTTAATAAAGAATATTTCATTGACCAGCTTAGTATCTTTTTCGGGTTGAAAAAATAAGTAATTAGGCTTAAAATAACTTTTTAAAGTTGAAAATACCAACGAGTTTTACCAGACGCTCTAGATCGGCAGAACCAGGAAGTATTCCAGGAATTACCTCATCGTGGACCTTCTATCGTCTCTTCTCTATGGTTGTTACCTTCAGGAATGGTTTTAGTGTAACACGAGTGAGACGAATTTCCGGTCCTATGACCTGCTTCCTGTTGATTTGCTTGCAGAACAATAGAGAGGGATATATGAAGCACAGAGTCTTCCGGTCCAGAATATCCTCTTTGTTGTAAAACGTGGCTGGAGGACTTGGACAGATACTCAAAGGCTTCTCCCTCCCCTTCCTTTAAGGACGCGTCGGATTGGCAGATCTTAAGTCCATCATTCAAGCTCGTTGTTTTAGTTTAAGCTGATCAGTGTGATAAGGCTCCTGCTGCTTTGTCTGATGGATCTCATGCAGCAAAATCATCCAGTTCAATTAAGGGAGGAACACGGTTACCAGGAATATTTTCTTCTACCCCCTGTTATTCGATAATGCCAGTGAAGAACGAAAGATTCTTATCTGCTCACTTGGGCGTCTGGAGGTGAGGTTCTAATCTTAATGTAGTCCTTATGATGTTTATAAGGTGCTGGAGGGTAGAGTCTAATGCTGAAGTTGCGCTCTGGCGATTTCAATCCCTTCATGCCCACGGGATCAACGTCTGAATCTCCGGGGGACTTAAAGAAGCTTCCTCGGAGTATTCAGGAGATCAAACCACATAAATGGCTGCAGGGAATTCCTGCTTCCCAGCCCACTTGCAAGGGCTGGATTGGGGTGCGGTAAATCACCCCAAATTACACGCAAACTTGGATTCCCCCCAGGAGCCCCTGGGAGGACGTGGCACTCAGCCCAGCGTCAGCACCGGAAGTCGCTGAGAAGACGTCTTCCAACCATTTTTTAGCCGTGGCATCCAAAAACCCTTTTAAAGCAATCTTTTTTATAACATTTTCAAGCTCTTAATACATTGCTGGGAATACATAATGCGGTAATCACCAATGTGCTCTTTCCCCCTTGCTACAGAGAAACGTCCGTTTATGCATGGGAGGTTTTGCCTTGGATTTGTTGCTCTCTAGATGTCTGCCTTGGCAGGGTCAGACCAAATGACTTCACAGGCCTTAAATGGCCCACAGGCTGGACGTTCCTCACCCCTGAATTAGGGTAACAAATCAGGCCTTGCCAAGCTACCCTTTTCCTAGGCTTTCTGCTAATGCAGAAAGTGCAAACTACCTCCTATATCCCTGCCTCTGCCTTTTAACAACATTCTACCTACCATGACCACTTCCTACTTCTCTTACCATACTCCTAAGCAGAGCTTTACTGCTAAAGAGTAGCTACTGAATTTTTTTTACTCTTGACTAGGCTAGTACCAGCAGCCATTTCTTCTTCCTTTTCCTTGGTGACCACTGGAGGACTGATTTTACTCACCTACCCAGCAACTGAGCTCCTGCTTCTCTTAAGGCTGTTGCCTTGCTTCACTTTCCCCCCACCCAACTTGGGGTGCAGCGTGGTATAACAGTTGGAGTGATGCTGCATGTAATGTACAATAACAGGAATAACAGAAGGATAGTGCAATTTCCTAAACTCAGTTCAAGCTTGGTCACTTACCTAAATGGTAAACTAACTGGCATTATGGAAAAGCAGTAGACGTCATTGGCCCATAGACGTAATGCATGAGGCAAGTTATCCAGTTGGAGGGATGTTTGTGTGATGACCTGATCTTCCTAGTTTTGAGAGGTAGAGTAATGAGAATTGGACCCTTGTATTGGACATAGACCCCAACAAATACAAGGAACTGCTATCGTACTGCCCTTGTACAAATCTATGGTGAGACCACACTTGGAACACTGTATACAGTTCTGGTCACCACACCTTTAAAAGGATAAGACAGAGCTTGAAACAGTGCAGAAAAGGGCAACCAAAATGATCAGGGGGCTACAGCAACTGTCCCATGAGGAGCTGTTAAAACAGGGCTGTTTAACTTGGAAAGAAGGCAGTTAAGGGGAGACATGATAGAGGTCTATAAAATTATGCCTGGTGTGGAGAGAGTAGACAGGGAGAAGCTTTTCCCCCTCTCTCTTAATAATGGAATATGAGGTCATCTGCTGAAGCTGGAGGGTGAGAGATTCAAAACAGATAAAAGGAATTATTTCTCCACATAATGCATAGTTAAATTGTGGAACTCCTTGCCCCAGGAAGTGGTGATTGCTGCCAATTTGGAAGGCTTTAAGAGTGGAGTGAACATGTTCATGGAAGATAGGGCTATCCATGGCTACTAGTCAAAATAAATACTAGTCATTATTCATACCTTCCTCTCCAGTATCAGAGGAGCATGCCTATTATATTGGGTGCTGTGGAACACAGGCAGGATGCTGCTGCAGTTGTCTTAGCTGTGTAGCTACCTTCAGGTGCATCTCTATTCAGTATTTTCTTAGCCACAAAGCAAACTGTGCAACTTTATAGAAGACAAACTGATCTGATTTTTTGAGAATAAAAATCAATTTCTTCACAGAACTCACTGAAGAGCAATTACAATATATGTTTCATTGTGTATATGGCAAAGATGGGGTGCCCAGGTTTCTGGTGAGGGTGGGAAATCTCTAGGGCTGTTGATTCAGTTTGGCCCGAACTGAAAAACAGCCGAATTTCCCCTGATTCGGTGGTTTTTAGTTCAGGACGAACCGAAGTCAAAAATGGCGGGCAACCGGGGGAGCCGAATTCAACGAGTTCGGGAGTTCACGTATAAATCCGGCCAATTCGGGGCGGCAGTAAGCAGCATAACCGTCAGTAAGCAGAATTCTCCTTCCCCGGCCAATCGGTGGCCAAGCTGGGTCTTCTTCTGGCCAATCAGTCAGGATTGAGTACTGGAGGAATCAGCTGATGTGTGGCCTGGCCGGGGGGAGAGAGAGAGAGAGGGAAATCCTCGTGTGTGTGTGTGGGGGGGTGCTTGTGCACATTCACTCCTTTCTGTGGCTGCAGGGGGTGTATTTTGGGGGGTACAGACCCCAAACTTTCAGCAGAGATTCAGACAAGCCTTCTTAAGAGACCACCCAAGTTTTGTAAACATTGGGTCAGGGGGTCCCGAGATATGGGCTCCCCCCTTTTTCTTTCCATGGCTGCAGGGGACGCATTTTTGGGGGTGCAGATCTCAAACTTTGAGCGGAGTTTCAGACCAGTGTTCTTAAGATACCCCCCAAGTTTTGTAAACATTGGGTCAGGGGGTCTCGAGATATGGGCTCTCCCCCTTTTCCCTCCCCCCTTTTCCATTTATGTGGCTGCAGGGGGCGCTTTTTTTGGGGATTTAGCCCCCAAACTTTTAGCATAGCTTCAGTCAATTATTCTTAAGATACTACCCAAGTTTTGTAAAGATGGGTTCAGTGGGGGCAGAAATATCGCCTCCCCCCTTTTCTCTTTCCATGGCTGCAGGGGGCGCATTTTTGGGGGTGCAGATCCCAAACTTTGAGCGGAGCTTCAGACAAGCCTTCTTAAGAGACCACCCAAGTTTTGTAAACATTGGGTCAGGGGGTCCCGAGATATGGGCTTTCCCCTTTCCCCTTTTCCCTATTGGGATGAATGGATCAGCTGATCCTGTGCATCTCCAGAGCAAAACGTCCCCTGCCTAATTGGAATCATCTTGGATTACAAGTCCTCCCCAGCCCCTCCTTTTTTTTTATAATAATTTTATTGGTTTTTATAATACAAATTTTCCATGATAGTAAACAATAAAAGCAATATGAAATTCAAAATCAAAATTCTAACTCTATGTTGTTATAATTTCTTGAATTCATAACAAAAAAAAACAAATTAGAGGAAAATTTATGACTTCCCCATCACCTCTCTCCGCCTCTTAGTAAAATATTCATCCCATCGTAATTGGTCTGATCTTAACTGTTATAGATTCATTTAACTTTCATAAAACATTTTCTATTAATCTATATGTTTATAACTCTTAATATTAATTGTATCTTCTAGATCAGATTAATAAGTATTCTTCCATTTTCCCCAGTTTTAATTCATATTCACAGTATTTCATCCAATCCTCCCATTCCCCTAAGAATCGAACTTTGTCTTTTTCATTTAAAATAGCTGTAAGTTTTGCCATTTCCACCAATTCGAACATTTTCCCAATCCAGTCTTTTTTCTCGGGAATTTCTGCCCCCTTCCATTTTGCTGCATAAAGCAGTCTCGCAGCTGTTGTAGCATAAATCAAAAAAGTTCTTTGTATTAGCAAGTCGTCAGGTATCATACTTAATAGCATCATTTCTGGTGTTTTGGGTATATTTTTTTGTACTATTAGTCTCAGTTCATTGTATATCATATCCCAAAAGTCTTTAGCTTTATCACAAGTCCACCACATATGGTGAAAGGAACCAATTTCCTTATTGCATTTCCAACATTTGGGGGATGTCACTTTATATATCTTTGCCATCTTCTTAGGTGTTAAATGCCATCTATACATCATTTTATAAATGTTTTCTCGAATTGATTGCGCATTTATTCCTTTCAAGTCTTTTGACCAAAGTCTTTCCCATTTGTTTAAAGGAATATCATGTCCAATATTTTGAGCCCAATCAATCATAGTTGGTTTAATTGTCTCCTGCTCACAATATAATGTTAAGAGTAGATTGTACACTTTAGAGATCAATTTCAGATTGTTCTCTAGTAACATCTTGTGGAAAGGGGACTTTTCTTTAGAAAATCCATTTTTCATATCTTGTACAAAAACTGATTTAATCTGACAATATTGCAACCATTGTAAATCCTCTTTGAGAAATTGAAATTCCTTTAATGAACATTTTTCCCCTCCCAATTAATTAATTCCTGGTAAATTATGAATTTGTCCGGTCTAAGTGGTCGAAGTGTTAACATTTCTTGCGGTGAAATCCACATCGGAGTTGTTGGTTCCAAAATATGTTTGTATTTCATCCAGATGCGCAGTAGAGAGGACCTGATTATATGATTCCTAAATTCCTAAATGATGCTTGTATCTTAATTTTATCATACCATAAATAGCCATGCCATCCACTAATATTATTAAAGCCTTCAAGCTCCCCAGCCCCTCCTGATGGAACAGAAGACAGCCACAGTAAGACCCCTTTGGGGGCTTTAATCTGTAATTTTTCTCCTGTGTGTGTGTGTGTGTGTGGGGGAAAGCAGAGTCTGTGTGTGTGTGGGGAGGGAGCAGTTTCTGTGGGTGGGTGGGGGAAGCCAAAGAGGGCTTTTGCCAGTTCTGCCTGGGGGTGTGTTCCCCCTCGAGTCTCTCTCCCTGGTTTGAGGGGGGGTTTCAGTTGTGTGTCTTCAGGTTTTCCTTCATTCATAAGAGCGGTTAGGTCTATTTGGATGCTTGCTCAAAACTGGTTTTCAAATGGTGACTTAAAGAATGCATTTGGAGTCCCATGCAAAACGGGAAATTCCACCCCTCCATCTCATTATGCATAGCTAGCTGCCTCTGTCCCTTTCCATGGTTTGCAAACTCCCAGGTGTCAGGTGTTGCTTTGCACAGTTGCAAAGGTGTTGCTTACAAGGTTGTGTTGTTTTGCAGTCGTGTTGCAATGCTTTGCAAATTTCTCAGCTGTTTGTCGGGGCTGGGAGCTTTGTGCGTGGGCGGCAAGCTCTGCTCAGACATGCACATTAAGGGTGGGGGGGACCCATTTCGGGGCCCATATCTCAGCCCCCCCCGACCCAATCTTTACAAAACTTGGGGGGTCTTTCAAGAAACGTCCTTTGAAGCTCCGCTGAAAGTTTGGGACCTCTACCCCCAAAAATGCCCCCCCAGAGTCACGGAAAGGCGCGGTTGTGTTTTTAATGGCTTTATTCGGCCGAATTTTTTTCCCGAATTTTTTTTGCCAACCTTGACACAGCAATGGAACTGGAGGCCCCCTGCCCGTCTTCTAGTCCTACTTTGGGCCATTTCAGTTGGTTTTCCCAAGATGATGTGGACAGGGCCCTGTTGGCTGTGAGGCACACCGCATGCCTATTGGACCCATGCCCATCCTGGCTGGCCAAGGGCAATCTGGATGTGGACATTTCTCAAGGGGCGTAAGAGATGTAATTATTCTAAACAATTGTGCTGGGCAAGAGCTAGCAGACATAATGGAGGCTGCATAATACTCCTTAGCAGTCTTCACTGCCATCTCATAGGCTTTCATAAGCAAATATAAGGTGCTTTTGTAGCTTCGTCATGAGTTCACCGCCAAACTCGCTCTACTGTCAAAGCTTCCACTTCATAGTTTGGATCCCCTCAGTGTACCATGGGGCCTGATTTTGGCAGGGACAAAGAGAGAATTGGGGTGCAATTTCATCTATGACTGTGGAAAGTCGGTTGTACCAGTCCTCCATGAGCACATCTAGAGAACCACCAGGGGGGATAGGATCCCCCAATCAGATCCATGAGTCTTCATGGACGAGCAAAAATAAGCTCATTGCCTAAGCAGGGTGGAAGAGGGAAGCCAATCTGGGCCTTCAGGACAAAGTGGTCTGACCATGGAACTTCGTCAATGGGCATCAGACCAACATCTACCCCAGCCTCAAAGATCAGATCCAGTGTGAGTCCTGCTTGGTGTGTGAGACTCAAAACAAATTGGGAGAGCCCCAGTGCTGCCATGGATGACATCAGGACCAAAGCCTGCAATGATGGAGTGTCAGCAGCATGGATGTTACTATTAGCCTGGGAAAGTCCAAGACCCAGCCTACCACTGCTTCTAGAAAACTCAGCAGAGTATCTGCTGGTGCATTGGGCAGCTGGTATACCAGCAACCTCCTGAGTCCTCCACACCTCAATTAAAAACTCTGCAACCATGTCCAGAATCTCCAGAGTCAGGTATTGCCGATCAAACTTAGTGTCCAAATTCAAGTTGAAATTTAAATCCAAAAAGAAGGTAAAAACCAGCAGGGAGCAGGAGCTCGGGGTGGCAGCTCCTACCTGGGCACCATGTGGATTGCATTTTAAAATAGAAAACCATGACTACTTCACTTCCCAGGTCCTCTCTCACTCAAAGAACATCAACAGACAAAGTAGTCCAGTCCCCTTTAATAATCACCCCTCACTTCACTGAAATGCTGCACAGACTTATTGGGGTTTGGAACTCAAACACATTTTCATTCACATGCTGCCACGATAGATAGATAGATAGATAGATAGATAGATAGATAGATAGATAGATAGATAGATAGATAGATAGATAGATAGATAGATAGATAGATAGATAGATAGATGGATGGATGGATGGATGGATGGATGGATGGATGGATGGATGGATGGAGGAGAGAGAGAGAGAGAGAGAGAGAGAGAGAGAGAGAGAGAGAGAGAGAGAGAGAGATCTTAGCCAATGTGGGTGTGTGGGTTTCTTTCTCTGAGGCAACCAGCCCACAGGGTTAAACAAACAAGAACTTGACTTTTGTTGATGATTTGAACACAACACCAAAGACAGTACGGTTGATTTTATAAAGTTTCTTTTACATTAAACCTTTGAACATTTGGGAACTTTTGTTACAAATTGACTTTTCTTTCCAGGTTAGCTTTAAGCTGCTCTTTGCCACAGCTTTGCTTATCTGTACAAACTCCCCAATTCCCTAACTGTTCTCTATAGCCAGCTTCTTTCTGAACCATTATTTTCCATCTGTCTCTCACTAACATTCCATCAGCTCTCATTGGTCACTCTCAGGGAAAGGTGGAACCTAACCTGTCCTTCCAATCTGTTTGCAGGAAGGCCTGTTTCATGTGATTTTTCAAACTCAGAAAAAACAAAGGATGGCCACATGGGCTGGCCTGCTGTGCAGTCGGGCACTTCCTCATAGGGCCTGGTTCCCATTGGAAACTATCTGCATTGTGATTGAGATAGACCAAAAGTCTGACTCTGTAAGGCCAACGGTGATGTGTTTATATCTAGTTGGCTACTGCTGGGGGAAAAGACAGAACGTTTTAAATGACAATTCCCAACGATATACTTAGAAATAACCCCCACAAGCAGACTGTAAACAGTTTTAGGCTAACCAGGCCACACGTCTAAAAATATGCTTTTCAACTAATGATTAAAAATATAAGAAGAAAAACAAAACTGGCATGAAATTAGGTTACACAGTAGGATGTTATTTATAGCAGCCCACCACATTCTTCACAAGGGGAAGCCATCATGTCAGAGAGGAGGGGAATTTATGCAGCTTGGCTGTATTACATCTGGAGGTCGACAGCTGGTTATTATATACACCTAATTTACTCAAACAGTAAATACCACAAACAGAAAACAATCTATTCACCTAAGGCTTATGGTTCAATAGGTTTACTGCTTTGCCCTGAAAATAAGCTGTGGAATAAATTAATAAATCCATAACAATGCAAATTGTCCCACCATGAACACATCCCTACAGAAAGGTCCTTGGTGCAATTATGAAAATGATAATAAAGCTGATCCCACAGTGTTTTTCTGAACAATTGTAATAGTATTAATTATGCTTAAACCTGTAAACAGTCCCAGGATAAATAATAAATCCTCTCATGTTGTTCCATAACAGAAGAAAGCAAACACATGCAATGCTCACCCCTCCTGCAGGATGTGGGCAATTAATTTAATTAATTAGCCAATACTCCATAGCATATTCCACCAAAACAAAAAGGATGGGAGAAAACACATAACATATAATGAACTGCAGCAACTTCACTATCACCTGTGCTCAGTTTGCAGAATTCAATTAAATGTTATAGAAAGACCATGTCACTAACAAGCAAAATAATCAAAAAATGACTAGTAATCACTATTGCCTTTTATAATCTCTGTCATTATATCTAATTCTGCACATGGCTCCAGAGTGAAAATAAAAATATCTGATATATATATATCCAGCCTAGTAGAAAAGGTTAGATGTTTCTCCCTAGTGGGAACCTCCAAATTGCCATTAAATTTCATTTTCAGTTAAATCTGCTGGCAACTGAGGGTTGTGTGTAATTCACAGTAACTGTACCCCCCCTTCTCTGAAATTTTTCTTCTTCAGATGTTTCACATGGTAAGGAACATCACCCATCTAGGAAGCCAGATAACTGAGGGAAAGATGTTGGTTTAAGCACACACACATAGACCACATGCACTGTTTTTTCTCTACGTCTGTTGGATACATTTATCAACTAACCCAAGGTTAGTAGTCCCTTGTTTGTGACCTAATCACAGGTGAATGATTATTCATATATGCAACTAGGTAACCAAGACATTCATATTCCTAACTTTATTTGGGCTTGATCCCACATAACTGAGATAGAAATGCTGCCATTAAGCCACATAATAGGTAATAACTGACCTGGATGGCCCAGGCTAGTCTGATCCAGTCAGATCTCAGAAGCTAAGCAGGGTCAGCCCTGGTTAGTATTTGGATGGGAGACCACCAAGGAAGTCCAGGGTTGCTATACAGAGGAAGGCACTGGCAAACCACCTCTGTTAGTCTCTTGCCTTGAAAACCCCAAAAGGGGTCGCCATAAGTCGGCTGCAACTTGAAGGCATGTTACACACACACACACAAAATGGCAATAGCAAACTCCAGCTATGAATTTTCCTCCTGTTTTAACTAACTAGTTGCTGGGTCAAAGAGGCCAAAGCACAATTACTTACTTTGCTGCCCTCCCTTTCTGTCCCCTGAAAAAGAACCCTCCTTATAATGAATACTTGAAATATATTACCATTCAAGGTAAATATTATGGAATAATTTACAGATTATTTTTTCTGCCCCAATTTGTGCTCATTAATTTTCTGTGCAGACTAGGTATAAAGCAAAAGTTGCGTAACCCAAAATTTTATGAGGTCAAATCACCCAACACACCAAGCTATCCTTAGAACATTTTAGTCAATGACCTCGACCAACCAAGTTCATGGTTGAATATGCAACTTAGAACTTGTACTACTGAATCACTGTATTAGCTGACACAGAACCATAAACTATCCACAGGTAGCAGATGATTAAATCCTGAAACCATCTAGTAACTGCCTTCTCTGGGATCCACAAAATGGAAACAATCAATGCAATCCTAAATAGGGTTACGCTCTTCAAAGCCCATTCACTTAGGTGGACTTTGAGGGGTTTAACTTTGCTTAGGATTCCTTTGTAAGCCTGCAACAGAGATTAGCAACCTTTGTTGGAGTACTTTGGAACTGGCTTCTTGGTACACTTGGTAAGTTCAGTGGGGTGGAATGACTCTGCTGACCCCCCAAAGTGCCACTCCATTCGGCCATCCAAGACATCTAGGTGACTAGTTACCATTCTGAGTCTGCCCAATTCCAAGTTTCTCTTCGGAAAAGAAATCACTTCTTTGCTACTGGCTTTTCTGCCACTTACCTCATATCTCCTCCAGACCCATTTTAAGATATAAATATTGGTCCTTTATCCATTCATAGTGTGTGTGTGTGTTCTGGATCCATGTGTGCACTCCCACTTGCTTGTGGTCTCTTTCCTTTGCTGCTGGAAGTGCTGGTTGTTTTCCTCTTCAGTGCTGCTTTCCCTGGATGTCCCTTCAAAACTCGTAACTGACATCTATCCCTGAAATCCTATCCAACCTCCTCTCTCTTGGTAGCAAGTTATTGAGGGCGTTATGTGTGTATGTTCATTGCTTAAAATATATTTCTTGTTTTACTATTTTTATTCTTTAATATGGTTGTGCATATTAATATACCCGAACCGAAAAGAAACTCAAAATGAGCCATTTTGGCAATATTCGGGTTTCAGGTAGACCGAATACCAAAACCTGGGAATCTGCCTAAAGCCAAACAGGTGATTCCTGAAAAAGCTGAATTGGGTTCAGCTATTTGCCTTTGCTCAGATGCACGGCTCTGTGCTTTCTCCCATTTTTCTATCTGACTGGTTTTGCTAGGGCCCCATATTTGGAGCCCTTTTGAGGTAGGGGTCGTGTAATCGGAGCCAACTGTCAACCATTCAGTGGGTTGATCTGCAATTCTGCATCAAGCATAAGGGTTATTTAAAAGATGAGGCTTACCCAGTCCTGTCCAGAGGGATATATCCTCCAACTAAAAAACACCAGCTTCTACAGCTGCTGACCATCAGGCTTCTGAAGAAGACTCTTCATCTGTGCAGATGAGCAATCTTCTTCACAAGAGCTGCCTTGATCATGAGTTTGGCTAGCCCCAATATCATCCCCCACCAGAAAACCTGCTGTCAAAGTGTAGGTTGCCCCAAGTAGAGACTTCGTTTCCCCACAGCATGATCACCTCTTGAAATCAGATTTTTGGTGACTATAATAAAGGACTGTTCACAGGATGTCATTTGCCACCAAAAGAAATATTTTCCATGGCTTTTTTTCTTGCCTTTAAACCATTTCCTTCAGTTTGGAAGCTAATTTGCATGGACATCATGCTATGTGCCCCAGATACAAAGGAAGCCCCCAGACTTTGAGGTGTCAGCCTGCCAATAGGCTCTTTCCACTAGTCCTCAGCAACACTGAACTTCTAAACCTGAAAACTGATGGACTGATGGACAGCTCAGCTCGCAAATGCTTGGAGGATGGGGTGATCCCTTTGAGGGCCCATTAAATTGGACCCCCTGTCCCAAAGTTCCCCAAACTTTGGTGAATGTCTAAGGAGAGTCCCTTGCAGCTAGGCTGTAAATTTAGTGACGCTACCTCCAAAAATGCCCCCCAGAGGAGCTTTGAAAAGAATCCCAAAAGACTATAATGGACTTGAATTTTTTCAGTAAACCCGGAAATAAAGCCGAAATACCCCTTTACCAGTATGGGTATTCTGCTTATTCCAGGTTTACCGAAAAAATCAGGCTCAATAAACCTGAACCTGAAATTTATCTATTTTTTTGCACGACCCTATTCTTTAATAAAACCATATTTTAATTATATAACCACCTACTCATTTAGAAATATTCACCTGGGACTATCCTAGAATACACGTTATCGATTCCAGTTACCTCCTTTTGCTCTCTGTCTCCAGCTAATTCCTCCAACTGAAATGAAGAACTGCCTACTTAGGAGAATACTTGCACTTCCAAGTCTCTGTGTCCTTTCTAGATGTCAGATTCCAGCCAAGGTATGAACTGGCCATTTCATTTCTCCAGCCAAGATGGGCATTGGCATTTTCAAAGCTTTCATGGTTGATACTGAAGCAGGTCAGTGCCTTTCAGTTGACTATGCTCTTAGAATTAACCCCTTCCTGAGAAGTGGTATGTTATCTTATTCAGTTAGTCACCTACTAAGCAGGACACAACCAGGACTCCTTTTATGTTCTTAGCCTACAGCTGGTGCTAGAGAAAGGCACACATTACTGAGGAAGGAAGTAAATCATTAGGGGTATTTTATTTGAAAGATGACATGTTTCTGTGTAGCAGCTTCATTCTTCCAAGCAAGATCTATTGTCAGTACCACTCTGGTCTAAGGTATGCTCTAAAATGGTCCAGGCTTCAGCTTTCTCAGTGACCACCCTTTGCCTGTGGAATAGCCTTTTAGAAGAGGTTGGAGGCAAACATTTTTAGTGGCTCCGCCATGGCTATGGAACACCCTGATACACGAAGTCGCAGGGGCTTTTCAGCAAGGCTGGAAGATAGAGTTCATTAGAGAGTTTTGGGGGCAGTGTGAGCCTGGACAAAGGGGAACAAAATGTTTTACATTGGTTTTTAATGTTTTTATATCTGTTGTTTTAATTAATTTTATATATGTGTGTGTGTTAAGTGCCGTCAAGTCATTTCTGACTCATGGCGACCCTATGATGAAAGTCCTCCAAAATGCCCTATCTCTGACAGCCTTGCTCAGATCTTGCAAATTGAAGGCTGTGGCTTCCTTTATTGAGTCAATCCATCTCTTGTTGGGTCTTCCTCTTTTCCTGCTGCCCTCAACTTTTCCTATCATGACGGTCTTTTCCAGTGACTCTTGTCGTCTCATGACGTGACCAAAATACGACAGCCTCAGTTTAGTCATTTTAGCTTCTAGGGTCAGTTCAGGCTTGATTTGATCTATAACCCACTGATTTGTTTTTTTGGCAGTCCACGGAATCCGCAACACTCTCCTCCAACACCACATTTCAAAGGAATCTATTTTCTTCCTATCAGCTTTCTTCATTGTCCAGCTTTCACACCCATACATAGTAATAGGGAATATGATGGCATGAATTAATCTAGTCTTGGTGGCCAGAGTCACATCCTTACACTTCAAAATCTTTTCTAGCTCCTTCATGGCTGCCCTTCCCAGTCTCAATCTCCTTCTAATTTCTTGGCTGCAGTCTCCCTTTTGGTTGATGGTGGAGCCAAGGAATAGAAAGTCTTGAACAATTTCAATTTCCTCATTGTCAACCTTAAAGTTCTGTAATTCTCCTGTAGTCATTACTTTTGTTTTCTTGATGTTCAGCTGCAGTCCTGCTTTGGCACTTTCTCTTTTAACTTTCAGCAGTAGTTGTTTCAAATCTTCACTATTTTCTGCCAATAATGTAGTGTCATCAGCATATCTCAAATTATTAATGTTCCTCCCTCCAATTTTCACTCCACCTTCATCTAAATCTAATCCTGCTTTCCTAATTATATGTTCTGCATATAGATTGAAGAGATAGGGAGATAAAATACATCCTTGTCTGACACCTTTGCCAACTGAAGGATTTATTTATTATATATATATATATATTAAATAATAAATAAATCCTTCAGTTCCATGTATGTAACTAATATATGAGTCTAATATTTTAATCAGCAATGCCAGCCAATTTTTGGAAGGTTACAAGATGGGTGTGATCTTTCTGTGAGTCACATAAGTGAATTTGGGATTGGGTCTCAAAGTCTGCTTAAGAAGCATCAGCCTACAGGAGGATGTAGTGGAGTTTCAGATTATTTTTATTACTGTGTATAGCAGATTATCATTATTTAGTAGGTCAAATTCTTAAATTCAATCATCTGGTGTTAAATGAAGGTCCTTTAGCCACTGCTGTATATCACATACCTTTGTGCATTCTATTTCCAAATTAGTAGGGAAATGCAGGATAAAATATTCCACACTGTTTGTGAAACTCTTTGACCTCAAGCCTGCATATTATGCTAAAATCCCACATCAAGAATATTACTCTCACTTATTTGGAATATAGTAATGGACAACTGAAGGTAAGATCCATGAAACAAGAGACGTACCTCCAATATTAAAATACAGCTACTTGTTCTTCCTCATATCATAAAAGGCAGAATATGTGTATGGAAAAGAAAGAAATTCTGGTTTATGGGTTGGAACCAAGAGGAATTAGTGATGGTATTTTGTTTGGCAGTAACAAGTTCTGCCAAGAAGATAGTTGATTTCCCATTGTGATACTCATTATGAGCAATAATATGTTAGTAGAAAATCTCTTTTTAAGCACAACTGCTGATGAGGGTGTATCCCAAATAATGAGAATAGACTGTTCCACATTGATGATCACCACAACATGAGGCCTTCAAACTATTGCATGATGAGAAAACAGCTGCCTAAATTAAGCCTCAGTTTTTCATCCTCCAAAGTTATTCTTTATTTTATTTTTATTTTATTTTTATTTATAGCTTGCCCTCATTCCCAGCCAGGCCAGGCTCAGGGTGAGTATTCTGCCTTTGGCCCTATTTACATTAGGGTTGGAAATCTTTTACAACTGTTACACACCAACAGTTTGGAAGCAGAAAAGTCACAACATGGTGACTTTACTCACCAATGTCCACATGGTATAACGGTTTTCGGAGGGAAGGCAGCATGGTACAGCCAGATCTCAGAAGTTAAGCAGGATCAACCCTTGTTAGTATGTGGTTGGAGACCACCAAGGAATGCCAGGATTGCAGTCTTTTGTTTTCCTGAAACTGTGCCCCTGTGGGTCAACCTGGAAGAAGAGCCCCATGGTGCAGAGTGGTAAGTTGCGGTACTGCAGTCCAAAGCTCTGCTCATGACCTGAGTTCAATCCCAGTGGAAGTTGGTTGCAGGTAGCTGGCTCAAGGTTGACTCATCTTTCCATCGTTCTGAGGTTGGTAAAATGAGTACCCAGCTTGCTGGGGGTAAAGTGTAGATGACTGGGGAAGGCAATGGAAAACCACCCTGTAAACACAGTCTGCCTAATAACTGTTGTGATGTGACATCACCCCATGGGTCACTAACGACCCAGTGCATGAACAAGGGACTACCTTTATCAACCTGGAAGCCTGTACTGGGAAAGAAAATAAACAGAAATTGCCCTCCCCCTCTTCCTTAAGGGAGTGTACCTTCCACAAGTGAAACAGGGATATAGGATACAAGCCATAATAAACTAATGCATCATAGAGATGGCTATGCCAAATCTCACTTTTGATGTTCCAACCAATCAAATAAAATGAGAGTTTTATTTAACATGAGGTAGTACTCCAAAACATAAGTTTCTTCTACCAACTGTAATTTAAAGTGGTACACTCTAGAATTCTATCACTGGAATCTCCATAAAGAATATATGGGGTTGGATTCTAACAATAATTTCCATTCTTCCCTGCCTCTTCCTTTCTGCTCCATCTGACTGATCTCCCCCCAAATGCTTCTCCTGGAGGTCAGGGGACCCCAGAAACAGCAGAAAGGGGGAGTTAGAAGTTTATAGTAGGACAGAGAAATTGACAAAAATTGTACCCCCTTTCATCAACAGAAATTAGGATTGGGGTCTAACTTGTTGGCTCCAATTTTAGTTTATCCAGTTACACCATTTTAATTATCCATGTTATGATATGCTGTTTTTTAAGCACCTTGTAGTTTGGGATGGTGGTGATTTATTACTATCCTTCCCATTTAGAATATGCACTTTTTTATTCATTTCAATTTTATTTCTATACCTCTAAAATGATTGTTTAAATATTTTATAGTTGCCCTCCAGGCCTCTAAATGTGTTATTTTCTTGAGATATCTCCTGTTGTGCTTTATTGTGTTTTAAAATTCAGTAATGCAAAAACAAAATAAAACGAATGAATGAACTGAGATTGGGCAGCTTGTCATTTGTTTTTCGCTTATATAAATGGATTTATAATGCTTGCAAGATGCTTTTGACTGCAGTATTCTCCCCTCTTTAAATGCCCAACAGGCTGATTATACGGTGACACAATATTCTAGCTATAAAAGCTGTTGTTTCATTCTAGTGGTGCTGACTTGCTTTATCCTTTGGCAAGAGAAGCTTGCAATTATAACTCCTACGGAATCCATCAAAGTCATTAAGGTAGAAAACAACAGGAAACCATATTAGGCAACATAATTCAAAGTAATATTCTGTCTCCATACATTTATGATTTAATAACTGATTAGTTTATTCCCTTAGACTAACTTTCCCTCCACTTGCTCTCAGATTCATTATATGCCAATTAATAACTAATGTAATAAACTTCCAAACACAGTCAATGCATTTTCCATGAGCTCTGTACACCATCATAAGCAGATTATACTCTCTTTTTATTAGCTATTGATTCAGTTTCATACAAGAAACTGTTGAACGAACAACCTGTAATTGCCTAATTAAACCACAGACAAAAAATGCTCTACCATAAATCTGAGAATTGGACAAGAGCAATTATTATATCTTTGGCCAATACAATATGTAATGGGACTTTCCAAGGGGACTCATTTAGATATGTGGAATGTGACATATGACAGAG
This sequence comes from Euleptes europaea, assembly GCF_029931775.1. Classification (NCBI taxonomy): domain Eukaryota; kingdom Metazoa; phylum Chordata; class Lepidosauria; order Squamata; family Sphaerodactylidae; genus Euleptes; species Euleptes europaea. Next base: position 34,157,652 of record NC_079313.1, on the reverse strand, counting down.
ATAATAGTTTACAGATCTTAACTATAGATGTATCTCTAATATACACAAATGTCTATTTCCAATATAATGCACAGTTTTTTGTGTTGAGTTTCCAAAAGGCATCTTCAAGTTAATAAAACAAGACTCAGAACTTCAGCCTTTCCAGGAAGTCAAGGATCAGTTCTGTCGAGGTAGCTCAGACTATGTTGGGTGAAGAATTTGCTTAAGGGAGTTACCTGCTTGAAAAAGCAGTTCAGTGTATGAATATGGATATTCAGAGAAATTTTACTCATCTTATCAAATTATAAAGTCTCAGTTGTTATGACATAAAGTTCCTCACTGTTTTGCCTAAGAAGGAACCTCCATATTCACTTCTAATTCTACTTCAGATACAATCTAAAAAATGTTACTAGCCCTTCTTGCAAAATACCTTTCATGTTTTCTGATATGAGGAATTCCCCAGTTTGGTTCAGATTTTCCTTGAAGATACTATTGAAGAATTGAGACCTCAGCTCAGAGATTTCTGTTGCAGTAATTTCCATGCTCTTCAGTACTCCAAAATCTATTTTGTGAGGCTAGATTGCCCGTGCAATCCTGAAGGGTGGGGGGTCTAAGCACCATAGGAGCTGGCCTGAAGGTTTATACATGGTCAAAGCACGTATGATATTTCATTGAAAGATACAGGGTATTTTAATTACTTTTGATTAATTATGTGGAGATGCCATACATCCTTGGCAGAGACCTACAGGATGAAAGAAATCAATGCAGAGTATGCATTAAGGTGAGCTGTAGGGCTGTCAATTCGGTTCGGCCCGAACTGAAAATCAGCCGAATTTCCCTTGATTCGGCGGTTTTTAGTTCGGGAGGAACCGAACTCAAAACTGGCGGGTAACCGGGGGGGCCGAATTCAGCGAGTTTGGGAGTTCACGAATAAATTCGGCCAATTCGGGGCCGTCAGTGAGCAGCATAACCTTCAGTAAGCAGCATTCTCCTCCCCCGGCCAATCGGTGGCCAAGCTGGGTCTTCTTCTGGCCAATCAGTCAGGATTGAGTACTGGAGGAATCAGCTGATGTGCGGCCGGCCGGGGAAAGAGAGAGAGAGAGGGAAATCCTCATGTGTGTGTGAGGGGGTGCTTGTGCACATTCGCTCCTTTCCGTGGCTGCAGGGGGCGCATTTTTTGGGGTACTGACCCCAAACTTTCAGGGGATATTCAGACAGGTTTTTTTAAGAGACCACCCAAGTTTTGTAAACATTGGGTCAGGGGGTCCCGAGATATGGGCTCCCCCCCTTTTTCTTTCCATGGCTGCAGAGGGCGCATTTTTGGGTGTGCCAACCCCAAACTTTCAGCGGAGCATAAGACTAGGCTTCTTAAGATACCCCCCAAGTTTTGTAAACATTGGGTCAGGGCCCCCCGAGATATGGGCTCCACCCCTTTTTCCTCTCCCCCCTTTTCCATTTTCGTGGCTGCAGGGGGCGCTTTTTTGGGGGTGCAGCCGCCAAACTTTTGTCATAGCTTCAGAGAATCCTTCTTAAGAGACCACCCAAGTTTTGTAAAGATGGGTTCAGTGGGGGCTGAAATATTGGCTCCCCCCCTTTTCTCTTTCCGTGGCTGCAGGGGGCGCATTTTTGGGTGTGCCGACCCCAGACTTTCAGCGGAGCTTCAGTCAAGGCTTTTTAAGATACCACCCAAGTTTTGTAAACATTGGGTCAGGGCCCCCCGAGATATGGGCTTTCCCCTTTCCCCTATTGGGATGAATGGATCACCCTCGAGAGATGCATACGTATGGATCTTATATTGGATACAAATGGAATCATATTGGATTACCCAGCCTCCCAGCCCCTCCTGCTGGAACAGAAGACAGCCACAGTAAGACCCCTTTGGGGGCTTTAATCTATATTTTTTCTTTTCTGTGTGTGTGTGGGGGGGAAAGCAGAGTCTGTGTGTGTGTGTGTGGGGAGGGAGCAGTTTCTGTGGGGGGGGGAAGCCAAAGGGGGCTTTTGCCGGTTCTGCCTGGGGTGTGCGTTCCCCCTTCAGTCTCTCTCTCCCTGGTTTGAGGGGGGGGCTTCATTTTTATTCTTCAGGTTTTTCCTCATTCATAAGATCAGTTAGGTTATTTTGATGCTTGCTCAAAACTGGTTTTCAAATGGTGACTTAAAGAATGCATCTGCCTGGTCCCAAGTCCAATGCAAAAGGAGAAATTCCACCCCCTCCTGCTCATTATGCATAGCTAGCTGCCTCTGTCCCTTTCCATGGTATGCAAACTCCCAGGCATCAGGTGTTGCTATGCACTGTTGCAAAGGTGTTGCATTGCGTGCTTGTGTTGCTTTGCAGTTGTATTGTTTTGCAAAATTCTTCACACCTGCCCCGCCCTTTGCATGTTTGCAAAGGGGTTGCTCTGCCGTTGTGTTGCTTTGCAAAGTTCTTAGCACCTGCCCCGCCCTTGCTCTCATCAGCTGTTTGTCGGGCCGGGAGCTTTGTGCGTGGGCGGCAAGCTCTGCGGAGAGATACACATTAAGGGTGGGGGGGACCCCTTTCAGGGCCCATATCTCAGCCCCCCCTGACCCAATCTTTACAAAACTTGGGGAGTCTTTCAATATACGTCCTTTGAAGCTCTGCTGAAAGTTTGGGACCTCTAAGCCCAAAAATGCCCCCCCCCCAGAGCCGCGGAAAGGCGCGGTTGTGTTTTTAATGGCTTTATTCGGCCGAATTTTTTTTCCGAACTTTGAATTCCCGCCGAATTGAACGGATCCGAAGTGGGGGAGTTCGGACTTCGGCACGTACCGAAGCCACAAGGGCCAAATTCGGCCGAATCCGAACTGTACCGGATTTTTTTTTTTTTTGACAGCCCTAGTGAGCTGTGAGTGCCTTCTGCCAACCCCCAACATGGGATGTCCTATTGGGAGTATAGGGTTGGTAAATCTGCATAGGGGGCAAAATTGAGACAATCTTGACTTTATCAGATTCTGGAATTAATAGCAGGGACAGCATCTGTGTCCCTTCTGGGGCATTTAGCTAAGATACTGTGTTAGTGAAATTGTTGGCCTGATCCAGCATCACCCTTCTTATATTCTTTTGACCTGGTACCACAGTTGCCAAATTTTACATAAAACAAAATGTTGAAGCAGAATTAGTTTTCAAATGAGGAGAACTGCCCTAAGAATGGGGAGGGGTGGTTAAATGATTTCTTAGGGCAATTTTGCACATCTATGTAAAAGTGAGTCAATTGGTTCAGAAGGCACCACATCAGCTATTCTCCAAGGTACATCTTTATCTAATCTATTGGAAGTACTTGTGTGTTTGTTTTGTGATCTAAAAGGTACAACAGGCTTTCCCACTATAATCTCTCTACCTGGTTTACTCATTCCATTCTTTAGAATATTACTTCACACATTATGGCCCATAGCAGAGCACTAATCCGTTACTCACAATACTCTCTTTCCAGATTCTGATTCCAAACAGAAGCCTTCTTTAAAATTGAAAACTATTCCTTCTTTTTTCTCCTCTCTCACTTTAATTCCTTTCTACAAATCATCTTGTGATAGAATATAAAAGAAACATATTTTTATTCTGTTGGGACAGAGATGTGCAAAGAAAGTTTCTTTCAGTTTAAATCTTCCTTTTGTAATGGCTTCATTATGTCACCAACACAAAGTCGCCATTTATTTGCATTGAAATAGCTTTCCATAATCTCATATCTTGTAATGGCTTTGTAATAGGTGCCCTATGGTCTTTGTAACTATTTTGGAATTGTAATCTCACATAAGATAATATTAATTTTACATCTTCCTGGGTGGTCTAGAAACACCAATCTGGAATTGTTTTGTATTTTCAATTCAAAAGGGCATTATTTGCTATAGGGGACCATCTCCAAATTGATGAATAATTAATATTTGTGGGGGAGGGGGAACTCCCTGATAAAGTTAGACCTCTGCAACTGCTGAAATCTGGCAATTTACAGTTGATACCCAGAGAAGTGGCTATGAAAAAATGCAAAATAGGCTAGATATCTGGGAGAAACGTCCAAGCCTAGCTTTCTTCCTTCCACTTGAAGAACACTTTAATATCACCTACTACCTGATCCTTTTACCTGGATATGCCAGGGATTGAACCTGAGACCATCTACATGCAAAGCCAATGCTCTACCACTGAGCCATGACCCCCACCCCTTCCAACTGATAATTTTCAACTGACTTGTAAGTTGAAAGCTATGGACTGTGTTGGATTGTGCTCATAATGTGTGTTCTCTGATATGCTGTTTCCCCCCTCTGGAGATACAATTAGATGAACGTTACATTTCTGTTGGATCTTTTCCTTTTCCTTCCTTCCTTCCTTCCTTTTTTTGGCTATTAAACTCTGCTTTCAAGAATTTAACCATAAGCTATTTGAGCTGAATGTTACATTGTAAAAGAAGATGGCATTCTTCTGTGTTACAATATTTTAATTAAAAGTACAAGATCATTAATATTTTAAGTGAAAAACTTGTCATTTTAGTTTAGTGGGGTTCTGAGCATCCTAAAATAGAAAAATCCTGGGGAAAATGTATACTTCAAAGCTACCAAGCTTAATATTTTATAGGAAAATGAACTTTGAAGTGCGGTCTGCTGTATCTTTCAGTTCATGTTTTTGCAAGTAGTTATATATCAAAAATATATTATTACCAGCATTTCAGCAGGCAGCTTTCAAAAGGCTTTGGCTTTGTTTCTATTTCACTCCATGGTTTTATGAGTTCAGACAATAAAAAGGTAATAATGAATATGGATAGCCATGATAATAACTATTTCATTGGCTCAAGGATACCATTGATAAATGTATAAATGTGTTTGTGTGTACCCATACACACACAAATATTTATATTTTGAAAACAAACAGTTTTTAAAGTACTATGATAAAATCAGGTGGCATGAGGGATGGCACCCTGGAGCTGAAACAGGAAGAAGGCAAACAGAACAGAGTAGTACAGCAGTTACCAGCTCATCAGGTGACATAAAGGACCAATAGGATTCCACCTAGTTCTCCAAAAGCAGCCAACTCCTAATCTTTGCCTCATCAATAAGTTGTTCAGAGTGAGGATCAGGACAGGGTCAACTGCTTTTACAGAAAAAGGTGGAACTGTGTTGGTCCTTTATGACAAGTCTTGTTGCTGTAATACTACTCTCCATATTCATAGTCCTAGTGTTAAAGATCTGCTGAGAGCAGGCAACCAGCTCCCTCCTCTGCCAAGCTACCTTAGGGCTGGTAGAGAGAGTAAAGCATGTGGGTATAGCTACAAGGAAGGGAAATGTGAGTCATTTTTTTTCTTGTTATGGCCCTATGGTGTCAGAAATTGAGTATCTCCCTCCTATCCTTCAAAACAGAATAATGGGTGCTTTAGTAACATTTTCTTTCGGAAAAACTTTGTGATATAGTTTCCTACTGAGAGCCTAAATGAACATATAATATAGCAGGGAAAGACCCAGAAAACCTTTAGCTCCTTTATAGTGGAATACAGAGTACCACATATTTCAAGAAAAGGCAAATCACGTTGTTACTGTAAATATGTGAAGAATCCACTGGTGTCTTAAAGATTAACAAATGGTGACTTGTGTGAGCCCATTTTGTACAATTTTGAATTATAAAATTGTAGCTGTGTGTGTGTGTGTGTGTACACACGCACATAGATAGGAATGTTAGATGTTGTGGAACACAGGCAGGATAATGCTGCTGCAGTCGTCTTGTTTGTGGGCTTTCTAGAGGCACCTAGTTGGCCACTGTGTGAACAGACTGCTGGACTTGATGGGCCTTGGTCTGATCCAGCATGGCATTTCTTATGTTATATATATTTAAAAGCATGTGTTTTAAGGCAAGAACTCTTAGGCCTAATTTAAACTTGAGGCTGATGAGGCAAAAGAGTCTAACGGCATGGCTTATGGTTTCATTTAAACTGTGCTGCAATTCTTCCTCAGAATGTATGCAGCAATATTCAGAATCAAGTGGGAGAACACTTCAGTCAGTTTAGTTAAGCCACCAGCTCATTATCAGCAAGGACTGTGCATCTTTGTCATGCAATTTTTTTTTTATGTGAGCCCCAGGCATGGTGGGCTTGCAATGTAAGCACCAGCACCTTGATCTGGACTCAGAAATGAATATGCAACTAGTGAAGGGATCTTACAATAGGAATAATATGGTCCCAATGGCTAGCTTCCAATAACAGATGGGTTGCCATATTCTGCACCAGCTGAAGTTTCTGGATCACCTTTAAGGGCAGCTCCATGCTAATAATTCATACATGCTTTCACAGGTTGCATAGAAGAAGAAGAAGAAGAAGAAGAAGAAGAAGAAGAAGAAGAAGAGCTGGTTTTTATATGCTGACTTTCTCTGCCACTTAAGGAAGAATCAAACCAGCTTACAATCAGCTTCCCTTCCCCTCCCCACAACAGACACTCTGTGAAGTAGGTGGGGCTGAGAGAGCTCTAAGAGAGCTGTGACTAGCCCAAGGTCACCCAGTTGGCTTCATGTGTAGGAGTGGGGAAACCAACTCAGTTCATCAGATTAGCATCTGCCACTCATGTGGAGGAGTGGGGAATAAAACCCGGTTCTCCAGATTAGAGTCCACCACTCTTAACCACTACACCATGCTGGCTCTCATTTTAAATAAGATCCTGAGCCTATAAAAGCTCTTTTGCCTTGCAAGCTTCATATTTAAATCAGGCCTTGTGTTCATTTAGTTCATGTAGAACTAAACTCACATCCAAGTGAGGATGTTTCTGGACAAAGAACTTTCCAGATTGATCACAAGACAACTCAACACAAAATGATGGACTACAAATTCTTCTAGGAAGACATCCCTCATCCAATAGTAGCTACAGCTATTTCCTGACAGAGCTGTTTGTTCATTACATTAGATCATTGTTTATTATTGCAGTATAGCTACCACACCATTCAGATGTAATTGCAGGGATTATTTATTCATGAAGTTTCCCTTTGATATTATATCTTCTTATGCAGAAGCTTACTGCTGTTTCTGTTAACAGTTATTAAGACTTCCTTATTCTTTTTTCTCCAGAAACCACAGAATAAATATGACAAATAAGACAAACTGTATTGGCATAAATATCTCCTGCCATTTTCCATATAAGTTTAAGATTGAGTGTTCAATGCTACATCATTTATGTACTGGAGAGCTGAACGAACATTTGTCCCTCAATTTGTTAAATATTTTGGCTACTCTGACATGCTGGAATCACTTGTTTGGGACACTTGCCTGCAAAGCCATTCATTCATGTATTTATATAATTTATACCCTGCTTTCTGCCCTCATCAGGGTCACCAAGGCAGCTAGTACTTATATAGTTTTTGCAAACACAGATCAGAGCAACTGATGTACACTGAATATATATTACCATCTTTGTGGAATTCCCACCAGCAGATTGTTGGGCTTTATGAAAGTTGCATCCATTTTGTAATGATTTTTTTCTTGACGTCGAATATTGTAATGTAATTATTGGACATGTTACATGTTGCTTGGGGGACTTCAGTACAAAAATGGGAGTATAATTATGACAAACAAACAAACTCTTATTGGCTTAACTGTTTGTTATTTATTTATGTAGAAAATTTTATGTTGCCTCTCTAGGAACCTGTCCGAGGTGGTTTACATTTTTTAAAAACAATAATAAAACAAAGCATTAAAAGTTACTCATCAAAATCTAGCATTAAAAATCCTCCCAGCATTCAAACAGACCATAAAAACAGGCCATTAACAAATTAAAACAACTGTTTCCAGGCTTTAAAAGTATTAAAAAATCAGCTCCTTAATTAAAAAGCCTGGGTAAACAGCAACATTTCAGCCTGTCATCTAAAGAAACAACATGGGTGCCAGGTGAGCCTCAAGAGAAAGGGCATTCCATAAGCAAGGTGCCACTACTGAGAAAGCCCTGTTTCTGGGTGTCACAGGTGGGGGTGCAGAAAAAAGGACTTGTGAAGCAGACTTTTACCAACGGGCTCAACAATATGAAAGGAGACAGTCCTTCAAGCATTACTTTTAATGGCGGTAGAAAGTGCTGTCAAGTTGCAGCCAATTTAGGGTGACCTTGTTAAGGTTTTCACGGCAAGAGACAAACAGATGTGGTTTGCCAATGCTTGCCTGTGCATAGCAACCCTGGACTTCCTTGGGGGTCTCCCATCCAAGTACTAACCAGGGCTGACCTGGCTTAGCTTCTAAGATTTGACAAGCTTGGGCTATTAGAAGAAGAGGAAGAAGAGCTGGTTTTTATATGCCGAATTTCTATACCACTTAAGGAAGAATCAAACTAGCTTCCCCTCTCCACAACAGACAGAGAGTTGCAAGGCCAACCTTGGCAGGTCTTCCCTGCAAACCTCCTTCTCCCTCCTTCCAGCCATGTCCCTTTCTTTTGACGTGGTGGTTGGTGGAGACTCAGGTTGTACTGTCGCCCATTCTGCCGCTGCTTGGTTGCCTCTCTGTGACTACCACCAGCTCAGCTGGTCTTCCCAGAGGCTCTCCAACCGGCTGTGGCTAGTTGTTTCTGTCCTGGGCTTGCAAGAGGGTCACCACTGCTTCTTCCCACTGTCATGTGTGTGTGTGTGTGTGGGGGGGCAAAGTTGCCCCAAGACTACTTTGTTCTAAATCTTTCTGCACATAGAATATACATATTGCAGTGCAGGCTGATTTGACTTCAAAGACTAGCCTAGATGACATAGTTGGGGAGATTTGTGTTTTCATGTGACATATTTGTTTGTTTACAAACTACCATGTGCATTTGCTGTATTGAGTTGGTAGCTTGTCTCTTCAGCAAGCCATTGCAAAAAGTCTGTTGTGATTTCACAGTACCCTTTTAGCCTGTGGTAGTTAGACTGTTTAGATTATACTCCTGGAATCAAGTTTTTAGTAACTCTTCGCCATAAACATCTAATCCCAAACCACCTGAAAAATAGGAACTATCTAGCCATCAGTGTGTCTATTGCTCTCCTTCACAATAATGGCCCCTACAACTTCCTTAATTAGCAGTTACTCTTAACATATAGAAACTCTGAAGTTTGGAGAGAGGGGAGGAGGAAACACACTGTGATGGAAATATTCTTTTAAAAATGTTTGGCAAACTATCTCACACATTTCATGGTTGCATTTCAAGATATGAATATAGTTTGCACATTTTCATCCAACTTGTGATGCTTATGTAGTCAGGCATCCAAACAATTTATCTTCAGTTACTATTCATGCACAACAGGTCTCCTGATTCACAATGCACAATCTAGAGAAAGTTAAATGTGCTAAGACTGTGCTGAAATGAAAGTGACACAAATGTATGGAACATATTCCAGTCCCATTAACTGATGGTGGACTCATACTTCACTTTATGTAGATGGATAAAAATAGTATGCTCACCATTTTCAGCTACATGAGAACATTTTGCCGTGAAAGTATACCAGGTCAAGGAAGAGCCAGAATGAAACCTATATTCCATTTCTCCCCAACAGTAAAGCGAAGTCTTCACAGAAAATCTATTTTTCCCCTGCCCAAAGCTAGGTTCATCATTGCCTCAGGCAATTTCTAAACTGTTTATTTCTTTTTTTTATTTCTGACTCCTTAACACTTGAAAGAAATTGAATTCCTCTTTCTTGAACCATCTGTTAACTATAATTCTTAGGATCACATATGGAAAGCAGCTGGGGTGTAAATTATTCCTGGAAACTACCATGAGTCCACCCTTGGCCCTCCAAGGTCATTTTCCACACTTTCTCTTCCCACCTTCTTGAGACTGGATAATTATTTGGTAGGTTTGTCAGCATATCAATGACCTTCTTTCCAGAAGGTCAATTGTAATTGAAAGCAGTTTGCTATATGGTTTAGTGATGAGAATTACCATTAACTGACTAATAATAATGGTACCACCTAAAGGAAACCTGTGGCTGCTGTTGAGCACCAGGTTTACAAGAAATTAAAAATAGTATTTTATTGGATCTGCTGTTCTTGCTTCAAATAAGTATTATGGGAAGTTTCTGCCATACTTTATTAAGAAGCAAAGTGACAGAATACTTTGAGTTGGAATGGCAAGGAAAAGGTGACTCACAATTTAACCTTCATGGCTTGTAACCCATTAAGCAAAACACAGTCAACCAGCCATGTGTTATGGCCCTGCTTAATAGCTCCCTAGTTGTGCATTTTTAGATGGACAGTAAAAAATGAAGGTTTATTAAGCACCTACTAGATCACCATTGGTGGGTGTTGGGTTGCACATGGCACAGTGGGTGAAGGGTTGTGCAGTTGTGCCTGCCCATTTTGTCTATCCAGTACATTTTTGTTCTGCTGAATGGCCTGCTACCGTAGCCAAAACCGCTATTCCTTGATGTCACCTACCTCAAATCGAACCACTTCCCTATCATACAAACTTATTTTACTAGCTCTGCACCCAGCTGTACTTGGGCAAAGGGTTAGATAACTATTTATTCTGCTGCCAGCATCCTCACTCCCAAAAAGCCAGCATGGTGTAGTGGTTAAGAGTAGTGGTTTGGAGTGGTGGACTCTGATCTGGAGAACCAGGTTTGATTCCCCACCCCTCCACATATGTGGCGGACGCTAATCTGGTGAACTGGATTTATTTCCCCACTCCTACACATGAAGCCAGCTGGGTGACCTTGGGCTAGTCACACTCTCTCTGCCCCACTGACCTCACAGGATGTCTGTTGCGGGGAGGGGAAAGGAAGGTGATTGTAAGCTGGTTTGATTCCTCCTTAAGTGGTAGAGAAAGTCAGCATATAAAAACCAACTCTTCTTCTTTTTCTTCTTCTTAAGCAAGGTCAGAGACAGAAAATGTAAAGGAAATATCCTACACATGGTCACACTCCAAATATCCCCAAATGTAACCAAACCAAGTCTATGTGTCTCTGCGGCTCCTTTAAGTAACAGGACAATGAGTATTAATAAAAAATTGGGAAAGTAAGACATTTATTTAGAATATTTTTATGCTCCCTTTCACCTAAACTAGGGCTTGAGGCAGCTTACATTTTTTTTTAAAAAAGAGAACATCACCATAGTTCAAAAACCCTTATCAAATACAATGACAGGCACCAAAGCCAAGATCCCATTAAATAGTCCCATACTTTCTAACAGCTCTTCTAGAAGATGGAATATAAACCATCCAGCCAAACAAGTCATATACAGATTTCCCTTCACATGCCCTCGAATACAACTCAGCTTTACAGTACTTACTGAAATTCTGGAAGAGAGTCTCCTAACCAACCCCGGAAGGCTGTTCTGTAGCACTGGGGTAGCTACAAAGAATGCCTGTTCCCTGATAGTGGCAGAGTTCATGGCCCTAAAAGAAGGAACACATAGCAACTCCTGACCCAATAGACCAATGGATGGCCATGCGCATAATCATGAGATGGTCCTTTTGGTGTAAGGTATTACCCAGTCAAAGTGAATAGCTGTCCTGAATTTATTGAGAAGATAAAAGGGCATTCAAAAACTGGGCAAACCCAAAAACTGGTCTCCTTACCAGCAGAGGGCAGAGAAAGAGTATAAATCAGTTTTAAATAAACACCCTCTTTCCTACCATATCCATTCAACTGCTAGAGTTGTATCTCTTTCAACAGAGTGTAAGAGTTACATTTTCCAAAAAGGTATTAGTGATTTGCTCTCTACCCAGATGTGACAGCCGTTTCCCAACAGCTGGCTTGGGTCCAGTAATCTATGATAGATAGAACACATCAAATGTTGATCTCAAGTGATTAATTTGCAGAACAAATATTGTAAAAATATGGCCGCCTGTCCCAAAGACTACTGGTCTATGTGCAAAACTGCATTTTAGGAATGTGACCATCATCTTATTGAAATCTACTTCAGCTTAAAAAAAAACAAACTTCAAGTATTTAATCCAAACAGGAATATCAAAGGTCCTCTTTCCTTTTAGTGAAATTTGGCAGTAACCATGTAATATGAGAATCTTGCTAACAAAATAGGAACTCTTGTCATTTTTTGATGGCCCTTGGCTGTTTCACTTGAATCTAGAACAGCAAATTGTTTTCAAATGTTGGCTTTTGATGGATTCAGCAATTGCCTTTGCATATGGGAAAACAATCCTGAGAAATTCAGTGGGTTTTATAAAACCTGTTTGGGCTTCCTTTGAAATTTCTTAGCTGTTCTCCCTGAATGGGATCCATATAAATGCACTTCAAATGTCACTCTTTGTTGCTCTCTAGGGGCATGCAAAGACCTCAGCATTATCATCATTAACACACAGCTCTTAAATCGAATATTGCAGCATTACATTATCATTATAATCTAACAACACTGAGAGGCAAATCAGCATAAGCGGTTCCTCTGAAATTTTACTCATACGAATTTCTCCTCATTTGGAGAAACTGGTCTCCTTTCGGACTTGGAACCCAATGCATCAGGAATTATCCGTTGTTGTAGTTTTATCTGATTTGAACCATATACTGCAATTGTTTTATGTCTTTTTGCCTTCTCTACATTATTAATTCACTCACATGCATTGACAAAACACCGCAGATAAGCAATTGATATGATTGCATCAAGATGCTTTTCGTTCGGTGTTCTGTCCATGTGTAGGATTACACATGCACATCAGTAAAAACAACACAAAAAGCATCTTGATGCAATCAGACATACAAGCACAGTTTTATCAATGTATGTTTACCCATCAGTATCTGATGGGGAATGAAAGAACTCGAAACTGTGGGAAATAGTGCTTATTTTAATTCTGGAATCACTTTTAGAAATCCATCTTAGAAATATGCAAGAAGTCGAACTTTGGGCATAAAGAAACTCAGTAACAGAATAAGAGGAATTTTCTCATCTCTAGGCAGTATTGTTCTCCCAATATTGCAGATGGGGGGGGCTGCAATTCACAGAAAGGGACAAAGTAGAGATTATAGTTTGTGACGGGTGACTGAGGGCCAAACTGCATGTTACATAGAATGTGATTTTGCCATGTGGACTTTCAGCCATATTTCCACATTAGAGAGCTGGGCATGTGGAGCCTCCCCCCACCCCAACAGGACAAATAGCTTCCCTGGCACTGTTTCAGCTTGGGAAAATCATGTGGGGGAGGTAGGAGATTCTCCATCCCCTACACTGTGGAGATGATCCTAATCATGCCCCTACAGTGTGTGCTTTTAAATGGAGTTCCCATGAGTAACTCACAGCTGCACTGCAATATAGCTGCAAGTCCCTGTAGCAGACTTGTGTGTGTGGTAATATGAAGTTTGGCCCTGAGTCCAAGGCACAGGAAAGATCTGAAGCGCAGACTTCCTGATTTGTGACTCAGTCTCTACACCGTACCAGTTTTCTCTTAAGTGGCAGGTCGCCTGAACTCTACAGCTCTGACGAAAACATCTAAGTCTCATCACTTTAGATATTATGAAGTCAATTTTGCTTGAATCTCTCAGATGTGGTTTCCTATGCATGTTCAATAGAAAGAAAAACGAATTTTATGCAGCTGGCCAAAAAGGGGGGGGGTCATATTTGTATCACACAAAGTTCTTGTCACTTACGGCTGTTGAAGAATGTTGTCAGGGTAGCAAGCAGTAAGGTCCCTGTTTTTTGAGCCATTTTAACATTAGCTGTAATATGTGCCAGCATTCAAAAACACTGCAGTACAGCAACATAAACTGCCCAAGAGCATATCCATCCGCTGAAGTTCAAATCCACATAATTTAGAGTATGCCCCACTGACTTATTAAAGGTTAAAGCATAGGATGGCTGGGGAGGAAATTGTGACCTCTATATAAACTCTGTTCGGGAAGCTTGAAAATTGAAATGAAACCTGAGGTTTTCCCTACATAGCCATAGCAATTCAATTGTTCTTCAAAGTGAGTAGCCCATTTGTTTTCTAATACCCACATCCATTCTGTAAAACCAGACAATGAGCTGAGGGCATATGATGCCGTTAAATGATGTTATAAAGCTAAGCAGGTTTCAGTCTGGTCAGTGCCTGGATAAAAGCCTGCCTAGAGTAAGGATGATTTCCAGTTTCTCGTTCTCTGGTCTTTTGGCCTCCAAATCTTCGCTTAGATTTCACTTCTCTCTTGTGCAAATCAAACCTATGATTCTTTATGTTCATACAAATTTCTGTTTCCTTACACTGGAATTTCCTCCCATAAAATACACACTTTTATAGCATTATTTGGGAATAAATGAAATTATATGTGCATACAATAGGTTTGCCAACTGCCAGATAGTAGCAGGAGATTTCCTGCTAATTCAACTGATCTCCAGCTGATAGCGATCAGATCACCTGGAGAAAAATGGCCGCTTTGGCAATTGAACTCTATGGCACTGAAGTCCCTCCCCTCACCAAACCCTGCGCTCCTCAGGCTCTGCCTCCAAAATCTCCCGCTGGTGGCAAAGAGGGACATGGCAACCCTAGTACACAACATCAGCATATGTACAAATATGAGATCAAATTTACAACACTGCATACACTATAAAAATGACCCTATAAAACCAAAAGCAAAAAGCCAAGAACCAATGACGTCATAAATATAAACACACACCCAAAAGCCCCCTAAATAAGGAACATTTGATCATTCCTATTAGAAGCCCTACGTAAACCGCAATGAACTTCTGAAAAGGAAGATGAGCATATTAACAGGGCTGTATATATTCCAACTAAAATAATTAATATCCTGTGCCCAAGCATTCAAAATTTTGCGCTGAGAAAAGCTGGATTCTGCATCTGAATAAATTTCACAAATGTATGTAAATTTTCCCAATTATTTGTATTACATCTGCCATTTAAGCTCAGAGAGGACATTATGACTTAATTAATGAACACCATATAGCCAAAAGTTAAGTAAGAGTTCACTAATTCCAGTAGACATGATTGAAGTATACCACCTGAAGTATTTCTCCATCTGAAATTAGACACTTAAGAGTGCTTACATTTAGCTGGATCATACCTATTTCATCCATCATTCAATAGCCATAGAATCTGGCAATTTACTCCTTTTCCCCCACTGAACTATAGTTTAGATATATCTTTATTTGGCACAAGTAATAAATAGTTGTTCTGATTTCATAGGTCTGAATTTCTTGGGTCCCTTAAAAAACCAGTGCTTGTGCCAATTTTTATTTTTAATCTCTTTATTTCAAAGATATGGCTAGTGAAGTCTGTAAAGAAAAGACAGTAAATAAAGTATTTATAACCTGACTGAGCTACAGTTCCCTGTACACACTCAGAACACACAGGAGAACAATATCTGGGCCTATAAAATATATATTGTAACCACAATAAAAATTGATAACATGCACTACAGTGAAGGCCAGCTTAATAATATTTGACACTTTTATTAACACAACTGTCCTACTTCTTTTATTTTATTATTCCATAGGGAAAAATGCAGACATAATTGTTCAATTATTTTTTTCTAATGCATGGGTAATTAAGGGGCAATGCAGAATATCTGTATTTTACAACTGATCTAAAGAATTGATTCCAAATAGAAAAGGGCAAGAGTCCAGTAGCACTTTAAAGACTAACAAGAATATTTTCTGGTAGGGTATGAGCTTTCGTAAGCCACAGCTCACTTCTTCAGAGCTGTGGCTCACGAAAGCTCATACCATACCAGAAAATATTCTTGTTAGTCTTTAAGGTGCTACTGGACTCTTGCCCTTTTCTACTACTGCAGACAGACTAACATGGCTACCCACTGTGAATTTGATTCCAAATAAGAAGAGTTGGTTTTTATACCCCACTTTTCTCTACCTCTAAAGAGTCTCAAAATGGCTTACAATCACCTTCCCTTACCCTCCCCTCCTTGTGAGGGAGGTGGGGCTGAGAGAGTTCAGAGAGAACTGTGACTAGCCCAAGGTCACCCAGCAGGCTTCTTGGGGAGGAGCATGGAATATAAACCCAGTTCTCCAGATTAAAGTCCGCAGCTCTTAACCACCACATCACACTTGCTCTCAAAAATATAATTCCCTTCAAATATCCTCAGGTGTTTTTTTTTTTAAAAAAACAATCAATCCTAAGTGTAAGAATAAAAAATGTGGGCATGATCCAGCTCAGTACATCAAGGTTTTATTGATTTCAGAGGAAGTGTATTAAGCACCCTTAAATTGGGTTGAAATGTACTACATTTGATGTAGTCAGACCGAGATTTGGAGGTGGAATAGGGATCCTTAGGGGAATTCACACATTGTTTGATACTGTGCTGTTGTCCTAGATTTTTCTGTTCAGACAACAAATGTGGCAAGTGAGTGATTACAACAGCACAATGTAAAACGATGCTTGGATCCCTTGATGATTTCAGCTCTTTCTCATCATTACTCAGCCATTGACCAAACTGGGTGACTCTTGGCCAGTCAATATCTTTTTTTAAAAATCTCATTGACATCAATTAACCTAATCGTACCCTTGTGATGAAACATGGAGAACTACCTCCCCTGTCTTAATTTCCTTGCAACAGAGCAGGATACAGGTGTGGAAAATTAATAAAATACTCAAACCAGCCCAAATATTCCATCACAGCATTATCTTCACACAAATTCTTGGACATTGTGCTACTGTAATCTTTCATTCTCTGCATTTTCCCACCTGGACAGAAAAATCCAGGATATGAATGATAGCAGTAGTCTAATATCCACTGAAATGTGGGATCTACCCAAGAAACAGAATCCAGGATGGGTCTATGCAGATATGAGTGGGGGATGGGAGAGAATGAAGGAAGAGCAAGGGCTTTGTCAACTGCTTAGTCCACTGAATGTCTTATGGTACAGGGCAAGTACTTCTTATCAGCAGGAGCTGGATAACTGGACAGTGCTCAGGAGGGATAATTTAATTTCCCTTCCTGTAATATCCTTGTAGGAGCCTAAGCTTGTGTTGAGGGTGGAAGAAAAATATGGCAAAGGCAGAAGCTCTTCCACCTGCCACCTGCATCGAGGTGTTCTTACCAATTTGGAGGATGATACAGATAACCAAACTGTGCTAGACTCAAAGATTTCATCCCATGTTGTCTGGCTATCTGTATGGGGATGGCATTAGCATGATCAAGTAGAGCATACTTTTTTTTTCTGAGCTTGGTACATATGCATGGACAGCCCCCATATGGTTCAGTGCATATAGTGAGTTTCTGCTAATGCACATGTCAGTGGCAAAGATTTGTGGAAGCAGTGGGTGTATGGCCCAAAAGCCCCGCATGGAGTTTATATGCATGGTTGCAATCATTTTGAAGCACTACATAGGGATAGCAGTTCATAGTATTTGTACCTCCACAGCGTCTGCTGGGTCATGTGTTTGCTGGCAGCCAACATAATAATGTAAACAATCACTGGGGGAGGGGACTGACAATATTAGGACAGGGCTCTGAATCATACCACTGCTGGATACAAGTGGTGGTGGGGAGGTTTGAATGTTTGAATAGCCCCTCAAGGATAAAACTTGCTGTAATAGAAAAGTACCATGTCAGGGTTCAGTTTACCCTTCTCTCTGATGTGCAGTATTTCCATCCAGGACATTTACATAGGTAAAGTTTTCAATAGGATCAATGATTCTCTCCCCAATACAAATATGCAGTTCAGAATATGTTCACAGTATCACATTTTTGATATAACTTTTCATATAAAAATGTGGGTTTTAAGTTCATATTTCTGTTTATACCAACTCAAAAATAGCTTTTAGCTATTTTTGTATAAAACATATAGTTTCCCCCCATCTGTCAGTCTCTCAAGAGAATGCCTTTTAAACATATGCTACACTTGAAAGTACAAAGGAAGTTCTAGCTACAAAAACAAGAACTGTTTATTTTTTGAAGAGAGAGGGATTGGGACAAGGGAAATGTTACTTTTGGGGAAAATATGGTTTGGAGTTTTGCGTGGTGTTCACAGCAATACTTAAAAAGCCTTGAGGAATCTGAAAGTTGAGAGAGACTGATTTTTTAAAGTGTGAAATAAAATACTACGTTTTGGGCGAAGGAATGTCTCACTGTAAAAACTGTATAATCTAAAAGACAATACGATATTTGGCATCAAGCCCAAAAAAGACAGAGGAAGAAAGAAACCAAGTTACTGACTGACTAGGTTTTATATATGGATGACTGTGAAATTTGATTAGATTGGTTATCATGGTCAAAGCAGGTTCCCACCCAACCATGGGCCTTCTGATTATTAGACTGATCAAATTATTTTTTTCTAAACCCATTTTTCTCCAGCGTCTACTACCACTGGTGAGAATATTGAAGTGTCACAGTCTCAATTCTGTTATCCTAAGATTTACAGATTTACCAATGCTCTCCTGTGACTTCATAAATTCCCCCAGTGCTTGCTAATCACTACGGTATTTTGTTGTTGCCATTTCAAGGTCTCTGAGTGTGCATGTTTTAGTTTCGAGGATCTCTGGAAAAAGATACCCAGGAGAAAGCAGATTCATTAATATGAATTTGTAACTGCACAATGTGATTTCTAATTTCACAAGGAGTATCAAAATTAGCAAATATTTGACATAGTCCTAACCAAAATACTTGAATGAAATATCAAGGATTTTAAAAATCCCCAATTACAGAGTAGCCACCTTAATTATAGAGTAGTAGTAAAGACAATGCCTCTTTTGATTCTTCATTAGGGTTGTGCATATCGATATACCCGAACTGAAAATAAACCCTAAATTAGCTGTTTCAGCAATATTCAGGTTTCAGGTAGACCAAATACCCAAACCTAGGAATCTGCACAAAGCCAAATAGGTGATTCCTGAAAAAGCTGAATAATTATTCGGCTTTTTCGGGTTTGCTCAGATGCACGGCTCTGTTCTTTCTCTCATTTTTCTATCTTTTTGACTGGTTTGTTAGGGCTGCATAGTTGGGGCCCTTTTGAGGTAGGGGTCATGTAATCAGAGCCACTTGGTCTGACAATCATGCAGTGGGTTGATCTGCAATTCTGCATCAAGCATCAGGGTTATTTAAAAGATGGGGCTCACCCAGTCCCATCTGGAGGGATATACCCTCCAACTGAAAAGAATTGGCTTCAACAGCTGGTCACACCACCAGACTTCCTCACCCGTGCAGATAAGCAGTCTTCTTCAGACAGCCCCCATGGTTGAGACTTTGGCTGGCTCTGATATCACAATACCGCCCCCCTGAAAACCTGCTTTCAAAAAGAAGATCACCCCGAGTAGTGGCTTCATTTCCCTGCACCGTGGCCATCTCTTGAAATCCGATTTTTGATGACTATAATAAAGGACTGTTCACAGCAAAAGAAATGTTTTCCATGCCTTATTTTTCTTGCATTTCAGCCTTTTCCCTCTGTTTGGAAGGTAATTTGCATCGACATCATGCTATGCACCCCAGATACAAAGGGAGCCCGCCAACTTTGAGGTGTCAGCCTGCCAATCGGCTCTTTCCAGCAGTCATCTTTAATGCTTAACTTCTGAACCTAAAAGCCAATTGACAGCTCGGCTTGCAAATGACTGGAGGATGGGGGCAACCCCTTTGCTGGCCCATAAAATTGGACCCCCTGTTCCAAAGTTCACCAAACTTCGATGGCCATCTAAGAAGAGTCCCTTGCAGCCATGCTGCAAATTTGGTGACTCTACCTCCAAAAATGCCCCCACAAAAGTTTAAAAAAACCTATATACTATAATGGACCCAATTATTTTTCAGTAAACCTGGAAATAAAGCCAAAATATCCCTTTACTGGTATGGGTAGTTGGCTTATTCCGGGTTTACCCCCCAAAATTGGGCCCAATAAACCCAAACCTGAAATTTACTGATTTTTTTTGGTGTGACCCTATTCTTCATAATCCAAACTATTGAGATGACTGGTACCACTGATCTTAGAAGTCACAATTGGGCCTAGGAAAGGAAGTGATATCTTGGAAATCTGATACCCAAATGGTTTAGAGAGCATCTATATAATTCTCAACTGTGCCCTTTGCCTGTGGATACTTAAATCCACAGATGGAGGGCATACTTCTCCCAACAAAATTTTCTGCAGACTTGGGGAACCTCCTGGGTAGGCAGAAAAATCTAATTTTTTTTAATGGCAGGTATAAATCCTTCCCAAATCACCCAGTGGCAGTGGTGGCAGCAGCACAGTAGACCTGGTGAAAAAAAGGGGGGAACGAGGCCTTGCTGTGACTCCCAGTGAGCTGGTCAGAGTGGAGCTGGGAGGCTGGGGGGAACAAGGCTTTTCCAAAGCTCCCAGCATGCCAGCCAGAGTGGCGCTGGGGGGAGTGAGGGAAAATAAGGCTTCACTGCGGCTTCCAACAAGCCAGTGAGAGAGGGGCTGTGGGGGGGAGAGAAAGGGAGTGCTGGGGGAGTGGGGCAAAAGAGATTGAAGCATTGGCATTGAAGTCCCTCCCCTCCTCAAAACCCACCTTCCTCAGGCTCCACCCCAAAAAACTCCTGCCGGTGGCGAAGAGGGACCTGACAACCCTAGTAAGGGGCCATCTTTTTCTAGATAAGCAGAGTTGGAAGAAAGCCTTTTTTGCAGCTGCATTAATTCGCCTCTCCAAATTGGGAGAGGGTCCAGTTTAACTCCAAGGCAAGGGTCAGTCAGCAAGGGTCAGCTGAACTGTAGCAAAAGTGGGGAGCACAATGTTCTTCAAGATCTCTGCCTTCCCAACCAGCATTACCTCTGTCTTTTGAAAGAAATTGGTGATATTTTAATATGTTGTGAAAGGCTCACTGACAATAATGATATAACGATTGTATTACTCCAGGGCACAGATGTGCCCTTAATCTTGGAACAGAGTTGAAGTACCTCTCCTTAACCCTCCACATGATGTATGGTCATGACCTTTTAAATACAAACACTTCAGGTACATTTAAATCTTGTCACTTTCAAAATGCCAGCTTAAAATGTTCACTTGCAATGCGCCTGAAATATCCACTGTTAACTGGAGCAAAGCTTTCCAAATTTCGAGCATTTGGAAGAGTGGCACACAATTTAAGATCCTATGCAAAATTTGTCACCCTTTTCATTACCATAAGGTAGGGATGATCACAAAATCTTATTAGGGTGGGTTCCATGATGGACCCATGGCTGCTCTCGGGCTGCTCTTCTAATCAAACCCTGATTTATGGACATTTCAATCACCTCCCTGGAGGTCGAGGAGTTTGCACTTCTGTGTTTTTTTTTTAAATCCCCTTGCTTCTGTAGAGCCCACAATCACCTGTAGTTTGCTTTCCACCACCACCCAAGTCCTATTCATAAGCACAAATTTAAAATTAAACTAAAGGTTGCACCTATGTGCTGCAAAAGAGAAACATTTGATCAATTGCTGGTTTTTGTATTTTTAGTTGGATTCTTCCATTTTTGCTGCTTCTTCCCAAAAGGTCAAAGGAGCTCCCTGACACTGGAAACATTTTGTTCTCACACACCTGCTCAGTCTTCCCCACAGGATGCTTACAAATGACCATGCAATCTTGGCCTGATACACCCCCATACACACACACACACACACACACACACACACACACACACACACACACACCCTTCTTGTTTTTAAGCATCTATCCTAATGAAGAGCTCTGGAGATCTTGACAGCTTGCATGCACTTTTGTGTCATTTTGATTGGTTGTGACACTGGCGCAGAGTGGTAAGCTGCAGTACTGCAGTCAAAGCTCCGCTCACAACCTGAGTTCCATCCCAACAGAAGTCGGTTTCAGGTAGCCGGCTCAAGAATGACTCAGCCTTCCATCCTTCCATTGCTGGTAAAATGAGTACCCAGCTTGCTGGGGGTAAAGTGTAGACAACTGGGGAAGGCAATGGCAAACTATCCCATAAACACAGTCTGCTTAGTAAACGTTGCAATGTGATGTCACCCCATGGGTCTGTAATGACCCTGTGCTTGCACCTTTACCTTTAATAAAAAGTATGACACTATTTTTACGTTTGGATTTTGCTCTAAACTAGTAAGGCTTCCTACATCCTCTGTCTCCCTTTGCATATCACACGTCATCCAATCATGCCTGCTAACGTCATTTACTTGTGTTTTACATTTACATTGCCATTGTGTGTCTAATTCACTCATTGCTTCTTAAGGACAGAGGGACTCACATTCTAGCTGTATCTGAAGAAGTGAGCTGTGGCTCAGGAAAGCTCATACCCTGCCCGAAATTTTGTTAGTCTTTAAGGCGCTACTGGACTCCTACTCTTTTCTACTGCTAGTGACAAACTAATTCAGCTACCCATCGTGATCTATCTCTATTAGATTGGTAATGCTTGCAAGAAACCTTTAAGGTATGTTGGAGTTTACTTTCTGTACTGCAGATGGAAGGTTGGCTTTGAGAGTTGGCACATTGCTGAAGGACATCTTTTCGGCCCCAACTGAAAAACGGGGGAGCCGAATTCAGCGAGTTCGGGAGTTCACGAATAAATTCGGCAAATTCGGGGGGCAGCAGCATAACCGTCAGTAAGCAGCATTCTCCCCCGGCCAATCGGTGGCCAAGCTGGGTCTTCTTCTGGCCAATCAGTCAGGATTGAGTACTGGAGGAATCAGCTGCTGCACTGCTTGGCCGGGGAGAAAAAGAGAGAGAAATCCTCGTGGGGGGTGCTTGTGCACATTCGCTCCTTTCCGTGGCTGCAGGGAGTGCATTTTTTGGAGTAGAGACCCCAAACTTTCAGTGGAGCTTCAGATGAGCCTTCTTAAGAGACCCCCCAAGTTTTGTAAAGATGAGTTCAGTGGGGGCAGAAATATGGGCTCCCCCTTTTCTCTTTCTGTGGCTGCAGAGGGTGCATTTTTGGGGTGCAGCCCCCAAACATTCAGCATAGCTTCAGACAAACCTTCTTAAGAGACCCCCCAAGTTTTGTAAACATTGGGTCAGGGGGTCCCGAGATATGGGCTTTCCCCTTTTCCCTATTGAGATGAATGGATCACCCGATCCTGTATGCATCTCCAGAGCGGCAAATCCAAGGCAAAACCTCCCGTGCTTAAATAGAATTGTATTGGATTACCCAGTCCTCCCAGCCCCTCCTGATGGAACAGAAGACAGCCACAGTAAGACCCCTTTGGGGGCTTTAATCTATACTTTTTCTCCTGTGTGTGTGTGAGGGGGGGAAGCGGAGTCTGTGTGTGTGTGGGGGGAGGGAGCAGTTTCTGTGGGTGGGTGGGGAAGCCAAAGGGGGCTTTTGCCCATTCTGCCTGGGGTGTGTGTGCCCCCTCGAGTCTCTCTCTCCCTGGTTTGAGGGGGGGCTTCAGTTGTGTGTTCTCAGGTTTTCCCTCATTCATAAGATCGGTTAGGTCTATTTTGATGCTTGCTCAAAACTGGTTTTCAAATGGTGACTTAAAGAATGCATTTGCCTGGTTCCAAGTCCGATGCAAAAGGGGAAATTCCACCCCCTCCTGCTCATTATGCATAGCTAGCTGCCTCTGTCCCTTTCCATGGTTTGCAAACTCCCAGGTGTCAGGTGTTGCTTTGCATGGTTGCAAACGTGTTGCTTTGCATGGTTGTGTTGCTTTGCAGTTGTGTTGCTTTGCAAACTTTGCAAACCTGCCCCGCCCTTGCTCTCCGTAGCTCAGCTGTTTGTCGGGGATGGGAGCTTTGTGCGTGGGCGGCAAGCTCTGCTCAGAGATGCACATTAAGGGTGGGGGGACCCCTTTCGGGGCCCATATCACAGCCACCCCTGACCCAATCTTTACAAAACTTGGGGGGTCTTGCAAGAAGGGTCCTTTGAAGCTCTGCTGAAAGTTTGGACCTCTACCCCCAAAAATGCCCCCCCAGAGCCACGGAAAGGCGTGGTTGTGTTTTTAATGGCTTTATTCGGCCAAAATTTTTTCCCGAACTTTGAATTCGCGCCCAATTGCACGGACCCGAAGCGGGGGAGTTTGGACTTTGGCATATCCCGAATCCAGACGGGCTGAATTCAGCCGAATCCGAACTATACCAAAAAAAAAAAAAATTCAACAGCCCTGCAAGTGACTGTTACTTTATCTCTGATAACTATTATTACACAGACTGTAGTAAATTGACTCACATTTTTTTAAAAAAGGAGCTTCTGGTACTGTTTGGAATAGAGAAACTGTGGGCAGGGAAAGGGTTAAGCAACCTCCTGCCACTTCTCCACTCCAAATTACCCCTCCCAAAGTTGCTCTCCTCTAACTTCCCACTTTCTACTATTTTTGGCACCATTGTAATTGCATGACTCCTAATTCACCCATTTTGAAATAATATGGCAGATAGAAAATTCTCTCACTGTCCAAAAGGCAGCATATTAATCTCAGCTTTCCCATTTTTACTTGTTTGCACAGATTTCAGGTGGAAATCAGGCAGAAACAATCCCCCTGAAATGTTGATACCTGAGTGTCAGCCTAGTGACTTACTTATAATGGTTACATGAATCTCTCTCACATGATTCACAGGGATATGAGAATAATTTAAAATGTGTGTGTGTGTGTGTGGGGGGGTGCTAGTTGATTTTTTTTGTTAGAAACCTTGTTGCTGATTGCTATGGATTCAAATTATATAACAATTCCAATAGTTATCCTATTGTCCTGACATTTTTTTTTTTTTGGCAAAGTTTCAGGGGTCAGTGCTGCTTCCGTTGATTTAGAATTTTAAGTCAGGCCTACTAAGAGGGGGGATCTGGGAGACACAGTTCAGGAAAACTCTGTGGAGGCCATGGAGCTGGAAAAAATAATGTGATTTTCATAAAAAGATTGGGTTGGGTCTGGGTGGTGCAAAAGAGATCCCAGAGGTCTATGACTGTTTTTAATAAACATTGTGATTGTGATTGTGATCCCAGAGGGAATCTTTGTATGGGATCTAAGGGCTTTCAGCACTACTGTTTCAATTTATTAGTATGGCTGCTACAATCCATCAAAAGTCCTTTTCCCATGTCTCTTTCCCCCTAATGCTCCTTTCTGATCCCAAGAAAGTGTATTTCAAGGTTGAAGGGTGCGAGTGATCTAACAGCCATGTGGGTTGTGTGGGGAGGGCTAAAATGACCCTCTCCTCTGTCTTCTTTTTATTTTTATTTTAAGTGAACACAGGAATGGCTTCTAGCTGGGTGCCCTCTGCTCTCTCATCTATCAGCAGAACCTCATGGCTATTACATTACTCAGGTCCTGCAGCCTTGTAAATAAGCTTTAAGAAGAACTGCTGGAGTGAGTAAGGAGTAAGAAAGGACTGCTGGAGTGAGAGGAATACCACCACGGTCAACAATCTTTGCTTCTGTGGATTGCAGGATCCAATCCATTTTTCTTGAATTTCAAGCTGATATGAATTTGCATGGTATGACACAATATAATTCATTTCAAGGGCATTTGAAAAAGTTCTTGAAGCCCAGGCCGTGGTTGCTAGGGGTGTGCATTTGGCTATAGGCAAACCAGAAAAATACTCCAAAATGTATTTTTGGTATTTTTCAGGGGGTAGTTTACTAGTACAAAATTGGCAGTAATAAAAGGGAGCTGGAAAATCAGATCTCGATTCTCAAACAATGCCAATTTGTTGAGAATTTAAAAAAATCAGAGTTTATTAAACCCAAACATGAAAAATACCACAGAACCCAGCACAGCCGATTAGCATGGATAGAAGACTGGATAAAAAAGCCAGATCAAACAACTTTGAATATTGAAAAGGGCGTGTGGAGTAAAGGATTTCATTATTATCTATGGAAAGCTAAAAGCAAAGAAATTTTTGGAGAAAAACATGTTATCAAAGATGGACTAATGAAGATTTGGCTTAAAAATAGAAACAGGCTAAGCCTGACACCTCCACGAATGATGTCCCCCACAGATGTATATTTGTCTAAGGGAGAGAAGAAGAAAGTAGATATGATTCGATACCAAGACATGATGAATGAACAAGGAGACATAAATACATGGAATGAGATTAAGATGAATAAAAATATTGACTGGCTGACTTTTAATCAAATGATTATGAAAGTACAACAGGATTGCTTTTTACAGGATGGTATAAGAAAAAATACTGAATTTGAAGATTTAATTAACAAAGAATCAGACCACATCTTGGGAAAAAATTTATAAACTTTTACTTAAAAATGAAACAGAACAAGAACAAGTTAAGGCATGCATGGTAAAATGGATGAAATTTTCAAAAAGGAGATAACCTTTCAGCAATGGGAAAAACTTTGGACTAAATCTATTAAGTTTACTGCCAGCAATAACTTACGTGAAAATTGGTATAGACAATTTTTAGATGGTATATCACACCGATGGATATTAAAAAAATGGATGAGTCATATGATAGTTGATGTTGGAAATGTAAAGACAAAGACGGAACATATTTTCATATGTGGTGGACATGCAAGAAAGTCAAGAAATTTTGGATACAAATACATCAAGAAATGCAGAAAATTTTAAAAATAAGATTTCCGTTGAATCCAGAGACTATGCTATTAGGAGTGGAACCTAATAATTTGGACAGGAATTTAGGAGAACTATTTGGCTATATGACAACGGCGGCCAGATTGGTACTGGCAACATTTTGGAAACAAGAAGACCTTCCAGATGTAGAAAGAAGGCAACAGAAAATGGACAAATTCGTGGTGATGGCCAGAATGACTAGCTTGTTGAGAGAGAAGACAACTGATGAATTTCAACGAAAATGGGAAAACTATTTGGACTATGTTCAACAAAAGGGATAGATTTATAGATGTAAGATTTGGAATATATAAATTTATAATTAGAATAGAAGGAATTTATTATGTAAACCATACTGATAATATAGAAGACTTTTTGAGATGTACGATGAAACAGACTCCCCGAAGGAGTATAAACTGTGTGAATGGATGTGTGATTTTATGTTTGTTTGTTTGTATATATTGAAAGTTTAATTTAAAAAAAAATTTTTTTTTTTAAAAAAGAAAGAAACCAGCACAGCCCTAGTGGTTGCAAATTATTAACTAGGTTTCATACTTTGCTGAATTTAAAAAAGTTCTTCATCAGTTCCCAGTTTGTTTCTGGGAGCTATTAAGAAGTGGCTAAGTGCTCAAAGTGGTCTTGGTGAGAGCCAGCATGGTGTAGTGATTAAGAGTAGTGGACTATAATCTGGAGAAACAGGTTCGATTCCCCACTCCTCCACATGAAGTCTACTGGGTTGATGGCACTTGATGGCATTTTTCACCACCATGTGGTCTTGGAGCAGGCTATTTCCCCATTATGAATATACCTGCTTATTAAGGCCCTAGTCCATGTACTAGGGTTGCCAGGTCCCTTTTTGCAACCAGTGGGAGGTATTTGGGGTGGAGCCTGAGGAGGGTGGGGTTTGGGGAGGGGGGGGACTTCAATGCCATGGAGTCCAATGGCCAAAGCAGCCATTTTCGTCAGGTGAACTGATCTCTATTGGCTGGCGAGCAGTTGTAATAGCAGATCTCCAGCTAGTACCTGGAGGTTGGCAACCCTACCATGTACCCCTACCTTGGCTATTAACTGCATGTCAACGGAGGACAGGGTATACTCTGGTGATATCTTCATTATGAAATACCATCTGCAGAAACATTCATTCAGGACTGTCTCTGTGTCCTTTTGGTAGCAAATTTTCTATTTGAACAGGCCTTTGGCAGGTTTTGACAAGAATCTCCTTGATATTTGATGACTTCTGTTCAGTATATCCTGGATTTTAGCTCATTGTTGTATTGGGATTATTACTTTTAGGCCACCTTAAATGCCCTCTGTGTATATAAATATTTGAAATAAATAAAATAAAGCCAGCCCTCCCCCTAAACAAAATCAGAAAGACATGCTGCTTTATTCTAACAAAATGCATAGAATCAGTAATAAAATAATGCCTGTAGGAGGTATAAGCAGCCCATATCCTATCACTCAGCATAGTCTGAAGCCTTTCTTCATCCTAAGGAGCTTTTCTCCAACTGTTCTTCCAATGGATGAGCCACTTAAGTTGGACAAAGGGTTCTTAAGCTGCTCCTGCCTGGGTCCCAACACTCAGCTGTCGGGCCGGGTTTGGCCGAATCCGAACTGGACCAATTTTTTTTCAACAGCCTTAGAGCAGGGGCATTGCTGCCTGGGTTGTCCCGATGCCAAGGAGCAGAGAGTGGGGTGACTCAGTACTTCAGGGGCTCTTCCAGCACATCAACGGGCCTTAGTAAATCATTTAGGAATCACTGTGTGTAGATTGTTTCATTCTTAAGAGACTAATGGAGAAGGCTATTCCTGCAGATACAAAGAGGTTAGAATTCTCCCATCTGTTTAAGGTTACCAAAAGGCATGTTGAGAAATTGTCTAAAAAGCTTTAAGTATTTTTTTTATTAAACGATCCTTAACATCCAGCTTGGGGTGAAAATTCTGTGCAGCTTAAAAGCTTGCATACTGTGTTGTGAACACTGACTGCCCCACTAAAAGCATTATTCGGTTAAATAAAAATACTGTTATATAATCCCATATGGGCACTTCTCAAATAAGGAGGAGAGAGATAGGGAGCAAAGTATTCTAATAAAATATACTTATGCAAACCCCATCATAAGACCTTTAATTATGATTAGAACAATAAAAGTTAATTTTATAACAAAATACTTTTGTTCACACTGAAGTATTTACTAGTCATAAATCAGTCCTGATTAGTTAACACATGAAAGATGGAAAGGGGTTTCTGTGAGCATAACACTAAGGTGTTAGATTCAGGCTAAGTACTATTATTGGTCGTTTAAAATTCAAGGGAAGTCTGTGTAATCAAGATGAGTTAAAATGATGTGCTTGTTTATATTCCAAATGCATACGAGATGGTAAATTTATTGGTACTTATGTTATTGTTTTACTGCCCCTTTAGAGCTTGTAAATCCCAACTAGACAATTACTGTATTAGAAAACTAATGTTTTTGCATATTCTAATTTTAGGCACAACATCCCACTTGGGAATTGGTGATATCTTGGAGCAATAACATAAAATCCCTGCTGGAATCTTGCATCCTGTTTCCAAGAGTGGCCAGCTAGATCTTATCAGGAAGCCTACAAATCGGTCAGGAAGGCAACAGATCTCACCTGTTGATTCCCCTTCCCCTAGCATCTGGTATTCAGAGGTACACTGCCTCTGAACCTAGAGGTTCTATTCAGCTATCATTGCTAATAATTGCTGATAGATATCAATTCCGTTAATTTGTCAAAACTGCTTTTAAAGCCACTCATCAGCTACATGGATTGTGATATATGATGTTTAGGTACTGTGATGTTTTTCTTTCTTTGGTGTGTGAAAAAGGCAATTTATGCATTCAGTTAAAAATACATGGAAGCAACAGCTCCTCCTGCAGAATGTAGAGATATACATCATTGTGGAATTCTGTTCCTCCCAGCAAGATATGATTAAATCTAGGATATTAGGGAGGGAGGTTCAAGCCTAGCCTGTTTACTAATGTAGTAGCATTCCTCTCTGTGGAGAGTTTCTGATATGTGTGTGTGTGTGCCCTCAAGTCACAGCTGACTTATGGCGACCTGGTAGGGGAAACTAAGCCTGGTGGACAGCCATCCCCACAGAGTCCCCTCTTCACAAACACTCAAACCACTAGACTATGCTATTACTGATATATGTGTTGTGGACTCATTTATAATATGTGCTTGCACAGTTTCCAGACATTTCACTAGACCTTGAATTTTCTACTAGATTTGTGTGTTTTAACTGATTAAAAAGAAATAGTCTTGTCTCAGCTGGGGACCAGGAACTAGTGGCTGTTTATTCTTCTTCTTTTAAGTTATTGTGAAATAGATTATGTCAGTTCTTAGACCGGAGACACAGCCACATTTGAACTGGGCAGGCAGGAGGATAAAAAGTTAGATGGGCTGGGGAGATAAAGCAAGGTAGCTATATAACAGTGCAATCCTTTCTAAGTCAACACATAAGGGTGCAACTCTGATTATGGTTACACTATTAGCCTCCTAATAAGAAGACAGGTATAGACAGAAAGTTTTGTTGGGCCAACTTGCTTAGACTAAGAAAGCAGATCAGAGTCTGAGAACTACTGAATCAGTGGACAGCTGCAGAGTTGCTAGCAAGATCTCCTGCAGGTAGGGTTCCTCATTTCTTAAACTTGTTTAATCAAATCCCTGCCCATCAGCCCAAAACTTGCAATTAGAAATCTTGTCTGTTATCATTTTGAGCACTCCTTCCCCTGTTCAACCAGCATTCACGCTCTCATTGGCCCCTTATGGTCATTCTTCCCTGCCTCCTCTGCCCTTTTGACCCAAGGTTCCTTCTCCTAACTTACCCTTTCCTCAGGTTCATGTTCTGTGAAACCTTCCTTTAGTTGTGATGCACAACTTGCTGTCCTTTTTATATATGTATATGTATATTTATGTATATATTTTATTTGCTGGTCTTGGACCGTATTAAACTTATAATTATTGTTATTAGTTGTGATGCACTAGGATTCTTGCTTTATCAAGAACACCCTATTCTTAGTCCTAAATTTGGTCTATAAAATTGCATTTACCTTTAGAACTTGTGTGAGGTTCCAAACTTGGTCAAATTGACAACTTTCCCTTTTCTTACAGAAGGTGAACTGCAAATTCCAACAGCTTTGGTCATATTTTGATAGCAGTTGAAATATTTGTGAGCCTTCATTCAGTGTCAGAGGCTTGATTACCACAACAACAGCACAATATAGATTCTCCTAGTGTACCTTTAATATCCACAAAATTATGAAAGACTTTCACACTACTAACTACAAAGGCCCTCTTTGTTCATCTTTTTTTGAATTGCACTGACAGGGCATTCACAGACTAATTTCACTGTGTTACTCTCTGAAAAGACACTTCCACGATTGCTACTGCTTATGAATTAAATAGGTAAGAATTAATGGAAGCGTTTACGAGTCAACTAAGAAACAGCCTCTTAAATGGTGGCAATACATCAACCAGTCATATAATTTGAAAAGACCCTGAAATGATCCACCAACCTCTCTGAAATATGCTGCATTTTTAAATTAGAGGAAGAGGCTGGATTCAGATCAAAATCTCAGTTCTACAGAAGCTGACAAAATTTGAATTTGATGAAGCCGAACATTCAACTTCATTCTGACTAGGAATGTCTCCCATTGTTGTGGAAGGAGCAAAGGTGATTAATACTAGTCATGTATCTTGGAATGAGTCCAGAATTGGACTACTCAGAACGCAGGTATCTAATCATAGTGGCCTACTTCTGACTTTCTCATCAGGTTTGTTGGGGAGGGGCTGTAGTACAACATTTATTTATTGTTTATTTTATTTAGAATATTTCTATGCCAACTCTGCAGAGTCCTGATCAAGGCGGCTTACAATTAAAAACCAGAGTATCAAAACATTTTAAAAACAAGCCATTAGACATAAGCAGCCTAAAAATAATCCATAAAACAGAAGCAGACCATTAAAAAGTTGATAAGACCCTCTTTGCCCCTATGTTTTGGCCTGGCACCTTCAAGAAAGTAAAGTAGGCACCAGGCAAGCCTCAAGGGGGGTGGCATTCCAAAGGTAAGGTGCCATCACAGAAAATGCCCTGTTAGTCACCACCCTGAAGGCAGCGACACAGAAAGCAGGGCTTGAGAAGCAGGTCTTAAGTGGGGGGGCTGGATAGTATGGGAGGAGCTGACCACTGTGCAGGCCAGGAAAAATGCTGTAGGAGGCAGTACCAGCATATCTTCACCTGGAAGGGGGGGGGGCAAATTGACCTGGAGAAGCATAAAACATAGGTAATTTTTTTTTAATTTTCCGCAACTCCATGTATTCCTTACAATGAATGAGGTTAGTTGCCCTGTAGTGTTTCATGCCCTCTTATAACTATTGTAACTTGCAGTGTATTCTCTGTTGGTATTGGGGTCATTTGTACCCCCAATTGCACTGAAAGGTAAATTTAAAAGAGGATGTAGGTTGGAAATGACACCCTACTGCTGTTCTGTACCTTTACCGCCAAAGGGCAGATATTCCCCTCCCCCTGGGTTTTTTTTTTATTTGTACAATTTATTTGGGCTGCATTTGGCCTCCACACTAGATTAGGTGAAAAAAAGATAACTTATCCCAGTGCTGTCATCCAGAAGGAGATTGTTGGGCGGGGGGGGGGGAGAAGCAAGAATCTACCTGACTGGCATCATGCCGACATCAAGATGTCAATTCCACTTTGAGCCATCTTCTCCTCAGTGCAATGCTCTGAGATTCACAAAAAACTCTATGATGTGCTTGTGGTCTAACCATGGAGTTTTGGGTGAATCTTACAGAACCACACTGACATGATGACATCACTTTTGATTTGTGCCAGAGGTGATGTCACAGGGCTTGCATGAAGCCGATTTACCTTTCCATTTTCCCCATGCTGCCCTATTGACTGGCGGGAGAGAACAGTAGGACTAGGGCAGGAGGAACCCTATTCTCCACCTCCAATATTTGGTGTTTCAATTACCTGAAGTGGATGGGTCTTCCAAAACCTGCCTCTACTTGTGCAGAAACATGCTCATTTTCCCTTAGCCATTTGTAAACCTGCTGCTTTACTCTGATCATTTCTCTTCTGTTGTGAATATACAATTTTTATTTCCAGAAACAATAACATATGGACATTTATTTCCTTTTTACATAAAATGTCAGTCACTCACCAGGTCGGCATGACACACTTACCTTGAATCATGTATGTCTAGTTTCATTCATTCCAATGAAAAGTTTCCAACCTCCCAAGTCACAACCCTGGCTCCAAAAAGAATAATGCCACCTATAATTTTAATAGTATGTTATTCTGGTTTCCACTCATTTTGTCAATCAAAAGAACTTCAAAGTTATCTACTTTTTTCATTAAGTTTGATCACAGGCAGAATAATTCTTCTCTGCATTATGTTCAGATGGGTAATTTCACAGTGCAAGCCTATGCATACTTAATCCTTAGTAAGTATCACTTTGTGTAATAGGAATTATAACCATGGAAGAATGCACAGAGCTGCAACCTCAGGGTCTGATTGGAGACTAACCCATCCTTTAATTATCCATTATTTATTAATGCATCAGATTTCTTCTTTCCTTCTTTACCGTTCAATTAATGTATCATTTGGTGACATGAACCTGGCCGCCTTGGCTAATTTTATCATCATATTTCTGTGCTTAATGAGAGATATTGATTGCTAGCATTGATTCATCTTGCCCTTGCATGTCTCAAATATTTTTGCTGTTTTCCATTATCCTTCATATCATTACATTCTGCAGTTCAATATAATATTTCTTTCTGACTGTTGAGGTGCTTTTAATGAAGAACAAAGCCATCTTTTGGAAAGATGCCAGCTTCGGCAGGACTTATCTTTTGTTTCATGAGTTCTCCACAGGCAGCTAACCTGTGACCAG
This sequence comes from Euleptes europaea, assembly GCF_029931775.1. Taxonomy (NCBI): domain Eukaryota; kingdom Metazoa; phylum Chordata; class Lepidosauria; order Squamata; family Sphaerodactylidae; genus Euleptes; species Euleptes europaea. Next base: position 34,124,457 of record NC_079313.1, on the reverse strand, counting down.
AAATGCCACAAGTAGCTCAAATGGCAATGGTTTGTGGCACTTCTGGACAAGATGAAAAGACCCCATAGTCCTGGTTGTGGAGCAGAGTCAGGATATATTTATGCTTCCTTCTCTTATGCTCCACAGGTCAGAAGAGGAAAAAACCATAACGACTGGGGCATTTGGCACAGCAACACCTGTGTACTGCAGTCCGTATCCAAGTGGCAGTACCTCATCCTTGCCTATTTCACATTTGCAAAAAAGAAAAGAAAAAAAGTGGCTACTGTTTAGATAATATGGAGAAGTATTTACTATTCTTGGTAGTGATTCAATGGCCCATAAGGAGCCAGTTCTAAATGCTCAATATGACAAGTAAAGAACTCTAGTCATTTCACAGTTGTCAATAGGGAACATAAGAACATAAGAAAAGCCCTGCTGGATCAGACTAAGGCCCATCAAGTCCAGCAGTCTGTTCACACAGTGGCCAACCACGTGGCCAATTCCAGCTTTCTGCTTGACTAGATCATTTCACAGTGAAATTGCAATATATATAAATGTCCACATGTTCTATTGAGATATTAAAAAAAACCAACAACCAAACTCACCTCTCTCCCAGAACCGAACATAAAATTTAACAACAATCAATCAAAAAGTACAACAAAGTGTGCACAGTAGATAAAAAACACAGTTAAGCTGGTAATCTTAAAACAGTTGTAAGGAAAAGCAAAAATCAGTCAAGAGCTCTATTTCAAATGTTGGGATGTTTTTTATGTGGTTATACATATGCATGACAAATACAGCAGAAGGACAAAAGAGAAAGGTTTCAACAAGAGTTAGAGACTTGATCTTTGATATGTTCAAGGTACTGGAATGTAAGGTACTGGTGTAGTGGTTAAGAGCAGTGGACACTAATCTGGAGAACTGGGCTTGATTCCCCACTCCTCCATTTGAGAGGCGGACTCTAATCTGGTGAACCAGGTTTGTTTCTTCTCTCCTACACATGAAGCCTGCTGGGTGACCTTGGGCTAGTCACAGTTCTCTCAAAACTCTCTCAGCCTCACCTACCTCACAAGGTGTCGTGTGGAGAAGAATGGAAGGTAATTGTAAACTGGTTTGAGACGCCTTAAAGGTAGAGAAAATTGGGCTATAAAAACCAACTCTTCTTCTTCTTGTTCTTCTTCTTCTTCTAACAAAAGGAAAACAATAGTCCTTGACAACTGTAAACCATGTCCACCATTTCAACATGTGTAGCCTTTTTTAAAGCTACATGAAAAGCTTCATCTTTCAAAATTTCTATTTCTAATCAAGTAAATCTATCCTGTTTGGTAACTGGCCATCCTGGACAGAGGACAAAGATGAACATCTACAGTTCATTGGCAACGCAATCCTAGTCACACCCTTCTAAATCCATTGATGTCAATAGGCTTAAAAGGACGTGACTCTGGTTAGGATTGCACTGTAAAAATGACTTGCATATTGTAAGTGGGAACTAAAGATGTATTGAACGTCTAAACTAGTACTGTTACCAAGTTGGCCAAGACAGTCTTTTTCTGGAAAGATTTGACATTTTACTGGGTGGATTTTATGGTATATAAGTGTCTAAAGTTTGCAAGATATAATTCAGCAACACTGTTGGACTTTTACCAAGAAAAAAAGAAAAAGAAAAAAAAGGAGAAAAGGAGAAAGAAACCATCCATCATCACCAAAAGGGCATAAACATTTCTGGTGAGCAGACACTTGCATAATTCTCAGATTGATGCAATGTTGGCCTTTTTATTAATTTGTGCTTCAAAGTGCATAAAATCTGCATAATCACCAAGCATATCTCCTTACATACCAATCCTCTTTCTCTCCCCTTCCTTATTGCAAAACAAATCATAACTTTTAACAGTGGGAAGGTGAAGGACTTTATAGCCTCTAAAGGAAGACAGCATAACAACTAGGTATGTGCATTTGGAAGACAACTAATCATAATTCAGTCCAAACACACTCTGCCTGTTAAGCTCAGATGGATAACTAATGAAATTACACATGAAATTATTAGCAGCTTTTGGTAAGTAACTAAATAGGGCATACCTAAAGATTATTTTTGGTGGTGCCATAATGCCTGTGGCTGCACTATGCTTCAAATTTTAAATTCCCTGGAACAGCAAGAGATGGGGGAGAGGTAGCAAGGGGACAGAATGCTTTAACCTATATGAAGTCGATGGGTAATAAATTGAGGATGTACAAAAGGAACTCAATGAGTAATTATATTGTGGAATTCACCACCACTGGATATAGTGATGGCATATTATTCATATTATTCAAGAGGGATTTTTTTTTGACACAGGTAATACGGCTATACTGTAACAAAATGGATCAGAAAGATTCTGAGGGTAAACGGCTAGATACTGTGAACGATCCTACAGTGTATAGTTAATTGTGTCTGTTGCTGTAAGTAGGATACTACTATGTAATTTTTGCATCGTTTAACAGATCATGTTAATATTTATTCTTTGTTTTAGCTCTGTTTCAGATTTCTGCAACCCAAATCCTATTGCATTGTTTATTGGCTGTCCCAGCCAATATTGACTTACTCTGTGTTCTCTGTCTTGAGTCCCAGTGAGGAAGATAGATTATAAATGTCAATTAAATAAATACACACATAACAGAGGATTAAACACACTTATGGAAAATAGGGTGGTCTCCTCATAGGGAGGGGCTTGTGTGGTTTCTCCATTGCTGGTGCATCTGCAAAGTGCAGTGGCAACAAGGCGACCACATGGCAGGTTTCCACAAACTTGCCCTACTTTACCAATTTGAAACATGGCACTAGAACGTCATTATATTGATACACTGTTGTAACAATACCTTTGGAATTTTGTGAATTTCAAGCTTTCATGTGTTTTTTAAAAAAATTGGTAAGTCTCCAGCCCCCTTCTATTGCCAAGATATCCCTTTTCCCTTATATCTCCATATGAGGAGATCGAGATTTGCTTTTTTTTTTTTAAAGAAAGCTGAGAATTCAGAGAACCTGTTGCACATGCATATATCAAATTAATGCTATCCAAGGGCTGATTTTTTTTTAAAAAAGCCCTAGTAGCGGGGGAGGAAATGGCTGCTGAGGCAACAGTATCAGAGAAAATGACTGCCACTTTGGTGGGAAAATACCAATTTCCCATACACACAGTAGCCATCCCAGGCTTTATTGCAATCTTTTCCAAAACTTGAGAGCAAAGCAGGTTTGAGAAAGATCAAAGACAAGAAAGGAAGCTCTAGAAGGTACACAAATGCATCATGATTTTATGGAGAAGCAGGGGAAAAAACCTGCTTCCCAACAGCACAGGAAGTCAATCTGTGCAGAAATGGCCATCAATAGTTATTATCTAAAACAGGGATGGGGAACCTCAGGCCCGGGGGCCGTATGCGCCCCCCAAGGACATTTTCCATGGCCCTCGGCAGCTCCGGGGCCGGGTGTGTGTGTGTGTGGGGAGGCATGGAGGCTGGCGTGGGGCCGGCGTGTGCAGGTGTGTGTGTGTGGGGGGGGAAGGCTTTTCTTTCTTTTCTTCCTCTTTTTCTGTCACTCTCCTTTCTCTCCCTCTCTCCCTCTTTTTCTGTCTCTTTGTCTGTCTCCCTCCATCCTTTTCTTTCTTTCTCCCCTCCTTCCATTTCTTTCTCTCTCTTTTCCCCTCCCTCCCTTTTCCTCTTTCTCTGTTTTCTTTCCTTCCTCCCTTTCCTGCTGATCGGCTGCGGGGGCCCCTGGCGCCTCGTTTGCTCGGGCCCACCGCTGGCTGCCCTCCCACCTGGGAGGAGGGAAGACGGGGGGAGCAGGGGTGCCCTCCAGGCCTTCTCTGGGGGTTGCCAACCTCCAGGTGGTGGCTGGAGACCTGGCAACCCTAGACTCCCCCCCACCAGGAGATCTACACCTGGTTATGGCCCCCGAATTATGTTATAAATGTGCAAATGGCCCTTGGCAGGAAAAAGGTTCCCAACCCCTGATCTAAAATGACCAAATGGAACCTCCAGAGTCAGTAAGCCTCCAAATACCAGTGCTTGGAGGTAACATCAGGGGGGAAGCCTTGATTTCTATACCTGGTTTGTTGTCTCTCCAGAACAATAGATTAGCCACCATGTGAATCAAGATGCTGGACTAGATAGACTGCTCATCTGGCCCAGCTGGGTACCTCTTATGTGTTTGACAGGGATCTCATCTAACCAGAATGCTTATTTTACCATGTAAAACGAGCTGCTCCCAATCTGTATTTCTGTGCACATAAAGCATTTATCGCTGTCATTACACTACCTCACAGACCTGGGAAAGTTCTCTCAATGAGGCATGTTTGCATGATAGGAAGGAGCCAGACTTTGCTGTGGAAGGATAGAAACAGAAGTCCCAACTTCCACCTCTCCTGCAATAAGGAGTTTATTTGTACTACAGATGGGAGGAATAAAGGGTTAAAGTTTCTCCCCATAGTAAAGAGTGTGATAGATCAGTGATGATAAAGCATCACATCACCTCCTTAAGTCAGAGAGAACTACTGATCTAGGACCCCAAAGATTTTAAATTGCAGATAAAACAAGCAGTTGTGGGTGGGCCTGATATGTATGAACTAACTTGGTGACCTCTACAGTGTTTTTTTCTTTTTCTTTTTACAAAAGTGGAGTGCACAGGTAAGGGGAAGAAATCCCCACTGACCCCATCTTACCTCACTGTGGTGGGGTATCATGAATGTTTGAAACATTTTTTTCACCTCCCAGCCACAAGTGAAAACACCAGTTGCCTGGAAACCAGGGAAGCTTCCTCCCTTCCTGATTGAAATATGAGAGGGGGGAGCCTTCTGGTGAAAAGTGCAGTATCCCAGTTGGATGGTGGAGGAAGTTACACCTCAAATATGTTTGCCATTGTAATCAATTGGAACGCTGTCCAAATACAACAAGGCCTTTCATAACATGAAAGGCTCCTAACAACATATGTAAAAAAAGTGAATCAAATCCAAAAGTACATACAGTTTCAAATAATACTGTACTTACAGCACAGCCTACAGCTGCAAGTGGCTTTGTTTATCCTTAATGGTGTCTATTTAAAGTCAGGTCTGATTGGCTACTTTACCATATAGCATTATGTTTTTGATATGATCTCTGATTGGCTGGGATCCTGGAATGAAGGAAAAAGAAGGAGCCTTTAAAGTTAAATATGGCATTGACACAGCAGTAGAACGGGGAAAGGATCTGGAGAAGTGTGTGAAGCACAGAATGTTTGAAAAAGAACTTCATTTCCTATGCGATAATTTGCATTTCCCTGGCTGCGCCTCATTTGACAATTAAGAAAAACAACCTAATGCATTAGCAGTGTTAGAGCACCAACCATTTTCTCTCTCATGGCTGGGCAGAAACAAGCTCCATTTCACCCATTTACAACTCCTTACTGCTGTGTTTTCAGGATGTCAGTCCTTTTCTTTAGCCTAAACTAATTTTAGGTGAATTGAATATCCATATGCAGTACAGCGAATCTTCAAGTTAGAATACATTGTCAATATTTGCAACTGTAAATGCCGTTTTATAAATGCTTGTCCATAAGCATATTGGGAAAGATGAATATTCACACACTGTCTACAAGGCAATGTGTGATGTATCTATTTGTCATGATCCCTCCCACTTTCAAAAAAGGAAACGAAATACTTGTGTATTCTCATTGCTTCCTCAGAATTCTTTTACAACCTTGATTTTTTTTTGTATGCAACAGCCGCATTGCATGTGCTGGAAGGGACAGACTATGCAATGCCACTTAATGCTAGTACAGACATTTGAACCTCGGGGAGGGTAGTAGAGAGAAAAGGCTAGATAGGGTTCATCCTGATATCTGCTTTGTCCATTCCTGCAGCTGACATTTTATTATCCAGAATGCTATTCTTAGGGTTTCCTTACTTCTGGTCACTTCCCTTCTTTCTCTCTCCGCTGTCCACCATGAGGACTGGACATGCTTTCTACAATCTCTCTCTATCCTAGCTTAGATAGATAGCTAGAAGCCTTTACTCTATCTTTCCTATCTAGTATGGAGATCTTTTACAATAAAGAACTTCTATTTCTTTTCTAAGTAACAAGCCTCAGTGTGAACTTATTTCTTAAGCAGCTAGATTATAGAATTCTGCTGTGCAAAGACTCAGCTCTGCTTTCAGCATGAATGGGCCAGAACCAAAATTATAGTGCCCAATGCATCTGACATAATTTGTGATGCTATTGTAATTGTGTGTAGAGTAGCTGTCACACATTCACACAAGAAGTCAAAAAGGGCTATGCTTTTATGAGAACACTCTCCAAAACCAGTTTAAACCAGCCAGCCCATTAAGCCAAGGATTTCAACAGTTGACAGTCTCATTTGTGTTGTCAAGTCTCTTGACAATTTCTGGCCTATCATACTCTACTATTCTTAAGTATAATCCAAGATGGTGATGACTGCTCAACTCAACAGTTTAAAAAAAATCAATAATGAAATTCCCCTTCTGTCCATTGTTGCAATACCAGAAGAAGGAACCAAATCAAGACCCTCCATTTGCCATCCCTGCTTCTACAGAAGACCTTTGATTGCCAGCGGCCAAATGAAGGCCCCAATCCTGATCCCCGGTTTCCTTCAATCATATTCCATATTATGACTGAAAAAAGGTAATGGAATACAGTAGCTAGAAATCGGATATATGTCTTAGTGCATCTCCCCTTCAGTGTCACTCATCATGAACTCACAAGTCAATAAGAGGCAAATCCACATCCAGCCTCAGTTACTCCATGAGCAAAATGGGATAATAATACTGACCTCTCTTACCGGGTGCCATTAACATTACTGAGATGATCTATATGGAACACTTTAAAAGTACTATGGTAATATTAAATCTTTTTAGTGTTCCACATGCCCTCTAAGCAGATCAGTTTGGGTCACAACAGCTCATGGAAGTAGATTGAGAGTTAGAAGCTGAAGGCCATGGGTCAGTGAACTTCATGGCAAAATGGGATTGGAAGCCAGAGCTCCCCAGTCCATAGAGCAATCCTAAACAGATCTACTCAGAATCTTACTCAGATCTACTCAGTGTTACTTACTCCCAGAAAACTGTTTTCAGGATTGCACTGAGGGTCTTATTTATTGTTCTTGCTGCTGAACTACTGCCATTGTTTTGTGCAATTGAGCACGTCAGTGACAAAGCAGGATATACTTTAAAAAAAAACCCAACACGTTTCTTATATCCTATTTTCTTAGATCAGAATGTTTAGAAATACAAGCACAACCATTAGTCAAAGTGATCCACAATGTGTTTTTTTTTAATTCCCTTTCAGCTTTTACTTTCAGAACTCACACAACAAATGTAGGGAAACTCTTATCTCTTTGAAATAATTAAAATAGTTTCAGACTTTGAAATAGTCTTTTAAAACACTATGCAAATCTGAGAACAATCAAAACACCACCTTTGATGACTAACTATTTTATAGAATGTGAGAGAATGTCTTCAATGGAATATGTATGCAACCAAAATTTAATAAGCACTGTACCTTCAAAGTCCAGAAATAGTAATATTAATCAAATAAAAACCCTTTCATGAGCTAGAAATCATGAAAACCATTTAAAAAGAATTTTCAAAGCTAAACACAAACCCAATAATCTCTTTAATAGACAGTCATGAATCTCTCTTAGAGGATAACAAATTTCATATTAAAAAATAGGATGTTGTATGGTTTGGAAAAAATGGTCTCCCTTGCAGTAACATCCAAAGCAGCACTGCATCCCTCTGTCTGTTGCAGTCAACGAGTTTGAAGGGGATCACTGCTTAGAATGGCACTGTTGGACGTGTAAGTCTTATGAATAATTAAGAATTATATCATGAATTTTCATTCAGAATTTTCCAATATATTTTTATTTACTACTTTCCAACAAACTGGCTTTCTCATCATCTCTCCTGTTGGGTGCTGACCAAAGTTCATTGTAATGAAAGCCAAAAGCAAATTTCATGAAAAAATATATATGCAATACAGTTTGCATAATTTGTCCAGAAATCACTCATGGAAACGGGTGGAATTGGATGGGGGGGAAGCATCACGTGCAGCATGAACAACAATTTTTTTTAAAAAAATGGAGCCACAGCAGCAGGATCATGAAGCCTGTGAATACAATCTAACAGGTCTAAAAACGATATTGTTGGGAGGGCATTTCAGTTCCCCCCACATCCCTTCATTCTGAACATATTTACTATTGTATATTTGCCTCAGTTCTATTTTTTATATCCTTTTTTTGAGAGAGAGTGTTCCTTTGTCACATACATGCACATATTGTAGCTGCTAGTCCTCATGGATTGAATGCCCACCTTGGACCAAACATAGTGTCAATGCTCCAACAAGTCGTTGACAGATCTAAAGCTCACAGCTAGGGCTGTTGAAAAAAAAATTCGGTAAAATTCAGATTCAGCAAAATTTGGCCTGTGTTTATTCAGGAAATGCCGAAGTCCGAACTCCCCCAATTCAGATCCGTGGAATTCGGCACTAAGTTCAGAGTTCGCAAATAAATTCGGCCATTTAAAGCCATTAAAAACACATTCACGCCTCTCTGTGACTCAGGGGGGGGGATTTTTGGAGGCAGAGGTCCCAAACTTTCAGTGTAGCTTGAGGAGACCCTTCTTGCAAGAACCCCCAAGTTTTGTGAAGATTGGGTCAGAGGGTCCCGAATTATGGGGCCTGGAAAGGTCCCCACATCTGCCCATTGCCATAAAGCCATCCAAACACATTCACGGCTTTCTGTGGCTCCGGGGGGGCATTTTTGGAGGTCGCTTCTGGTTCTTCCTGCTTCCCTTTGCCTCCATCAAAGTTGACATGGGGAAGTCAGTCTAAGGGGGTGGGAGCGATTTTACATAAGGTTGCAAGGCATGATGGTAATAGTACAATGGCACAGAAAACATAATCTTTTCCTGGTTAAAATCTTTTTACTTTCAGAACACTCACTCCCACAGAGGCGAGCAGGCACCCCCCCTCTCACACCAGCATGGCTCGGCTCAACCCGGCCCAAACAGAAATGAACCAAGGAGGAGGAGGCGAGCGGGTGACGAGCGGAGGGAGGCTCATGCCGCACGGCCGCACTCAACTCTGGGCGAGGGTGGCAACAGGCAAAAAACCAAAAACAGAACGCACACTCCCGCTGAGGCGAGTGGGCACCCCCCCCCCGGCAGAATAGGCAAAAGCTCTCTTTGGCTTCCCCCCACCCACAGAATCTGCCCCCCCACACACATAATCTGCTTCCCCCACACACACACACAGAAGTAAAGGTATAGAGAAAAAACCCAAAAACAAACTGTGTGGATGTCTTCCAGCAGGACAGGAACACTGAGAAGTAAATCCAATCCTATTCCGGTAAACAGCAGCAACTTGGCCCAGTCAGGGATCAGATCTCTCAGCAGCACCACCACCAAAATGGAAGGGAATGAAAACAGTCAGGACGGGAGTCTTCTCCCGGCCATTTCAAAAGTGAGAATCCCTGCACTGATTGGCCAGGAGAAGACATAAGAACATAAGAAAGGCCCTGCTGGATCAGACCAAGGCCCATCAAGTCCAGCAGTCTGTTCACACAGTGGTCAACCAGGTGCCTCTAGGAAGCCACTAACAAGACGAGTGCAGCAGCACCATCCTGCCTGTGTTCCACCGCACCCAAAATAATAGGCATGCTCCTCTGATACTAGAGATAATAGATATGCAGCATGACCAGTATCCATTGTAACTAATAACCATGAATACCCTTTGCCTCCATGAATATGTCCACTCCCCTCTTAAAGCCCTCCAAGCTGGCAGCCATCACCACATCCTGGGGCAGGGAGTTTCACAATTTAACTATGCATTGTGTGAAAAAAAATATTTCCTTTTATCTGTTTTGAATCTCTCACTCTCCAGCTTTAACAGATGATCCCGTGTTCTAGTATTCTGGGAGAGGGAGAAAAACTTCTCAGTGTCCACTCTCTCCAAACCATGCATAATTTTATAGACCTCTATCATGTCTCCCCTTAGCCGCCTTCTTTCCAAGCTAAACAGCCCTAAGCGTCCTAACCGCTCCCCATAGGACAGTGGCTCTAGTCCCTTAATCATTTTGGTTGCTCTTTTCTGCACCTTCTCAAGCTCTGTAATATCCTGTTTTAGGTGTGGTGACCAGAACTGTACACAGTATTCCAAGTGTGGTCTCACCATAGATTTGTACAAAGGCAGTATGATATCAGCAGTTTTATTCTCCATTCCTCATCTAATTATGGCCAGCATGGAATTTGCCTTTTTTACAGCAGCCGCACACTGGGTTGACATCTTCATTGAGCTATCCACTACCACCCCAAAATCCCTTTCTTGGTCTGTCGCTGCCAGCACAGATCCCATCAGTGTATACGTGAAGTTGGGATTTTTTGCTCCAGTATGCATCACTTTACACTTGCTCACATTGAATCTCATTTGCTATTTTAATGCCCATTCTTCCAGTATGCAGAGATCCTTCTGGAGCTTTTCACAGTCCGATTTTGTTTTAACCACCCTATATAATTTGGTGTCATCTGCAAACTTGGCTACTTCACTGTTTAACCCCAACTCCAGGTCATTGATGAACAGGTTGAAAAGCACCGGTCCCAACACAGATCCCTGAGGAACCCCACTGCTCAAATCCCGCCATTGGGAGAACTGACCATTGATTCCTACTCTCTGCTTCCTATTTTTCAGCCAGTTCTCAATCCATAAGAGGACTTGTCCTCTTATCCCATGACTATGAAGTTTGCTTAGCAGTCTTTGGTGGGAGACTTTGTCAAAAGCTTTTTGGAAACCCAAATACACAATATCCATAGGCTCATTCCTGTCCACATGCTTATTGACGCTATCAAAAAACTCTAATAGGTTAGTGAGACAGGACCTACCCTTACAGAAGCCATGTTGGGTTTTGCCCAACAGACCTTGCCCTTCTATATGCTTGACAATTCTATCTTTAATAATGCTTTCCACGAATTTACCCAGAACAGACGTTAAGCCTGTAATTTCCTGTGTCCCCCATGGAACCTTTTTTATAAATGGGTGTTACATTGGCTATTCTCCAGTCCTCTGGTACAGAGGCTGATCGAAGGGACATATTACATATATTTGTTAGAAGTTCAGCAATTTCCCATCTGAGTTCTTGAAGAACTCTAGGATGAATACCGTCTGGTCCCTGTGATTTGTTAGTTTGCAGTTTGTCTAGACTTTCTAGGACTTCCTGCCTTGTTACCACTATTTGCCTCAGTTCCTCATTCTCCCCTCTCCAAAATCTCTGTTCAGGAGAAGGAATCTGCCCTGTATCTTCAACAATGAAGATTAGAAGAATTCATTTAGTTTTTCAGCAATCGCTTTATCCTCCCTTAGAGTTTCTTTACTCCCATTGTCATCCAATGGTCCAACTGCTTCCCTATCTGGTTTCCTACTCCTAATGTACTACTTATTGTTTGTTTTGATGTGTTTAGCAACAAGCCCCTCAAAATCTTTTTTTGCATCTCTAATTATCTGCTTGCATTTCCTTTGTGCAAGTTTGTGTTTGCTTCTGTTCGCCTCGTTTGGGCAAACCTTCCAGTCTCTGAAGGAAGACTTTTTTTCTCTAATTGCACCCTTCACCTTACCCGTTAGCCATGGTGGTGACCTCTTGGACTTATTACTACCTTTCCTGACCTGCGGTATACAAGCTAGCTGAGCCTCTACTAATGTGGACTTGAGTAACCCCCAAGCCTTTTCAAGAGATTTAACCCTCCTAACTGTTCCTTTCAACTTCCTCTTTACCAATTTTCTCATTTTAGAGAAGTTCCCTCTTTTAAAATCAAAGGTAATTGTGTGAGATTTCCCAGTCACTTTCCCACTTACATATAACTTAAATTTGATGCCATTGTGGTCACTATTGCCAACTGGCTCAACTACATCCACATCTTGCACTAAGTCACCAGCAGCACCACAGAGTATTAAATCCAGGATCACCTCCCCTCTGCTTGGGTCTATGACCAACTGTTCGAGGGCAGTCATTTTAACTCTTTGGCTTGATTGGAGCATACATTTATCCAATCAATATGAGGGAAGTTGAACTCTCCCATTATTACTACTTCATTACCTTTACATGCTTCCCTAATTTCCTTCTCCAACTCAAGATCACCCTGAGCCATTGGTTAGGGGGCCGATAGAATGTCCCCAGTACTAAATCACCTTTGGGGCCCAGAATTGTCACCCATAAGGATTCTGTGGACGAGTGTGCCCTTTTTATGGTTTCTAGCTTATTAGACACTATACCTTCCTTGATATACATAGCAACACCCCCTCCAATACGCCCTTCCCTGTCATTTCTATACACTTTGTAACCAGGGATGACCGTATCCCACTGGTCATCTCTCCCCTCCACCAGGTTTCTGTAATGCTCACTATATCTATGTTTTCTCTTAAAACCATGCACTCTAACTCCCCCATTTTTGCTTGGAGGTTTCTAGCATTAGCATAGAAACACCTCCACACTGTCTCTCTGTTTCGACTTGCCTGGCATGTGCCTTTGGGCATCCTTAAGTGGCCATCCTGCTTTTTTAAACCATCTCTTTTCATGTCTATGCCATTCCCATGTGGGCAATCTGAAACAAGTTTCCCTTTGTCCGTGTGCATTGAGTCTGCCCGAACTGGATACTTCTCAGCTCCTGTCGGCTTTTCCCCCAGGTTCAGTTTAAAAGCTGCTCTGCCACCTTTTTTATATTACGAGCCAGTAGTCTGGTTCCATCCTGGTTCAAGTGGAGCCCATCCCTTTTGTATAGGCCTGGCTTGTCCCAAAATGTTGCCCAGTTCCTTACAAATCTAAAGCCCTCTTCCCTGCACCACCGTCTCATCCACGCATGGAGACTCACCAACTGTGCCTGCCTAGCTGGTCCTGCACGTGGAACAGGCAGCATTTCTGAGAAAGCTACCTTGGAGGTCCTGGCTTTTAGTCTCTTGCCTAGCAACCTAAATTTGGATTCCAAGTCCTCCGGACTACATTTCCCCACGTCGTTGGTGCCAACATGCACCACAACCACTGGCTCCTCCCCAGCACTATCTACCAGGCTACCTATATGACGCATAATGTCCGCAACCTTCGCACCAGGCAGGCAAGTCACCATGAGGTCCATGCACTCGCCAGAAACCCAGCTATCTACATTCCTAAGGATTGAATCCCCCACTACAAGAAGCCCCCCTCCCCTCTGAGGCATATCCTTGGTACGAGAGGATATCTGTTCATCCACCAAGGAAGAGGTCCCTTCTAAGGAACCACATTCCCCTACCTCCATGAGATGGCCTCCTTCCCCAAGGGCTCCATCATCCGTGACTGGCAGGTTGCCGTCACCTTGGGACTGGGATGTGACTATTTCATCCCCGGAGTCCTTAGTCATGTCTCTCTCTGCCTGCCTCAGCTCCTCCAGTTGAGCTACCTTGGCCTCAAGGAAGTGAACTTGCTTCCTGAGAGCCAGGAGCTCACCGCACTGAGCACACACCCACGACTTCTGTCCAGCAGGCAGATAATCATACATGTGACACTCCATGCAGCACACTGGATAGCCCCCCGACCCCTGCTGGCTTTCTACCTTCATAACTGGTATTTTATTTATTTATTTATTTATTTATTATTCTTTGGTGTTATAACCCTGCCTTTTACTCTCTTGCACTCTTCCTGTACCAAATAAGAACTGAGTGCCGAAGTTCCTTGCCCTGCAGCTATCTGCTACTAATTCACAGGGAAAGTTGCTTGGTACTCCAACTGGATGGAGCGAGTTACTCTGCCAAGATAACAAGATTTTATACTCACCCTACAGATCCCCAGTCATGATCCACAGGCTAAGAGCCACAGGGCAAGAGCCTCTGGCGAGCAGGAGCCTTGGAATTTCAAGACGCAGCTTGGGCCACCATTGGCCGCGGGAGAATGCTAACTAACTGACAGTTATGCTGCTGCTTTGGGGTCGCCAAATTTGCCTGAATTTATTCGGCGTCTGCCCGAACTCACTGAATTTGGCTCCTCATTTTCCCACCTTTTTTGAATTCGGCTCTATCCGAACTGGAAACTGCTGAATCGGGAAAAAATTCGGCTGTTTTTCGGTTCGGAACAAACAGAATTGACAGCCCTACTCACATCAGAAACTTCTCAGATATGGCCTTCTAGTTGGATCTCCTTCTGTTGCTGATGACAGCAAATACCAACAGGAGATTTATATATTGTTTCAATGTTTTGATGTTGGCTTCCTTGGGGACCCTACTTGGGTGGAAAGGTGGCATAGAAACATTTTAAATAAATAACTAAATACTCACCCTGTAATCTATTGATTCAGTTCAGGTTTTAATCTGTCAATATAGGACAGAGATATAGTCCTGGAAGTCCTGTTAACCTTATTTATTTGGCTGGACTCTGGCGCCAAGAGAAAACTGGCAGGATGGCCCTCCAGTCAACTGCCTGGTTGTCACAAGGGGTATTTGATACAAAAATTAGGTACTATGTCTCCTTTCCTTCTTCAACGTCACAGGAGTTAATCAGTATGCCCTGCTCTTTTCAATGCCTGAGTGAATATGCTAATCTAACTCTTTGTCTGGTGCATAAACAATTGGTTTATGAAGACTCTTTTAGTTTTCCAGCAAGGACATGATTGCATTTCTGCTCACATAGCCACCCTCATCATGCAGAGAGAATACAGTCACAATCTATTTTAATAGCTTATCTAGTATTCACAGTAACTGAGTGAAGTTATTATGAATTCAGTCATTCATGAGAATGTCATAGGTACTTCCACAGGAGTTCTGTTGTAATTGGGAAATATTTAAGTTCCAATTTGGCTTCATAACCTGATGGTCATAATAGATAAGACCTCCATGGAGGTTACAGGTTCCTCATATATAACCTTGGTTTCTCAGTAAAAGGCAAAACCATTGTCAGACAATAAATACACATCAGGTTGGGGTTCCTTTAGAGTGATACTGAGGATTATATACAAATGTTTTGTAAAGCAAAATTCTTAGTATGGAGGTTCCTGCTTAGGTAGAACAAATGCAGAATTGTGAGGAGATCCATAAGAGTTCCATTAAGTCCAGCAGAATGCCACCTTCTCCTATGTTCTTACCAGTTTTCACCTGTAGCAAAATTCTAAGTGAATTAAGAAAAAACACCTGAGGAATTTCAAGAGAAGCTGTTGCAAGTTGTATCATCCTGGGTCGGTCAGGATTTTATGGCATTTTCTATGTCTCAGCAGTTTTGAAAATAAAAGTTGCATAGAAATAACTACCTGTCCAGCTAACCTAAATGTATGTTAAGATAGGGAAGAAAAACTGATCTTTGTACCCAACAATGGGAACTGTGCAATGCAGTGTAGTGGTCAGTTGACCTTCAGCCAGTGACTCTTTCTCAGCCCAACATGTCTTACAGGGTGGTTGTTGTGAGGATAAAAAGGAGAAGTGGAATATTATATTGTAAGCTGCTTTGGGTGTCTCCTAGGGTGAAAAATTGACTCTAAATGTCCAAATAAGCACATAAACAGCCAACTGCACTGGCCACTGTTTTTCATAGATTTGGTTCTGGGAGTCTTTTCTACCATGCAGGCACAAGGAGCCTTTCTCCTGAACAAGGAGCCTCTTACACTGGAAGAAGGGCCTTGGTCTAGAGGATGACTCCATGATTCATGACACGGATTCACAGGATTCAGTCCCATAGAGAATAGCAAGTGCTAACAGGACAGAAGAATTTGCCAGTGTGAGAACAAGCCTTGAGTTTAAAAGAAGAGTAATGGTTTTCTTCCATTTGTTTTCAGAATGGTAGCACCATATAAGTGTCCATTTGCACTTATATTTTCAGATGATGCTGGTCAAATGCATGCCACAGTAGCCTCCAGCCAGAGCAGATTTGCAGTAAACAAGCCGTGTTGACAAGGGTGAAGTCTAATCACAGCCTGTAGAGGAAGGAATAAAGCAAAGCTGTTGCTTGAAAATAACTCATTTGTTAGTCTTGGCAGATGCTTGCTACACTCACCTGCTTGTGAGTTCTAATGAAGGCTTGCCTTGAGGGTCCTGCAATGTACTTTTGCTCTGGCATTCAATCACAATCAACTCCTCCTGAAGTAATAAATGGTTCAAAATGCCCCCAAAGCCCTATAAAATGGGAATGGTTGAGATCCCTGACCTTGATCTTTAGAGAAAGGTAGAAGCTATTAAATCTCGGCCAGAATAGTACACAGTGATGGGATGTTATCCTTTAATCAGGGAGGCATTTGGCGAGATAGCATGCACAATCATGTTGATTTAAGTGTTTTATGGCTTCTTGACTCCAGTTCAAAACTGAGAAGTTCTAATTGGATCTAATAGGGTCTAATTTCCAGTACACAGCCGTAAGAAAGCTAGACAAATGCTTCAATACAGTGTGACCTTTTCATTATTGCTCGGTCAAGACATCCGTCAAGAGGCATTTCTTCTATTGCAAAAACAAGCATACTTCTTTTTTCCCAATGAATTGAAGGAAGGTATAGCTTGTTCTCAGTATGAAGCTAGAATATCTTAGCAAGGGGCATTCAAAATTTTCTCTGGATATGAATTGAACTACATAAATAAAACAGTTTGTCTTTTTAAGGATGAAAAGGTCAAGAACCTATTGCTCTTTAAGGAAAAGTTATAAAAAGACTGTGTACAAAGATGGATCACTTGAGTAGCCAAGAGAATTAATTAAAGAGAGAATAGCAAAACACCGTGAAATATGTTCTATAATAAGATATCTTATTATTAACTCTATTTTCAATGCTTAAATAACATATTTATTAAAATAAAACAAATTATGCTGTTTTTTCTGACTTCAATACATTTTGGTTTGCCTCCTGGACAAGTGGAGAACAGCCCTTTCTTTCTATTTCATGAACAGTTTAGATAGGCTGAACCAGACATGTATTAAATCACTTAATTTATCCTAAAGTAGTATATGTAGTGAATTAACATCCTTTTTGCTGTTTGGTTGTAAGAAATGTTAATGATGTGAACATTGTAGCTGACCAAAATTCCCTTTCATAAGCAGGAGCAGGGCATGTAAGCCTGAAAGATTTAACTCCTTGGTGGTTGTCAAGTAGTCTCACAATAATCATAACAGGAAAAGGCAGGTGTCTTCCCCCATTGTTACCCTAAATAGGCAGTCTCCACTTTAATTTGGGGGAATTAGCTGGAGACAGAGAGTGAGAGTGGGTAATTGGGATCAATAACCTATGTATACCAGAATAGTAAAACTCTCAGATGAGCAGGTAGTTTTACAGTTGAAAGGTTTTTTTTAAAATCAAAGAATAAAAAAAATAAAACAAGAAATATGTTTTAAGAAAAGAACATAGGTACACAAAGAATACAAGAACTGACTAAGAAAAAAGGTAGGAAGTTGAATAGGGTTTCAGGGATGGGTGATAGTTACCAGTCTTGAAGGGATGTCCAGGGAAAGCAGCATTTCCAGGAGCAAAGGAAAGAGCCCACATGCAAGGGTGTGTGTTCATGCATGGATCTAAAACACACACACACAATATAAATGGCCAAAGGACCACTATTTTTACCCCAAAGTGGGTTCTGAGGAGGTATGAGGTAAGCCGGCAGGAAAGCCGGAGACAAAGAATTGATTGCTATTCCGGGGTTCGAACAAAAAGATAGGACAGGTTTGATGAGTCATCAGAACCCAAGGGAATGCTTGAGCTATTCTCTTGACTACTGATTGATTGCTGGGATGGGTGCAGATAGGGTGAATAATGGTCTGCTTGGAGCAGTGATTGAATCACCTTAGGGTGACAGAATGGGAATTAGCTAGCCCCATTGTCCAGCCAGGCACACCTTAGGGCCAGGGGAAAAGTTCAGCGGCCAACTGCCTTCCTGTCCAGGCTTGAAACACAAGATGGATCCCAAAACTCTCTGAGAGGCTTCCATTTTGTGGGGAGCAGTGTTTTGCTGTTATGGCAGTCTTTGGCCCTTATGCCTTCTTGGCACCCCTTAGCAGGAGGAGGGGTCTGATTGCTTACCCCACAGCCAAAAAACTGAATGCACGCTACTTTATAGGAAAACTTTTCAAGGGAGAATCAATTGCCTTGCTGGAGACAAGGAGCTCCCTCATGGTGAAAGAAGGTATTTTCTCTTTTATACATACGCACATGCCAAAAATTTGATAGTGGAAATCTAGGACTGTTCTGGTGCAGTCTATCACAACTCCTCTTCAGAAGTGCCAGTAATATCCACAAGTTGAGGACTCAAAGGTACTGAACACCATGCATAAAACCTCTTGGAATGTACACAACCTGTTCTTCTTTACAACATAAAGTTTGTATCATTGTGTCTAAAAGCAAAGGAGTGCCCCCTCATGCAGACAGATGAATACATGCAACAGTTACCATTTAGGGTTCTACAAGCAAAGGAGCCCCCAGATTTGTATCATTTTTTTTTTAAAAAAAACACCTAATACTTAGTTGTGATGTCTGAAAAAAAACCCTGGCCACACTTTGGTCAGTATTGGGTGCAGAGGAACAAGAGGGCCTTGTGATGTTGGTTGGGGGAAAGTGACTGGGGGAAGAAACAGTGAGCAGTATCTAAGGAGCAAGTAATGGAGAAAAACAGGTTTCTCCTTCCATTCAAGTCCTCATGGATCCCATTTTGCAGATTACTAAAGTACAAAGGGGTTGGGCCCACACATCACTGAATATTATGCTATTGTTGTAAATAGTAATCATTCAGTTCTGGTCTTGTCCATAAGAAAATCAAGGAGGGGAAAATCAAGGGGGTGAATGCAATGATATTATAGTAGCCAGAAACATGTTGATCCAGGCAGGGACTTACTGTATTAGTCCTCTGTGTTCAATTTAGGCATGATATTTCAAGTGATTACAGTAGGGTCACATTGACCAGACCTCTAGCACAGAAAAGAAGAAAACTGTCCCTGAAGATTAATGCTGATTTTTTTAAATGTCTTGCTTTGGACAGATACCCATTCTCTGTTAAGCATTTTCCCTTCACATTCCAAAGGGAAACATAACTTCTCTAATGTTTTGTCCACCCCAGCCACACAAAAACACTCTGGGTGACACAGCTGGATCTTGTCCACAAGAAAATCAAGGAAGGAAAAATCAAGGGGGTGAATGCAATGATAGCATGGTAGCCAGAAACATGTTGATCCAGCCAGGGTCTTACTGTATTAGTCCTCTGTGTTCAATTTAGGCATGATCCAAAGCTTTCTGTTTCAAGTGATTTCAGCAGGGTCACATTGACCAGACCTCTAGCACAGAAAAGAAGAAAACTATCCCTGAAGATTAATGCTTGTTTTTTTAAAAAATGTCTTGCTTTGGACAGATACCCATTCTCTGTCAAGCATTTCCCCTTCACATTCCAAAGGGAAACATAACTTCTCTAATGCTCTTTGTCCACCCCAGGCATACAAAAACACTCTGGGTGACACAGCTGGATACAGCTCAGTGGTTCCATTCATTGTCATTTTCTGGGATGGAGTTATGTTTCGTCATGTCCAGTTACTATTATCTCCCTTAACTTCAAGTCAGGCTTTGAGTCATTGGTGCTTTCTGAGCAAAACAGCCCTAAGGATGTCACTGCTGTCTGGGCTAAAGAAAGATTTAATAGTGACACAAATGACATTGAGAGTTTGACCTTCTACAGAGTTTAAAACAGAAATTACTCTTCTATCGGGAAAGAGATGATTTATATTTTGGGTATTCGAGCCTTGTAAATGCTGTCCACTTTATACCTTGATATTACCTAAGAAATTGAACTTTCAAACACAAATAACTAAACTTGGAAACAATTCCATCAAAATTAAACACTTTAAGTGGGACATATTTGAGCATGTATATAATAATCAAAGTGAAATCAGTGTAAGTTGAAAGTGATTAATCATGCCCAATTTTTCAGCGTTTACCTGCATACATTAATTTACAGTGAAAATGTAATAAAAAACAAAGTTAAATCTCTTTCCTTATTGTCACACTGCAGTCCCACTGATCTCTATGCTAGGAGAAAGAAGAGCATGGAATTCATAGAGGATCAAGAGAAAAGAAGAGGGTGCGTAATATTAAGTGACAAGTGGAAGGCCTGCAAGACTCATGGGGAAATCAAATCTCCCCCACATTGCGGCTCCAGGCCCCCACCACCTACTTTAAGCCCGCTGCAGCAGACAGGCCTGGAGCCTCTCTCAGTTGTCTGCTGCCACAGTGGCCAAACCTGAAGCCAGTCCAGACATCTGCCACTGTGGAAGCCAGGCCCATAGCCGCTCCAGGTGTCCAATGCCACTGTGGCTAGGGCAGGAGCCATCACAGGCATCTGCTGCCTTAATGATGGGGCCCAGAGCAGATTCCTGCAGTACCAACTGCCACCATTTGAGGGGGGATTCAACCACTCCAGGTTTTTTTTAATGTCAGAATTTTCTGTAGACCTAAGGGGTCCCCCAAGTCTGCAGAAACATCTGTGGGGGGCCATAGATGGAGGCCACACTTGGGAATTTTTATATATGTGTGTGTGTGTGTGTGTGTGTGTGTGTGCGTGTGTGTGTTTGAAAGTTCAATTTCTTAGGTAATATCAAGGTGTATATATATATATATATATATATATATATATATACACATACTGAAGTTTATACAGATGGACGGAGGGATTGTGCTAGATGACCTTTATCTTCAGTTCCAAATCTCTACTCAGAACTTTAAGATACTGCTTCTAGGTTACCAAATAATTTGACTATCATACAAATTCAATTTCCCTTTCTCTCTTTTTGTCTTCTTGGCTCCTTTCCAGGAAACTGTTCAACAAAAAGGAGAAAGGAAATTATGTGAGATCAGATCCACTACTCAATGCAGACCTTGGATACTCTACAGTCATCACCAGTCTCAAACAGAACCTGTCTCAGGCTCATCTGCTCCTTCTTTACAGACTTATACATCTCTCTAGTCTTCTGTCTCAGAGCCACTTCCTGGAGTGTTGGAAGATGGCATCCAGCTGGAAGATGGCACCCAGGTCCTAATGTCCTACTCATTTCCTCAAAATCAGTCCCCTGAACTGAGGGCCTCTGCATCACAATGGTATCAATAAAACTCCAAACGATGTTGTTTGCTTTGTAACTGCAAGCAGAATACTGGTTTCCTGGTTCACAGGCCAGTGGCATTTGAGTTGTGTTGCACCAGACACATGACAGAATCCTCCACTTTTGAATAAATATGCTGATGAAGGGAGCTTTGACTACTGAAAGTTTATACCGTGAAAATGTTGTTGGTCTCTAAGGTGCTACTGGACTGCTTTTCCATATAAAAAACAAACAACCCTGAAAACCTGATGCGCAAACACTCCTCTGCTTGAATTTCAATATCATTGCACATTGTGAGCAGCACCCTTGAACAATCACCAATCGTTTTATTGAGCTCTCAAAATAATTGAGATCTCAGCAGTATTGGAATGTTTTGAGCATATGTTTTCTCTCATAATTTCCCCCTTTCCCTCTACCCTGTCTGCTTAACTCAACTGACAGCAAAAAATATCAACATACCCAAAGTGGTGCTATCCTTGGTTGTCTCCTCAGTGGTGTTGAGTAGTGGGAAGCTGCTTGTCTTTTCTTTCTAGTATTCCTGGTATTCCACAGTATTGCCTGTTTTGCCCTGCCTGGCTTCCAGATTTTAGCATGTTCATATTAACTGAGTTTTCTAAATTGGATCACAAAATACCTTGTGTGTACTCCCATTTTTGCCTGGGAATTGAAGTTTGATCCACAAAGTTCTGATAATGTGCCAACATGATGAACAGTCTACTGCTGACTGAGTGCTGCTAACTGTGCCACTGCAAAAGCAGCATATATACCTCAAATGTAGCTGATGTTAAAGTATTCTTAGCTTGCCTGTTATGACACTTGGGACTTAGGTCATCCAAGAAAGCCAATGAATTATGAGCATGATTCAGCAGCAGCTAACCAGAAAGTTGCCAATGTTGCTAAACCACTCAAAATGCTGCACATTATTTGTGATTGCGAAAAAAAATTGTTGTTGCAATTCATGACGTACTATACGCAAGAGAACATAAGATAAGGAAGATAAGTTCAATGCTTATGAAAATATATATGAAGTGCCTTATACTGAATCAGACCACTGGTCCATCACAGTCAGTATTGTGTACTCAGACTGGCAGTGGCTTTCCAGGGTCTCAGGCAGAGGTCTTTCACATTTCCTACTACCTGATCCTTTCAATGGGAGATACCGGGGATTGAACCTGAGAGCTTTTAGATACCGTGTGGAAAAGAGAACATCACTACTAAAGAAACCAATGTTCTCCTTCGATTTTCTCTGGGTTACATTTACAATGGACCAGAGTGGATATGTTTCACTGGCTTGCACTATCTTGTTCCAAAGTAGATCTCATTCTTCTATTAGAGATCTACACGAGAGGCCAAAAGGAATATGAAAGGGAACAGAAAAGCCATCTTCTTACCGTGGGCTCCACAAGCTTTTGACTTCAAGGCTCCCCCCCCCCTTATCTTATTTACTTACCTCAAGAATTTTCATTTTGAAATCAGAGATAAAAAGCAAGCAGCCATAATATCTGCAGCTTATTCAAATCTTATCTGAACTGTCTAGGCTTCTTAGGTCTGAGGCATAACATGTGTCATGAGAGATTTGTTACTTCCTGTTTTGGGACAGGCTAGAGTTATTATGAGAACAGACTTTATAACTAAAAGTCCTTTCAATACTCTTATCAGCAGTGATCGAGAAACACAAAGGTGTGAAAGGATGAAACTTACTATGGCACATCTTAATTAAAAATGCCTGTTATGGGTGAATGATTCGGATACATGAATACAACTGAACAGTAAATCTTGTTTTTCAAAATCATCCATTTGTGTAGACTTCTCTGTCTTTGAGGACTGTATGCTCAATGCCAGTTCCTATGTTACTATTCACATGAATACACGGGAGCCACTTCTGTCATGGTGTGATCTTATACTAGCAGCACAAGCAGAGTCAGACTAGAG
The DNA here is from genome assembly GCF_029931775.1 of Euleptes europaea. Lineage (NCBI taxonomy): Eukaryota > Metazoa > Chordata > Lepidosauria > Squamata > Sphaerodactylidae > Euleptes > Euleptes europaea. The sequence goes on along the minus strand of NC_079313.1, from coordinate 34,101,479 downwards.
GCAGGCAACTTCTCCACCCACTTCTGCACCTGTGCTCCTTTGGGTTGACAAATCTAAAGGAACAGTGTGGGGAGCAAATCTGGAATGTGAAGCAGAAGGGGGAAATCAGCAAAAATCTCCCTCCTCTTCCCAAATCAGAAAGCTGTTCTATTGCAAGAACACCTGTTGTACTGATATAAAAGCATGATCGCATGCAAGCAAATATTCCTAATACACCCATCCAAGTAAATGAAATCAAAGCTGTGCACAATTCTACTGGTACAGTTGTCTCTTAGTAGTTCCTCTCTATCCACAATCAATCCCATACTGATCTCAATATATATTGGGGATAACATTTGTGAGTCACAGCCCTTGTGATCTTGTCAGTTTAGAAGAAAAGAAGAAGAAGAGTTGGTTTATATATGCCAACTTTCTCTTTCACTTAAGGCAGAATCAAACCAGCTTACAGTCACTTTCCCTTCCCTTCCCCACAACAGACACCCTGTGGGGTAGGTGGGGCTGAGAGAGCTGTGACTAGCCCAAGGTCATCCAGCTGGCTTCGTGTGTAGGAGTGGGGAAACCAACTTGGTTCACCAGATTATCCTCTGCCGCTCATGTGGAGGAGTGGGGAATCAAACCCGGTTCTCCAGATCAGAGTCCACTACTCCAAACCACAGCTGCTAACCACTACACCACGCTGTTAAAATGATACTATGTAGTGCAATTTTCCTAAAATGTAGCAGACGACCCACTGATAACTTTGCTTCAGATGCATCAAATGATAATTAATATAATGTAATGTAATAATATAATAGTAATGTAATGTGTCACTAGCAATCAAGATGAAGTTAATTCATGCCATCATATTCCCTACTACTATGTATGGGTGTGAAAGCTGAACAATGAAGAAAGCTGATAGAAAGTAGATTCTTTTGAAATGTGGTGTTGTATGTGTTTTTTTTTAAAGGAGAGTGTTACGGATACCGTGGAGTGCCAAAAACAACAAACAAACCCAAATCAGTGGGTTATAGATCAAATCAAGCCAGAACTGACCCTAGAAGCTAAAATGACTAAACTGAGGCTAGTGTAGTTTGGTCACATTATGAGAAGACCACAGTCACTGGAAAAGACAATCATGCTAGGAAAAGTTCAAGGCAACAGGAAAAGAAAAAGACCAAGCAAGAGACGGATTGACTCTATAAAGGAAGCCACAGCCTTCAGTTTGCAAGACCTGAGCAAGGCTGTTAATGATAGAACATTTTGGAGGACATTGATTCATAGGGTCACCATGAGTTGGAAGCAACTTGATGGCACTTAACACACACAATAATAGTTGATACTTTCAAAAACACAAGAGTGCTGAAACAGAAATAGTTATCCTTCATATTAATAGAGAAACAATAAGCAGAGGGGGCGAATTTTATGCAAGTATGGAAAGTCTGAGATATTCTAGACTCTAAGAAGTTAAAAACCAAATAAGAAACAATGATAAACTATATTATCTCTGCAAGGCCATTACTTATTTTCTTTCACCTAGAATTTGTTCCTCCTCAACTTATGATATAAAATAGATTAGATACATAAGGGGCAATGGATTGTACATAGCTGCCCCAGTTTCCTGAAACCAGAATTGGTCCTTAAATATAAAGTAGCTACTAAATGCTATAAAATCCATGACGAAGTGGATAGGGGGACTTTGGTTCTTGTAGGTTATCTGTAACGGTGGTCTTGGTATTTTCTTTCCTGACGTTTCGCCCGCAGCTTCAGGATACAATGGTTCCATATTAACATACCACACCCTCATTAGCACATTATCTTGATACTTACAGGACAATGGTTAGCACATTACCTTTGTTACTTTTTGCAGAACATGATTCAACTCAAACCCAACACCTTTCTGACTATATATTACTCTTCCTACACACTTGACAATGAGAGACACTGTCCTTCAGTGTTACTCCTCTGAAGATGCCGGCCACAGCTGCTGGCGAAACGTCAGGAAAGAAAATACCAAGACCACGGTTACACAGCCCGGATAACCTACAAGAACCAATGAACTCTGACCGTGAAAGCCTTCAACAGGATAGGGGGACATTTATTTGCCTGTCCTTTCAGGTTTTGGCATTCTATCCTAATCATGAAGGAAATTATTGTAGATCATAGGGACTATGCATAAGCCTTGTTGTTTGAGCTACTGCATCTCTTTAAAAGGCATCCACATAGTCCCCATGAGTTCTTGAGCAAGTATAGCTGTCGATGGCAAAACCCAACACAGACTGTGAAGAACTCCAAAGATTTTCGAAACTGAATAGACAGTTGACATGTGATCAATGATACACACTGAGATAACAATACGAACCATGGATAGATCTTAAAGTACAATCCTAAAGAGAATTACACTCTTCTCCGCCTGTATACTTCAACGCATTTAGAAGCATGTAACTCTTGTTTAGGATTATACTCTAAAACTGCTATGACCACCCAGGCCACAGTACAATCCCAATGAAAACACCAGCTCCCTAGGGGTGTGCATTTAGATATACCCAAGCAGAAAATAAACCCAAAATTAGCTCTTTCGGGTCAACCTGGAGATACCTGAAATGAACCAAAACACTCCCAAAATTCCAGGAGTAACAACAAGTCTCCCAGAATTCCGGGAGTGTTTTGGGGATGCCAGGACCCAACAGGGAGAGAGAAGAAGCTAGATCTTCCAAATGGCTATTTGAGAGCATCTCCTTCCCTTTAAATTTTATAGGGCCATTATTTTCTTTGGGAATTGAGAGAGGATTATTTCCTGGAGGCTGAAGAGAGCCCAGGTCTACCTGATCAGCTGTTAGTCTCTAGTCCCTTTAAATTTTAAACACCATTATTTTCTATGTTGGTAGATCTAGCCTCCCAACTTTGGAGGCCAGGTCTCCCCTTATAAAATAAAGGCTCTTTCAAATTCGAAGGGATGGCGATATTGCCCAGCATCTACTTGATGAGGCCAGCTTCCTCTTTCTTCCTGCTTCCCTCTCAACTCCTGCTGCTTTTGGGGAAAATAGGAGGCAATTACTAAATTTTTGGGACCTGAAAAATCCTGAAATGGTAAGGAGAGTTCTGGAAATTCAGGATAATTGAAAGCATGCCTTCCCCAAAAACCAGATCCAAAATTAATACCTTGTTTTTAAGCACAGACCCCTACAACTCAGTGTGAAAAATCACACAGCCAGTACTTACCCAAGCTACCGACTGCGGCCTATGGGTTGTGGTCCGCTCCAGAAATGAAAAGTGTCAGGTCACGTGGCTTCCAGCAGCTTCTCCGGACTGCCAGCATGGCCAGGTGTTTTTCTGACCATCTCTTCCCCTCCATCGCAGCCTGTGATTGGTTCGGGGGGGTGGGCGTCTGGTGGCTGGATGACGCAGGACGGGTGGTACATCACGTGTATGTCACCACACCCCCTAGGCCTACTTAAGGCCTCGTCACCTGGCCACTTGGCCTTGTTCTGGGTAGCAGAGGACCCGCCCTCCCTCCCTTTAATCAATGGTTTGTTGTATGTCTTTCATCACAGCTTAGGGAGTTTTTTGTCATTGGGACAGATCCCATAAGGGGTCTTGGGGTAGAGTCTTTCCAGCTGCCCTGCTTGCGGGCTGTCATGTGGCTCCACTCCAGGTGACAAAGGAACCACATAGAGATTTACAAATGAGTGGAACTAATGGTTCACCTTTCCAGTTGTTCCCCAACACTCCGGTTTGGGGATGGTCAGCTGATGCCAGGATCCGCCCCTATGCCTCGCCAATGCTTCATTCTGATGTAATCAATAAAGCTGTGGCCTTTGTTCAACCCATTTTTCTGTGTATTTGTGTCGTTTTCCCCCTCGTTGCCATCATGGAACTGCTCTTGCCCTCAGGACCGCAAAGACAAATTCAATGTCCTCATAGAAATTAACACGAAAAAGAATGAAAACAATCTGTGCCACAATATCCTTATATTAATACAGGCACATTGCAATGTTAATTTCATTTCCTGCTATGGCAAAAGAAAAAAATGTCATTTTAAAATGTTTGGATATTGCCAGGGAGTTAGCTTCTATTCGTTGATATATATATATATATATATATATATATATATATATATATATATATATATATATATATATATATATATATATATATATATGCTCTTAGAAAGCTCCTAAGAGAATCGATTCTGGAGCAAATATTTATAGAAACAATGTGATTACATATTCCCTTGGTATCTCCTTCCTTAGTGAAAGAAATTACTTTATGATCCTAACTTACATGAGTATTTTACACCAGTAAACCGAAGCTAAAGCAGAACCTTGAAAGATGGCTTCTCTTGAATAACGGTGCAGAATCCTGGCACAATGTTGTGGCCAGATTAGGTTATTCACTGATTAGCATTTAGATGACATTGTTATTTTTCCTGTCAGCTTCCTGTACTGTACTGTATATTTGTATATGTCCTGCTATTCACAAACATCTTTAGTGGTACTTACGGTACACTGTGAAGAAAGAAAGGTGGTCATTTGCATAACTTGCCATAAAGGATCTTTCAGCATCTACATGATCAAGAATGTGCAATGTGCCTTAAAAAAAATCAAACAATCTTTACTTTGAGTTGTATTCATTTTCATTGTGAGTAGGGATGCTGTTGCATTTCACAAGCTTCCTGGCTTCGTTCACATGTTCCCTGTTCTGATTTTTCTTTTCCCTTTTTTTCACTGAACCCATTTATTTTCATGCAATTTTCTATTTCCTTGTACTGATTTTTCCCCATATATATATGTGTATGTATATATGTTACAGCATCAATAAGTCAACTTAATACATTATATGTATATTATACCCTAATTGTCATACATTACACATATAAATGTCATAAACATTAGATACTGTGCAAGAAATAATTTTTTAAAACTTTTTAAAACTTTTAAAAGGATTTTTAAGCACACAAAGGTTTCTACTAGGAATGTACAATTTGGATCTGGAAATATTCAGAATGTATTAAATAATGGCATATTTGGAATATTCTGAATGTTTCAGAATCTTACAATTCCAGATATCTCGAATAATTCTGGATACTCTAGAACAGTGGTTTGTGACTGTGTGCAATAGTTTGCAATGCCATCTTACTCTTCTTTGGAATGAAACAATACCTTACTAACATATTTTGACGTTAAAAAGATTTTTTTCACAAATACAATTTTCAAAGTAACAGGAAAGAAATCAAAGAAAAAAATCATTTTTGTGCCCAGTTCATGGACCGCCTGATGTCCATCCATGGACCTCCTAGGGATCAGTGGACCACAGGATAAGAACCCCTGTTGTAGAATTTCAATGACTCCTCTAGAAAGCATTGGGACTTTAAAGTGCTTATATTTGGCAAGATCACAGATACTATGCCCATTATTGGCCTCTAACAGTGCATTCCTGAAAAGGGGGGGGGGATGGTCATAGGAGGCAGCATGACCCCTACACTTACAGGGGCACTTATGCCCCCCCCGGACTTCACCCTAACTGGCCCCCTTGGACACTGGCTCAGCCTCCCACTAGCATTCACCCAGTGCAAATCCCCACAACAGTGTCCCAGGAGGCATTCCCGGGTTGTTCCAGAAATTAGAGCTGCCCCTTTGAGCCCGGGAACGCCCCTAAAGCAACGGCATTACCACACCACCTTTTTGGTTTGCTATGGGGCCTTTTGCCTCATTTTCATTTTTTAAAAAAATACAGTCCTTTTTCCCCTCCGCAGAAGCCATGAAACCTCTGTAGAGGTGATGTTACAGTGCCTCTGCCATGCCATCCCCGGCCACTGTGGCTTTGTAGAATGGGCTGTAACAGGTCTATCTTTCTTGCTGCAGTATTACACACCATTTCATTTGCACCATTAGCTGTGATATTATTAAACTTGCATGGGAAAAATGAGTGCATCTCATTGTTGGAATCTATAGCATCTTGACTGACACAACTGTTGATGCATTTCTTGTTCACAAAGCATACTTGCCCATAAATGTAATGTGAAGATAATCAATACATCTTAATAGACATTTTGGTTCATTTATGGCTTATTTGGGCTCACCACTGTCTACGTTATCTCCTACTGTTTGAAGATAGACAGCAAACTCAATCAGGACAGTGGAGTGAAATATTGATCTTTTGGGGAGATTACCATCAACTACTCTGAATTACTTTAGAGTGGATAAAAAAAACCCCATAAATCTTAATTTTTCCATAGCCTTAGTGATCAAGCTACCTTATAGCCAGAAGCAAGCCAAAGAAAACAAATGGTCACTGATAATTTATTTGTACTCTGGACAAGAGACCACAGTTAGAACAAAATATGGAGAAACGGAATTGTTTCCAATTGGCAAAGGTGTCAGACAAGGATGTATTTTATCTCCCTATCTCTTCAATCTATATGCAGAACATATAATTAGGAAAACTGGATTAGATTTAGATGAAGGTAGAGTGAAAATTGGAGGGAGGAACATTAAAAATTTGAGATATGCTGATGACACTACATTATTGGCAGAAAATAGTGAAGATTTGAAACGACTACTGCTGAAAGTTAAAAGAGAAAGTGCCAAAGCAGGACTACAGCTGAACATCAAGAAAACAAAAGTAATGACTACAGGAGAATTACACAACTTTAAGGTTGACAATGAGGAAATTGTAATTGTTGAAGACTTTCTATTCCTTGGCTTCACCATCAACCAAAAGGGAGACTGCAGCCAAGAAATCAGAAGGAGATTGAGACTAGGAAGGGCAGCCATGAAGGAGCTAGAAAAGATTCTGAAGTATAAGGATGTGTCACTGGCCACCAAGACTAGATTAATTAATGCCATCATATTTCCTATTACTATGTATGGGTGTGAAAGCTGGACAGTGAAGAAAGCTGATAGGAAGAAAATAGATTCCTTTGAAATGTGGTGTTGGAGGAGAGTGTTATGGATACCGTGGACTGCCAAAAAAAACAAATCAGTGGGTTATAGATCAAATCAAGCCTGAACTGACCCCAGAAGCTAAAATGACTAGACTGAGGCTATCTTATTTTGTTCACATCATGAGACAAGAGTCACTGGAAAAGACAGTCATGCTAGGGAAAGCTGAGGGCAGCAGGAAAAGAGGAAGACCCAACAAGAGATGGACTGACTCAATAAAAGAAGCCACAGCCCTCAATTTGCAAGATCTGAGCAAGGCTGTCAAAGATAGGACATTTTGGAGGACTTTCATTCATAGGGTTGCCATGAGTCGGAAGTGACTTGACGGCACTTAACACACACACAATTTATGTTACCCATAGGTTTTATTCATATTTTTATAATTCTACATCTGTCTTGCACAGGTTATGAGCAAGAAGGCAAATTTATCTAGCCAACGGGGGCTTGATGAATTTTCCATTGTTGCTGTCTTCCCAGTCCTGGTAAAATAGGCCACTAAGCAGAACAACTACATGGTGGGCAGCATCTGGATTGGTATATCACTAAATTGTCTCTGTCATTAATGAATTTTGTAAGGAAACAAAAAAATAAGGAACTGAAAAATAAGGAATTCAAATCATTGTGGGAGATAGATGTCTCCAATCAGGTTGGCTCTCAAATGCAGGGAAGCCAAACTGTTTTCTTGGAAAGCGTATGTATCAAGGATTTAAATGAATTTTGCATGATTTTTGGTTCAACTTTGATGGTTCAGGTGAATTCTTTAAAACTGAGGAATTAAATGGCAACTGCTGACCTTTTTTTTTTTTAAAGCAGATGATATAGATGCCCATTGTTTTTGAAGTAAACAGCTTTTTCCTAGCTTGAGCCTCTGTGGGCTGATACACTCAGATTGATCATCCATGTCTCTTGGGTTGCAAATTAGGAGATAGAATAATTCAAGCCTACAGGAAGGGAAGGGATTAATATCACCCAATGTTGGGTTTAAAGGAAGCACTTTCCAGATAGTTTGAGATTTGGTTCTTGTAGGTTATCCGGACTGTGTAACAGTGGTCTTGGTATTTTCTTTCCTGATGTTTTGCCCGCAGCTGTGGCAGGCATCTTCAGAGGAGTAACACTGAAAGACAGTTGGTTCTTGTAGGTTATCCGGGCTGTGTAACCGTGGTCTTGGAATTTTCTTTCCTGACGTTTCGCCAGCAACTGTGGCAGGCATCTTCAGAGTAGTAACACTGAAGGACAGTGTCTCTCAGTGCCAAGGGTGTAGGAAGAGTAATATATAGTCAGAAAGGGGTTGGGTTTGAGCTGAGTATTGTCCTGCAAAGTATTGTCCTGTAAGTATCAAGATAATGTGCTAATGAGGGTATGGTATGTTAATATGGAACCATTGTATCCTGAAGTGATCTGTTAATGTGTGTAATCCAAAGCTAATCTGTATGGCTATTGTTGAATGTTGTCTTTGTCTGGAGGTTTTTCAGTGCAGGAAGCCAAGCCTTATTCATTCTTAAACTCTCCTCTTTTCTGTTAAAGTTGTGCTGATGTTTATGAATTTCAATGGCTTCTCTGTGCAATCTGACAAAATAGTTGGTAGAATTGTCCAGTCTTTCAGTGTCTTGGAATAAGACCCTGTGTCCTGTTTGTGTCAGTCCATGTTCAGCCACTGCTGATTTCTCAGGCTGGCCAAGTCTGCAGTATCTTTCATGTTCTTTTATCCTTGTTTGTATGCTGCGTTTTGTGGTCCCGATGTAAACTTCTCCACAGCTGCAAGGTATACGATATACTCCTGCAGAGGTGAGGGGGTCTCTTTTGTCTTTTGCTGATCGTAGCATTTGTTGTATTTTCTTGGTGGGCTTAAACACTGTTTGTAGGTTATGTTTTTTCAAAAGTTTCTCCATCCTATCAGTGACTCCTTTAATAAATGGCAAGAATACCTTTCCTATGGGAGACTGTTTTTCTTGAGTTTTCTGATTTTTGTTTGGTTTAATGGCCCTTCTGATTTCATTCTTGGAGTAGCCGTTTGCTAGCAGTGCGTGATTTAGATGATTAATTTCTTCCTTGAGAAACTGTGGTTCACAGATCCGTCTTGCACGGTCCATTAATGTTTTGATTATTCTTCTTACCTTTAATACTTTGCAGGACAATGACTCTTCTCAAACCCAACCCCCTTCTGCCTATATATTACTCTTCCTACACACTTGACACTGAGAGACACTGTCCTTCAGTGTTACTCCTCTGAAGATGCCTGCCACAGCTGCGGGCAAAACGTCAGGAAAGAAAATACCAAGACCACGGTTACACAGCCCGGATAACCTACAAGAACCAATGAACTCTGACCGTGAAAGCCTTCGACAATAGTTTGAGATTTTCTCATGCATTTTTTCAAAGGATTTAATGATTAATTATATAACAGTTGACATAAATTATACATCAGAAGATATTACAATCACTTTGGAAAAGTGCTAAATAATAAAAAAGGCATAAATTGTTGATTAAAATTTGACAGAATGGCCAAAGTCAGGCTTTTGAGGGGAGGGATTGAAGCAGATAGACCTTTAGCTCCTTAGCCTCCCTTCCAACTACAAAAACAACAACATCAACTAACCCTAAAAATTTAAGTGAATTTAAGAATTCCTCCTTAGTCAAAATATCTGAGGCATTTCAACACTATCAACACTATCAAGCAAATGTCAATAAATCTGTCGTACTTTCTCAAATGATCTCTGTACATCCCTAGGTTGCCATCACATTTTGCCTCAAGCAGTGTTGGATCATTACACTGCATGGAAATTTCTTAGAAATATCAAAAGAAGTCAAAAGAGTCTTGATAAAGCTAGCAACATTTCTCTGGATTATTCGTTCATCTCTATTATTTTTTAAAATTTTATTTTAAACATTTATATCCTAGACTCTACTAAAAATTAGTACCTGTGTCAACTAAAAAATAACAATAGTTAAAATATTGACAAATGTACCCAATATAATTAATAGCCAGTGCTAAAATGACCAATATATTCTTCTTCTTCTTTTTTTTTTTTTTGGTAAAAGAAGCAGTATAACTCACAGCATAATATAAGTAAAAGTGTTTTTAATAAAAGATTAGCAGCAGCACTCAGAACAGTCAGAGGCAATAATAAAAATAATATGCTTGGAAAAACAAATCTTCAGTTGGTGCCAAAGAGTTACAAGGTTTGATGCCAGATGAACAAATGTGGGGAGGAAAGGAAAGTGTCACCACAGAGAACACTTTGAGTCCAGATTCCACTGCTCTTTAAGTACTCTTGCATGTACATATTAGGGCTAATAGTGACATTGATCTGAATCCTAACATTTCAAAATGAGTATCACTCTGCAAAGTTGCCCTAGGCTATTTTTTCCTACTAGTCTCCTAATCCTCCTTATATTCTAACAGCACATTGCTTCTTAGCAAGACTGGATATCCCACACCATGCTGATTGTCTTTCTTTGCTCCCCCAACTCAAGGGTCATTCAACTCTGTATAAAATTATTGAAAACAATACCATCAAACTTTGGAGAGTTTATTTATTTATTATTTATTACATTTCTACCTCGCTCTCCCCAACCCGAAGGTCAGGCTCCGAGCGGGCTCAGAGTTCAATAATAACCTGTCAACACTTTCATTTTCCATGATTGCTCTGATTTTGTGGCATCTAGGTATGTGCATTCAGGTATATCAGAGCCGGGGGAAAAAAACCTAAAATACCTTACTGGAATTATGACCAATGCTAGCTGGTTATACAGATCCAAAAAATTTGGGTTTATTCAGCAATGCCAAATAGGGGCTGCTAAAGCTGTTTAAGGCTCCCCTTTTTCTCCCTTTGGAGATTTCCAGAGCAACAGAAGGGAGGGAAGATGAGGCATTTCTTACAGGCAAATAGGATAGAATGTTAGGGAGAGCTGTACTTTTTGCCCAATCACATTGTTCGTATTATAGGGTTGTTTATCTTCAAATGTGGAGTCCAACAACCTTTTCTCATAGGCAAATAGGATAGAATGTTAGGGAAAGCTGTACTTTTTGCCCAATCACATCAGTTGTATTAGAACAGTGGTAGGAAATGTCAGGCCCGGGGGCCTCATAAGGCACGAAAATCATTTGCTCAGCCCTTTGTGGGTCCTGGCAGATCTCTAGCTCAGAAAGATCTAAGACTGGTGATCCGCCCCGTCCCGCAGACAGGAATAGCCTCTATTCAAGGAGGATGTGAGTTTGTTTTGCTGAGAAAAGGAACCTTTTTTCCCCCTTGCAGAAAAGTCATTAGCTAGGACCACCCAAGAAACGGTATTAACCCTTTCCCACCTGGGCTGTGGAGAAATGTGGTGTCAATGGAAGGGTTAAAGGGGGCAGGGCCAGAATGCATGGGGGCAAGTTCTTAGCCAGCGTGTCCTCATTTCATCCCTGCAGGTGGAGGTAGCAGGAGCTGAATGTAGAATCCGGCCCCAACCATGCAGAGCAGGAGCATCCTGTGCCACCAGGGGAGCAAGTGCGCCACAGATTGGATGCCTGCCTGCTTGCCTGCATGGGGGGGTCATCTGGGGCTTGGTCGGTACCCCCTCTCCCTTCTGGTTCTTTCCCCTCTAAGTCCTGCAAAAGATGCATAGGGCGGCAAAGTGCCGGATCGGGGTGTTACTGAACCGGGCTCCGTCTACAAGCCCAGAGCGGCTTATCGCTCACTCCGTCTTGTGTTTGCTGCCCTGCCTGAATCTCTCAGGCCCAGCTGGCAATGGCAGAGCTTAAAAGCAAGTCACTCTACATGGCAGACACTTGGAGCTGTCTCTGGTCATGCCTGTTGGTTAAATGTTTAACCAAATATAGCAGGCTAATTTTTAAGTTGATAATTTGGTATGGCCCACGAATGATGTTATAAATATCCAAATGGCCCTTGGCAGAAAAAAAGGTTCCCCACCCCTGTATTAGAGGGTAGTTTGTCTTCAAATGTGGAGTCCAACAACCATATTGCTTTATAGCTTTAAAACTCCATCCCCCCTACTATTCCTATCCTTTACTAGTTTATTCCTTTTCTTTTTGGTGGTCTGGAGGCGGAGGGGGTTTGCTGCTTAGCTCATTTCTCTGGTTGTTTTATACATTTCCCCCCCATTTGGGTTCACTTTCAGCTGTTTTAATTTGCTAAAAGGCTTCTGTTCTGCTTATGAGTTGTATAGGGGACTTGGAGTCTGTGATTACTGTTGCCTTTTCTTGTTGAATTTCTAGAAGGTTGGTTTGTAGGGTTGCCAACCTCCAGGTACTTAAGTAACAAAATAACCTGTGCTGAAAACTATATAGTTACAACAGCACAAGGGCTCACAGAAGGAAACTCATTTACTAATACATAATATCTGCAAATGTACTACCAAGAAATTTCTACAGACACTTACCAAGAAAATAAAATGCAAACAAATAAATAATATACAAATAAATACCAATTGTGGACAATGCTTGATTAGTCACCACTGGGAGCTGCGGATATAGTCCAAGGTAAATGGAAACCCTAGCAAGGAAGTCCAAATTCCTTCCAGTTTCCTGTGTCCAAAGCATCGGGCTACATCATCCAGCAATGAATATCCATAAGAAATGGTAATAAAGAATTGCAGAAATGATCCAACGACAACTAGACGATACCTCTAGATTGGTAATCGTTTCGCATGAAAATTGCTTCTTCAGTTGGTCTTCTTATTATCTTTAGGGCAGAAAGCCTCTGAAAAAGTATACAAAAGTATACTTAGAACTACTATACACCATCCTAAATTGAGAAAGTGACAATAAAAAGATTATTTCTTACCACAGTAGTATCAATAGACCCAAAATGGTTCTCTGACCCAAAGGTTCTCCTGTCCTCCTGAGAGGTTGCAGCGTTACAATTCTCAGATGGGAGAGCTATGCTAATTTAACCTGGTTGGAGTCAGCTGTACTGAATTACAAGGAACAGATTCCGTTTAAAGAAAACAAGCCAAATCAAACTCATTATTAAGACCAGCAGGGGCCATGGTTTTAAAAAGAAAAAATTAGTTTCAGTTCTTGTCTGTGCAGAATTTTTATCACATCCTGTTGGTGAAATGATCGCTGTTTGTATTTCCAGAGAGCAAAGAATAGCATGTCATTTTCGGAATGGCCTTTTTAAAGGTAGTGCTCAGTGAGGGGGGCTTCCATTGTTCTTGCGCGTATTCGTGCCCTATGTTCTGCGATTCTTAATTTTAATTGTCTAGATGTGGAACCTATGTAAAAAAGCAAACATGGACACAAAATTGCATACACAACATTATGTGATAAACAATTACTAAAATGTTTGATTTGGAACTTAACTTTGAACGTGGAGGAAATAGATAACAATTTCTTTAGGTACAAGGACCAATTTTTCATCCAGATGCACAGACAAGAAATGAAAATAATTTTTCATTCGTTTTGCCAGTGGCGAAGAAAGTCCTGGCAACCCTATTGGCCCGGGGAGATTGTCCTTTTCCTCTTGGAAGTTTCTGGAACACCATGTTGTTGGTTTGTCTTTCTGGTTGGTAAAGTTGTTGTGTTGTGCTCCTGTCAGTTTTGAGCCATTTAATTGTTGAGAAACAAATTCTGATAAGGTTTTTAAAAGAGGTTACTTTTAATAAGTGTGTGTGTAAGAGTTGGAAAAAGAAAGCTCAAATTAAATTTCAGCATAGGGCTTATTCTTCCCTAATTAGGCCAGTGCTAGGCAATTAAGAGGATGCAAGGTTGTTTGTCAAACAGTATTTAGCATAGATTAACTGTAAAAAAACTTTTTAGTGTCTCCTTGGAGCTTCAAAACAATTGGAGTCAGGCAGTTTTAGAAAAATAGTGTGTTAGGCTGTCCCACAGTTCCATTTTTTTCAGAAGGAAGACCAATGCTTTGAGGGTGAATGAAGTGAGCACGTGCTTGTGCCTGCATACCCACTCATTCTGTGGTGGGGTATAAATTTAATTTAAAAAAATGTCACTAGAAAGAAGCCGCAGGGCAACTACCTAATTTAATTGGCAGATTCCCCCCATCCCTAAGGCCATTCCAAATCTACCTGTACCAAAACACCTCTACTGAACCTTAGTAGCTGTGCAGCACAGGAGGTGGTGCTTACTCAGTCATCAGCCACTCCACCCAAAATCACATGCTGAAAATAATACAGCTGCACCAAAACTGTTCTTCATCTTGGAGGAGATGGAAGGGATAGAGTAGGATAGGGACCTGTGTGTCAAACATAAACCAGCAGGTTCCATAGGAGAACCATAAATAATGAAGCTAATTTGCATGTGTGTAACATTTTTCTTTGCAGGGGTGGGTAGTGGGAAAAGGAAAGCCAGTGATGAAGCAGCTGCAGCACCTAAGGCTTCTCTGAGGCATAGTAATATATGTTTGTCAGTGGATTGCCTTTGGTTCTCTTATGCTTGCAAAAAGGGCCCCCTTTGCTTAAAATTTTTCTACTGGGCTTCTGTGGGCTTTCTGCAAACAAACAAACAAACAAATAAATCCCTGCTGGGATTCTCTGGCTTGACATTGAATCTGTTGGGCTTGCACTGACATATCGATCCTATGTTCTGCTGGGCGTCACTGCTACACATTGCGTTCGTTGGGCTTTCAACCATGCAAAGCTTTCAAAAGTGCCTCCCACTTGATTTTGTTCTGCCAGGTTTCTCTGGTTTGACATGGGTTTGGTTGGGCTTGTCACATTGGCTTGTGGTCCTGGGTAGGGCTGTTGAAAAAAAAAATTCGGTAAAATTCGGATTCAGCAAAATTCAGCCTGTTTTTATTCGGGAAATGCCGAAGTCTGAACTCCCCCACTTCGGGTCCGTGCAATTCGGCATGAGGTCCAGAGTTTGGGGGGAAATTCAGCCAAATAAAGCCATTAAAATCACAACCGCACCTTTCCGCGGCTCCGGGGGGCATTTTTGGGGGTAGAGGTCCCAAACGTTCAGCGTAGCTTCAAAGGACCCTTCTTGCAATAACCCCCAAGTTTTGTAAAGATTGGATCAGCGGGGGCTGAGATATGGGCCCTGAAAGGGATCCCCCGTCCTTAATGTGCATTTGCAATTAGCAGAGCTTGCCGCCCACTTGAAGCTCCCAGCCCCGACAAACAGCTGAGCTGCGGGGAGCAAGGACGAGGCAGGTGCGAAGAAGTTTGCAAACCATGAAAAGCAACACAACCATGCAAACCATCACGTTTGCAACCATGCAAAGCAACACCTGATGCCTGGGAGTTTGCAAACCATGGAAAGGGACAGAAGAAGTTTGCAAACCATGAAAAGCAACACAACCATGCAAAGCAACACAACCATGCAAAGCAACACATTTGCAACCATGCAAAGCAACACCTGACACCTGGGAGTTTTCAAACCATGGAAAGGGACAGAGGCATGCTAGCTAAGCATCAGGAGCAGGAGGGGGTGGAATTTCCCCTTTTGCATCGGACTCGGGACCAAGCAAATGCATTATTTAAGTCACCATTTGAAAACCAGTTTTGAGCAAGCATCAAAATAGACCTAACAGATCTTATGAATGAGGGAAAACCTGAGGACACACAACTGAAGCCCCCCCTCAAACCAGGGAGAGAGAGACTCGAGAGGGCACACACACCCCCAGACAGAATGGGCGAAAGCCCCCTTTGGCTTCCCCCCACCCACAGAAACTGCTCCTACACCACACACACACATACTCTGCTTCCCCCCCCCCACACACACACAGGAGAAAAATTATAGATTAAAGCCCCAAAAGGGGTCTTACTGTGGATGTCTTCTGTTCCATCAGGAGGGACTGGGAGGACTGGATAATCCAATACGATTCCATTTAAGCGTGGGAGGTTTTTCCTTGGATTTGCCACTCTCAAAATGAACACAGGATTGGCTGATCCCATTCATCCCAATAGGGAAAAGGGGGGACCCCATATCTCGGGACCCCCTGACCCAATGTTTACAAAACTTGAGGAGTCTCGCAAGAAGGGTCCTTTGAAGCTCCGCTGAAAGTTTGGGGTCTCTACCCACAAAAATGCGCCCCCTGCAGCCACAAAAAGGAGCGAATGTGTGCTTTAAATGGAATAAAAATGCACATTAAGGGGAGGACCCCTTTCAGGCCCCATAGCTCGAGACCCCCTGACCCAATGTTTACAAAGCTTGGGGAGTCTCGCAAGAAGGGTCCTTTGAAGCTCCACTGAATGTTTGGGGTCTCTAACCCCAAAAATGTGCCCCCTGCAGCCATGGAAAGGAGCGAATGTGCACAAGCACCCCCCCACGGGGATTTCTCTCTCACACATAAACAGATACTCTCTCTTTTCCCGGGCCGCGCAGCAGCTGGGATCATGCACTCAATCGCTCAAACTGATTGGCCAGAAGAAGACCCAGCTTGGCCACCGATAGGCTGCAGGAGAATGCTGCTTACTAACTGACGGTTATGCTGCTGCGCCGAACCCCGAATTTGCTGAATTTATTTGCTGAACACCCCGAATTCGCTGAATTCGGCTCCCCGTTTTCCCGCCTTTTTTGAGTTCAGTTCCATCCGAACTAAAAACTGCCGAATCAGGGGAAATTCGGCTGTTTTTCAGTCCGGGACAAACCGAATCGACAGCCCTAGTCCTGGGTTCTGCTTTGGTTCTGTTGGTCTTTTGTTGATTCTTGGAATGGGAGGCATTGTCCAGTGGTTGCTACAAGCATGCCTCTGTGCTTTTTCTCTGGAGGAAAAAAAGGTTGTGTTCCCCCCTGCCTTGGACAAAATGGAGGTTGGATGGGGGCACCTTCTATGGGGGCCCATAGAACTAGAGCCCCTGATCCAATCTTCTTCAAACTTAGGGGTTTGCTCTGCTGCAATTTTGGTGCCTCTGGCTTAAAAAACAGCTCCCCTCAGATCCCCTAGAAAACATCCCCATAAGCTATAATGGAGCTGAATAATTTTGGATTCCCAGAGGAAACTGGGATCTAAATACCATACCAGTATTGGGATCCTGAAAAATCAGGAATACCAACATTTTTCAGCCCCAAATGACTAAGGCTTGTTCCCCACTCTCTCCCCAACTGACAAGTGTTAATCAAATGATATTCAGGCTTCATTTTACTTTTTTTTTTTTTGCACATGTGTGTACTTCAGAAGATATTAGAAATTCATATTCAAAATGAAATTGCTATTCTTCAGGACCATAATTATTTGTGTGTATATGCTCTGAAATACTTTAATATGACTGAATCATGGTATGTGTGGTGTTTTTTTGGTGGGGGTGAATGTTTATATACAATGCAGAAAAGCAGAAAGAATCTCAGGACACATTTCAGTTTCTATGGTTCCCTTTCCTGATAAGAAGTATACGATAAAACAGAATCATACAGCTACTAGCCTGGAAGAATGTAAAGTTTACCTAATAAACTGTTTTATCTTATTTTTGAGGTCTTAGTACTCAAGTACGGCAACAATTTGGTCCCGTTTTTTTTCCTCCTGATTATGGATGGCTTCTGTAGTTTATGACTATTCCATTAATCAGGCTGGATGTTAAGAAAAATGTATACCAATAATTTCACCCCGTAAGTTCACATCTGTGCCTATAAAACGAAAACATTTAATTCATAGTTATTTATTGACTTTGGGTTGGATCCAGATTAATATTTATGTAGGCAAAAATACTTCCACTCATGGAGCATTAGTTTTACTCCTCCCTTCTCCTGCAGCATCATAAAATGTCCCCTACCCAATCCTATTCCTATTCCCAGAATCCCCCATTTTGGGCTGCCATGGGAGTGTAGAGGTGGAGAAATTGTGCTCCACAGGCAGAAGAGTTCCCTTGTGCCCATGGGAACATTAGTCTGGATCCAGGCCTTTAGATGTATGCCTGTTTTGGGTAACCTTTAACAGGATTACTTTGCTTCTGGCTTTTGGACTAGAATGCCGTATTTATTAAAACCATTTCGTTTCCTTAGAAAGTAGAACATCCGCAAACACAGAGAGAAATTTTTAAAATTTCTTTCCCTGGCACAAACCAACAAACAACTGCATCGACATCATGGGAAGAAAACAGGGGCAGTTGAGATCCTTGCTAGATGCACGCAAAACAAACCCCTTTGTAAAAGGATTGCTTTTTGTCCAATTAGCAGAGGAGGTCCGTGAACTTTTTATTATATCCTGATTAAAATTTGTTAGGGTTACCAGGGACTAGTTGAAACTGATCAAGGGCCTGATTCAACCCACAGGCTGCCGGTATCATCCAAATGCTATTATTGCTCGTCTTGAACTTAGCAGTTTTACTATCAGTAATTAAACATCTAGACATGTTTGATGTATTAAACAGAATGGTACCTACTAAGATTGTTTTTTGTTTACATGCTATAGATTTTCTGCCAAAAAGGCATAAATACCAAGAAACTGGTGTCTTCAATTCAAGCTGCTTTAGCTGTTCTTTTGTTTCTTGCTTGTAGGCACAGTTGCCTATCAAATATATTTTAATCGTAATTAAGATGATTAATAACAGTGTATCTGGGTGGGTTTTCAAAGGTATTTATGGAAAATTATAATCTAATTACGCTATCTTTAACACTGTCAATTACTTATATCTTGTAGGTCTAGGTGCTCGTCTTCCTCTTGGTGTTTTCCTTCATGAAGTTTCAAGGTGTCTTCTTGTTTGGTTAATTTGTCCTCAAAACTGTTTTGTCTCAGTTGTAAGACTTTGATCTCTTTTGTGTTGTCATCAATTTTCTTCTCTATCCAAGAAAGAGTTTCCTTTAATTCCATAGTTTGTGTGTGTGTGTGTTGTCTTCAATCAGTTTTTTCATACAGTCTTTTAATTGTTCCATCTGCTTGTCAAAGTCCGCGGAGACACTTTGGGCTGTAGATTTAATTTTCCCTTTTTTGGAGGTCTTAGACTTAGTTACTTGGGATATGATAGATTCCAATTCTGAGTCTGAAAGTTCAGCAATTTCCCCCAGGTTAGCTGTAGACTCTTCTGCTGTGGCAGTTGTTGCCACTGAGGCTCTGGAGAAACAACGCTTTCTAGGCAAGCTTAAGTACCTCTTCATATTATCAAAAATATCAACTTGTTACATTTAATCCTAACCCAACAATCAATTCTAATCTGTTTTTCTTAGACCAATATTTATTTTAATTTTGTTAATGAATCAATAAATTGATTAGTTAATATAGATTATTGAGATTAATTGATGGTTGAACACACATAATTAATTTGAATTAGAGATGGTTAAATTTTCGACAGTGCAATACATTAGTTAAGGGTAGAAGATATATGTTTGGCAGGGCACAATGGAGTTAGTACTATGGAAAATTATATTAGAAGCAGGGAAATTAATTAGGTCTGTAATTCATCAATTGTCCACCAGATGGTGCTATTGGGTCACCTTGGTCTTTAGCAGCATCTGTCCAGTCTGGTCTGCTGCAGTTGTCGTGTGTGTGAGGGTTCCAGTATGTTAGATCCGAGTTCAGTCTCCCAGTACTGTCCCCGGGGCGGGTGGGTTTAAAAGTATGGGGTTCTCTGGAGAATCAGGACCGACTACCAGCTGTTTTCCCAGCAGCTGGCAAAAATGGAGGGGGTAGAGCCGATCTTTCCTCCCCAGCCCGTATGCAGACTCCGTCAATTCTTTGAAATGCCACAGGTTCAGCCGCTAAACTTCTGTGAAATTTCCTCTTTTAGAGGGTTGAAAAACACAGCATCATCTCCCCGTCTTCTGCCCCGAGTCGACCCTACTCTCGTCACCTGGTTTTCTGGCCCCGCTCGAATGTCTGAGTCACTGTGCTTCTCCGAACTCCCAATTCCGACCAAGTTAAATCTAAATTGATTTAAAAAAAAAAAAAGCTTTTTGAGGAAAATCTATCTAAAGATAGTTTTCTGTTTAGGATACATTATAGTCCAAAGGTTATTCATAATGGAATAAGGATTAGTTTTTAATTATGTAGCATGAGTAGAGTTGCCAATTTCCAGGTGGTGCTGCTGAGATAAATATGCACAAGTACCAACAAAGTATGGCTGAGTAAACAATAGTACAAGGCTCAAACACTCAAATAACAAAGACATATATTTGAAAGTTACAATAGTGAAAGTGCAGGAAGTGACAAAAAAGAAACTTAACACGAAATCTATTTACTAAGATCTAAAGGTCGATAAATATGATAAAGTCAATAAATATGTCTCGATAGAATCTTTAAAAGTTCATAATAAATATATTCAATCCTAGCATTGTGGAAACGGAAGTCAGGAGAAGACGGAACGCAAGGCATCCGGACCGCGTTCCGTCTTCTCCTGACTTCCGTTTCCACAACGCTAGGATTGAATATATTTATTATGAACTTTTAAAGATTCTATCGAGACATATTTATTGACTTTATCATATTTATCGACCTTTAGATCTTAGTGAATAGATTTCGTGTTAAGTTTCCTTTTTGTCACTTCCTGCACTTTCACTATTGTAACTTTCAAATTTCCAGGTGGTGGCTGTAGATCTCCCGCTATTACAACTGATCTCCAGGCAACAGAGATCAGTTCAACTGTAGAAAATGGCCACTTTGGCAATTGGACTCTATAAAATTAAAGTTCCTTCCCTCTTCAAATCTCGCCCTCCTCAGGCTCCACCCCCAAAATCTCCAGGTATTTTCCAACCTGGAGCAGGCAACCCTAAGCATGAGACTATATAGTCATGCAATATTTTGTGTATGTGAATGAATTCCATTAATCCATTCACAATGTTATGCTCTTCCAAAGGTTTCTGAAAGATTTTTTGGACATTTTTTTTCCATCTAGAAGATATTATCACAGATGCTTGGTTTTGCTGTTCTCAAAACTGTGGATTTGTGTTTGCAGAGATAACATACCTCTTCACAGTAAAAATTTATAAAATAAATTTACAGAGTTGAGAAAAAGACCTTAATCCCATTACTCCTTTGCTAGCCTATGTACACAGAATCAACCCCTTATCTCTTAAGTGCTAAGTTTCAAGTATTTCGATGAATAGAAGGTTATTTGTAGTGGAATAGATCTGTACAAGGAGCTAAGTATGAGGAGGAAGGGGCAAGCAGTAAAAATGAGCAGAATACTCCACAAGTCTTGGGATTTTTGTGTGTATAGCTTGAGGTTTATCATATTATTCTCTCCCTACAGGAGCAAATCTGTAACATCAGCAGGCCGTAAAAATATTCCCAGTTTGGGAAAATTTAATGAAGTTCCTCTACCTATGGGTAAGGCATACGTGCATGCAAAATGAAAACATTATTTAAATCAAGTCTTACTGACTCATGATTTAAATCGTGATTTAAATTGATTTGATTTAAATCAAATGCACCCTAATATAAAAAAGTAATGAAATGGGAAACAATCACTCATCATTTTTTTTAAGATTAAGCTGTATATGAAACAAATGCTATTTATATATTCTTTAATATTCATATCTGAATCTTGTGTATCTTGATTAGAACTTTGAACCATCAATTTCAAAAACAAAATTATAATTATAATCTAAGAAGAGAAGCTATCATGTTAATATTCTTTGAAGAATGAGATTTTCCACCAGTTGTTATTCAGACATTTATTTAAAATGGTCAAGATCCCAAGAGCCATGCATCTAGTTTTATGCATGTTTAGGAACTGGGGACATGGTTTTATAACTGCAATTTCTCATGACATCTTGGAAGTCATTTTTGAAACTGAGAAGAGTTTCAAAAGCACTTTGGACCCAATCCACCCCAAATTAAGCTCTTACAAGCCCCACTGATTTCAGGAGATTTGCAGTGGCCTTCTAAGCCCAATAAGTTGGATCCAACCAGTTTTTCCACTGGCAAAAACAGGAAGAGGTCCCTTTTGACCGCCTTAAAAGGCTATGATGAGGATTATGGGACCTGCATGAACAAAAGCCATGTGGGAAGGGGGTCATATGGAGGGGAATTGGACAAGATTGAGTGAAAAGCTTGCTGGATTCAACCTGTTGACTTCAAGAATTAGAAGGATGTAACTGTGTTTAGGATGGCACTGATAAGCATTCCTCTCTTTGAAAGGAATAGGATTTGGAAATGCTTAACTCTGCTTAATTATTTCCATCCTTCCATTATTTATTGGTTATCAAATGCTTTCACTAAATGCTCAAGGACGTTTACAAAAATATTGAATAACACAATTGATTTTTTTTAAAAAAATCTACAATGTCACAATTAAGAATAGCATCATCATTTATAGGCCAGGATCACTTAAAACTAACCGGTGATGTGGCCCTCGAGTGGTGATGATGGCGCTGCCTGGGGTGGGGGGGCAATCTCCCCTAGCATAGACAAGGTTTTGCCCAGTAGCTTCTTAGATCTCAGACAATATTTTTAGGAATTCTTCAACGTTTCTCCATGTTTGAAAGTGGAAAATTAATACATTTTAAAATTGGGCACAATGCAGTTAACCATTTGATTTCAGCAGGATTCAGTTAAGCACATGCTTATCTTCACTGCAATAAACAAGGCTTTACAATAAGTTACATTGAGTGGATTGTGGTCAAGCATGGGCTACCATGCTAGAAAGCAGAGTCCAAAGAATGTTTTCTTGCAAGTAAACCCTGTTGTGTTCCAGGAGCTTATTTCAAATAAATGTGATTAGGATTGCCGTCTTAAATATATATTTCTGATATTAGACAGATATACACACTGTGGCATTTAAACACTACTCCTGTAGAAAAATTCATTTTTTTTTAAATGACAGCTTGATGGTGCATAAATACTTTTATTTGCTGACACTCTCATATCTGCTGTCACAGCTATTAAAATAGTTCTTCAGTACCCTCTGCAATGCATGGTCAATTTCAGCTATGAAAATCGTTTTATATGCTTCACTGTCATTAAGAGTTATTAGCAGTGACAAATAATAGTACCACACAGAATTTAAAAGAAATAGATAAGGCAATATCTCCCAATACCTGTTGGCAAGAGTGCGTGGAAACTTTTGAATTATGCAGAGTTCCTTGTCGGACGGAATGGAAATACTGCGAACTCCTGCCTTCAGAAATCAAAGTTGAGAAGACAGAGATGAGAAGACAGCAAGGCAGTAGTCATGCTGGGATAAACGTCCATTCACAAGATCAAAGTAGTGTGGTTCCTATGCTCTTGCACAGGTCTATGTCATACTTCATGAATTCAGAAAATGTGATGGCTAAAAAGGACTACGCTACTCTTAATATCAAGGTAACAGGTTGTAGCCTACAGTGCCAGCCTGCTGACAGTGGATCTTTTCTACATCAGAAAGAGTTCTCCATGCACAAAAGTAACCAGCAGGAGGTTGGATACAATCTAAAAAGTGAGAAGCTATATGTTGAGTTTAACTTCAGCATGGGAGCATGCAATGAGGAAGTGATGTGAGTGATCAAAATCCCTGAAAGTGATCGTGAAACAATCCACAATAATTTTCAGTTTTCTAGCTTACATGGGGATGGAGAAATCCAATGCAAGTGACAACACTGGGTAGCATCCAGTCGGCTACAACTGGCTCTGTCGGCTCTGTACTCCCTCTGTACTCAGCCGGCTCTATGCTCCCTCTTCCATCACACATGTTGTTTGCTTATGCAGGTCCCATGATTCCCTGCACAACTGTTTGGGTAGTCAAAGGGATACCCCCCTCACTTTTTCTCCAGGGGAAAAATTGCTTGCATCCAAATGTGCATATAAATTTCAGAATCCAGAATGCAAATAATATTTCCCATTCCTATTACTCTGAAGGAGCTCATTATGTATTTTAAAACAAGTGCCAGTATTTTGATCACTCTGGGTAGGGATTTGAACAACTAGATTTGAAAAGACAATGTAGCTCAGTGGCAACACCTTGATCACACAAACAAATAGTACTGTTTCCCTTACCTTTCCCTGATTTGGTTTCTGCATGTAAGTCAGGGGTGGGGAACCTTTATCCTGCCAAGGGCCATTTGCACATTTATAACATCGTTCGGCGGCCATACCAGGCATAGATCTCCTGGCGTGGGGGAGGGGGGGGAAGAGGCTAGGGTTGCAAGATCTCCAGCCACCACCTGGAGGTTTGCAAACCTAGGAGAGGCTTTGAAGGGCGGGGTGGAAGGAAAGAAAGAAAGAAAGAAAGAAAGAAAGAAAGAAAGAAAGAAAGAAAGAAAGAAAGAAAGAAAGAAAGAAAGAAAGAAAGAAGGAAAGAAAGAAGGAAAGGGAGGGAAGGAAGGAAGGAAGGAAGGAAAGAAAGAAAGAAAGAAAAAAAAGGAAGGAAGGAAAGAGAGGGTGGGAGGCTTCCCACACACACACACACACACACACACACACATGCACTCACCAGCAGCCCTGGGATCTCGCGCACACACACACATACACGGGGAGGGCTGGGGGGGACCCTCTGGCGGCAGCGCGGCAAGCACGCAGGCAGGGGGAATGGAGCATGGGGAGGGCTGGGGGGGACCCTTCGGCGGCGGCGCAGCAAGGGAAGGGAAGGGAAGGGAGGAAGGAAGGAAGGAAAAAAAGGAAGGAAGGAAAGAGAGGATAGGAGGCTTCCCCACACACACACACACACTCACTCACCAGCGGCCTGGGGATCTCGCGCACACACGCACATACAGAAGCGCACAGGCCAAGGGAATGGAGCACAGGGAGCGCTGGGGCAGCACGGCAAGCACGCGAGCCAGGGGCTCAAGCAGAGGGAGGGCTAGGTGGAGACCCTTGGCAAGTGGCATGGCAAGCATGCAGGCGGCAAGGGGGGATGGAGGCAGGGGCCTCAGCTGCCCCAAGAACTCGAGGCCGCAGTGGGGCAAGAGCGCAGGTGGTGGTGGGGAATGGAGGCAGGGGCTTTGCCGCCCCAAGAACTCAAGGTAAGCCACTCACTCACCTGGAAAAAGCCGGTAGGGCACGGGCGAAGGGGAGGGGCCAAGGAAACAAAGTTGGGCTGCCGAGAGAGCTGGCCAGGCACATGTTTTCTCTCTCTCGCAAGGAACAGGAAGCAGGGAGACTTGGGGGAAACGCCCCCACAATCACCCAATCAACCTTCAGCTTTGTGTGCACGTGTTCTGGCTTCCCAGTGAAGCCTGAAGTGCTGAGATGAGGGCCTGGCTAGTGACAGCTAGCTCCCTGGCCTCGGCAGGTGGGCCGTGGAGCTCCCGGCCTCGACAGGCAGGCCAGGGGATAGACAAAATGATCTCGCAAGCCGGATCCAGCCCGCGGGCCGGAGGTTACCCACCCCTGATGTAAGTGATAAACAAAGATCATTTTAAATACCCCCACTCCCACAATGATTTTAAAATGGACACATGGAAACATAAGGGGAAAACCAGTCCTTCAGATATGCAGATTCTAGGCTATGCATGGCTGTGAGTTGAACTCGGAAACAGACAGCCAATGTAGCTATTTTAAAGCAGGTGTTCCTATTGTCTCTGACAATCGTTGGACCAGTTCTGAAGCAGTTGCAGTCTATGAGTTGTCTTCAAGGGCAGACCTACAAAGAACACATTACAGTAGTCCCAACTGTAAAGTTGGAATGGCATGGATTACCTAAAGAAAACTGATAAAAATCATATACAAACCCCTTGTGTGTGTGTGTAAAGTCCTGTCAAGTCGCAGCCAACTTATGACAATCCCAGCAAGCGGTTTTCAAGGCAAGTGATTAAGCAGAGGTGGTTTGTCATTGCCTTCCTCAGCAGAGACTTTCTTGGAGGTCACCCTTCCAAGCACCAACCCTGCTTAGTTTCTGAGATCTGATGAGATGGGCTATACCTTGCTGTTTTCTCTCTCATACAACTCCCCTAGGCATTACTATAAAGTCACTATTTGAATCCTGGTATAGGAGCATAAGGGTGATAAGAAAACTGTCTCCAGTTTATATGCACAAAAGTGGAAAAATATATACCTATAATAGAAGAATGGCTTGTCAAGATGTTGGAATTAGCAGAAATGGCCAATCTGCCTGCTCTGATTAGAAAAAATAACATGTAAGTTTGTAGAAAATTGGAAAACCATTTATTGACTTTTTGCGTAATATGGAAAAAATGAATTGATGATTTGTGGGTTTGAAGAGTAGAAGAATAAGATTGTAGGCATGATAGAGAAAAGTTTGATTTTTTTTGTTGTAAGAATAATTTTAAAAATAATGTTGTATATGTAGCTAGAGAACAAGTTGCAATTGCTTAATTAGATTTATATATGCTAGCAAACGAAAACCAAAGTATCTTTTTGTGTGTATTTTTATTTTTTCCTTTCTTTCCTTTTCCTTTTTTTGTTTATTGTCTTGATGTAATTTTGTTAACAATAAATTTAATAAAATTTAAGAAAGAAAAAAGAAAACTGTCCCCATTTATGTCATATTCTTCCTAGGGCTGTTGATTCGGTTCGGTCTGAACCGAAAAACAGCCGAATTTCCCGCAATTTGGTGGTTTTTCAGTTCGGACGAACCGAACTCAAAAAGGGGGGAACCGGGGAGCCGAATTCGCCGAGTTCGTGGTGTTCTCAAATACATTTGGCGAATTTGGCCCCTTTAAACAGATCTGCGCCTTCCAGCTGGAAGGCGCAGATCTGTTCCCCCCCCCCCCCCGCATGCCTCCAGGGAGCTTCCCTGGAGGCGTGCAGCGGGCCCTTTAAACAGATTTGTGCCTCCCAGCCGGGAGGCAGAAATCTATTTAAAGCCCCCCCCAGCCCTGCTGGGAGTCCCGGCAGGGCTGGGGGGTCTGGAAACCCTCTGCGCTGCCTGCGCAGACAGCGCAGAGGGGCTTGTTTAAAGCCCCCCCCCGCGCGCCTTCAGGGAATCCCCCTGAGGGCACGCGGGGGGCCGAATTTTTCCCCGAACTCCGGATCCCACCGAATTTCCAGGGATCCGAAGTGGGGGAATTTGGACTTCGGCACGGCCTGAATAAAAACGGGCCGAATTTTGCCGAAGCCGAATGATACCAATTTTTTTTCAACAGCCCTAATCCTTCCTCATCTGTGATCACTTCTGAGACATATGACGGATTTGTATAGACTCTGTTCTCCCATAGCTACCAATGGCAGATGTAAATGAAAAGCCCATTCATGAGGGGGGGTCCCGAAACCTCTTAGGAGGCGGCCTGACCCCACCGCCGGCGTAAGTGCATGTAATCACGAGATTACATGCACTTATGCTGGCAGGGAGGGCAGCTCCACCAGCTCCCAAGCGCCATGGAGCCACACCTCTTCCCTCCGCTGGCATGGCCTCTCCATGGCGCCGGCAATGGCATAGAGAGGCCGCACTGGTTCAGGGGCCATTCCTGGGGCGGGACAGGGGGAGGAGCCGCTGGATAGGCAGCTTCCTACCCCCTTTTGGCCACTTGCGCCAGTGGCCAGAACAGCATTGCTGCACCTGCTATTTTGCAGGCGCAGCCTCGCTGTTTTCAATGGGGCAAAAAGTCCCAGTTAAACAAAAAAAGCCGCAAAACGGCTTTTTTTGCTTAACGGCATGCACAATTCAGCTTAGGAATTCAGTGCCTCTTTCCCGCCAACTCTGCACGCCGTATTTTCAGGAATGGGCTGGAAGACACATATTTTAATGTATTCTGAACACCAAAATTCTGGTTATTGGGGCACCTTAGGGTTAGAAAAATAATCCAATAAAATTGTTATATTAAAATAAATCAATTAGTTTAAAATACAACAGCATCAGGAAATAGATTAATATACTGCTGCAATTCATTATTGCCTCCTTATATATGTTCTCCTGAAGAGAGAGGTTTTCACCAATTTTTTGAGGAAGCCATATTTTTGTTTCTTCTTGCTGCCACATTAACTTCTGGACACTCTTCAAAGGCCATGTAGAGCACATGGCAATAATTCAACATTGTCGTCATTGTAGTACAATACTGTGGAATAATTTACAAGTTGCACAGGATGTGACATTTACATACCAACACAGCTGTCACTGTGCTCCATCCTTCACCCACAGAGGCTCAAAACATCAGTCTGTTTGTAATTTTTTTGACTCATGGCTTTAAGCTATACACTCCAAGACCTTATTTTAGAACTTTAGAAGAAAATCATTTTCATTCTGAATTCACTTTGATTAGAAACTGAGGCCGAGCATAGCACATGTCAGACAAAGTCACCTTATCTTCTAGACACCCAGTTGAGTAAGAGTTTTGGTTTTAGATATTTTCCAATTATCGTCTAGAAACATAATACTTAAGTAGACTAGTTGGCTGGAAGGGATATTCACAGTTTTGTCCAAATGTCTTTGAAGATTTTAGGACACTGGAGCATGTTCTGAATTTTTTTTTCAAGTCAGGAAAATAAAGTGAGGATCAAAATGAGCTTTTTTTGGTGATCATTTCTCTTCAAAGGAAAAAGAGTTGCAAGAGTCCACTTTACACAAAATTGTTCAGTGTACTTTTTCTGAGGAAGGGCTCTTGTGCTTTCTGAGTAATAATCGTGGCATTTTTCTTCAAAAAGAACCAATCACTTTCTGAATGAAGACAGGTCTTGCAGAATTTGGGGCTGACACAAAGCATACAGGGCTGGAATGAAAGAACTGAAAGGGAAAAAAAGTTGAGACCCAAAAGAAAGGTTAAAAGGGGCAGACAAGATGTACCAAGAAATCCAGCAGAGTCAGGGAAAAGGAAAAAGAGCACTGGATACAAGAGACATACTGGGAGCAGATAGCCAGGCATCAGCACAGCAAGGACAGATGTGAGAGGGTCAAGCAGGCAAGGTGGAAAGGAAAAACACAGGTTGGTTTTGAAATCCTCAAAGAAAAATCAGACAACAGTCTGACTTCTCTAAGTATAGGGTTTGTGCCTCTAACATAACACGATCTGTTTAATGCATATTTCTGGTGTACTGCCAGGGTGTAAGGCATCTAGGGTCATCTTTACATAAAAGCCAGTTTCCTGATTCCATCTCTTTGTCACTCTTCCCCATTATCAAGAAATTGAGCACAGGGCCATTCAATGCACATGTAGGGATGGATGATACAGGCCAATGCATTTAATTTCAATTAAATTCCATGGATCAAATTAAGTATCACTCACGCTAATGAGAAAAATAGTGTAGCATTTGGGAACACACTGGGTGTGTGTATTAAGTGCCGTCAAGTCGCTTCCGACTCATGGGACCTTATGAATGAAAGACCTCCAAAATGTCCTATCTTTGACAGCCTTGCTCAGATCTTGCAAACTGAAGGCTGTGGCTTCCATCTCTTGTTGGGTCTTCCTCTTTTCCTGCTGCCCTCCACTTTTCCTAGCATGACTGTCTTTTCCAGTGACCCTTGTCGTCTCATGACATGACCAAAATACGACAGCCTCAGTTTAGTCATTTTAGCTTCTAGGGTCAGTTCAGGCTTGATTTAATCTATAACCCACCGATTTTTTTGGGGGGGGCAGTCCACGGTATCCGTAACACTCTCCTCCAACACCACATTTCAAAGGAATCTATTTTCTTCCTGAGAGGAGGGTAAATTCTTTTCCACTGCCCCTGCATGACATGTTGAGAGGAACCCCGTGGAGGATGCCCTTTACCTTCAACACACTTTGTAGTGCATACAGCACAGGCCTTTTCTACTTCTATGCTCATACCTATATGTAGTGAGTGATAAAAATCCAATTGATTATGTTTCTTATACTGGTTACATTGTTTTGTAAGCTACAGGATGGGAGGAAAAGCAATAGAAATGTGCAATCCTAAACAGAATTACATGCTTCTAAATCAATGTAACTCTGCTTAGGATTGCTTTGTGGATAACTCATAGTCAACGGTACAATGGAGATGAAGGCGCATAGAAAAGCAATATTAATGCACTGCTATAGTTCCTGGAGATGATGCAAGTATGGAGGGCTAAGCAAGAAAGAGCTTCTGAATTAGACCCTTCCTGGATACTCTAATTGCTAGGCCAGCTTTACTAAAGAGGCCAGTAATGACAGATAGACATAATGTGTTCAACTGTCCTGCCAGATATTATTGAATTCAGACATAAACACCAAAATACATTGGCCACCAAAAGGCAAATTTGGGTTTGCTAAAAAAAAAAAAAAAAAAAAAAAGGTTGCAACCAGACTGATGCCATTACTACATACAAACAGCCAAGGACACATTCTGTTGTGTGGTTATTTTTTTGGCAAGGTCAAGTGCAGAATATCCATGCATTATGCTAAGCAAACATAAAAAGAGTGGAGCTGACTTCTACAACAGATGAGTCCTTCACTGTGGACATCAAACTGTTTAAAGGCTAATTGTCACAATCTGCATGTGTATCAATCTGATAATTACTCGGATTAATTATACTAATGCCCTCCTAGTCATTTATGAGCAATTGTTATAGTAGAGTGTGCACTCTTTCAATGTAAATGGGACCTACACTTGGGAAAGGGCTTCTACATGCAGCAGAACAAATGCATTATTATCCTACAATAGCTGGTTAAAGCCATAGGTCAGCACTTCAGTAATTCAGAAGTATAATTCGTGCCTAGTTTGGTTTTCAGCCCCTTTTAACTGCATTTCCTCCAAACATTTCTTCTATAACAAGCAGATGCATTGATGTCATTTATATTACTGTTACAAAGGCAGCCAAGTCTAGAAATAAAATCTCCTTCATATTCCAGCTCAGAACTGGCTCCAGAAGGTGGTGCTGGGGGACTGCATACACTCCAACTGTCCTTACCACGGTACATAAGTGAAGGTATTTATGGTACCTTTCCCTGGTAAATCACTAACCTCTGTTTGGCTGTATTTCTGTCTTTTAGGAAGGCCTTCTTAGCATTAGCATACAGGTTATTTTTCAGGGTTAGCTCTCTTCCCACCACTCAGTTGCTAGAAGTTTAATCCCTCTTGGATGCACCCTCTCCCAGTTCACAACACTGTAAATATGTGCCTATGAACACTATGGTGCCCTACAATTTCATAGCCTACTACTTCATCCTGTTGCCAATAAGCCTCCATTTGGATACTGGGTGTAGAGATTCTCTGCATGGTGCAGTGGGCCAAGAAACGCAGGGTTCCCAGCCATTTTCATAACACAAGGATCACATCTAACTTAACAAGAGTCTACCTCTGGAAAAAGCCATGCCTCACCCCAGATCAGGACATCAGACATGAGAGGTTAATCAAGTCCTCTAAGTGATTAATAAGTATGCTATTAGCCGAAACAGATTGCTTGATTGGTCCCGCTTGGACTGCTTGGAATGGGCCACCAAAGCCACTGAACAGACCAAGACTGCTCCTGAACACACCATACTTTTAATCTATTTAGACATTTCCCCAGGACCCTGGACTATGCACTCCTCCCCTTCAGCTAGACAAGTAGCACATCTGGATACACTTTGCCTCCTCTCTCAGTTCTATGACCTCTTTCCGAGCTGCAAAAAGAATAATTGTTTGTTTTTGGACCTGGCTGTCTATCCTATAACTAGCTGTACCCTAGAGACAGAGATGACTGGTTGGTTGAGTTCAGTTTGTAGGTGGGAAGGGAGTTGAGTGGGCGAGGAGGGTGAAGTGTGAGAGAAATCTGTGTCCTTCGTGAAAGTTATTAGCCTAAGTAACAAGTGAGAAAATAAGCTTTCATGGCTAGATCAATTTAAGAAACTTTAGAGAAAGAACTGTACCTATCTGTAACCATTATGCTTATGAACCTTACTGAAATGATTGTGCTATTATACTTCTATCTAAACTCTATGTTTAAGAGAAAACAACTATTTTATTTAGAGTAAAGGATCCCCTTTTACCTAAATAACCACCCCATAAGCTGACCATTCTGTTATTCTATTAAATATAACTAAGCCATCCTGTTCTTTGTGTCCAACTAAGAATTGTAAGGCCAGGGCCTTTGGTGGCAGTGAAAATAAGTAGGAAACATTAAGGAAGACAAGTAGACAGCATAGCATGTCACCTCAGAACACCAGAGAGAGGTGCCTTTACAGGTGTTACATATAAGGGGTTTCAGAAAAGTGCAAAATGTTACAATTTCTGTTTGTCTAACATGCTTTTAAATAAAACAAGAAATACAATCTTGTGTTTTACATAATAAGTAAACTAATATGACATAAAGTGGGTGGAATTGGACCCTCAGCAGCATGTAATAGGTGGATTGTGAAAATTTTAGTTGGGATCTAGGCCATGCTCTGTGGTATATAAGGTGCCATGTGGCTCCATCTTGCCTCCCATTTATACCTGGAAGAGCTATTTCAAAGATTTGGGTTGAGGTGACATCAGTATGCAGATGCCACTTTTTGTGCCTACTTCAAGGGAGGTTGTGGAAGAGAAGGCACATATACGTCCTGGGATTGTAGTTCCCACAATGCCCGATAGTTAATCACAGGTATTCTGGGAACTTCCGTTCTTACACTGCACTGGGGTGGGGAATAAAAATGGATTGAAATACTGCAAGTGTTTCCCTTCCTCTAAGTTATACGCGACCATGACTCACCGCAGGGCCCGAGGTTGCCGGGTTGTGCAGGGTGGGGCACCGTCAGCCGGAGTCTAGGGTGGCGGGCGGCAGCAGAGCCGGGAGCTCTTGGAGCTGCTGGCCAGACTGGAGGCCCCTGCTTCTTTCCAGAATGGCGGCGGAGTGGCTAATGGCGGCGTTTCGCCCGCCGCCCAGCTGGGGTGCCTCGTGACCACCCGGGGGCCGAGAGCCCTGGTTGAACGGGCCAATCAGCTCGAGGCTCTGGTGGGAAGCGGGCCCTGCAGAAGTCGGACTGGGATGTTTTCGCTCTGGTCCGACTTCCCTGTTTAAAAGGAAGGGGTCACCTGTTTGCCCTTCCTGTTCGCTTCCTTTGGAGGAAGCATTGAGGAGGAGCATTTCAAGGGAGCGATGGAGAGCTTTCCACACACACACACCCCGGAGCGACGGAGATCTTTACACCCCCCGATCTACAGCTGATTATCACTACCGGTGAGCAGGGGAGGCGGCAGCGGCTGTGGGAACCGGCAGTAAAGGGGGGGCTAGTTAAGAGGTCGTCGAGCCGGCGGAGGCAGCGTCGAGAGGGTCAGCGGCGTGCTACAAAAAGGAGGGTGGGGAACGGAGATTCACCCCCCCTAGTTTGCATCTGATGGAGCCTGCTTCACGCGGTGGGGAGATCCAGACACCATGCCATCCGGGAAGTCTGCTGCCTCTAAGCAGAGGAACAGAGCAAGAATCGCCACGAGAAATGGCAGGCAAGACCCCTTGCCTCCTCGCACTCAGGGACGGGGGGTGGTCCCAGAAAGTCCTGGATGGCATTGGCCCCCAAGCCTAGACAGCCTCCAAGTGAAGTGGCCACAAGTGAAGCAGTGAACTCATCGGTGGCACCTGATCAAGCCATAAAGGGGCTCACTAAAGTGGTCCAGCAGCTGGTCAGTGAAGTGGGCCAGCTGAAGTCCCAGTCATCAGGGATGGGAGCTGTGGGGCCAGCAGGGGCCAGGGACGTGGCACCCAAGGGCAAAGAGCACCAGACGCAGAGCAGGAAGAGAGTGGACTCTTCATCTAGTTCCAGTTCCAGCAGTTCTACCAATAGCAGCAGTTCCAGTGGGCGCAGTAGTTCCAGTGGGTCCTGGTCCAAGAGGAAGACTAATCAACGGAGAACAACAGTCAGCAAGAAAGGAGGTCGGCGTAGGAAGAAGGGGAAGAGGTCTGGCAAGAGAACTGGAGGTGGGGAATCGACTGGTGAGTCTTCTTCAGGGGATGAGTCCGAGGGTGCGCCCGAGGGTTATTGGCACACTCACGCCGATTTGCCTGGCCTACCGGCCTGGGCTTGGCGCAGGAGGTTGGAGGAGGGCTCAATCCCTGATAGTGGGGTCAAGGCCGTTTGGGAACCTGGAACTAAGGGGAAGAGGTCCAGAATCCAATCTACTTATACTGAGAAGGAGAACCCCCCAGGGTTACACCTTTCCCGCAAGATATGGGTAAAAATACTCAAAGGGTGTTATGTGGATATCTTTGCCCTGATTAAGCCTGATTCTGTTAAGGGGAAGGGTGCCAGCTCGGCCAGTAAAGAGCAGAAGGCCGAGTCGGGAGAGTAATCTCTCAGGAAGTGGCGTAAAGGTTTTGGGGTGTATGCCGGTGTCGTGACCATGGCGTACCCGATGCGTGGGTGGCACTTGTGGAATTATGCCTCATATGTAGAAAGGGTGGCGGAATTGGCCGGTAAGGCCGCTGCCCTTGAGTATGACGAGGAATTTAGAAAGAGGGCTTCATACAACTCTAGGACACATTGGGACCTGGTGAACCATGACATTTGGAGCATGGTCGTCAACCCACACATCAGGGACAAGGGGGATGCCACGAAGGCTGCAAAATGGTGTTCCAGGAGGGAAGCGCCCAGGAGGGTTTGTTGGGAATTTAATAAAGGGTTGTGCGCTCGGGCCAAGTGCAAGTATGACCATGTGTGCGAGCTATGCGCGGGCCAACATTCAAAAATATCCTGTCCCAGGCCTCCAGGGGGCTCCCAGGGGGGCTCTTTTGTGGTGGCCGGCCCTCCACAAGAAAGGATAGGGGGGCCGGCGGTGCCTCAGGTGAGGGAAAATGAGGACCCTCTTTTAGGGGGCTTGGCTAAGACTCCTGTTAAGTTACAGGCCCTGCAATGGTGGGTTGACAGATACCCATGTAGGGAGGCCGCTAAGTATTTATGGGATGGGTTCACGCAGGGGTTCCGAATACCTTTTGTGGGTCAGAGGGTAGCGATGGACGCGGGCAATTTAAAATCCGCACGGGATATGCCAGAGGTGGTAGCCAATAAGGTGAAAAAGGAATGTACTGCAGGTAGAGTGGCTGGCCCCTTTAATGCCCCTCCGCTGCCCAACCTGAAAGTGTCACCTCTGGGGGTGGTCCCAAAGAAGTCTCCTGGCGAATTCCGGTGAATTCACCACCTGTCCTACCCTCCTGGGGGTTCAGTGAATGAAGCAATACCGCCTGAATTTTGTTCAGTATGGTATGCTTCCTTTGATCAAGCGGTCCGTTTGGCATTGTCCTGTGGGCGGGGTGCCCTGATGGCCAAATGCGACATTCCGCCTCCTCCCGGTGCACCCAGATGACTTCAGCCTGCTAGGTTTTAGAGTGGGCAATGCTTGGTATGTGGACAAAGCCATGTCGATGGGGTGTTTGGTGGCCTGCACTGCATTTGAAAAATTTAGCAGCTTTCTTGAATGGGCTGTCAAGTTTAGGACCTGCTCTCCACACGTCACGCATTACCTCGATGACTTCTTGTTTTGGGGGGTGGCGGGTACCGGCGCCTGCACAACAATCTTGAAGGCTTTTCGTGAATTGGCCGAGGACCTGAGGGTCCCCTTGGCACAAGAAAAAACCGAGGGTCCCATTACTAAATTGGTTTATTTGGGGATTGAGCTCGACTCGGTGCTCGGGGTGTCACGTCTCCCCGCGGATAAGTTGCTCGCACTGCAGGCACTGGTATCACTCTTCTTGGCACGCAAGAAATGCACTCTCAGGGAGCTGCAGTCCTTGGTGGGTCATTTAAACTTTGCCTGTCGGGTGGTATCCCCGGGGCGCCCCTTTTGCACCCGTTTGGCCAGGGCTACCGCCCAGGCTGCACCACAAAATCAGGGTCACTCAGGGCATGAAGGAAGATCTGGAGGTCTGGAGGGTATTTCTCAGCAGGTACAATGGGGTTTCTTTATGGCAGACTCCCCTGGACGTAGGTGAGGGGGTCCTGCAACTGCAGTCAGACGCAGCCGGGGGCGTGGGTTTTGGAGTTTATTACAACAGGCGTTGGTGCGCAAAACCATGGCCCAAGCATTGGTCATTGTCGGGTGTCGCATGGGACTTGACCTTCCTGGAGCTGTTCCCTATTCTAGTGGCGGTGGTTATTTGGAGCTCTGAATTTCGCAACAGAAGGTTGCTGTTCTGGTGCGACAACTTGGCTGTGGTGCATGTCCTTAATAAGCAATCGTCTAAATCACCCAGGGTAATGCACCTAATACGGAGGTTCATGCTCACCTGTTTGGAGGCTAACATCATTCAGGGCCAGGCATGTAGCGGGAGTTCAAAATGACTTAGCAGATGCTTTATCCCGCCTCCAGGAGGAGAGGTTCCGCAGGCTGGCCCCAGGGGCAAACCTGCATGCAGACCCCTTCCCGATGGAGCTCTGGAGCATTGGCGACAAACATTAATGGCAGGGGTCTTCCAGTCTGTTGCCCCATCTACGCTATGGTCATATACCTCGTTGGCCTCGGCATTTTTGTCATTCTCTGCCGGATCCAAGGGGCCGGTCACATGGCCAACCTCAGAGGAAATGGTGCTGCGGTACATGGTCAGTCTCCGGGAATGGGGGGCTGCGCCCAGAACTATCAACTGCCACATGGCGGCCATCTCCTTTTTTAGTACAGCCTATGGACATCCCGACCCTTGCACATCTTTTATTGCAAAGAAAGCCATGGAAGGTTGGCGGAGGGTCTCCCCACGCCAGCCCGATTCACGCCGGCCTATCACCCCCCGCCTGCTGTCTAAGATAATTAGTTCCCTCCGGGCAGTATGTCGGTCGCACTATGAGGCATCCTTGTTTGAGACAGCATTTTTGCTGGCCTTTTTTGGGGCGCTTCAGGTGGGGGAGTTGGTGGTCTGTTCAAAAAATGACAATTCGGGCAGGGCCCTGGGTTTGTCGGACGTCTCCTTCAGGGATGGTGAGGTCCACCTCTGCATTCGGCAGTCCAAAACTGATCAGCGGGGTCGGGGGGCAGTAGTCAAACTGGGTTCAGCACCTAAAAAATCATTGTGCCCTGTCCGATCATTGTCAACCTTCCTGGCAATGCGCCCAAAAGTGGGGGGGGGCACTGTTGGTACATGCCAACGGGTTTCCTTTGACCAGGTACCAGTTCGTCAGCGTGCTGCGGTTGGCACTGGCCAAGAGTGGGCTCTCCCCCGAGATGTACAGCACACACTCGCTCAGGATCGGGGCGGCTACAACCGTGGCCGGCGAGGGGCTGTCTGAGCCGATTATTAAGTCCATTGGCAGATGGCGTTCTGGTGCTTACAAGGTATATATCTGACCGTAAGGTCGGGTGGTGCTGTTTGTGTTTAAGTTGCAGCCCTTTCCCCAGTTACAACGCAGAGTCTTCACCTTTGGATATGTGGCCACAGCATTGTCCATTGGGCCGAGAAATATGCGGTATCATCAGGGTGGGGTCAGCACTTAGGGTTGGATGGCACGGTTCACGTGTCCTGGCTGGGTTACCGGGGCATGAGATGGGGAGCGATGGTTCCTACGCTTATGAGAGCGGCGTCTTGCAGCCCCCCGTATGTGCTGGTCATACAACTGGGTGAGAATGACTTGGTGAAGGTGTGCAGTGTTGACCTACGAGCAGCGGCATCTGATGACCTGAGAACCCTAGCGGCGGAATGGAGGAACACTGGCCTCCTGTGGTCTGATCTGTTGGAAAGACGGTCCTGGCAAGGGGCGGTGGATCCAGAAAGGGTGGACAGAGCCAGGCAGAGAGTCACGTCAGCCGTAGGGAGAGTAGCCCTTGAGTTGGGAGGTTTGGTGATCCAGCACACAGACATTACACATCGGGTCAGTGCCCTATTTCGTGCTGATGGGGTCCATTTGTCATCTTGGGGCTTGGACATTTGGTTGCACGGCATCCGCCATGGCATACATATTTGGTTGCAGTGCTAGGCGTTGGCGGGAGTCGGCCGGGGTCCGGCCGGCTCTGGTGGCGGTTTGGCATTGGGGCAGCATCCGGTTTTGGGGGAAAATGGCCTACGTGCCCATTTTCCCATTTAGAGGATCCCTGTAGGGGATTTGGGGGGGATGGCCGGACGGGGACATGCCAAGATGGAGGGTTGCCAGGGACGAACCTCAATGGAGGCTGTCCGAGGGACATACCTTGCCATGGGCTGTCAAGCGGGCCTCCCTCCAAGTGGCAGGGGACCACATAGCTGGCTGCCGCCCTCGTGTGTCCCTGAACTGCCATCTCCGGCCTTCCCAGCAGGGGTGCTGGGAGCTGTGCATCGGCCTGCAGGGTGGCAGGTCGATGATGGGATACGCCCCCATGCCATGCCTTGCTGTTGCAATCAATAAAGTTGTGCCATTTCATCCAAAACTGGACTCTGTGCATTCTTTTAGGTGGGGTTATTCGTTACATGGTTTGTCCTTGGGGGGTCAGGTGTCCGGCTGGGGAGTGTACTGCACAGCTAAGCACTAAGCTGGCAACTCATGTCATCATCTCATCATTCCAAATCATCAGGGTAAATAAGTTGGGAGGGGGGTGAGATAGAAGAGGAGAGGGGAAGAGAATTTCTCCTCTTCAGCAGTTGCGAAGTTTGCCTCCCTTTTGGTACTGTGATCCAAAAGACCATGAACTTCATCAGCAGATGTTTCCAGTGCTGTGTGGAGAAAATGCACAATGTATATGTTGTTCTCATGAACATTTTATGGAAGATCCTTTCATTAAAAGGATCAAATACAAACAATATTGAAAGGTCATTGGCTCAGTGTTAGAAAGAATATCACACAATGCATCTTAAAGGCATCTTTGAAAGGTAATGCTTTAATGTCATGTTTGGAGATGTACAGTCTAGTGTTATTCAAGTTTTATCAGGTATTAGCACTACTGGGTTCAGTGGGGTTCCCTCCTTGGTAAGTGTGGCTAAGGCTGCAAAACTAATAACCAACTGATATAAAATCATGATATAAAACAAAAGCAATTCAAGCCAGGGGTAGACTGGAGTCTTCATGCCAAAATGAATGAAATTTTTGTACATTCCATTTGATTTTTTAAAATGGAGATGTGACATTTGTCCTGCCTTTAAATTAGCTCATTGTAGGAAATTGTGTGTATTCTATTTTATCCTATTTTCACACATGCAACTAAGACAAGTATATAAATTAATTGAATGAGTGGGTTGAATCCAAAGATTCCATTCTACTAATGGTGGAGCCTTCTGCAAGTGCAAGGAGACTTCCATCAGTAGAACAAACTTTTTATGCCCCAGCAGAAGACACCTTGCATTGGACAAAGACTCCATATTTAGCGGAATGGCACTGCTTTCTCCAACCTCAAATGAATTATGTTCATATTATTATTGCAGTTCACATTATGTTCCCTTGCTTAACTCAAGCTAAAAATCTTGCCTCCTCAGTCTACCTGAACCAACAAAAAATAAATGATACAAAAAGTTGGGGCATTCATCTCTAGGGGAAATAAATTATATTTTCATTGCTGCTTTCAAATTCCACCCACAGAACAGAACACCTTTAATTGAGAACAAGATTCCATGGGAACCATTTGGATGTTGAATAGGACTTACAGTGCATTCCTAAGGAGAGTTACTCCAGTCTAAGCCCATTCATTTCAATGGGCTTAGACTGGAGTAACTCTCCTTACAAATGCACTGTTAGGCTCCAACCTATCTTCGTTAAGGCAAAGGAATAATTATTATTAACACACAAGGGATGCAGCATAATAAATTGATCATGAGGCCTTCATACTGAAATGTTGATTTTATTGGCAGCTGCAATTACTGCATTTTTTCATATAATTTGTGAGTTAACTATGTTTTTGTCACAGTCAGACTGTTGGATTGTGACTTTTAAAATGCTAACCCAGAGAGGTTAACTCTCTACATATGAAGCATTCTAAATTAAAATGAACCTGAAAGTTACTATCAAAGATCTGAAGACTCTGTAAGCTGTGAAGATGACCTTACATTTCCATTTTTCTCCTAATGTACAACTGGTACTTTTATTGAAAGGCTGCTTTTTTAAAAAAATCCCTGCAGTTCCCAAGTGTGTGTGTGTGTGTGTGTGTGTGTGTGTGTGTGTGTATTGGAGTCTTTTATTAATAATTTTGAAATTTTTAGCTCACTATGGGTCTGCATTGTGGGCATCTTTGGATTTTACCTTTGTATCTTATCTAATGCCCCTGAAATTCAATCTCCCCATGCCTTTCCTTCTAGGTTACTAGTGGGAAACAGATTGCCCTTTATCTCTTTTTACTACTAATTGCATAGTTAGAACTGAAAGAAGGAAAAGTGACGGTGAAATGAAATTACACAAAGGTCAATTGTAATGAAGGCTTTTATCTTCCCATGGCATTTGCTTCATGTTAACTTTGATTAAGGCTAGAAACAAGTAAGTGATCTGTAAGACAAAAGTGAAGGCAGTCAAAGACAAAAACAAAAGGGTTTTTGTGCCGCAATTTTCACATCTTTCAGGGCAGTTGTACATGCTAGAAGAAACCCAAAACTGCCACTGAAAATGGCAGTCCTGCGTAGAACTCTCTTTCCCTTCAGTAATATTTATTACAGTTTAAAATGTATATCATATTGAGAAAATATTGTTCTACAAACTGTCCACCTTGTCACCAGTGGCCAATGATGTAGAGTTGTTTATGGAAAATACTCTGGTTAAGAAATCAAATAAGTTGTTCTTCACATTTTTGGAAGGATAGGACACAACTCAACTCAAAATGGGCAGCCTTCCACTTTTTGGCACTTTCCCTATCTTTTATAAAATAGCACTGCCTTTAGACCGTGATCCGGTAGTAGTGCATTACAATTAAAATACATGCACACTTCTTCAAATGTAATTATTGGCAAACAGGCTATCATGTGGCCTTTGTACAAAGTGAAATACATGTATTTCCCTCTGTGGAGCTCCGAAACCTTTTTACCAATTTGGGACTACTTGGGCATTTGGCCATTTCTGCACATTTTTGTAACCTTAGAAGGGCATGAGTTCTTCGCTCCTGAGCCTCTCTACATAATCTTCAGCTGAACCATGGTGTGATGATCCCTCATCTCTTTATCTACCTGGACACAAGGATAGTAGATTGACCACCAGGGCCTTTCCATTCAGTATTGGAAGGAATACACATCTCTCTCAGACTGGCTCAATTCCTGTCCCTTTCTAGCTCATTGCAGGGCTCCTTCCAATATACAGTACTTCCTTGCCTTCCCCTCTTTCTTCCTTTGTCTCAATATTTCATCCATTCCAAACAAGATCATCCCACACCGTACATTGTTTCTGTATACCTGCACTGAGCTTAGCTCCACAAAAGAAACAATTGTTCCATTGTTGTAAGAATGGCCAAAAAACCCAATGGAATGCACTCGTTTTAGCCTAAATAATTGCTCCCTTGAAAACTCTTGTGATTTTTTTTGCCAACTTCAATCTCCCTATTTATCACTTCTTTGTCAAGTGAAGGCAAACAGCACATAAGTGATGACAAATCACGTAACACTAACCTCAACTTGTGAACAATGAGGAACTGAAGAGTATGAATCATTCTCATAGTGAATAGCCTCTCACTAAAGAACTTTTCAATGTATGGTAGCATTAAAGTGTAGTACAACTTGTGTATGACATAAATGGAATTAAGTTCTTCATAGCAACATCACAAAACAGTCATTGAGCACGTGATATCTAAACATAAACCCCATATATATGATGCAGTATTTACCACTTTAGCTTGTTTTACGAAGATTATTTCAGAATGCAAAGTTCATCCCAGGTTGCTGTACAGTGATATACTCTGAACATATGATCCTTTGGATGCTCCATAAAGCACTCATCAGGCGTTTGTGCCCAGGCACAGGAGCTTCTGCCAGTTTCTGTGGCTTCTGCACTCTTTTACCACTCAAACCATTCATGCCTCCTACCAAACTATACCAGACAATTAAAGGACACTTGGAAGTACCCTCCAATGCAGGAAAAACAAACAAACAAATATCTCCAGAGGGTATTTTTTTAATGGAAGAGAGTATGAAGAAACATTTTGCCCATGGATGCAAGACTTTGGAAACAAAGGCTACAATTCTAAAAGATCAACACTGAAATTCTAAGCAGGATTCAAAGTCCATTGAATTAGAATTGTTAGTTAGGCGTCCCACTTAAAATACCAGGATTTACTTCTGAGTAAAGATGACCAGGATTAAATTGCATAGTTATTATTTCTGTAACTGATCATTATAACAAAAAGTTGGTCTTCCTCCTATTTGTTCTACTCAGTTAATTTGTTTTTCTTTCTTTCCTGTGGATCAATTTTCTCCTTTACATAGCCTCCTATCTTCTGCATCAAGTTTTAAACTTAAGTGTGTTCTGTTTATAGGCTTTGTTGTCTTAGTCTTTCTCATCTCTCTGCTTTGCTTTATATGCAAAGCTAGGAATAATTTTAATCATTTTAACATTGCTGTTGTGTTTTACTTATTTTGATC
The DNA here is from genome assembly GCF_029931775.1 of Euleptes europaea. Lineage (NCBI taxonomy): Eukaryota > Metazoa > Chordata > Lepidosauria > Squamata > Sphaerodactylidae > Euleptes > Euleptes europaea. The sequence continues at coordinate 34,059,525 of NC_079313.1, read as the reverse complement.
AGGGAGAAGATGACAGTAATTTTATTCTGAGTGCCAAGGAACCATTAGATGAAACTCCAGATTTTTGAATAAACCAGTCACCAGGACATTTGGCAGCATCCCTAATATAAGTCATTTAAAAATCATCCTTCATGCACTATAGTTTTGGCTTTATTATATTTATCATGCTGCACAGTGTGCTTGCAATCCTCTTCCACCACCATCCAGACTAGCTTCCCTTTATGAAGTGATTGAAAACTCATCTTTTTAGTTTTGTTTTTCCTGTTGGACATTAGGCGCGCTGTTCCTCTTCCCTTCTGAAGCCTGATGCCTTGTGTGCCATATTTTTACTAGACAGCAAGCCTGTGAGCAGAGGTTTGGCTCTGTAAATTTTTGTATGGCACCTAGCATATTTTATACTATATATACTCAGAATCATTGTGATGATGACAAAGCTACAGCTTTTGCTTCTTCACAGCACATTTCTGCCATGCCTCTCCTCATTGCTTCGAGCTGAAGTAGGTTGGCATCTTCCACCAGCTGCCAGTGATGTTCTCACATCCAAAATCAACTTGACAAGCCTATCTTGAGTTTTACAAAGATCCAGCAGAGCAACATCCTAACTACTCAATTAGTATTGGTGTTACTAACCCAGAGGCCTTCTGCCTTCTTCTGTGGGGCCATCACAGATCTAACACCAGAGAGAGAACTTTCATCTCACTTCAAGTACAGTGTTTTCCAGTGACTAGAACCTCAGAGAAATCAAGTGTTGTGTACACACAGATGTGAACCAGCCCTCTTACAAACTGCTTTCCTTACTGCTGGGTGGATTCCTTGGTAAAGGAGAATAGGTGAGGAGGAGGCTGGGCTGAGCCACAATCACATATTTGCATGGGGGATTCAGCCTGATTTTGTAAATTAAGTACAGCAGTTTGTATTTCACCATTTGTTTTCAGTAATGGAAGAGGGGATTTACATTGAATCCCCTTTCTACTTAGAACCAGCATGGTGTAGTGGCTAAGAGCAGTGGTTTGAAGTGGTGGACTCGAATTTGATTCCCCACTCTTCCACTCGAGTTTGATTCCCCACTCTTCCACATGAGCAGCGGACGCTAATCTGGTCAACCGGGTTGGTTTCCCCACTCCTACATATGAAGCCAGCTGGGTCACCTTGTGCTAGTCACAGCTCTCTTAGAGCCCTCTCAGCCCCACCTACCTCACAAGGTGTCTGTTGTGGGGAGGGGAAGGGAAGGTGTTTGTAAGCTGGTTTGATTCTTCCTTAAGTGGTAGAGAAAGTCAGCATATAAAAACCAACTCTTCTTCTTCTTCTGACACCCCCCATGCCATTCATGAAGATCCTTTAATCCCCTCCATCAAAATTTCAGGGAGCTGAATGGAGTGTAGTAAGAGGGAGAAGGAAGGGAATTCCCCTTTGCATGTTCAGACATGTAGAATACAAGCCAATATTTTAAGCATAGTCTACACATACAGCAGAATTATAAGGTAAAGTATTTTTCAACAGAGTAAGTCATCTGTCAGCTATCAAATGTTCATTAATTAAACCAATCATACTGAAATCCAGTAATGTGTTAATTGCAGACATTGCAGGTCACTTTATTCCTGTCCATAAGAATACATATGTAGGTACAACTGGGACCTCTGTCAAAAATGCATTGTGGTATCTGATGATGAGTATGTATGCACACATGTATTTTGTTGTATTTTTTGTCCAGTATTCAATAAATACACATACATAAAACAAAACTTTTTTTTCCAATTTCTGGTCAAAGGATATGTAAGGTTTCCAGAATTTTTCTCTCCCTGCCTTTCCCCTCCTTTTAAAATACAAAATGGCTTGAAGTGCTTTTGGCAATCCCATGCTGATGTCTGACTTCAAGATAAGTTACTATCTTGCCTTTCTTTTAAGAAACAAACCCAACTTTCTCAGATATCCTTTATATCTTGAAAACGTGTGAAACATTATGGCTGAGGTTTGAGCATTTTCTTTTAATCTCACCAGGAGCCATTACAGATTTTCTCAGCTGTCTATTACTGCAAGGAAGAACCTTGCTAAGTTCTAACCACTAGCTTGCCATCCCTATTAATCTCGGTCAGTGGTCAGCAAACTCATTAGTCAACAGAGCCAAATATCAACAGTACAACGATTGAGATTTCTTTTGAGAGCCAAAATGCCTTTTAACAACCATTCATACACGGGAGGTTTTGCCTTGGATTTGCCACTCTCTAGATGCACATTTTCCCCATCTGCATTCTCAAAACTCTACAGGGTGGCTTATTGTTGAGTTTTGAGAATTTGGATGAGAAAAATGTGCATCTGAGTGGCAAATCCAAGGCAAAACCTCCCATTCATAAATGGCCAATAACCCCCCATGCAGAGTTTTGAGAATCTGGATGGGGAAAATGTGCATATAGAGAGTACAAATCCCAAAAAGAGAGTACAAATGAATCAAACATGGCTTCGCCCTCCGGGCCCCGACCTCCTCCTCCTCGCTGCTGCCGCCTGGGCTCCTTCATAAGAACATAAGAAAAAGCCCTGCTGGATCAGACCAAGGCCCATCAAGTCCAGCAGTCTGTTCACACAGCGGCCAACCGGGTGCCTAAGCCCCCAAACAAGACCACTGCAGCAGCACCATCCTGCCTGTGTTCCACAGCACCCAAGATAATAGGCATGCTCCTCTGATCCTGGAGAAAATAGGTATGCAGCATGACTAGTAGCCACGAATACCACTCTCCTCCATGAACATGTCCACTCCCCTCTTAATGCCTTCCACATTGGTAGCCATCACCACATCCTGGGGCAGGGAGTTCCACAATTTAACCATGCAAAATTTAACTATGCACGTGTGAACCATACATCCACAAAGTACACCACCAAAATCGCAAGACACATGCATGCCCAAACCCGGGTCCGCCTCCGCGTAACATGTGAAGCAGCCACTCCCAACCCCAGGCACGCCGAGGCTGCGGGGACTTGCCTGAGGCTCAGCGATTTCATCTCGCCCTGCACATCCTCCTTGTTGTCCTCCAGCGCTGGCACCTCCCCGTCTCCCCCGGCCAGGGCATCGTGCTTGGGGCCCCCTCCGCCCCGCATGGCGGACCACGTCCACTTGGACCACTGCACGGGAGACAGGAGCTGCCATGACGAGCTGAATGCCATCGGGGTGCCGCCACAGCGCCTTCAAAATGGAGGGGAGGGAGAGGGCCGAAGCCGCTTCCCCCCGTCCCAGTGCCACCAGGCAGGCTGTCTCACAGGTGGCATGCTGGAGGCTCCGGGGGCTGCTTGGTGCAGCGCGCCCTGCTCGCACTGCTGCCACCAAGCCCGCCCCCTCCTCCTCCTGGGGCCCTGCTCACCCTACCTGGCAGGGGAAGAAGCTGCAGGCGGCAGGTTCCCTCCCCGAACACTCATCCGATGCCTCTACTGGCGGCGGCGGCTGCTGCTGCTCTCACCGTCCGCCCCTCCTCAGCGCCTCGGCCTCCTCCGCCAGCCAAAACCAGCGTGAAAAATCCCGCCCGCTGATTGGCTGCCACCGCCCACCTTGGCACCGCCGGCCCTCGAGTGCCGTGTGCAAAACCCGGCCGTGCTGTGAGGGGAGGGAAAGGGGGGAGGAGGAGGAGGGCGCTTTCCAGAGCCGCACTCAAGGCGCCAAAGAGCTGCATGTGGCTTGCGAGCTGCAGTTTGCCGACCACTGATCTAGGTGAAATACATGTAGGATAATGCCATGCAGTTTTCCTGAAGATACCGGCATCCACAAGAATGCTAAGTGTCTGAAAATGTCTTGTATAATGATGCCTTTTTTAAACCTTTGGAAAGGAACTCTTACTCTCCGACTTTGATCTCAAACATAGTTTCTAGGCTTCCGTTTTAATGTCTAAGGGCAAAACGAGATGCACTTTGCAGACCTGTGATTAATTGAAAGTCAAAGTGGCCATGGCCAAGATGTAAGTTGCAAAAACAATCTGAAGAAATTTCACTGCCTTTTAATATTGAAATATTGTTCAAAGGGTAACAAAGCAAAGGAAGGAAGAAATATTTCTGACAAATATCCCTTCCCTCTGTTTCCCTTTATTTGTTTGCTCTGCTTTCCCATTGAATCTGACACTTAGTATGTAAAAAGATTCCCCTCTCCCTGTTTCCCCCTTTGTAGTGTCCAGATGAGTTGCTGCATTCTGTGAAGTCTCTGTGGAGCCTAATTGGTATTCAAGTGTTCTTTGCAGATACTGACATGCTAGATTCTAACACATTAATGAAGGTAATCATTTAGGATTAAATCAATCCCCTGAACATAACACATCCCAGAATAGCTTTGGGTTTACCAGGGAGGTCCTTTTAACAGTAAACACCTATTCTCTCTGGGTAAAAAGTATTTTAACCATAGTACTTTCCCCCCAGAAATGCTACCAAAACCCTTACCTTAAAAAAAAAAAATTAGTAAGGAATGCACTCCCCCTTCAGCACAGAAAGCACATGAGTTTTCTTGTTTGTTTCTTTAGTAGATATTGTAAGTGCAGGTATCCTTCTTAGTATTGCTTTCTTGCCAGTGAATGACATCTGGAATTGCAGCTCTTAATGTCACTGTATTAACAGAAGACCCTGAAACGTCCTCTAAATTCTCCATGGCTTTGACATTGTGCCCACTGGTGATGACTAGGAGCATACCAAGTGTCACAGAGGATCAGAACATTTATCCATCTAAAACTGGCTTCAGCGCCTGCAGCACCTAGGATGCATCAGAAGAAGAGGAAAAGTACCTTGCGTAACGATGGCCCACATGTCAGTGAATCTGATGGTTGGTCCACATCCTCCTCCTGAATTGCTTTTTCAACAAAGGTGGGAGAAGTGAGCAGACCTCTTGGATGAAGATTGTTGCTTTATGATGAGAATTACTTCCAACTTCAATAAAAAATTTAAACAGTTGCTGCCTTGAGAAACTGGGTCTTAGCAATTAAAACCGAATTGGCTGATGACCCCTTAGTGATTTTGCTGAAGAGACGAGTTCCCTTTCAAATCTGTACTATGGCTTATTTGTTCAGCAACAGAAATCAGGAAGTAACAATCCAACCATGTGAAATTCCTTTTTTTTTCTGATGTATCATTTATTCTTTAGAATCCAGGCAAATTATCAAACACTGTAAGCTTACTAACCAAGCCTCCCCCTACAGGAATATGTATTCAGAGCAAAATCAAACATTTTAAAAAGGTTTTGTGAAATGGGCAGGTAAATACAGATATTTGCTTATATTTGTCCTAAGAACATTAGAAGAGCCCTGCTGGATTAGACCAGTGACCAACCAGTTGCCCCAGAGGGCCGACAAACAGGGCATGGAGTCCAAGATCTTTCCTTGACATTGCGTTCAAGCACTGGTATTCAGAGGCTTATGTCCTCCAAAAGTGGAGATTTCCCTTTATTTTAATTTTTTTCTCATCACAGATGTGATGCACAGCAACGCTTTAAATTATTCGGTTTGTTAAAAAAAATACTGTTTTGTATGTCTTTGCCATTCCCTAGTATTTCTCCCACGTTTATCAGCAATCCAGATTTTCCTCTAAAACGGACCTAATGGAGTCTATCATTTAAAAAGGAAAGGAAAAACAATTAGTAACATTAAACAAGAGTCTTGCCTATCACAATGTCACTAGTCAGAGATTTGTTCAGAGAGTAAACATAGAATGATAGGCAGCTCTGCCCTTGAAACATAAATCAAGCAACATTGCAAAGACACGCAGAAGTCTTCTATTAAAAAAAAAAAACATAAGTGCACTGAGTGCTACAGGGAAACTTAAAAGTCAGGTTCTCAGCTATTTTTACTTCAGAAGCATCTCTTGAGGTTCCAAATTTACTTTTCATTTTCTTCCAGCAAGGGATGCTGATCACAGATAAATAGTGTCACAAAGGATATACTATGTCACATCGGATATCCTTCTGTTCCCTAGAATATGCACCATACATGTCGTTTGTTGTCATAAGTGTCCCTTATAACCTCCTGCATGTGGACAGGAGAGGGGAATGACAAATGTCCAAATAGAACAAAATAGAATTTTTTAATACTTATTTTGGTTCAGTGAAGAAAAGGTAGAAGGTATCTTGCTGAAATGGTATGTCACAATTTGACCAATGGAACAGAATATGAAAGCAAAATAGGTCTGGCATCACAAGTGACAGCAATCTGACCATCTCTCCTTTGAAGAGGGCATATTTATTTTTGCCCCAAGCATCCATTCAAAGAAGACACAAGACAAGAGCTTGGGTTTAACTTGCTTATTTAAATAATTAAATGGTTCGGTGTCATTTAAATGTCCTACATTTAGATATTTAATAGCCTGATTTTCTCCACAGTTGGGACCCAAAGAGGCTAACATTGTTCTCCACTCCTCCATTTTATCATCGCAAAAACAATCTGCGAGGTAGGCTGGGTGCAGAGAGAATGACCAACATAAGATCACGGAGCACTTTTTCATGGAAGTAGAATCCCATGGAATTATTATACCACACATATTATGTTATGCCTCTATGTGCAATAACAATAAGTCAAAATTCTTTTTTTTAAAGGGTGGGTTATTCAGGAGACATCTACATGGATGGAAATATCCACAGGAATAACAGAGCCAGTTCACACAAAAATAGAAAAAGTGAAGAGTCATGCATCTTAAAATATTTGAATACCCATGGTGAAACTGCATCAAGGAGCTGTGATTGCGCTGCAGCTCCTTGACATGTGACCCATGTGATCCTTATTGTTTAAAGATGTACATCTCCTTTAAAAATTGTATATGTGTCTGATGCACTTGCCACATTCAGTGTGACTCAGCCCATAGGAAATGGGTACTACTACTTTTTTTTGCAGGCTAATCCTACATTGTGTGTAATTTTGCCTTCAAGTCACAGTTGACTCATGGTGACCCTGTAGGGTTTTCAGGGCAAGAGATGTTCAGAGGTAGTTTGCCTCTGCGAGGGCTCTGCAATGGCTGAGAGAGTTCTGAGAGAACAGTGACTGGCACAGGGTCACCCAGCAAGCTTCATGTGGAGGAGTGGGGAATCGAACCCAGTTCTCCAAATCAGAGTCTGCTGTTCTAAACCACACTGGTTCTCAATCCTATATTATCAAGAAATAAAAAGCAGATTGGTTAGGGATGGTTGAACACATGGCAGTTTTGGCAATGGCAAAAAGGAAGGTGATTTTTCACCCAGCTCTTCAGGAGCAATTTGAATCAGGTTATTTCAGGTTAATGTACCTTGGGTGTCACCCGCTTCACACTAGCACTGGATATTCTCTTGAGTGTCCACAGTTATTTAAAAAACAACTCTTCATGCTGTGTGAAAAAGTTATATAGTGTGGGATTTGAGTTTTCACTGGATTTCACACAGTCAAATTTGGACTTTCTTGCTCTGAACAAATATCCAAGGAGTTTATAGGAAAGCAAAGAAGAATGTTCAGAATATTAAGAATTTTCTCAGTGTGGTTCTGTACATTCCTGAAGTGGACAAAGGAAGACTTTTAATCAATAAATGAAACTCTGAGAAAGAAGAAAAGAGGACCATGTTCAGTTCTACCACCTATGGTAGAATCTCCATATTGTTGGACACCCTGGATTTTCCAACAGTAGACAGTACCCTATAATGAGTGGATCCAGTCTCTATGCAATTTTTCACTGTGGTTCAATATTTTAGGGTTAAATTATCTTGGAAAAATGTATGCTAACAGTAGTAATGCATTTTGAGATGCAGGGTTTTTAACCCGGTTATGGATTATGTTCCAAGAGCTGATGGTGACAAACACCTGCCAGAGCTGGAGTGCAACTCTTCAAAACACTTGAGCTCGGAAGCACTTTCCAAGCGCTAATTAACAAACTTTGGTCTGGACTGGCAGGTGTGCAAAAGCTTTCATTGGAAAATTCTGTGGGTGCATTTCTTTTCTTAATCTAGGAGTGTACTTCATTACAAGATGAGAAGAAAAAGAGCTGTGACACTGTCAAGACTTCGTCTGCTCTTCAGTGATGTAGAGCGAGTTGCGTCAAAGACAGCCTGTGCTTCGTTGCCTTCATTTCTCTTTATGTCGATCATTCTTCCTAGAGGGCGAAAATTGGAGCACAGGCTCAGGCCTGCATTTGTTATGCAAACAAAATCTCCTATTGATTTTGCTAAGAAGGTTTTCTGTGTAAGTCCTTCAGATTTAAAGCTTCTGACTGTTTCTTTCCTGCAGGTGACATTAATAGCCAAATCCAAAACATATTGAGATTTGAAGAATCTTGCTGTGGATGGGGAATATTTTCAGTTAAATTATTATCTCTTGGGATATTTCCAGTAATATTATCTCTTGAGTTTAAATTGGATGAAAGACTCTGGCTGCCCCACTGAGAGATAAACCCAAGGGAAGGGAGATGTGGGAGAAATAATCCATGTAAGAGTTTGTTTTTAAATGCTTGAGGTTGTGATTTACGAGTATCTTCTTGTATCAGGCCAAGTACATGCAGACACAGCCCAAGAAGAAAGACTCTTAGTTTTCATTTTGTTTTAAACTTGATAGCTTCCCTTAAAATTTAGAGGGGTGTTGGAAAAAGTATACCAAGTATATAGAGAAAGAGTAAGATATTTGATTTCTCCATGCTGCAATGTTTTGTTTCAACATGAACTTTGGGATTTCACTTTAAATGTATTTTTCTTAACTGTGAAGTAATCACACACGATTAAACAAAACTGAATTATCATGACAGAGAGAGAGAGAGAGAGAGAGAGAGAGAGAGAGAGAGAGAGAGACTATAGAATGCTTCCTACTTTCATATCATGCTCTCCAATGTGGCTTCATTTATCTTTCAGAAGCAAGAGATATAAAAGCTTTGTTAACTGTCAATTAAAACATGTTGAAGTTTCAACAAGCCCTAACATGATAGAGTTTTCATGTTACACAAAACAATTGGTGTACCTGTATTCAAGAGTGGTATGAATATTGGGTAAGGAACCCTACCTGGTGATCTAGTCCCACTTAGGGATGGAGCAGAGTCTCATCCCACTAGAATATAATTTGGAACCACAGGTTCCATGCATGGTCAGACTTGGTTCCCAGTGCATTCTGTAAGTGACATGGGAAGTAGAAGTAATATAGCCTGGTATATTGCTAAGCAATAGTATACCTACACTGCATGCATGGAGATCTCTAGTGCGCTGAATGAGTGGCAGTACCACCTAACCTTTCAGTTTGCCATGCTAGGCCCATCTATGATGTCCATAGTTAATTGCCAGACCTATTCCAGATTTATAGTTGACTTCATAATTTGTGTACGTTCTGCCTCCACCTAAACCTTTTATAGTGGAACCTATCTACTCAGCTGATCACTTACATTAACTAACACAAAATGTCTGTAAATGAGAATCCACTACTGCCAAGAGGCATTACAAAAGCAAGCACAAGAAAACTGGTACTACATGCTGCAGATTAAAAGCATTTTATAAATGTGTTAGTAGAAATGCTGAAAATTATGAAACAATGTGCATACTTGATAAAACGATGCTTGCACTGTATAGATATGAAATTAAGTCATAGTCTGGATATATTTATCTTCATTAAAAGAGTTTGCAAAAAAGAAGATTGGTCCAATTTTTGGCCTGCTCAAGAGGGATGACAAAGGTTTGGCTGGTGGAAAATAATCTGTGTTGGCAGACTTATATGGAAATGCTTGTACAGCACCTGCTTCACATCATGCTTGGCACTAACTAGCCTGCTCAGCTTTGTTAGCACTAAAATTTAGACATAGCAAATCCGGCTTTCTGAAAGGAAGAAACGATTCTGTGAAATTTGCTTGGATATTGTGTTTGCCCAGGTCTGGTGTTTTTGGTTTGTTTTTTTGCAGACTAAGAATGAACAGATGCAGGAATAAAGGACATCTTCTAGAATAAGCAGACACACGTTGCTGTATATTTATATGAAGATGTGTGTTGGTACTTTGGAATGTTTGCTCTTTATTTCTGTGTTGCTTAATAGTGCTGTTAGGGCTGAGTCAAAGGCATTTTTCAAACCACCTCTCCAGTTTAGTAGTTCTTCAGTAATTCGTTCAAATTCTTTCATAAACCTTATTTTGAATTGGTTCTTGTAGGTTATCCGGGCTGTGTGACCGTGGTCTTGGTATTTTCTTTCCTGACGTTTCGCCAGCAGCTGTGGCAGACATCTTCAGAAGAGTAACACTGAATTGTATGTGATGAAGTTTATTGTTTGTGGCAGAAGGCCATCACAATCAATCAAACAAATAATTAAATTATCATACAATCTATCATACAAATCATTAAAATAACATTAAAATAACAAAATAACATTGAAATAACTTTAAAACAGTCTGACCCCCCCAAGAAGCTAGTAATTAAATTTGTTAAAATCCCTGATTTAAAACAGCTTTAGCTCAGATTTTCTTGGCTGCTAAAGCAAAGAGTGAAACTTTTTAGGAAACATCAGGATTGGAGTCTGATAGGAGAAAGCGCAGCTTCTCTGGATCTGGAAAATGATTTAGGCCCTTTAGGAATGCTCTGAGAAATTTAGATCTGGGCTCTAACAGGGCTCTAGCAGGACAGAATAAGGTATAATAAATTAGGTCCTCTGGAGCGGCTCCACAAATACATAGGCAAGATATACATTTTGAATTGATTTCATTTGTCCTCAGTACTATCACCGTGGAGTAGGATTGCCAACCTCCAGGTACTAGCTGGAGATCTCCTGCTAATACACTGTCCATCTGATGATCTGCTAGTGTGAATTTTACACAATTATGTATCCAGTGGTTCCTGCACTCCACATTGAGTGTCTTTGAGTCCTTTTTTGAAGCGAACGATTGGGCGACTGAAGAAATTTGTCTTTGAAATGGGATTTTTACTAGATTTCCCTCTCGCCATTCGCTGAACTATTTGCTTTGGATGTGTCCATGATGTCTTATTGATGAGTTTGAGATGATTTGTCAATGTGCATTTATAAATTGATTTGGATGTTCTTATGCATATTGCAATATATATATACACGTTGACTATTTATATAATTTCACAAAGATTCTTTAATATACATATTGTTATTCATAATGTGTAGTGTGTTGGGATACAATTGCTTTATGATATTACTGTATATATGCAGTTTTGATTGTTGAATCCATTTAGTCATCAGTGCCACTATTTTTTCTACAACCTCCAGGTACTAGCTGGAGATCTCCTGCTATTACAAGAGATCTCCAGCCAATAGAGATCAGTTCACCCAGAGAAAATGGCTGCTTTGGCAATTGGACTCTATGGTATTGAAGTCCCTCCCCTCCCCAAACCCCGCCCTCCTCACGCTCTGCCCCAAAACGCTCCTGCCAGTGGCGAAGAGGGACCTGGCAACCCTACCGTGGAGCCAAATAGACCTGGCTACTATGACTGCAATTCTGTGAACCCTTAGTTGTGAGTAAGCCCCACTGGATTCTGAGTAAACATGCATAGATTCAGGCTGTTTGTACTGCTGTGTCACATTAATTGTGCAAACCTTGAATGGCTGGGATCACCCACGTGAACGAAACAGGAATGAGAAAGAAGCTTTAACCAAGGGGAAAATGGCATCAAATCAACAGCTTAATGGGAAAAATGATGTCAAATAGGATGGTAATGATGAATATCATCTCATTTAAATTTTCCAGCAGAAATTAAAAAGGGGGGAGATAAATTGTTCCCAGAAAATATAACTTTTTGGTGCAGCACTTAAAAAAAAAAATCTGTAACCTCTTAATACTTTCAAGACATCATTAAGAATTTACTGATTTAGCCATTTCAATACCTTAGTTCAATAAACTGTACAAAATGCCCAACATTAACATGATACTCTATTAGAACACCTATAGTGATATGCTTGGGGAAAGGAAATGACTGAGGATTCTCATTTTTTTAAAAGAAACAAAAATTAAAACTTGAAATGATAATACCCTTCAGGAAAAAAAATTCCTGTGGTACTGTCTGTATTCTATAGAACACTGAAAAGAATTTTTTGAGAATCCCGTTAGCAACACTAGATCAAACAGTAGATATGCTCAGCAGCAGAGTCAATGTTCATTCCTATAACTAATACCAAGAATTCAAAAAGGACTCTACCTAATGAGCACACATCTAATAAACTTTGAACCAGCAAGTTCAAGCAGTGTACATAATTATAGCAATTGCACCCAAGTATAGACCAAAAAAACATAATTATGATCTATTTATTGTGTAGGTACTCCATAATGCTTTAATGAAGAAAGATCTCTAGATTCTTCCAAAGGAGTGTTTTTTTCAGATTTTGCTTTAATTAAAAATTAAAAAATGGGTAAAAATTAAAAAATGAATGTAAACCTGAAGAACTATGGGTGGAAACTAGAGATATTATCAAGGAAGAATGTGCAAAGACTATTCCTGTAGCCAAAAGAAAAGAAAAACCTGAATGGATGTCTGAGGAAACTCTTAAAATTGCCAGAGATAGACGAGAACCAAAAGTAGAAGGTGACAGAAATAGAAACAAAAGTCTAAGTGCAACGTTCCAGCTACTAGCACGCAGAGACAAAGAGACCTATTATAATAACCAGTGTAAAGAAATAGAAGAGAACAACGAAAAAGGAAGAATAAGAGATCTGTTCCACAAGATCCAAGAAATCAAAGGGAAATTTAAAGCATGGTTAGGCATGCTGAAAGATCAGCATGGAAATACATTAACTGAACTGGACAAAATAAAGAAAAGGTGGGAACAATACACTGAAGAACTATACAGAAGAGATGAAAGCATAAAAGATTCTTTCCAAGAAGAATCTTTTGAAGAAGAACCTACAATTTTAGAAAGTGAAGTGAAAGCTGCATTGAGAGCAATCGGGAGAAACAAATCACCAGGAGCAGATGGAATATCAATAGAGCACAGAAACGGAGTCCATCAAAATCTTGACAAGAATATGCCAACAAATATGTAAAACAAAACAATGGCTCACAGACTGGAAATGATCCATTTACATTCCAATTCCCAAGAAAGGAGACATCAAAGATTGCAGCATCGGACCATCGCATTAATTTCTCACGCAAGTAAAGTGATGCTCAAAATTGTACAGCAAAGGCTGTTACCATATATGGAATGAGAAATGCCTGATGTTCAAGCTGGTTTCAGAAAAGGAAGAGGCACTAGAGATCATATTGCAAATATACACTAGTTACTGGAGCATACGAGAGAATTTCAGAAGAAAATCAGCTTGTGTTTCATAGATTACAGCAAAGCTTTCGACTGTGTGGATCATGAAAAGCTATGGCTGGTTTTAAAGGAAATGGGTGTGCCACTACATCTGATCGTTTTAATGCGCAACCTGTACTCTGGACAAGAGACCACAGTTAGAATAGAATATGGAGAAATGGAATGGTTTCCAATTGGCAAAGGTGTCAGACAAGGATGTATTTTATCTCCCTATCTCTTCAATCTATATGCAGAACATATAATTAGGAAAACTGGATTAGATTTAGATGAAGGTGGAGTGAAAATTGGAGGGAAGAACATTAATAATTTGAAATATGCTGATGACACTACATTATTGGCAGAAAATAGTGAAGATTTGAAATGACTACTGCTGAAAGTTAAAAGAGAAAGTGCCAAAGCAGGACTACAGCTGAACACCAAGAACACAAAAGTAATGACTACAGGAGAATTACACAACTTTAAGGTTGACAATGAGGAAATTGAAATTGTTGAAGACTTTCTATTCCTTGGCTCCACCATCAACCAAAAGGGAGACTGCAGCCAAGAAATCAGAAGGAGATTGAGACTGGGAAGGGCAGCCATGAAGGAGCTAAAAAATATTTTGAAGTGTAAGGATGTGTCACTGGCCACCAAGACTAGATTAAGTCATGCCATCATATTCCCTATTACTATGTATGGGTGTGAAAGCTGGACAGTGAAGAAAAGTGATAGGAAGAAAATAGATTCCTTTAAATGTGGTGTTGGAGGAAAGTGTTAAGGATTTCGTGGACTGCCAAAAAAACAAATCAGTGTGTTATAGATCAAATCAGGCCTGAACTGACCCTAGAAGCTAACATGACTAAACTGAGGCTGTCGTATTTTGGTCATGTCATGAGACGACAAGAGTCACTGGAAAAGACAGTCATGCTAGGAAAAGTTGAGGGCAGCAGGAAACGAGGAAGACCCAACAAGAGATGGATTGACTCAATAAAGGAAGCCACAGCCTTCAATTTGCAAGATCTGAACAAGGCTGTCAAAGATAGGACATTTTGGAGGACTTTCATTCATAGGGTCGCCATGAGTAAGAAGCGACTTGACGGCACTTAACACACACAAAAAAATGGGTTACACACTGACCAATAGTGCCATCATAAGTAAAGTTATACTCTTCTAAGCTCATTGAATTAAATGGATTTAACAATGTATCTGCTTAGATTAGCACTGCAAATCCTTTGTTTGGTCTTGTGGTTTCTGAAGCTTTTATTAAAGGGTTCAGCCAATCATGGCTGATTTTAGGGAAAGGCTTGTCTCAGTAATTAATGTTAGTATTAGATTTAGGGTTGCTAGGCCCAGCCTGGCAACCAGCAGGAGACCGGGGGGAGTCGGTACATAGAGGGAGTGGCAAATGGTGCAACATAACTTCTGGGTTTTTCCTGGAACTGATGTCATGCCTTTTAAAAAATTGGCTGAATCTCTACGGCAGGGCTGTCAAACTCATTTGTTATGAGGGCCGGATATGACATAAATGTCACTTGGTTGGACAAGACCATGTGTACCATAAAATTTAATGCCCGGTTCTGGAGATACAAACCCTATAGAAGACAGAGGCAAAGCCAATTAATGATATTATCTTTTACTTAAAATACAAACATGCTTAAAACAATAACACTCTTACAATATTTTCTTTTATTTAACAGTCTTTGATAATTGACATCTTTTGCTCTGAACTACTGCATCAAATTCTGGAGTCAACGTCTGTGCTGCAGCAATTTTGAGTATGTTGTTCAAGTGTATCTCTGTAAGCCAAGAATGTACTTTTGATTTTTGAACATTCATTACAGAGAAGAGCCGTTCACAAATGTATGTTGTCCCAAACATACACAAAAATTTAGCAGCATTTAGCCAAATTTGCTAAAGAGGAAGACCCAACAAGAGATGGATTGACTCAATAAAGGAAGCCACAGCCTTCAATTTGCAAGATCTGAGCATCGAGGTCCGGGAACGCGCAGAACCTGGCAATCTGGTGCAGCACCGCGAGGTACTCGGCGACGGACTCTCCGGTGTCCTAGTCCCGCAAGTGGAAGTCCAGGCGATGGGCCATCTGGGTGGGCTGCGGTGCGAAGTGTTTGCCAAGAGCCTTCATGATGGCGTCGAACGGAGTGTCGCCCAGCTTCACAGGGGCCAGGAGGTTCTGGGCCAGCTGGAACATCCGAGGGCCACAAATGCTGAGGAATGCGGCGTACTTCACCCTGGCGTCCGTGATGGCGTTGGCGGCCAGGAAGAAGTTGATGCGGTCGGCATAGCTCTACCACTCGCAGGGGCGTGAGATGTTGAACACCTCCACAGATCCGATGGTGGCCATGGTGCGGTGTGTTTCGTCTCCCGTGTGTCAGAATGAATCAGCCAAGGCGAGCCGGCCTGCGTACCGGGCACTGTGAGGTCACGGAAATGCGAAGGAGATTTCAGGGAGAGTAATTCAGCAGGGGTAGCCGGACTGCCTACCAGCCTTTGTCGCCACTGTTAAGTCCGTGTGGGGAGGACACACGAGGTTGGAGATGGAGTTCAAACAGCAACCGCTTTATTGAAGTACAGGAACAGAACTGGGGAACTGTGTAAACCGGCCCCGCTTATATGCCCCCCTGGCCACCTGCGGCCACTCCCCCCCTGATCCATGATAGGGGAAAAAAAAAACCCAGGTCGCCAATGGCGCATCCCGGCTTAGGGCCATTAGGGCACGCTGGCTGGGGCCAATGGCGCTAGCAGGGTCTAGGAGCCTTTGTCGGGGACTCAAGCTCCTAGGTTTCCCCCTGCTTACTTGCCTAACTATTTACATACATAACAAAAATCCTATAAAGAGTTGGCCAAACAAGTAAGGAATCATGTATTTCATAAGCACCCTATTGTTAATACCAGTGGCCTATATTTCTTTTTTATTTCTCAACATTTCTGAAAATACCAGGATTTATTCTTTATCTCCAAGTTTCAATATGACAGCTTCAATACAGACCTTTTTGGTTTCAAACTAAAAATGCCAATAGCGATCTGCTATCAGCCCACTGCTGTTGTGTTTATTATCTCTCTAGCTATACAAATTCAATATAGCTCCTCACCCCCACCCTAAGTCTATCTAGGATTACAAGCCAAGAAGAAGAAAATATTGTGGAAAATGGCCCTATTATTTAGTGTGCCAAGACCCATGTATTCACTGCTAATTATTACGGTCGATCAACTTTGACCAAGCAAGATTAAAAATAAGGCTGCTAAAACACAGCTGCATTTAAAGTACTTTCTCATGGGGAAACAAAGTCAAGAGTGAAAAGTTCACGTCTGTTTGTTTTTAATAGGCACACAAAAGTAGCTCGGCTTTGAAAAGATGAACTGCTTTACCAATTCCAGAGGGGGTTTTATTACAAAGATGTTCGGTCAGATGCTTTTATTAAGCATAATAAAAAAGAAGCATTTGTGTAGCGCTTTCTGTGTTCAAAACATTTCACCCATATTTAGTTGGATCTCAATGTTAATTTGCTCTAGTAGTGGTCCTCCAGACCCCCAGGTGGTGCAGCATTTTAGGGGGTGAAGCAGGCTGCAGCTGGAAGGGAGAGGCAGGAAAGTTACATTTCCAGAATGGAACTCTGCCCATGGTACTTTGGTCAGAGCGCTCTGTTCTTGAAATGTCATATTTACTACCAGGGCCAGATCTATATTTTTTTGACGGGGAGCAAAAGTACAAAATGAGGCACCCCGTATATTATTTACATTTTTTCTTTAATGACTGTGGGCTATTTTGTTCTTTTTCAGACAGAAGCCCTCTCTTTTTCTGTCATGGGCTTGTTCTCCAAGGGCTTGCGATCTCTCCAGGCTAACAGTGAAGCTGGCTAATAAGGAAGTCACCCAAAGCATCACACCCAAAGGCAGGAAGGAGGCCTGGTCTGGTTGGTCAGCCAAGTGCTGCCGTCGTGGGGAAGAGCCTCGTGGGGGGACAGGAGCACCACCCTTGCAGCCCTGGGATGTGCCAAGGTCTCAGGTGGAGGTCCTTCCCATCATCTACTGCCTGGTCTTTTTAACTGGAGATGCTGGAGACTGAAAATGGAGCTTTCTGCATTCCAAGCAGATGCTCTACCACTAATCCACAGCAAGGGCTCCATTTCTTTCTCTGCATGTAGCAGAGTCTTTATAATTTTGAAAAAGTCATATATTCAAGATTAGATTATAAAAATGAAATGAATCTTAAGAGAATGTTTGAGTAAGCAGACTTTTAAAATTATTTTTAGCGCAGGGCTTTACAAGAAGAACAGCCATCTTGCACCCCTTTAGAAGTTTCTCTCCTGCATCAACGAATGTTTCTGAAAGACATGTTATGACGACCCCACACCACCTTGCAACCAGAATAGCTCTGTCCCAGAGACTAATTGCCCTTTGTGACCTGAGAAAGGGCCCTTTCCCACCCAATCTCAATCCTGTCACTCCACAGGTTGTGCGTTCCACTAACTTTGGTTACATTGAATCCTTGGGTTCACAGAGTTGTTCACAGCTTCCTCTCACGCCAGTTACCAAGCTCTGAATGCTTTCTGTCTCTCAGGGGTATTCTTCACGGAGATTTGCTGCTGTTTCGATGCTGATTTGCATCGGAGGCAAATTTTGGTTATTCACTGCAGATCCGTGTTTTCCCCCACTGAGCAAAATAAGCCGGGTTAAAAGAGAGGCAATCCAAACCACTTCTGAGCCGTACTTTCCAGTAGAAGAGCGTTTTGTTGCTCAGATGCCCATGAAAAAATGTTTGCTTCGCTCCCCGGGACGTCTCCTTTCTCCTCCCCCAAGAACGGTGATTGGCTGGGGGAGTTGCCACTCTAACAGCATCGCACCGGCAGGAGGGAGACCCAAAGCAGACTGGCTGCCCCTCTTCAGAAGGGTGATGGGGTTTTGGCTTGGATTTGCCGCTCTCAGGATGCCCCCCCAACACACACACACATAGGATCGCACCAGCTGGAGGGAGACCCAGAGCAGACTGGCTGCCTCTCTTCAGAAGGGTGATGGGAGTTTTGGCTTGGATTTGCCGCTGTCAGTATGCCCCCCCCAACACACACACACACATAGGATCGCACCGGCAGGAGGGAGACCCAGAGCAGACTGGCTGCCCCTCTTCAGAAGGGTGATGGGAGTTTTGGCTTGGATTTGCTGCTCTCAGGATGCCCCCCCCCAACACACACACACATAGGATCGCACTAGCTGGAAGGAGACCCAGAGCAGACTGGCTGCCTCTCTTCAGAAGGATGATGGGAGTTTTGGCTTGGATTTGCCGCTCTCAGGATGCCCCCCCCCCAAACACACACACACAGGATCATGGGAAGAGTGGGCGGGATTAGGCGGATTTGGAGCGGTGAGTCATGAGCGGCAGCACACGTAAGCAGCGCAGAGAAGTGCGCTGTTTCTCCCGTGAAAAATTGAAAATGCCTCGGGATGGGGGGAGAATCTGTGCTGCCATGAAAAAGCTATTTAAATCGGTTTATTGTTTGCTCCGATTCGAAACCAAAGCAAAATCCACTGTGAAAAATACCCCTCAGAGTGTCAGCTTTTTGGCTCCACCCACTCTTGGTCTCTCAGCTTCTGCTGAAGATTAATTGTTCATCACACATGCACAGTCTTAAAATAGTCCCAGGACAGCCAAATTAGGCTGTGACACCAAAAATAAACATAAGCCTTGTGGCACCTGAAAAACTAACCAAATTTTATTCCACCACAAACTTTTCCAGACTACAGCCCAGTTCTTGAGGCACTGTAAGAGAATTGTAAAGAAATTGAATGCAGAGAGAAGATTCACTCTATACTCTTGAAAAAGTGGGCTCCACTCTACAAAAGCTTATGTTGGGATAAAATTATTCTAGTCTTGAAGGTGCAACCACCTTAATATTTCTTATAATGTTCGATTTATTTAAAACATTTATTAGCCGACTTTCTACCTTAGGGAACTCAAGGCAACTTACAAAGTAAACAAAGCAATCATCTCAAAAAAACATTTCAAAAAACACCATTTAAAACTGCTCTTGCCTTGAAAATCCTATGGGATCAATGCAAGTCAGCAGTGACTTGATGGTACACACACACCCAAAATTACAATTTGAAACAAGACAGTTTTCTTTCTTCAACATAGCTTTGTGATCGCTGCCTTCTACAGTTGTGCATATTCATAAACATTTATAGTCATATGCATATTAATTGGTTGATCAAGTACATGATTAAAACTCAGTCAACAAATATGTATTTAATCAGAGGACTAGAATATAAGTGGGATGTGACTGAGCTACTTATTTAGTTAATGATAGCACCCCACTCCTAGTATAGAATTAATCTGTAGCTTCCTCCTTTGTATGGGTGGATGGGTGTGATTTTGGGCGGAGTATTCTCTTTCTCCTCCTCTTCCTCTTCCTCCTCTCTCTCCCTTTCTCTCTCAGGAAGGTGAAGATCCCACTACAGGAAATCTACAAACACAATAATTCCAGTTCTCAATCTCTACCAGTGGCCCAGGCAGAGCTTTCCAGCGTCTTCCATTAAACCTCGTCATCTATCCATGCAGAGACTTCAGGGAGGGGGGAGATAACTGGCAAAACAGTCTTAGTGCGACGACAGCAAGAGATTCCACCAGCTCCCCCCAAACTAATTCGATGCAAGCTCAAGCAGGCAGAGAGAGAAAGGGACTGGTGCTTTTGGAACACAGTCCACAATCTAAACCATTGCAAAATCTACATGACCTCTTTGCAAAGGCTCACTTTGCAACTCAGGGACTGGCCAAAGGGCTTCAGCTGGAGAGCCCAGCTGAGACACATCCAGGCTGTCCTCCCCCTACCCACTCACTTGAGCTGCCCATGCACAGCAGGAGGGCAACTCCTCCTAGGAGCAGCAGGCACCAACAAGCCATGCTCATTGCCAGAGCCTTGCCATGTCCTTGGTGCCAAGGTGCTTGAGGAGGTAAGGGGGGAAGCAGAACCGAGCCCTGGCCATATCTTGGCAGGGGGGCTCCTTCCCCCATCGCAAAGCAAGCCCTGGATGCAGAACCGAGCCCCGGCCATACATTGGTGGGAGGCTCCCTCCCCCATTCCAAAGCAAACCCAAGCTTGTTGTAGGGTAGAGGATGCCAGAGGTGGCTCCCCCTGCACCAGGGCCAGTGAGAAGAGAAAGGAGGCTGGGCAGCCCCTGCACAGATTAGGAATGAGCCTTTCCCCTGATGCCCACCCACATGTGCTCAAGCCACCGCCACCCCCCCCAGCAGAGTGCCACCTGAGGCAGGTGCCCCCCTTCGCCCCCTAGGTTCGCCCCTGTTTACGACAACCATTATTATTATTGCAGATAAGGTGGCTTAGGCTGAAGGAGAGATTTAAGGGCAGCTAGAGGATTTGCGGCAAAGGTGAGATTTGAATGAGAACCTAGCAGAGGACAACATGCAGAGGTGATATGGCTCAGTGACAGAATACCTGCATTTCATACAGAAGGTTCTGATCCAGCTTCAATCTACAGCATCACCATTTGTTGGGTGGAAGGTGCCATCAAGTGGCAGCTGACCTATAGTGATCTCATAGGGATTTCAAGGTAAGAGAGAAACAGAGATAGTTTGTCATTGATTGCCTCTGAGTAGCAACCCTGGACTTCCTTTGTGGTCTCCCATCCAAGTACTAAACTGACGCTGTTTGGGCTCCAAGATCTGATAAGATGGATCCAGCCTGGGCCATCTAGGTCAGGACTGAGCATTTTCACTTAAAGGATCTCAAATAGCAGGTTCTGGTAAATAATTCTCTCTTCTGGAAAACCTGCCTACAGAGGACAGTACTCACACCACAATTCTAAGCAGAGTTATTTTATTCTCCTTTTATTTCTATTGGCTTAGACTGGGGCAACTGCACATAGGATTGTAGAGTGAGTTAGTATTAAGTAACTTCAATTTCATCTCCTACCCTCTACATTGTTCCTGCCTGCCACTTCAATAGATGGTGCCAGCATCATTTTTCAATGTGAGAGCTAAAGGTATTCAGGAAGAAAACATTGTTCCAGGACAATTAAAATAAGCAGAAAAAAGGACTTCCTTTGACCTAACAATTGGTGCTTACAGGTTAAGTGATGTCATATGTACACACACTTGAAACCACTGAATACGAAATGTCCCCCAGCATAACTATTCTCAGAATGAATTACTAAACAATATAATATAATTTAGAAATTTTTAAAAATATGATAGTGCCATCATATCTTTTTAGAGGTTGACAGGGCAACTATTAAAATATGATTTAAAGTGTGACACATAGTGCCATGATGGAATAGGTTACCCTAATCTGGTTAAAAATTGCTCCGGACCAACACCTCAACTGAACGAGGCAGCTGAGGAACTCAGGAATGGGGGGCATGGAAAACTTATTGTGAAACTGAATTTCAAATGGGGTCGTTTAGAGGCTATTCATTAAACTAATCTTTTTATACATATAAGTAAAAATAGCTTTTTATCATATGTTAAATTTATAATAACGGCAAAATGTTATGTTATAATTGGCTTATTAAGTAATTAATATATTAGTGAATGCAATGATATGTAAGATTAGTAACCATTTGCAAAAGAGAAATAATTTTATTTCTAGATGGAAGGAGGTGGAGGGAGGTCAAACACAATTTAAATTTACTGTTATAATATATCAACAAAGTTTTGTTTTTCTGTTATTGTAATTTTAATGACAATGGACTTTTAAACTTGTTGAATAGTCGAGTTAAGATTTTGGAGAAAATAATAAAAAAAATTAAAAAAAAAAAAAAGCCTGCAGTATTTTTGCTTCCAGAGGTGTGAATATCCTGTCCCTCCCTATAAAACAGCAAGTGAAAGAAATTAGCCATCCACTTTCTTAAACTATCAGCCTCTATAGCTGCAAACATGAGGAGAAGAGAATTTTCTATCCTGGAAAGTCCTTCCATAACTAAATCAGCAACCGTAGGCATAATGGCAAGTTATGAACATATAGCAGGTTACCTCATCAATATCTAACGCAGAAAATCTCCAACAACTAGGCAGTAGTCCTCATGATCTAACTGGTGGACAGAAACGAAGATTCATTGAAGAATTTAACAAATGTCTGGCCCCAAATGTGTCATAGGAATAATCTACTCTAGCATCCACAGGAAGAAGACTACAACTTTCTCTTGACTTCCCCATCCTAACATCTACTTTCAATGTACTTGTCATAACACACGGCTTATTATTACAAAAACTTAAGTCAATGTTTAAGTAAAGAATATGGTCCCTGTAATGCTGTGGTGTGTTCATTTTTGGGAATGTGCCAAACAGAAGTTCAGTTGTTTAAACTGTAGACCAAAGGGCAAGGTGTAAATCTGAATAGTCCACCATATTTTCAAAGGAAGCATTTATTAAAGTCCTTGGCAGCTTCATTGAATCCATTGCCGAGCACAGTGGTTGTCATGGAAACAAGGTTTGCAATCATCTCATACTTTACGAAAGAATTGAAATCCATATTAAAACTATAAAATAAATGGTGCCCAAAGCTCATGTTATCCTCCAAAACTCAACATTCCTCTTTGCCAAAGTCACAATTTATGCACTAGCATATACTGAAAAAAGCAGAGGAGTTTCATGTCATTTCTCTGTTGTTTAGCTGTTTATACAGCTTTCATAAATATTATGCATGAACTCCAGAATGGCAGGTCTGAAAACTCCTGGTAGCTTACTTTTATCCTTCAAATATGCACCCCATAATTAAATGAAATGAAAAAATGGAACAGAAACTTTACCATTAAATGGTGTAGGGGAAAACTCTAGTAGCTATTGTCATAGTCATGAAAGATTGGTGAAACTTGGAGAGAGATCTAATGTCATAAGACACCCAAATAATATGCTATGCAAAGTACTAGTTGACTTAAGAATCATTCTATTCTTTCCTTCTCCCTGCTGCTACCTGCTTCCCAATTGTCATGGCTTATGTACTTAACTTTGTTAACAAAATATGTATGCCACCGTCCTGCCCTTACATGGGCTGTCAAGGAAGCTGACAGGTTAAAACATACATCACAAACCATATTTTAAAACTATTAAAATCACCCCCCAACACATATTAAAATAAAAAACCAGTTAAAATACATACAAAACATGACTTCCGGTAGAGCGTTTGGTCCGAGTGCCATTGTCTCTTGGGAGCTCCCGAGAGACACCAAGAGTCGTTTAGATTTGGGGTGCAAAAGAGCACTCCAACCCGGTTCTAAATAGTGGATTGGGAAGCAGGAATTCCTCTGCAGACGTCAAGAGCGGTTTGACTCCCATATTCTCTGAGAGAGCTTTCTTTAAGCCTCTCGGAGATTTGGACGTTGTCCCGCCGGCACCGAGGGGACTACCAATGCCACGAATGACTCTTTGGATTTAAACTTTGACCTCCTCTATCCATTAACATCAAAGAACCTATGAAAAGAACAAGATGCCTCACCTTTGGAAGTCAGAGTGAGTAAAAAGACACTTTTTGCTTATACCTTGATTGAGAAGATTTGAACGACAATAAAAATACTTACAAAAACCGCATCTCCCTGCCCAACATAACGAGACTCTGTAAATAAATAAACGTCATTAAATGAACTGACAAAGACCTTATCAATTTGATCAGTGAGCAGTCACAATAAATGGGACTTTTGAATGATTTTACAACTACCAATTAAATGCTTTGAGGGGAGTGAGTGAGATGAAAACTCCCCCCCCCACTTGTGGTTCTTTCCGGTTCAATCAGTCCTCCAGCCACGTCGCTTCTTAGGACCGGAAGATAGTAAGAAGGGCTTTGCTACCATCGAAAAGACAGGACAGATTGTAAGATTGAAAGTGAGTTTCTCCGGTACAACCATCAAATTGTTCCTACAACTTAAACACTGAGTGGAGGTCTATGATACTGCAGTTTCCTGTCTACTTCCCTTTTTCTGACCATGCCGCTCTGAAGTGTAATTGAGGATATTTTGAAAATTACAAAGCCCATTTTCATATAAGAATCCAAGCAGATATGTCAAACAAGAGGATGGAAGATATGTTACTTAAACAAATGGACATGTTTGCAATCAACAAGATTTAGTCTTTAAAAAACAACAAGCGTTCTCACAACAAATGATTCAACTAGCTGGAATGATGAATACCTTATATCAATCAATCAACGGAAAACTGGACACAATTATTGAGGAGATCTATGATATGAAGACCCAAGACATGACAATGACTATGCCGATGGAAATAAAAGATCCTACTACGGAGATAATGACTGAATGCTACATGGAAGTGGAGATAAAAACCAAAAATCATGACAATGAATCAGAACAATTTAATTTCCAAGAGGTGGCTGCAAATGATCAGCTGGCAACGAGAGAAATCAACATGAGAGAATTCAATGCCTCTACACTCTACCCAGCCTCAGAGAGAAACTACGGGCAGGATCCCATGGTTTGAAAATGTACAGGAGAAAAGAGCTCAAGAAGGGTACAAGAAAACAAAATGTGAAACACTGAAGTCACAACTGCAAATTATTCCAAAGAGTAGGAAAATGGGAGACAACTAGAAACTCCGGCGTGGTTGCAAAGGAACTCTCTGAGCTGAGTTTTAAAAGGAACATTTGTAGGAGAGGGAAGCAGGGACATATGACTGACAAATACAGGACAGTAACTGGATCCTGTTAGGATAGTGTCAGGAAGGCTAATGCCCAGAAGGACTGAGGTTTGTGAGGGAGGCAAAACAACAACAAGAAGAAGGGCTTATCTGACTATGTTCAGAGCAAGAAGAATAAGGAAAGACTAGGTCCACTGCTTGGGGAAGATAGTGAAATGATAACAAGTGATAAGAGACAAGGCAGGCCTAATTACCTCCTACTTTGTCTTGGTCTTTTCTCACAAGGTGAATTATATTGAAGCTTTGAAAACAAAACAAATGGTCTGGGGAGCAACATGAAGCCCAGGATAGGTAAGGAGACAGAAAACATCTAGCAACTCCAAATGAGTCCAAGTCTTCAGAGCCAGATTAATTACATCCCAGGGTATGGAAAGAGCTTGCAGCTGTTATTTTAGAGCCTCTGGCTCCAACCTTTGGGAATTATTGGAAAATGGAAGAGATCCCAGAAGAGTGGAGGTACGCAAGTGTTATCCCAGACATCAAAAAGCAGGAAAGATGGACTGGTCAGACATTTTGTTTATATTTCCATTGTTTCCAATGGGAAATATATTTCCCTTACTTTCATTTCATTTACCCTCAGTAATGTCTGTCAAATCCTATTGACACAATTTCACATTTTACAGGGACAAAAGAGAATGATAGTTTAACAAGGAAAAATGGCACAAGTTAAGCAACCAATCAGAGCTATGAGCAGAACCAAAGTGGTAAGCATTGGACGATGGCTTGGAGAGCATTTTAGTCCCTGCTTGGGCAGAAAACAAGACATCCCTTTTTCTTACCTTGTCTCCTTTCTCATAGTATATCATTGGTGGACACTGAGTAGAGTGACCAATCAGCTGAATGCCTTTATGTGAGTAGAAAAATCAACCCAAGTTGAAAACAAAGGTGAAAGCATCAGTCCTGGTAGGTTGCATTCATTCTAAGACTGGAGGGATCATGATTCAGTGACAGTGCATATGCATTGCATGTAGAAGGTCTGAAGATCAGTCCATAGTATCTCTAGTTAAACCAGGCAATGAGTGATGCAAAAAGTCCTCTACTTGAGAAAATGGAATGCTGCTGCCCGTCAGAATGGACAATATTAAGCTTGACTGTCATATAGTTGGACACAATGTAAGGCTGCTTCACATAATCAAACCAGTCTGTGCTCAGTAAGAACACAAGTGATTTATCAAGAAGATTACAATGTGAGGATCCTCCAGGTTCTTTCTTTGCAGATGCTTTTCCACGTTGTTTCAAGTCACCTTTAAGGCAGTCTGAGGTCATTTATGCACGGTCGCTTTACCCTCCTTTATTCCCTGTTTCAGCCAGGATCAAATTTTTCAGTATGCACATTATCTCATTCCTTGGAAGCTCAACGCTGTTTCAATGCAAAATGAACCCGGCTTTTCCCATTCCTCTTCTGGGGCGAATTAAACCATTCATCCTGGCTCATTCCGGTGTCACAGAGCGTGCATACTCTGTTCTTGGGTTGAGCTTCACCCCACCCTTTTCCAACCCCCTCTTCAAGGTAGCATGCAGATAGCCAAACAGGGGAAGCACAGAAGATTGGCTTCTCTCACAGCCAATCATGAAGCAGTATGTAAAGAGGCAGGGATTCAAGTGCTTCCTGCTACCTTGGAGCTCTTTCTGAGTAAAAGAAAGGCTTTTTAAAAATGAGGCTTGGATTTCTCCCCCCCTTCTTTCAGATTGCTTTGTTTTTTGTTCTTTAAATGCTTTTTTATGCAGCAGTTGGGTCTGGGGGGAAGAAAATCTTCTCTCAGGGTCAGTACTGCGAAGTCAGACAATTACAGAGCAGCATTTAAAGGGTTGGGGCTTGATTTGAACTTGGGAGACTGCTTTTCTGTGTTCATGCCTCCATTAGCACACAGCTTTGCCCCTGATAATTCCAGCTGATGCATACAGTTTTCCCCAACCTGGGTTACTTTGATCCTGGCTGAAATGGGGAACAAAGGAGTTTAAAGTGACCATGCATAAATGACCTGAAAAAACATGAGGAAAATTGAAAAACAAATAAAAGCAACAGTAGCGCAGTAACTGGCAAACAATATTGTCTGTAAAAGAGGGGGGAACCAGATGCAATTAAGAAGCTGAGCAGCATCAAAAACCCAGTGTGGAAACGCCTACTGTGGCTTAAAATTGTAATTTTAAGTAATAAATATTGTTCATGATTTTTAATTTTTTTGAAAAGCAAATAAATAAATAAGTGAGGTAATCTTATCAGGAGTTTACCTGATGTGTAAGCAGGGGAGTTTGACCAAGGTACATTTTCCTGGTGATCATATTCTCAGCTTCCCTGATCAGCATTGCTGCCAGCCCAATGCTGTGTGTGTGTGTAAAGTGCTGTCAAGTTGCAGCCGACTTATGGCGACCCCTTTTGGGGGTTTCCATGGCAAAAGACTAACAGAGGTGGTTTGCCAGTGCCTTCCTTAATCCGACTCTTCCCTCTTCCAAAACAGAGAACCAGCAATACTAGAATGGAAATCTAAAGGAAATCTTCACAACTGGATGCAGTAAACATCTGAATACTAGTGCTCGGCCGAGGGAGGAGAGAGAGAGAAACTTTGGCCTCCATGCTCTGTTAGTGGGCCCTCCAGGATTAGCCACTGGGTGAAACAAGATGCTTGACCAAATGGGTCACTAGTCTGATCCAGCAGGGCTGTGTTTATGGTTTTATGAAAGCCCAACTATCTTGATAAATAGGTAAAGGTAAAGCTAGCCAACACAGACAGCTAGATAAGAGTCACCTAGTGTAGCTTTGTGTTGCAATGCACCAATAATTTTCTTTATGATTGTTCAGTTCTATACACTATTTAGAACTAGATCTTTCATCACTTCCAGAGTGTAGTGGAAATAGTAGAAATTGGTCCCAGAGAGTCTCAAGAAGAATGAAACCACTCTTCATAAATTATTTCCTTCTTGTTCAGGTTATTGGAAACTTGCCTACTCATCCTTTATTAATTTGAAAATTACTTTATTATGTCCACAGCTATCTCATTAGACAATTTCAAATGCAGAGTGGTGAAAAGTTACTTAATTGATCACATGGATTTGATAAAAAGTACAGTAGAATTCTCTCTTCTGTTTTATCTCTTGGGTACAATTCATCAGGTCTTTGTTGCTACAGTGTATATTATTAAAATAGGATCTCAAAATGTCAGCAAAGCTTGCTGGATTAATCCATTGGGAAGGTCTCCAGGTTACACCCCTTAAAACTTATGGCACACAGCAGCGTTCTTGTGCAGGTTTCATTCATTCCTTTCCATTCTCTCAAGAACAAGAATGCCCAGTGGTTTGTGTCCTGCAACCATGATTATGGATGGTCTCATTTTCTGCATTATCATAGGAGAACATCTAATCCTATAAAAATGCTCAGATTTGTAGGAGGGACATTTCCTCATTTAGCAATAATTTTTAAACTACATATTTGTTGGTCAAAGGCAAGCACACTAAATTGTAAATAGGCATTAATTTGAATTTCTCATCCATGCTTTTGAGCTCCAAATCCCCATTTCAATTTCAGGTTTTCCTTTTGCAAATAAATCCTGAAATTCTCTGTTTTGATATATATATATATTTTGCTTCAGAAGCAGTGAGACAGGAAGGCAGCAGGAGTGAGGTAGGGAGGGCACTGGTAAGACAGGGTGTTGGTGGTAGCTATCTCTGCTGTTATTTTAGGTGCCCAAAGACCTTGCACCACTACTTAGCATAGACCCGGATCCCAAAGACACCCCTCCATTATGCACATCATCTTCAGACTCCCATGGACAAGTGAGTACAGACACACGAAAATTAGATCAAGTAGTGCCCTGACCTGGATAGCCCAGGTTACCCTGATCTTGTCAGATCTCAGAAGCTAAGCAGAGTCAGCCCTGGTTAGTACTTAGATGGGAGACCACCAAGGAAGTCCAGGGTTGGTATGAAGAGATAGGAAATGGCAAACCACCTCTGAATGTCTCGTGCCTTGAAAACCCCATAGGATCGCCATAAGTCAGCTGCAACTTAATGTGGGGGGTGGGAGGCTGAGATGCATGAAGGAAGTCAGTCTACTCAATCTTCCTCCAATCAGTAAGAGTGGCTAAACATTTCACTCCTTTAAAGCCTGCTCCTTTCAAAATATCGCCTGTTAAAAAGTTGCTGCAGATCTGCGGGTAAAACCATACAAGATTGAAGTTTTTGTGAGAATACATAATGACATTACCAGTACATGAAACTTAAGTCAGACCCACAGATCAATACATTAATCTAAAGTTAGACCCACAGATCAACCAACCTGGCTGGATTAATTTACAGCAGACTCAATGGATGATAGTAGAGTTGTTCCCATGGAACAAAATTGTGTGTGTAAAGTGCCGTCAAGTTGCAGTCGATTTACAGTGACCCCAGCGAGGGACTTTCAAGGCAAGTGAGATGCAGAGATGGTTTGCCATTGCCTTCCTCCGCAGTCTTCCTTGGTGGTCTCCCTTCCAAGTATGGAGCCTGCTTAGCTTCTGAGATCAGATGAGATCGGGCAATACCATGCTGCCTTCCCTCCCTGGAACAAAAATTACAGGATTAAAAAAACAAAAAACTGTTGTAAGTATTCTTATCCAGGCATGACATTTCAGTCACAATAAATACTCTGACACAGCTTTGGTATCTTCTGGTGGCTAACAGTAGAAGTCAGTTCAGAAGCTGTCAGTTCCTAATTATTATAATGTGGGTGGAAGATTAAAAGTTTATAGGTGTGACTGCCTTTCATAAATGATATTTTGAAAGCCCAAAAAACATTTTCTCAGCTCTGTAGGGTAGATTACAACCTTCCCTCATTCTGTGCTTTTGCGCCACAAATTCTCAGCTGCCAAATCATAACAGGTTCACAAGGACAGTCATCATTTTGATATTCACAAGGCACCAATCAACCTGCTTTTATGCTATTCAATTTACAGATTGTGAACACAGCCCATTACCTATTCAGAGGCATTTTAAAAATTTATTCTTGTGCCATAAAGTCTAGTTGACTGAGATAATAGAGGATTTCTAAAGTTAAATGCACATCCAAAAGAAATTAATTACTTTAGCGTTAGCACCTGTAAAAGATGAGGGTGGACAAAATGTTATAACCCCCCCCCCACACACACACACACACACATACACACTTTATTCAAATCCTAGGTCAAAATATATGAGGGATTACAGGGAATGTATGGGTTGTGTTGCTATAAACTATTCTACCGAAACAAATGCAGTAACATATTGCTCTCTGTCATGGGTTAGCCTGCTGGGGTTTCCTTGGATGAGGAGGATCTTGAAGCAGAAGGCAGTGAAAGAGAGAAGCAGCAGCAGGCTGAGCAATCACAGGCAGACCTCCCTGTGCCTACACAAACCCAGTGCCAGGGACTTACCTGTGCCAGAAGCTCAGCCTCAGGCAGTGTCACCAGACAGCTCCCTATAACCACTAGAGCAGAGGCACAACTACATGATTGGAGAAGGAGTGCTAGATTACAAGCCCAACAAAGACCACACCTTGATGACAACAATGAGGCTGATGCACTTCACCAGGCAGAGAATTGCTGAGACAGGGTAATGAGCAACACTCGATCCACTTCAGGCCTATTTAAGCAGGTCACTGTGTCCAGCTCAGTGTGGGAGCAACATGTTGCAATCACCTTGTGCTTGCTGCAAACTCTGAGTACTCCTCAGACTCTGAGCTGGAACAGACTCTGACTCTTCATTTGGATTAAACTTTTTCATACTGATGCTTTGATTCTAGACCTACAAACAACCCAGCGTTTGACTTGGACCATTACCTGAATACGCAACTTGCCTCTGGCCCTCAGATCAGCTGCCACTCAGGACACCCTCAGTGCTACTTACAATGCAGTGTAAAACAACAAAAACACCAACATTACAATTCCAAAAAGATAGCCATGTTAGTGTGGTGCAGTCTTATGGTATGAAGATGAGCACAATTTTATTCCAGCATAGGCTTTCATGTACTAGAGCCCACTTCTTCAAATTCAGATTTTAGAATTATAAGTTAACAAGTGGGAATGCACATGGACTGTTGAGAGGCATCTCATTTCCCCTCCCCCAACTATATCTTCTTTCCCTTTCCTGAAAGCCTTCATAGTCTCTCTCTTTTCCTGCCTCCTTCTCTCCTTCCCACCCAACAGCCAACTTAAATTTATCTGCCCTTCTGTCATCAGATTTCCCTCTCCCTCCCCAGCAGCCTCTACCTGTGAAAACTCTGGCCCAATTGTGTGGCACTTGCCATTGGGCCAGTCCCACTTGCATGGTAAGGAACCTTCAAAGTAGGGTCGCTAGGTCCCTCTTCACCAACGGTGGGAGGTTTTTTGGGTGGAGTTTGAAGAGGGTGGGGTTTGGGGAGGGGAGGGACTTCAATGCCAGAGAGTCCAATTGCAAAAGCAGCCATTTTATCCAGGTGAACTGATCTCTATCCGCTGGAGATCAGTTCTAATAGCAGGAGATCAGCTTGTACCTGGAGGTTAGCAACCCTACCTCAAGACCTTGTCGGGGACATCTCACTTTCCCCTCCCCCACTATTTCCTCTTTTCCCTTCCTGAAAGCCTCCATAGACTCACCCCTTTTCCTGCTTAGGGTTGCCAGCTCCATGTTGGGAAATTCCTAGAGATTTTGTGGTGGAATCTGAGGAGGAAAGGGCTTGTAAAGCATTGAATTTCCAAACCATTTTCTGTTAAGGGTCAAGGTTTTTTACCCACTTTCATATTTGTATCACATAATTTAAAAAAAAAACTTATTGCAGAAAAGTAATGTTGTTTTTGTTATTGCCATCATTCACTTTTAGGGTACTCAATAAAGTATGCCACTTTGGGTATGTTTTTAAATGGAAAATATGGTTTGTATGCTTTATAAATAAATATTTAAACAATCTAGTGACTCTTGAGGGGTTTATTTTTGGGCTAGGAAATGTTAGGAAAATTTCAGATGAGAAATGTGGTTTAATATTATTATGGATGGATGAACTCTTTTGGTCTTGTTTATATGAAAAGAAACACATTAACTCCAGGCACTCGCATATAAACATAAATCCCATTTTGTGATAGAGAGTTCCTGGTTACAAAGAAAATATACAAAGTGGGGTCCAATCACAGCCTGTAGCCTTGGGGACTCTGGATGGCCTTAAGCAGCCATTCCACCTCATCCTTTGTACTCTGTGGCTACAAAAAATATGTCTCATTCCAATGTATTGATTTGCCATTTCACTAGGAATGAGGATGCTGGAGATTTCTATTTCTTCTCATCTCATTTGCTCATTTCCCCAGAGGCTTCCTGATGCAATTCAATAGCAAATAACATAACAATGCAGATTAATATACTGCAAGGCGCCTGTTAAAAATATGCTAAACCAATTTAACAAGGCTTCTTTGGCAATGGTTTCCAGTTGATTTTTATAACTTTATGTGTGGGGAAGAAGGAAGTAAAAACTATTATAGGAAGTAATGAGTTCTTTCAAAATGAGTCAACTGGGCCAAAGAAGAACAAGGGAGGAGGGAGATTGTTCAAGTCTTGTAAGCACTGATAAAACAGAAGCTCTACCTGCCAGGCCTGCCTTGGTCACTGATAACATTTTTCATATTCCTACATTTGGGTTTTTTTAAAAAAAAATTAACCTGTGTTAGACTTCAGAACTGCAATTCTATAATTCAGTTCTTCTGCAGAAAACTTGTACACCACCACAGGACATTACCAATTTATTCTGCCGTAGAATACATAGGATTGGGTTTATATGCCTAACCATGGCTGGAGCTACACATACAACACAGTGAGATGGTAGGGTTATGATAGAATGGACTGTACCATTTAAGACTATAGATGGTAGTAAGATTTTTGAAAACATCCTGGGTTGGATCCAGAAGAAAAGTTCACAGATGTAATTGGCATACAGGATTTCCCTCAAGCAATTCCCTTCCCTCCAGAGGGTTAGGAAAGCCTCACAAACAAAACACGTTATGGTATGGGATGCCACAGCAATGAGGGGGAACCAGGTAAATTTGCTTTCTTCTTCCTCTTCCATTAGTGGCTTGCATCAATGGCATGTTGGAAGTGAAGGACTTTGCACTGTCTCTTACCTTAGATTCCAGAGAGAGATAGAGGGGATAAGACACTGGGGCATCCTTTCTCTACTGCTCTGCACTATCCCTTTGATGTGTAGATTGCTACTCTTAGGGAAACTTTCTTCCTTCTTCCACTTCCTCACCTGCAGGCTCTTCTACTTCATCTTGCCACCATGAGAGAAGGATGCAAGTCCTGGGTCTCCTTCCATCCTAGTTAGTTAGAATAGAGGACTATAATTTACTCTATCCTGTTCAGAAATGGATTTCCTACACTAAATGACGTATATTAGTTGAATAGACAAAAGGCTCTGAGCAATTTTGTTCCTGGCTTCAATGCGCTTTGTGCACTCTGCTAAATTAACAAGGATTTGGGCATAACAAAAACCCTCAAAATCCAACATGGTGGAGGGAAAAGGAGACATTTTTATCTGATTAGCTTTTGTGGCTGCAACACTGCACACTGTGGTGTATTTTCTTTGTGGACTCTCCAAGATGATTTTCAGAGTAAATAGTAAGGAAGGAGAAGGCTGGGAAAGATCTTTTTCTGCTGAATTCATCCTCTTCCCAGCTATTTTTTTTTATTAAAAAAAACTCTATTGGAAATATCATCTGATAGTAGCGGTGTGTGTGTTGCCAAGTTACAGCTGACGTATGGTGACTCTGTAGGGTTTTCAAGGCAAGCGACGTTTGGAGGGTGTTTGCCATTGCCTGCCTCCACATGGCCTGAGAGAGTTCTGAGAGAACTGTGACTGGCCCAAGGTCACCTGGCAGGCTTCATATGGAGGAGCAGGGAATCAAACCTGGTTCTCCAGATTAGAGTCCACTTCTCTTAACTGCTACACCACGCTGGCTCTCCATAGCAGCAGTGTCCCTCCCCATTTAAAAAAGAATGAGGACCACTTAAAATGGTATCCCTTGATCATCATTATAGGACATTACCAACTTGTCTTGCTGCATGTACAGACAAGGGCTATGGTACAGACACTTCAACTGTCCTATTTTACTACTCCATATTTCAAAGTTTTGGCTTTTTGTGTTGTTGTTGTTGTTGTTGTTGTTATATCTAGCCTTTCTTTCTATGAGGACCCAAAGCAGCTTTCACCATTCTCCTCTCCTCCATATATCCTTATAATTACCCTGTGCTAAGCAGAGTGTGTGTGACTGGCCCAAGGTCACCCAGTAAGCTTCCATGGTGAAGTTGGGATTCAAACCTGGGTCTCCCAGATCCAAAGCTGACACCCTAACCACTACTCCACACTACCAGTGTACTTGCCTAAGAAACCCTGTTTTGCTTGGGGGGGAGGAGTTTGGAGATGGCTTTTAAATAATATTTTCAGCATATACATATGTGCACAAGAGTAGATTAGCTGCCTTTCATCCTTCCCCACAACTTCCCATTCAGACAGAAAATATTACTGACAAGGTTCAGCTTGAAACTGTTCTGCATTAAGTACAACTTTCCAACATCAGATTGAAACTTTTTTTGTTTTTATCTTGGAAACAATTTTTTGACAGTGTCTGAAAGTTTTGTTATTTTATTTCTTGAATTGCAGAATTATACTGTGACCTTCACCTTATTTTAGTAATGTTTTAATTGCACAACTGTATTTTATGCTCCTTTCTTGTAAATAACCTTGGGTACTCTTTGAAATGCCCTGACCTGGATGGCCCAGTATAGCCTGATCTCATCAGATCTCAGAAGCTAAGCAGGGTCTTCCCTGATTAGTATTTGGATGGGAGACCATCAAGGAATACCAGGGTTGCTGTGCAGAGGAAGGCACTGGCAAACCACCTCTGTTAGTCTCTTGCCATGAAAACCCCAAAAGGGGTCGCCATAAGGTAGCTGCAACTTGACAGCACTTTACGCACACACACACACACACACACACACACACACACTTTGAAATACAACAACAGCCTAGATATTGCCTGAATGTGAGCTTAAGCATCTTTAGGTTTTTTTTTATAATTTTTTATTATTTTTATAATAAAACATAAACAAAAAAAACAAAAAGAAAAAATAATAATACATTAATAAAAAAAACAGAAACAAAAAAATACATGTTCAGCGCACAATACAATACATGTTCAGTATACTAATACAATATTCAGTTCTCTAAATTCCATCGTGCCCTGAATCCAAATCCCACCCCCCCACCACAGTGCCCATCACCATTGGACTTCCAATGGAGTGTTATGACATTACCAAATAAAATATCTGTAATTATCTCTTATTTAAAATCTTATTGTACTATAGTTCGTTAACTATACTTTTAAAATCCGTTTTTGCCACTTTATCCCAATATGCGGTAGCCTTTAACCATGTAGATTTAAATTCCTCCATATCTTTACCATGTAAAGAAGCTGTAATTTTGGCCATCCGCATATACATCCATAATTTTTCTCTCCACTCTTTAATTGAAGGTTTATTTGTCTGCTTCCATTTTTTTGCAATTATAATTCTTGCTGCTGCAAAGCTATATTGACATATGACTCTGTCACCTTTATCTAAATCTTTCTTTGACATACCCAATAAGCAAAAGGCGGGATCTCTCTTAATTAATGATTTAATCAAATTATTAGTTTCATTCAAAACTAATCTCCAAAACCTCCTTATTTTTTTACAAAACCACCAAACATGCATAAATGTACCTGTTTGCCTACCACATTTCCAACATAAAGCTTCATCTTCTTTCTTCATTTTACTTAACAATACTGGGGTTATATGCCATCTATAAAACATTTTATACAAGTTCTCTCTTATTTTATTTGAAATGGTGAACTTAAATTCCTTTTTCCATAAATTCTCCCATATTTCCAGATCTATATTATAGCCGAAATCTCTCATCCATTTCAACATCACCGGCTTAATCCTTTCCTGTTCTAAATGTATTTCTATTAGTAATTTATATATCCTCCCTATCAATCCTTTATTACCCTTTGAAAGTATAATCTCAAATTCCGATTTAGCTTGATTAAAACCCAACTTATTATCTTTATTAAAAACATCTCTTAATTTATAATACACGAACCAATCTTTAATCTGAAGTTCTTCTTTTAATTTCAATACCCATATACCATCTTTATATTCTATCATTTCTCTATAATTATTACCATCCAAATTTAAATGTATACCCCTTCTCAAAAATGCTTCTACAGGATTAATCCAGCCGGGAGTTTTGCTCTCAAAAACATCCTTATATTTATTCCATATTTTTAATAGATTTTTCCTAATAATATGAGAGTTAAATTCTTTATTTACTTTCTCTTTTTCATACCACAAGTAAGCATGCCACCCAAATCTCAATTTAAATCCTTCTAATTCTAATAATTTCTGGTTCTCTAAGAGAATCCAGTGTTTGATCCAGGTGAAACATGCTGCTTGATAGTACAATTTCAAATCTGGTAGTCCAAATCCTCCCGTTTCCTTCAGTTCAATTAGATTATTATATGCAATCCTGTGTCTTTCTTTACCCCAGAGAAATCTCAAAATATCTTTTTTCCAAACATCAAATATCTGTACACCCTTAACTATTGGGAGGTTTTGAAACAAAAAAAGCATTTTAGGTAATATCATCATTTTAACTACCGAAATTCTTCCCCACAATGATAATGGCAATTTTTCCCAACTTGTCAGGTCCTTTTTTATCTGTTGCCATTGATTCACATAATTATCTTGAAATAAATTAAGATTATTATTTGATATCCATATACCTAAATATTTAACTTTGTTTTCAATATTAAACCCAGTCTTTTTTATTAATATTTGTTGTTGTGAAAGAGTCATATTCTTAGTTAAAATCTTAGTTTTAATTTTATTAATTTTAAAACCTGAAAGCTTTCCATAAACCTCCAAAATTTTATTCCATCTGTCAATTTGATCAATCGGATCAGTCAAAAAAAAACCTAAATCATCTGCATATGCTTTAAGTTTATAATGATTTTTACCTATACGTACACCAACTACATCATCATTTATTCTAAAATTATACAGTAAAAATTCTAATACTAAAATAAACAGTAGAGGGGAAAGAGGACATCCCTGTCTCGTTCCCCTTTGTATTTCAATGTTTGGTGATAGTGTCCCATTTATAATCAAATTGGCAGTTTGTTGTGTATATATTCCTTGTATTGCTGTTTTAAAATTCGCACCAAAATCCATAAAATCTAATATCTTAAACATAAACTGCCAGTTGAAATTATCAAAAGTTTTTTCAGCATCCAAAAATATCAAAGCTATTGGTGTTCTATCTTGTTCTACATATTCTAAAAGATCAATTACCACCCTCACATTCCGACTCATTAACCTTCCAGGTAGAAAGCCAGCTTGATCTTCATGTATTACTTGTTTTAATACTCTTTTTAATCTAGTGGCTAATATTGCTACAAATAATTTATAATCAGCATTTAACAATGAAATAGGCCTAAAATTTTTAACTTCCAATATATCAGAATTTGCCTTTGGTATTAATGTTATATTTGCTTGTTTCCAGGTTTGAGGAATAATTCCTTCTTTCAATGCTAAGTTCATTACTTCCAGTAAATAAGGAGTTAACTGATCTTTGAATGTTTTATAATAAAATACATTAAATCCATCTGGGCCAGGAGATTTGTTTAATTTACTTTTTTTTATTGCTTCTTCCAACTCCTCTTTAGTTATTAAAGAATCCAAAAAATCTTTGTTTTCCTGTGTTATTTTTCCCCAGTCCCCTTTAACAAGATACTTGTCCATTTCTGCCTCTGAGACAGCATTTTTCCTATACAAATTTGTATAAAATTCTACAAATGTTTCTAAAATCTCCTCTTTTTTTCTTGTAATCTTGCCATTCTTTTTAATTTGAGTAATTGGTATTTTCTTTTCCTTCTGCTTAAGTTGCCAAGCTAACATTTTACCCGGCTTATTTGCGTGTTCAAAAAATCTTTGTTTATTATACATAAGTTTACTTTCAATTTCTTCTGCAATTAAAAATTCATATTGTTGTTGCCAATTTCTAATCTTAACCTGCTGTTCCTGTTTAGCTGCTTTATCTTGCAACCTACTTAGATATCTTTCACCTTGTCTTATTTCATCTAGTATATGTTTTCTCTTTTTCTCCCTTTCCCTGTGCCACCTTGTATTTTGTTGGATTAACAGTCCTCTAAATACTGCCTTACCAGCATCCCAGACTATATCTTCACGGGTACCCTTATCCATATTTTCTTTAAAATAATTCTGTATATCCATCTTCAATTTAATGACTATTTTAGTATTTTTAAAAAGAAAATCATTAATTCTCCAGGGTTTATATCCCCTATCTCCCATTTGAATTTTAACTGAAACCGCATTATGATCAGACAAAACCCTAGGTAAAATCTCTGAGTCTTCTGATTTCTCTATTAAGCCCTTCGATAACCACAACATGTCTATCCTGGAATATGTAAGGTGTCTTTGGGAAAAAAAGGTATAACCTTTCTTATTGCCGTGTGCCAATCTCCAGACATCAAACATATTCCATTGATCAGTAAGAACATCAAAACCCCCTGGCAATTTTCCTTCATTAGTTGCTTTCTTCTTTTTTCCAGATCTGTCTATCTTAGGTACGTTAACACCACTAAAATCCCCCATCCATATCATTTTTTCTATGGCATATTCAGCTAATAATATTGCGAGTTTATCATAAAAAACTTTTTGATTTATATTAGGCGCATAAATACCCACAAGCATTAACTTCTGAAAGCCACATGTTATTTCAACTAACAAAACTCTTCCCTCTGTATCTTGGAAAACTACTTTTGGTTCCATTGAAATAGGTATATACATAGCTATTCCATTAATTTTTCTACTATTATTACATGCCGTGAAAAGTGTACCCAACCTTGAATGCTCCAACCTAAAAATATCCTTTGGGAGTATATGAGTTTCTTGTAAACAAATAATATTAGCATTACTTTTTTGTAGCTGGTAAAATATTTTCCTCCTTTTATTAGGAGAGTTCAATCCGTTGATGTTCCAAGATAAGACCTGTAACATATCAAAAATCAGTTAGATCCGATACTCTTCCATACACAACATAAACAAGCATTTTTCTTATTGCCCCCCTTCCCGCCCATTCTTTAGTCTTCAGCTTCATCAATTGGAGAGTCCTCTGGAGAGTCTGTTGGCAAATCTCCCCCTCCAGATGCTTCAGATGCCTTTTCTTCTTCCGTAGATTCTCTGATTGGAACTTGCTTAATTGGTTTAGTAGGTTTCACCAATTCTGCATCATATCTTCTTAAGAACTGCTCGGCCTTGTCCACTTCTGTGTACTTGAACCTTTTTGTTTTAAAGGTGAAGGAGATGCCCTGAGGGTATTCCCAACGATATTGGATTCCATTGATCCTTAAACATTGAACAATCTCCATAAAATCTTTCCTTTTCCTCAGCAATCTTGCCGGTATTTCCTTCATCAGTCTCAGAGGCTCACCTTCTACTTTTAACGGTGTCTTATAATGAGTATTAAGTATCAAGTCCCGGTGACTCCTCGAAAATAATTGAAGCAGGCAATCTCTAGGTACTTTGTTTCTGGTTGCATATGCAGAATTCATTCTATAAGCTGTCACAATCATCCCTGTAGTAACTTCTTCAGATTCTTGTAAAAAATCTGCCAGTAGAGCTGCCAAATATCCACGTAAATCCCGATTTTCAACTTTTTCTTTCAAACCACGTATACGTAACGAAGATTCTTTTATCTTAAGCTCTATCATCTCCATCTGGTCTTGTTGTCTCTCGCTTCTGTCAGATGAGGATGCAATAGCCATCTCAAGGGTGTCCACCTTCTTCTTGGTTTCTTTAATTTCCTGTGAATTTTTCTTTAACTTGGTTTCAACCCTATCTTGCCTGATAGTCAGAGATGAGATTGTGTCTTGCAAAGTAGCTATTGCAGCAGAGTTTTGGGATGTAGTAGCTGTATTCTGGGATAACTCCTGTTTCATTTCAGTAACATCTTGGTGAGTCTTAGTTAAAAGTTCAAATACAGAGGTCAGTGTTACTTCAGGCTTTGCTTTTGGAGTCATCTTGGTAGCAACAGATGTAGGTGCACCTGGAGAAATTGTCTGTTTAGTAACAATTTGAGACACAGAGGGCCTTCTCTGAGGAAGTGGTACCACCAGCTTTGTGTCTTTAAGAATATCCTTGGTATGTTTCTCTTTTTCTCCCATTTGCAAGCTGTAAAAGCTGAAGACAGAGCAGCTAGTATTTATAATCCAGAGGAGAGAAATAGGGAGGTGGGGGGGGGCAGAGCTTTTCTTTTAAATCATTACACAAAAGTTATTTCAGATGTAAAAATCCAGTTCAGAGAAAGCAATCACTATGACATCTTAAATGTTCTTATTCCATGTCACTTGATTGTTCTCCAACTCCTTTCTTTTATTTCCGAGTTCTTGCTTGGTAAGAAACTTTTTGTTGTGCGTCACACAGCTGGCAAAAAGCCAAAAGTCACAAAACAGCGTAGCGAAACTATAGATGGTTCTAAATTGAGTCTTTTATAAACAATACTGCCACACACCCCAAGTTGCTACATTAATTAAAGAAAAAAGTTCTTCATTCCAAATTTAATGTAAATCGGATCCCACCTCGCTTTCTTCTTGCTGTGCCTTTAAGATGGCGCCGGCTATACAGCGGAATCCCATCTGGGCGACCGCCGCCGATTTCGTGACGGCTCTCGCTCCACTGACAGGTCAGCCGCCGGCACCCGATTCTGCTTCCCCTCTTACTCCAAGGGGAGCCGCTTGCCGGATCTTTAAGGGGCGAGATAATCGCCCCGCGGCAGTGAGGCAGCAAGAGCGCGGAGCTCTGCGCTTGTGGCGGGGGGGCCTTCCGACCCGGAAGCCAGCATCTTTAGGTTTTAGAAAAGGAAATGGTTATGGCCAGGTTTCTGGAACACTCCGTTTCAGAAACTGATGCATGACAGCTATCACAGAGATATTAATATGGATGAAAGAGGAGGGTTTTCTACAAATATGTAACAGTGAAGGAGCTGAAGTAGTGATCCTTAGTGTGAGAATAGAGTTTTTATTTTTTCTTTGGGGTATTCTTCACGGTGGATTTTGCTTCAGTTTCGAATCGGAGCAAATAATAAACTGATTTAAATAGCTTTTTCATGGCAGTGCAGATTCTCCCCCCATCCCAATTTTTCACGGGAGAAACAGCGCACTTCTCTGCGCTGCTTACGTCTGCTGCCGCTCATGACTCACCGCTCCAAATCCGCCAAATCCCGCCCACTCTTCCCATGATCCTGTGTGTGTGTGTTTGGGGGGGGGGCATCCCGAGAGCAGCAAATCCAAGCCAAAACTCCCATCACCCTTCTGAAGAGGGGCAGCCAGTCTGCTCTGGGTCTCCCTCCTGCCGGTGCGATCCTATGTGTGTGTGTGTGTTGGGGAGGGGCATCCTGAGAGCGGCAAATCCAAGCCAAAACCCCCATCACCCTTCTGAAGAGGGGCAGCCAGTCTGCTCTGGGTCTCCCTCCTGCCGGTGCGATCCTATGTGTGTGTGTGTTGGGGAGGAGCATCCTGAGAGCGGCAAATCCAAGCCAAAACCCCCATCACCCTTCTGAAGAGGGGCAGCCAGTCTGCTCTGGGTCTCCCTCCTGCCGGTGCGATCCTATGTGTGTGTGTGTTGGGGAGGAGCATCCTGAGAGCGGCAAATCCAAGCCAAAACCCCCATCACCCTTCTGAAGAGGGGCAGCCAGTCTGCTTTGGGTCTCCCTCCTGCCGGTGCGATGCTGTTAGAGTGGCAACTCCCCTAGCCAATCACCGTTCTTGGGGGAGGAGAAAGGAGACGTCCCGGGGAGCGAAGCAAACATTTCTTCATGGGCATCCGAGCAACAAAATGCTCTTTTACTGGAAAGTACGGCTCAGAAGTGGTTTTTAAACCGGCTTATTTTGCTCAGTGGGGGAAAACACGGCTCTGCAGTGAATAACCAAAATTTGCCTCCGACGCAAAACAGTGTCGAAACAGCACCAAATCTCCATGAAGAATACCCCTTTGTGAAATGCTAGAATACATGTGCATAACACCATACAAAGCTCTTTGAATTACGGTACAATATAAGTGTGCACTCCCATGTGCAGCATCTTGTACGTTTGTAGTCCTCATGATTGTAAGTGAAATGCGTGGGCAAAGCCTTATGACAAGATCTCACAAACTATACAGTTGGGGTACCTGGACCAGGGCACTCTTTTTCATATCAAAAAACAGAATACGTTTATAGGCTTGTCAGGTCCCTCTTTGCCACCGGTGGGAGGTTTTTGAGGCAGAGAGTGGGGTGGGTGGGGTTTGGGGGGGAGGGACTTCAATGCCATAGAGTGCAATTGGCAAAGCGGCCATTTTCTCCAGGTGAACTGATCTCTATCGGCTGGAGATCAGTTGTAATAGCAGCACCCACCCCCTGGACGTTGGCAACCCTATACAAAATAAGCAGGCATGTTGAATTATGCTTAACGGACTCCCTGTTGAATTATGCTTACCTCCCCCATTTAAAAGCTTCCTGGAAATACAAAACTAGCGAATCAGGATGGATAGTCTTCATTTTACATGAAGGAGCATTTGTTCTGCAGTCTGGAGATATCTTTGTGGCTGTGAGAACTAATGAGATAGACAAACACCTCCGGTCACCCTGAATTCCCTTCGGCACACGTGCCCTGGGTTAGGCCTGGCTAACTTGCAAACCACCAAATCAAGCATAGGCCAGCAGCCACATATTATGGCCTGCTAAGTGTTTGACAACATTCCTATTTTTACCATTCCAGCAAACAGTAAAAACATTGAGATTTGCTGAAGTACACCTCATGAGATTGGCGCATCACATGTTGTGGAGACAGTAACGTTTGCAATCTCCATTTCATTAGTCGGGAAATCCTGGTATGCAACTCTTCTCCAGTTGCATACCTTATTTGTCTCATTTTGGTGTACCACACCAGACGCTTCTGATGTCCTATTGATCATGATGCAATATTACACAGTAGTTGTCTGTTAACATATTTAATGATGCACAGTTATAAGTAGTTTACCAGGAAATGTGTTAATTCTCCCCAATGTTAAATCGTTGCCGACAAGTCTTAATTAATCATATTCCCCCCTCCCCCAAGCCACAACACTGGCTTCTACAGATACGAAAATCAAAATGCTGACATGTGAAGTTGCTCACTGTCAGACATAATGATTTCCTGTGCAGTTAGCAATTCTTAATTAACATTCTCCTGCAACTCATAATTTATACTGCCAAATTATCATCTGACATGATGTAACACTTCCAGCTGCAGCCACAATAAATCTTCCAAGCTGCTCCAAACTGCTGCAATCGTTTTATTCCCCAAGTTTCAATGTTACCAATATGGAGTCACTACTAGTGTCAGCAGCAAAGCTAGTCTAGTATCAGTGGTTTTGAGATTATATTTTGGGAGCCACACATAGCACATGAGCCTCTCAAGTGTAGCTGCGAGACAGTTGAAGATACAGAGACAACAGCAGTATAATCTCCCAAAATAGTAGGTACAGGAGAATATCAGTGAGGGCAGAAGGAATAGAGGTCAATCCATTATGAATTGGATGGAAGATGAAAGGGATAATGTGATGAGCAGGATGGGTTGCAGCCCATTCCTGAAGGGGTGGCAGTGGATGCATGGTGGCTGGGAGTTGCAGTGGATGCATGGTGGAGCGCAGTTGCAGCATCTCCGCAGAGGCTTCCCGGCTACCGAAAGTAAAATTAAAACACTCTAAAATGTAAAATGGGGGAAATGCCCCCATAAAAAACAACGAGGCTACGCCACTAAAAAAAGGCGACGTAGCAGCGCTGCAACTTGAGGGGGCATTCTCAGATTCAAAGGGGTTATAATGCTTCCTAAAAACGGCTCCTCCCCCTGGAATTCCCCAGGAATACCTCCCAGGATGTCGGCACGGGGACTTGCACCGCTGGAACTTAGATTGTAGATTTCAAATTTTAGATTTCAGAAGGTTTTTTTTTGCAAACCTAGACCATTTTTCAGGTTTGTAGAAAGCTCTGTCTTGCCTGTTCACAGTTCCTGTGACCGGATTTAAGTATCCTCGGATTTGGCTGACTTCACTATTAGAATATCAGATGCACATTTCTTTTAGGTATATTCTCTCCAAAGCAGGTGCTTAGTCCTCAGCAAAAGCAGCCTCAATTCACAAAACAGCTCTGAAAAAAAAATGTTTCTCCTGTCAGTGCAAGGCTTGGATCTAGAGCAGCAGTTCCATGGGCACAATGATTTCTGCCCACAGTAGGGGGAAAGCATAAGAACATAAGAAGAGTCTTGCTGGATCAGACTAGTGCTTTGATTAGTCCAGCATTCTGCCTC
Organism: Euleptes europaea; assembly: GCF_029931775.1. Lineage (NCBI taxonomy): Eukaryota > Metazoa > Chordata > Lepidosauria > Squamata > Sphaerodactylidae > Euleptes > Euleptes europaea. The sequence continues at coordinate 34,015,258 of NC_079313.1, read as the reverse complement.
ACCATCTACTCTGGCAGTCCAACAACAGGGCCCAGAGGTTGAGGCCTTCAACTTGATGTTGCCCCTTGGCACTGGTATTCAGAGTTTTACTGTCTCTGAACATGGAGGTTCCTTTTAGTCACCCTGGCTTGTAGCCACTGATAGAACTATCCTCCACGATCTGTCTAGCCCTCTTTTAAAGTTGTCTATGCCTATGGCCATCACTGCATCCTCTAGCAGCAAATTCCACATTTTAATCCTCTGCTGTGTAAAGAAGTATTTCCTTTTGTTCATCCTAAATCCACTGCCCATCAGATTTATTTGAGAGAGAGACAAAACATTCTCTTTGTCAACCATTGCTATCTGGTGCATAATTTTATAAACCTCTATTATGTCCCCTTACTCTTCTAAACTGCCAAGTCTCAGACTCTTCAATCTTTCCTCATAGGGAAGGTGTGCCAACTCCCTAGTCATCTTGGAAATCCTTGCACCTGCAGAAATGCTCCTTGGACCCAAGCTGAAGATTACAATGGAATAGAAATAATGCTATCAAAATTAAATGTGTGAAGTTGCATTTGACCTGTTTGGCTGTTGTTCTATCTTAGGTCAGCAAGCCTTTCCTAATCATGCTGCCTGAGAAATATTAGTAATTGGACCTGGCACCTTGCACATGGAAAGTCTGTGTTCTCCCATTGAACTTTGGCCCCTCCCTAAAAAGGAACAGCTGCCTGCCTGCCTCCTGTGAGAATGGGCAATTCTGTGCACATCAGGACACATTCACATACTGAATTTCTAAGGAAAGTTAGATTGCTTTGCTGGCGATTTAATGGAAATCATGAAGAATTTTAAAAACAGATGTCTATGGATTGGGCTATTTTTAAAAAAATCCTACATTGACGCACATGGAGAGAAATATTTTAGTGGCAGACCCATAGTTCTGCAGCTGCTTCCTCTGCCAAATCATGAAAGAGGGAAGAAACATCCTAAGGTTCTTTGAGAATATTATTTAAACCTTCCGATGCAGGCTTGCATTTAGTGATGGCTGTCAGTTTTAGCATTTGTTGTGTAGGATCCAGTAGAAAATCTGACAGTGGGGTTGGAGTAGTTTTTCTGTCTGTAGATCTGATTGGGAGCAGCAGATCAGCTGTGTCTCTGTACCTATGCTCCAATTGTGAACATTGTCCCTTCTTCTAGGTATATCCTCTGAAACAAGTCCTTGGTCTTCTGTTTAAGAGCATTTAAAATCTTTAATATCCTCAACTTTAGTGGAAATATGTAATAATAAGACATCTGAGCTAGAAAGAGTATCAGTGATGCCTCTGAACTTTCAAACAAATGACTGCAACCGACATAAAGGAATAAAAAAATCACCATGTGATGTGATAGCCTCCCCCCTTCCCAACAGATCTACATCTGAATCCGTCTTGATATGGGAGTAAGGCTAAGGACGAATTATAGAGTTGCATGAGGTTATCCATTATAGGTTCATGCATATGTTGGGGCATGATCCCTAATCTTCTACAGTGATGCCTTGCTGCAGGGTCTCACAGAACTGTGCTGAAAGATTTCCATTTGTTTTCCACTTTCTGCAGCTAATAAGACTGTGCATTGTTCAGTCTAATTATTTCTTAATAATAATGGTGGCTAGAGTCAGTAGAGTCCTCAGGTTTTCTTAATATGAAATTGAACATGAATGAATTGGATGTGGGAATAAGTACATTGTTAATAATTGCTCATGCAGGTACTTTAGGAATGAATAAAGCCTCTCCACTTATAATAGACATTGTTGCCAACAGCTGAACAGAACCCTTTATTATTCACAGATCACAGGCTGTTTTTTTAAGCTGTTGTGTGGGAAGAAGCAGGTGAAGGAGCTGTTCTTGCCGGCGATTTGCAAAGAGCTCCTAAGAATATTAGTGAAGCTGAAAGAGGGAGAGGGTGTAATATCATGTCCTTGGGAAAGAAACACAACTAGATAGATGTTCTTCTAGAAATCTGACAGGCAGTACCTCAACATTAATTGTAATTTGGGGGGGGGGGTCTGCATATTTCAGCAGAAACGCTTGTACAAACCAACCCTCTGTATTTTTTTGAGAAGTAAGTAGTAGAAGAAGAGTTGGTTTTTATATGCCGACTTTCTCGACCACTTAAGGAAGAATCAAACCGGCTTACAATCACCTTCCTTTCCCCTCCCCACAACAGACACCCTGTGAGGTAGGTGGAGCTGAGAGAGTGTGACTAGCCCAAGCTCACCCAGCTGGCTTCGTGTGTAGGAGTGCGGAAACCAACCCGGTTCACCAGATTAGAGTCCACCGCTCATGTGGAGGAGTGGGGAATCAAACCTGGTTCTCCAGATTAGAGTCCACCTTCCAAACCACCGCTCTTAACCACTACACCACGCTAGCTATCAACATGGCTTATTCCCAAATTGAACATACAGTAGATACAAACTTATTAACTTTAGATCATCACACAGATCTTATTTGTGCCAATACTGGAATCAGAGTGGGGTGACCTTCTGTTGCAATCTCTGTAAAATTTAATAGATAAGGCCTCACTTTCAGCCTGCCTTACCACTCAGGGCCCGTGAACGCACCGGCAACTTACCCCGCTATTTACACGCGTCCAGTACGAAAGCATCCAAAACGAGTTTAAATTTCTGTTCCCACCGCGCCGCCTTTGTCTCCTGCTTTTGATAAGCCCAGACCGGCACGCTCCCACGCATGCCCAGTCGGCTTCTCCAAGCAAGGTTCAGAACGCCTCTTGGTTCCCTTGAGAGATCTCGGGGGACATCTTGCTGGGATCAGCTCTCTACCGGAAGTCTGTTCTGGCATGTTATTGATGCTCTTTCCGTTTGACAATGACAGTAAGAGCTTGAGGGAGAGGGGATAGAATGAATCAGCAAATGACAATGACAGGCAGGTGTGTTGGCCAGCCAGCAGAGTGCATTGTAATTTTTGCCACAAAAGAGTCCTGTTAAGGCAGGCAACCACGCTGTTGTCCCTTTGAATCATCTCTCCTTCCCTATGCAGGGCCTCCAGGCTTCTGATAATAAAATCCTCCCTTCCTTGTTGTCATGGAGAGTTCCAATCCTTTCCTCCAGGCTCCAAACCTAGGGCTGTTGATTCGGTTCGGGCCGAACCAAAAAAACAGCCGAATTTCCCCTGATTCAGCTGGTTTTCGGTTCGGACGAACCAAACTCAAAAAAGGCGGGAAACAGGGGAGCCGAATTTGCCGACTTCAGGGGTTCAGCGAATAAATTCGGCAGATTGCCCCCCCCCGCGCCTTCACGGGGCTTCCATGAAGGCGCGGGGAGGGGCCCTTTAAACAGACACATCTAGATTTGGCAGTTCTAGTCAGCTCTGACCCTAGAAGCTAAAATGACTAAACTGAGGCTGTCGTATTTTGGTCACGTCATGAGACAAGAGTCACTGGATAAGACAGTCATGCTAGGAAAAGTTGAGGGCAGCAGGAAAAGAGGAAGACCCAACAAGAGATGGATTGACTCAATAAAGGAAGCCACAGCCTTCAATTTTCAAGATCTGAGCAAGGCTGTCAAAGATAGGACATTTTGGAGGACTTTCATTCATAGGGTCGCCATGAGTCGGAAGCGACTTGACGGCACTTAACACACACAGAGAGAGACACAAATCCCTGCTTGGCTTTGAAAACAGTTCACAGCCTCACCAACCCAATTCTTCATCAGTAAACCTGGAAGTATGTAGTGGTGGGAATAAAAAGGTAGCAATGGAAGTGACCAAGACAAAGAATGTAAAAGCTCTCTGCCCACAAAAAGGAACCCAGAAACAAAAAAATTATAATCTATGCTTTGGGGTTCTGCTCCAATTTTGTGCCAGCTCCAAATGAGGCCGTTTGGTACGCATTTGTAGAAGATCAAGAGACAGTTTTAAGGTTCACCCAACACATATGAGGCAGACACCATAATGTGGGTCAGCTGCAGCTATTAGCATATTGCATGGATTGCCATAAACTACTTTTGTTTTAAATGGTAACGTTTGCTCACAGATGGGCTCTGAAATATTTTTATGAAGCTTTAACAGCAGTCAGTTTTCAGTGCACCTGCTCTCTGTGTTTTTCCCAGGAAACTAATTTGTAGCCTTTCCAAAGAAGAATGCACAGATATTACCTCCTTCTTTATTATCGCGGTGGACGCACACAGCAAAATATTTCTCATCATGCCAGCTTCCTTGTTACTACTGCTTGAGAACTGTTGTAATCTGTACCTAAAAACTAGTTCTTATTAGGCACTGATATTTTCCCATTAATAGTCCATCAGAATAAAAATAAAACCAGGATTTACTCTGGAATTAAAAATGAACAATGTTCTGTTTGTTTGGAATACTGTTGAGAGCTTGGCTCTTAGACACTGTATATACTGGTTGGGAACTTTTTTTAAAAAAAAAGAATTTCAGCAGTCCTTAATATCTAAGGGATGGTTTTCCCGATAGCTTAGAATGCATCCTTACAAAAGCAAACATTTCTAAACAGAGAAACAGTTTGAAGGCAGGCTGAATTGGAGAGAGGCAGTGAAGGAGGTATGAGTTGGCTGGAGATGAAGCACCAGGGATTCAGATACAGGAGGTAGCATTTTGTGTCTACTTTCAGTATATTGTAGAAATAGCAGGGAGGTATGGCAGCATGGTATAGCCCTATCTTGTCAGCTCACAGTACCTAAACAGTATTGGTACTGGGGTGGGAGACTGCCAAGGAAGACTCTGTAGTGGAGGGTAATGGCAAACCACCTCTGCTTCTCACTTGCCTTGAAAACCCTTTGCTGGGATCGCCATAAGGTGGTTGAGACTTGATGGCACATATATGTAGAAAAATGAAATATTATCAACACTATTGTCGAAGGCTTTCACGGTCAGAGTTCATTGGTTCTTGTAGGTTATCCGGGCTGTGTAACCGTGGTCTTGGAATTTTCTTTCCTGACGTTTCGCCAGCAACTGTGGCAGGCATCTTCAGAGTAGTAACACTGAAGGACAGTGTCTCTCAGTGTCAAGGGTGTAGAAAGAGTAATATATAGTCAGAAAGGGGTTGGGTTTGAGCTGAGTATTGTCCTGCAAAAGTATTGTCCTGTAAGTATCAAGATAATGTGCTAATGAGGGTATGGTATGTTAATATGGAACCATTGTATCCTGAAGTGATCTGTTAATGTGTGTAATCCAAAACTAATCTGTATGGCTATTGTTGAATGTTGTCTTTGTCTGGAGGTGTTTCAGGGCAGGAAGCCAAGCCTTATTCATTCTTAAACTCTCCTCTTTTCTGTTAAAGTTGTGCTGATGTTTGTGAATTTCAATGGCTTCTCTGTGCAATCTGACAAAATAGTTGGTAGAATTGTCCAGTCTTTCAGTGTCTTGGAATAAGACCCTGTGTCCTGTTTGTGTCAGTCCATGTTCAGCCACTGCTGATTTCTCAGGTTGGCCAAGTCTGCAGTATCTTTCATGTTCTTTTATCCTTGTTTGTATGCTGCGTTTTGTGGTCCCGATGTAAACTTCTCCACAGCTGCAAGGTATACGATATACTCCTGCAGAGGTGAGGGGGTCTCTTTTGTCTTTTGCTGATCGTAGCATTTGTTGTATTTTCTTGGTGGGTTTAAACACTGTTTGTAGGTTATGTTTTTTCAAAAGTTTCTCCATCCTATCAGTGACTCCTTTAATAAATGGCAAGAATACCTTTCCTATGGGAGACTGTTTTTCTTGAGTTTTCTGATTTTTGTTTGGTTCAATGGCCAAATTGAATCATTAGCACATTATCTTGATACTTACAGGACAATACTTTTGCAGGACAATACTCAGCTCAAACCCAACCCCTTTCTGACTATATATTACTCTTTCTACACCCTTGACACTGAGAGACACTGTCCTTCAGTGTTACTACTCTGAAGATGCCTGCCACAGTTGCTGGCGAAACGTCAGGAAAGAAAATTCCAAGACCACGGTTACACAGCCCGGATAACCTACAAGAACCAATTATCAACACTGTAGGTCTCCACTGATCATTTGTTCAAAGGAAACTAAACCATTTACATCAGTGATCCCCATGTGTATCATGGTACCATCTTGCTCCTTCCCCACAGCAAATGTCTAATCCTAGCTTTCTTCTGCCACACTGGAGTAGGATGTGCTTCAGAAGACCCAAGGAGGCATCACCTTTGAGTCTGCAGGGAGCACACGTTTTGAAAATAGCTGCGCCCCTTCATAGGAGGATGCTTAAATTGGAGCCTTTCAGCATTTTGTACCTGCCCTGCTTATGGTAATCATTTTGCACCTTTGTTTCCACAGATATTTCCACCTTCCACATTCTCGCGCCAAATGTTTGGGACACGTTATTCAGAAAACTAGATAAAGCAGTTTTTTGCAAAAAAGATCCAAATCAATGTTGTGCATGATTGTACTCATACCCAATTTCCTTAACTATGAATCTGGTTACCCATTTAAAAGCATAGCCATCTCTCAAAGCAGTAGAATGCACCTCTGAATCTGTTTTACTACATCACATTGACAATGGATTTAAAAACAGCAGTCACTGCTTTATTTAGAGCTCGATGATAATATTCTCAAACATTTTATTTGTTCAAGACACTTACCCACAGTAGCAAATATGAAGGTATTTTTCAAGTCGAAATCATGAATATTTTGGGCTCCAATAGCTGCACCAAAATTTGTTGCCACTGCCAATAAGAGAAGGTTCCCTAACATCTTTTCCATTTTGTGGCACCTTGTTAAATACTGAACATTAACACAAATCAACTGAGAAAAGTTTTATTATTCAAGGACAAGATAACTTGAAAGCTTTCTTTCATGTGCATCAGCAACATTAATGAACTCTGGGAAAAGCTTGCTGCACTACAAAAAGAACAAAATGTTGTTTTGCTTAATACTTTATTTAAAAAAAATATATGCATTGTTCTTCTTGATCTAAATTGTTATTCTTCTTGAGTCTGAATGATAAGAAAATAAATCCAAAGAGGGAGAAATATAAGAGAACTTTAGAACTCCTTCTGCTAGGTTAGTAGAAAAGAATATGTAAACTAAAAACAAGGTTAGAGTAGCTGAAATGGAGATGCACTTAACTACTTAGTTCCTCTTTCTCTTTTTTTGAAATGCTAAAAGGTTCTTCTGAGCTTTCAGAATCTTGACATTCTCTTTTCCTTTTACCAGGAAGGTCATACCTTGAAGCCTAACCCCAAACAATGCTGTGTATATGAATATCATTGTATGAATTATAGACACAGAGAAACACACAGTATCTTATCTGCCTGTTTAAACATATAGGGACAGAATACACAGACATACAAGTATACACATGTACTCTCTGGTATACATTTGTGCATATACACACCACACCCTGTCAGGTCAAAAAGTGTGGGCTCTCAACAAGGCAATCCTTAGATTGCAGGCAACTTTACACTGGAAATTAATTAGACTGAGTTGAAATGTTAAAAGGAAGGTTGAATTTGAAAATCTCAAAGTGTGAAAGTGTGAATGTTTGTAAAGATCAAAATAAAATGCTAAGACCAGTGTGGTGCAGTGAACAGTGTTTCCTACTTAGACTTGGGAGTTCAAATTCTCACTTCATGAAACTCACACTGGGTGAGCATGGGCATCTCTGTTCCTGATCATACTGCAGTAGTCCAGTCTACTCCATGCTTGGCTATAGTTCCAGAGTAGCAGAATACTAGAGCAGTTTTAACTCAGGTTTTACTTATGGCTCTCGCTCTCTGTACAGATTGGTTCTAGGCAAGTTGCCATGATAGACTCTGAAGTCTCACTCTCTTTTATTTCACAGTGGGTAGCCGTGTTAGTCTGTTTGCAGTAGTCAAAAAGGGCAAGAGTCCAGTAGCACCTTAGAGACTAACAAAAATATTTTCTGGTAGGGTATGAGCTTTCGTGAGCCACAGCTCACTTCTTCAGATACAGCTAGAATGTGAATCCATCGGTCTTTAAGTAGAGGAACAGTATGTAAATGTGAATAGCAGGCTTGATGGGATTACCGTATATACTCGCGTATAAGCCGAGTTTTTCAGCCCAAAAAAAGGGCTGAAAAAGACGGCCTCGGCTTATACGCGGGTCAATACGGTAGAGGGGGGAAGGAGGAGGGAGGAGGGAGGGGGGAACTTACCGCCGCCATCTTTTCCAGGCCGGGAGCGGCCTCCAGAGCCCCCCTGCGGCCGCAGGGAGGGCGCTCCGCCGCCCCCGTCGCCTTCTCCCGGCCGGGAGAGGCCTCTAGAGGCCTGCTGCGGCCGCGGGGAGGGCGCTCTGCCGCCCCCGCCGCCTTCTCCCGGCCGGGAGAGGCCTCTAAAGGCCCACTGCGGCTGCGGGGAGGGCGCTCCGCCCCCCCGCCGCCTTCTCCTGGCCGGGAGAGGCCTCTAGAGGCCTGCTGCGGCCGCGGGGAGGGCGCTCTGCCGCCCCCGCCGCCTTCTCCCGGCCGGGAGAGGCCTCTAAAGGCCCGCTGCGGCTGCGGGGAGGGCGCTCCGCCCCCCCGCCGCCTTCTCCCGGCCGGGAGAGGCCTCTAGAGGCCCGCTGCGGCCGCGGGGAGGGCGCTCCGCCCCCCCGCCGCCTTCTCCCGGCCGGGAGAGGCCTCTAGAGGCCTGCTGCGGCCGCGGGGAGGGCGCTCTGCCGCCCCCGCCGCCTTCTCCCGGCCGGGAGAGGCCTCTAAAGGCCCGCTGCGGCCGCGGGGAGGGCACTCCGCCGCCCCTGCCGGATCCACCGCTTCCCGCCGCCAGGAGCCCAGAAGGTAAGTCTTGGGGGGGGAGGGGGTATAAGCCGACCCTCGGCTTATACGCGGGTGCCTAATTTTTCCCCATTTTGGGGGAGAAATTAGGCACCTCGGCTTATACGCGGGTCGGCTTATACACGGGTATATACGGTAGATGTGTTATGCAGAAGAGTCTGTGATGTCCAGGGGAGAGATGGGTGTGGAGAAATCAGCATTGGAAATGGGCCATGAATGCAAGGTCTTTATTCAGCCCAGGTAAATGCATTGACTTTAGTTTGAATATCAACTGTAATTCAGCAGTTTCTCTTTCCAATCTCCCTTTAAAATTCCTTTGTAAGAGAACTGCTACTCTTAAATCTGCAACAGAATGTCCTGGAAGGTTGAAATGTTCACCCACTGGTTTTTGAATATTGTGGTTTCTGATGTCAGACTTATGTCCATTTAATCTTTGTCTAAGAGACTGACCTGTTTGTCCAATGTAGATTGTGGAAGGGCATTGCTGGCATGTGATGGCATAAATCACATTAGAAGATGAGCAGGAATATGAACCTGACATCAGAAGTCTGACATCAGAAACCACAATATTCAAAAACCAGTGGGTGAACATTTCAACCTTCCAGGACAAGCCTGCTATTCACATTTACATACTGTTCCTCTACTTAAAGACCGATGGATTCACATTCTAGCTGTATCTGAAGAAGTGAGCTGTGGCTCACGAAAGCTCATACCCTACCAGAAAATATTTTTGTTAGTCTCTAAGGTGCTACTGGACTCTTGTCTCTTTTATTTGTGATGGTAGTTTCTTCTGAACAATGGCATAATGTTTCCTTGAAAAAGGTCTGCAGTATATTCCTGAATGAATGCTGCATCTGAGCACCCATCCCACAGGGTTAATTTGAGGATAAAATGTAATAATCATATGCATGCTGCTCTCACCTTTACAGAGAATGCAAACAGTGTGGGATAGACAGTGTGGGATTCAAGGCTGTCCATGCCCCTGCTAGGATTGCCAATTTCCAGGTGTTGGCTGGAGATCTCCCACTATTACAACTGATCTCCAGGTGATAGAAATCAGTCCCCATGGAGAAAATAGTTGATTTGGCAAGTGGACTCTGTGGCATTGAAGTCCCTCCCCTCTCCAAACCTTGCCCTCCTCAGACTCCACCCCCAAAATATCCAGGTACTTCCCAACCCAGAGCTGGCAACCCTAGCTCCTGCCCTTAGAAGCTCTGTCATCAGTCATACCCCTGTTCACACCATTTGGGGCTTGCAGAGCCTCAAAACTGGAGAGGGGAGGGTTTTTTTCCTCCTCTCTGCTGGGTCTGTTTTGCACAGCATGAAAACAGCCACTTTTCAGAGTGGAGAACAATTTTGATCTTTTTCAAAGGGCTCCCTGAGCAAAATAAAATAATTGAAGGTGGGTATATTTTGCAGCTGCCACAAAGTTTCTCAAAAGGAATTCCCCTTTTGTCTCATCCCTATTCAATTACAGGCATACAATTAAAAAAAAAAAAAAACCCTGAAGGATGATAATCTGAAGGGTAACCAGGAATTCCACTGAGGCAGTCAGGCTCTGGCCTTGATCAGGCCTCACGGTGCATTAACTTCTGAATCTTTGTTCAGAAGCCTCCTGAAACAGGAGCACAGTAGTTGCAATTCACCTCTGAGAACATACACATTTCATACCCCTTAGCAAATCTGCAGTCCAGTGCATAGTGAATATACATTCAGTTTGGTAGGGATGACTATGTGTAGTTGAAGTTGCTGCAAATTTGAAAGTACCGTTTGAACAATTTCTGAAAAGTTTAGAAACAAGGTAGCACATGGAAGCTTTTCAGTAGCATAATTGTTTCTCTAATTAAATTTTTCTAAATGCATTTGAAAAGCTTGTACCATGCATTAGTGTAGGTGTTAATACAATGAAGTGCTATACTCTTCACTAATACAGAACATACAAGAGTAATTACAAATCACAGTTCTCTGATTTGCCCTGACAGCAACCTAACTTTACCTCTCTCTCTCTTTTTTTTTTTTAGAAAATGTACGGCATGTTAAATAACTTTCCTTATCTCTGGGAAACATTGCTAAAGATGCAGCTGACTGCATTGGTAATCTTTTGGATTTCCATCTGTGAGCTTCTATGCATGGTTTATTTAGTTAATTGATTTTTGCACATTCTTACTGATTTATACTTATTTATCAACTTCGGGAATGCAAATGATGACCGGTGCTTGGAGAGAAAATAAGAAATTCCCATAGTCCCTTGCTCCAAATATACATATAGATTAGTCACAACATTCAGCCTGGAGACCGCTGTGAAAATTTAAAACCCCACTAAATTATTTGTCAGTGACTTGAGAATCCATGACTTCATTGGTTAAAATATGTCCTATGCAGTCAATATTTTTATTTTGAACATTATATCTCAATTTTCCTGTCTTAAATCAAAGCAAATAACCCATAAAGCATAAAGAAAAATATAGGGTTACCAACTTTTAAACTGGTTCCTTTAGTCCGATCTGCAAGCAATTATCAGGTTATGTTATTTAACTTCCTGCCATAAAAAAGCTACCATTGCCCATTTTCACTCCTTAGACCTTTATTAAAAGTACAGGATATCCCCCCTCTCCAACTGGAAACCTAAATATAAAATCATATAACAAGATAATAAAATGATGGGATAGCTGTACCAAAACCACATGTTTAAATGAGATCTTTTAGAAGTTTCCTATTAAAATTGTCTATAATGAAAGACTCTGTCAGACATCTTTGAGGCAGGTGTACAAATGTGGGACATAAACAAGAAATCCACTTTATCTGCACAATCCTGTAAGCTGAATTTACTAGAATTGATTAGCAAGTAAGGCTTCAATCCTGAAGGGGGCTGAAGCTCCTTAGGAGCCTTTGTGACCCCGTGCCACTGTCTGTGCCCCTTCACCACAGCACGAAGTGGCATCTACACTGGCAGAGCAAACACGCTTGTGCCAGGGAGCCACGGAGCTTTGCCGGTCTCTGCCGGCAGTGCAGCCACGCTGGCAGGGAATTCCTGGAAGAGAAAGACAATGCCAGAATGGGGGGCATTCCCAGGGTGTTCCCATGGGTGCAGCTGTCCAGACTGCTTTCAGCGACCCTTGCTGCTACGGCATTGCTACACCACCATTTTTGGTGGCACAACCCCCTTATTTTCTATGGGTTTGGGGTGGTTGTTGTTGTTTTTTTGCCTTTTCTGTTCTTCCCCTTTTAAAATTTTTGTTTTGTACCCCCCTCAGGAATGGACTGTAAGTCTCAGTGCTATCCTTGATGTAATCACATGGATAAAAATCTCACTGGGGCATTTTTCACGGTAGATTTTGCTTGTGTTTTGCCCCGGACTAAAAAAAAACACGATTTAAATGTTTTTTTCATGGCCGCGATTTATCCCTGTCAATCTCGATGTAGTTTTGGTTTTTCATGGGAACAAAGCACGCTGTATTTGACAACGGTTTGGTCTGTCCCTTTTGCAGGAGGCCTCCTCTTCCAACAGGCTCATTGTTTATGCCTGCCCCCAGCTCCGCCCCAACTCCGCCCAGCAGATTACCTTGTGCGGTTCACCAACCCCAGCGCAAAAAACAACCACCAGTCTCTCTGGTCTCCTCCATTTTTCTTTCACCCTCGCTCTGTTCTGCTTTTGGAACAGTCAGATTCCAAATTGGGGGGTGGGGGGGAGGCAGCGCTTTCCTCAAAGCTTCCCTCTATTTTCTATAGGTGTGGAACCCATTACCCTTTAATGATAGACAGGATTGGGGGGCCAGGGAATCCATGTGCCAGAGTACTGTTTAGCTGAAAGTGGGAATGGCGGGGAGGGAGAGGAAAGAAGGCCCCTGGCTTGCGCAGTGGCCATGATCCGGCCACATTGCATCATGAGAGACAGGAGGGTTCCTAGCTTGCGCGCCAGCCCCGATCCAGCCAGTGTGCATGGCGGGGGGGGGGGGAGGAAAGAAGGCCCCTGGATTGCATGCCGGCCATGATCCGGCCACAGTGCATCGAGAGAGAGGAGGGAGATAAGAGCAGGCTCACCACCCCTCTTCAGAAGAGTGATGGGAGGGAGTTTTGCCTTGGGTTTTCCGCTCTCAAGATGCACATTTTTCCCATCCGAATTCTCAAAAATCCCCCTCCCCTCTGGGGTAGAGGGGCCAACAGCCCCTTCCCTTGAACATCCCCCATGGGTCCAGCTGCCCTAGACCGAGCTGCCACCACCACCACCCCCAGCGCGCGAGGAGCACATGGCGTGGCCCCGCCGGTCTCCCCCTGGAGCTGTCCGTCCGACATCCCCCTGGGCTTGGAGGTGTGGGCCCAGCTCCAAGGCCCATCCCGGGTGAGGGGCGGGGAAGGCATGCCGCCTGCCCGCCCGCCAGCCTCCGGGACGGAGGGAGAGAAGTGCCAGGACTCTAGGCAGGCAGGCAGCAAAAGGGGCGGTATTCTTGTCCGAGCGCGAAACTCCCCCAGCCAATCACTGTTCTTGGGGGAGGAGAAAGGAGACATCCCGGGGAGCGAAGCAAACATTTTTTCATGGGCATCCGAGCAACAAAATGCGCTTCTACTAGAAAGTACGGCTCAGAAGTGGTTTGGTTTGCCGTTGACATAACGCGGCTTTTATACCTCTATCAGGGAAAAGCCGGATCTTCAGTGAATAACCAAAATTTGACTCCGACGCAAATCAGCGTCAAAACAGCAGCAAATCTCCGTGAAAAATTCCCCACTGGCTCAAACTGCATTCATTACCCCCAATCAGAGTTTATTCATGCCCTGTTAGGAGTGAATGTGGGTGAGGATAGAGTCCAAAAGTACCCCACTGGTCCTGCTCCCAGCCTTCATTGCAACATGTATACAGAGCCTCGGCACATAGTGTGCATGATTAGTCTCCTGAAAAGTAGAAGTATATGGACCACTCATAGGCTTTGCATAAACAGGACCATTTAACGCTTAGAAGCTGATGATGGGGCCAGTTAAGGCAGGCCCAAACTCACCTTGCCACAGATTCCTTTCTAACTGAATGAGCGTTTAAATAAGGTGTCCATCTTTCCAAACTAAGAATAAATTTAAGAGTTCTTTTTGCAAGTGAACCATAAGAAGAACTTTGGTAGAAGTAAAGTGTTTTATTAAAATTAATGAAAGTTCTTGGGGGAACGGGATTAACAAATATCTACTTCCAAGTAAGCAAGCTTACAATGGTATGCTTTGGTCAATGAACCTGCCAGAGCTAGGGTCCAAAAAATTAGAGATATCCAGTGAGATTTTTTAACTTCCTTCTGGTTTGAGCAAACCATACTGACATATCACATACTGCTTTTGGAACTCCTCAGTTTTTTTAAAAAAAACAGTTTGCTATGTAATCCGCAAATTGAGGAAAATGGAAAGGGAGTTATGAAGTCCTGAGAAAGCTACAATATACAGATAATGGACTGTATTTGGTTTGGTGAATCCCAAGCTATACAGGCTAGGAACAGAGCAGATATCCTTTTTCTGGCTGACTTCATTCAGAGGGTTGCAGTGCACCAGTTGCGGTTTTCCTTTGTGGCTTGGTGACAGAAGGAAGACAGACTCTGCAGTCTCCTCCTGGCGCCACGCTGGAATAACTTATTTCTGTTTCATTAAGGAAAAATGGGAGGAGCCTAAAGAGGCCAGGGTGGCTCCATAAACAGCTTTTTAAAGACTTGAGAAATAAAAAAGACTCATTTAGGAAGTGGAAGGAGGGCCTTATAACCAAAGAGGAATATAAACAAATAACTAGTGCTTGTAGGGAGAGTGTTAGGAAAGCTAAAGCTCAGTATGAGCTTAGGCTAGCGAGAGATGCTAAACACAACAAAAAGGGTACTTTTTCCTATGTACAGAGTAAGAATAAGAACAAGATAAGCCCATTGCTGGGACCGGCAAGTGAAATTGTAACAGGAGATGAAGAGAGGGCAGAACTCCTCAATTCCTACTTTTCCTCAGTCTTTTCTTGTGAGGGAAGTGGTGCTCAACATGGCATAAACAGAACACATGATGAAGGAAAGGATTTGCAGCCTAGGATTGGCATTGAGGTAGTGCACAAACACCTTTAAATGAAACAAAGTCCTCAGGGGCAGATGAGTTGCATCCAACGGTACCTAAAGAAATTGCAGATGTAATTTCTGAGCCTCTGTCCATTATTTTTGAGAAGTCTTGGAGAACAGGTGAGGTGCCAGCAGATTGGAGGCAGACAAATGTCCCCATCTTCAAGAAAGAGAAAAAGGAGGATCCAGGTAACTAGGAGGATTCGACGCATCAGCTTGACTTCTATCCCGGGAAGAGTTTTCAAACAAATCATCAAACAGTCAGTCCTTGAGCATTTAGAAAGGATGGATCTGATTACTAAGAGTCAGCACAGGTTTCTCAAAAACAAGTCATGTCAGACTAATCTTATCTCCTTTTTTGAGAAAGTTACTATCTTGCTGGATCAGGGGAATGCTGTAGACATAGTTTATCTTGATTTCAGTAAGGCTTTTGATAAGGTTCCCCATAATACTCTTGTTGACAAATTGGGAAAATGTGGTTTAGCTCCTTTTACTGTTAGGTGGATCTGTAACTGGTTGACAGATCGCATCCAAAGAGTGCTTGTTAATGGTTCCTTATCCACTTGGAGAAAAGTGACTAGTGGAGTGCCTCAGAGATCTGTCCTGGGGCCTGTGTTGTTCAATATCTTTATAAATGATTTGGATGAAGGAATAGAGGGGATGCTTATTAAATCTGCAGATGATACTAAATTGGGATGGGTAGCAAATACAGTAGAAAACAGAGCCAGGATACAGGATGATCTTGACAGGCTGGAGAATTGGACTAAAACTAATAAAATGCACTTCAACAAAGGAGGCCAGTCCCACCAGAGGGCAAGCACCACAGGACCGCGCCTCACCCCTCCACCGGCGCAGCCTCTCCGTGGCACCGGCAACGGTGTAGAGAGGCCATGCCGGCACAGGTGGGTGTTCAGGGGGCGGGGCGGGGGGAAGAGCCGCTAGTTAGGTGGCCTCCTATCCTGGTCTGGCCAGTTACCCTGCGTGCACGAATCGGCTTAGGAAGAGGCGCCGCTGCGCCTCTTCCCTGCCGACTCCGCACGCCGACTTTTCAGGAATGGGCTGAAAGTGTCATACTCAAGGTGTCTAACAAACCAGAAATAGCTGCAAGGGCCCAAAAAAATCACTAAGTGTCCATGAGAATTGCATTTTTTCCCCCTGACACTTGTTTTACAGCAAATGGAGGCTGGTTGAAAACCTCAGAGAAGAAGTCTTTTAAATTAGTAAAGCTCCTCTTTCGCACAAGTTCATACTGTTTGCAACATGGTGTTCACTGAAGGCTGAATTAATAATGGAATATTAATGTACCCACTTTATTTCTATCCTATTTCTTCTGAAATTACAGTCAGCTAATTACATTATTACTGAATGGGGCTGCAATATCTAATGGAAAGATTCTCATTACAGAAAAAAAAAGCCACAGCACTTAATGTCTTGACTGTAGAATACCTACAGCCATAGCTCTAACCTGCATTGATTGTTCAAAATTAATCATAATCTAAAACAAAATGATGGTAAATGTTTACATGTGATAGAATTTGAAGAAGTGCCACTCAAAAGCCAAGGCAATTCTGTAGAAGCTGCCTCATCTGAGTCCAACCACTGGTCTATTGTGGTCAATATTGTATCCCCCGACTGGCAGTTATTTTCCAAGATCTCATGTACAGGACTGTCATATCACTTAATTCTTTTAGCTGGAGATGCTGGGGATTGAACCCGAGACCTACCGCATGCAAAGCAGATGCTCTGTCATTGAGTCACAGTACCACCCTTTCAAGTCCATTGAGGACAGTTTGGTCCTGACTAGGAATGTTACTAAATTTTGCAGCTCTATTTTGCAGCTCTGACTAGGAATGTTACTAAATTTTGCAGCTCCACTAATAAAAACAAGCCAGGGCATAAAAACAGTATAAAACACACCTTCAACAGCCTAAAATGAAGTGGACAAAAGCATCACCAAGCCATAAGCAGTCCATAAAAGAGATAAAACTCCTCAGTTAAAAGACTAGTTCAAATTCAAATTCAAAAACCTTTATTGGCATAACAAATCGTACAAGGTATTCCAGAATTTGACAAATGATAAAAACATCAATATCGAAATCTGTAGCAATAGACATGAATGAAATTAGGTATGCCGGAGTACAGTGAATATAAGGTATATATAGAAAACGAGTGTCTACAAGTAACCGGAATAGCAGCTATCATATTTTTTGTTTGATTTTTATCATTAGAGCTTGCTTCAAAAACATGGCTACTATTTCTGTAGTTTCTGGATCATACCCGTTCAGTAAAAGTCTAAACAAAGAGTGGGGGGAAGAGTTCCTATCCAAAATTGATGGCATTAAAAATTTAGTACGTAGGTCCGCTAGCATTTCACATTCCAATAAAATATGATAAATGGAGTCTATCTGATTCAAGCCACAGCTATGAATTCTCTTTTCCAAAGGGGTACCACTAAATCTCCCGAATAAAACCGCCAATGGGAAGGCGTTTAGTCTAGCTAGCATAAAGGCCCTGCGGAGGGAAGGATCACTTAGAAAGTAGAAGTAATCCTAGAGGAATCCAAAATTGGCAGAAAGACCCAATTTGGATGAAGAACAAGATAAAGGAGTTGCAGGCAGGATTGTTTGTCTTTCATGGTCAAGTAGTCTTTGCTTAATAACTCAAAAAATGGTTTGGCTGTCCAGCATCAATAAATTGTCTATATCTAATCCCAAGGTTTTCAGTTTGTGTGGGATAAGCGTGAACCACTCTGTATCTGCACCTTCTTTTAATAAAAAGGGAGTAAGACGATTTTCATTTGGAAAAAATGGATCTTAAACCACTATTTAAAAGTTAAGAGCCAAGCTTTGGTCTCTAAAGTCATCATTCCAGTTTCACTAAGGATAGATTGGAATGGGACGCAACTAGGAAGTCCTAGTATTTGGCAAAGGAAGGAAGTCTGTACAGATTCCAAATTTTTATTCAATGTTTCTATCCAGACAGGTATTCCATACAGTAGTTGCGTCAAAATCTTAACTGTAAAAACTTGAATAGCTGCAGGTACGTATTGGTTCCCTTTTAAGTAAAAAAATCGTTTAATCTGTGATGCTGAATATTTAGCTAAATTGATGACATTATTTCTGTGATTTGTCCAAATTAAATTGTAGTTAAAAGTGAGACCAAAATATTTAAAAGTCTTGACCTGCTCTATTGGTACATTGTCGATGGACCATTTTGAAAGATGCCAGCTTTTAGTGAAAACTAAAATTTTGGTTTTTGCATAATTAATTTGTAATTTGTTATGTTTACAATAATCGGCGAACAACTGTAGGTGTCTTAATAAGCCGACCCTTGTAAAAGATAAAATAGTGGCGTCATCGGCGTAAAGTAACAGTGGAATTTTCAGGTTTCCAATCTTAGGGGAATGACCATCAATTGAGTTAAAAATCTTTGGAAGATTGGCTAAAAATAGATTAAAAAGATGCGGGGCTAAAATGCAGACTTGTTTCACTCCTTTTGTGGGGAAAAGACTAGTTAAAAAGCAATGTTTTGGCCTGGTGCTCAAAGGAAATTTAGGTAGGTGGATGATAGGTGAACTTCAAGGGGGACGGCATTCCAAATGTGAGGCACCACCACTGAAAAAGTCCTGTCCCTGGTTGCCACTTGCTTCTCCTCTGAAGGAGAGGCTCAGATAGCAGGTTTGAGAGGAGGATCTTAAACAGCAGACTGGACAATCCTTCAGATTACTGTTTCAGCTTGAAAATGCCCTTTGCAATCTTCCTTCTCTCTCATACTAATTGACACCATGAGTCTTTATTTTCAGGCCATTTACTGTTTCCTCACATCAAATTTTCTCCATCAAATTTACACATTTTTAAAATTTATTTTTGTGTCAATTGTGTATCAGGAGCATAAAAATGGCACAGAAGAAACAAACAGCCCCCCTCCAATGGAGGAAATGAAAATACTGTTAATGACAATATATGAACACAAAAACAAAACAAAAAGATGTTTCTAGATATGAATGAGCCCCCTGTATTGTATGGTTCTTCAAGAAAATATATTGATTGTAGTGTCAGAGGCATTAAGAATTTTTCCTGTATTTGGAAGTAATTTGAATAAACAGTTGTTTTCAGAGTGAAGTCACTGCAGATTTTAAAATGCAAGCTTCACCTAAAACCATGAACTGCACCTTATTGAGATCCACTATGAAAAAAATGTGAAAATTCTTCCTGACTTTACCACACATCCAACCAAGAAAAAATTGCTCAAGTGCCTCTTTAAAATGTATTATGTACAACAACCTTGGCTGCATTCAATGGCGCCTGCATTGACTGGACATCCAGTGTGATACTACAACACCTTGTATGTGATCATTTCCACAACCATTCCATGATGACAGTTCACACAGAACATGATCTTGTATGTGAATTCAGCTATATTCCACATGCCCAGACACTAACTGTGCAATTCTAAACAGAATTATACCTTTCTAACTCCATTGTCAATAGGCTTAGAACAGTGTAACTCTAATAAGAACTGCACCTTTGGTCCCTTGCAAGCCTGATTTTTTTAAAAATAAATAAATAAAATAAAACAGAAAACAAACCTACCTGAAGATGATAGTCATTGGATAGGACTCAATGAAAGTTAAATTAATCCAACTCTGGGCTACTTGCAGGATGTTCCCTCTAGATGCTGATGAGGTCAACATGTCTGTGAAGCAACAAGTAGTAAGGTTTGATAAATGAGTCAATGAACAGGAATCAAAACTGACAACTTGGCAACATTTGTTCTTTATTATCCTTGGGCTAGATCCAAAATTCTGTCAGTGAAGCACTACTAATGAAATTGAATTTTGCCCTCCCTACCTTCTTCTAAGAAGCTTAAATGCTGTTCCTTGGTGGCAGGCCACCCTCAGGAATGATGGAGGGGCAAAGTGGAAGGGGGAAAACATAGAGGGATGGGAATTGGCAAAAAAACACTGTGTCTTCAGCTACTGGAAATACCTCATGGGGGCAGCAAACAGGGTTTTCCTCCAACCCCCTGTCTTGTCTTTTCCTCCCCCCTCCCAACTCTTTTATTGTCTCCCCTACTTGTTCAATTTAGATTGTAAGTTCTCCAGACAAGAAACTGTGTTTGTTGTTGTTGCTGTTGTTTTCCTTCTGTAGCGCTGGAAACTGTCACATTGTATATGCTCAGAGACAACGACAACTGCCAACATACATTTGCAGCTTTTGAATATCCATGGTGTATTTTTAAAAAGTTCAGTTTTTAAAATGCAAATTTGGGATCCAAAAGTCTCACACTGAAGTCTGGAAGATCACAGCAACAAAAATTGGCCCCCAAACATATGTGTGTGAATTTAGATAATTTGCTGACTTCATTATACTGTGAAGTTAATTCGGCAGAGGTCTAATTTTAAGAAACTGATTTAATCTAATTCAGTGCTGTTTCTGAGGTTTTAATAATGTGCTGGATGAATATTGAAAAGAGCAAGTTTCTATGTCTTGTTCTTTGCTCCTAAATATGTTCAGACATGACTGGTGGCATTAAAAGAGCACTTGCTGACACAAATGGTTGCTAGAATTGTTAATGCAATCAGGAGGGACTTGCAGTGGGTGAGGTATGCAAATCCCAGAAGCGCTTCCAAGGGTTTTGCCCTACAGGTATCTATTTTTAAAACAGGTAGAGAATTTATTTTTGTGCTATGAGCTAGCCTAACTTGCAGTTGGTTTTAGGTACATAATAGGGAAAAAAGCTGCATATCTGAGTCAGAAGACACATTCGACATAATTGCCTTTTTATATAACATGTGTGTATGTGACATTTTGCTGACCCAGGGAGCCAAAGCGTCCAGTGCCCTGTGTAAATTAAAACTAAGCTTCTTTGACAAATCTAGCTCATGGGGAAGACTGCTTCTGCCTTGAGGCTCTCCTGGCTTCATCACATTAAATCATCCCATAGCCTGGAAGGAAGCCTCACTGATATTGTGTGGTACTCGTTGGGCTCTATGGCATTTTTCTGTGCATGATGATAACCAGGTCTCAGTAATCAAGATGAAGCTTTTATCCGCTACACAAAGGTAAAACACCATTCCGACAAGTAAGGCAAGAACTTACTAACTGTGGGTTCCTCTGCTTGAACTGCCATTTATTTGCAAATTATAAGCAGCACCTTCAAACACTTGCACACACACACACACAAAAGTACACTTTTTAATCAAATATTTGGAATTGTTCTACTGCAAATATTGTGCACATGTGTGTTCACACACCACTTTCCTCCTTTCTCTAAACTTGACTGCGAGAAGCCAAAATATTGGCTTGGATCCCAAGATGTACAGGAGAAATTGCTCTTCATAGTCAACAATTTTCCTGCCTCCCCCCCCCCTTCTCACTGAAGACTTCCTTAACCCTTGAAAAAGGGGGTCAAAGTGAGGGGCTGAAATAAGGGAAGGAAATGGCACAACTTTCCTTTTCCCTCTTCCAATAGTGCAAGCAACAAGTGCAAATGGAGGGGAAGGTTAGGATCCAGGCCATTAACTCACAAAAGAAGTGCTTTTCTTGGTAGTTTCCATTCTGTACCCTCACCAGTGTGTGTGTGTGTGTGTGTGTGTGAGAGAGAGATACTGTGCTGCTTGTCTGTCTAGTATTTCAGGCTTGCCCATTTTGCCTGCCTGGTTGCCAAAGCTGAGCCTTTTCATCAAATGTTCTAATTTGGATTGTGAATACTTAGTCCCTTCTCACAGTATTGCCCAGAAGGCAAAAAAGGCAAGATCCTCCAAGCAAGAAACTTGTGCAAGAAGGCAGAGCAAGCGAAAAAAGTAGGGGAGGCAGAGGGGAATACCCAAAGAGGCTTACATTGTTCTCTTCTCCTCCATTTCATCCTCACAACAACCCTGTGAGGTAGAAGAAGAAGTTTTTGGTTTTGGTTTTTATATGCCGATTTTTTAGTTTTTATATGCCGATTTTCACTACCACTTAAGGGAAACTCAAACCAGCTTACAATCACCTTCCCTTCCCCTCCCCACAACAGACACCCTGTGAGGTAGGTGGGGCTGAGAGAGCTCTAACAGAGCTGTAATTTGCCCAAGGTCACCCAGCTGGCTTTGTGTGAAACAAATCCAGTTCACCAGATTAGCCTCCGCCGCTCTTGTGGAGGAGTGGGGAATCAAACCCGGTTCTCCAGATCAGACTCCACCGCTCCAAACCTCTGCCCTTAACCACTACACCACGCTGGCTCTCTAGGTTAGGGTGAGAGTATATGACTGGTTCAAGATCTCCCAGTGGGCTTCCATGGCACAGGTCTCCCAGATACTAGTCCAACACTCTTAACCAATACCCCACACTGGCTGTCTATGCTTCCTTTAAGATGGCTGGACAGTATGGCTCCCTGTCAAGTTCTGCCCCAACACTTTTTAGATAAGTGGAAGTAATTGGTAACAACAGCACAGGAATTATGTATGGTACTAGTATAACACCGATGACTTAGGTTGCAAAGGCTATATCCAATTATTGCCAAGATCTAAAAAAAACACACACAAAAAAACCACCCCTCTGTGTAGTTGATTTGTGGCATTATGTAAAGAAACACTTTGCTCTCTTCTGCTCTTTGTCCAAACAAATTGGCACCCTTTTGAATAGTGTGGCATAAATACAGGCCTTTTCCCCTTCATTGACTTTCAAAAGAAGCTATAATGGTTTTTATAGTACAGGCAACATTTAGATAAATACTGTAGCATTAAAAAGAATGGTTTCCTGGGAACTGTTGCATGTTTCTGGGCTCCTAAACTCTAGCTTTCTGTGCTTTTAAACATGCCGTGTAGCTAATCAATAGAGCTCAGTTATTAACCTTATTGGAAAGAAATCCTTGCAAGTGTGCTGGAAACATCTCCCTGCGAGACATTGATGGATCAGGGATCCTGGAGATCGGAGGGCATGGGAGGTATGGCAGTGGGAGCAGGTAGTGTAAGGGAAAGAGTTGGAGATATATGTATGCTCAGACTCTTTCCAACCTGTGTCCCATCCCTAGAAATGATGTTATGGGGAGGAGGAACTAACAGTCTCCGATACTGGTGCTGTGTAATGCCGGGTCTATCGCCCTGACCTGGATGGCCCAGGCTAGCCTGATCTCATCAGATCTCAGAAGCTAAGCAGGGTCAGCCCTGGTTAGTATTTGGATGGGAGACCACCAAGGAATACCAGGGTTGCTGTGCAGAGGAAGGCACTGGCAAACCACCTCTGTTAGTTTCTTGCCATGAAAACCCCCAAAAGGGGTGGCCATAAGTCGGCTGTGACTTGAAGGCACTTTACACACACACATCGCCAATAAGTCTGTGACCCTGCAAGCTATTTTGTAGTGTAGGGAGTGGACCTGGCTTGCGTGACCAAGACCTGGGTGAAAGAGAGTGATACAGTCACCATGAAAGAATTGGCTCCCCAGGTTTCTCTGTTCTGGCTCCCTCAGGTTTCATTGAACTCTCTGTTCAATTGTAGTATCTGAGAATCTGCCAAAAATTGTGGGGGGTTAGACATTATGATTGGCCAAAAAGAAAAGTCTTTGAATAGTTGGAATAGTTAATAATTTTAAATAATCTAGAAAAGAAGGGGTGCTCAGTCCCCAGAAAGAGGTTGCACATTTCATTTTGGCATCACTACATAATTCAAGATGGTCCCTTATTTTTTTTTAAATAAACAAGCAAAAATGCCCTCATAGAGCAAAGTGAAGCTATGCCACCAAAAAAGATGGTGTCACAACGCAGCAGCTTGAGGGGGCGTTCCTGGAGCGAAAGGGGTTTGGAAGCTGACTAATGTCAGCTCCATCCCTTGGAATACCCCAGGAACTCTCCACCCACATTGCTGTGGGATTTCCCTTCTGGGAATTCCTTGCTGGCATAGCTGTGCTGGCGACAGGGGCCAACTCAAAATTTACTGATTTGTTGTTGTTTTTTGCACAGCCCTGTTCTTGGCATTAGCCAGTTGTCAGATGCATTGTGGATATAGTTGAAGCAAAAATCTACACTGGGGTGTGCAAAAAAAACCCCAAATTGATAAACTTCGGGTTTGGGTGTATTGGGCCTGATTTTTTTTCAGTAAACCCAGAATAAGCCAAATACCCATACCAGAAAATGGGTATCCAGCTATATTTCCAGGTTTCCTGAGGGCGGGGGAATCAGGTCCATTATAGTCAATGAAATAGATTTTCAAGGCTTTGGAGGGTGGAGTTTTTTGAGGTGGAATCACCAATTTTGCAATGTAGCTGTAAAAGACTCTCCTTAGACAGACACCAAAGTTTGGTGAACTTTGGGATGTGGGGGTCCAATTTTATGGGCTTGAAAACACCCCCATCCTCTAAGCATTTGTGAACTGAGCTGTCAATCAGTTTTCGAGTTCAGAAGGTCAGCGTTGCCAAGGACTGGTAGAAAGAGCCGATTGGCAGGCTGACGCCTCAAAGTCTGGGGGCTCCCTTGGTATCTGGGGCACACAACATGATGTCCATGCAAATTAGCTTCCACACTGAGGAAAACAGCTTAAATGCAAGAAAAATAAAACATTTCTTTTGGTGGCAAATGACATACTGTGAACAAACCTTTATTATAGTCATCAAAAATCTGATTTCAAGAGATGGTCACAGTGGAGGGAAACAAAGCCACTAGTCCGGGCAACCTTCAGTTTGAGAGCAAGTTTTCAGGGGGGGGGGTAATATTGGAGTCAACTGAAGTCACGACCAAGGCGACTCTTCTGAAGGAGATTGCTCATCCATGCAAATGAGGAGTCTTCTTCAAAAGCCGGATTAGCAGCTGTTGAAGCCAGTTCTTTTTAGTTGGAGGTATATCCCCCCAGACAGGACTGGGTGAGCACCATCTTCTAAAATGACCCTTCTGCTATCCAGATTAATCCACTGAAGGGTGATGGATAGTTTGGTCTGACCAAGTTGGCTTTGATTACATAGCCCCTACCTCAAAAGGGCCCCAACTATAGGGTCCTTAAAAACCAGTCAAAGATTAAAAATGGGAGAAGGCATAGAGCCAAGTATCTGAGCAAAGGCGAATAGCTGAAACCCGAAAAAGCCGAATATCTAGTCGGCATTTTGAGAATTGCCTATTTGGCTTCGGGCAGATTCCCATGTTTTGGTATTTGGCAGAAACCAAACCCAAACATTGCAGAAACGGCTAATTTCTGGTTTATTTTTGGTTCAGATTTACTGATATGCACAGCCCTAATCTACACATGTTATGAAATGTAATTAATTCCTCAAATAAGAAATTGGGGTGAAGGAGAGAATTCAACCAAATACATTTATGGCCAGCATCCAGAAAATGTGGGGGGAATGCATGGGGAGAGCTAGGTGACCTTTGATGGTCAGAAAATACAATCATAATCAAAGCAAAGCCTTGAAATATAAGGCGGGTGACCATGAGGAAACAGTTATTCATAAATGGCCTATGTCTTCCAAACTTCTATTTCTGGGTACCGAAACTCAATTTTCAGATAGTGGCACTAAAATTGGGGAGGGAGAATCAGTTCACATTATTCTATAAAAAACTAAATTCTGGGAGAAATACAAATGCTTATGATTTTAGCAAGTCTCCACAGTCCAGTCACAAACAGGAACACTTAAATTAGTTTTCTTAATATTCAATTCACCTCTAATTAGAAGGCAATACAGAAAAATAAAATGAACTATACTTCTCTCTTTCTTTTTTATGTGCCTCAGAGAGTCTGTATTGTAAGGAAGCTGCTTAAATCCCTACAGGTGTTGCTATAATTTATCCAGTGGCCACTTGGGGCCCTGAGGCAAAATTCAAAGTTTGAATAGCCTGAAGCAAGCTTTGCCACATTCTGTTTCATACTGTTTCTCAGAGAAAGCACAGGGACAGAATCTCACAAATGGCAAAATGGAGTACAAATACATACAAAGGGAAAGCACCAGGCTTTCCATACCTTAATCTTTGAACAAAAGTCCTCAAATTATTTCATCCTTCTCTCTCACTTATCTCCCATGGTTCCTCTAGTCATTCTGTCAATCACCTGTTCCTTTCTTATCCATTTGCCATGCTCCGCACATGCTGTAATCCCCATATATTTCCTGTAATCCACTTCACCCATCCTGCCAGTGTCAGCATAAACTATACTTCTCTAGATAGTGGATAGCCTTTACAAGTCAAGAACTTTGGAATTCTGTTCAAGAAACCCAGTAGGGTTTAGGAGAGCTCTGGAGGAATCTTTGACTTTCAGAGCCCCCCATGTTTTGATACAGTATGAGTCATCTTGAACATGCACCAGAAGAAGCAGGATGTGCTTGCTGCACAAACTGCTTCACTAGGGAGCGCAAGTTTCCTTGGCTCTGTGCAAAGCAAATACAAAGCTAGTTACTCCAGTCCACTGCATGAAGCTTTTTAGATGTTTCATATGAAGTATAGCATCAATCAGGTGGAGAAGTGGGAGAGCGTACTGAGTTAAGCAGACAGTTGTACAATGTGGCCGTCTCTTACTTCTATGATTTCTTTCTTTACCTACATAAATAAAACCTATCATTGATTTTTTTCCCTTGCTTAATTAAGTTATTCTCCTATAATGTGACACTGTATGGCTTTGGAAAGAAACCAAAATAAATGACAAGTATTGTGTATTGTGGGGCACTTTTGTGGAATGTTGCTTTTTAAAAAAGATATGGCTGCATGGTTGTGTTTCATCACAGTGACAAGGGATAGGAACTCAGAAATTGACGAGTCTGGGCTTTGTGAAATGTTATCTAATTGAAAAATATTATGATAGAAGCTATGACAGGACCAGTTTGAAGTAAACAAACAAAATTCCCTGTTTTCAAAATATCATATTCATAACTGAATATATGTTGGTAAAGTATGCGTTCAGAGGATGTCTGCAGTAATAAGCTACAGCTCCACTGTGGATAAATGGAAAGTGTCAGCAGACACAGTAAAGGTTGTAAAACTGATGTAACACTGAATGACAGCTGCTGAGACTTATAAAAATATGGAGGAAAGCTATTATTCACAAAATAATATGAAAAACATGAAATGATGGGCAGTCCTGAAATTGGGTATTTCTTACCCAGCCATTTCTAGGTCACAATCAATGTAAGGTTACTCTTTGATTAACATTTCAGAAGTACTTGTTGCATTTTTAGGTGCCTGACCAAGATTTTTACAGCATATATTTAAAATGTCAAGTGCAAATGCAATACATTGTTGCCCAGGACTAAAGAATTATATGGGCAGAATGTAGGATCTTGATGCAGTTGACACTACACTTATGGGACTTGTTTCTTGATGGCTTGGAAAGTCCTGACAATCTGATTGACTTGGAAATTCCCATTGATTTAAAAGGAATACAGTTTTAAGGGTGAATTCACAACTTATGTGAGCATTACTGGTATCATTTTAAAGATGGAATATATGGACAAAAATTAATTTGATGTCCCTTTTACAGGATTTCTTTTTACCTGTGTCAAATGCTTATACAACAGTAGGAACTAAGATGTAGCATCATTAGCCTATCGTGACTGATCAATCAACAGCATGATGGTACTCTCAAAACAGAGCATGTAGTTGTGCCATTAGTGGAAAAGAAATGGTTTCTTTAAAAGTATTAAAAATCAATGACACTTAGTATGAGACCAGATGCTTAAAATGATTACCTTTCACTGATGATATCTATACCCCCAAATTGATACTTATCTCCGTTTTTAATTTATTTATAGTTTTTCTTCCTTGAAACAGACTCAAGTCAGATCACAGAGATACTTAAAACCAATAGATAACAATAAAACTAAATGTTTAAAAACATAATAATAAAATGCTAATACTAAAACTAACAATAGAAGAGCTTTAGAACAAGGTTAAAAATAGCAAGCTGATTTACAAAAAAAGCACTCCTAAAAAGTTCTGTCTTACATAGTCTAAGACAGGACAGAAGAATGAGGGATTTCCTAACTTCCTTCCATACATAGGAATCTTCTTCTGCACAAATTTTGAGTAAGAAGGGCATTTGGAAGACTGTCACATTGTTCAGTGAGAATCACTTCTGCCTCCCGACCCCCCCCCCCCCAAATTATTTTAGGACCCTGATCAGAGACAATTTAAAAAAACTATATCAAGACTGCAAAAGATGCCATGTACTAAGCTGAACACAAGCCACCAGCCATTTATGGAAACCTACCAGAAGCTGTTTTGGTTACTTGCCTGAAAAAAGAAAAGCTTGTCAAGACTTTAGCAAGTTACTGTACTTTTCTGGTAAACTGCATTTGGGTTGGTGAACAAAAGGAAGGAACATGAATTTAGAAATTATAATGAAAATCCAAATTGAACCTCTCCCTCTTTTAATGTAGTTAATATTCCACATATGATTTTTAAACATTACAACTAATAACCTCTGAACACTTTCTCAAATAGCAGTTGTTACAAGTTGTTGTTTTTTCACACTTTGTGAAATGAGCGAAGACAAAGGGGCATAGTGTTGGGCATTATTTCTGTACACAGTTCTCTTATCATTGTTCTGTCCCCATTGGCCTGGAGAAGGTTTTCTTCAATATTTAAGCAGTGTGGTCCTTTCTGAGTGCTATTTTATTTTTTTAAAACATTTTTATGCCTCCCCTGCACCTGAAGGAGCAAACATTAAAATATTTGAACAATTAAAAAGAACATTTAACATTGTAAAACAATTCAATAAAAACACATAAACAACTCTCTTTTCTATTCCATTATTTGCTGTGATGCAGCTTCTGCCTGCTGCCAGGGGCAAATGTTTTGCTTGACACATTTTGAAGCTAGGTACTGAAAACAGTTGGACAATGAATAAAGGTTACTGGAAGAAAGTTGATTCATTTCAACTGTGGCATTGGAGGAGAGTTTTACGAATACCATGGACCACCAAAAAGACAAATAAGTGGGTTCTAGATCAAATCAAGCCTGAACTCTCCCTAGAAGCGAAAATGACCAAACTGAAGCTACAGTACTTTGGTCATAATATGAGAAAACAAGAATCACTGGAAAAGACAATAAAGCTAGGAAATTTGAAGGCAGCAGGAATAGAGGAAGACCCAACATGAGATGGATTGACTCAGTCAAGGAAGCCGTGGCCCTCAGTTTGCATGATCTGAGCAAGGCTGTTAATGATTGATTTGATTGATTGATTAGATTTATAAGCTGCCCTTTCCTGGACAAGGCCAGGCTCAGAGAGGCTAACACTTCAAAATAATTTAAAACCAAATTCATACTTTACATAAAACTTTTAACAATAAAACCAGGCACCATAATATATCTATACCATTTGTGGGAGAATGGGAGGCATGGACAATATACTGTGAAAATGAATTAAAGCTGGGAAGGCTTAAAGATTATATTCTGATCTAATTCAAATGAGAGAAGTAGAAATATTATTATGGATATTGATTTAGATTAAAATAATTGTAATTAGATTGATATAAGAAATATATTATAATGAATTAGAATTTAAATGCAAAGGGGACAATTAAGTTATCAAATAGATAGAGGAGGGGAGAGGGGAAGTCAATGAAATACTAGCATTAATTAGTTGTATGGTTAAGAAAAATAATGTTTATATCATATAACAATGTTATTGAATGATGCAAATTATTGTGATATAAAAAAACCATTTTTTTTTAAAAAAAAACATAAAATATCTATACCAACATCAGTGAAATAACAGCAGTAATATTTACACCATTTGTGGGATCACAGCAGAGGCAGAGAAAGGAGGGGAAGACCAGCCAGATGGAAACTGTCACAGTCCTCAATCATATGCTTGGTGGAACAGCTCCGTTTAACCGGCCCTGTGGAATTGCTTTAAATCCTGCAGGGTCCTAATCTCACTGGGCATAGGATTCCACCAGGCTGAGACCAGAGCTGAAAAGGCCCTGGCCCTGCTTGAGGACAACCAGATGCTTTTTGGGCTAGAGATCACCAGTAGATTTTCTCCAGCTGAGCGAAGCACTCTTTGGGGGGGGGGCAGTCCCGCAGGTACGACAGTCCCCAAACGTTTAGGGCTTTGAAGGTCAGTACCAAAACCTTAAACCTGATCCAGTGTTCAACCTGGAGCCAGTGCAGCTGGCAGAGCACTGATTGGATGTGTGCCCTCCAAGGGGTCCTCCTAAGGGCTTGTGTCACTACATTCTGGACCAATTGAAGTTTTCGGAGCAGTCTTAAGGGAAGCCCTGCGTAGGACATTTTGGAAGATGTTAATTCATAGGGTCACCATAAGTCAGAAATGACTTGATGGCACTTAACACACTGCAAAACAAGTAGAGGATACAGAGATTCTGGAGTAGACTCAGACTAACATTGCTACAGGCCCAAGGATTTCCTCCCATGGAGCATGATTTTCCTACCTTCCAAGTCTTTGGAAGGAAGGGGGGCTGCTGTAAAGCAGATCAAGACATAAAGGAAAATGTCCCCTCCTTTAATGAAAGACAAGGCCAAACTAGATAAGACTTGAGAGAGCTGTAGAGAGAAAGTTCTGTGAGGGCTCTTCAGCCCCTCTCTGAGAATCAATTGTTGAGATATTGACATTTTATGTAAGTGCATCCATGCCTCATGATTCAAACTCCCCATCCATTCCTCATGATTCAAACTCCCCAACTGCTATTCGCTACATTCACATGTAACTAAGTGATAAATAGGAGGATGATCTATTTTTAAAAACAAAAACGGAATGCGTGGGAAAGTTGAGTTAAAAACTTCTTCTCATGCTGTACATTAGCACATGAAGAAGAGGGAATTAATTGTGGGAGTTTAGCATGGGAGTGTGAGGGGAACAAGAAGTGGCCCCTGAGGCATTTTTTTTAAAATAAACAAGAGTGGAATAAAGTTGCTTTGTGAATCCAGTGTTGGCTGAGGAATTTTGACTATGCTCAGTTAACTGTCTAGGTACAAGATTCCAGTGAAGACCCTTTTATACTGTTAATACCCTTAAACAACCCAAGCAGCTATGAAGTTACAATGCCAACAGAGGGGTAGGGGCTATCCAGTGTCTTGCAAAGAGTGTCACATGTATGATAATAATATGCCCATGAGACAGAAATTGTGAGTGTGTGTTCAATGTGTAGAGCTGCTCTCAGGAAACAGGTTCATTCCCTTGGGGTTCCTGACATGTAGAAGCTGAGAGACAGAGAGGTATGTAGAGAAGACCCTTAGGGGTCACCAGAACCATCCCACTCCTGTGCTTACCTCCTCTTCTGTCATGAAGAGTGTGAATCTGTAGGTTGAAGGGCGTCAAGCTGAGGAGGTGAACAAACATACTGATAACAGTGACATGGTAGACGTTACATACTTGGACTTTCCAAAGACTTTTGACAAGGTATGTCACCAAAGATTCCTGAGTAACCTTACCAGTCATGGGATAAGAGGACTGGTTCTCTCATGGATTAAAAGTTGGTTAAATGGCAGAAATTGGAGAGTATGAATAAATGGACAGTTCTTGCAATGGAGGGAAGTAAGCAGTGGGGTCCCACAAGGATTAGTATTGGTGCTGTTTAATTTGTTCATAAATGATCTGGAACTGGGGCTGAACAGTATAGTAGCTAAGTTTGTAAATGATACCACATTGTTCAGGATGGTGAAAACCAAGGTGGATTCTGAAAGGCTACAGCAGGATCTTTCTAAACTAACAAATGAAGTTCAGTGTGGGTAAGCGTAAGGTGATTAATGTTGGGACATAAAATCCTAATTTAAATATATGCTGATGGGATTTGAATCCCAGACTGAGACTGAAAGAGTTTGGGGGGTTGTTGTGGAAAGCTCAATGCAAATGTGGACCCAGTTTGCGGCAGTGGTGAAGAGTAAACCTTGTGTTAGGAATTATTAGAAAAGTGACTTAAAATACAATGCCCAATATAGCAATGTCCTTGTATAAAGCTATGGTGCAGCCTCATTTTCAATGCTGTCAGGGCATGTTTTACGGCTGCTGCCTCTTTCTCCCAAACGGGCCAGTTTAGCTCAGATTGGGAAACCTTTTTAGAGAAGAACACACAGGGCTGGTGCTGCCCAGTCTCCCCCTGCTGGAGGAGATCCCCCCCATCGCTATGTCCGAGGCGTCGACTTGCACAATGAAAGCCTTTTCACAGTCAGGATGTCTCAAGACGGGCTCAGAGGTAAATAACTTTTTTAATGTATCAAAGGCTAATTGATATTCTGTAGTCCATCTGAGACGAGCGGACTGCTGCGTCGCTGCGCTCCCCTTCCCCTTTGTCTTTAGCAGATTTGTGATCGGTAATGCCACCTGGGCAAAGTTTTTGATGTGGGAACGGTAGAAATTTGCGAACCCTAGAAACTGTTGGAGTTGTTTACGTGTTTTGGGAGGTTCCCATTCAACAACAGCTCATACTTTCTCAGGGTCCATGGCAAGCTCCTGGTGCGAAATTACATAGAAAGTCAATGATTGTCGATGGAACTCACATTTAGACACCTTGGCATACAGTTGATTGTTCCGCAGGCATCTTAACACCTCTTTAACTAGTTTTACATGTTCATCATACGTTTTGGAATAAATCAGAATATCATCCAAATATACAATCACTCCTTTGAAAAGTAACTCATGTAACACCTCATTAATCATTTGCATGAAGACACTAAGGGCCCCACTTAAGCCGAAGGGCATCTCAAGGTAGTCGAACATCCCAAAGCAGCTGAAGAAGGCCATTTTTCATTCGTCCCCAGCTTTAATTCATACACGAAAATAGGCATCAGATCTGAAATTAACAGGAGGGGGTAGGCATTAGTTTGGGTGACAGCATTAAGTTGATGAAAGTCTATGGACAAATGCTGGTCCCCCATTTTCTTTCTCACAAAGAAGGAGGGAGCAGAGCAAGGCGCTGAGGAGGGCCTAATAAATCCACGGGCAAGGTTTGTGTCCAGAAACTCCCATAGGACCGCCTTCTCTTTAGGGCTCATGGGGTAATTTTTCCTTTTGGCAGATTACTTTCCCCTACAATTTTAATGGCACAATCCGTCTTTCGGTGGGGCTGTAACACATTACTTTCCTTCACATCAAACACGTCTGCAAACTGAGCATATTCCCTCAGTAGTTGAGGGGAGCCTCCTTTTTAGGTACTAACAGCGGCACACCCTCGGACTGCCACCTCCTGTTGATGCTGCTCACATTGTGGTTGAGTGAAGGCTATAGTCCTGGCCGCCCAGTCTATGGTGGGGTTGTGCTCCTGCAGCCAATTTACTCCCAACACGATCGGGTACCTAATCCCCGTGGCGATGGTGAAATGAAGCTGTTCCCAATGTGCCCCGACACCCATGGCCACCCGGGCCGTACCTGGATGACTAGCCCTCCCTTAAAGTCACTGCCATCCATTTGTGCAAAGCGGATGGGTTCGGGCAGATTCACTGCCTTTACTTTAAGAGTCTTAAAAGTCTGTTCACTGATCAGGGTTCGGGCACAGCCTGAATCTATTAAGGATTCTACAGTCAATGGAGGTCCCCCCTTGTAGTTTTGTAAAACTATGTCCACACACACGGTGTCTCCTCAGTCCCTTACCATCGCTGGAGCTCCCTGCTCTTGAACCGGCAAGGTCTGCTGCGGAGCCCCAATTACAGCAGACCAGGATTATTTTTTGACGACTGGTTCCAAGACTCCTCCTCACTGGTAGTGCTGGAGGAGCTGTCATGGACATTTGTAATCCGTGGCTCCAGTGAGCCGGAGGGAGACGAGTGCTGCTCCTTCTGACCAGGCCGCTGGAGGTTGAGAGCATTGGGCTTCCCTCACCGTCCTGCTGCTGTGCTCTGATGCCGCTCCTTCCCCTCCTCCTTGCGTGCTCGTAAGGCAGCTGGTGGGTGCTCACGTGGGCCCTCCAGTCAGGTAGGGCAAGTGGCTGAAAAGTGGCCCATCTGTCCGCACAAGAGGCATGCACCACTCTGGAAACGCTTGGTTCTCTCCGCTATTGGGGTTCTCCCCGAGGTCGGGCTACCTCTCCCCAGGACAGCTCGCTCTTGCTGAGGTCTCGACTCCCACGCACTGCATTGCCTTTACAGGGTCAGGAGTTGTCAGTGGTTTTCCACGTCCACCACCAGACGGATCCAGCCCTCGAGGTCTGGAGGGTTCCCCTGCATAAAGGCCCAGTGTAGCAAATCAGGATGAAGCCCCTCACGGAAGTATTGAACCCGGGTGGCTTCACTCCAGTCCAGGATTTTACTTGCAAGCAATTGGAATTCGCTTGCATACTGCATCACTGGCTTACTCCCTTGGTGCAGCTGTAGAAGGGCCATCTTTGCCCGCTCGCCCTGGTGGGGATCCTCAAAGTGCCGCCACAGGGCTAGCATAAAGTCATCAAGACTACGAAGGGCACGGGAGCGTAGTTCATACTGTTGATGTTGAACCATCCAGGCTGCTGCCTCACCCTCCATCAGGGAAGCCATGTATTGCACACAACTTTCTTCCGTAGTGAAAGTAGTCACCTGCTCCCTCATGTACACATCCACTTGGATCAAGAAATAAGACAGTTTATCACTAGTCCCATCAAAAGTTGCCTTCAACTCCCTCCGGGGAGGAGGCGGTGGAGGGATCGGTCCCACCAGGGCTGGCTGTGGAGCCGGTTGTGGGGGGGGGGGCACTGGAGCCGGCTGTGGTAGAACTGGTTGTGCCGGCGGCCCCACTGGCTGTTCAGCTAGAGGAGCACGTCTTAGCTCATCCATCTCCAGCCACATATCCCACATAAAAACCCGCATCATGACAAGCTGTCCTTCCAACTCCCAATTCTGATGCAGAAGGTGTTGGCGCTCGGTGTCCCACTCACGCCACTGCCAATCCCTGGGACCAGGACCCCACAGATCATCGGGAAGTCCCAAAACTGCTGGCCACCGCCGGCGAGCATCCGCCCCCGAAGTCATCCACGACCGGGGGGAATCCAGCCAGGCGCTCCAGTGTAAGTCCGGATGTCCCCTCGGGTCACCCACCGGGCGCTCTTCCACCGGGCGTTTCTCGTCCTTGGGCCGGTCCCCTGTGTCGGGCTCCTTGGGGTCAGGGACCGTATCTGGCACTCCGTTCAAATCACCATCCTCCGCCATGGTAAACCAATGCTGGATCACAAGAGAGGAGAAAGGCGAGAGCTGATGGGATTAGTAGCCTAATGTCAAACTCAGGTGTTTCTCCTTAGCCTCCTGCAAGCAAAACTCATCAGGCAAGGCTCTGAAGCAGTTTAGACTTTATTAGGAGCAAAACTGGACAAAGTCAGAAGCTGGCTGCCTTCGGGCATAGAAGGCTACTAATGAGGAAGCAAGGCAAGGATACAGGGTTAAAATACAGTTCAGACTTTGGAGATGGATAGGGCAAAGTACACAGGCAGCTACAACACATGATAAGCTTTCTCAGGATAGGTAAAGACATAACACATCTATGCAGCTGGGGTGAATGTGGTAAACAGGATAGGCATAACACGCAAATACTGCACACAGGCATGGGAACCAGGAGCACATGACCAGGGCTCTGACTCTGAGCCAAACTCTGGCCTGCTTGGGTCAGGAGCCTGGGAGCAGTAGTGTCAGGCTATAATGCCAGGCTAAGGGCCTGACAGTGTGCAGTTTCTGGTAGCTGTATCTTAACAAGGACATTGTAGAACTGGAAAAAGTATAAAGGAGAGGAACCAAGATGATTAGGAAATTGGAACACCATTCCTAGAGGAAAAGCTGGACAGTCTGGGAATTTTCAGTCTAGAAAAAAGATGGCTCAGAGGAGACATGATAGAGGATTATAAAATTATGCATGGGGTGGAGAAAGTAGATAAAGGGAGCTCCCCACCCCCCGTAACTAGAATTCAGGGGCATCCAATGAAATTGTTGGGAAATAGGTTCACTTCTTTACTCAACAAGTAAGTAAAATGTGGAATTCACTTCTAGTGAAGGAAGTTAGACAAATTTATGGAGAAGAGGTCTATCAATTGCTTCTAGCCATGTTGACTAAAAGGAGCCTCCATATTCAAAGGAAGCAATCTTCTGAATACTACTGCTGGGAAAAAGTAGCATGGGAGGGCCTTGGCCTCTATGCCCTTTTTGCCCTCCAGGACAATTGGCTGGCTGCTGTGTGAAATAGGCTGCTAGATGGACCACTAGTCTGATTCAGTAGTCTCTTCTTAAAGCCTGATCCCATATGCATTTAAAATTCTCTGGCAACTTCAATGAAAACAGTGGTTCAAATGAATCTAATGTGCAAATACTTCCTTTTTCTTTAGTTTCAGTCTCAGTGTGACACTGTTCAAGGTTGAATTGGCTACATGAGCAGTATCATTAAAATAAGTATATGTGAATACAAATGAAAATTCATTAGGACACAAGCAGGTAAAAAGTTCACTTATACAAGCAATGCATGAGAACAAGGTGAAGCATCAATTTAGGCAAAAGCCTAATTATTTGAGCATAAGTAAACTTTCAACCAGCAATGCCACTGATTCAAACCATCTACACTGTTGTATTCAGAGGCAATACACTATCTAGAATAACTTTGGCTAATATGGGTCGTATCAGTAGCTGTTTAATTTACTGCCTAACACTTTCTATCACAGACATTTCAGCTCAAACAATTGATGCTATCAATGCCTCTTTGGGGGGGGGCAAATAATGTCATTCCTGATTTCATTTCTAACCCCTATTATCATACTTTCAAAGGTAAATTGTTGGTGAGTTCAATCACTTGTGTCATGTAATATTCTGCTGTAGCATAATGGGAGAAGAACTGATAATAGATCAAGAAATGGGAGAAAATGTCTGGCAGATAATTACAGTCTCAAATATTTTGCTAGACAACCATCAGGAATGCTAGAAAAATTGATGGTAGATCTGGGAGTTACCCCTGATACATGTTACCAACCTTATCAACTAGTGGTGTGCATTAAAATCATTTTTCTGGATTTGGGTATATTAGGGCTAGAAAATGTTTGGTATTCCTGATATCCCTGAATTCCCATACTGGTATGGTATCCAAATTAGGGTTTTATTTGGGAATCTGAATTGATTTGACTCCATTATAACCTATGGGGAAGTTATCCAGGGGGCTGGGGGTGTTGTTGTTTTTTTAAGTTAGAGGCACCAAATTTGTAGTGGAGCTGCTGATTCCTGTCCACAGAAGAACCCCCAAGTTTCCAAAAGATTGGGTCAGGGGGTCCCATTCTATGGGCCTTCAAAATAAGATTACCCCATCCATCTTCCATTGTTTTTTGGGGGGCAACAACCTTTATTCACTAGGGCAAAAGCAAAAAGTCATGCCTGAGGCAACCACTTGTCAATGTCTCCTATGCCAAGAACCAACACACCTTTTTCACTCCTTACTACACCTTTGGGTTGGGTGGAGTCATATAAACTGGTCTAAATTGGGCCATATTCTAGATTCCAAGAAGCATGGTTGCTGAAGGGTAGAATGTCCTTGCTGCTATTCAAAGTGAACCATTTGAAATGTCAAAAAGGGCAAGAGTCCAGTAGCACCTTAAAGACTAACAAAAATATTTTCTGGTAGGGTATGAGCTTTCGTGAGCCACAGCTCACTTCTTCAGAAATGTGTACAAGATATTCAACAATTCTCTCATACAGTTTCTGTTTATTTCAGCAGAACTTGTTCAAAACAACTTCCCAATACATTATGTTCTTGGTTGCTCAAAGCACTACAAAAGAATTGCCTCTGAAAATCATGGTACCATTTTCCTTGCAATAATCAGCCAGCCAATGAAGGTTCTAGGCAAAGTGTCATTCATGGGACTGAATGTTGCATTTGGAGTGCCTGAAAACTGTATCAAACCTAGAAAATCCTCATTACACTGAGAGAAGGCACGGGCTTAGTTTACACGCTATGGGACCCAAATGCCTACTTACTGCACAATAACGCACACAGAGCAGAGTATACAGAAAAGCCATTAGATGATAACATCAGCTGTTGGACAGGCAGTCTTCATGAGAACATCAGTTTAGTGTTAATTGTTTCCTTAAAATTGGACCCCTAACAGGTCACTCAATAGAAAATAAAAAGGTTTAAACTAACTGTTGTAAAAAAGAAAAGAAAATAATCCTACTGTATTGATCTTTTTTCTGGTACAATTTAAAACTATGGAAGGAAAAAATGGCTCCTTTAACAGCATAGAGACCACAAACGTCACCAACAATGCAATTAGAGACCAAACACTGTACTGTATGACATTTACTATGCCCTTAGGGACTTTCTGAATTGTCTAAGTGCACCTGGTTTATGTAAAGGATCATTGGTTAACCACATGGGCCTAATGATTGCCCTTGCTGATAACCAAACAAGAACTTTACTTATTCCACTTAATTACCCAGACAACAAAATATCAATTTCTTTTACCCTTGGCTTTCCCTATAGTAAATGAATAATTTATGGTGGGGGGGAGAATATTTGTTCTACTGCTGTTGATCATGAGCTAAGTAAATATAAAGAATAGTATTCTTTGGAAGGTTAGTCTAGAGACAATTATGCTGAAAATAACCAATGGATTTTAAGAGAGTTGAGGGTGGTAGATTAGATTCTTTGATGCCCAAACGATTCACACTGAATTTTTTTTTGTTCCATTATTTTTTTCCAAATATATTGAATAAGCAGAGGGCTCTATCAAAGTCTTGACTTTTGTTCATATTGGAAAGGAGGTAGCTAAAAAGCCAGGGCTTGATTCACGCAAAGCAAGATAGTGGACAGAACCAATATACTTGGCCTTTCAAACCTTGTTAAATTCACAATATGACCCCAGGAAAAAAATGCTCATGGAGATAGAGCAAGTGACTTTATTGTAATAGCTGTAAAAATGGCACTCTTTAGCATCAAAGGATACCAATCTGTTTCCTGGTATGGAAAGGGCTAGACATGTTTGGCCCGAAAAAGGCTATGGGGTAATGGACATTTCAAACAACTCCCTCAATCTCCTTTTCATGTTTGACAAAAAGCTCTAGCAAAGCTGTTTAAACACTAGTATTACGTAAACCTTTCTCAGAATGAGTTTGAGCTAACAAAGTATTCTGAGAGTTCTCTTCTAACTTGTAATACTAATGAATGCATGGTAGTGTGCTTTATCACATTTAATTGCCCTTCAAAATTTCATCCATTTTTACCAAGTTTTAAATCCAAAGTAGACATTAGCTATAAGTACAGAAACACTTTCAGTTTTGGGGTGATTGGATCACAATGTTCAGTGTCAGGTTTAGCCGGAGATCTCCTGCTATTACAATTGATCTCCAGCCGATAGAGATCAGTTCACCTGGAGAAAATGGCTACTTCGGCAATTGGACTCTATGGCATTGAAGTCCCTCCCCTCTCCAAACCTCACCCTAACCAGGCTCCACCCCAAAAACCTCCCGCCGGTGGTGAAGAGGAACTTGGCAACCCTACTGATTTGAGCTGATTTCACTTAGTATCAAGCTCTTTTAGTGAACCACTTAGTGTCTTGATCTACAAAAACAATTACACTGTTATTATTAGTAGAGTCACCACTGACTGAACTTCATCTAAATCAAAAATCAAAGTAAACATTTCCTTAAGGCAAGGGGTACCCCACATGTTCATACATTGTCACTGGATATTGCCCAAACAGAAATTAAAAACAAATCTGTGGAGTTTCCTCCTCCAGTGGGATATAAATCAAATATTAAGGGAAACCAGGCAAGTTTTGATAACAACCTTTCTCAAAGAATATTTGCACATTCTTAATTAAAAGGTTTTTTTTAAAAAAAATCATTGTTGAATATTTATTTCAAATAGAGGAGGGGGGAAAGCTAGCTGCATATTAAACTACACAACCAGACAACAGTCTATAGATATGCAGACAAAGAATTATTCAGTGATTAAATTTGCAAATAATTTAGTTCTGTTTACAGACAGTGCACAAACAGAAAGAGAAATTCAATTTGTTGAATAAACGATTCTGGTGAATTATTCACATTGCTGTAATCACAAGTAATAATATTAAGCCAGGAAAAAGAAAAAACTGCACACCGCACGACTTGCAGAAATTTCATTAAGCATATTACAAGTCAGTGAAAAGACAATGAGACTGCTGAAGAATTTACTCACACAGAGCAGATTTAGCAAACTTATTATCAAGAGATCATTACAAACTGCTCATATCAATGTCATGGATACCAACAGTTAGGATATGCTAAGGTTACCTTTCTGGGTTTATAATTTTGTTGTAATGGAATCTGTAGTGTTCTTCCCTTACTTGCAGAAACCTGAACTTATACAATACTTGTTATTTTTTCTGAACCACCTGTTCATACATTTGGAACCACCATTCTCCTAGATTAGGGTTGCTAGTTCTGGGTTGGGAAATTCCTGGAGATTTTTTTGGGATGGAGCCTGAGGAAAGTGGGGTTTGGGGAGGGGAGGGACTTCAATGCCATAGAGTTTAATTGCCAAAGCAGCCATTTTCTCCAGGCGAACTGATCTCTATCGGCTGGGGATCAATTGTAATAGCAGGAGATCTCCAGCTAGTACCTGGAGGTTGGCAACCCTATCCTAAATGCATTATAGAGACAATCAAACAGATCCACAGCCAAGGAAGAATCATCTGGGAACCCATGCCACTCCCTGAAGCAAGGTGCCATTTCTGACTTGTAAAGAGGCAAACATGGTTTTCTTACCAATGTTTCTTTTGTGAATTTTAAAAAAGTAGTAGCCAACCATGCTTTCTTTCTTTATTACTAAAACATTTACACCCTCCCTTTTTCCACGGCATCAACCCAAAGGGAGACTGCAACCAAGAAATCAGAAGGAGATTGAGTCAGGAAAGAGCAGCCATGAAGGAGCTAGAAAAGATTCTTAATTGTAAGGATATGTCACTGGCGACCAAAATCAAGTTAAGTTATACTACAGTATTCTCCATTGCTATGTATGGGTGTGAAAGCTAGACAATGAAGAAAGCTGACAGGAAGAATGTGAAATGTGGTGTTGGAGGAGAGTTTTACGGATACCAAGGACCACCAAAATGACAAATGAGTGGCTTCTAGATCAAATCAAGCCTGAACTTTCTCTCGAAGCTAAAATGACCAAACTGAGGCTATCTTACTTTGGTCACAACATGAGAAGACAAGAGTCACTGGAAAAGACAATCATGCTAGAAAAAGTTGAAGGCAGCAGGAAAAGAGGAAGACACAACATGAGATGGATTGACTCAAAAACGGAAGCAACAGCCCTCAGTTGGCAAGAACCCATGCTATAGAGTGACAGCAACAACAGAAAAGACACTGGCCCTCATAGAGGCCAGGTGGGCCATCCTTGATGAAGGAACAACCAGAAGGTGGCCATCTGAAGACCATAGCCAATACACAGAGACACAGAGAGATGGCCCTTTAGATATGTGCATCCTAGGCTGTGATGTGCTTTGACTAGCACATTGAACTGAACTCAGAAATAAACGGGCAGTCAGTGAAGCTGTTTTAAAATTAGCAAGATGTGTGTCCCTGACGGCCAGGCCCTGACAACCATCAGGCTGTTGCACTCTGAACCAGCTGCAAATTTCCGGGCTGTCTTCAAAAGTATCCCAATGTAGAGCCTGTTACAGGAGGCCAACTGTAATGTTACAAAAGCTTAAATCAGCAAGGCTAGGTCGGCTGAATCTAGGATGGGAGATAGCTGGCAAATTAGATGCAGCTGGCAGAAGAGCTCACCGTCACTGCGAGCGTGATGACATCACTTCCGGGTATAACCCAGAAGTAACAATGGTAGCTCTAGAAATTGCCAGAAACTCTTCTGAGTTGTACCTGGAAGTGACATCATCACACTTCATGATGCTCCCACACCATGTTCCTGCCCCTCAGCCTGGCAACCCTATTGAAAACATGTGTTTGTTTAATTTCCCCCAATATGCTCTAGTTATGCACAAAAAGTTAAAGTCACATGAGAATACGGACAGGGCTGCCCTCTGAAAGGTATATTGGAATGAGCATCTATTCAAAATAACGCCATGCAAATAGTAGAGTACACTGTCACTTGAGTGGCACTCAGATGCACATCTGATTTATGCTCATGAGTTCTGTGCACGTAAACATGTTCTCATATGTGATCTCAGCTGGATCCAGGCATACATTTTTGTATCTGCAAAACTGACAACATGTGAACTGGCTACTCTCCTTTGGAAGATCAGAACCATGAAGATGAGGAGGAGTGGGTACAAGAAAGCACGTGAGAATGGCACTAAGCGGTATGATCAAGAAATATTAAAAAATAAAAAAAAAGAATGATCTTGGTGTAAGGAATCATAACACAGTGCTTTTAGTTTTTTAAATAAAACCCTGTTCCATAAAAAGAGCAATTTTTAAAATATGCTCTTGATTGCAAGCATTACTGAGAATTTTAAGGGTTCAACAAGAACATTTGAGGTTAAAAATGTAGCCAAGGAAGAACTGCCTAACCAGAGTTACTGAAGCACAGCAATTACCTGAATTAAATATATATTAGCATTATTCAAGTTTTGTTTTAAAAAATTAGATTATAATGAGCTGGCTTGCAGTTTATGGAGTTATGCTTTCACTTGGCTGACTGTGAGAAAAGCCAAGCTGCAAGAAGCTCTTCTTTCCCAAAGACCAAATGAACCCAACAAAGTTCAGAGAGAGTGAATTATCTCATACCATCATGCATACTCTTATTGGAATAAAGTAGTTTTAATTTTATGGCAGTAGCTAATACTTACATTATTGCATTTCATTTTCCTTAATGTGAAAAAAGCTCACTGGACCTGAAATCCTTCTAAATCAACACTGTGACACATTTAAACTTTATACACCAGGAACCAGAGGACACTTTCAACACTTACAAAAGATAGCCTCTTTGATGCCACGAGGCCTCACATTTAGTAGTACAAAAAAGATGCAAGAGCCTTCTCATGAATAACCCAATCTTTTCTCCCCAGACTTGCTCTAGCACAACCTGCAGCAACTTCACAAATTACATGGGTTTGCCACTAAGTCTGTATCTGATAGACACAGAGTAAACGTTATCTCTCTTGGCGCACAAAAGGCTGAAATTCTAGAAGTTCCTGGTGTCAAGAGAGAGGATGCCTGTGTTGCAGCCACCCTAATGAACGTAGCCTCCTAAGGCAAAAAACATGAGCCCAAGAAGAACTCCTGCTATTACAACTGATCTCTAGCTGATAGAGATCAGTTCCCCTGGAGAAAATGGCTGTTTTGGCAACTGAAGTCCCTCCCTCCCCAAACCCCACCCTCCTCAGGCTCCGCCCCAAAAATCTCCCGCCAGTGGCAAAAGGGGACCTGGCAACCCTACCCATCCTGCACTGCAAGTGATCTACCTGTTTCCTGCAGCTGTCACCAGCCAATATACTTCTTTATCCCTGAAGTTATTCTTTGGTGATTCAAGGATTAAAATTGTTACACGGTCAAATGTGCAACTGCAAGCTCTGTTTCCTGTTTACATCGACCCCCTTCATACAGACATCATTCCTGGAGAGAATTTCTAGGCCAGTTTTAAAGCATGGACATTAAATCTATTGGCTAATCTTGGCTGCTGAATCATCTGCCCTTGCCTAGTTGGCAATAAACCTGCCAACATTCACAACACTAAGCAGATTTAGGAGAGTGGAGATGACCTTTATTTTGCCAGCACTGACAGAAGCCCTGGACCTTTTTCATTTTGCTATTAATTAGCTATTGATTTATTGCTGGCCAGACTAGTTGTTCCCAGTTGCTTTCTTTAAAAAGGGATCAGATGAATTCTCTTTCAATGCTTCTTCTAAAACTGTAGCAATAACCCTCAGAAACAAATCAGTATCCTGTGAATATCAGAGACAGTGGTCAGATATTACTGATACTCACCTTATGGTAAAGTATTGTTAAATAACTTGAGATAAATTAGTCAAAATCCTGGAAGGCAATGAGCAAACCCACCAATAATTTCTTTTTCTCATGGTTTACAGCACTGAGAACAATAAAGGTGTTTATCTTAGCATTTGTGGATTTTCCCACTTCCCCCTCATGCTGAGGTTCACTGACCCCGCCCTTCACACACATACATACACCCACATTTCGTTTC
Source organism: Euleptes europaea (assembly GCF_029931775.1). NCBI lineage: Eukaryota > Metazoa > Chordata > Lepidosauria > Squamata > Sphaerodactylidae > Euleptes > Euleptes europaea. Next base: position 33,971,466 of record NC_079313.1, on the reverse strand, counting down.
TGGGAGTTTGTGGACCCTCAGAAACAGCACAGAAGGCAAGGTCTGCAGTGGGAGGGAGGGCTATTCAGAAATCACTGCTCTGTCTTCCACAAACAGAAATGCCATTCTATTGGAGGAACTGCATGGCTGGATACAGGCCATTACCCCTGTGTTGAAATATGTGCATTGGCTGCCTATTTGTTTCTGGGTCCAATTCAAGGTACTGTTGCTTACCTTCAAAGCTCTTCAAATGACCTGAGACATACAAATTTGAAGGTTCACATCTCCCTACATGTACCCATCGTGTGTGTGTGTGAAGTGCCGTCAAGTCACAGCCGACTTATGGCGACCCCCTTTGGGGTTTTCTTGGCAAGAGACTAACAGAAGTGGTTTGCCAGTGCCTTCCTCTTGGTAGGCCCAATAGTGCCTGCTTTCATTTGAAGAAGAAGAGTTGGTTGTCATATGCCGACTTTCTCTACCAAGGAAGAATCAAACCGGCTTACAATCACCTTCCCTTCCCCTCCCCACAACAGACACCCTGTGAGGTAGGTGGGGCTGAGAGAGTGTGACTAGCCCAAGGTCACCCAGCTGGCTTCATGTGTAGGAGTGGGGAAACAAACCCAGCTCAGCAGATTAGTGTCCACCGCTGATGTGGAGGAGGGGGGAATCAAACCCGGTTCTACAGATCAAAGTCCACCGCTCCAAACCACCAGTCTTAACCACTACACCACACTGGCTCTCATTTGCTTCCTTTCCAGTTGCTCTGCAACAATCTTCAGGAACAAGTGAGAAATTCTCCTGTCTTCCTGGCCTTTGGAGTGGGTATTTAGGAAAGCATTCAGGGCAGCTTGATTAGAGTTTTAAAGCTAAGGTACATTACAGTGATACATAGAAGTAATGTTAGCAGGCATTAAAATAATAAAGATAGGGCAGAAATCTTAAATCTCCCGCCAGTTGCGAGATGGGACCTGACAACCCTACTCAATGTGCTTACATTATGCAGCTGCAGGGCTTGGCCTGTACTGCTTCCTCGAATCCTCCAGCAAGGTAGGTAGGAGAGAAGCTTCAGGGTTAAATATTAGGGGGTAGTGGTGAAGAATTGGTTCTGTGAGAGGAAGGGTGGAAGGGCAGCTGGATGGGAATCAGCTGTTTGTAGGGTGGAGGGAGGTTGCAGCAGCAGCAGCAGCAGCAGCAGCGTGTGTGTGTGTGTGTGTGTTTCTCCTCTTGTTCCTCTCAGCTTCTTCAACAGTAGCTGCCAAGCCCCATCTATCTTTCATTCCTCTTTAATTTATACCCCACCTTTCTCCCTAATCAGGACCCAAAGTCAATCATTGAAAATCTGGATCAATGCTAAGAATATTTATAATCTGCTTGCCTCATTGAATCTCGGATGATAAACTTGCTTATTGGTAGCCAACAATTTATTATATTTTGGTCTAGTAAAATGTCCAGGTGTGGTAAAATTTAGGATTAATTCTATTTGGTGTTTTTTATAATTGCTTGTTTGTAATGACTTGTTCACAAATGGCATGTTTTTGATACAATCTTAAAATGTTTGGTTGTGTTTTGTAATTGATTGATCAAGAAAAAAATAAAGACATAATGTAGAATGTCATTAAACTTCCTGTAACATGTGGTGGGGAGGTCAATATTTTTTTTTTTATCAAGTGTGTTCTGTAATTTTGTTGAAATCATCAGGCATCCCTGCTAGTAGGCTGGACCAGTTTGCTGGTTTAGAAATTCTGCAGGCCTATCACACAGGGAAATCCAAGCCATACTTCCAATACAGCTAGTACAAATTATTTCCCTGCTCTTAACACCTGACAGAACCTCATTCTGCTATATTCTCCATGCTAGTGATGCCAGGCCTGGTTTGTTGTCTGGTTTGTTGTCTGTCGGTGCCTCAGGTGGTAGCATGATGGGGAGTGAACCCCGCCGCCATGCTGGCATGTTTATAGCACTTCTAGTAAGAATGGAAGTGCCATATGGACACACTACCATTGTACAAAAACTGTATGGTAAAGCCATAGAATTTGTCTAAGTTCTAGAGCACCTAAAAAAGTAACTTCCTTTTTTTTTTTTTACCAGAAGTGATATCGGTGCACCAGTGCAACACCAGTGTACCAGGCCCCATCCCCCAACCCCCCCCCCCCCCCGTGGTTGCTCGCTGCAGCCTGGCAACCCTACAGGCCATGTCTATACACCACAGCTTAATGTACATAGATATCTCACCATGTTCTGTTATTATGATATCAGCATATTTCCGGTTCCTTATCCTAACTCCTGAAAGATGACAACCGGAATATGAGCAGAATTGTGTTTAAGAAAACCCAGACTTGACCAAAACAGAAAACAGCCTGGAATGGCTGCTTTGTCTGTGAAAATAAAAGGAGAACAATCAATCAGTGATGTCACAAGCAGTGATTCATGCTACTGGAGAAAAGACTCCTGGGGCGAAAACGCATGGTCGCTTTATCCTCCTTTAATCCCTGTTTTAACCAGGATCGAATGCACATTAAGAGAAACGCATGTGTTTGATCCTGGCTGAATCCTGGCTGAAACAGGGATTAAAGGAGGATAAAGCGACCATGCGTTTTCACCCCTGGACTCAGATCTGTTCCAGGGAAGAAGAAGAAGAAGAGTTGGTTTTTATAGGCCAATTGTCTCTACTTTTAAAGGAGAATCAAACTGGTTTACAATCTCCTTCCCTTCCTCCCCCCATAACAGACACCTTGTGAGGTAGGTACGGCTGAGAGAGTTTAAAGAGGGTGACAAGCCCAACTGTGACTGGCTGGCTTCATGTGCAGGAGTGGGGAAACCAACCTGGTTCACCAGATTAGAGTCCTCCGCTCATGTGGAGAAGTGGGGAATCAAACCCGGTTCTCCAAATGAGAATCCACTGCTCCTAACCACTACACCATGCTGGAACAAAGAAGGGCAGCGTGTGCTAGTAAAGGCCTGCTGGAATCTATCAGGAAACAGCCAAAGCTGCTGTCTCTTCTCCAGAAGAAAAAGAAAGAAGACATGCTGAATTCTAGTTCTTGTGGGGGCAACAGCTTACAGTACAGCTGCAGTCTCAAAATTCAGTGCAGCCTCTTAGTTCTCTTTAAGAAGGACCACATGGATCTTGGAGGCTATTTGGAAAAGCCTCTGCCGAAATCTCTAGGGGAACCCCATTTAGGATGGCATTTGAGGCAGGGGGAATGTGGTATCTCATTGGATTACACTTTTCTCCTCTCAAGAAGCAAAAAAATGTAAATCAGTAAGTAAATGCCTTTTTTTTTTTTAGATAGTTCAGGTTAAATGGCACCCTGTTGACTTTTTTGCAGCTCTTGCTATTAAGGTTGAAAGATTAGTGAGGTTCCCTCTGTGTGGGGCTAACTGAAGGAAACCGAGGCAGATGGTGACATAAACACTGTTGATCTGTGATAAGATACAAGCTGTAAGTTGTTTAAGGAAGGCCGTACTGTGAATCACATATGGTGGAGCAGCACAAAATAATTGAAGTCCTTAATCAAGGCTGGTCACAAGAGTAACACACAAACTTGAGCACAAAGGTTTTGCTTTTCAGTAAGTGGAGGGGGACAAAATGTTTTCTATGATGAATGGAATGCTGTCATGCCTTCCATATGTTTGGACAGCTTCCTTTCCCCCATCTATCAAGCCAACTCTCTCTGCATTAAATATCTCCTCACAATTTACTACTTTTGCAGTCATTCCTGGACCTTTGTGACCAGGATATGATAAATTATCCTCCCCCCTTCTCACTATTACAGGAGCATCATAAAGTCTTGTGAGCTCCCTCTACCCCCATGCTGTCATCTTCATTAGCATATGATTTAGAGGTAAATACCCATGGTTTTCAATTGTGAAAGCCCAATCATATATATCTGCAGGTATCAATAGATGTCTCAAATACAAATTTATGAATAATTATTGCATATACACACAAAAAAATAAAAAGATAAAGGAAAGCAGTGACAGGTTATAGAGGTGCCGCACAATCAAACTGATTGCCAGACTAGGAAGAATGCATAAAAGTCCAGTCTTTTGACCGATAATTTCTCATTATGCAAAACAACAAGAAGGTGAACACTTTGATGGGGACTAATGATAATCAACAGTTCAGCACCATATGAAATAGCAAGCCGGTCAGCACACTAGCAAGCAATAAACAGCTGATCAGCACTTTCATGGGAAACAAGAAGGAGCAATAACAAGCCATTTAGTCCTTTGATGGAGAACAACAATAAGCAGTAGCCTGGCACCTCTGCAAGAGCAAGTTGGTCAGTATTTTGCATGGGGGATGACAGTTAAAACAAAGTGCACTTATGCATGCAAAATAACCATTAACAAAACTTTGCCCTTGTCAAAACTACACATCCCGTTCTTTTAATTAATCTTTGTCATGCAAAGGGTATATATAAAAAAACTCATAAGAAAAGCTTTAAAAAGAATACTTTCGGATAAAAGCTGGCTTTAAACCTGCCATCTGTTTCCAATGACAAAAAGGGCCTCTCTGTTGTTGTTGGGAGGGAGGGTTTCTGCAGATTTCCATCCTCCCACTGCACATCTCCCCTTCTCCCTGTTGTGCATGAGTGACCACTGATTACCAAAAACAAAACCGGGAGTGGGCCTGCAGTAGGACACGGGAAAGCCCCACACTACAAGCTCTACTCCTGCTCATGTATCTTGTATGTCCTGAAACCTATTATTCCAATTCATAAGAAAATTTGTCTGTTTCTAAGTTTGTCTGTTCAGAATGACTCCATATCAAATAGGTTAATTTAGTAATGAGTGCTTTTTGCCCGGTTTTTGTATATCTATCTAAGATAGGTGGTACCTTTGCCTTCTTCCAATAAGATGTTACATATTTCAGCAATTATACATAAATTCATTAAAAATGTATCACAAGGAATTCTTCTTGAACAATATAACAGAATTCAAGATCATAATGACATGTTTTAATTTTGAATATATAAACTCTGCATACCCCTTTTTAGACTGACAGCAGATACCATATTATAAATTATACATACAATTTAATTTGTCTGGGGCAAGATATCACAAATTGCATTTTCAAAAGAATGTTTTGCTCCAAATTGCCTGATATTAATCTAGGAAGTAATCTAGCCCAATTCAATTTCAGTATCCACTGAATATAGCATGTAAAATATTCCACATCCATCTTCTGTACAAATGTCTCTGATATAACATAACATAACATAACATAACATAACATAACATAACATAACATAACATAACATAACATAACATAACATAACATAACATAACATAACATAACGGCTGTCGATTCGGTTTGTCCTGAACCGAAAAACAGCCGAATTTCCCCCGATTCGGTGGTTTTTAGTTCGGATGGAACCGAACTCAAAAAAGGCTGGAAAACGGGGAGCTGAATTCGGCGAGTTCGGGGTGTTCGGTGAATAAATTCGGCAAATTCGGGGTTTGGCACAGCAGCATAACTGTCAGTAAGCAGCATTCTCCCACAGCCAGTCGGTGGCCAAGCAGCATCTTCTTCTGGCCAGTCGCGATTGAGCATGTGAGCCCAGCTGCTGCGTGGCCCGGGGAGAGAAAGAGAGTATCTGTTTGTGTGAGAGAGAAATCCCCATGGGGGGGTGCATGTGCACAGTCACTCATTTCCGTGGCTGCAGGGGGCGCATTTTTGGGGGTACAGCCCCCAAACTTTCAGCGTAGCTTCAGATGAGGCTTCTTGCAAGACCCCCAAGTTTTGTAAAGATTGGGTCAGGGGGTCCCGAGATATGGGGCCCGAAAGGGGTCCCCCCTTAATGTGCATTTTTTTTCCATTTACAGCACACATTCGAGCCATTCCGTGGCTGCAGGGGGTGCATTTTTTGGGGAACAGCCCCCCAAACTTTCAGCGTAGCTTCAGATGAGCCTTCTTGCAAGAACCCCCAAGTTTTGTAAAGATTGGGTCAGGGGGTCTCGAGATATGGGGCCCGAAAGGGGTCCCCCCTTAATGTGCATTTTTATTCCATTTACAGCACACATTTGAGTCATTCCGTAGCTGCAGGGGGCGCATTTTTGGGGGTGCTGCCCCCAAACATTCAGCATAGCTTCAGATGAGGCTTCTTGCAAGAACCCCCAAGTTTTGTAAAGATGGGATCAGAGGGTCCAGAGATATGGGTTCCCCTTTTTTCCCTTTTAGGAACTTGTTTTTTTTTTTTGCAAGAAGCCTCATCTGAAGCTACGCTGAAAGTTTGGGGGCCCAAAAAATGCGCCCCCTGCAGCCATGGAGTGGCTTGAATGTGTGCTGTAAATGGAATAAAAATGCACATTAAGGGGGGACCCCTTTCGGGCCCCATATCTCGGGACCCCCTGACCCAATCTTTACAAAACTTGGGGGTTCTTGCAAGAAGTCTCACCTGAAGCTACCCTGAAAGTTTGAGACCTCTACCCCCCAAAATGCCCCCCAGAGCCGCGGAAAAGCGCCAATGTGCTTTAAGTGGCTTTATTCGTGTCACTGTGGCCGATTTTGTTTGGGGGGACAACCTCTTCCGGGCCCCATATCTCGGGACCCCCTGACCCAATCTTTACAAAACTTGGGGGTTCTTGCAAGAAGTGTCCCCTCAAGCTACCCTGAAAGTTTGAGATCTCTACCCCAAAAAATGCCCCCCCCGGAGCTGCGGAAAGGCACGAATGTGTTTTTAATGACTTTATTCGGCCGAATTTCCCCCTGAACTCGAACTAGGCGCCGAATTCCACAGATCCGAATCGGGGGAGTTCAGACTTCAGCATATCCCGAATCGAAACGGGCTGAATTCTGCCGAATCCGAACTATACCAATTTTTTTTTCAACAGCTGTACATAACATAACATTCATTTTTGGCAAGGTAGAGGCATCCCATTCTTGGACACACACCTTAATGTGGTGAAAAGGTTTGTGTATCAGTGATGCTGAGAGCAATACCATAAGGAGTTTAGACTCTGTCATGATGATGAACTTCTAGCAGAGTCACACAAAGTAGAATGGTACAGCTGAGACACCGGACTAAGATGCATCCACCCTCTTCATGAATCAATGGCCACATCAGCAGAAGGGAACAGATAGTTCCAGTGGTGATGGTAGCAGAGAAATATTTGAAGGGTAGCTACTGGACAACAGCAGTAGTGAAAGGTGACTCTGAGAGAAAACCTATCATAGACAACAGCAGTGCCATTTCAGCTAACCTTGTGTTCTGGTTCAGGTAGGTACTTGGGGCAAGAGGTAACAGGCGTAGTCCAAACACAGTCCAGGTTTAAAACAGAAGTCCAAGAGTCATAAGAACATAAGAAAATCCCTCCTGGATCAGACCAAGGCCCATCAAGTCCAGCAGTCTGTTCACTCAGTGGCCAACCAGGTGCCTCTAGAAAACCCCCAAACAAGACAGCTGCAGCAGCACCATCCTGCCTGTGTTCCACAGCACCCAAGATAATAGGCATGCTCCTGTGATCCTGGAGAGAATAGGTATGCATCACAACTAGTAGCCATTTTAACTAGTAGCCATGAATACCCTTTTCCTCCATGAACATGTCCACTCCCCTCTTAAAGCCTTCCAAGTTGGCAGCCATCACCACATTTTGGGGCAGGGAGTTCCACAATTTAATTATGTGTTGTGTGAAAAATACTTCCTTTTGTGTGAAAAAATACTCCCCCCCCCCCAATTGTATTCCTATTTTTTTGTATTGTAAGCTGCTTTGGGTCCTCATTGGAAAGAAAAACAAGATGCAAATAATTAGATGTATATATTAAAATAAAATAAACTATGAGAACTCTTTTGTGGGTAATTTACAGTCATTTCAGATTCCATAATAATACCGTTGCAGCCATAAGAACTGGCATGAAGCTTTTCTGGATCAAATGCGTGACTGCTCACCTGGTGTTTAGCAAAAATATGGGTCACTTCTCATATGGATTCCAAGTATTTCTATATGCCGACTGGATACATGTCTGTATGAATATGGACCACTTTCCAAACTGAGCCTAAGTCCAGAAAATATAACCTGAGCATATGGAAGAAAATCTTTCCCCCTCTTCCTCTCACTTCTAGGAGTTGGTAGCTTAATTTCTACACCCAGTACAGACTTTCTCAGTTCCAGGCACTGGCCCACACAACTGTATTAAGGGATGTGTGACTAAGTGGTGAGGCACCACTGCAAGCTTGGAAGGGATTATCAGAATCCAGACAGAGTGAAAACAGAAATATTTATTAAGAGTAATGATACAAATATTTGGGCTGGCAAAGCAGCAAATTCAAGCAGTCAAAATAATATCCATCACTCCTTGTCAATACCCAAAGTCAATACCAAAGAGGCAATAATTCCATGAATTCAAATACTATGCAAATTTCTTCATTCAAGGGGGAAGGCAAGAGACTAAAAAGAGGAAAAAAACAAAAATGCTTCTGATTTGTACAGAAGTCTGAGTACCAAGGCTAAGATCTAAACATCTCAGCAGTGACAGCGAATGGAAAGAACTTGGCAGCTCACAAATGTGGGTGGTTAGGCATCAGTTAAAAGTGCATGTAGGGCAGAACACACTGTGCAGCACACAACATGTCAACTATGGGTCAGATCATCACCCTAGTTTTAGGACAAACAACTAAGCAACAAAAACAGTTTGTGCAATTTCTGGGCTTTGAAAGAGGGGATGGGGGCAAGGTGAGGGCTCAGGAGTGCAGCCTGTTGGGACAAGGGGAAGAAGGGAAAGAGACTTCCAAGTAAGGTAAAAGAGGGAGTTTTCCAGGATAGCAGGATGGGTGTTTGGAGGCAGTCTTGACCTGATCAGAAAAGTGGTGCTTTGGCTGGCAATTCAAATAAGCTACATTAGATCAGAGTAATGGTAATCTAAGGCAAGAAAACCTATGTTTGGGAAATTACAATGTGACATGTTCTGTTTGTGTCTAAAGTCACACTGATTAATCATGAGAGATCCCTCATATGTCATCTGAAGGGAGGGCGAATGTTATCCCAACTTTCAAAAAAGGGAGGAGGGATGACCCAGGAAACTACAGGCCAGTCAGCTTGACCTCTGTCCCAGGAAAGATACTGGAACAGATATTGAAGTGATCAGTCTTCAAGCATCTGAAAGACAACTTCTGATCCAGGGAAGTCAGCACGGATTTGTCCCTAACAGGTCCTTCTAGGCCAACCTTGTTTCCTTCTTTGATTGAGTGACAAACATACTGTTTCGAGGGAATGTGGTCAATTTTGTTTACCTGGATTTCAGTAAAGCTTTTGACAGGGTTCCCCATGATGTTCTGATGGGTAAACTAGAGGACTATCGACTGGACTCTAGGATAGTTGGGTGGATAGGGAAATGGTTGGAGAATTGCACTCAAAGAGCAGTTGTCAATGTCATTTCATCAGAATGGAGAGAGGTGTCCAGTGGGGTGCCACAGGGCATGGATCTGGGCCCGGTACTTTTCAATGTTTCTACAAATGATCTGGATGAAGGTGTGGAGGGACTACTTATTAAATTTGCAGATGACACCATATTGGGAGGAACAGTGAACACACCAGAAGATAGAGGTTGTTTATGCATGGGAGTTTTACCTGAGGTTCGTTGCTCACCAGACCCACACTTTCCTGTTGGGAATCTATGCACCAGCAGTCTCCAAACTCAAATCAAGAAGTATTTGAGTCCTCGCACCTTGAAATTCTGCTTTGTAATTGGCTGTAGTGAGAGAAAAGCCCCCACCAAACCCAATTGCTGCATAAAAAAGCATTCTAAGAACAAAAACAAAAAACGGAACGGTTTAAAGTTAAAAGTCTTTCTGCTGCTCAGAAAGAACTCTGAGGAAACAGGAAGCATTTGAATCCCCACCCCTTGACACTCTGCTTTGTAATTGGCTGTAGTTCTGTCTGTGAGAGAAACCAAGCTTCCGTGTCCCTCACTTTGCCTTATGCATGGGGATTTCACCTGGGCTGATTTCACCTGGGCCGAGCTCAGGGGAGATGGAAGAATCAGGTTAACAGAGGAACAGGAGGTCCCGGGATTTGTGAGGGCTGGCAGCAAGGTCATGTCTAATAGACAGAAAACTCATGCATGACTCAAAGGAACAACCTAGACAGACCAGGGCAAACGTGAAAGTACCCATGCATAAATGATCTGAGATAGAATTCAACAAGATCTGAGTATACTGGAAAAGTGGGTAGATGTGAACAAGATGCAATTCAACAAAGATAAATACCGAGTTCTACATCTGGGTAACAAAAATGAGGGACATGAATACTGGATGGGGGATACATTTCTGGGTAGCAGTGTGTGTGAACAAGATCTTGGGGTAAGGGTGGACCGTGTGTGAAATATGAGCAGCCAGTGTGATGCAGCGACAAAAAAAGCTAATGCAGTCTTGGGGTGTATCAACAGAGGCATAACACCCAAACTGCAAGATGTCATAGTTCTGCAGTATACTGCATTGGTCAGGCTGCACCTGTAGTATTGTGTGCAGTTCTGGAGGCCTCACTTCAAAAAGGATGTAGACAAAATGGAGCGGGTACAGAGGAGAGTGTCAGGGATGATCAGGGGCCTGGAGACTGAGCCCTATGAGGAAAGGCTGAGGGAGTTGGAAATATCTAGTCTGGAGAAGAGGAGGTTGAGGGGGGACATGATTGCTCTCTTTAAGTATTTGAAGGGCTGTCACTTAGAGGAGGGCAGGGAGCTGTTCCTGTGGGCAGCAGAGGGTAGGACTTGCAATCATGGGTTAGGGGTGGGGGATTATCGTAAGAGTTTGACAGTGGAATCAGCCACTTAGGGAGGTGTTGAGCTCCCCCTCACTGGCAGTCTTTAAGCAGAGGCTGGACAAACTTGTCAGGGATGCTCTAGGCTGATCCTGCATTAAGCAGGGGATTGGACTAGATGGCCTATATGATATCTTCCAACTCTATGATTCTGTGATTCTATGAGTCTATTTTTTTGGCAGGTGTACTCTAATAAATGTGATTAGGTTAGGTGCATTTCTACTTCAGCCACAAACTCTCTTCCTTTTGTCTTGAAAATGGGCAGAAATCTATTCACTGACCTTGAAGCGGTCAATTAGATACTTTGAACTAAATCAGACTCTTAGAAAATCTATATGCTTAGAATTGACCCCTTCCTGAGAAGTGGTATGTTATCTTATTCAGACAGTCATGTGCTAAGCAGGACTCAACTACTTTACTCACTTAAAAAGTAAGTCTTTTTATTGATGTACTCCAATGTAATTGTGTATATATATATGTGTGTATATGCAAGTATTACAAAGTCTTAATATTCAGTAACAATGTATAGTAACAATGTATACAGTAAAACAAGCAAGTTCTACATACTATTCAGTTTTAAAATCCAACACTTAAAATATAACAGTCAAATAAGTCTGATTTAGTTCAAAGTATCTAATTCACACTCTAGAATAATATATTTGTAAAGCCATACATACCAACAGCCTTTTCTTGAGACCCTCTGAGAGAGGTCTGAAGTACTAGCCTTTCTGTGCCTGTATTTATACTGTTTCAGTCACCTTATGGATGTGAAACCAATTCTCAATGTATGTGAAACTGATTCTCAATCAAGAGACAGTTTTACTGCACATGCTCAGTAACCTCCTATTCCATTACCTTATTTGGACTTCCACTTCCAGGAGGCTATTTTGCTAAACTATAAACAATCAGTTTTGAGCTTTGTGATCACTCTATATATTCAATTTTAGTATCATTCTCATCTACAGAAAAATACATTTAGTTTGAACCCATTCATTAAGTTCTAGCATATAGCATTCATGTTTAAATCATAAAATACAATTATTGTTTACATTACAACATTACAACATCACATGGGTAGGTGGAGAGCATATCTGCATATGAAGTCATTGGAATCTGACATTCAGTTTCTGCTTTTCAATAGTTATATAAGAAGTAGGAAACCGTTTCTTATTCCAATAGTTATATAAGAAATAGAAAACAGTTTCTCATCTGGGAAAGGTCTTTGGTAAAAATAGAATAGAATGTGTTGCTGGAAAATTACTGAAGCCTCTGACAGAGTAATAGAAGCAGAAGCCTCTTGCAAAAGAATATTCTCCTTCCTTTTAAAAGGAAATTAAACCTCTTTATATGTGTAGCTTGGTTTTACATTGAATATTTTCTGCATATGTACAACATTAATTCCATGTTTATGTGCTCTAATATGTCAAAGCCTGTAACAACCTGATACAAAGAAAGAAATTGTTCCAGATCAAGATGGCCAACGAGGGGAGTAACATTAAGATATAACCCTACTCTCACCCACCAACCCCCATTTGAGGAAAGAAATTATGGTCTGGGGTTGGATAATGAAGGGAGGGCAAAAAAGAGAAAGTTGCATGCCTGGCTTCCTGTGTTCCTAACTAAGGATGAATTATCAGTAGGCAAATGGAAGTTACAATGTGTGTGTGTGTGTGTGTGTGTGTGTGTGTTAAGTGCCATCAAGTCGCTTCTGACTCATGGCAATCCTATGAATCAATGTCCTCCAAAACATCCTATCCTTAACATTCTTGCTCAGGTCTTGCAAATTGAGAGTCAATCCATCTGTTGATGGGTCTTCCTCTTTTCCTGCTGCCTTCAACTTTTCCTAGCATGATTGTCTTTTCCAGTGACTCTTGTCAGCGCTGCCCTGGCAGCAACCAGGGACCAACTTCCGGGCCTGCATGCCAGTGCTGGGGCCACTCACGCCGGGGTGCGCCTTCCTGGCGCCGGCATTGTGGGCCCCTGAGCCGGCGGAGGCCTTTTTTGGCCTCCTAAGGGCTTTGGGCACGCCCGCCGGCATGCCTCAGGAATGGGCTGTAAAACAACTTTACGTCACAAATTCTACCTGGGGGTGGGGGGAGCCCTAGAGTTACTAACAAAATGGGACTGTCTTGACAACAAATAAGTCTCAACAGGAGCAAGAACTTACCACAAGTGCTATAACCTTAAATCACATTCTTCTTCAGTTGCGCAAAATATCAACATGACTTCACTGCAGTCACAAACCATAACAAATCTGTTATAAAATTGCTTCACTTGTTAAGTTTTTCTCATCTTTCCAGAGGTTTTAATTTAAATGCTACAGATATTTGAGAGAAGATAACAGTAATTTGTGCTACTTTGACTTTTTAGCATTCTGTGATCTGAATCATTTAATTCACAGCTGCTGTAACCTGGGAGGAAGAGGTGGAACAGTCCACCAGTGGAAATTTGTGCAAGCTTAATGCTTGCAGTGGTAAAACATAATGATGTCTTTCTTCCTATAGTGCAATGAATTACAATCTTTATGCATTTTTCCTCCTTTTTGACAAAGAGTATAATGGAAAAGGGAAGTGGTACAAATCAAATCTAATTGGTGTGGTGGAAAGTATGTCAAAAAGGAAAATTAGCGATGAAGTTAAACTCTTAGCATATTAACTTCTTGCTGCTTGTGGTTCTGCTCAAAGGCCAATTTTTCCCCATGTGAATATAGCACTCCCTTCATGCTCCCTCCCCAAATATGTAATTGACACTGTAAGAAGCTGGCAGCGCCTACCTTCTGTTAAGACCCACACAAGTAGTCTGGTTCTAACAAAGGCAATTGCACAAATGATTCAAATGTGCTGAATGGGAGAATCAAGCAATGGGAATAATTCACTTAGATGTCCTCCTCTGCCATGAGGTCTACAAGTGGACAAGAAAGGCAAGAGATCCACCAGTGGTTGGGACCGTGGAAATTTCACTACATAAATAAGAAAGGAACTTAGTCTGTTCCGACAAGGCTGGAAGCAGACTGACAGTTTAAACCGTTCTGAGGTGCCTCTAGGCCCTCCCTAGAAATAGCTGCTGGGCATTAAAAGGGTCCTGCTGGATTCCATCAGTATGCACTCCCATAAAGATGAAATGCTTCTGGTTGCTTTCAAGCTCAGTGGGAACATGGAGAAGTATGCTTTCTGTTAGGTTGTTGATAGTTACGAGGACTCAGACAAAGGATGAGTGAAGGGCTACCTCCCCAGGAACAGAGGCTGAAGGTATCTCAGTCTATTAGGATACCTCCTGTACCTTTGTGGGATTCTTAAGCTGGGTAGATATCTCCTGAGGTATTTCCAGGTTACTCCCCACCACACACACACACACACACACACACACTCCTTTTTGGCATATTCACAGTCAGATAGAGAGGGGTTGGAATCCTGGGCCATAAAAACAACCCTTTTGTTTTTACATGGAGAATACCATAGCTGGATTTCAATGCTATAGTTAGGGTTTTTTGTTCTGTGTTCAGAACTAGTTCCCAATTCTATGCCCCTCTCCTTCCCCATAACTAGTACTTAGATGTGTTAAAAGTGATCAAGGGTCTGCTGCTAAAGTTCTCGCTGCTCAGATAAACTATCCCAGCTCTGAATCTGGCTGCTGCTTGTATGTTATTTATATATTTAGAACAATTCAATGTCACTTCTCTAGGAAACCTGCTCGAGGGGACTTATAAAGTAAAGTGTAATGAAAACATAAATTGTAGAGTTTACTAACAATTAAAACCCCAGAATTAAAAACCAAACCCGCATTAAAAATCCAGCCACAGCAGCAAAATGGCAGAAAACAGCTTTAAAAGAGGGTCTCAGACTGTTCTCTGACTGTAAAAAAACATTGCAAAATATCAACCTTATAATTAGGGCTGTCAAAAAAAAAATTCGGTACAGTTCGGATTCGGCCGAATTTGGCCCTTGTGGGTTCGGTACGTGCCGAAGTCCGAACTCCCCCACTTCGGATCGTTCAATTCGGAATTCAAAGTTCAGAAAAAAAATTCGGCCGAATAAAGCCATTAAAAACACAATCGCTCCTTTCCGTGGCTCTGGGGGGGGGCATTTTTGGGCTTAGAGGTCCCATACTTTCAGCAGAGCTTCAAAGGACGTATATTGAAAGACTCCCCAAGTTTTGTAAAGATTGGGTCAGGGGGGGCTGAGATATGGGCCCTGAAAGGGGTCCCCCCACCCTTAATGTGCATCTCTCAGCAGAGCTTGCCGCCCACGCACAAAGCTCCCAGCCCCGACAAACAGCTGATGAGAGCAAGGGCAGGGCAGGTGCTAAGAACTTTGCAAAGCAACACAACTGAAAAGCAACACCTTTGCAAACATGCAAAGGGCGGGGCAGGTGTGAAGAATTTTGCAAAACAATACAACTGCAAAGCAACACAAGCACGCAATGCAACACCTTTGCAACAGTGCAAAGCAACACCTGACACCTGGGAGTTTGCATACCATGGAAAGGGACAGAGGCAGCTAGCTATGCATAATGAGCAGGAGGGGGTGGAATTTCTCCTTTTGCATTGGACTTGGGACCAGGCAGATGCATTCTTTAAGTCACCATTTGAAAACCAGTTTTGAGCAAGCATCAAAATAACCTAACTGATCTTATGAATGAGGAAAAACCTGAAGAATAAAAATGAAGCCCCCCCCTCAAACCAGGGAGAGAGAGACTGGAGGGGGAACACACACCCCAGGCAGAACCGGCAAAAGCCCCCTTTGGCTTCCCCCCCACCCACAGAAACTGCTCCCTCCCCCCACACACACACAGACTCTGCTTCCCCCCACACACACACAGAAAAGAAAAATTATAGATTAAAGCCCCCAAAGGAGTCTTACTGTGGCTGTCTTCTGTTCCAGCAGGAGGGGCTGGGAGGCTGGGTAATCCAATATGATTCCATTTGTATCCAATATAAGATCCATATGTATGCATCTCTCGAGGGTGATCCATTCATCCCAATAGGGAAAAGGGGAAAGCCCATATCTCGGGGGCCCCTGACCCAATGTTTACAAAACTTGGGTGGTCTCTTAAAAAGCCTTGTCTGAAGCTCCGCTGAAAGTTTGGGGTCGGCACACCCAAAAATGCGCCCCCTGCAGCCACGGAAAGAGAAAAGGGGGGGGAGCCGATATTTCAGCCCCCACTGAACCCATCTTTACAAAACTTGGGTGGTCTCTTAAGAGGGATTGTCTGAAGCTATGATAAAAGTTTGGGGGCTGCACCCCCAAAAAAGCGCCCCCTGCAGCCATGAAAATGGAAAAGGGGGGAGAGGAAAAAGGGGTGGAGCCCATATCTCGGGACCCCCTGACCCAATGTTTACAAAACTTGGGGGTATCTTAAGAAGCCTTGTCTGATGCTCCGCTGAAAGTTTGGGGTCGGCACACCCAAAAATGCGCCCTCTGCAGCCATGGAAAGAAAAAGGGGGGAGCCCATATCTCGGGACCCCCTGACCCAATGTTTACAAAACTTGGGTGGTCTCTTAAGAAAACTTGTCTGAATATCCCCTGAAAGTTTGGGGTCTGTACCCCAAAAAATGCACCCCCTGCAGCCACGGAAAGGAGCGAATGTGCACAAGCACCCCCTCACACACACATGAGGATTTCCCTCTCTCTATCTCTTTCCCCGGCCGGCCGCACATCAGCTGATTCCTCCAGTACTCAATCCTGACTGATTGGCCAGAAGAAGACCCAGCTTGGCCACCGATTGGCTGGGGGAGGAGAATGCTGCTTACTGAAGGTTATGCTGCTTACTGACGGCCCCGAATTGGCCGAATTTATTCGCTAACTCCCGAACTCGCTGAATTCGCCCCCCCGGTTGCCCGCCAGTTTTGAGTTCGGTTCCTCCCGAACTAAAAACCGCCGAATCAAGGGAAATTCGGCTGATTTTCAGTTCGGGCCGAACCGAATTGACAGCCCTACTTTTAATTGAGCCTCTAAAAACGAAAGGTTTTGGCCTAGCAGCTAAAGAAAGTGGGGCTGGTGCTAGGTGAACATCAAAGAGGACGGCATTCCACAGGTGAGGCATCACCACTGAAAAAGCTCTGCCTCTAATTGCCATCCACTTCACCTTTGAAGGTGGGGGCACAAGAAGAGGATCTTGATATAAGAAGAGGATTTTGGCTGGAAGACTGTACTGTACAGGAGGAGGTGGATCCGCTGTCGTGGTTTGTGCTGTTGACATGACTAGACTCTTAGAAAGGACCACTTCCTGAGAAGTGATATGTTATCTTATTCAGCCAGTCACCTATTAAGCAGGAATCAACGTTTCTTACCTAACGTAAGCTTTTTCTTGAGATGCGCCAATAAATTTATGAAAAGTGGATATCATTAATAAAAACACATTTATTTACATCATATAATATATGCTTGTAGGTACAAAATCTTAAAATATTATATGAGGTTAGACATCATTCGTCTGTGTTTCTGTTGCAAGCAATCATTCACAATCTCTGTGTAAAGTGTGTAAAGTGCAGTCAAGTCGCAGCCGACTTATGGGGGGTTTTGGGGGGGTTTTCAAGGCAAGAGACTAACAGAGGTGGTTTGCCAGTGCCTTCCTCTGCCCAGCAACCCTGGTATTCTTTGGTGGTCTCCCATCTAAATACTAACCAGGACCGACCCTGCTTAGCTTCTGAGATCTGAGGAGATCAGGCTAGCCTGGGCCATCCAGGTTAGGGCCTCTATAAAAGAGCATCTTGTCTTAATACTATAATGGTATTTCAGTTTGAGGATATATTTCAGTTACAGAAATCTTGTAAAATATGGTTAGTGCAATGCACATTCATTCAACATATAAAGTTACATAAATCCTGTCAAAATATGGTTATTACTTTGGAAAAAGACTTGATTAGAAGTATCTTAACTTAACATTCAAAACTTCATAATATTTCAGTACAGAAGACACACTATACCTTGCTGTGTCATCTGTAAACCTTTAAGAATCTAAGTTATATGAGATTAGATGAAGTTGTCCCAAAGCATATACACTTTCTATGCCTGGACTAAGTCTTGAAACCTTAAAGACTTCTTTCAGTACTCTTAGCCTCTGAAAAGACCTCTGATCATCATTAAGATAAGGGATATCTATATGCATGCTATACATGTTTCTTTCAGTATCAGACAGCAATGCAAAGCTTATGTAAAAGCCAATCAATACTATGTGTTAGCTTTAAGCTGTTTCAATTGTCCTTTGTAGGACTCTTTTATGAAGTCTCTCTGGCTGTGCCAATCTTAGAGAGTTCTGTGTGTGAACCTGTGGTTCAATATAATCTGTGTATGCGCTGTGTATTGTGTCAGCATTGTGCATATATCACAGAGATTCTCCTTTCTCATCAGGAACATCTCTGGCTTCTGCTCTGAGGAGGTTCAGAATGTCCTCTGTTAATTAGAGGAACTAATCTGACTCTATCCCAGAGATCTATTTTTTAGTCCTATATTCAGGAGGTTTTTCAATCTTCATGCTTGCAAGCATTGAGAAGCCAAACAGGTAGCTAGATCTTTGTGAAACTCCATTAATCCTTATTAGGGTCAATGGGCTTTCAGTGTTCCAAATATGGAAAGATCACTACACTTAGATTCCCATTCAAAGGATAGGAATTCTAAGGGCCTCTATCCTCTCTCAGGAATAGAGCATCCTCTTAGAATTCACTTCAGATATCCAGCCTCAATGAGTACTGGATATACTGAAATGGATCTTCTTCAAAAGGAGTTTCCAGCCCCACAAGAAGACTGTAAATATTAGAAGGCATGTTGAAATGCTGCACATTCCAAGACACCTTTGAGAGCTTCTGTCCACGCAAGGATCAGAGTCTCATGTCTTTTACCTCTCATGCAAAAGAGGGAGAAATGTTATGTCAGAACAGCTGCAGTCTGCCCATCAATAACACTCTGAAGATCTGGCTGTCTTGCCCTGCCTTATATCAGTGTTATCAACACATATGCAGTATGTGTTGTTGCCCCTGCATTGTGGGTTGTTGCCCCTCTGATGTGGGTTGTTGCCCCTCCAACAGTGGGTTATTACTCCACTGTTGAAATGTGTATTACAAGTACACCATTATATTAGCCAAGGTAAGCACTTTGTACTCTGGTTCCTGTCTTTTCTCCCTCCTAGGAGGAGACAGTTGCTTCAACACTTTACCGGGAATTTCCCTGAGCTGCAAGGATAACATTACGTTGATACTGTCTTATCTATTCCTCTGGCAATATTCCCAGAGAGTGAAGTATTCTTCCACAGAAAGACCTGGACTATAATTCGATTTGGTTTATAGACAGGCTTCTAAACATTTCTCCTTTAGTCATTTGAGATCATTATAGGGTTGCTAAGGGGTTTCTATGGCATTTCAATGGCAAAATCATCAGAAGCCGTAACACCCCGTACCCTGGTCCCAAGCAATTTATGGCCTTGAAGGTAAGAGCCAGCACTTAGTATGGTGCCCAGAAACAGACTGGCAGCTTGGGTCTTTCAGCCCAAGGGAGTTAAGATCCAACCCTGACAATCACCTAGCTGCTGCATTTTGGACCAGCTGAGACTTCCAGAACAGCACATTACAGTAATCTAACTTTGATGTGATGGAGCATGGATCACCATGGTCAGATTATATATCTCCTCTCTCATCAGAAGTATCTAATGACTGGACGTGCTTCACAGTGTTAAACTGAAATCGCTGACTACCTGTGCTAGATACCTGCTAAAGTTATTCCATGTAATAACTGTGCTGTCAGTGTTAGCTTTTGCTAAATTTATGCTCCTTCCTGTTATCAAGCCTTTATAAATAATATGACTGTTAGAGCAGCTTTCTTTTTAAAGATTTTCCTTCAGTTTATTGAGAACCAAACTTCAGCTGATGAAGATTATCAAAACGGGATTACATCCGGATTCCTGTTCTCACTACTGCAAATATTTTCATATTAATGTATATATTTTCTTACTACTGACAATAGTTTTGTTAATTGTTTGCCATTTAGCTTGTGACCACATTTTGCAATTCCTGTAGATGTTTTACATCTGTTTGTTACTTGTTTAATCTGTGGAGTAAATAATTGTTAGTGTGTTTTTTATCATGATGTATTGTGATTCAGGACATATAAATGGCTTAAAACAACATGAAGCAGCTGAAAATAATGCTCATAACAGTTCTCAGGCAAAACACAGTCCATATAAACAGCTTTAAAAGTTTCAGCTCCCAATTAACATCTTGGATAAAAAGAAGAGATTTAGCCAAGTAGCTAAATGGCAGTAAGGTAGGCAACAGCTGAGCCTCAAGAAGGAGGGTATTCCAAAAAGCAACGTGCTGCTGCTGAGAAAGTCCAGTCTCTGGTTGCCACCCACTTCACCTCTGCACGTGTGTTGGGGGTAGTGTTGCCAGGTTGCTTGCCATCAGCCGGCTCAGGAGCAGCGACTGCATGCACACAACTGCATGCAACACAATCACATCACTTCCAGTTTACACCCGGACGCGCCGCATCACGACAGGCTGCTTTACCACTCAACCCCCCAAAATACTAACGTTTTGGGGGTTAGAGTGGTAAAGCAGCCCACCGTGGTGCAGCGCTTCCAGGTGTAAGCCAAAAAGGACGTAATCATGCTGTGTGCAGCCATGTGAGCGCGATCCCCGCCCCAGCTGTGCACCAAAAACCTTCCACCGGAGGAGAGGAGGGACCTGTTAACCCTAGTGGTGGGGACAAACAGCAAGGCTTGGGAAGAAATTCACATGAACACATGAAGCTGCCTTATACTGAATCAGACCTCGGTCCATCAAAATCAGTATTGTCTATTCTTATTGTCAGTATTCATAACTTGGCCTTAGGACGCATTTTTCAGATTGACCTTTTATACTAGAGTAATAGGCCCACTGCAGGCCTCACAGAAAGGTCCCCAAATTAGAGGAAGAGCAATGGCACAGGAAAATATCCTCGACAGTGAATTTCCCTTTCCTAGCCCCTCCCTTTCACCCTTCCAAACTTGCCAGGCCTGCTCATAATACTGGCCATATGGAGTAATTTGTCAGGTTTTAAACTAGGGCAAAATAATTAGGAGTGGAAAAGCATTCAAGATCATTTGAGCTTGCAGTGTGATAGATATCAGATTTTACTGCTGCCATGGGGGCCTTCATTTTCATTTCTGTCAGCCAGTAATGAAAGTCTTGTCTAATTTTATAGCCTCTTGATTGCTTGCTTTCAGTCGTCTCAGCTGATATGACTGCAGTGGGAAGAGGATGGGCAACAATAGTTATTGATAAGAAAAATTCAAAGGTTATACCATAATGCAGGAGGACAGGATATTTTAGAGAATGGTTTCCTGTCAAGAAACAAGCTTGATAGCCTGACTCATTGCCATTCCAATGCATCAGTGAGTATATTTAGGGAATGGTTCCTATGCGGAGGGAGAGCATTTGTGGAGTATCTCGAGTGGGCTACCATTTCTGGGCTCAGCTGAAATACACAGATGAAACAATAGTGAGGGACTGAGGAACACTATGCTATACTGAGAGAAACAAGATAGGCCTCCCCTGAACAACTGGGAAACTTGGACTAAAGAGTAATGGTATAAAACCAACTGGACTATAATTTTTGAACACTGGATGTTACTCCATCAAAAAAAAAAAAAAGGTATTCCCAAACTTGGTACTGGGAGAAACAAAATAATTAAAGCGCTCTTGTGAACCCACAGAGGAAGCTGACTAGGGCTGCCAACCTACAGGTGGTGGATGGAGATTACAACCAATCTCCAGGCGGCAGAGATCAATTCACCTGGAGAAAATGGCCGGTTTGGAAAATGAACACTTTGGCATTATACCACATTGAAATTCCTCCCCTCCCCAAACCCCACCGTCTTTATGCCCCACCCTCACAATATCCAGGTATTTCCCAACCTGGACCTGGCAAGCCTAAAGCTGACTGTTTCATCTCTGCCTCATTCCCTGCTGCTGACTCTCCTTCCCTCCAGCCAGCTTCTGTCAGGAATCGGTAATTCTGTTGTTGAAATAGGGTGGCCAACGGCCCAGTTATGGTGGGCAATTGCTCGCAAATTAATGGGGCTGTCCACTACCTCTCAGAGGAGGCACACCCAGAACAGTGATTCAAACACAAACACAAGGGGTGGACTCCTCTAATTCTTATTCCTGAGAATGCAAAATCTAAAAGGAGCACCTGCTCATGTATGAACCTGTCTACTAAGTAAGGTTAGCTACAAAAGTCCTCTGTTCTTATACCCTTGGAGTTAAGAGGGGTAGTGGACACAGGCATGGACTTTTCTGTGGAGGTACCTTTCCTATGCAATGCCCTCCATTCAGCGGTTAGCCTAGCAGCAAGCTTGTTAAGCAATACACACAAGGTGAAAACACGATTCTTCACATTTGGTTCTTGTCCCCTCTCTGCTGATAGTTATTGCTATTTATTTTCTGGTGCCAAGTAGTTTGTCTCTATTTTTATCTGTGAATGTTTCTATGATGCAAGATGTTGTTTCATTTGCTTCTATATTTATTGAGAGGCTGTGTTACTTTGCTGCTGCTAAATTGTTTTATTGATGAGCTGATTTTATCTGTAAATGGCTTAATTGTTATTATGCTAGTTTTAGATTTATTGTGTTCTGATTTATTTGACTGTGTTGTGAACTGCTGTTGGCTTTATTTATTTCTTTTAATGGAGAGCATGATCTACAAGCATCTTAAATAAATATAGAAAAAACAAACCTTTTGATGTGAGAATGAAGCATGTCTCCAGATTTCATTCAGAAAATAGCATGCTGCACCTGTCAGGTTTAAGACAGCCAGTGTGGTGTAGTGGTTAAGAGCAGTGGATTCTAATCTGGTGAACGAGGTTTGTTTCCCCACTCCTCCACATGAAGCCTGCTGCGTGACCTTGGGCTAGTCACAGTTCGCTCAGAACTATCTCAGCCCCAACTACCTCAAACGGAGTCTGTTGTGGGGAGGAGAAGGGAAGGCAATTGTAAGCTGCTTTGAGACTTCTTAAAGGTAGAGAAAAGCGGGATATAAAAACCAACTCTTCTTCTTCCTCCTCTTCCTCTTCTTCTTCCTCCTCCTCTTACACCACCACCACCAAATGGGATTCTGTAGGGTTATTAGGAAAGACAGCCTGTGTGCTCCTGACTTGAAGCCTTGCAGAAGTCATCTGCTCCTGACTTGAAGCCTTGCTTTGGAGGATACACCGTGGGATTTTCTCAGTCAAGTGAACTACATGGCATGATTGCAGTGGCCATGATTCCTTTCCTTTTTGTCCACCTATCTGTAGTTGCAGGAAAAGATCTGAATGCCCAAATGTGGAGCTCACAAAAGTGTAGTAGTTACAGGACACAACTAAGACCTTTACAGAAGATTTTGATGTGTTTTCCAATGTTCCTCCCCTTGTTGTGTTCTGTATGGGTGGAGAGAGAGTGATGTCAGAGAGGTGTGTGGTCATCACCATGTGATGTGGGCTGATGTGGGGCATCAATGGCATGCTGCTTCATGATTGGTGGGTGTTGTTGGTGTTGCTGTGGGTTCCAGTATAGTTGTTATGCTCTTGGCTTTTTGAGGACTTTTTAAAATTTTTAAGAATTTTAAAAATTCTTTTCTCTGCAAAGACAGCACAGAACATGCCAGTCCAAGGTTTAGGATTGAGCTGCCAAATAGATAACCCAGTTTTAGAATAAATGGCTTTTCCCTGTATTGCTTCTTTTAAAGTTTTGTTTACATTAAGCCAGTCGTTTGGGTTCTCTGCTTTTTACTATTGGGTTTGGAGATTTATTTGTATTATGTATTCATATTGTACAGTTTTTAATATAAGTTTATAAAACAATGCATGTCATTTATGCCTGTATTATAATATATAATACTGACCCATGGGGTGACATCACATCCCGACTTTTACTAGGCAGACTTTATTTACGGGGTGGTTTGCCAGCGCCTTCCCCAGTCATCTTCCCTTTACCCCCAGCAAGCTGGGCACTAATTTTACCGACCTTGGAAGTATGGAAGGCTGAGTCACCCTTGAGCCAGCTACCTGAAACTTAGTAATGTGCAAAAAACATTGATGTGCATACATTTTAAAGGGAGAAATTCAGTACAAGGAAAGAGAAAATGGCACAAAAAGGAAGAACCATGGGTTCAAACTGACATAGTTTTATGATTTTATGCCATTGTTTTTATGATTTAATTGTATTATTTTACTTCGTGAGCTACATCTGGAGAGCCAGTGTATAAAGTTTCTAAATAAATATGTACACCACACAAGGGAGAAGCAAAAAATCGAAATGGAGAATGTCAGATTGAAACAGCAGGGATGAAAAAAATAGGAAACTTTCTTATCATGGGCTCACAGTTGATGACACTTTGAAAGGAAAGGAGCAAAGAAAAGAGTCCAGGAATATTGGGAGGTAGCTAGCCTCTACAATCTCAGCTGGCCTCCATGATGACAATGGCTACCTAGGGGGGAGGGCATGAGGGGATGTTGGAGTGATGTCTGGCTATACTGTACCATCATTTGATATCCTCAGCATCATCAGTGCCTGGAGAGGGTAAGGGTTTTCTCAGCTATAAACACGTACAGGCACAATGCATGGTGGCTTGCTTCTTGGCACTCTTCCATCACATCTATCATAAACCAATAGTCATACTATAATTTTATCTAATGGGTGCCTGGATTTCCTAATCTGCTCTGGAATACCAGAGCAAATGAATGGAACTGTAGGTTACCAAAATACTAATGCTTATATCACAATGCTCATAAAATCAATGATGTGGTCCTACCTAGAGTATTCTGGGGAGTTATTTTCATCACATCTCAAAAAGTCTAAAAGTACATATTTTGGGAGCAGAGAGCCCTATATGTTTTTCTTTGTAAGCTACCATACACATTAATAGCACTGTACTGAAAAACAATAAAGGGCTGTTTCACATGCTACATTTCCGCTCGTTATATTGCCGTGTAACATCGGGTGTTGTTCTGCATCTGTCTGGCTTCACCCCAGGGTTAGTTCAGGCTCTCTTCATGCTTCTCCTGGGTTTCCCCCAAGCGCTCAAACAGCAGCCTTTCCATTTAAAGTGTTAGCAAATCCCCTTGACCCTCTGTGCACAATTCTTTTTCTGAATTTGTTCTCTCAAAAAATCCAGCCCCCCTGCTTTGCACAATGAGACTCCACACCCCCTACCATCCCTCCTGTTTCCTCCCCCTCCACCCCCCATTGTGTGTGTGTGTGTGAAGTGCTGTCAAGTCACTGCCAACTTACCCCAGCAAGGGGCTTTCAAGGCAAGTGGTTAAGCAGAGGTGGTTTGCCAGTGCCTTCCACTGCAGAGGCTTCCTTGTAGGTCTCCTTTCTAAGTACTCACCCTGC
This sequence comes from Euleptes europaea, assembly GCF_029931775.1. Classification (NCBI taxonomy): domain Eukaryota; kingdom Metazoa; phylum Chordata; class Lepidosauria; order Squamata; family Sphaerodactylidae; genus Euleptes; species Euleptes europaea. The sequence continues at coordinate 33,946,383 of NC_079313.1, read as the reverse complement.
TTGGCTTCTGAGATCTGATGTGATTGGGCTATACCATGCTGCCTCCCCTCCCCTTACCCCTACATTTCTCCCCACTATTTTTTGGGAGGAGCTACACAAAGCTCTTGTGACAGCAGGATACAAAACATTAATAATCAGATGTTCAGTTAAGCTTGAGTAGTTTTTTCCCCAAGCGAAGCAACATTATTAGCAGGAGTGCCCCCCGTAAATCATACCTCCCTTCTCATTAGTGTCCCTGCATATAAAATGATCCTTTCTTTTTTATTTTCAAGGAAATAAACACAAACTCTCCCTCCCCCCTTAATGCTTATACAGGAAAGCCACACACAAAACACCAAATTGGCATTTAAATCCTCACCAGTATCACTCTTAATTTAATGATAGGGTACAGTTTATCTAGTGTACCTGCACAAACCAACAAAAATAGGTTGGCTTTTTGACAATGATGACGACATTGGTAATGTCTTTGGTGACATGCACCAATGAAAATTTGCACCAGTGTGTCTGCACATGTGCAGAATGGGAAAAAATTGGGTGCAATGCAGGACTGATATTGAGAAACAACAGAAGTATGTAGCATTCGCCACAAAGCTGATCTTTAAGCGTGCCGATCGAACTCAGCAGCATGCAGAACAGGCCACAGAGAAGAACAGTGACTTTTAGCAGTGTGGAATGGCCCATCTCAGAGGAAGGGTCATTGACATTGCTTGAAATGCTTCAGGTTGTCATGGCTGGGTCACAACACAATTGCCCAGGTGGGAGGTATAGGGGACAAATAAATATTGTGTTCCCCATTGCATCAAGTAATTGGTCTTCATGGACTCTTGTTGACTTCTGCTTTCTGTTGGGTCAACTGGTGGCAACATTATCTTAATTTTTCTACCTTCTGCTGACCTGGTGTACAATGCCGGCTAAGCTAGAGCCCTTTCTGCACAATTATCTGATGTGCTAAGGGATTGCTTTGTTTATGCCGCACATTTCTAAGATCATATTAGGTTGTGGCCTAGGTCAAATGGACCCAAGTTACTAATTCCTCAAAGCTTACTCCAGGACATTTATTTTAAGAAACAGATAGTTTAAAGAACATAAGATATAACATTATGTGTGGACTGGGAAAATTGAATATTAAAGCTGTTTGTCTTCATCACACCACAGAACTAGAAACCCTTCTTCTATCATGGAAATGGGCACACAAGTTTGACATGGCTCCTCTGAATAGTTACCTGTGAATTTTTGGAGATAAAAGGGAGCTTCTGTGCATGTTCTCACTGTTTATTGCAGTTTTAATGTGCCTCCCCCTAACTATCCACCTTCCCTCAATGATCCCAGCCTACGAGGCATCATTAAATAAATGCCATGCTGCCACAATGCCATAGAGCAAATTAAATATTGTTGGCTATTTGGTCTCCATTACAAAGCCAAAACAAAGTGAAAGCAGGAAGTATTATTTTGAGTATGTGCTGGCGAGGAAGCTGCACTGCAAACATTTTTGCCTAACCCATAGGCCTCCGCTAGAAAAAACAACACGGGAATATTTGAAAATGTTTGTGAAACATGAGCTCTTCATTTTGGTTTAGTTCTGTCCACTGATTTCTATGGTATCTCAAGCATACGAGAAATTGGGAACACCATGGATGGAGTTTATTTTATTTTTTTTAATTTATAGCCCGCCCTCATTCCCAGCCAAGGCCGGGCTCAGGGTGGGTAACAACCTTTAAGACACATAAAACCATAATTTAAAACATCATATTAAACCATAAACCAGGTGGAACTGAGAAACTCCACACTTCAACAACTGTATACAATTGCAATGCATAATCATGTACACACATGTACATGAATGTATATGGGTGGAAAAGAATATAATGTATATGGGTGGAAAAGAATATAAGTGTGCAGGCACACAATGCATGTTGTTCATGGTGGTTAGAAAGAGTGGGTACAGGTCCATTCTTTCACCCCTTCCCACCACTGTGAAGTAACATTAATCTTTGCTGGAAATGGTTAATTGTTATTGATGGAGTATGAATGAATTTGCCATTTATAAAGCCATATAGACTTTTAATAGTCACTGTTATGTGTTAAGTATGCATTGTCGATAGAACCTGCTAGCTGTGGGAAGTGCTTCTTAAAGTGAACTTCATACAATGGCAGTTTTGTGTGCACCAGCCCTTACGTGCTACCTCTTCTAGGAGTTCTTTACTACTATGGGTGCATTGTTGCTTCATTAAAATCAATGGGACGGTTCTGCCATTGCAAGATGGCTCCTTCATTATATATCTGTGATGTCATTTCCTGTCTGAATTTGTCACAATTTCCTATGCTTTTTGCACATGCATGGTATTACATCTTAAGCCTGCAGTCCAGCACTGGCAGATCTATATGTTTTGCTCAATGACAGTAAAATTCTGTCATTCAATTAACCATTCACTGACATGGGATTCATTTAATGTACACCACTTGTTACTTTGGGCCATTGCTTCAGGGTATATTTTTTTTCTTCCTCCGTTCATCACTGACATAGCAATACTCACAGCTCAGGACCACACAAGGTCAATTTCTGCTGGCAAACATTTGTGCATGCACGAACGCACATGCACACACACACATACAATGATTCTTTAAGGTATGATGCTGTTTTTGAGCTGGGACTTCCATTTCTGTTTCTGGAGCTGAAACCATGCATACTGCAAGGACAAACATTTTATCTGAAACAGAAAGAGTTTAGTATAGAAGTCTTGGCAACTCTACTTTTAATGTTAGCGATTCCAAAAGGCCTTAAATTGGCTTGGGAGTCATTAAAGAATAAAAAGGAAGGGTACTTATAATCATTACTGTCAAAATGGATATATTATTTACCTTCATTCCTATATCTTTCTCCCACATTTTTTTATCTAGGCTTCTTTGCTGATGTATTGGTTAAGAATGGTGGTTTGGAGCGGTGGACTCTGATCTGGAGAACTGGGTTTTATTCCCCACTCCTCCACATGAGCGTCGGAGGCTAATCTGGTGAACTGGATTTGTTTCCCTGCTTCTACACATGAAGTGTAGTGGGTGACCTTGGACTAGTCACAGCTCTCTTAGAGCTCTCTCAGACCCACCTACCTCACAGAGTGTCTGTTGTGGAGAGGGGGAAGCGAAGGTGATTGAAAGCTGGTTTGTTTCTTCCTTAAGTGGTAGAGAAAGTCGTCATATAAAAACCAACTCTTCTTCTTCTTCTATTTATATTTAAAATATTTGTATCCTACCGTATCTCCACTTAATCTCCTCTGAAATAGACTTGTCTTACATGTCTTCCTGAATGCAACAAGTGAAAGCACTAACTCTGGTAAGACATTCCAGGGAACTGGCTCTATCACAGAAAAAGCCCATGGCTTAGCTGTTCACGTAGTGACACTCCTAAGAGAGGGCACCATAAGGACAAAGCTGCCTGAAGAAAGTAGCTGTATAGGTGGGAGTATACCAGGGGATGATATTTGATAGCTATGAATGCCCTAGACCATGAATGGACTTAAAAGTACTAACTAGCACTTTGAATTGAGCCCAGAAACAAACTGGTAATCAGCGCAATTGATGCAGTACTGGAATTATATATTCCAAGTGGCTGACCCCAAACAGGAGCCTCATTGCTGCATTTTGAACCAATTGAAGCTTCTGAGATATCTTCAAAGGAAGATCCACATAGAGCACAATATGGTGGTTCAATCTGGAGGTAACAGCTCTTGAGCACTTCACGAGCAGGGTGTCTTTAGGACTGTCTTCCTGAATTTTATTTTATTATTTTGTAGGCAGAATGGTGCTGCTTTATAAATGCAAAAGCGGTATTGAATTGGGCACCTGGTCATCTTGAGCTATACTGCAGCCATGGGAAAAATAGAAATTACTAATCACATTAAAGGCAATTGAATTGCTCTGCTTGAAGAGTCTGAAATTTTCATGTGTAAATTGATGGAAAGATATAGTGAGTTGTGTCTCCTGGCAACATTTCGTTTGCTTAACTCATAAGAAAAGTAAATTATGTAAGAAAAGAGAAACAGGGTCATGGAATGTATACAGTAGATTATCTGAACCTTGCATACAATACTTTGTCCTTACACTAAAATATTAATGAAGACTGCAGAAAACTATATTCATGTCCTGCTCTTGCAATGCTTGAAATCTCTTACAGCTGTTTCTACAGCTGGTATCATTTTGGGGAATAAAATAACTGTAGATAAATTTCCAGGATACAGTGATGCACTTCTAAACATTAATTGAGAACCATGGGGGGAGGAGAGAGAGAAATTGATAATGTTGAGAAAACTTCCACACTCTGACCTCCCCCTCCCTCAGACGCCTTTTTATGCAGGCGCGCTTAAATATCCTTCCCACGGCCTGGACCAGGGGCAGATATGCAAAGATCCCCCACGCGAAAAGACTATGTTTTTGTGCTCATGGCCAAGCTGAAACAGTGGCCCATGTTTTGCTACACTGTGAGCATGGCGCACCCTTTCGCGAACAGATCATTGAACCCCTCTTGAAAGACAGCCCCAGCGGCACTGACAAGGAGCTAAGCAATAGTCACTCTCAGGTTACTGCAGGGGTTGCCAGCTTCCTGGGACTTATTTTAAATTAATCCACGTTTATGATTTTAAGTAATAGTCCCACTTTAGTTTTAAAACCTTTTTTTTTTACCTAAATATGTATATATTTAGTTTATGCCAATAAAGGTTTTGATATTGATTGAATGTTGAGAAAACTTGTCAAGATTTTGTGCAATTCAACAAATTTCACCAGAATGGGGAAGGGAGTGCAATAGCTATCAGCTGAGCATTGGAGCAGATAATTTTGATGAGCACTAATTAGGCCATGTGGATGCATAATAACTGCCTGGGCTGAATGGGGAACAGGATGAATACCAGTTAGTTAAGCCAGATAGATTCATAATAGCCATCCATTCTGTGCTTTGGATAGAAAACAGGTAGAACAATTCCCTATATGGGAAGCAGAAGAGTTAGCTAGTTTGACTGAAGCAGGGCTCTGAGATGAGCAATAGTTTAGACTGGAGAAATGCATATAACAGCTAGCCTGTCTCTGAAGCTAAGAGGGGCCGCGGGGCCTTTAAGTATGGAAGAATGAACATTAATTGTAAAACCTATGTTGATCCACAAAATAACTCAGTAATCCCCCCCCTTCATTTCTGCTTTTTTGCACTGAATTGTAAACATCTGTGAAAACTGCAGAGAAGGCTTTACTTATTGATAGCTGCTTCAGACATTACCAAAGAAGCAGGCAACTTGAAAAGCTTGAGTCATTATCAGTTTCCATGAACTAGCTTCATGTCATTATCAGTTTCCACTATGCCATTATTCCTTTGCTGATATGAACCATCAGTCTTTCTTCAGCAATGCCAACAATATTGGACCTATGCACAATAGTTGTGAATTTTATGCCAATAATTATAATTCTTACTCCCTATACATAAGTAGGTCATTCAAGTTCCATGTAAATGTGGCAATCCCTCATCAGAAGGAAGGGTGGCTACATCACTGAAGATATGTATCCTCAGCCTCTCCAACTAGTATTAACCTGGAGGTGATTGAATAATTGTAATCCATTATGTTGTATGCAAGAACTCAACATGATGTTCAACTAGCCTATCAATTATAATCAAAGTTGGGTTGCTGCCAGTGGCGTAGGAACCCAGTAACTCAACAGTATCTATTTGCACCCCCTGCAGGGATGACACAAACAAGGCTGGCACTGACCATACTAAAAGTAATTGGCTTCCTTTAAGTTTATTTACATCGTTGTTTAGATATATTTGTTGTTAATTTAGAGATGTCCCAAAACGATTCATAAATATTTCCAGAGCGCCAAAAAACCCACCCTCCATTTATGATTGGATTTGGCACTCCTTGCAAAAGGTTTGCATAGTCATTTACACTGTCTTCATTTGCTCTCAGTGACAACATAACATTTATATTGTATTTGATGTTTTCAAGTTCAATAATCTAGAAAGGAAGAACCAGCAGCCAACAAGGGGGGGAATACAGTGCCAAGAAAGAAGCAACAAACATTGGCTGTAAAGAAGAACGTTAAAAGATGAATATTTGCATAGACTGTATTTTTTCCATATCCCTAGCAGTACAATCCTAAGGAGTGTAACACCCTACTAAGTCCATTTATTTCAATGGACACAGAAGGGCATAACTCTGCTTAGGATTGTACTGAAAGCCAGTATCCACTAGTTTCACACAAAAAATAAATGAGGAGAATGTTTGAGACAGCACTAGTGTTAATAAGCAGTGTTCTGTTCTATGCAATCAGTAGCAATGAAATGATCCCTAATATATATCCAGCCATGCAAATAATTTGTTCTTCTCAGTTTCCCCACATAATTTTCTAAACCAAAAGGATAAAATATTTAGACTTGATATTAAGTTGGAGAGGAGACCATGGATGCAGATATAAATCTATGCATTTCCATTCTGAGGATAAGGTTAAGACCATAAAGCACTTTGTTTAAGCCTCTTTGTCAGGAAAAAGAAAAAAAAGAGATTTCACAGCAACAACATATTTGTGAGGCAGTTAAAATTTGCATTGGAATGATTAAGAGCTGCATAAATAGATGAATCTCCAGACCTTTAAAAGTGAGATACTTGAAGAAGGGGAAACATTATTTATGTGTTTACAGAAAACCATATGCCATCCCACAGTTTGCTGAGCAAAGAGACCTTCCTACCCATACACTTTATCTGTGAAGTGGATGATGAATTGGGCCATGAAAATTCTGCACACTCAGCCAGTGTGGTCCCAAAAATAGTTTATAAAAGGGCCCTACTTTTTAAACTCCACTTGTAATTTGCTATTTGGTCATCAAAAACACCAATAATGCTCCTCAGGATTGCACTGTTGGTTCGAAACCAAGAAATCAAAATGAATAACAGTGTCAAGATTTAGGAGTTAATAGGCCAGATCTGACCAAAAAAAAGTAATGGTGACCCCATCTAAGGCCTTGTAGTCTTAGAACAGTCACAGGGAATGAGATTTGTATGTGGGAAGGGGAAGATTGTAGCATGATGTACTGAGGTCATTAAACAAAGTTCATTTTGTTTTTTAATAGAGCTTAAAGTGAAATTCATGGTGCTCACAATGGTTCACCTAGCATCCAGGGTGGACAACTATTGGCAGCAGAGGCTAGGGCTCGCAATAATGGGTTTAAATTGCAGGCAAAGAGGTACCGGTTGGATATTAGAAAAACGTTTTTTGTAGTAAGAATTGTTTGACAGTGGAATCAGCTACCTAGGGAGGTGGGGAGCTCCTCCTCACTGGTAGTCTTTAAGCAGCGGCTGGACAACACTTGTCAGGATGCTCTAGGCTGATCCTGCATTGAGCAGGGCATTGGACTAGATGTCCTGTATGGCCCCAGCATGGTGCAGTGGTTAAGAGAAGTGGTTAAGAGCGGTGGACTGTGATCTGGAGAACCAGGTTTGATTCCCCACTCCTCCACAGGAGCGACGGAGATGAATCTGGTTAACTGGATTCGTTTCCCCACTCTTCCACATGAAGCCAGCTGGTGACCTTGGGCTAGTCACTGCTCTCTTAGAGCTCTCATCCCCACCTACCTCACGGGTGTCTGTTGTGGGGAGGGGAAGGGGATTGTAAACTGGTTTGATTCCTCCTTAAGTAGTAGAGAAAGTCGACATATAAAAACCAACTCTTCTTCTTCTTCTTCTTCTTCTTCTTCTTCTTCTTCTTCTTCTTCTTCTTCTTCTTCTTCTATGATTCTATTTGATTGAACCTGTTGGTAAAATTTTATTATGGCAAGTAATTTGTATAATCAGAGTCTACAAACTCAGTAAAGAACATAGCCAGCTCTAACATGTTTCTTTTACTATTAATACCCTGCAGGTTTCATTAGTGACTCACTAGATACTTGCAGGATTTGCACATGAACTGCTAGATCCTGAACTGATCCAATTTTGGATGTGGCTCCACCTCTTATTTACCAGGGTTATGACTCAGTGCACCCTAGTGCTGGGCATCGACTTTTTTCTCACTGATGAGGCTGTATTTTTGAAATCAAATAGTAACCCTACCAATAGTTCAAGAATATAGGTTTTGGTCGATTGCTACTGAAGGCTTGTCACAGCCACAGTCAGTGACATTGGGGTCTGTGCGTGCTAGTACGTCAAACCTGCAAAATGCATGATATAAACATTAACCTCTTTTTGTTAGCTTGTCTTTCACTGTCAGTTTGCTGAAGTTATACTTTTGGGAACATTGCTAAATCAGCAGTACCAAAATTCTATGCTTTGCAGTTCAGAATGCAGAAGCCACATGAAAGGGGCTGCAGGAGAGAGATGAATGCAAAGAAATTGTGAGGAAGGGGAAAGTAGGTGACAGATCAGGCTGAATATGTGCTTTGACTTTTGACCTGCATGGACATCTCAAAGAAATGTTCTGATTGTGTGCATGTTTGCCAAGATATTTTCTTAAAGAATATACATTGAGCAACCTGCTTAAACATGCATGTGACCTTATATTCCACATCAGGGGTCCTCAATGTGGTTCCTGTGGGCATCATGTCACCCGCCAACACCTGTTCTGATGCTCACCAAGTGTTTTTAGGAAGTGAGTGGGGCCAGCTAGGTTGGGGACCCCTGTTCTAAATGTTAGTTATCATTAACTAAAAGAAACTCTGAGAAAGAAATGAGAAGAAGAGGTCTGTAACAGGATGTTTTAAGGAAGCACCCTCTGGGTTGGATGCTGCAATGAGTGAGCAGAAAGGAAAATGGACTTGGAGCAGTTCTACTTTCTCAACCATCAGCAAAAAATCTATCACAACATTTTGCATTATAATTTTTCACAAAACAACAAAGTGCATCTGCAGCAATAGAATGTACAACAGATGGTTCACATGATTTCACTCAATTTGGTTTTGAAATTGTATCAGAAGAAATATCTTGTGTTATGTCTTGCATACACAGAAAAGATGGTAGCGATATGATTGCTTTCACTTAGCACAAGCAGCCAGCCAAGAAATAATTTTAGTACTTCTGTTTGCACAAGAACTATTGTGCACATGATAATCTGCCATGGGATGCAACTGTGTCAGTGAGAAAGATCCAGTGCAAGCAGTGACACACATACTGAGAAGACAGGGATTCACCTAGGCTAGTAAAAAGACTGACTAGGTCCAGTGAGTTTCAGTAGTCTGCCTATGCCAACCTGTAAAGCCTTACCTTGGATTGATTAGAAATAGTCCACAGGTTGGATCCAGTGATCTGTCAGTGGAAAGTGCAGGTGGCTGTGGATTTTCCCCATGTTTCCTCCCCACAGAGCCAATTTCTGACCCCAGCAAACTGGTTAGCTGATGTTGTGAGACCTGCTGGAGGCCACAATGCTACAGTGGGGAGTGAGAAGGCAACAGTCACCCTTTCTGCCTCTTCTGTCAACACAGTTCCTCTGACAGATGAGAAAGAAGCAGTGTCACTCCTTTCTGCGTCCCAGCTGCAGCCTCCCAACCCACATTGGCTATCATTGCACATGAGTCCTGCAACCTCATCTTTCCCAGGGTCAGAAATGGCTGCTGGGAGAAAAGCAGGGAAAATCCATGATCATCACTTCATGGTCCTTGCATTGAACCTCCAAGCCCATGATCTAACTTCCATCAGGAAGAAAGGAAGATTGGCCACCTGATATTCCAACAAGTGTATAGGTTGTGCTTGTGGACAGAGAGTACCCTATATTAATAACTATTCTTTGTATTCTTTGATAAGTCTTTGTGTTTGCAGAGGGCTTGTAGCAGATAAAATGAGATAGTGGCCTTTCTTCTTGTGGCCGTGATTCCTGTTTTACTTATGCAGTCATTCAAAACCTGGACAAAAATGCATTTTTTTCTGAAATTACAACTGCTTATCAAACAAGATTCTCTGAAATAGCTTTATACAGTGCAAATCTGTTTTCCATCTACTGACAGAAAAAAATACCCTGATAAAGTTGGGATTGTCAGGGCCAATCAAGGGCCCTAGGCAGCTTTCTTCAAATCAAAATTTGGAGTTCTTTGAAGGGGCAGTATACAGAGATTTCGTACTGGCTCTTAATTATGGTAGCCGATGTCACATAACACTTCTTCTCCTGCTCCTATCCCAGACAGCTCATTAGACCAGATCTCAGACTCAGGGTATGAGACTCTAGGTTCAACCCCAGGAGTTCCTGATCATAGATGGTGGCACTTCCATATTTCATGAGCTGCCAAGTGCTTTGCTTCCCAAGCTGTTCCATATTTTAGATTTTGTCATATTGGTCAGTTCTTTAGTGTACAATCCTTCAGAATGCCATCAAATGACTTTCATTAGGAATTCAATACCTGAAGATCTAATACAGAATAGAGCACTGTAGCTTTAAAGAAAATTCAACTAGCTTAAAGCAACAGCAAAATGTTTTAAACAAGTAAAATAAATTACTTTTTAAAATGCTTATCAATCAAAATATATACTATTTTTATAACTTATGTTCCGTTTTATAACTTATGTTTCTAAATTAAGATCCAGATGTTCTTTCACAGCAAGTCATGCAATTATCCATTTTAAGATAGTGAAGCACATCTAAGAAATATTTCAGTGAGGTAAAGAGAATCTGGGCACAATCCCAGAACTGCTCCAAGTCCATTTAAAGAGTGAGAATTCAAAATATTTTAAACTAACTGAGAATTAAGCATGCTTGAATCTAACTGGGTTACCTCTCCTTATTAAAAAGTCTTAATTTTTTTCTGATAGTTTCATATTTTAAGCAAGTAAACTTAATTTTGAAATGTTGCAAGTTTTATTTCTTTGTTTCTTCAAGCTACAGGCTCTGCTTCTATTTTGGGGAGGTTACCCCTCCCATTTTTTCTTTCAGAATTTCTGCAAACCTGGGGTGTTTTTCAAGTTTATAGAAAGATCTGTGTTGTCTATTCACAGTTTCAGACTCCAGATTTAAGTATCCACAGCTGAAAGCAGGTTTTAGTGACTGAAAATCTAAATACATTTCAGGATTTGGGGTAATTTGTAAATGAATTTCCAGTTTAGCTGACACAGTACATTTTTTTTATCTTTTGATTATTTTCTGACCATTATTTCTTTAAAATCTAGACTGGACTCAAAAGAAAGAAACAGTTTTATAACATGGCTGCCACTACAGATACTGTATATGTTTGTGTTAGTACAGAGATACATTTTATTATGAAGATAATTTACTAAAGGGACAACATTTTTATTAAACTCAACTCTCCTGTAGAAGTCTCTGTTCAAAAGCACTGGGTGCCAGCCCTGGGATGAAAGTACCCCAGAAACCTGTTTACCTTATTATAGAGTCCTCTGTAGGCCATTTGTTTATATAAACAAAAACCAAATCAATCAGTCACCAAATTATTGTAAATGAATTATGGTTTTAAGTGTGTAAAAGTGATTTCATGCATGCATATTTCTGCACAGCTTTATGAGAGCCATAGTAACCCCCCATCATTAAATTATCTGATTCAACTGTCCATGATACTGGAAAAGATTCAATTTCACATTTTGAGCAGACACAAAAGAGCCTTGTTAATGAAACTCCACCTCCACAACAACTGCTCAGCTACAAAGCTCTTCAGCAGCTGCTTGAATCTGATGGCAGCAAGGAGAACCAAGCTTGACTCAATGAACAATTGTGGCTGTTGAACACAGTATGTTCACCTGCCAAACATGTTCATCATAAAGGGTGGGTGGCATTCATAACTACAACAACTTGTGGAACATGTTAGTTTTCAGTGTGGGTCACTGCAGAGAATACTATATGCATTAAGACTAGGGCTGTTGGGAAAAAAAATCGGTCCGGTTGGATTCGGCCGAACCCGGCCCGACTTGGGTCCAATTCGGCCGAATTCCGAACCCCCATTTGGGAATGCCGAATTTGGTGGGAAATTCGCCATTCCCAAAAAAATTCGGTGTAAAGGCCCCCCCTGCCGGTTTCCCGGGAGTCCCTGGGATTCCCAGGAAACTGGGCGGGGCGGTCTTTAAAGGCGGGAAAAGGCAGGTTCGGCAAATGCCGAACCTGCCGAATTTATCCGGCGATTGCCGGAATGCACTGAATTCGGCACGTCCTTTTCCTGCCTTTTTTGAGTTCGGTTCCATCCGAACTGAAAACCCCTGAATCGGGGGAAATTCGGCTGTTTGTTTGGTTAAGACGAACCGAATCGACAGCCCTAATTAAGAGTTTCTTCTAGGGCTGTGCATATTGATAAACCTGAACTGAAAATAAGCCCCAAAAAAGCCATTTTGGTAAATTTCAGGTTTAGCAGAAAGCCAAAACCAAATTGGCCATTCCCCCAAAAACCCGGTAATTATCTGGGTTTTTTGGTTTCTCCCCAGGCTTTGCAAAGCTCCTGGGGGGTATTTTTTTTTTGAGGTAGAGCCCCCAAACCTGAAGGGTAGCTTGCAGGGACTTTCCTTGCAAGAACCCCCAAGTTTGGTGAAGATTGGGTTGGGGAATTCGAAATTATGGGGTCTGGAAGAGGTCGCCCCCTCCTACCTCCATATACAAGCATTGGAAAGTAAGAGATTATCTGTTCGCTAATCGGCTAATGCTTTTCTATGGAGGAGGGAGAGGTGACCACTCCAGAGCCCATAACACCAGATCCCCTGACCTAATCTTCACCAAACCTTGGGGTTCGTGCAAGGAGAGTCCCTGAAAGCTACCGAGAAAATGTGGGACCTCTACTCCAAAAAATGCCCCCACAGGAGTATTGCAAAAAATTCACATTGTTTTATATTATGGGAATTTTTGATCAGCCGACTTCCGCAGGCTTTCGCTACATAGACGCAAACCTGTGGAAGTTGAAAATTCCCATAATATAAAACAATGGGTGTTTTTTTTTTGCAAAGCTCCTGTGGGGGCATTTTTTGGGATAGAGGTCCCAAATTTTCAGGGTAGCTTTCAGGATCTTTCCTTGCATGAACCCCAAAGTTTGGTAAAGATTGGGTCAGGGGGTCTGGTGTTATGGGCTCTGGAGAGGTCACCCCTTCCTCCTCCATAGACAAGGATTAGCTGATTAGCGAATGAACAGAGAATCTCTTACCTTCAAATGCTTATGTATGGAGGCAGGAGGGGGCAACCTCTTCCAGACCCCATAACTTCAGACCCTCTGACCCAATCTTCACCAATCTTTGGGGTTCTTGCAAGGAGTGTCCCTGCAAGCTACACTGCATGTTTGGGGGCTCTACCTCAAAAAATTCCCCCCAGGGCTGAATTTTTTCTGGAAACCTGAAAATAAACAGAATTCCCATATTTCCCGTTATGGGAATTTGGCTTATTTCAGGTTTCCCGAAAAAAAGTGGACCCAATAAACCTGAACCCGAATTTTACCGATTTTATTTTTGCACACCCCTAGTTTCTTTTGTACTGGCTTAAAGCCTAGAGTCAACAGTGTTCACAAAACAAATCAGATTAGCTTGCCTGTTGAAACCATATCTATGTGCCCTTTAATGCAAATGATTCATTTTTATAAATGAAAATGTGGATAAAAGCTTCCTAAGAATAAAATTAAAAGCAAACATAAACTGTAGCCCAAGTTGAACGCTTGGCTGGAAGTTCATGGTGGCCCTTAGCAGTCTGTTACAACATTTGCTTGGCTCAGTAATGTGTCCCTGGAATTATCTGATGAAAAAAGTATGATGTGGTCATTACTTTCAGCAACTCTTTGTCCCCTGAAAGAAACGGGAGCATGAGAGGGAAAATGATAATTGTGACAATAGCATATAACATGTTTACTAGATGATACCACAGAAAAAGAAATGATTACATCCTCTCAATGTTGTTTGAGACTCTTAAACTATGACCCTACGTACACCTATTTAAGAACAAGGCCCATTCAACTCACTAAAAATTCCTTGCACATAACTGACAGCAGGATTGCAGTTTATATCAGCAATAGTCCAAATACATTTTTTGTTAACAGACTTGTGAGTTGTAGCCTCAGTCCACAAATACTCATACACAAAAGTTAGCTGCTGCACTATGAATCCTGGCTGAACTCCAGCAACAGGGACAATTTCAATCATAAGAAAAAATGGTATGCTTACAATGAGCAGTTTCCTGTAGCTTGGTATGACACAAAGTGCACATCAAGCATTTTAGTTGCTGTTTAAATGGGATACAGAAAAGGAAATATTCTCCCTCATTCCATTCCTGTATTGTGCCATAAATTTCAATATGTGTTCTGCTCCTATTGAATTCAGGTTTAATTAAGGGAACACAAATATGATTGCATTAAGATTCTGCTTGGAAGTGTTTCACTAATGCATATGGGGAGTTGTGTGCACTGATAACATACCATTAAAAGCATTCCTGATGTAATGGCATTTATGGTTGCATGAAGATGTCTTATGCAATCATTGCCACATAAAATCCAATCTGAGCTTCTGTTTTCTGTCCTGTTTGTAGGTACCTAAAGCCCAGCTGAGACAAGCGGCCACAAGTCTGCTGTCCAGTGGATCTAGGACCATCCCAGTAATTTCTGTTCGATATTTTCTTTTTTTCATTAATTCTTTCAGTTTTTCTGTGTGTGTGTTTATAAGCTGCTTTGGTTTCACAGATGGGAGAAAAGTGGCATATATATGCCTAAATAAAAACATAATTGTGCCTATGTACAATCACATCAACTGATCATTTGTAATATAATTAATGTACACATGTGCCTCAGCAATATGGGGGAGGGGAAAGATACAAATGAACTAAAGAAAATGAAACCAAAGGTAAAACTGTGTTGTCGAAGGCTTTCACGGTCAGAGTTCATTGGTTCTTGTAGGTTATCCGGGCTGTGTAACCGTGGTCTTGGTATTTTCTTTCCTGACGTTTCGCCCGCAGCTGTGGCAGGCATCTTCAGAGGAGTAACCCTGAAGGACAGTGTCTCTCAGTGTCAAGTGTGTAGGAAGAGTAATATATAGTCAAAAGGGGGTTGGGTTTGAGCTGAGTCATTGTCCTGCAAAGTATTAAAGGTAATGTGCAAATCATTGTCCTGTAAGTATCAAGATAATGTGCTAATGAGGGTGTGCTATGTTAATGTGGAACCATTGTATCCTGAAGTGATCTGTTAACATGTGGAATCCAAGGCTAATCCGCAAGGCTATTGTGGACTGTAGTCTTTGTTAGTCTGGAGGTTTTCAGGATAGGAAGCCAAGCCTTATTCATTCTTAAACTCTCTTCTTTTCTATTGAAGTTGTGCTGATGTTTATGAATTTCAATGACTTCTCTGTGCAATCTGACAATATAGTTGGTAGAATTGTCCAATCTTTCAGTGTCTTGGAATAAGACACTGTGTCCTGTTTGGGTCAGTCCATGTTCAGCCACTGCTGATTTCTCAGGTTGGCCAAGTCGCAGCATACAAACAAGGGTAAAAGAACATGAAAGATACTGCAGACTTGGCCAACCTGAGAAATCAGCAGTTAGAGAAATACAAACTCAAAGTTACTAGGGCAATGCAATTTATACCACAATTCTTTGGATCCCAAAAAGGTGCTTGGAGGTGCAGGGATATGAAATAACTTTGAATATTATGTTACAGCTATTATTCTAACAGTGAGATGGTTCAGGTTTACACACTCCTATTTTTTGTCTTATAAATCCAGCACATAATTATGAAACATACATTTTCAGAAATATACATTTTATATTTAAAACACTTATTATTGCTTGTAATCCTGCAAGAAGGGAAACACCTTGTTTTCAAATTTCACTGTATAATGTTGATGTGAACATTCTTGATGTGAACATTCAATGGCTTCTGAGCCAGTGTTCCTCATCTCAGAAGTAAGCCACTGTAATTGCATGAAAAAGAAAAAAAGAGGTTTAATATTGAGCTGATAGAAGTGCATGAGAATTTAGTCCCACAATGAGTGCTTTTTATTAGTTTTATTGGTTCCATGAACATTTCATTGTTTTCTTGGCAAAGAATCTATATTTACCAAATATTATTTTGAAAAGAAATAAATTAATGCTGGCATTTCATTTAAATTGTGCTTTGGCTTGAATCGCTCCTACATTTGCTATATTGCAATAACTTTTTTAAGGTAAGTGTTGGCGCTTGATAATGGAATTCCATTTTTCCCCCTCATGTCCCAATTTATTTTAAACACAAATAAACTCATCTGCTGGCAGAAAGATAAGGCCGATATCAATAATTAGATTCCTGCACATTAAAAAGAGTGTAAGCAAACATCAGGCATGCTCCTTCACAATGCATACACAGCACCCACATGTACAGAATGATCTCTAGAAGAGATAACAGAGGCTTCCCCCCCTACCCTGTACCTGTATAAACTTTCTCCTCTCATTCCCCCCCCTTTCCCCCATCTCTTCTATTTCATTAATGCATATATCTGCCCTCCCAAAGCCCTGATATAATGATACATCTGACTGCATCAGCTTCCTTTCTGTAATTTTTCCTGAGGCATATGTGTTTTTAAACTGTAGCAAAACACCGTAGCTATAGATGCAGTCTTACTGAGCATGGACCTCAGAATTGTCTTTATGCTGCGGGATTTTATGACAACCAAAAGTGATTAATGTTGCCTGTTATTTAGATGCATTTTTACATTTGTCTATTTAATGGCCAAATAATCAAGTTATAAACTATCACAGTCAACATACGCTTTTATGTTTGAACCTAACAAGATGTACATAATGAAGGAAAAGGAACATGCAATAAACACATAGTTGTAAGAGACAGCAAAATAGCAAGAACCCAATTTTGTTACAAAGATCATGGGGAATGGTCCCTGCCTCCTCCTGTTCCTATCTTTCCAATTAGCTGGTTTCCCTCCCCCCACTACCGCCACTCAGCTGTTTGGCAGGGGTGGGGCTTTCTTTTTTGCTTTGCCTCTGCTGCTTCCCTGGTGCTCCAGCAAGCTTTCTTTGCTGTGCTCTGCCTGGTGTCCCAGGTTTCCTCCCTGGCCACTTTTCCCTGCGGTTTCTCATGAGTAGCACTACTCACTACTCGCGAGTAACATGCGAGTAGTGAGGGAAACCGCGGCAAAGCAAAAAAGAAAGACCGCACCCCTGCCAAACAGCTGAGTGGCAGTGGGGGGAGAGGGAAACCAGCTAATGGGAGATAGGAATAGGAGGAGGCAGGGAAAGCCTCATGCCAGCAGTTGAAGTTACACTGTAAGTGACGTCATCACGTAAATGACGCTGGTCACTCCCTCTCTCTTCCCCCACCTACTTCCTCCCACCGACCAGCTGAGAGTCGGCTGGGCAACAGCAGCGATCAGCGGTAGATTGCCCGCCATAAGCAGGCAGTTGGCAACCCTAGCCTGTGCACAAATGATACTTGAGGCAAGTGATGAAGGCTCTTCTGTGTTAGCACTTCTGTATCAACCCTGATGGGTTCCAACTAAGGTTGCCAACCTCCAGGTGGCACCAGGAGCTCTCCGGCTATTACAATTGATCTCCAGGACACCAAGATCAGTTTCCCTGGAGAAAATGGCTCCTTTGGAGGGTGGACTCCATGGCATTATACCCTGCCAAGGTCCCTCCCTTCCTCCCACAAACCCAATCCCCCCAAATCTCCAAACCAGAACTGGATACCCTCCCAAACCAGAACTGGAAACTCTAGTTCCAACAATCACACTCACGTGTATTTAATAGCAACAATAACTTTAATGAGGTAAATAAATAGGGAAACTTTATTAAAGAAGGGGTGGGAAATAGTAACTTGGTTCTAAGAGTGACTCTTGATCTACATCTTTTGTGCGTGCCAGTTAAATAGCAGAAATGCTTTCCAGTCTCTTTTTTCCTAGATCTCTCTTAAAAGTAATTAGGGCCTCAATCTGATCAGACTCCAACTTCTTTGCTCCAGCTTCTGCAACTAATGTCCTTCCATTGCTCCTAGCCATGTTGCTTGCTGCAGTTTTTCCTCTCAGACTTCCATTCCTCTCACTCCCATTTTCTCCTTCTTCCCCCTTTCCCTCAAGAAAAAGACAATGCTACTTACGTCAGACACAGGGCCAGGGGCAATTGGGAGATGTAGCCCCTCAGAATTTACATTACTGGTCAAAATTAAGAATGGTTAAGAGTAAACACAGTTTGCAAATAGTATAGAACAAGCAGGGTACCCACACAATCGGACACAATAGTTAACTTATCTGCTAGCATGGCCAGATTTGCTTGGTTAGCAATGAAAATAAGGCAAAGATCTCTTAAGTCTATGCAATAGCCGAGGAAATAATGTGTATTGTGCGTACTGTATATATCTATTTACTTAATGTATGTTTTTCTGATAGATTTATTCTACCAAGCTTTTGCTATTATTAAGCATTCCAATTTTAATAATATACAGCTTTCATTCTACTTGATATTAATTAGCTATGTACCTCTGTATTTTTCCCATTTTTAAGCATTTAAATTTTAATTGTATTTTGTACTTGTTTTACTCTATATTATTCAGTTATGCAAATTCAATTTGTTTGATGGTCTATGACTGCAAATAAAATAAAATAATGATTACAATGACTTGCAAAGGGCATCGCATTTTCCCTTTCCCCTAGGGTTGCCAACCTCCAGGCACTAGCTGGAGATCTCCTGCTATTACAACTGATCTCCAGCCGATAGAGATCAGTTCACCTGGAGAAAATGGCAGCTTTGGCAATTGGACTCTATGGCATTGAAGTCCCCAAACCCTGCCCTCCTCGGGCTCCATCCCTAAAACCTCCCACTGGTGGCCAAGAGGGATCTGGCAACCCATCTTCCCCCCACTGTTTCCAATTTCCCTCCCCTGAAAGCCCCCATGCCCTCTCCCTTTTTCCTGCCAGCTTCTCTTCTTCCCACACACCAGCCAACATCCCCTTATCTGCCCCACCCCCTGTCTTCACCTTTTCCTCCTTCCCTCCCCCAGCAGTCTCTCCCTGGGAAAACTCCATCCAGTTTTGGCTGCTGAGTTGGGCCAGGCCAATTGCACAATGAGAAACTTGCAAGGACTTCAAGGGTGCACCTTACCTCTCCTGTATTCCACTTTCTATACTATTTCCTGTTTCTCCTCTCCTGGCAACTTCCATAAACTCACACTTCCCGGCTTCCTTTTCCCCACCCACAAAGCAACCTTTTATTTGCCACCCATCTTTAGCTATATGTATTATTTATTTAATTTACCGTTTCCCACCATGCATACACAAAGCAGCTTACTTAAATTTTCTTCTCTTCCTTTAACCCTGACAGCAATCCTGTGAGATAGGTTAGGCTGAGAATGTGCAACTGGCCCCAAGTCACCCAGTCACCAAAGGGGGGATTCAAATCTGGGTCTCCCAGCTCCTAGTCTAAAACTCTAACCACTATACAACACTGGCTTTCAAGAGGTGGCTGCTGTTGAACAGTAGCCAGGCCTGTGTGAGTCAAACAAGCCATATGGTAGCAAGTTGCCTAGTGGTTGCTGCTGGGTCTGGCCCTGATGCATTCTCTCTCAAGGGCCAAAACATCCCAGAAAGGGCCCTGCTCCACCCCTCTGCTTTTACTGACAGAAAGCAAGGCTGAAAGGCTAGCAACACTGTTGTGGTAGCTTAGCAACCCCACAACAGCCACTGCAGAGGGCATAAGTTTCTTAAAGCTACAGGCACTAGTCCTATTAATTGGGGGGATTAACCCCCCCCATGAAATTGTTGCTGTTTTAAATTTCAGATTTCTTCTGCAAACCTGGGGCTTTTTTTCAGGTTTGCAGTAAGATTTGTCTTGTTTGCTCATGGCTCTAGTTTGCTCATGGCTCTTAAATCTGGATTTAAGTATCCACAGATTTGGCCACATTGGGAATTATATATATTGATAGCAGAAGAAATAAATGCTCACTATTCACTGTTTCTACCTTTCACATAGATTCTGTCTCCCTCTTTTTCCCTATTCAAAAACCGTAGGCTCTTTTTCAGTTCAATTCAACTTGCTCCTTCTTTTACAGGTACATTTTACTCCCTGGGAACAGTAAACAAGATTCTTTTGTTAGCTGCTGAGTCCTATAGAATGGACTAAAACTCTCCTGCTCCTTTATCAATTAGCCTCTGGTTTATTTATGTAGTGTTTTTTCCCTGTTGTAGCTGCTTTGGGTCCCTGTGGGAGAACAGTGATCTTGTTTCACTGACTGTCCCAGAGGGCTCAGCCCCTCCTAAGAAATCAGAGGATGGATGCTAACCCCCTTAGAAGCTCTTTGATCCATTGATCTTGAGCAGCATAGTTTTAAATCTATTGTCTGTGGGGATATAAGGACTGAAATACATTTTGCCACTGCCAGTGTAGCCTTAGGACCCCTAACACTTAATAAAAAGGGCAATATATCAGACATAGAGGCATTAGGTTTATTTATTAAAAGAGGAGAGATATATTGTAATCTAAGATCCTCATAGAAACGACATTCCAAGAGCACGTGAGCTAGTGAATCGATGGGATTGGAAAAACACAGACAAGTCCTTTCCAAATATGCTAGGTTCAAAAATCGACCTTGCAAATCCATTGAAGGTTTAGCGTATAATCTAGCTAAAAAGAGGGCTCTAGAGCAGAGGTTCTCAAACTGTTCGGGCCACCCCCCCCTTGGTTCCACAAACTCAACCCCAGCGACCCCTACCCTATCCAACAACACAGTTGAAGAAACTAGGGCTGTCGATTCGGTTCGGCCTGAACTGAAAAACAGCCGAATTTCCCCTGATTCGGCGGGTTTTAGTTCAGGACGAACCGAACTAAAAAATGGCGAGAAAACGGGGGAGCCGAATTCAGCGAGTTCAGGAGTTCATGAATAAATTCGGCAAATTCGGCCGTCAGTAAGCAGCATAACCGTCAGTAAGCAGCATTCTCCTCCCCCGGCCAATCGGTGGCCAAGCTGAGTCTTCTTCTGACCAATCAGTCAGGATTGAGTACTGGAGGAATCAGCTGCTGCGCGGCCCGGCCGGGGAGAGAGAGAGAGTGAGAGAAATCCTCTTGGGGGGGGGTTCTTGTGCACATTCGCTCCTTTCCATGGCTGCAGGGGGCGCATTTTTGGGGGTAGAGACTCCAAACTTTCAGAGGAGCTTCAGACGGGCCTTCTTAAGAGACCCCCAAGTTTTGTAAACATTGGGTCAGGGGCTCCCGAGATATGGGCTCCACCCCTTTTTCCTCCCCCCTTTTCCATTTCCGTGGCTGCAGGGGGTGTTTTTTGGGGGGTGCAGCCACCAAACTTTCAGCATAGCTTCAGATGAGCCTTCTTAAGAGACCCCCCAAGTTTTGTAAAGATGGGTTCAGTGGGGGCAGAAATATGGGCTCCCCCCTTTTCTCTTTCCGTGGCTGCAGGGGGCGCATTTTTGGGGATGCAGCCCCCAAACATTCAGCATAGCTTCAGACGAGCCTTCTTAAGAGACCCTCCAAGTTTTGTAAACATTGGGTCAGGGGGTCCCGAGATATGGGCTTTCCCCTTTTCCCTATTGGGATGAATGGATCACCCGATCTTGTATGCATCTCCAGAGCGGCAAATCCAAGGCAAACCTCCCGTGCTTAAATATAATCATATTGGATTACCCACTCCTCCCAGCCCCTCCTGATGGAACAGAAGACAGCCACAGTAAGACCCCTTTGGGGGTTTTAATCTATAATTTTTCTCCTGTGTGTGTGTGTGGGGAGGGAGCAGTTTCTGTGGGTGGGGGGGAAGCCAAAGGGGGCTTTCGCCCCTTCTGCCTGGGGTGTGTGTGCCCCCTCAAGTCTCTCTCTCCCTGGTTTGAGGGGGGGCTTCAGTTGTGTGTCCTCAGGTTTTCCCTCATTCATAAGATCAGTTAGGTCTATTTTGATGCTTGTTCAAAACTGGTTTTCAAATGGTGACTTAAAGAATGCATTTGCCTGGTCCCGAGTCCCATGCAAAAGAGGAAATTCCACCCCCTCCTGCTCATTATGCATAGCTAGCTGCCTCTGTCCCTTTCCATGGTTTGCAAACTCCCAGGTGTCAGGTGTTGCTTTGCATGTTTGCAAAGGTGTTGCTTTGCAGTTGTGTTGCTTTGCAGTGTTGCTTTGCAGTTGTGTTGCTTTGCAAACTTCTTAGCACCTGCCCCGCCCTTGCTCTCAGCTGTTTGTCAGGGCTGGGAGCTTTGTGCGTGGGCGGCAAGCTCTGCTCAGAGATGCACATTAAGGGTGGGGGGACCCCTTTCGGGGCCCATATCTCCCCCTGACCCAATCTTTACAAAACTTGGGGGGGTCTTGCAAGAAGGGTCCTTTGAAGCTCCGCTGAAAGTTTGGGGCCTCTACCCCCAAAAATGTTCCCCTAGAGCCACGGAAAGGCACAGTCGTGTTTTTAATGGCTTTATTTGGCCGAATTTCTTTCCCGAACTTTGAATTCGCGCTGAATTGTACGGACCCGAAGAGGGGAGTTTGGACTTTGGCATATCCCAAATCCAGACGGGCTAATTCGGCCGAATCCAAACTATACCAAATTTGTTTTTCAACAGCCCTAGAAGAAACCCACATCCTTTGCCCCCTGCTGTCCCTTTGCCTCTTAGTACCCCTCAGGTAATCCTGCTGCCCCCACTTTGGGAACCACTGCTCTAGAGAGATGAGGAATTGTCAAAAAATATGTATAGGCAGGCAAGCCACGTGGAGGTGGTATTCTGAAAAACTGAGATGAGCAAATGCGACGAGCACGAAAAGATGTGCTAACAATCAATCTCTTTGATACCCTTTTTTATTATAGCAAAAGCTTCTGTTTTTCCATAATATCATCTCTCCTCCATCTCATTTCCAGGGTTTGTTTTTATCAAAGAACATAGGTACAATAGTAATATGGCGGCAGGGAGGGGGAGATAATATTAACTGAAAGCTTTACATGTGCACAAAGTTCTGTACAAAATTCAAACTAAATATGGGAACAATTGAGAATTCCTAATGCATCCAGCTCCATTTTGTAAACAAGACTAGATGATTCCAGACTTGAAAATCTAGTGAAAAACTCAAATGAGTAGAATTTTGGAGGCATCCTTCATTAAAACAAGATCTGTGGAATTCATAAAACACTCCTAAGGAGTCCTGGACATTTTATCCCATTCATGCCCATTTAAAATGTTCTTTTAAAAAAAAATTAATATTGTGAGGGGAAAATAAGTTTATAGTACAATTCAGACTTCAGGAAGAGGGCTTTTTGTATGTGTGTGTGTGTGGGGGGGCAATGCTGTGACATGTTTCAGTCACTAGTCCAATAAGGGACACTCAAGTCAACTGTAGAGAAATAAGTGCCCACTTTAGGGAGGTGTGTGCATACGTGTGGATTACTAAATTCTTAATTGTTCTCATCACCCTAGTACTTCTTTGTGGTGTTTCTAGCATTTGTTGAATTCAGCTTCCCTTATCACAGTGGATTTGCTAAGCAAGTTTGCTTGCTGAAAAGGCAGATAATCGAAGTGCTGAAACATTCAGGGTCATTTCTAGAACTGCATGAACACATTTGCACTCTAAAAGCCTGCTGTTTATAATCCACCCGACATTCTGCATTACTGCTCTGTAGCCTTTCAAGCGTAATACAAAAGAGATGTTACAGTGCAGTGCTAGCATTCACAATATTTCCATTTTTTATTCCCAGGGCCTTATTTGCTAGCATCCACTGAGTGAAAAGGCTCCATTTGTACTTTTCCAAGGCATAAAAAGCTGACATTTTAACTTCCCATCCATGTAAATCAGACAAACATTTGAACTAGATCCAAAATAGGTTGGCCAGGGGTGTAGGGGTTGTTTTTTTAAGTGTTAAAGTGGGGGGGGGGGAGAACAAACTCTGAATTGTTTTAATTTCGATCGTTTATTGGGGTTTTGAGTTTAAAAAGGACTCCTGCTAAATAACAGAACAGGGATCGATAGAAGAAATCAGACTGAAAGGGAAGGATGCCCAACTCTTCAATAAATTGTTTCAAAGCAAAGCATAGTAAAGCAGACTTTCAGAGTGCCATAATAAAGAAAACATGACCCGCTGTCAGTTGAGTCACAGGCATGGCCCAAAGTCTCTCTTTTTAACTGAATATTCCCCTTTAAAAAGAGAGAGAGAAATTAGCTATTCCAGGGAGAGTTAAAAATGTTCCCTGAGCTATTTTATGAGAATATTCACCACTTCCAGTTCCATTATTTTGTTTTGCCTAGCTGTTGTTCATGCCGCAGCAATGCTTCGCATTACCTTTAATTTCTTTTCTCCTTCCTGTATTACTAAGGTGGGCCAATCCCAGCCAATCAAGGATCCTATGGTGAACATGGAACAGTATGTTAGGTAACCAAATCGAAATTAGCTATGGAGCCTTAGCCATGAAGGTAAACGAAGTCCATGCAGAACAAGGGCTATGCTTTCTTAAACAGGAAAGCCCTTCTGAGCAATAAACAGTGGTTAGAGGTGTGAAACAGGGCTGGGGCCCCTCTTCTCTTCAACCTTTACATTAATGGCACCATTAAGAGGCTCTAAGGTTCTGACCTCCCCCCCCCCTCGCCTTGGCTCACAGCAAATACCAGCCCTTCTGTATGCTGATGACATGGTCTTGCTGTCTCTAACCAGTGTTGGTTTGAGCAGATCACTGATTATTGTAAAGAAGAATTGTTAAATGTTAATTACTCTAAGACCAAGGTGATGGTCTTTGGAAAATGGTGATGCATTTCCAGATGGTCCATAGATGATATCCCAGTTGACAGATGCCGAACCTTCAAATATCTGGGTGTCGCATTTAGTGACACAATTTCTCGGGAGGTCCACCTAGAAATTATAAAAGCAACAGCCCTCCGGACAATGGGGGCAATTTTAAAATGTTAACATATCAAAGGGAATTTACTAATAGATTCAGCTATAAAGCTCTTTCAGATTAAGGTAATCGTCCAACGTTTATGTAGCATCAAAGTCTGGGGATGGAATGATGCTCTGATAGCTGACTTGGAGAGAATCCAAAATCGCTTCTGAAAAATCTCTTTTTGAAAAAAATTCTAGCTCTACCCCCAAACACTCCAGCTGTTTTGCTGAGAGTGGAATTAGGTCTTCCTTACCTTCGGACACATGCACACAAAGCTCTGTTTAACTTCTGGGATAAACTGAAGAGAGCTCCAGCAAGGCATCTCTCAAGCACTTATTTTACTTTAAGCCTAAAAGACCCCATATGGTCAATCAGTTTTAATAATCAGGTCACAGTTGTGGCCAAGGTGGCCTTTTCCCTTCTACACCGGGCCAAGCAGTTTGTGCCCCACTTCTCCCGCCCTGACCTAGCCATGGTGTTCCATGTGATAGTCACTTCCAGGTTGGACTACTGTAACTCGCTCTCCATACGGCTGCCCTCAAAACTGATCCAGAAATTCCAGTAGGTACAAAATGCTGCAGCAAGGGTCTTCACAGGGACCCCGTCGAGGGCACATATTCAGCCAGTGCTATGTCAGCTGTACTGGCTCCAGCTGAAACACCAGATCAGGTTCAAGGTGCTGGTTTTGACCTTCAAAGCCTTACATGGTCTGGGACCTTCATATCTGAGGGACTGCCTCTCCTGGTATGCCCGCCAGAGAGCACTGTGCTCCGCTAACAACAACCTCCTGGTGTTCCCAGCCGAAAGAGTGTCTGGCTGTTCTCAACTAGGGCCAGGGCTTCATCCTGAGCCTGGTCTTGGAGGAGGAGGAGGAGGAGGAGGAGGATGAAGAAGAAGAGTTGGTTTTTATATGCCGACTTTCTCTACCAATTAAGGATCAAACCAGTTTACAATCACCTTCCCTCCCCCTCCCCACAACAGATACCCTGTGAGGTAGGTGGGCCTGAGAGAATGTGACTAGCCCAAGGTCACCCAGCTGGCTTCATGTGTAGGAGTGGGGAAACCAACCCAGTTCACCAGATTAGTGTCCACCACTCATGTGGAGGAGCAGGGAATCAAATCCGGTTATCCAGATTGGAGTCCACCGGTCCAAACAGCTGCTCTTAACCACTACACCACGCTGGTTCTCCTATGTCTCAAATTGAGGGCAGGATAAAATATAAATAAATGAATAAAATCCTTCAATTATATATTCTGCCAGATGTCATCCAAGGAGCCCCCCAGATTAACTTTAATTGTAGGGCCCAGATATATAGGTACGATGCAACATTCGACAGGCTAGTTGCCTAGTGGTTGCTGCCAGGTCATATTAGGATCTTAATTTTCATTATGGTATAAACTAATTAAATCAGACCATTCTAGGGCACACTACCTGTATAACAGCCCATTCCTGTCTAACAGCCTCCCCACCCCCGAGGCCAAAACCTTCCCCTTCCCTGGAAAACCCATGCAACTGCTCCATAGGGTTGCACAGGAAAGAGAAAGGGGGCATTCCCAAGCCAAAAGGGCTTAGGAGACTATCTAAACGCAGCTCCTCCCCTGGCCCAGTGCTGGAACGCCCCATGAATGCCCCTGGGAATGCCCCCAGGAGGACGGTGCACAGAAGTGTGCTGTCAGGATGCCAGTGCAACGCTGTGTCCCGCTGGCATCTGGTCCCCCTGCCAGCATCTGTGCCACCCTGGGCAGCATAAGTGGCATGGGCACCAGCTCAGGGGGTCCGAATGCCGACACACCCCCTTCCTGGCCTCCTAAGGAATTCCATCCATTAGCCTCAGGAATGGGCTGTTAGATTACATTTTTAAAATTATGAGCAACCTTGGAACTCTATCCATTTCCCAGTTGCCCAACATCTATGTATTTGCAGAGGTTCAGAACTTGAAGATTTGTGGCATTATTTGCTTGTCCAGCAAATAATGATGCATATCTTCAGTACCAAGGGGAAAAAAATTAGATACAGTTCTGGCCAATTTAGGCCATCACACTGTGACAGGCCAGAGAACTCTTAACTTGGGTTTCTTTTATTTTACTGACCTGATTCCAAGCTATGAGAGGTTTTTCTGTCATTATATTTTCAGTCAGATTCCAGACAACTTTGAATATTTTTTTAAATGTAATATGTTTAGTATTCTGACAAGATCCTGTGGGTTAGAAAAACGCACCCCTTGATATTTAAATTGTTACTAAAATGTAACTTTTAACAATGTTTGACTGCAACCCAATTTTATAGCGTTTTCTTTTTTTATATTTTTGTAACATCATTTGGCCCCATGCAATAAAACTGAACCTGAACTTTAACAAGCAAGCCCTTCTGAACAATAAATGGGAAAAATACTGGAAAGGATGCTGCTGAAAATAGTCACAGAACCCAGATCATACTTTCAGCTCATCCCTAGTTTTAATGCAAAATACAACTGGAAATAATGGTTCCAAGGTGTTGTTATCAGCATCTTCTCTACAAGGAATGCCTAAAGTAGTTTAACACTACAATATTTACTTGTCAAACATAATGTTCTCTATTAGCTCTTATCAGATACATAAGATACACAGGTCCTTTTATTCCTTACAATGTAACTGCCAAGCTTGGTCAGTTCAAGCATGATTAGACAATTGACTGAATAAGGATGCATTTGCTGACAATGATTCCTGGGGAGCCAGGATAGTGTAGTGGCTAAGAGTGTAGTGGTTTGGAGCGGTGGACTCTGATCTGGAGAACCGGGTTTGATTCCCTATTCCTCCACATGAGTGGTGGAGGCTAATTTGGTGAATTAGATTTGTTTCCCCACTCCTACACATAAAGCCAACTGAGTGACCATGGTCTAGTCACAGCTCTCTCAGCCTCATCTACCTTGCAGAGTATCTGTTGTGGGGAGGGGAAGGGAAGGTGATTGTAAGTTTGATTCTTCCTTAAGTGGTAGATAAAGTTGGCATATAAAAACCATCCCCTTCTCCTTCTTCTTCTGCTTCTTCTGCTTCCTCCTCCTCCTAATGCTAATAGGTCAGATGCTCAGACTAGAGAAGTGGGACCTGACCCCACTTCAGAGCACACAAAGATAGATGGTCATGCTTTGCTTACAAAAAAGAGTGATTAGGGATGAGTGTATCTGAATGTCTGCAGGAGTCCTTTCCTGGACAAAGGATTTTAAACATTTTTTCCCATTTTACAGGTTAAGAGCCACCTGTTAATTAAAATGCTTGAAGCAAGGCACTTTTAAAACCACATGAGAGTGGCAACTCAGCATAAAAGACACAATGCATAAAAATGCAATGGCACAAATTCACTTAGGCAACTCAACATGAGAAGTGGTATTCCTTAAACTCCTTATTCAGGGAAAGTTTTCACTTTAGGCTGAACAGATTGCAATTAGGGATCCCAACTTCCCAGAGGAGGGAGTTCCAGAGGAGAGGCATGTTCAGTATAAAGGCCCATTCCATGCATTCATCATTTTTTATCTCTTGTACCGAAAGTGGGGCTAAATGAATTGAAAGGTTTTTGACTTGTCTGGATATGTTCTAGAATGTGTCAGTCTGTGTGTCAGCTGGCTGTAGAGATGACACAAATACTGAGCTGCCCAAGAGGAGGTCAGCAGTGAGGTGGCAGGCAGCCATTTGAGTGAGGAAGGCTCAAGTTCTAACACGGGCTCCACAGTGATGGGGAGTGAGCGCATGCACGTATCCGTAAACATGGACAATTTGGAAAATAGTACCAGCTGACTCCATGACTGTCTTAAGGAGGAGTGGAGCTCCAGATGTCAGCATGATTTGCATTTATTTGTGTTCACAGTGTACAACCTCTACCAGCACATACATGGACACTGCATTACAAATAAATCAGTCAATGGCAGGTGATGCCCAAGTGCATAGATATGCTTTATGATAGCACATACATGCACTCCAAAAGCAAGAACTGCTCAGTTAGAACTTTTTTTTTAAGAGTTACATGTTTTCAGGAGAAGCAGAACTTGAGTTTTGTCATGTTTCTATTACTTGCGCACTCTGGCCATCATAATCTATTGGAAAGATTACCTTCATTTCCAACATATTTTTCTGAAATGCCCACTTAGTTGTCATAATTTCGAGTGATATTTTCCAAATAATTTCCATCAAACCTATGAGATTTAGTATATCTCCTTCTGTGCCCAATGGATGGCAACTTGGTCAGTCCATGGCCTCTTGTATTTATACAACTTGAAGTGTGACTCACAGCACAGATATCTTGAAGCAACTGTTACTTGTCATATAAGCAAACAGGAAGAGTCCGGAGTCAAGTTCTGAAGCAGGCTCATGATGACATGTTTCTCTCTCATTTATTTATATCAGCTGTTACATATATGTACCTGCATTGCACATTTTCCAAGATAATTTTTGTACTGAGGAGCTCCTATTTCCTCTGCTCAGGAATCAGTACACATTTTAAAGATTCTAGGAACAGCAATATCACCTATTTGCCAGATATCTGGATGCTCAGCATCACCCTGTGCAAACCTGAAGGCCCAACTACACTTTACAAGTCCTTGTGCCATATCCAGGTCCACCATGAAGACTTTCAGTCAGATAGTGCTCTATAAGTTCTGTGTTAGAAACTCAGTTCCCCAAGCATGCAGCAATATCTGATAGAAAGTTGTTGTGGCATATTAACACCTAATGCAAAGATTTTGTAATGTGAAGGGAGGCCCAGCCAGCAAGCCCTAAAACATATCCAACAGTTTCCTACAGGTTTACTTTGAGAGATAATTTCAGCAGCATTGGGAAGGTCTCTCCAGGAAGTACATTCAGCATTAGTAATCTGCCCAAGAAACTCCAGATCTCTCTAGAACACGATTTGAAAAGCCACTGACATATTTCTTTTTTTGTTTGTTTTTTGCAGGATCGTCCTGGCACTCATATAACTTGCTATGTAGAATTTATTCAACTCTAACAACAGACAAAGGGGTCTGTTGGCCATTATAAGGCCAGTGGGGTGGGAAATGTCCCCCAAGAAGGGACTGTGACAACCTGATCACGATCCGGCAACATGATCAAGCAACCTTCAGAAGACCCATACCTATAAAAAATGTCTATGCTGGCAACCATGTAAGCCATGCCCACAATTTCTTCTTGTTCACTCAAGAAGCATTATAATGTTTGGGCTATTGTGTGGAATACGTACTTCTCTATAGTCAGTGAGCTCTTAATAGCTCTCATTATCACTTATTAGGCACTCCACTGCTCTTTAAGCTGAAAATATTTCATATAAAATACAAAGCAATTCATTGCACAGTTTGAATTGTCCATGGGCAGCATAAACATGAAGACTCCTATAACTGTGGACACAGAGTACTTTACTGTCATGCTCTTATCCATCATAATGAAGGGTTTTTGCCACAGTGCCAACATAGTTGGTAAGACGTAGCTGGAAAGATCATAACCCTGTCATTTTCATACATCTCCTCTGTGACCTTATCACCATGACCATGGCTGACACCGTCTGCTGAATTTGATTGACTTGTCTTGAGGAAGAGCATGCACAAGACTAATTTCCAAAGCTGTTATATTAGAAAAAAGCTGCCACTTTGCACATTCTGAATTAAAGAAAGAAAACCACACCAAAGGCACTTTGTATAGTTGCAAAAACTGTCAGCATATTTTGTTCAAACTGCCAGCCTCTCTGTTTTGTGGAATATGGAATACAGAGCAATAAAGTAAAAGAAGGAGAAGCATGGATTAGCAATGCACCGAAGCAGAAGGACGGAAAGAAGGTACTGATTCCTCCCTCTATCCAATCAATGAAAGCTATGCCCAAGTATGCATTTTGTGTCCAGTAGCTTTTGTAACAAATTATTTATTTGATTGTGTGGCCAGCTGCAACTAAGATTTCAGAGAATGCAAATCAATGGGTGACTATGCTCTTTTACACTTCTTGTTTCTGGACGCTGTCATTGTGAACCACTTCAGTTCACTCATTTTTGCTGCTGGCATTGAACATTAGTTACACTACAGTTTCCCAAGCCACCCAACAGTACTTTACCTGGTGCACTACAAACTTTTTGAAAAGTGGGCATATCCATTGTAAGGCAGGGCTTAGTATTGGCTGCCCTCATTCAAATTAATGGGTTTTCCACGGGTGCTATAAGAGCTACAGACTATGGAAGACCAGGGCTGCTAAGGACCCAGGGTTTCTTTTATCAGTGTGTGGTTCCATCCCTCCTTCAGACTTTCTTTCCTTTAACACCCTTTCTTTTTCTCCTTTCCTCCATCACTCCAGGCTTTCCTTTGTTTCTTTTTAATTATCCTTTCTCCTTCAATCACTCCCCCACCCCCCGGGGTTTACTTCATTACTTTTTATTCCCTTTCTGCTATTGTTCTACAAAGTGAAAAGGGAGGTATTGTGTTTGGGTCTGCATCCTGAGGCACCATTTTGGGGTGGTGCTCACCACTTCCCCTCCAAATTCGGAAGGTACCCACCAGCTCAAAAAGGTTGGGAACCACTGATGGTGATTTTCAAGTCATACTGGCAGGGATGAGAATCACAGTAGTATCCCTAGGTTTGTAACAATAATTTGAAACAACCATTTAGGAAGGAGCTGTGGCTCAGTGGTAAAGCATCTGCTTTGCATTCCATCACAGGTTCCATCCTTAGTATTTCTAGCTTTAAAAAGGTTCAAGTAGTTGGTGATATGAAAGACCACTAAAACAGAAATCTGCCTTGGACATAGCAGTGCTGTCTTGTCAGTTTATATCCAGATTAGATTGGATTAGTCACCCGTCATAAATTAAAGAGCAGGGTGTGCACTCCAGTTGGATTTTAGTGACTTCCCAAAAGCTCATTTCTCATGTCACCCCTCATGTCATCTTGAAAACTATCACATGCTGACAAATGGTGATGGAAAGGGCCATCAAGCTGCAGCCGACATATGGTCGGGTTTCCAAGGCAAGAGATGTTCAGACGTGGTTTGCCATTGCCTGCCACTGCATGGCAATCTGGACTTCCTCAGTGGTCTCCCATCCAAACAAGGGCTGACCCTGCTTAGCTTCTGAGATCTGGTAAGATCAGGCTGACCTCAGCCATCCATGTCAGGGCACGCTGACAAAAATCATGTGCCAAACATTAAGTATCAAAATTAAATATGACTGTATGTCAAATAGCAGTAATAAACATTTTGCAAATATTCAGAAAATATCCATTTAACATTCCATATCAAAATTCACAGAGGAAAACTTTGAAAAGAAACTTAATTCAAAGGGAGAAGTTAGCTTTTGCTGAACAGGTTGTGCCATCATGTGTATTCACATAGCCATTCAAGACCTGATGCTAGGGATGATAGCTACATCCTAAGAGGGTGAATTTTGCAATCCACTTTCATCAGGCTGATCTTCAAATGAAAACTTGATCTATGGGAGGATCTGATACTCTGTCCAAACATAGTTTGGGTGTTTTGGTTTTTCCCAATTTTTTCTCTCAGTGTGTGAATAGAGGGGGAAATACTTTAAAATCCCTTATGCTTGCAAACCTGTAATGTGTACATTTAGGGATCTTGGTTAAGTTCAGTTTTTATTGCATATGGCAAATGGCTGTTACAAGAAATAATAAAAAGAAATGAAACACCACAAAACCGGATGATAGGGATCTTAGGGAAAGTGCACATATGTGTTGCAAAATATAGCAGAAAGGATAACAGAAAGAAACTGTCCCTTTGTGTGCCAAAATAAGTTTTTGACACATAAAAGGCCAGTTTTGAAGACTTTTTCCTGTGTTGTAATTCTCTTGTGTACCACAGGGGAAAATTAGAAACCTATTCAAAATTATTCCTTTGTGTTCCAAATATGTTATATTTCTATATTATGTTGTTTTTTAATTTCTCACAAGTGGTTAATCTTACAAGGGCGTTGGTCATTTAAGGGCTTTTTAAAATTAGAAGTGCAAAACAGAAACGCACTTTTTCCAGGATCCCTCCTTCTCAGGGCTGTAGGAAGTGTATGCCCACAGGACTGAAACTTGTCTGTTTTGTTCATGGTCTCCATGGATACCAGGAGGATCATTCTCTCTTTGATCCTTGGTTTCACTCCTCAAAGTTCTGCAAAATGTGTTGGAAGATCATAAGAACAAACCCCCCTGGATAAAAGAAAGAAGAAATCCCAAAAGGCACAGAGCTGGAGAGATCTGTACATCCCTACCTGATATATAATGCCTCAGTGCTGGCATGTTCTCCCTTTTGGCACATTTTCCCTTCTGCCTTTGGGACTCTGGTCATTTCGACAGGACTGTCCTTCTCAAATTCAGTTCGTCAGCAGGGCCATCCACAACTGAGGAAAAACTGGCAGATATAAACATAAAATTGTGTGACTTGGGGGCCATACATTTACAATCATGTATATTTTATATTCTAATAGCAAAGTCGGCCAGATTTTTGGATACTTAAATACGGTGACTGGAGCTGTGAATGAGCAAGATAGATCTTCCTACAAACCTGAAAGGGGTCCTAGGTTTGCAGCAATTCTGGGAGATCACCAGGTCCCACCTGGACGTTGGCAACTCTAGACCTCAAAGCAACTGCTGGGTAACTTGATACCACCTGACTTGCATGACTCAACTAGGCCTGGCTGCTTGCTACTCTTCAACAGCAGCCATCCTATGAAAGCCACTGTGTTATAGTGGTTAGAGCTTCAG
The DNA here is from genome assembly GCF_029931775.1 of Euleptes europaea. NCBI lineage: Eukaryota > Metazoa > Chordata > Lepidosauria > Squamata > Sphaerodactylidae > Euleptes > Euleptes europaea. Next base: position 33,912,939 of record NC_079313.1, on the reverse strand, counting down.
AGTAGGGTTTGGGAGACCCAGGTTTGAATTCCCATCTTGCTATGTAAGCTCACTGGGTAATTTTGGGCTAGTCACATACTTTCAGCCTAACCTAACTCACAGAGTTGTTATGCAGATAAAAAAGAGGAGAGGGGAATGTGGTAAGCTACTTTGGTCACCACTATGGAGAAAGAAGGGGTATAAATGAAGGAAATAAATAATAAATAAAGCTGAAGATGGGAAGCAGTTAAAGGGTAGGTTGGTGAATGGCTGAGAGAGAATGAGACAGGGAAAGGAGAAAGGATATGGGGGTTGCCAGGAGGAGGGAAAGAGGAAAAGTGTGGGGAGGGGGATACAGCACAAATATCTGCCCCACAGATCCTTTAGGGCTCCCTGCCATGCAAGTGGGCCTTGCTCAGTAGCCAGCACCACACAACTGGCCAATAGTTTTCCTAGGTAGAGGCAGATTAGGCAGGGGAGAGGGAAAGACTGGGGGGCAGATAAAGGTAGGTTCGCTGTTGGGTGGGATTGAGATAGGGATACCAACTCCAGGTTAGGAAATACCTGGAGATTTGGGGGAAGGATGCCTGGGGAGAATGGGGTTTGAGAAGGGGAGAGCCTCAGAAAGATATAATGCCACAGACTCCATCCTCCAAACAGCCATTTCCTCCATGGAAACTAGGACTTTATGCCATTATACCCTGTTGAGGTCGCTTCCCTCCCCAAACCTCACTTCCGTGAGCTCCACCCTCAAATCTCCAGGAATTTCCCAACCTGGAGCTGGCAACCCTAAAAAGGAAGCAGAAAAAGGGGAGAGGCCATGGTGGCTTTCAGGAAAGGGAAAGAGGAAATACTGGGGGAGGGGAAAAGAAGATGCCTCCCACAAGTCCTTGCAGGTTCCCACTTGTATAATGCTATTAAAGTAACACAATATGTCAGCAAAAGTACTTCTCTGAGTATTAATTTACACATTATGTTTTCAGGTATACATCTATGAAGTGTTTTACCCGTTAAGTTAAAAGCATGTTAATGCAACAAATATTTATCTGCCTGTAACTTTGCACATTGTTTTGTGTCATTTTGGTTGGCCTTAATAAAAGGTATTATGTTGTTTCTATCTTTGGTAACTGCAAACATGCGTTCCATACCAGGTACACTCATATGGGAATCAGGATTGGCGGCAGCAGTTTCCTGTTGGGCTTCACTCAACAGCAAACCTGGTCCCTGGGCTTGCTGTCAGTCACATAATACAACAAATAGCCCCAAGTTGCCATTGCTTAGGCAACATTTGAGTCAGAGCTTGTTGACAGAGAAACATTTTTTTTATTCTTCTCTCAACATTCCACCATGATGTTTCATGTGTTGCAAGGTAAACTATTTTTTATAGAAAAATGTGTTGGGACAGGATGTAACCCCACAAAACATCAAAATCAAAAGGCTATGGTGACTTTCAGGAAAGGAAAAGAGGAAATACTGGGGAAAGGGAAAAATGCCTCCCACAAGTCCTTGCGGGTTCCCACTTATATAATGTTATTAAAGTAACACAATATGTCAGCAAAAGTATTTCTCTCAGTATTAATTTACACATTTTACTTTTAGGTGTACCTCTATGAAGTTTTTCCCCCGTTAACTTAAAAGCATGTTAATGCAACAAATATTTATCTGCTTGTAACGTTGCACATTGTTTTGTGTCATTTTGGTTGGTCTTAATAAAAGGTATTATGTCGTTTCTATCTTTGGTATCTGCAAACATGTGTTCCATACCAGGTACACTCATAACGGAATCACGATTGGCGGCGGCAGCTTCCTGTTGTGCTTCACTCAACAGCAAAAGGTTGCCTACCTCTGCCCTGTAACAATTAAAGAACAGGATAGCCAGTTCTTAACATCTTTTCTTGCATTTGAGGTGCTACATATTTCCTAGTGTCAGAATCCAAATAGCTTTTCTCTCTGCCTTCATAAGTTTTCATGATTTATTTTGATGCACACGGTTTGAATCAATGTTGCTTGCACTGTTATAGTCTGCTAATTAAAAGTCTTCTCCCTTGAAAATTGGTGGGTAAATGGAATGCTCATCCACTATCCTTCATTCACAGAAAAAGAAAATACAAAGTTTGGATATACACAATGCTTCAACTGGGAGGGGGGAAAACCATAAGGGGTTTCATTTCAAAATAAGCCAAACTCATTTTAGTCTGTGATCCATTTAGGGTTGCCAACTCTGGGTTGGAAAAGACCTGAAGATTTCGGGGCTGGAGCCTGAAAAGGGCAAGGTTTGGGGAGGGGAGGTTCTTCAGTGAGGTATAATTCCACAGAACCCACCTTCCAAAGCAGCCACTTTCTCCAGGTGAACTGATCTCTGTCACCTGGAGATCAGTTTTAATAGCGGGAGATCTCCAGCCACCACCTGGAGACGGGCAACCCTAGATCCATTCTACATCTTTTGATATATAATTGCTGCCTAAATTATTTGATGTTTAAATTAGGTAGTCACGCTTTCAAATCATTACAGTCAATTATCAATTATAGCCAAGAATAGAGTTACTATAAATAAAGTGGAAAACATTAATGAACATGACTTAATCTCTGGCTTGATGAAGCTTCAAAAAGGCTCTCAGGTATTGCTGCTGTTTAATGGTCCATACTTTGTTACTATAGGAGCATGGCAAGTATAGTCGCATGTGCCTTTCCCACCATCATCTTCTGGTTTAAAAACTTGTAGTGGGTAGCCATCGAAGCTGAAGAACATCAAACTGAATGCTGACTGCAGTAATGTTGAGTTTTGATTAAAGAGATAGTAATTTCATAGTATTAACTGCTCATTTACGAGGCTGATGGCCATCAAGTCATGTCTGGCTTATGGCAACCCCTGTTGGGGTTTTCAAGGCAAGAGGCAGTCAGAAGGGGTTTGCCATTGCCTGCCTCTGTGCCACGACCCTGGTATTCTTTGGAGGTGTCCCATCCAAATACTTGCTAGGGTCAACCTTGCTTAGCTTCTGAGATCTGACAAGATCAGGCTAGCTTGGGCTATTCAGGTTAGGACATGGATACTGTAATTACCAATTATATACAGTAGAGCCCAAATGCTGTTTGGAAAGCAGCTTCAGAAGAGGGGAAGTTAGGCCAGAGAAGTGGCAGGCAGGGAAATGTTTACCTCCCAGCTCTTGTGTAATTGTTTCTTTTGCAGGCTCTGCTTTTCTTTTTCTAAACACAGTTTCAGGGCTTGATTACACAAATGAGTACTTAAGACTGGGTCAGGCCTCTACATATAGCCTAGGGCTGCCAGCCCCAGGTGGGGAAACATCTGGAGATTTGGGGGCTGGAGCCGGAGGAGGACATGGTTTGGGGAGGGGAGGGATTTCAATGCAATATAATGGTGTACAGTCCACATTCCAAAGCAGCCATTTTCTCCAGGTGAGCTGATGACTATCATATGGAGATCAATTGTAATCCTAGGAGGTTTCCAGCCATTACCTGGAGGTTCAACCAAAAAACAGCAGTAAGAGAATGTGCTAAAGCCAATGGTAAAAAATGTCAAATGAGTGTATTATAGAAAAGCACATGCAATATTCCTCAAACAACAGTAATGATAGTACAAAGGAAAAGTTCAATGAAAGTCCATTCAAAAGTTACTCCTTGAGATCACAGTCCATAATAGGTAGACCTTTCCCCAGAGTGAAAGGTCGTAGACGAAATGTGGTTTCAACGTGTCATTCAGAGTTGAAATAGGATTACTGTGAATCCGTCAAACATAACACAGGGATCCTTTAAAAAAGGCAGCACTTCTTCAGTTCATTCTCTTAATAGACTATTCTAAGTTATAATTTATATTGTGCTTCTTTTCTATTTCAAAGCAAGAAGGGGGACACGGAAATATAAGCATGATTATCCCTCGTTTAGAAACATTTCCTCTAGTAACTAATACATTAAAAATCCAATCAGACATGTCTTATTCCCTCCCCCTTTAAAATTATGTTTTGAGACTAATCATTTTCTCATACTAGCTTTCAGATCCTTTTGTTTAGAGATACAATTTTCTGGCCTCCTGTATTATGACATTTCACTTTGAAAAATTATTACACAGTGTGAAATTTCCTACCATTTTTCATGTTCCGTTGATTTGGTGTGTGACATGGGTCGTTATTATTTTACCTAAGAGCATTATTACACTGCCACTCCAAGAACATTTGTTGGAGCCAGATCACATTGACTGTACTAAGATTATGAGGTAGAGATTTTGTAGGCATCAGGAGAGGCAACAGTCAGCAAAATGCTACAGTGAAAGCAATCAGGAAGACTGAGCAAGAGTTCCACTGCAATGATACAGCCGGGCATTTGTCAAAAAGGACACCATCATAGTGGGAAGAAGCACATAAAGAGTCTACTGAGAGCCAGTGTGGTATAGTGGTTAACCCCTAGGGAAATCCAAGTTCATATCCCCACTCATGTAGGGTTGCCAGGTCCCTCTTCACCACCGGCAGGAGATTTCTGGGGCGGAGCCTGAGGAGGGTGGGGTTTGGGGAGGGGAGGGACTTCAATGCCATAGAGTCCGATTGCCAAAGCAGCCATTTTCTCCAGGTGAAGTGATCTCTATTGGCTGGAGATCAATTATAATTGCAGGAGATCTCCAGTTAATAAACCCTACATTCATGCCATGGACACTTGCTAAGTGACCTTGGGCCAGTCACACACTCTTAGCCTAACATACCTCATAGGGTTGTTGTGAGGATAAAATGGAGGCGAGGAGAATGATGTAAGCCACTTTGGGTTCCCATTAGGGAGAAAGGATATAAATAAAGTAAATAAATAATACCCTGGTCCCGCACACATACCCCTCTCCCAATTCTTTTGTCTAATAACAGGAAGACAAGGAGGATACTAGAGAAGGGAGAAACTTTGCTTTTATTCTCTTTCACTGTTGCAGAGCTGTTATACAGACTGTCCTTTGAAAATTTTTGCTAGCATTTTAGAAATGCTTTTGACGCTACTCAAAATTCCTTACTAATAACTTGGCTTCCTGATACCATGAACAGAATAATAATTGTTCATTTGGTAAGAAACAGTAAAAGGAAAAGGAACAGGACTATTAAAAGATCACTAAACTTATAATTTCCACTGTACAGATTGCAATAGGGCACGATGGGGGGGGGAGAGCAAGCAGAATCTGAAAGACTTCTTCCGATCTCCCAGGAAAGGTTGACAATACGGGGAGAATGTACTGCGATCTTATGTTGTTGTAGAAGGAACATTGCAGCAGAACATGTTCTATTGTTTCCACTTCCTCTGTTTTGCATGGGCATAATCATTGATGAAAGGGAGTATGGAGATACCTGCCTTCCAGGAGAGCTGAAGGTAAGGCGTTGAAACGCACAAGACTAAAGGCCCTTCGATATTTGGATACTTCCAGGAATTCAAGGTAGTCTGCTGGGTGGAAAGGTTTGATGTATTGCAAGATGGGTGAATATTTATGAATCTGAGCCCTATCTGATTGAAGGGCATGAGTCCAAGAGTCTCTGTTTGATCGTTTCCTTGGCTTTTTGGTATCCCATGGGCAATATGGCTAGAAAACAGAGGCCGTGTTTCTGGAGCATCTTTCCTATTGCACTTTGCCAAGTTGAGTAGTAATTGTCAGTTAGAATCAGAGGGGTTAGACCAATAGGTTTTAGCCAATAGTTAAGTGCTCGGATCCACATATTGGACTCCAAAGAGATCACTCCAGTTTCTAATCGGAGAAGGGTATTTCGAACACATCTCAGAACTCCAAGTATCTTCCTCAGAAACTTTGATTGGATCGTTTCCAATACGCAAATATCCTTGTAAATGCAGAGCTGTGACCCGTATAGAAGCTGGGGGGCGACCTTTCCTTGGAAGGCTTTAAGTGCTGCTGGAATGTAGGAGGCTCCTTTAGTAAAATGAAATTTTATTATTGCAGAGGATGATTTATAGTCAGTGTCTGTTACATGCGTTTGTTACATGTTTGTTTGTTTAGAACATTTATTCCACTTCTCCCGGATAAAATGGTTGCTTTGTAATGTGGATTGCATGTCATTATATCCTACTGAGGTCCCTCCCCTCCCTAAATTCCAATATCCCAGGCTCTAATCTCAAATGTCAAGGTATTTCCAAACATGGGGTTGCCCCCCATTGTAAACCCACAACTGATGTACCCAGTCTCTACTCCCTCATCTGCATAGGCCTTCAGATGTAGGAAAAAAACCACAAAGAGTTCAACCGAGTATGTTGGTAGCACAGACCAGGAACCTCCTGAAAATTAAAAAGGTAAAGGTAGTCCCCTGTGCAAACACCAGGTCATTACTGACCCATGGGGTGACGTCCCATCCCGATGTTTACTAGGCAGACTATGTTTATGGGGTGGTTTGCCATTGCCTTCCCCAGTTATCTACACTTTACCCTCAGCAAGCTGGGTACTCATTTTACCAACCTCAGAAGGATGGAAGGCTGAGTCAACCTCAAGCCAGCTGGCTGAAACCGACTTCCGTCAGGATCGAACTCAGGTTATGAGTAGAGCTTTTGGTCATTTATGCATGGTCGCTGTAACCTCCTTTATTCCCTCTTTCAGCCAGGATCTAACTTTTCAGTATGCACGATATCCCATTCCTTGGTAGCTCGACACTGTTTCGATGAAAAACCAACCTGGGTCCTCCCATTCCTCTGTTAATCCAATTTTCCCCTCTTCCCTGAGCTCAGCCCAGCTCAAAGCAGCATGCAGATGACTAAGCAGGGGGAAACACAGAAGATTGGCTTCTCTCAACGCCAACCATGAAGCAGTGTGTAAAGAGGCGGGGATTCAAGTGCTTCCTGCTACCTCAGAGCTCTTTCTGAGCAAAAGAAAGGCTTTTTAAAAACAAGGCTTGGATTCCCCCCCTTCTTTCAGATTGCTCCGTTTTTTGTTCTTAAGATGCTTATTTATGTGGCAGTTGGGTTTGGGGGGAAGGAAATCTCTCATGGTGAGCACTGCAAAGTAAGCTAGTTACAGAGCAGCATTTAAAGGGATGGGACTTGATTTGAGCTTGAGACACTGCTTTTCTGTATTCATGGCTTGATTAGCACACAGTTTCATCCCTGATCATTCAAGCCAATGCATACAGTTTCCCCCCAAATTGGGTTACATTAATGTGCAATGAACCCAGGTCCAAGCAGGGAGATCCAACCCATGCATAAAAGGCCCTTGACTGCAGTACTGAAGCTTACCACTCTGTGTCATGGGGCTCCTGAAAATTAGGTGATCCTAAAACATGAATTCCATGTCACAGGCAGCTATGAGATCTAAGATCTATGGACCACTCATTGCTGAGTGGAGCCATATAGCCACTTCAATGTGAAAAAACAAGCAAAAAAAAAAACCCTCTTAAACAATAAAAGGAAAATGAAGATAGAAAATTCAGACAATACAAACAGATTTCTGCTCAAATTTTAACATGTGGTTAAGCAAATTCAGTTGTTCTTTCTCAGTTCCAAAGAAAGCATTCAAAGCACCATGGCACCTGAACAGATGAACTTGAGAATTTCCTTTACATCCCTAGTAGATGTTCTATTACACCATGCAAGGATCTGTAAAATGTACTAATCTAGCACTACCATTAGGAGAGGTTTAGAAGGGGGCATATCTGAACCCCTCCTAAAACAACATTCAAAGAATCATCCATAGAATTTATGCAGAGTAAACTCCTCATAAATGGAAGTTTTAAGGACCAGAAGGGGTTTTTCAAAGGAGCAAGATAACCAAGTAGCTCCAAACATACCTTTTCATTTTTCTTTGTGGTAGTTGTTCATAGCCACTCGGTTTCTTTTCTTAGTTGCTCTTTCTGCACTTAAACAACTTTTTCTGCTTCAGAATATGTTCTCAGCCAATGAGAGATCACATCATAAGTATTCTATTATGATGCAATATGCTAAAAAAAGGACTTATGTGCAAAACACTGCATTGAACTGTGACTAATATTGCAATCCTAGACAGAGCTACGCCTCTATAAGTTCACTGATATTGGACTACCTAGCAAGACATGCAGTTGCCCACCACAAATGTTGACAGAATAAAAAAAAATGCATAGCTGAATTCATGTGATGTCAGACAATTCACTACTTGTACAATACTCTTATGATGAGAATTGGCATCGTTTGAAAGAATTCTTTCTCTAGCTCCCTATATGGCCATGTTCAATTTTTGTCATCCTTTTCATGATAATGTTTAGCATCTTCTTTTCTTTTCTTTTTTTGAAGATGACTATGTCTATTAAAAACCACCCCACTAATTTATTAGTCCCTTTTATCTACACCTCACCTAATATATTTCCACCAGCGGATTAATAAAATCAGACTCAGGCTTCAGAAGGTGACAAAGCATGAGTCAGTTAGGATGATTTATATTTCAGGGGAAGAGCAGGAACACTGCTTTAGATAAATATGCCAATCTAGGCAAAAGTTGTCGGCTAATGAGGTGAATGAATAGAAGCGATAACAGCTTATCACCCTGCATTTCATGGCACCCAAGAATTAAAAATACCGGCAAAAGGGCCATGATACTGGGCAGCTGCACTGATTTTGTATTTTTTACTAGGACTATCATATCTTATCATCCTGTTGTAGTTTTTAAAATATCCCCGGAGGTGGTATCATTGCTCTTTCATGCATGGGATCCTTTAAAATGGTGGTTTGCAAATTGTATTCTAGAAAACCATGGATTTTTAGAGGTTTACTTCAGTCCTGGTTTTCCCTTGAGGCAGCTTTCTATTCCTACCCATTATTTCTGACTTTCCTCCTTTCCTTTTACAATACAAAAGGACTTCGCCATCCAAATGATGGTCCAAGATATCCTGGTTTTCCTCAGAGACTCATCAGGAGTTCCTCAGTGAGAAAGACTTACTGTGGTGGACATGTTTCCTCAAAAGACAGCACAGCAACTATTTCAGAGCAGCATAAAGCCTCAGAAGAGTTTACGGATTAGATTACAGGAATAATGAAAAGTGCTGGTTTCATTGCCTTTGCTGTTTAGCCAGGGAAGGCTGTACTGGGAATATGCCAACATTAAGTCAACATGTCTGAGTTGGTATGTCACATGAAATCATAGCTGAGATCAAGCCTAGGACAAGTGGGCTGGTGCCCCAGCTAGCTTTGTAGCATGCAGAGGAGGGTACCAGGGCAAGAGGATCAGGGTGCCCAAGTCATCTGAGTGGCAGGTAGAGCCAACAAAAAATATTGGGGCAGGACATAAAACATCGCTCTTCTTGTCTCAGCTTCTCTTATCCCCTCTAGCAGCCAAACCAAGGAAAGCAGTTTTCCACTTTATACCCGGGCCGGGTTCAAGAAGAAATGTTGGTTTCCTCATGCTGTGCCCCAGCTGCTGCTGAGGGAGTGAGAGGGAGGGAGAAAGAGAGAGAATTATCAGCAGGGAATAAACAGTGCAGTTTCTAATTCCTTGGGCTTCTGTGTTTGTGTGAGTAGCTGGGGGTTTTTCTCCCATACCATAGCCTTCTTTTGGGGTGTGTTTTATCCCCTCTCTACCCTTAGGCGTCTTCTGTTTATATTTCCAATCCCCCCTGCCTTTCTCTTGTGTTTGTGTGCTTGGCTCTATCTCCTGTGCCAGCTCAGCCACCACCAACAGGGATATTGTAGTGGTGCCCATCGCCCTCACTCAAAAATCCAAGGATGCCTATAGGCTCAAAAGGTTGAAAGCCCCTGCCTTAAGGAATAAATTCACTTAACTCATCTCTTGCATACAACAAGTTGGCTCAAATCCCAAGATATTGCTCTACTGATAGAAGGAGGCCTGCTATCTGTAGGAGGGAGGAATCACCAACAATTGCTGCCTTCCATTAGCAGAAATTTTCCATGGGATACAAGCTGATGTATGGACAGGGAGTTAATTGTCTAGGGCAGCAAAATAGCTTGAGCAGGCACTGGCTCCTGAAATCTGAGATACAGCTAATGGTAAATATATTGTTTTTATGGAATTTTTATGGTACTTTGTTGAATTACTGCTATTTTTATTATTTGGTTTTACTTTGTTTTACTGCAGAGTATTATTGTTCTAAACTCCTCTGAGTTTAGGCTTTAAAGGAAGAATGTAAATCCCAGAATTTAACGAAGCAGAAAAAGAAATGTGGTTGTCTGCTCCAGATTTCAAAACTTGACTGAGTAGTGTCGAAGGCTTTCACAGTCAGAGTTCATTGGTTCTTGTAGGTTATCCGGGCTGAGTAACTGTGGTCTTGGTATTTTCTTTCCTGACGTTTCACCAGCAGCTGTGGCAGGCATCTTCAGAGGAGTAACACTGAAGGACACTGTTACTCACTGTCCTTCAGTGTTACTCCTCTGAAGATGCCTGCCACAGCTGCTGGTGAAACGCCAGGAAAGAAAGTACCAAAACCACGGTTACACAGCCTGGATAACATACAAGAACCAATTGACTGAGTAGATTTAGAAAGGTGGGGCAGGAGATGTGTGATCCTGCTCTCTGGGGTGGGATAGACTAGAATTAAATTGTGTGTGTGTGTGCCATCAAGTTACAGCTGACTTATGGTGACCGCATAGGGTTTTCAAGGCAAGAGACATTCAGAGGTGGTTTGCCATTGCCTGCCTCTGCATAGGCTGAGAGTTTTGAGAGAACTATGACTGGCCCAAGGTCACCCAGCAGGCTTCATGTGGAGGAGTGGGGAATCAAACCCGGTTCTCCAGATTAGAGTCCACCGCTCTTAACCACTACACCATGCTCTATGATTCTGCAAGTAGAAATTAATGAAACTGGATGCAAGTACATTTCTAATGCTGGATGAAAGTACATTTCTACAGGCATTCATTGACAATGAGTTCAGTATTCTGAGTCACTTTTCCTCCGCTGACTGGAAGAGGATGGCTGCAGATACCTATTTATAGAAAAGATTCCCCTTAGCCATGTATTGTTTCTAGAGGCTGCTTTTGCTCTATTGTCATTTGAAGATATGGCAAAATAACAGCCTCCTTACCCCACCCGCAGCTTAATTTAAGTTGCATAAGGGTTTTTTCAAACTTTTTAATTTCAGGGAACTGTTTCACTGCAACATCTTCTCAGGAACAGCATGCATATCTGCCAGAGTACCTGATCATGGCCTTTATGCAATACAGCTTACTACATTCCTGGCTGGTGATGGGATGTCTGATAAGAGTGTTTGCATATCATCATTGGCAAAGATCAACACTCATAACAATGTGTGGTATGAAGTATTTTTTTAAAAAAAAAATCCATCACAATGTGTGTGCCCCCTCCTCTCTTGGAGCTCTGTAGGTTCCATATCACATGAGCCATTTGTAGAAGCCAATAATTTAAAGGAGGACCACAAACATACAGGTGGCGTGATAATCCACATTCTTTCAGACAGTCTGGAATCAGAACTCTATAGCCAACTGATACTAAAGGATAATGCAAATATTCTAATTGCCATGAGGCAAAAACAATCAGGTGAAATCATCACAGAATGGTTGTGGTGGGTTTCTGATGTGGTAAGCTAACAACTCAGCACACAAAAGGCATTTAGTAACCCTAATAATTGAACCAATGTATCATGTGAAAAGAGAAATCACCCTGGAATGACGATATTGCCTAGTCACAGAAAAATGTGGCCATGTTCTAGGGCACTCATTCAGTTCATGGCAGAGCATTGCTCAGGGCTGTTCAGCTGCATTATTGCCCCATGTTCAGACATCGCATGAAACTATGCTTTAAACAAACAAAACTATGGCTAGTGTGATTATCTTAATGCAGGCCACTCCACTAATGGTTAAACCAGAATTTGAAACCATGGTTTCAGGTTGGTTTATTACCCTCAGGTTAGTCTTAACCTTCAAGTAATCATATCCTATAAAGTATAGATTTAACTAAAAATGGAGCATGTATTACTCCTAGGATAGGAGGAAACTGTATCCTTTGGTTTCAAGAAGGTCGAAACTTACAGAAGTGTTGTAATATTGCAGCAAGAAGAGAGGAATCACCTGTCACAAAAATGCTGTGACCATGGACAGCAATTAATATTTAGCACAGAGTGTATCAATGCACAAGTAGTGCCAGTGAAGAGTACAATGGTGTGCAGATGGGGTCCTAGCAAGTCTTCTCACCTACATAATACATTGTTTATAGATCCATTCATCAGTACACTTAGAGTCTATAAGTTCCACAAAATGGCAAATAGCTACTCGCAGGGCCATTTCAGAATGGGAAAATGGGAAGCCCCTTTCTCCTGAACAGTCCCTATCATAATCAAACATGTGCCTAGGAAAATAAGTTTCATCAATGTACATTTGGTTGACATGACATGCGTCAGACCCATAAACAACATACCACTGATATTCACTCAGTGGCTCAGGAGACACATCTTGCTCTATGACATGTAACCTGAGGCTCTTCTGAGCCTTGTTTCCAGTAAGGCATCTGTCCCATGTTTTAGGAAAGTGGGGAAGGCCCTTGCCTGGTGGGGCTTCTGGTTGGCTGATGGTAAGCACTTTGAAATAGCCTTCGCCAGAGGAATGGGCGAGCTGCAAGCCTCCCTGAGGTGCAGGCTTCATGTCAGGGATGGAAGTAAAGGTGGCTTTCCATGAGCTGAGGTCTAAAAGGTCATAACCATGTTGAAGGCTACTGAAAGGTCTAATAAAATCAGCAGCCCTGAGCTCCCTCAATCCAGTTGTCAATGAAGATTGTCTGTGAGGGTGACCAGAGCTGTCTCCATCCCATTACAAAGGTGGAAGTCAGACTGGAATGGGTCCAAGGCTGATTCCTCCTCCAGGAATACCTGAAGCTGTTCAGCCTTCACTCTCTCAACTACCTTACTCAGGAAATATAGAGTTGACACCTGGCAGTAGTTGAATAGATCCCTTGGATCTGAAGATGATTTTTCAAGAGCGCACACACCACTGCCTCCTTCAAACTCCCTGGGAAGACCCCTGTACTAAAGGACAGGTTGATAATCTGTCCCAGGGGAGCCTGCATCACATCCTGGTTGGCTTTCACCAGCCAGGATGGGCACAGGTCAAGGAGGCAAGTGGTGGGCCTCACAGGATCCTGTCAACATCGGCCTGGAGAGCCAACTGACTTGGTCCAATGTGGGACCTAAAGATGGGGAATGGGCCTCCAGTTCATTAACTGTATCAATGTTCGCAGGGAGGTTGTGGTGAAGTGACAAGATTTTATCGACAAAAAAAGCTCGAAAAAACCTCACATATAGGCCAAAATAACACTTAAATTTGGCTGTCACTCCAAAAGAGACGTAAGTGATCTAATTATTCTAAACAACTGAGCTGAGCGAAAGCTAGTGGACACAGTGGAGGCTGCATAATTTGTTTTGCAGCTTTCACTGCCACCTCATAGGCTTTCATAAGAGTCCTATAAGATGTTCTTGCAGCTTTGTCGCGAGCCTGCCACCAAACTTGTTCTAGCCATCTAAGTTCCTGTTCCTTCTCCCTGAGCTCCACACTATATCATGTAGCCTGGCTGAGACATGGGTGAAGAGGGCATTGGGGAGCAATTTCGTCGATGGCTTCAGAAAGTTGGCAGTGCCAATCCCCCACTAGCTATCTAGGGAATCGCCTGGGGACATAAGACGCCGCAGAGCATTCTGGAATCCAATTGGATCCATGAGCCTCTGCGGGAGAGCATAAATTTGCTCACTACCCGAACAGGGAGGAGGTGGAAAGTCAATCCAGTCCTTCAGGACAAAGTGGTCTGACTATGGCTCTTCTTCAATTGACATCAGGCCCATATTGATCCCTGACCCAAAGATCAGATCCAGCATGAGGCCTGCTTGATATGTAGGTCCCGAAAAAAATTGGGAGAGCCCCAGTGTCACCATGGATGACACCTGGTCTGAGGCCTGCAGGGATGAGGTGACATCAGCATGGATGTTGAAGACCCCATGGAATAACAGTCTGGGAAACTCCAAAGCCCAGCCAGCTGCCACCTTGAACAAGCTTGACAGGGTATCTGCCTGTCCATTGGATGGCTGGTTCACCAGTCAGATAGCCAAGCTCTCCTTGGCATCCCACATTCAATGCTGGAGCTCTCTGGGGTGGATAGTGCCCTGAAGGAGAAAGCCTCTTAGATGAGCAACACGACCCCTCCCAACCCATTGTCCGGGACTTATGAAGGACCCGAAACCTGGGGAGTGGGGAGTTCTTTTGGGATGACAGTTTCACTGTCTATCATCCAGATCTCGGTCATGCACACCAGGTCCACACCTTGCATTTCAAAATATCCCTGCAGGGTGGCAGTCTTATTGCCCATGGACATGGAGTTGCACAACATCAGTGCTTGATATAGGTTGTTCCTCATCCCCCTCATCATCTTGGAAAGAGACTGAGCTTGCCCGCTGGCCTCCCACAATCAAATTCATAACTGCATTTAATAGCACAAGCCAGCTACAGCAGCCCACTACTATAACTAATGGCCACCAAACTTAACAACAATTGATAGTACATGCAATAAAGTTAAAACAATTCCAATAAAATAATCCCCCTCCCTATAACTCCAGCTAACCAAACTATAAATTCTCAAATGAGAATCATAGGGATATAACAATTTCCTAAACCAAGCTCAGTTGGGTGACAGTAAATAAACCCCCAAATCAGTAAATAAAAGCCCACACCCCAGGGAACAGGCTCAAGGTATCCACCATCACATGGAGCAATATGCCCCTTGGCAAGTGCAAGGGTGGTAAGGCCCAGTTCGTAAGAGACCACAAGAAAATTACCCCTTGGCAGTGCAGGAACATAGTGGCAAGCAAGATCTTCCAGGGTCTAGATGCCTGCCTTAAAGCAACAGCCTTGAGAATCCCACCACAGAGCATTTGCAGCCTACCAGGCCTTTCTAGGCCTACTCCAAACTGATCACTTATCCCACAGTCCTGGCAGATAACACCATCTCCAGTAATATGAAGGGCCAGGGTGTAGAAGGTATATAGGAAGCAGGTCCCAGGTCAAAGATCTCTAAGGCTCTATAGATGCCTTATGCAAATTATGTGTGTTTCAAAGCTATTCAAATGAGAGCTTTAGTAACTGTGTGTGTTAAGCGCCGTCAAGTCGCTTCCGACTCATGGCGACCCTATGAATGAAAGTCCTCCAAAATGTCCTATCTTTGACAGCCTTGCTCAGATCTTGCAAATTGAAGGCTGTGGCTTCCTTTATTGAGTCAATCCATCTCTTTAGTAACTATTGTGCCAGAATTCTAGTGAGCTATCAAGCAAACAACAACAAAAAAGTCATTTTCTATATTCTTGAGGGGCATTCCTCCTACCTAACTTAAACCTTGTTAGTTTTACCTGATTAAGAACATAATTCAGTAAGGATTGGGGAGCCTAAACAATTTGTCTGCCAATTTAGGAAATGCTTAACATTCATAATCATTTCATTTTGCAAAATAAACTTTTTACCTTCACTACACTGGCAACCTCCTGATAGTTAAGGTTAGAGTTGCGCAAAAAAAAAAAAAAAAGTGGTAAATTTTGGGTTTGGGTTTGTTCGGCCTGATTTTTTTCAGTAAACCCAAAATAAACCTAATACCAATACTGGCAAAGGGGTATTTTGGCTTTATTTCTGGGTTTACCGAAAAATTTGGGTCCATTATAGTCTATGGGGATTTTTTCGAAGTTCCAGTGGGGGGCAATTTTTGGAGGTAGAGTCACCAAATTTGCAGCATGGCTGCAAAGGACTATCCTTAGACAGTCACCGAAGTTTGGTGAACTTTGGGGGGTCCAATCTTATGGGCTTACAAAGGGGTCACCCCCATCCTCCAGGCATTTGCGAGCTGAGCGGTCCATCGATTTTCAGGTACAGAAGTTCAGCATTGCTGAGGACTGGCAGAAAGAGCTGATTGACACGCTGGCACGTCAAAGTCAAAGCCACTACTCGGGGCAACCTTCAGTTTGACAGAAGGTTTTTTTTTTGGGGGGGAGTGATATCGGAGCCAGCCGAAGTCATGACCAAGGCAGTTCTTGTGAAGGAGATTGCTCATCTACCCAGGTGAGCAGTCTTCTTCAAAAGCCCAATAAGTAGCTGTAGAAGCTATCATTTTTTTAGTTGGAGGGTATATCTCTCCAGAAGGGACTGGGTGAGCCCCTCTTTTAAAGTGCAGATCAGCTCATTGCCAGTTGGTCAGACCAAGTTGGCTCTGATCACACAACTCTTACCTCTATGTGTTCCTAACAAAACCAGTTTAAAAAAAAGACAGAAAATTGGAGAAAGCACAAAGCCATGCATCTGAGCAAAGGTGAATAGCTGAACCTGAAAAGGCCAAATAATTATTTGGCTTTTTCGGGAATCACCTATTTGGCTTTGGGAAGATTCCTAGGTTTTGGTATTCAGTAAAACCAAAAACCAAATATTGCCGAAACTGCTAATTTTGGGTTTATTTTCAGTGTGGGTATATCAATATGCACAACCCTAGTCAGGAGGAGGCAGAAACAAAAAAGCCAACATCCTTCACTAGTGTTACTAGCCAACCTCCAGGTGGGGTCTGGAGATTTCCTGGAAATATAACTGACCTCCAGACTACAGTAATCAGTTTCCCTGGAGAAAATGCCTGCTTTGGAGTGTGGAATCTATGGCATTAAATATCACTAAGGTCCCTCCCCTCACCAAACCCTGTGGTCCTCAAGCTCCACCCCCAAGTCTCCAGGAATTTTGTAACCCAGAGTTAACAACCCTATTGCCTCACTGGCAGAACTGCTGTCTCTGCTTGCTCTTGGCTGCCAATGGCCCTCCAGGAACTTTCCCTGTAAGTTAAATGGCCAGTCTGCCCTTGCAAATGCCAACTCGGCCCCTCTTTGGTTTCCACTTTTCTTTTATTTAATCATACAAATGTTCAAATCAACACACCAATGTGTGCTTTTAAAAAATGCAGACCTTATCTGCACTGAAGCATTTGGCACATTTTTAGAAAATGAGCAAAAACCATTCACCTGATTTAGCTTGGATACATGATTAGAATTTTCTTGAGACCTACTTTAAAATTATTGGCGAAAGTTATATGATCCCACTCTCATACATGAACCTCCCTAAGCAAATTCAGAACTAAGTGATTGTCTGCATAGCTGAATATTCTGTGTTCTGATACCACAATCAGAGCTTTCACTGTCAAGTAAAACTATAGTTTTCCAGTATTTGCCTGTGAGTCATGAAGGAATGAATTATCAGTGATAGGCAAGCAGAAATCGACCTAGCTTATTTTAGTAATTGTAACCAGATTCAATCTCATTTTCCCAGTTGATGACAGAGGCTTGATTCAGATGCCTGTGCTTTACCCTCATCTCAAACCCATTCGAATGTAGCTCATGAAAGAGAAAGAAAAGACTTTTTCAAAATTGTCAACTGATTGACAACCACCTCTTCTAAGCTAAGGAGGTGGGTATTGCTAAGCAAAGGAACACAAGAAAATTACTGTCAACTCTTCTATACTCACACAGTCTGTTTCTGCAGATTTGAAACTCAGCTGCCAATTGCATTTGAAAATTAATTTCACACAGCTGAATCAGAGCAAGCATTACAAGCAGGTCTGGTGTGATCAGAACTCGCTTGTAATAAAAATTCAGAAGCAAGGAAGCCTATTATTACAAATCAAAGGTATAATAATGCAAACAGGGAACACCATATTAGAAATAATAATACTTTCTGGCTTGAGAGCCACTTACTTTAGGTGGCTTGCTATAAGTAGTTTATGAATATTAAAGAAAGAGCTGTCTTTTTGAAGTTTCTTGTTAAAGAGCTTGATGTACAGCAATTTGGGGTTGCAATTAGGGATGACAGGCTACAACCCAGGCACTCTAGTTTTAACCCAATGGAAAAGGTTGCTTCCTGTCCTTGGGCCTCCTACTTCATTCCTTCCCAGGTCTGTATGCTCTCCCCACTTTGTGATCAATTAAAGCAGGCATGGCTTTAATTCTTCCCCACAGCAGACAGCAGAGCGTTTTGGGCAATAGAATTTTAAAACGAAGAAACAGGGCAAGAAACACAACAGCAGCAACCTCTTCCCATTGCAGCAAGCACTTACATAGGAAGAACCCCGCCAGAGCAGTCCAGTGGTCCATCTAGCCAAGCCTCCTATGGCACAGAATGGCCAACCAAAACAGAGGACGTGGCTGTGTGAACTCTCCCTTCCCATGACGAACAATGTTCAGAAAGCAGCAACACTTGCAGGGAAGGGTCATATGTGCAACCACTTCCTCCACAGAGTTCCACCCTGCAGGCGACCAGGTGACCACACAGAGGCACAGAGTGGGGCCAGTGTACTCACACCAGCTCTTCCTCCCAAACATTCATTGAATGCTTGGGTTATCATCAGGGCCAGATTTAGGTTTGATGAGGCCCTAAGCTATTGAAGGTAATGGGGCCCTTTATATGTCCAGCTGTCCTTTGTCAACAACAAATTGTCGCTGTTTTTTGTGTTGAATATATGCTATATGGTCATTTATGGACCTAATAGGTATCTAAAGCCATTTGCACATAACAAAATATGTATTTTATAAAAGTAATTGTTGAACTGAAATACAATTAAGAAGAAGTATATTAATAGTGAAATAATTATTATTTCCTTTAAAAAATATTGGGGGCCCCAAGAGAGTAGAGCCCTAAGCTATAGCTTGTTTAGCTTATACGTAAATCCGGCACTGGTTATCATCCGTACCAAAGCCATGAAGGCCTTGTCCTCTCTGTTATATTATTTTGAATAACAGGAATGAAGTTAGTTACTTGCATAGCACCACCCATACAAGTAGCTTTTCAGAAAAAGGTAGGTCCCTTCCTCAAGGAACACGTGATATACATTTTGAGAGTGATGACAAAGATTAGGGCAGGGAGAGATGAGAGTCACAAGTTTCATTTCAGTTGGTGATGAAGACTAAAGGATAAAAGAATAAGCTCTATGGTTGGTATGGATTTGGGGGAGAGGCTTAAAGGAAGACAGAAGTGGCAAGGAAGGGATTCCAGGCACCAGGGGCAATGACAGAGAAGAGTTAGAACCATTTAAGAGTGCAGGAGGTTTGGGTCAGCTAAGCCAATTTAGGTCAATTTGGAAGACAGAAGCAAATATACAGACAGATATATAATCATATACAACGTTGAGTTATATAATAAGTATGACAGAGATACACAGGTTTAATTTACTCTAGGTTCCAAGGGTTTAAGCCCAGCCTTCATTTTCATTGCTGGGACTTAGCTTGTAAGAGTGAAGAGACTTTTTAAAAGCATGTCAAGTCTCCAACCTGCTGTCTGAAGTGATACAATTCAGCAAACCCAGCTCCATGCAATACTGTAATTGAGAGAGAGAATAAGAAATTGACAGATACTCTGTTACAGGGATCAGCAACCTTTTATACAGCCAAACCTGAAAGCAAGAGATCAAGAAAGAGCCAGTATAAGAAAGCCCATCGGCATAACTGAAAGTATAAAATATGTTACTGGTAATTGACATGTTGATAAATAATCCATAAAGTTTCTGCAGCCCAAACACTGGTTGTTGCAAGTCTTTTATTAGGAAGTGGCACGCATGAAGCTGTTTTATACTGAAGTAGATCATCGGTCCATCATCATCAGTACTGTCTACTCAGACTTGGAGGGGCTCTCTAGGGTCTCAGGAAGAGGTCTTTCCCATTAGCTACTATCTGAACCTTTAACTGGAGATGCTAGGGATTGAACCTGGGACCTTCTGGATGCAAAGCAGATGTTCTACTACTGATAAGGTTGCCAGGTCTCTCTCCAGCACTGGTGGGAGGTTTTTGGGGCAGAGCCTGTGGAGGGCAGGGTTTGGGGAGGGGAGGGACTTCAATGCCATAGAGTCCAATTGTCAAAGCGGCCATTTTCTCCAGGTGAACTGATCTCTACCAGCTGGAGATCAGTTGTAATAGCAGGAGATCACCAGGTGGTACCTGCAGGGTGGCAACCCTAACTATTGAGCCATGGCTCCTCCCCACTCTGGGTAAGACAAGCTTGAAAGGCTCCTGCTTGAATTCAATGGGATGTGCATAAGGGCTTACAGAGGAGGCCAATGTAGGCCACAGGCTACCTACCTGGCCATTATTATTGCAGCCCATTCCTAAAGGGGGGGGAATGCCCATAGAAGCCAGTGTGACCCTATGGCAGCGTCCCTGCCACTTGTGCTGTGCAAACTGGCACTGACACTGATGTAGGGTGACTTATGCCAGACCCCTGGACCGTGGTGGCAGCATGAGTCTTGGACGCCAGCACAAACCCCTGCTGGCATTTGCCCAGCGTATTTCCCTACACCGCCGTCCTGGCGGGTGTTCTGAGGGCATGCCCCATAGGGCTGTTGAAATTTTTTTTGGTAAAATTCGGATCCGGCAAAATTTGGCCAGTTTTTATTTGGGAAATGCCAAAGTCCGAACTCCCCTGATTTGGATCCGTGGAATTCGTCATGTTTGTGAATAAATTCGGCCATTTAAAGCCATTAAAAACACATTTGCGCATTTCCACGGCTCCGGGGGGGGGCATGTTTGGAGTTAGAGGTCCCAAACGTTCAGTGTAGCTTGGAGGGACCCTTCTTGCAAGAACCCCCAAGCTTTGTGAAGATTGGGTCAGAGGGTCTGGAGTTATGGGGCCCGGAAGGGGCCCCCCATCTGCCCATTGGAATAAAGCCATTAAAAACACATTCGTGCCTTTCCGTGGCTTGGGGGGGGGCATTTTTGGAGGTAAAGGTCCCAAACCTTTAGTGTAGCTTGGAGGGACCCTACTTGCAAGAACCCCCAAGTTTTGTGAAGATTGGGTCAGGGGGTCCTGAGTTATGGGGTCCCCCACATCCGATGTAACTACGCCAAAAGTGCATCCAACAACGCTCAAAGCGTAAGTAAACAGCGTAACTAGCATGGGTAATGTATCTTTTCCTTTTTAACACAGCCAAAGTGCATCTCATAAGGCTAGTAGCGTAAGTGCTACCTGCGCAAATTCCGTATCTTCAGGATTGATACTCATGCAGCTGAATTCAAATCTTCCACAGCAACAATCACACTCGCAAAGAGGCAATCAGCCCCCCCCAGGACAGGTAACCCCCCCAAATCACTCTCCACAGAGGCAATCAAGCCTCCCCCAGCAGAACAGCCCCCCCCAACCAGAAGACGCAAATTCCTAACGAAAGAGACGAACGGGCCAGACATAGAGAGACTCACTAACATGGGATGTACTAAAACGAATGACAGGCTAGCCCATCAGAAACAACAGAAGCAGCTGCACTGCCCATTGTAAACAATAGGAGCCAGCCAGAGAGAGACTCACTGACCCACAGTTAACTCCAGATGAAGTTGGCAACCGGTGAAAACAGCAGAAAGCACAGTCCCACACAGAGACAATCAAGCCCATCCCCCAGCAAAACAGGTAAACTCACCCCCCTTTGGCTTCCCCCCTTACACACACACACACACACACAGAGAGAGAGAATCCCTCCCGCCGCCGCCACATACACACACTCAGGGAAAAAGTTATAGAGAAAAGCCCCAAAATGGGTCACACTGTGGATGTCTTTTTCTCTTCCATCAGGAGCAGAGACTGGGAGTCAGGACTCAGGAGTAATCCAATATGATTCTAGCAGACTCACACACACAGACTCTCTCTGGCCATTTATGCAAGGTTTTGCCTTGGATTTGCCGCTCTCTAGATGCACATTAAGGATCACCTGCTCCCATTCATTCCAATGGGTAGATGGGGGGACCACATATCTCGGGACCCCCTGACCCAATCTTCACAAAACTTGGGGGTTCTTGCAAGTAGGGTCCCTCCAAGCTACCCTGAAGGTTTGGGACCTCTACTTCCAAAAATGCCCCCCCCCAGAGCCGCGGAAAACCGCGAATGTGCTTTAAATGGCTTTATTCCAATGGGCAGATGGGGGGCCCCTTCCGGGCCCCATAACTCGGGACCCCGACCCAATCTTCACAAAACTTGGGGGTTCTTGCAAGAAGGGTCCCCTAAAGCTACACTGAAAGTTTGGGACCTCTACCTCCAAAAAAGCCCCCCCAGAGCCACGGAAAGGTGTGAATGTGCACATGCCCCCCCCCACAGGGATCTCTCTCTCACACAAACAGACACTCTCTCTCCCCGGGCCGCGCAGCGGCCAGGCTCATGCACTTAACCATGACTGATTGGCCAGAAGAAGACCCAGCTTGGCCGATTGGCGGCAGGAGAATGCTGCTTCGGGGGTGCCGAACTTGTACGAATTTATCCGGCGTCTGCCTGAACTCACCGAGTTCAGCTCGTCATTTTCCCGCCTTTTTTTACTTTGGTTCTATCCGAAGTAGAAACCGCTGAATTGGGGAAAATTCGGCTGTTTTTCATGTTGGATGGAACCGAATCGACAGCCCTAATTCCCCAATGGCGGACTGCCTTTAGGCAGCTTTCTAACCCCTTTAGTGCTTAATGTGCACCACTTTGCAGGTGTCAAGATACACCTACAAAATTCATGGTGCAGCCTCATGGTGTTCCATGGGGCTTTAAAAAAATAACCCTGTTTACCTCTTTTCAGCTTGCTGTGCTGGCAGCAAGCCATTTTGGAAGGTGGTTCAGCTCCACTGTCTCCAGCTGCTCCAACACTCGCAAAAAACCTCTGTGGTTTCCATAGAGATTTTTTGCAAGTGCTGGAGTGTCCCCCCAGTGCGATGCTAAAGGGTTGAATAAATCACCAGCATCAGAAGACACCGCGAAGGCTCTCCTGCCTCAGCGGCAAGCAGAGCTACCTCCAGGAGTCTTTGGGCAAAAACACACGGTCGCTTTAGCCTCCTTTATTCCCTGTTTCAGCCAGGATTCAGCCAGGATCGAATGCATGCATTTTGCCAAACGTGTGTTTGATCCTGGCTGAATCTTGGCTGAAACAGGGAATAAAGGAGGCTAAAGCAACCATGCATTTTCGCCCTTTGTTTTGCTGCACGTAAGCACCTGGTTTCAGGAAGGCATGGGCTTGGGTCTCCCTGGGAGGAAGACTCAGGGCTGGGCTGGCTCCTTAGGCTTTCTGGGCAGCTGCTGCCACGGGTTGGTTTGTTTCCTCTTCTCCTGCAGAACCTCGCCGCTGATCAACTGTTTTTTCAATCAGCTGTTCGTTGGGGAGGCTTTTCTCTCCACAGTCCAGGTTGGGGCTGCCCCAACAAACATGACCTGACGTCATCACATAGATGACGCTGGTCGCAGTCCCCAACCCTGCCTCCCTAAACCTCCCACCGGTTGCAAGGAGGGACCTGGCAACCCTAAAACCAGGGGTCACCAAACTGTTTGAGTTTGTGGGCATGCAGCAACAAAATAGATGCCACAAAATTGCTGCTACAGGAGGTGGAACCAACCACAAAATGATTGCCAGAGCTTAACTTCAGTAGCACAGTGTAGATCCTTGTGCTGTGGTGGCAGTTGCTGCCAAAACAACAACAAAAAATCTGTAAAGGGGCCACAAGATAAAGGCAGGGTATGAATTATTTAACAACTTAAAAAAGTAGTATTGTCCTTTTACCCCACAGGAATTGTGGTTTTTAAAAGGCTTTTGTTCATTAATAGCAAATGTCATTATTACCATTTTGTAGAACAAGTATGATATTGTTCCTTTTGACAAATGCATAATACACATTTTTCACATGCTTTCATGGTGTGTTATAGAATTAACCTTTTTGCTATTTCCCCATGGTTTTTTTTTTTTTTTTATCAAGCACAGCATTGAACTTGCTATGAACAAATCATGATGTAACATTTTGAATCCATCTATGTCTTTGGGAATTATTCCCATGGAATCACACTTGTGAAAATTTATAATTGGAATATGTCCTCCAGGCAGTTCCTGAAAAGGAAAATCCCATGGGTTAAAAAAAGAGAAATATTCTTTTTTGATCCCTGCCTGAACAGGTTAGATGGATGATCCTTCCAGTGAAAACTTTTCCTATCTTTGCACCCAGGAGAAATGTTTCAAAGAATAATCTCACAGATGTAAAATACCTCATCCAACCTCTTGGGTCTTGGTTATCCTCTCTCGTAAACCCAATACTTTAATGAGCTGTAGAGTATTAAACTGTGAATTTTAAAAGGAAGAAACAGACATTTGATCCTTTCAGAGCTAATGACAAATTTTAATTTTACTGAGAGGTTTATCAACCTAGATAGTTTAATTCAGCAGATTAAAAACCTATTATATCCCTGCAATATAAATGTATATTAATTGGAGAGTTATTAAATAATGCGTTTGGTTTGACCATGCTTAGCATCTTCTCAGAAATAAATGCAATGCTGTGATACTGACAATAAAATTAAAGGCTGCCAGACAGCAAAACGTCATGTTCTAGCATTATACAACACAGAAAATTTTTCTGTTTATAGAATTCATTATCAACCGGATTTATGTTCAAACTGTCTAATCTGTCCTTTTTATGGGAAAGCCTACATTGACCTTCATTATCTAGAGGCAGATTTAAACTGTGTACAATGTTGCTGGTTAATCAGCTTTATTTTAGCTTCTCTGAAAGCAGTCCAGCAGCTTAGCGAGCCCCCATTAAAATCCAAATTCTACGACAACGTCCTCCTCATTTCTTTTCTGTTCCAGCAAGGCTGGCCACAGCTAGAGAGGTCAGTTCGTAATACATAGAATACTTACGCTTAAAGTGTATGCTAGGTGTTTCAAACACATTCATCAGAAATATCCTACTGCACTTCTAAGAGGCCTGCAATATAGTCAGGGGTGATCAAAGTGATTGATTCTCCTTTCAGAAAAGAGTCTCAAATCAAAAGGCATTTTATGAGGTCACTTTTGCAAGCAATCATGGCATATTGCTACACCTAACCGATGTGCTGAGGGAAAGGGTTTTGTCCAACGAGATGCCTGCAGGCATTCCAGTATTACCCCATTACTCGGCAAGTAGGCCAATACAAAGAGAATTACAGAAGGTTTCTCTCACTCATTTTTTAGAAAAATCTCCATAATTCCCTAAAATATTGCTGCTGAGAACTGAATCTGCAGAGAATGGAACAAAGATAGAGCATTTGATGTAGACATTCAAAGTACAGACTGGTTGTGGTTGTTGTTTTTTAACTGTGGCTGGCCAGCTTGTGACACAGATGCCCACAAGTAGTACAGGCAAGAGAATGTCAAAAGCTGGGTCACAGTCAGGTACATATTCCTTTCCTTTCCTTTTATCCCTTAGAAGCTCCTTGATCAATTGATCTTGAGCAGCATATCACAGTCAGGTACATATTTCTGTCCATTTCCTCTAGTGCTGTGTTACTATCTGCCCTCCAGACTGGAACCAAAACCATCTTAACCATCCGCTATCCCATGGGGCAAGGGAAGGGAGCGTTAACTTTCCCCCTGCACCATTTCCATATCTGAAATGGTCTTGAGGAGCTGACATTTGACCCACTGCAGTACAAGTACCTAAGACAGTTTCTCTCTGTTCCCTGACGGGCTTGTTTCAAGTCAGGAAAACGGTGTGTAGGAGAATGTTTTAATCCTCCCCTCACGCCACAGTCCAAACTGTGTTCCCATGAGGCTGCTAGTCAAAGAAAAAGTAACTGTGGCATCTTCATTTATGGCACTCCCAGCGTCATGTCTGTTTTGTCCCTAAGATTATTAGGGGAAAGTCACTAAAGGAATGAATGTATTATTGGGAAGAACTACCTTTAAGGAGTCTCAAAGCAGCTTACAATCACCTTCACTTCCCCCTCTCACAACAGGCACCTTGTGATGTAGGTGGGGCTGAGAGAGTTCAAAGAGAACAGTGGCCAGCCCAAGGTCTCCCACCAGGCTTCATGTGTAAGAGTGGGGAAACCAACCTGGTTTGCCAGATTAGAGTCCGCCGCTCAGGTGGAGGAGTGGGGGATCAAACCCGATGCTCCAGATTGCAGTCCACCTCATTTAACAACTACACCGCTCTGTTCTCTTACCCTGCTTTGGATTCTTGTGTTCCATGAAGTAGGAATTGTTGTGTTACCTAAGCAGTGGGCCCTTAACTAGTCTTGGGGCCCTAGCAACAGCTTTCTGGAGATAGCCTTGGGGCCGAAAACTGACAAATAATGCCTGTTGTACATGTGTGTGCACACTGAAAAAAGCATCCCCTAAACCTTTCCAAAAGCCAATATAGTGGGATTTGACAGGGACCAGCAAACCGGAATAATTGGAGTGTACATGTTTTGCTTCTTTTGCCAGCTCTGTTCCCCAAGAACATGTACTGTGACTGAGTGACATTAGGTTGCCAGTTTTGCAGCATATTTATTTTATTCACTAGAGGTCAGAGTTGTGCTAGCAGATTTCCAGCAACTCCTATCACAATAACTTACATTAATTAATCACATCCTGACATGGAGACAGAAAAGAGTGATATGTTATAAATGGTTTCAGGAAAAAAAAGACATGACTGTTTGCAATGCAATTAAGAAGAAGGGAGTCTGAGGAGAAAAAATAGAGCTGATAATGTTTTTCTCTTAAATAATATCATCACAAGGGCAACATAGAAACCATGAAGAAACCCCTGGGGGAAAAATGTGTCAACTGCCAGAGGTATATCTATTGCTCTTTAATGATGTTGCTGTTTTTTTCATAGAAGGGGCTGTAAGCCAATTAAAGGATTTGATGCAGAAGGTCCCAGGTTCAATCCCGGCATCTCCAGTTAAAGGGGCTAGGCAAGCAAGTGATGTGAAAGACCTCTGCCTGAGACCCTGGAGAGCCGCTGCCTGTCTGAGTAGACGATACTGACTTTGATGGACCAAGGGTCTGATTCAGTATAAGGCAGCTTCATGTGTTCATGTGATTAGTTATCTGGTGACATTACAGAAATGCCTGGTAAAAGTCTTGGGGATCTCTTAATGTCTAAGATCCCCTTTTATGTTATGGGGGCCGCATGGGTCATGCTGCCGGGCAGCTTCTGTCATCATGAGCTAGAATGAGAAGCACTGACCGAAGTGAGAGAAGCCTATGCTGCAGCTCATATCCATGCCAGAGTTGCTCCTATTTCTTGCAGGAATTACATCAGAATTACTGATGTGGGGAGCTGGAGATTCAGTGTGGACTTTCCTCACATGTTTCGAGGCTTCTTATGTTACCCTAATGGGGAAGGAAGAAGACATCAGCATAACACGAGAAGGTGGTTGTTAGGGATGCTACCAAATTTCTCATCCATGTTAGCTCAACTCATCTTTTGGGGGATATTGCTTCTCCTTTGTGCAAGCTGAAGCTAAGGGTGGACTGGTGATTTAACTTACTAGGAAGGTTCCCTAGAGGGTGGCTAATAACCATGTGTTAGCCAGGCCAAGCCTGGTGATACTGGAAGGTACTCTCAGGGCCAGTTAGCTTGGACTTGGCCAACCGTGGGAAGTCTGGGCATAGGCTCACCGATCACCTCTTTGTGTACCATCATGGCATGGGAGGAGGTGATGCCTGTTGTTGCCACTACTTGACTTAATTTGCTCGTGGGTTTTTTCACTTGCCAATCCACCTTTTGTTGAACTTCAGTTTGATTCTTTAGTTTGTCCTCCATTTTTTGCTTCTTTGTGCTGAATTTCCCCTGTAAAATGTACACACATCAATGTTATTTGTGCGTCATGAACTTGTAAAGGGAAGAACACATATTAATAGCATAAAACTAATCAAGAATGCCGGTGATGATGAGATGGGCAAAATGAAAAGGCTCAAAATGACAACATATGAAAACAAGTAACCAAAAAAGAGCCTACTCATTCTTTGCTAGTTCTCATGCAGTTAAAGAGGAAAGGTGCATACTCCACAGCAGAGTGGAACTTAGGGCTGTTGGTTTAACATCAGCTACATTTTCACTTTCCATCTTAGAGGTAATTATCTGACTCAGATTAAAATAGCTCAAGACAATAAGACAAAAATAGAGGTTGTAGTTAAAGAAGAGTTGGTTTTTATATGCTGACTTTATCTCCCACTTAAGGAAGAATCAAACCAGTTTACAATCACCTTCCCTTCCCCTCCCTACAACAGACACCCTGTGAGGTAGGTGGGGCTGAGAGAGTGTGACTAGCCCAAGGTCACCCAGCTGGCTTCATATGGAGGAGTGGGGAAACAAATCCAGTGCACCAGATTAGCCTCTGCTGCTCGTGTGGAGGAGTGGGGAATCAAACCAGATCAGAGTCCACTGCTCCAAGCCACCACTCTTAACCACTACACTACACTGGCTCTTGAGGTGATCTTCCTGGGCATGTTTCCATGCCATTGCACTAACCACTTTTACTCAGACAGGACTCCCATTGATTTCATTGGGATTTCCTGAAATCTTAGACAAGTGTATTTAAATCTGCAGCCTTTATGGTCAAGGTAGGAAATTCACTGCTCTCCAAAGGAAACAAGGTTATTTTAAAAAACAGTTACCCATTAACAAACTTTAAAGAGATTAGATACAGCCAAGATTGCAAGAGCAAAGTGGGCTTATGAGAATATATCCTTAGGTCTGAATCCCATTATAAATCACATCATGAATGCTCTTCTTATAAAATGTCCAAACAGCCATTGGGAAGACTAAGGAATATCTAAGGCAGACAGTAAATTTTAAATAACCTGTGGAGGTCACAATTTGTACATGACTTTAGATTTTCAGAATCTAGTCTGAGTCTACCTAAAGTATTTTCCATCATGTGTTTTTCCTTAAATATGTAGGACAGCTCCTGGATACATTTATTTCTGCCTGAAAGAGGCGAGGCAATAATCTGAAACCTCAGCAGAATCAGTGGCTTACATTTTAATAATAAATATGGCTAGAAGGATTGTGTTGATATATAAAGTGAAATAAATGGCATTTATAAAGCACTTAAAAGTGTTCCAAGTGTGGGGAAATTCCGGAGGACATGGCCAAGGAGCAGTACAGCTTCTACTAAGCTGCTCTCAGCACCCACCAGCTGGAGGGGTTCCTAGGACTGCTAGGCCCCCCAGGGGGAAAGAACGGCTGTTATGACCCTCCCTTCTTTTGAGGTCCGTGAGTTCCGGGCTCCCAAAACCCACAGCGGGACTGGGTGAAGCTGGTACAGTGTCGGGCTCTCCCAAGCCAACCTATGTCCACCATTTTCCTTTCCCCCCACCCTTCCTTTCCCCTTTTCTTTCCTCTTTTCTTTTTCCATACTCTTTAAAGTTTGTCTGATAACTGGTCCATGCCCAGGGTAACCCCCACATCACAAGAAGCCAGGGGCTGGTGATTTGCATCTTTCTGCCGGAGCTGGCTGGAAGGAGAGAAACACGAGCGGAGTGAGAGACGGACAAAAGCACCAGAGAGGAAAGAAAACCAAAACTGCTCAGAAAAGGAGGTAAAAGGCATTAAATACTGTTAATCTTACCTCATGAGTCATCTTTCTCCAAAAGGGAAGAGGGAACACTGAATTTTGTTGGCTGAGGGAAGACATGACCAAAAATAAATGCGAGTTTGCTGGTCTGAAGCGGAGCTAAAATGGGAGGCAGCAGTTTGCTTGAGTGGAGAGGACTGCTGTGAGACTTTCCCAAAGGAATGACACCAGCACCATGTGGTTGTTGAACAATTAAATAGCCCCCCGCAAATAACCTATTCCTATAGCTATTAACACCCTGACCTGGATAGCCCAGGCTAGCCTGATCTCATCAGATCTCAGAAGCTAAGCAGGGCCAGCCCTGGTTAGTATTTGGTTGGGAGACCACCAAGGAATACCAGGGATGCTGTGCAGCGGAAGGCACTGGCAAACCACCTCTGTTAGTCTCTTGCCATGAAAACCCCAAAAGGGGTCGCCATAAGTCGGCTGCAACTTGACAGCACTTTACACACACACATAGTTATTAACATAATTTAGTCCTGCTATGAAATGAGTCCTTCCCTACTAAACAAGAGCTCAGAGACTAATTAAAAATTAACTAATCTAATAGATTAACAGTGGGAACATTTTTGCTAACTGTTCTTAACCATTAATTTTAACTCATTAATTGTATTAAAATTTATGAATTTGTAGGCCAAATAAATTAATTATTTTATTGATAACTTTGATTTAAATAAGGTTAAGTAATAATCAATTGGTGTCAAAGTGATTTCATCATTAATGGTTGACAAGTAAATTAATTAAAACTGATGGGGATTATTTGTTATATAAATCAATGTGTGATTTAATATGAGAAAAAAGCTGACCCGGACAAAGAAGCAGCAGCCATTAAGAATATGGCTGATTCAGGAGGTGCAAGAAAAGAAGACCGTAACTGCTCCAAAGACTATCATTCAATTTTCAGGAATAGACTCACAACACTCACTCTTCCAGGCAGGAATGCCCAAGTCTATGAAGGGAAAGGCAAAGAATTCTGATGAAAATGGCAAACAGATGGAGGATCTTTAAAATCTTATGTTACAATTAAGTGAGGAGAACACAAGAAAACGGGAGAAAAACAAGAAAAGCTTACAAGAGAGCCTGCAAGAGAGCAACAAGAAGTTACAGGAGTCCTTACAGGAGACTCTGCTAAGAATAGAGAAGAAAATTAACAACAACTCCAAAGATATTAAAGTTCTTCAACACAGACAACAGAAGATTGAAGAAAAACTTGAACAACAAGCTACAACCATGAACCTTCACGAGGAGAAACACAAAAAAGCTGAGGAACGTTTTGACCTTCAAGAGATCATCAACCGAAAAAATAATTTGAAATTTAGAGGTTTGGGGGGAAAGTTTGGATTAACAGACCTGGGACCTGAATTGCAACTGCTACTACGAGATACATACAATCTCCGTGAAGAATTTCTTCAGATTGAAAAATATTCCAGATCAATTCCGCATATTCAAGAAAATATCAGACACCTAGAGATATTTTAGTAAAATTCACACACACACACACACACACACACACACACACACACACACACTAAAAATAAAAATAAGAAGTGCTTCACTTATTTTAGTGTAACAATGTAGGTTGTGGAATGGCCATAGCCTGGAATCCTGATGGCCAACTGCAAGTCAAAATAAATACTACAGGACTGGGACCAAAGGTCAGATTCAGTGTAAAGCACTGTCATATGTTAAAATATATTCATATGATTTTTGAAATGCCTAGAGGATGGCACTTTTTATGGTATGTATTATACAGCGTTTATTGCTTTGTTCTCCAACTTTGTAATTCTGTTTTATTGCATTATTTGTTGTATGTATTATACTATTTTTACAGCATTTTAAATATGTAATCTGAGAAAGGTGGACTATAAATTAAGTAAGTAGGTTACAAAATGAATAAATAATAAACACAAATCCAAAGGCCCAAGAGTATATGAGAAGCAACCTGTAAAAGCCTCTTTATTCCTGTTGATAGTTCTGTCTTCCTGAACATTAGAATCACATGTTGAGGACGTGTATTTATAAAAGTAGACATGCCAGTTTTGCAGTACAGATACAAATCCTTGTTCAACATTGAATGGGCATGATTAATAATTGGCTTTGTAGCCAATTGGTTTTGTAGCACATGACAGATCTGAATCCCTGTTACTTGTCTCATGTATAGCTAATGAATTATGCATCAAATGCCTTGTACATAGTGCTGTAGATTATTTTTTAAAAGGTCTCATAAAGATCATCTCAAACCACTGCCTATATATATTTATCCACAACAGTTGATATGAAGCAGGAGCAAAAAAGAAAAAAAAAGAAAAAAGATATTTGCCACGTTCCTGACACAACTCTCCCTGCAATATGCTGTGGTGTTGCCTTGTGTGCATTCAGTATGAGCAGATTCATTCAATTCATAATCCATTTGTAGAAACCAGTGTTAAGAGCAGCAGACTGTACAGGTTAAGAGCAGCAGACTGTAATCTGGAGCACCTTGTCTGATATCCCACTCCTCCACATGAAGCCTGCTGGGTGACCTTGGGTCAGTCACAGTTCTTTCAGAACTCTCTCAGCCCCACAGAGGCAGGCAATGGCAAACCGTTTCCGAATGTCTCTTGCTGTGGCCATGAGTCCTTTTTGCTATTTTTGACTGGTTAACCAGCTGTGGCCACTGTGATACATGCTTGGTTACTAGATTAGATTACTGCAATATATTCTATGTAGGGCTGCCCTTGAAAAATGTTTGGATGTTTAATTGGTACAGAATGCTGCAGCCAGAATTTTGGCCCATCTATATTGGCTCCCAATCTATTTCCGATCACAATTCAAGTTGCTGGTGTTGACCTTTAAAGCCCTATGTGACTTGGGACTAACATACCTGAAGGACCACCTATTCCCTTATATGTACATTCTAAAATTGCTGTTATATTGTTTTAGATTGTAATGGCCTATGGTCTTATACAATAAACTACCACTACTACTACTACCTACTCCCTTATAAAACTACCATTATGGTCACTTCTGAGGCCCTTATTCACGTGCCCCCACCTCTTCAGATCAGGCGAGTGGCAACCCAGGAGAGGGTCTTCTCTGTCATGGCATTGAAAATATGGGACTGTCTCTGTCACTGCCTTCAGCAAGTTGTTTCACCTGGCATCTCCTTAATGTCTGTTCCTTCCTGCCATGTTTTTCATTTTTGTTTTTATATGTGTGTATTTTATTCTATGTGTATTTTAACTTCGTTTTAATGGTTTGAAGGGTGTTTTTGTTTGGTGTTAATGTTTTTTAGGATGTATTTATGCATTTTTAAAATCTGTTTTCGTCTGTTAGCCACCTTGCTGGTACTAATGAGGGCAGAAAGGTGGGTACAAAATTTGTAAATGATGATGATGATGATGCAAGTGAAAGAAAAACATTTCACCAACAGAAACCAAGTTAGGGCACAAGAAAAAAAGTACTGGAAATCATGATCCAACATTCCATTCCTGTAAACGTCTGTAAATAATAATCACTGGGACCTGAACTGGATGGGGACCATACCATGGGAAAGGAAAAGCTAAGTCTCCAGCCACTCGTTCCCTTTTCCTTATCAGCACTTTTATGGACAGGAGAAATTCTTTTTTCCAAAATTCACTTTTTTAGTCCTCGGGCAGCTCATTCCTGAATTTTGCAGAGGCTGGGGAGGGCATAGCCAAGGTGCCGCTGTGGCACCTCCAAAGAGGTTCCCTGGCCACCAAAAGACTAAAAACAGCCTTTGTTAATTAAAAAAAATCAAAAATGGGGCATTTCCCCCCATAGAGAACCGCGAGGCTGCACCAGGAAAAACCTGGCACAGCAACGCTGTTTCAGAGGGGGGTGTTCCCAGGCAGGAAGGGGTTAGGAGGCAGCCCACCAGCAGCCCCGCCCTTAGGAATGCCCCAGGAATGCCTCCCAGGGCACCAGCCCAAGCAAACCACCAGCGGGAGGCTGAGCTGGCATTCTTGGGCCGTGTTGCCGTGCCAGTTCTGGGTCATCACCACAAGTAGCACTATGTCAGCATCTGTGCCACTTTGCTTGGCACAAGTGGCATGGATGCTGGCGTAGAGGGCTGATCACCTCCTAAGCCCGTTCAGCCCCCAGGCTCAGGAATGAGCTCTTATTCGCTTTTGTTCTCCTTAAAAGAGAGATGTATCTTTCATTTTTCTTTAATTTCTGTTTGAACAGAAATCAATGCACCCTTTTGTAACCTCGGCCCTTGCAGTTATTTTATGTTACACACACCACAGGGTTGTGCTCCAGTAGGAGGCAAGAAGGTTAGGGAAGCTATTGACTGCCTCTCAGAATTTCAGAATGAAATTCTGAAATTTTGCAGAACCTCCCTTCCTGCCCCTCCTGTCTTCAAATGTCTCTTTGATCAAGCTGGAATTAATTCAAAACAGATTCCAAATTTGTTAAAAAAAAAAACTGAAATGGATCGTTGAATTTCAGGGGGACTTGTGTAAAGAAGAATTAAAGACAATTTCTATTAACGTTGCTATTCTTTATATAATTTTCCCGTCAAGCTGCTATTTGTCCTCCAAGGGAAACAAAATCATGTGTATGTTTTCTCTGTGGACTAACTAATGTGTGTGAGCATGTGTGGGGGGAGGGAGGTTAAAACCCTCTCTTCTAGCACTAGGTTCCCAATATCAATTCAGGAGCCCAACATAAATTTAGAGACACAGGAAATACGGTCATGGATCTCCATCTTTGCATCTACTCTCACTTGTAACGGACAAATGCTTTAGGGTACCACCATAATTTTCATTTTCTAACATCCTGACCCTATGCTTGATTATTCAGAAGTACATATCAACGGTACTGACATCAGTTTAAGGGTGCATAGCATTGTAGCCTACAAACCATTCAAGTATTCATTTTTGGAACAGCCAGGTCTGGATTCAGTAAGTCTAAAAGATGCTGATTTCCCAAGGTTCACATAATGTCAGATTTTCAATAAATATATATTTAATGCAAAGTAAGACACTCCTAGCTACCAAATACAGATCAGAGGCATGATTCACAGAAGACATGACCTTTCGCAGCAGAGGTAAGCAAAATATGTCATGAAAAATGTAACAGGTTGTCCACATCTGATCTATATGGTTTTGATCTCATAGCAACAATACTTCTTGCTTTTGTATTAGTAGTGTCAAAACATCTACGTACAACACTAAGGTATAGTCAACCTCTAAGCACAGAGCCAAGATTTCTTCTTTCTGAAGTACTTGAGTACCCTGACCTGGATTACCCAGGCTAGCCTGATCTCATCAGATCTCGGAAACTAAGCAGGGTTGCCGGGTCGGCCCTGGTGGGAGACCATTAAGGAAGTCTAGGGTTGCTATGCAGAAGCAAGCATTGGCAAACCACCTTTGAATGACTCTTGCCTTGAAAACCCCACAGGGTTGCCATAAGTTGTGACTTGACGGGGGGGGGGGGGAAGTTCCTTGCAAGGGAACCTTTTCTGTATCTATACAGTGGCTTTAAGATTGACAAAATTAGCTGGTACATACATTAGAGGCCCTCCAATGGAGAATTGCAAAATCAAGAGTGTGCTATGCAGTTATATGTACCCCACTTCTCCTCATGATGGGAAGTTCCAGGGGCTAGTGCTTACTAAAGTAGGTTCCTTTTGGAGGAGAGAGCATTGCAGCCCATTCCTGAGCTCTGGGGCCAAAAAAGCTCAGGAGGCATGCAAGTCACCATGCCGGCATCCAAGCCGCTTGCTCTGGTGCCTAGGCCACTTGTGCTGCCAAGAGAGGCAAGGATGTCAGCGTTGGGGTGCTAATGCTGGCCTCCCTGTGCTGGCGCAGCAGTGCAGCTCCTGCTGGGGTCCCACTGGTACAAATCCAGAGGGTGTTCCTGGGGCGTTCTGGAGGCAGAGCTGCCAGTAGGCAGCTTCCTGGCCCCTTTCAGGCTGGGAATGCCCTCTCTGACAACAGTGTTGCTGTGTCAGGTTTTTCTTGGGGCAGCCTCACTGTTTTCAATGGGGAAAATGCCCCATTTTCAGGAGGGGAAAATTAAAAGGCATTTAAAGCCTTTCTGCGGCTGGGGAACGGCTTTGGAGATGCCGTGGCAGCGCCTCAGCCCCACCATCACCAGTCACTACAAGGCTCAGGAATGATCTGTTGGAGACTTCTCTGTGCTCCTCAGGTCCACGCCTCCCACCGGTGTTCCCTGGCTCTTGCAAGCTTGGGTTGCAAGAAGCCAGTGTGGGGTCACCAGCTGATGATGTCATTGGGAGCAGCCAGTTGCCTCCCTCAGTAGCCTGCTGCATCTCTGCTTCCTTCTCCAGGTGGGTTCTGTACCTGTACTGGTGTCTCCTGGGGTTGTAAGGAGCTAGTTTTCATCTGGGTTTGGTGCCATCATCCCAAAAGGGGGCGAGGCAGGCTCCAGCTGTAGACACACATTTAATCACATATTGACTCTGGTTGTCCTTACTGTTAATTGCTGTAATTCAACACATTCAGCAACAATTGCCATCTGGACAGGGTGGCAGTTATTTTGGGGGGGGGCGTGGAAGGGAAGCAGTGCACTGATTATGTGTCCATGAGAATCTATATATTTGCACTGGAGTTAAGATGCATTTATATCACACTCAGGTATTTAACCTGGAGAACCAGAGGAAGGGGTTGAAACTTGATGTAATCTAGCACACATAAGCACACACAAGCAAAATCTGTTACAAAGTTGCATGAACATATATGAAATAGTTTTATTTCAGATGAGAGCATTATTCCACCCAACACAATATTGCCTACTTTGAGTGGCAGCAGCTCTCCAGGGCATTGGACAGAGGATATACCGTCTTAACACCTACTACATGAGATTTATTTTTAATGGAATATGCCAGCAATTGAATCTGGAATCTTTTGTATGCAAAGCATTTGCGTATCACTAAGCCATGACCCCTGACCCCCATCTTCAGCCTCATCACCAGATGCACACTGCATTATAATAGCAGAAGCACTGGTTCATACATTTTTTTATATTGTGCATGCTGTATTTTTATATTCCACTGGTATCTGTTAAAATATGTTGTCAACCATATTAAGTTGTTGAGATGCCCGGGTATAAGTGGGAATAAATAACTGAAGCCATTGCCGTAGACCTATTTCTAGGGGGAAACAATCTGATACTTGTGCTGTTTGTTCTGTTTGAAGAAACACATTTCTTATAATTAATTAGAAGCATGATTGTTAATTTGCAGCAACTTCCACACATTTTAAAAGCAACATTAATTGGCATCAATGTGCTTTTAGATCACTGCTCCACAATGAAAAAAACAAGATTTCCCAAAGAAAAGGGAAGATGAAACTTCGAGCACCCCCCCTGCCCCCGTTCCATCACTATACGTATAGGAATAGAATTGTGGTGTGTGCACAACACACTGCCATAGGACACAATGGAAGATGAGAAGCCTCTCAACCGTGCAATCCTAAACAGAGTTATACCCTTCTAACTTTAATGATCTTAGAAGAGATCTTAGATCTGCTTTGAAATGCACAGTAAGACTCCTTGTTGCTACATGGAGGAAGGAAATGGCAAACTACCTCTGTTCATTTCTTGCTTGGAACAATCTGTGGATGGGGTTACCATAAGTTGGTTGCAACTTGACGGCACCTTCTTCTTCTTGGTGCTGGTAAGGAATTGAACTTTATTGATTTATACCAAGAAAGACCATTGGTCCTGTTGGCAGAGTGCTGTTCATGAAGATAAAGCTAATAACCCTCACCCAGAATTGCACTTCAGCAAGCCTTTACTGCAATAGCAAAAACACTAGGCAAAAGCTGCAAGCCATTTATTTCCAGAACTGAATGTTGACTAGAGAGCTGCTTAAAGACAGAGAGGTAACTAACAAAATCTTAATAAGTTATACTTCTACCTAAGGGTGAAATAGATCATCTACACCATTATATAACATGTTAATCTAGTTCCGTAGACATGACATCACCTAACAGGGTATCCCACTCAATATTTTCTAATTGGGACTGTGTGCTTTAGCCATCAGGTATAGCCACTGTGCAAAACGAGCTCCTGTGCTTGGCAAGGAGTATGGTGCCTGTGGCCATCTTTGGTGTATCTCCTAAATACCTCCCTCTGGCAGCTCTCCAGGTTCAAACCAAATGATGTTCCACTGGACCATACTGTGTTTGAAAGTCTCCCATGTCTGTACAGCCTCTATATTTGTATTTGTCTAAAGCATGGCAGTAGATTCTAAATGCGGGGGGGGGGGGGAATCAATGAGACAAGCAAGTTCAGCCTTAAGGGCAAGTTACGGGTTGCCAAAAGTGCAACATTTCTTGGGACATGAAGTTTGATGAGCACTGAGCCACCATTACCTATGTCTTCTTGTTCCATTCAATTAACTGCTGTGCTTTTGTTCTGCCTCCAAGGCAACAAAGATCACTAAGAATCTGTGATCTGAAACAAGGTTGAAGAAAGAGGCTCCTATTCATCTTTTGAGATTGCTACAGGAAAAGCTGGACATGCTGACATAAATACAGCCATAATTTCAATCAATTTGAAAAGGGAATTAATTTCTTTAATCAGAGATGATGATGTTAAGAGACATAAAACTAATGAAACAACTAGTAAGAAAAGTTAGAGATGGTTTCTTCACCCACAAAATATTTAAAATTCTGCATTCAAAACTGGTGATGAGGAAAGGTGAAGTTTGTAACATTTATGAATTATGCATCTTGAACATATTGCCTGCCTTATTTGGCATAAATTGATAAGCAATTTTTAGATAGGAAGAGAAACAATGAGTGATGGATCAAAGCCATGCCAACAACAGGGATGAATCTATTTCCCCCATGTGTGTGTGTGTAAAGTGCCGTCAAGTCACAGCCGACTTATGGCGACCCCTTTTTTGGGGTTTTCATGGCAAGAGGCTAACAGAGGTGGTTTGCCAGTGCCTTCCTCTGCAACAGGGATGAATCTATTTCCCCCATACCATTACTTTATTATTCCAGAATTTCTCTCTGCTCTGCATTCAACTCCTCAGTTCTATAGAAAATGAACTGTTTGCTGTTGATTTCACTTCCTTATAATTGTGTATCTTTCCCCTTCTCTACCAGCGTGCAAAACATCAATGTTATATATATATTTAAAAGGCACTATATGACTGCACACTTGATTGCATCAAAATTAATTTTTGCAGTGGATTACTGATGCACACATGTGCTTCTGGGCACTGGCAAAACACCACACAAAGATCACCTTTCTACAAGTGTGAATACAGCTGCTCAAAAATTGCTTATTTGCTATGTTTCATCAGCACGGGCAATGGGAGGGGGGAATGCAAGAAGTAAGAATGAATTAAAGGAACTGAATGGTGTATCATTTAAATGGTGTAGCATCATGAACAGTGCTGTGTAGAAAATTCTCAATTTTTTTAAAGGACCGATCATGAATTCCTAGTGCAATGGCTCTTTCTTTAAGCCTATTAACTTGAACGTCTAAGGGTTGCACAATTAGGACCCTGAATTCTTTGCTCGACATCACTTCTGCCCTTTTTCTGCTCTCCTGTGGAATGGCAGTACAACTTAGAGCACTGTATTTTCAACTGGAAGTTGCAATT
The DNA here is from genome assembly GCF_029931775.1 of Euleptes europaea. Taxonomy (NCBI): domain Eukaryota; kingdom Metazoa; phylum Chordata; class Lepidosauria; order Squamata; family Sphaerodactylidae; genus Euleptes; species Euleptes europaea. The sequence goes on along the minus strand of NC_079313.1, from coordinate 33,874,085 downwards.
TGTGAGTTTATCATGGCCTTTTATGCACGGCTGTTTCCCTTGCGGTCTCCCCTCTGACGACTTCAGGTTTTGTTTTGATTATGAATTCCATTTCCAACCGTCAGAGGTCGCCTTACTTTTCCCTGCATTTCCCTGCATTTTGCCCATGTTTTCAAATTTGAGATCAAACAGGTCTCTGAAAACGTAGGCAAAATGTAAGGAAATGCAGGGGGAGAGCGAGTTGACCTATGACAGTCAGAAACAGCATGCATAATCAAAACAAACACCCAAAGTCATCAGAGGGGTGACGGCAAGGGAATTTTGCCTGCATTTTCAGGGACCTGTTTTATCTCGAATTTGACAACATGGGCAAAAGGCGGGGAAATGCAGGGGAAGAGCAAGGCAACTTCTGATGGTTGGAAATGACAAGCACAATCAAAACAAAGACCCAAAGTCAATGGAGGGGTGACGGCAAGGGGAAAAGCTATGCATAAAAGGCTCATGGAGGAAACAGCTCTCATAGGATAAAGCAGTCTGTACTTGCAAGGCTTCAGCTGGTCAGAGGAATGTCACCTGTGGCTTTCTTCAAATCATTTGTGTCAGGGCTCCATTAGAAAGTACAAAGCTATTTAGTTGTGGGATTTGTTTGATGTGCAAGGAGGAGACATATACATTACTCATTGACCAGATAGATCAACTTTGCCAGCCTCTTATTAAAAAAAGAAGTCAGAACAGAACAGTGTCAGTGACAGTGTCAGAGAAAATGACAGTAGTTATTCAGATTGCTCTGAGATCAACTTTTATTGCTTCAGAGCCAATTTAGTTCTTTCAATGTGCTGATTAATCTAAAAATGCAGAAAATGAAGGTAGCTCTAGAAAATCTGTGTCAAGGTCCAAACCCAATGTCATTTCAGGTAATTCCTCCCTTCTAGAAAGTAACATGAAGAAGGGCTTCAGGAAGCCAAAAGCATTATACAACAATCTACTGACAGCTTGCTATTGATCATAAGTGGAGTGCCATTACTTTTCAGATATTGATCCACTGCCAACATCAATTCAGGAACAGCATCAAAATGTTCTTGGCACCATTTACTGTTCTGAAGACAAGTACTCTTTGGGAAAATAAATCCGTGAGATAATGATTATGAATGCCCTGGGGGCGGGGAATGTTACCGCACCCCCACAAACACATGAACATACATTCAGATTAACATGGGGAATTAGTTTGCGTGTTTGTGCAGGGCGCAGTAAACCAGGATCTCTTACCTAAAGAGATGCCTACAAGTAGAAAGTCTTTAGTAGGAAAAGGATGACAGAGACCTGATTTAAAAAGAATATGGAGTTTATTGAGGGATTTGCTACAATAGTGTGTGTGGGGGGGAGGGGGGATAACCTATCCTAAGCAAATATTAGCAGTGCAAAATCAAAGCACAAACACATTCCTTATTTCAATTAATATAACAACAACTAACAAACATTCAACAGAGCTCCTCCTATTTGGAGCAGGAGTTAATCTTTTGAGCTAAAGGTGTGGAAAATAAGGAATAGTGTAGAAAATAAGGAATAGTGGTTTGGAAAAGAGGGGAGAATAGATCAGAGGTAAAGATTACCTGTCCCACTCTGCGAAGAAATCAGATGGAAGAAGAGGGATCCAGTGTGTGTTGGGAGTCTGCTGCAGTTCAGCTGGTATCCAGGACCAGACTCTTTCCTGGTTCTAAAGCCAGGTTAGTTACACTGTTTTTGGCCCATAGCATAAAATGGTTTTTTTTCAGGAAACCAAAAATTATGACAGACGATAAAGGAATACTTGAGAGTAATCAAGAGAAAACCATAGAACCAACTAAACAGCTCCGGGAAGTGTGGTTTTTGATTGGATTATGATTACAAAAGCTGGAGATGTCAAGATGAGTCATGTATTAGGCAGGAACTTTGGGGGCAATGGGAAGCTTTGAGTTGGATGTTCCAAACTGTCACAGGGCACTTAATGTCCGAGTTGTGTTAATCGTCAGTGATTGCATATAATGGAAAAGACAATACAGGAACAGGCATCTTTGTCTTCTTGCCTGGTGTGGCTTAATTGCTGTCGGCACCCCTTGATTTCTCCCAGAGAGACGTCTTTGGAAGCATTGCTGTGGTTGTTGTCCCAGGATCCTCTGCTGGGTTCACCGTGACATGGTTCCCTGTTAGACACAAACCATGGCAGTGCTCCCCACGTTTGGCGTGGGCCTCTTGGGACTTGTTCCCGGTGTTACTCTGGCAGCACAGCCATTCAGGCTGGGAGGCAGGGTGTGCTGATGAAAGGGGGTCTGGCAACAAAATACTTTTAAAAGCTCTAACATTCTGTTTTTGTTTGTTTGTTTCTTGCTTTGTTTGTATTCTTATCCAATAATCTGCCAAAGGGATATCTAGAAAACTAGATTATTTTACTTTTAAGGATAGCCAGATCTGTGAACATTTCATCATAAATGTCTCTTCTGCTTGTAGCATTCATTGTTTTAAGCTATTAGAATAGCATTAGAGCCTATTCTTTTGTTACTAGAGTGGTGTCATTGCTAACTTGCCGGTGACTAGCTTCCCTTATGGTTCCAGTAGTGCCTGAACAGTGGAAACTTCATGGAAAAAGTGGTTCAGATAGCAAGTTCCCCCATCAGCTCCTCTGGTATTACATAGGAGTGTGAGCACCATCGAACTTTCCATCTGTTCCTCTCCAACTCATGATTCAAGTCTTTAAAACATCATTGGGATTTATTTGTTTTAGGTATTTATGAGAAACATTCCCTGCCAAAGGGTGTAAAATAATAAACCAAATGAAACCACATAAAACTATTCACAAATCTAGATTCAAACTACCTGCCCCCCTCAGCAAAGGCCCAAACTAGGGATGCCAGCCCCCAGGGGGGGACCTAGTGATCCCTTAGAATTACAGCTTATCTCCATACTGCATAAATCAGTTCCCCTGGAGAAAATGGATGCTTCAGATGGTGGACTCTATGGCATTGTACCCACAAAGGTCCCTGTCCTCCCCAGGTTCCATCTCCAAATCTCTAGGAGTTTCCCAACTTGGGTCTGGCAATCATCCCCCGCTAGTGGCTGGGAGGGTGAACCTGGGACCCCTATCCCAGGCAAGGGGAGAGGAAGAGAACAAGGTCTAACATAGAGGTTCAGCATAGCCATACATACCACCCAGATCAAGTGGGATGAATAGGTGGGTGGTGTGGCAAAAGTAACCAGCCCAACTTTGGTCCACTCCTCTCCACTATGCTGGTCACTGATAGAATAATAGCAAGGAGCAAGGCTCTCCTAATAAAAGAGAGGAGAAAATGTGCCACAACTGAGACACCCTGTGAGGTAGGTGAGGCTGAGAGAGCATGACTAGCCCAAGGTCACTCGGCTGGCTTCGTGTGTAGGAGTGGGGAAACAAATCCAGTTCACCAGATCAGACTCCACCACTCCAAACCACTGGTCTTAACCACTACACCATGCTGGCTCTTTGCTTTCCTTTTAAAAACATATCACCTATTTCTCTGCTCCTCTGCACACCACTTCTGAAGTTTCCCTGAATTTCAAGCATAGCTTTGTATGTCACAAAGAAGTGAACAGTTCAAAATGCATCCACCTACAGGACATCTATTCTATTCTAGCTGACAAAGTCCTGAGGGAAACAGTCTGGAGCTGGGGAGACAACTAGCAGCAAGGAGCAGGTCACAGACAAGTTACTCAGAAGCTGGGATAGCTCCAAGGCAACAAAGATGTTATTTCAACAAATGTCAGAGCTCAGTTGAGACCTCAAATCCTGGTATAGACTTGAAGACTGCACAAGGCCCCACCCTTTAACTGAAAAAGGAATGTATTTTGAAGGGACAGGGTCTCGTTCTTCAGCTTCATTGGTGGAGACCTGATGCCATCTCATGTGAAAGTTACATGGGAGCTAAGTCATGTCAAGTCCCTGTTTGAATTATTGTACTTAATGGCTTTGAGTAAAAATTGATAATCTCCTATTTGAAAATCAAGTTTCTACAACAGAACATGAACTAGATCATTGTCTTTATGACAAACATTCCCAGGCAGGAACACAGATCCAGAATGTGCCTCCAATGCAAAAGCTCAGCAACATTTTGGGATTTTAAACAAACTGTTTTAATACTCTGAGGGTCATTCATTTCTTAGACTATACCAAATGGATGTGTGAAATACAAGCTCTTCAATAATGACTATCTTTTAGCAATAGGATGTTCTTCTTTTGAGTCATTTTGTTCCGTGTTTCTTTAAACTAATAAGACTGTAGCATTCCTAGTGGAGCGGATAGGTCACGAGAACCCCGAAGCTGTAGTTAAAATTCACAAACACATTTTGTCATGAACTATTTTACCCTATAGATGTTTAGCCTTAGGGTAATTCAAAAAAAATGACAGCACCAAACCTCAGAGTACCTGAACTGAATTTTTATTCTTGTCTTCCACATTTTCAAATGTATTTTTTGCCTTTGAACAAAAGGTGTATGTAACAATGGCACTGTGGAAACAGTATTCCAGGCCTCTTCTCAGACAACCCCAGTCCTATCAATAATTTCTATCCTTTTCTTGTGGGCAAACTAGCTTTACATTCTTCCTTTTAAAAAAGCTACTTTGTGCCTCTAAGTTATTATTCTGCTCTGATCACCATGTGGAGATATCATCTGATAATGGCTGATTAAAGCTTGCTGCATGGAATATTTTGAAAGCATTATATATAAAAATATTCTGTGTTCTGGCAGGTTTAGAAGGGGCAGACAACTGAAATATCTAGGAAGAGTTGTTTAGCCATCATTTCAGGCAATTAGAGAAATAATGTGCTACACACAGAGTTGCCTTTCCAGAGAGAAACAAAAAATATTGACTATTATTAATTCTTACATGATAGTTTGTTTACATGTTTAAGTCCGGATCCAACATGTGTACACCAAGAAATCTCCAACTCTGTTTTCCTATAGCAGTCCCTTGAGCGTGCTTCCTTTCATACAAGATCAGGGGACCCTATGGAAGCCAAGAAATAAGGAGATTGAGACTGGGAAGGGCAGCCATGAAGGAGCTTCGACAATATAAAAACCATAAAGCCTTCGACAATATTTTGAGCTAGAAAAGATTTTGAAGCATAAGGATGTGTCACTGGCCACCAAGATGAGATTAGTTCATGCCATCGTATTCCCTGTTACTATGTATGGGTGTAAAAGCTGGACAGTGAAGAAAGCTGATAGGAAGAAAATAGATTCCTTTGAAATGTGGTGTTCGAGGACAGTGTTACGGATTCCGTGGACTGCCAAAAAAAACAAATCGGTGGGTTATAGATTAAATCGAGCCTGAACTGACCCTAGAAGCTAACATGACTAAACTGAGGCTATCGTATTTTGGTCACGTCATGAGACGACAAGAGTCACTGGAAAAGACAGTCATGCTAGGAAAAGTTGAGGGCAGCAGGAAAAGAGGAAGACCCAACAAGAGATGGATTGACTCAATAAAGGAAGCCACAGCCTTCAATTTGCAAGATCTGAGCAAGGCTGTCAAAGATAGGACATTTTGGAGGACTTTCACTCATAGGGTCGCCATGAGTCGGAAGTGACTTGATGGTACTTAACACACACACACACACACACACATGGAAGTATATTTGAGACTAGAAAAGTAGAAACTGGCAGTTTTTCCATGTGTGAACAGAAGTACCTTACTGGGAATAAGGGTCTCTTTGGAACCTAACCACTCTGAAATCGAAACAATTTCACAGAAAGCTTCGGAGATATTCCTTCCAACCGTAGCCTTCTTTGCTTCCCACTAAGAAAACCTCTAACAGTGCAATCCTGAGTGTGTGTGGGGGGGAGGGGGTAGTTGGGTCAGCCCCAGAGACAGCACGAGCACGCTGCCTCCCGAGAGGCTTGCCGGCCAGAAAATACAGGTTAGAAATCTCCTCCATAGAGGAGCCTGCCTTTTTTGCTGCTGCAAAATCGCGATGACTAAAGGGAGTGTTCCCGGGGTTAAAGGGATTTGGGAGCTGACTAGAGTCTGCTGCACCCACCAGGAACGCCCCCTTTGGTGCCGGTGTGAACCCTTGCACCAGGAAAATGCTGCCAGCAAGCTCTGCCAGCACTAGGGTTGCCTGGTCCCTCTTTGCCACTGGCGGGAGGTTTTTGGGGAGAAGCTTGAGGAGGGCGGGGTTTGGGGAGGGGAGGGACTTCAGTGAAATAGAGTCCAATGGCCAAAGTGGCCATTTTCTCCAGGTGAACTGATCTCTATCAGCTGGAGATCAGTTGTAAAAGCAGGAGATCTCCAACTGCCTGGAGGTTGGCAACCCTAGCTAGCGCCCATGATTCATGCTGCCGTATGACATGGCGTTAAGCGTCCCTGTGGTGGTGTGCCAGTTTAGACGACACAAATGGTACTTATGCTGCCACAGGTTTCTCACCAGCTCCTAAGAGCTTTCACACAAACCCCTTCAGGATTGCTCTGTAAATCTTGAAAAGAGTACTCTGGAAAGGAGTCTTCACCTCTGCACAAGGAGAGGCAGTTGGATGATAACAGGGGAAGTCCTGGTGCAATTGCAGAAGGCTTATGCCTCACAGATTATTTTGATCCTGGCCATAGATGGACAATACTGCATTTGAAATTGCCTACTCACTGCCATTAGGAATTAGTGCAAAGAAAGTTCAGCAGCTCTCTATTGTTTTTTCTTCTTTATTCTATACCAACAAAATGACCACATCAGTTAGGCAACAAATGTTGATTTTTGTGTGTGCATGCACCACTGTTAGACCATAATTCCAATCTAAAGAAGATATAACAGTAATCATGGAAGATATAACCAGGAAGCATAACAGTAATCAGGACTGAATTTTAAACTGACAAACTTGAAACTTTAATGGAAACCTCCACCACCACCACCACCCAAAAAACCCTTGACAAACATATTTTTACTCTACAGCACTTCTATGGCTATACATCCAAGCAAGCCATGAGCAAACCATCCACCCAGCAATACTTGCAGGAAAAGAAGAAGAAAAAGAACAAGAAGAAGAAGAGTTGGTTTTTATATGCCAACTTTCTCTGCCACTTAAGGAAGAATCGAACGGGCTTACAATCACCTTCCCTTCCACTCCCCACAACATACATCCTGTGAGGTAGGTGTGGCTGAGAGAGTGTCACTAGCACAAGGTCACCCTGCTGGCTTCATGTGTAGGAGTGGGGAAACAAATCCAGTTCACCAGATTAGCCTCCATCATTCATGTGGAGAAGTGAGGAATCAAACCCAGTTCTCCAGAACAGAGTCCACCACTCAAAAACAACCACTCTTAACCACTATACCATGCAGAGGCAGACATACTGTGGCAAGAAAGACTATTTATGAAACATCTCTTGTACTGCTAGATTTCATCTTCCATACCACGTCCTGCCCCCTTACTGTCTTGCTAAGCAGACTGCCAGGTGCCCAAGAAAAAATTCAATAAATAACATTTATTAATTCATTGTTGTTCCCATTCATTCGTTTCCGTTCTAATGATTGTGGCTTTGGGCTTTTTAAAAATTAATTTGCACATTGTTAGAAATTGTCCATCCTTCCTCAACTCAACAAGCACAAATATACTATACATGTCACTTATTTTAAATATCAAGATAAATTGTATATGTTCATTTACTCAATAAATGTGTATATATGAAATTTAGTGCATTGGCTGTTCAGCTTTTTCAGGTGGGTAAATCTAAAATATTGTTAGGGTTGATAGCAAAGTTTATAAGAAATACTTCTAAAACTGGTTGATTTAAGTGATCAGTAGCTTCTTTAAAGTGCATTATAGATTAAACAAAACAGTGTGTGCACAATGTACTGACACAAAATGAATTAAAGATCGAGGTCATGGCAAAATGGATTACAGCAATAACAAACACAGGTTCTCTCTTCAGAGAAGTTTTTTGAACTTGGCTTGTCTAACGATACAGGAAGGCAACAACAGCAATAAAAATGGAGAAGTTATGAGAATTTATTATTAGGTATGTGCAAAATCTCCCTTACCTCCATTAAGCAGATATCAGCAGCAACTCAGCAGAGTGCCTGTAGAATAGATTGATTCTAAAGAATACACCACTAGTCGTTGTGTGTAACTAGTTGCAGGTGACTACAGTGGGAATGAAGCCATTTATAAATCAAACATTTTCAGAACTTTGTTCATTACATTTGGTTAATGGAGCCTAAAGATTGAACCACAGGTTGACTTAAGAAGTCAACAACTTCATTAAAGTGCATTATGTATTAAACAAAAAAAATATTGCGTGCATAATGCACTGACACATAAAATACACTTCATTTTTGACCACTCTTTATGGAATGTGCAGTACATTATGACAACAACAATCAAGGCAGCCATTTAAAAAATCCATCAAACATCAACCACGAGAAAGAAGCATGAACAACAGGAGGATAAAGAAAAGCAAAGGCAGCCTTGCTGGATAGGGTTCCACATTAAAGTTGGGCCTGCAGATCTTGTGACCCACAAATCCAAACACAGTCTGTTGCGGATTTTTACCACTGTTTACGATGTTTTGAAACAGCAGGCCAGAGAGTTTGCTTTTAGGTTCCTGTGTAAATCTGCAAACATGCCTTTTTTACTGTTCCGGCTAACTTACAGCTTTCAGCCTTGAAGGATAACTTATGAATAAATGGCTTTATGCCCAGAATAGATCCCAGAACAAGTGGAACACGATTATTCTTTGGAATGCTCAGAAGCATCTTACATCATGCCTTTAAAGGGCATGAATCAGAAGGTTTAGTAAAGCCATGTGTTGGCCTATGCAATAGCTTCTGTATAAGCTGGTCATACCCTATAACCTCTGAATCTCTCGGATTTGGAATTCAGTGACATCTGCTTTCCCCCTTCTTGGCAAAATTCTGGATAAGAAGCTCTGAAACCTATCTCTCTCCCCCCCCACTTAAAACCAATTTATTTAGAATCCGAAAGGCATGTATGCTTATATAGGATTGATTTCTATGGGTGCTAGCTTCAGCAGCACATATACTAAAATTGATAGGATTGATTTTTATGAAGTATACTAGTGTTCTGTGCATCTCTGCAATAAAGTTTTGTTTAATCAGATCTAGACTGATCAGATTACATTACATTTTATTGTTATGGCCATTGGCCAGCACAGACTGATCAGATTATTTTTAAATGAAAGTCTTAATTTACAGGGTTTTACTTTGAACCTGGAACAAACAAATAATCGAACCTCAATATATCCCTTAGAGACTGAGGTCTGTGCCTTGCGAGATTGAGCCTTGGGAGGGAGCATTCAATCACCGAGTAGCAGTGTGATGTAGCAGTTAGTGCATTTCTTTAATTCCGTCAAAGAGCTTTTAATCTCCAAAAGACCTTTTAAAATAATGCCCCCTCACTGGCGAGTCTGAGCCACTGTCACAAGTAATGGGCCTGGATCCCATGGATCTGTTCCACTAATAGAGGTGCTTTTCTCTGGTGCAAGGAGACGTCCAATAATACAAGAGACTCTTGCATCAGTGGAAGGCTCCTTCTGCCAGAGGAAAGCATTGCCATTAAAGGAACAGATCCATGGGATCTGGCTAGGGTTGCCAGGTCCCTCTTCACTACTGGTGGGAGCATTTTGGGGTGCAGCCTGAGGAGGGTGGGGTTTGGGGAGGGGAGGGATTTCAATGTCATAGAATCCAATTGGCCCCGTGAGAACGTTTGTCAACAACACTTTGAAAAGTGTCACTTTCCCATAATTTTATCTGTCAGTTGAAAACAAAAACTAGAAAGGCATACCAACTTAAAGTAGTTGACACTGTGATCTTATGTTATAATGATGCTCCTTCTAAATCTAACCTAGGTTGCACTTCTCATTTTAAGGTTGGAAAAATAGGTAGATTCTGTCTTCATTTATTCCTGCCTTTTAGTAAAGTGTACCATTTACAGTGGAAAGAGATCCAACTGAAACATATTTCAGACTCTGTAACAAGAAACAGCCTGTATTTCAAATGGATCCCATTTCAAGGTAAATAAAGGGCCATTTACTAACTCTGGTCTTTGGTGAGATTTACAATTTACTTCTCCACAGGTTGCAGCTTATGTTATACTAAAATGATAGCTTCTCCATGCAGCTTCCTTTCCATAAAATGGCCTTTTACATTGAGCAAAAGACAAAACAACTTCATCCAAACAATGACTAAATGCTGGAAAGCTTACCATTAAGGTTAGACAGAATACAGATTTCAAAGCAGAAGGAACTCATTCCACATTTTTTATGCCTGTGGGAAACCAGTGAAGAATTGTGGCATCCAGAGATTCCTTTATCATCCAAAGATACACACCTCCCGAAAACCTTATTAGTCTGAAAATAAGGCTGGCAATGCTTTGGAGAAAATAAAATGAAGGTGCATTTTATTGTAAAAAAGATTACGTATTGTTTTTGTTTTACTGCTTCTATGACATGCAAGACATTTATTCAATAATAATACAAATCAGGACAGGATTTTTCATATGGATTTAGAAGGGTTTTTTTTCTCTTCAGCATAGACTTGAAACCAAGGGATGACTTTTGCAGATAGAAAGGGGGGTGATTTTCAGGTATTTCTCCCATGCTGATTAAAAGGGGGTCCCTTGCCTCACCCCCCACCCCTGAAGTAGCATTTCGGTGGACATTTTGGGCTGCAGCAGAAGGAGGGACAAGGATGCTGTGCTCCATGGATGGAAATCTCTTCAGTTCACAGAAATTACCAGTGGATCCAAGCCAGAGAGTATACAGTGACATTTACATTTGATTTGAAGCACTCTTACCATGCAATCCTGAAGGGGGGTCGCAAAGTGCATCTGGAGGTGGTGTGACCCATACAGCAGCATAAGTGCCACTTGCGCCATCCAAACTGGCATGGGCACCGGTAGTGGGGCATTTACACTGACACCGCAGAGTGGGGTAGAAAAACAGCACAGGGGTGGTGGTGGAACACCAGCACCAGTGCATGTTGGGCCCAGGGGCCTGTGCCGACACCAAAGGAAGCATTCCAAGGGGTGTGGCCACAACTGGTCGGATTCCTAAGGGTTTTCGGCCAGGGAACACCCACTTTTCAAGCCATAAAGTTCTGCCAGATGAAATCATGGTGTAGCCCATTGACACCTGAAGCTCTCCCCGCTCATTGACACTGCCATGCCCCCAGGTCCATGGTGGCTTTGGAAGCCGACTAAGTGGCTGGCCAATGGGACCAAGCCGGAGGAGGGCCAAGCCCCCAAGGAGGCGCCCAATAGTGCAGCATCCCCTTCCTCATAAGCACCAGATCCCCTGCACACAGCTCCTGACAGGTAAGGTGCATGTGGCCTGACATGCTGCCTCTCCACATGCTGCCCTTGGTGAAGGCTATAGCAAGGGGAGATCACTTGGAAAAATTTGGCCTGCACTTTGCACAACCCATACAAGAGAGCAAACTCCACAAACGCTGTGGCTGTTCTCTCCCTCTAAAGTTCTCTTACAGGTCTGTCGGAAGCCCAGCCATGTCCCAATGGAGTGGAGCCTCCAGCACAGGTGAACTGTCTGAGCTCCCTCTCCCAAGACCACCTACCAGATCCCCAACCCCTCCTTTGGGGCAGGCAGCCCTACCAGGGCAGGCACTATGTGCCCTCCTCAGACCTGGCAAGCGGCAAAAGCTCCATAGCCACCTGATGCCAAGGGCAATGGTCACTGGCAATGAGGGGCCTCATTGCCATGGGCTGAGGGCAGAGGAGGGGGATGAGGCGGCCATGTCAAGATTAAAAAAAAAACCCATAGAGTCGACCCATCCCTGATGGTCCCAGGCCATGGACGGTGAGGCAGGCAAGAGTAGCGAAGCACCCCAGGTTCTATGTTCCCCCTCAGACCACTGTTGCTTGTTTCAGAGGGCCATGGACCCCTCATGAGTGGCCGGTGATGAGGACCCACACACGGATGCCAGGGCCGGCACCAGGACCAGGCAGGAGTTGGAGCGCATGCCATTGCAACACTAGGGCCAGAGGGAGAGGGACCTGTGCTTCCAATGTCACAGACCCCTCCCCCAAAGGCTCCTGAAGCATGTTGACCAGCCTTCAGGATCTATCCCGCACCCATCTGGATGGCCTGGCTAACTCAAGGTGGCAATTCATGCTTTCTTATCCCCACAGATTGCTGCAGAAGCCCTTCAAACAGGTCAAGACCTTTAGAAGACCGCCAACCTGTCACTCCTCCCACAAGTATAACCATCAACCCCGCTGCCAGCACAGACAAACAGCCAGACCTGGTGGAGGTCAGGCCTTCTGACAGGACACTGCTGAAGTACACGGAAATATGAGTGGCCAGTGTGATGTGGCAGCCAAAAAGGCAAATGCGAGTGTAGGGTGTATCAATAGATGCATAATGTCTAGGACACAAGATGTGGTAGTGTCACTGTATACTGTGCTGGTCAGGCCCCCATCCAGTTCTGGAGGCATTTTTCTAGAAAGGACATAGAAACGTTAGAGCATATGCAGAGGAGAAGAGGATTATAAGGATTTTGGAGACGAACAGTGCATTCCTAAGGAGAGTTACTCCAGTCTAAGCCCATCCATTTCAATGGGATTAGACTGGAGTAACTCTCCTTAGGAATGCACTGTTGGCCTTACAAGAAAAGCTGTGGGAATTGGGGATGCTCAGCCTCAAGAAGAGGAGGTGGGGGAATATGATTACTCTTTTTAAGTATTTGAAGGGCTGTCATTTAGAGGAAGGCAGAGAGCTGTTTCAGTTGGTAGTGGAGTATAGGACTCATAATAATAGGTTTAAATTATGGGTGGGGAGATATCTGTGGGAAGTTAGGAAAAATGTTTACCAATAAGGGCAGTTCAGTGGTAGAATCAGCTGCCCACTGATGTTGTGTGTTCTCTCTCCTTGGAGTTGTTTAAGTGAAGGTTGGATGATTATTTGTCAAGGATGATTTAGTTCATCCTGTACAGCGCAGGAGGTTAGCACTCGATGGTCTCTAGGCCTCTTCCAAGTAGGGCTGTCAAAAAAAAAAATTGGTACAGTTCGGATTCGGCCGAATCCGGCCCTTGTGGGTTCGGTACGTGCCGAATTCCGAACTCCCCCGCTTCGGATCCGTTCAATTCGGCCGGAATTCAAAGTTCGGAGAAAAATTCGGCCGAATATTGCCAGACCAGAGTCTCGGTCGGCGGCTGCGTGGGGAGGGGCATATTTTGAGCGGGACGTCCAAAACTTTCAGCATGGCTGATTTTGACCCTAAATGAAAGGAACGCCAAGTTTGGTAACGATGGGTTCCCAGGGAGTCGAGATATGGATCCGGGAAACCCCCCCCCCACTGCCCATCGCAAAGCATAGAATTGACGGTTCGTGACTCAAGTTACTCGGCTCCTCAGCTGCATTTTCAAGTTTGCACAAATCACTGTAACACATTGGACTTTGAGAGCCCACACACGCAATCTACATACTGCATCCCGGACCCGGGGTGAGGCGCGAAAGATAAGCATCGCACCGCACGACTAAAAGTGGTTGAACTTGAAGGGAAATGATTGGCCCCCCTTCCTTTTTTCTCTCTCTGTGTGTGTTTTCTCCCCCGTCTATTATCTCCCACTCCCACTTTGTTTTTTGGCCGCCGCCCGGCGGCTTTTGTCAAGCCCCAGTTGCAAAGGTTGGAGCCGGGGGTCGGGGGCGGAAGTAACGCTGGATTCAAGACCATTACACGTGACTTCCCCAGCATTTGAGAATGAGGTCCGTGGTTGCCTAAGCCGTTTGATGGGACGATGGAATGGATCATCACACACAGGCTGCAAGCGCTGCGCTCCAGCTCAGCTGTCCACGACGTTACGGACAGCCTAACTGAGTGAAGAAGCTGCCCGCCCGCCCCAAGTGTGGGGGCTTCTGAAACATCACTGTAAGGTGATTTCCCCCCCCCCCGCAAAAGTCGGACGTCCAACTCAAAGCCCAACCTTCTGTTTAAATCAGAAAACCAGGCAGCATTCGCTTAGGTGAAGGCAAGTGTTTGACAGCTGTCAAATCGACGGCCGCGGTCAGAGACCGAGCGCTCCTGGCCGTGAAATTGACATGTGCCAAACCCTCTGGTCCAGACCGGTGTTCGTGAGAATCGTGACAGTTCTGTCTGTGGCAACACAGACAGAATTACTGCAGTGCAACGACCCATTGAGCATCGGAGGAAGTTGGGAGGGGGAGCAGCTCGCATTGAGTAGTACGTGTGGTTGTGTCACGTCAGCTGAGCTCTCTGCGAAATGGCTGCTACTGGAACGGAGGTTTTACTGGAACCTGGCTCCTCTCAGGCTCACAAGAAACGGCCCTTGGCTTGGCGTCTTCGTCTTGTTCCATCCTGATGGCGGACCGGGCTGGTGAGAGCGGCTGTGTCAGTTTCAAAAAAGCCGCGCCCGCCGCGACTTCACTCACAGTAGCGTTTGAGGCGGGCGCGCGGCTGGAAAGCAGTGCTTTTGCATACCGGGTTGCCAGGTCCAGTCCTGGAGATTTAGGCAGGCCCGTATGCTATCATTTCCCCTCCTTGCCGCCTGAAGACAACGTCTGACATGGCGGCACACTTAACACGTGTTGATTGAAGTCTTGCTTGGGGACAACGGGGTCGGGTTGTGTTGGCCAATGGTGTTTTGGGATGGGAACCATTTGTACTATACTAAAATCTTAGATTAAAAACGTGGGCCGGCTAGGGAGGTTGGACAACAACCTCTCAAGAAGTGTGCATGGTTAAATTTTAGAGCGTATTCCGTGGCGGATGCATGGGTGCATAAGTCAAAGCATCTGGTTAATTTTACAATACCAAATAAAACATTCCTTTTTTTCTACAGACAACCTTAGATTGCTAAACTAACAGACTACATTAATATACATGGAGTCATAACAGTGTGCATAGGATACAAAGAAAAAACCTTACGCGGGGCTGCCAGATTTTAAAATTTAGAAGGAAAAAATTTGTACCCTTTTTAAAGTTACAAATAATTAAAAAAAATTAGGAAGACATGCCGCTGGTTTACAGGCATTTGTTCAGCAGAAAATCTCGTTCCCCTCCTAGCAGAAGGGTAAGGTACACATTTAGCGCAATTCGCTCCTCCCCACAGTGAGGGGGAGGGGGCCTAAAAAAAAGACTTCTTTGCCTCTTCCGTTGGCAATCGGCTGGGCTCGGCTATCTTCGGGCTTCTTCGGTAGCACTCTTTGGGGCCTGGCCTGTCTCGGGGGTTGGTAATGGGATGGCCTGGCTAAGGGGGCGTGGGGTGATTTACATACTGCCTTGCAAGGCAATCTGGTTGGATCCATGGACATGCTAGGGGCACAATAAGATTACTATATCATTTCACTCTGGCACCTCTGCCTGTCATCAAGGGGTCTCTTTGTCCGGGATTCCGGGGACCCTTCCTGTGCACTGGTTTTGTGTCCACTATATCCTTTTAGGGCTGATCTACTGTAGTGGATGCCCTCGCCTTGCATAGCCATTCATCAATCATGAGGACTCGCGCTTGCGCAGTTTTCACTATGGGAGCTCTCGGGGGTGGCGCCTATCCGGCGAGTCACCAAAGGTGACCTCGTTGGCTGACACTCGCGCCATTCTGGTTTCGGACCGGATGATCCCGCCGTGTGGGTTAATCCGGGCGAACCGTCGAGGCTCTGACTAACGACGCGATTCCATTTGGTCAGGCTGGAATCGCGTCCTCGGGAAGGGCCTCAATATACTTGGTAAAAGATAGATCAAACAAAATACACATACAACACATGCAGTAAGACATTTATGCACAATTACTGTCTTAGGGCTGGAGGGGCTGTCGTATGCAAATTGGCGAGCATACTGGCATGCTGGGTAGGGGCACCTGTGGCTGTGTGGTGGGGAGGGGACTCCTAGTGCGGCTACATATCAGGTGCTCCGTTTGGAGACCTGCAGGGGCATGTGCGGGGGATTGGGTCTGTCTCTGACCTTCTTAGTGTGGGCTGCTTGCAATTTTTTGTCGGTCGCCATGTTAGGTGCGTCTACAGGTGCCCTTGATCCGGACGACTTTCTAGCCCCTACTCTTTACCGAGCCGGCCTAGTGCTGGCCGTGGGCTGGTGGTCCAAAACCGGCCTGACGATAACTCGCCTGGGCTTCCAGGGCAAAGGCCAGATCTGGCAGTTCCATTCCCGCGAGCACCATAGTGAAAATGCCATCAATTTCCTGATCCTGACTGTTCCCAGCCAATTTTTCCAAAGGGGCAAGCCGAAAAATGGTAGTCCCGCCTATTAAGGTCAAAGAACAGACTTAACAGATGAGGGAGAGGGGCAGGGTGCAGTCCCTTCGGCAGAGATCGGCCTTTCTCGGACTTCTCCGTAAGGGGAGGTGTGTTAATCCTCCCTGTTCTCGCGGCCTTTTGAGCTGCGGACCTTCCTTTAGGGATATCACGTTGGAGCCGGGAGGCGTTTTTTGGGGGAGGAGAGGCATTTGCATATGGCGAGAGGCATCCTGGTACACAATAAATTTACACTTCCATTAATAAAGCATTTTTAATAACATTCCTATATCCATGTGCATGTGAGGCTTCCTGGTTTCTTATTCTTACACATATGAGAAAAAAGAATTGGACGAGAGGTTTAGTTGGACAGTGGACACAGTCTGCAGAAGGTAACCGGGGCTAGGGCACCAAATCAGACCGAGGTGCACTCCATTAGCTGTGAGCTAATTCTCCCTGGTGGCATGTCCTCGCACCCACCAGTAAATGCGGTCCTCCCACTAGACCCGTGAGGGTCTCTTGGATTGCGCTCGGGCCTTTCTGGTTTTGGATAGTCAGCCCACTGAGCGGGCTAACTATGTAACCAGGACCTTGAGGTCTCTTCCTGACAGGGCGATTCCACAGGGGCCGGAATCGCCTTCTCGGGGGGGGACCTCTCCTATACTGGTAAAAGATAGAATCACAAACACAGCAACATATACAACATTTCCTATAAGTTGCCTTGGTATGCTCCAGGGGAGGGGGCCAGGGCCCTTCATGCTCAAAATGCACAATCTCAGTCTGCACCAGAGGGTTAGGTGTATGCAAATTTTTATGTCCAGGGGCATGAAGGGTATCTGAGTGCTCCTGGTGTTTGGACAGGTATCCAGTCAAGGTGCTGTCCGTTAAAGAGATAGCGACAGGTTCTTCAGACCACGGGAGGTGCTGGTCTGCCAGGGGTCCTTTTGTTTGTCGAGGGAAAGGGGTCCCTGTGATCTCAGGGTGGGTGTCTTTGGGAGACCATGCGGTGGTGGTGGGAGGCTTTCCTGCATTGGTGGGTGGGCCGTCCAAAACCAGGATGGCCCGAGCGTTAGCGCACCCCACCCTTGCGTTTTCCTATTGGCTTTCCCACAGTTTTTTCTCCCCCGCCATTGCACGGCTATCCTTCATTAGCCTGAAATCGGTCGTTGCACGGAGGCTCCCGCCTTTACGGTGGGTGCGACGACACGCCGCCAGCGGAGCTAATCCTCAAAAAAAAACTTTTTAATTTTTGTGCTCGGGGTTTGGCCAATAACAACCCCACCTTCACTGTTAAAGAATAGATCTTGAAACGATGGGAGGGGGGGTTGCTCCCTTCTTTCTAACTAGAGGGGACTTTGGAATGCTGGGGCTGTCTCTTTGGGAGGGGGCAGTCTCTTTGGGACGGGGCTGTCTCACCTTCCCTGGTGAGGAGGACTACAATTCATATGATGCCTTTGCACACACACAATACACAAAATTAAAATAATAAACAAAAAAAAACCGCTTTAAAATCGGATGACAGAAAGGAAGAAAAGGGCGGGGGGGTGGATACTTAGAGAGTTCAATTTCCTCCCCTCCTCCTTTCCTTTTAGAGCGGCTTATATGCTAGTTGGTTGTGCGATTGACGACCCTCAGCTTGTTGAGCTGTCGTTTCAACCAACACCCAAGGAAAATTATCAGCATAGTTAAGCAGGCTTTTGATAACCTTGCAATATTTTGTTTCTCCCTTCTGAAATTGTTGCCCACACACGCAATCCACACATACTGCACCCTGGGCCCGGGGTGAGGCGCGAAAGATAAGCATCGATTGCACGACTAAAAGTGGTTGAGAAGGGAAACCAGTGGCCCCCCTTCCTTTTTTCTCCGTGTGTGTTTTCTCCCGTACATATCTTCCACTTAGTTTTTTGGCCGCCGCCCGGCGGCTTTTGTCAAGCCCCGGTCGCAAAGAGCCTTGGAGGGGGGCGGGGGCGAAAGTAACGCTGGATTCAAGACCATTACACGCGACTTCCCCAGCTTTTGAGAATGAGGTCCGTGGTTGCCTAAGCCGTTTGATGGGACGATGGATCATCACACACACAGGCTGCAAGCGCTGCGCTCCAGCTCGCTGTCCACGTTACGGACAGCCTAAACTGAGTGAAGAAGCTGCCCGCCCCAAGTGGTGGTGTTTCCCCCACCCGCGCAAAAGACGGACGTCCGACTCAAAGCCCAACCTTCTTTTTAAGTCCGAAAACCAGGTAGCATTCGCTTAGGTGAAAGCTACATTGTTTTGACAGGTGTCAAATCGCCGGCCGCGGTCAGGGGCCGAGCGGCGCTCCCGACTCGGGAGTCCCGAGTCCCGGCCGTTTAAATGACATGTGCCAAACCCTCTGGTCCAGACCGGTGTTCGTGACTGTTCTGTCTGTGGCGTCTGGCGAGGCAGAAGTACCCTACACCTACCCAAGGAGTTGCGGTAGCAGAATAATGTTAGACCGTGGACAATTGTCCTTGTGGCGGGGTGAAACGGAAGCTCAGCCAGGCCAGCTGTCAGTCGCTAACCCCAGCGCCCCAAACTCTGAGAAACGATATTGGTTAAGGAAGAGGGGGAGAACAGAAAGCTTTGCTCCCCCACCTCCCTCTCCCTCTCCCCCGCTGAGGAAGTGTTTTCACAGTGTGCTTTAGACTTTCAAATCTCCCGCCCGGCAACTCCCGTCATTCCCCAACCCAACCCCACCCCAACACGCCGCACGTAGCTCCGCCCCAGCACTAGTCCGACCTCGTGCGCGAACATGGCGGGGAGAGCAAGACGCGCCCTGCAGTGGAGGGGCGTTGAGGTCGAGGAGATGCTGAGGATCATTGTCCGTCATGGGCTGGCCTTTGACGTGACCCTCAGCGACCTCCCCCAACGCCCCTTCTTTACCAGGGTGGCGCGGCTTCTCTCTCGCGCGGGATATGCGCGGAGGACCGCCAACGCCTGCTACAGGAAGTTTAACCTCCTATACATCTCCCTCCAGATATTCGACTTGTTGGGGGGGGGGAACTACCACCCCACTACGACCGGCTGGTGGAGGTTCGGAATGCGGCCCGCGCAGAGATGGCCGTTCATATGGGTGAGTCAATCGCTTTACCTAGACCTTTTGTTTTTAGGTGATGGGCTTGTTTTGTTGGCCTAATGACACATTAGGGAACATCAACGTACATTTTCAGATTTTAATGGGAACATCTGGTCCTGCCTCAGGCTTTAATTCCAACTTCAGGTAACCTTGTAGTTCCAGGTAGAGTCAACCTTCCTTCTAACTTTTGGATTTGCCATTGAAAGCCCTTTACCATTTTCGGGGGTGTAAGCTTTCAAGAGTCCAAGCTCCCACCCTCACACCAGGGGGATCACAAGACAATGAAGACATGACACTCTGCAAATCTGGTTGGTCTTCCAGTTTAAGGTGCTTATGGAATGCAATTGAATGACCTTGCCCTCCCTCATTCTCCCTTTCAGGGCTCTTTTTTTTGGGGGAATTCCCAACTCTAACTTCTCCTTCTCTGCATGCTGGTGAACCTCAGTCATCTCTGCAAAACTGCGGTTAGGGTTGCCAATGTGCAGATGAGGGTTTCCCTGGAGATTCAGGGGTGGAGCATGAGGAGGGTGGGGATTGGGGTGCATGGGCATTCATTGGGATTATGTGCCAATGTGAGGACCTTTACCGGTTACTGTTTTCAAAGTGTGCTGGAGATCCAATGTGATATCTCAAGCTAACGCCTAGAAGATTAATAACCCAAGCACTCTTCAAACCAGACCCTGCACCCTCACACCAGCTGCACATTGCCTTCCCTGTGTCACCTTCTCATCCCAACCTCAAGTGTGCACAGGATATTCTATTATGTTCCTACCTCCTTGCATTCCTAAACATCAAATTCACAGGCACTCAAGCAGCGCCTAGAAAGGAAGAAAATATTACATTCTTCCCATCGTGGTTGCTGGCCCATGATGCGAGTCAATTAAAGGGTTTTTTTTTTTTTTGCCCCCACCTCAGGGGCAGAGAGGATCCAAGCTTCTCCTCCAAGCTTCATCCAAGCCTTTTGTAATAATTTTCTGAAAGTCAACACTAACTGGTTTTTTGGTGCTGCGTCCATGTCAAATCGTTGATTATTGTGTCAGATGAGCTCTGGTCTTCATGATAAGCTAGAAAAAATTGGTTTCTCCCTTCTGAAATCATTGCACTCTCCAAGTGAGTGCATGGTATGAACAGTGAAAGGTGAATGTGTCAAAGCAGTGCTTTGTATCATGGGCCAGGTATGAGGACACCACGGGGAAGCATAGAATTTTTTTTTTAATTTTTATTCTGGGGGCATCACATTCCTGGCCAATTTTCGTGCACAAGCCGGGGTGCCATGTTTCCCTCGACTTGGGATCTCTCGCATCTAATGCCCCTTCTCATGTCATCAGCATTTGCCCGTCATCACAGAATGCTGATCTCATGAAACAGGATGCTGAAATCATACCCTTAATGGAAAGCTTGGTATTTTGAGCGGTGGGTGGGGTCTCCGTTGGGACGGCCAATAAATTTCCCTCCCCTGGCAACTGCTCCCACAGTGTTTGAATGAAGATGGAAGGATTCAGCAGGGTAACAATAACCACCCTGCTGAAATTTCCAATGACAATACCACATCACTTAACAGTTTTAGGCAAATTCTTGAATTGGATAAATTAACAGGGGTTCCCAGCCAACGTCACAACTCGACAAGGAGGGCAGCAGCACAACGCTTACTCACACTTGTGGAGCCTAAGTCTAAGAGTGGCACATAGCGCAATTTCTGGGTGGCCTTGCGTTATTGTAACCATGCTCCTTCTCTATCTCCCTCTCCCCCCAGAGGCGGAAAACCAAATGGACATGGCGGGGCAACAGGGCATTCAGCAGTGCCTCCAAGAGCGGTGAGTATGGAGTGTAGGCTGGGCAGGACCGTAATAGGAGTTGTTGCCATCCCCACGTTTGCCATCATTTAACACTCCTCAAAGGCCCACTTTCTGTGTCCCTTGCCATCACCCTCCGACCCTCCAGCAGCTTTAAATACACGGTCTGTGTCTCGGACTGTGTTCTGGCCTGCAGTTAGCGGAGACTCACTGAGCCTATGAGCATTTGCCCGCACAGCATGCTTCCCCCATGAATGGCCGCTTCTACATGTCACAATGTCATCATCTGGTCCTAACTTCAATTTAAAGTTTTGATCCATTTACAAGCCCAAGATTACAGTAGCACCTTGAAGCCTTGCAAAAAAGGGGGATGGGAGGGGATGATCTCTCGTGAGCCAGTGTTCACTTCTTCTGATAAGACGGTGAGCCGTGGCACACTTAAGCTCATGCCCTCCCATCACTTATTTGTGTAAGGCTTACAGTTTGCACTGGACTATTGCCCTATTTGACCGCCACCAGAAAATTAAGGCGGCCGCCCAATGCGAACGATCTCACTGAACAAGTTTTTCCTCTTACAGATACCCTGGCCATGGGCCAGAGTGCGAAATATGGGGGTTGGTGAGAGAACTGCGTGCCTCCGGTGAGTCCTTGCAGTGATTTGAACCATTTTTCTGTATTATGAGGGACCACAGTAGAAGCCCACATTGCTTAACTCGCTTAGAAGTGGCCAGGCTGCAACTATCTGTGTTCTCTTCTCCAAATCTCAAAAAAAAAAAAAATCACCCACACATGACCTGCAACATAGGCATAGCTCAACAGTTCTTCCTGAATGCTTTCAAAGTTTTCTATTTCTAAGAAAATTTTAAGCTACTTGGGGAGCTATGACCTGAGGAGCGCTGGGATTTGGCTGGCGGCTCAGCTCAGCCAACGCTTTGCCCATAGAGTCATTGATACTGGCATTGCAACCCCCCCCTTTCAACATAGTAAAGTTGTGAACTGACATGTCAACACTGTTTCCCCCCCCCCCTCTGCAGTGGAAAACCTCGAGCAACGCATGTCGCTCCTGGAGGAGGAGCGGCGCTAACCAGAACCACGGGGAGCCAGAGGAGAACACCAAGTTTAATAATGTTTTTGTATTTATACTTGTTCGGTTTAAACTGTTGTTTTATTGAGGTTTTTTCAAATTTTTAAATTTTAATAAAGGAAAAGTTAATCTTTGGCATTACACAAGTGTCCTCAGGAAGACTCATAAGGTTACAGACATTTCCCCAATGTTTCCTTTTTAAAGAAAAACCAAAGGTTTACACCATTAAGGGAAGGCCTCAGAGCAATTGGGGGAGAGGGGTTTTACTGCGCCTGTGTCCAGGGCAGCCCTCTCCGGCACGACACATCAACAAGCAGCGTGCAGACGGAGGAGCTTTTCAGTGTGCGTGCCCAAGGTGTCATCACTGGCCTTCGAGTTAAGGGAACCACCCCCCCACCCACATAAGCATGATGAACGTTTATGGGTGCGGCCCACACCATGCTGTGTGGCCTTTGGGCCTGGGTGGAAAACCGGAACATTATTCCTTTAAAACCAATGGGTCATGAGAGGCGTGGAAGCTCACGCGACAGATCAGGCCCACACTTCAATTACATGGCGCTCAGTGACAGTAGAGGCTTCCTGGATGGCTCACGCCAGAAAGGACAATCTGACCTGTGAAGGGGAAAAAAAAGGGGAAATGAGGAAGGGAGACAGACTGCCAAACAGCCACAACTCTACAGAAATTAGTCCCTCAGCACTGACAGGTTTTTTTACTCCAGCCAAATCAGAATGGGGAACGGTTCGTGATGCAAGCTTCTGGACTTGAATCAGGAGCAGTGGTGGGGAGCAGAGCAGAAGTGGCTGCAGGCCTAATTCTTACACTGACTTTCTTCCACACACAGCCCAATCCCGAACATTAAAATGGCAACTCATGAGCATTGCGTGTGAAGGGGTCCCCCTTCTGCTACGTGTTGTTCTAAAGTGAGAATTCCTGACCAGACACATGAATGCTTGGGGAGAAAACGGGCAGGGAAAGCCCATGAACCAGATAAAGTCTCACCTTTCTTTGCCTGAAGCTCGGGTGCAGTAGAAGCCTCCAGGATGTCAGCCAGAAGAAAGAAACACCAGAGCTCATCCGGGATGCAAAAAAACATACAGAGAAGGTGATTAGAGAGGGGAGAGAGCACACGGAGTTTGAGTCTTGAATACAGCTTTATACCTCGTTTTGGCTAGTCAGTGGTCAAATTAGTCTGCAGAGGGGAATGGATGCTCTTTCCTTTTTTTTTTTTTTTTAAATCGGGAAAGAGCGCCTCACCAGATTCCCACCGACACAGTCCACGAGGACATGCGGTGACAACACGCTTGTTCTAACCTCATCCTTCCTCAGTGTCCAGGTCGGGGAAGCCAAACAAGGGCAGGTTGACCTTTAGGAATGCCAACTGCTCAGCATGCCAGGGTGCCAGGCTTGCGCGTTGTGGGCGAAGAACTTCACCCAAATGAGAAAATAGGCGCTCACTCTGGACGCTCGTAGGAGGGCAGGAGAGGAGCCTCTGGGCCACGACTGCGAGGTCCGGCCAGACTGACTGTTTCGCGGCCCAGTAGGTCAGCGGACACGTCATCTGTGGCTCGTAGGGCTCAGAAAGGTACTCCCTTACCATTGCTTCTCCCGTGTCCTGTCTCCTGCGCTTAGACAAAGCCTCGGAGGGGCCAACTGCCCACCCGATGACGTCCATCTCCATCGCCATCGAGGTGGTGGCCTGCAGGGGGACGGCACAAGATGCTGAAGGTGTGGGATGGGTGACAAGGGAGTCTTCCTCCCTCTCCACCTCCTCAGTGTCAATCCCCCGTTGGGCCCGCAATCGCTCAACTCGCTGGGACAGCTTGTCTCTCCAGCGCAGAAGCTCGCTGGAACGCTCTGCAATGCTGCCCTTGATGCGCGGGTCGCACATGCTCGCCAACATGTAGACCGGCTCTTGAGCGACAGGCATCAGACGGTTGGACACTCCTTCAAGAAGCCTCGTCACTAGGCCGGTCAAGGCTGTCTGATCATCTCCCTGTTCCTGGAACTGCTGTTGAAAGGTCCTCATCCTAACACGGAGCCTGTGGGCCATGGGGGTGAACAGAGCCAGCGTAGCCGTGTCCGAGGAGAGCATCTCTGTGCAATGCTTGAAGGGCTCAAGCACTTGCACAGTCTGAGCAATAATCTGCCACTCACGTTGGTTGAGCTGCCGCTCAGACCCCACGGATTCTGATTCCAGAAAAAATGCTCTGAGGGCCCTCTTCTGCTCCACCAAACGCTCGAGCATGGCGTAAGTGGAGTTCCAACGCGTGTCGACATCACCCTTCACACGGTGCTCTGGCACGCCTTCCCGGACCTGCATCTCACGCAGTGCGTAGTTGTCCTTTGGACTGCGCGAGAAGTGACTTGCAAGCTGCCGGCATTTTACCATGAGCTTCCGGAAGTTGCGAGTCTGCCCATCCATTTTGGATTCAGGTTGTGATCCGAGGCCCAGGGCATCTTTCACCACGAGGTGGAGAAGATGGGCCGCACAGTAGATCCGTGATTCAACACCCAATTGCCCTGCCGCCGCCCTGATGTTTGCGCCACCATCGGTCACCATGAATCCCATGGTGACTTCCCTGCCTAGCCAATTCTGTATGTGTGGCTTCAGGACGGCGACGATGTTGGCCGCCGTGTGCGCCTCCGTGAACTCCTCCGCGTGTAGCATGGCCTTGCAATAGCCGGGCCGGCGACAGTCTCCCTGCCTAACGCTGCCCACCCCTCCCCCACCCACGAGGTCCTGTGGTTGCCACCAATGCGCGGTGAGGGAGATGAAAGATTCCGCATTCAGACTTGTCCAAATGTCGGATGTGAAGTGCACAGTGCCGCCGGCAGCGCGCGACAGCTGTGCCCTCACATGCGCCTTTGCGCCCGCGTACAACAATGGCACAATGGATGTAGCCATCGTGTTGCGAGATGGTAACTTGTACCAGGGCGCAAAGAATTGGATGAGTCTGCGGAATCCAACCTTCTCAACAACACGATAGGGCATATCGTCCACGGCAATCATTTCGCCGAGCAGACGAGTGGCCTTTTTCGTGGCTGCTCTGACCCCACCTCTCGGCATCCTACAGACGCCATCCCCCACACCAAACATCTCTGAAAGAGTGGTTTGGCGGGTCTTTTCTAGGGGAGTCGCAGCACGGGGCGCGACGGGGAGAGCAGCAGACAATGGCAGTGCACTGGCCCCGGGAACCCTTGCCAGCGAAGTACCAGCCTGTCTCTCCTCCTGGAGCAGCACCGCGTTGTGGTGCTTCCGGAGATGGTTCCGGAGTGCGGTGGTCGAGAGATGCTTGAGATCTTTCCCTCGACTCACCCGCGCCCTGCAGAGCTGGCACTCGGCAATGCGGGTATCATCCTCTGCCACTTCGAAATGCTTCCAAACCGAGGATGTGAAGTGGCTCCCATGCGGCTTGTGCGCGGAGGTTGCCGCAGGAGCAACCTGCCTGGAGGTGCTCGGGGCAGACTCTTGCTGTCTAGGGACCTTGCGGGGAGGGGACGGCGGGGTAAGGGTTTGAGATGGCTCCAGCAACAACACAAACTCTTCCTCTTGCGACTCCTCCACCCTCTCCTCACATTCCGTAGTTCCCAAACTGCTTCTGGGAGTTGGAGAAGCAGGCAAAGTCTGCGGGCTGTCCATCGAGTGTGCAAACTCCTCGACCACTCTTCTTGAAGTGGGGGTGAGATACCTCAATGCATCGGTATCAAAACATTCCATCCCGAACTCCTCCCCAGACAGCACCCCCTCCTCCTCCTCCCGCTGCAGCGTGACAGGCCCCTCCACGTCAACAATGGGAGGAGCAGGAGGAGGTACGGTCTGGACAGCAGCAGCATCAGCAGCAGTCCCTGTACCAGTGTGAGCATCACCTCTCACCTGTGCAGGATTGGCAGCTGCGGAGGCACCGTCTGAAAAATCGATCCGCCGCTGCACCCCTGAGGGTGCCACCGAAGCTGATCTACGCACAGGACAGGGGTGAGCCGAGGCCCTCCCCCTACCCCTCCCCTCCACCCCTCTGGTCTTCTGCAGTGCTTTCCCCCCAGGGCCCCTGTTTCCTGGACGCCTGGCACTCATCTTTCCCCTTGGCAAAACCCAGAGGCGGGTTTGCTGGGTCAGATAAGGTGGCACGCAAGCACGGTGGAGGGGGTGGGATGGGGTCGCGCGAGCCTCAGCGGCGAGAGGGTCCTCGCGCCTCCGCACGGAGACCGCACACCCTTCTCAAGGCAACCAGGGGGGGGGGCTAGGCCGGACCGTGGAACCCCAAGCAAAGCAACCCACCGCACCACTCACAGGCCACACGAGACAACCAAAAGCCGAAGGCGCTGGATGAACTCAAGTGGCACCCAAGCACCGGGGGTTGGGATGGGAACGCGGGAGGCCCGGCCGGCGGCGAGAGGGTGCGCCTCCGCACGGAGACCGCACGCCCTTCTCAAGGCAACCGGGGGGGGGGCTAGGCCGGACCGTGGAACCCCAAGCAAAGCAACCCACCGCACCACTCACAGGCCACACGAGACAACCAAAATCCGAAGGCGCTGGATGAACTCAAGTGGCACCCAAGCACCGGGGGTTGGGATGGGAACGCGGGAGGCCCGGCCGGCGGCGAGAGGGTGCGCCTCCGCACGGAGACCGCACGCCCTTCTCAAGGCAACCGGGGGGGGGGCTAGGCCGGACCGTGGAACCCCAAGCAAAACAACCCACCGCACCACTCACAGGCCACACGAGACAACCAAAATCTGAAGGCGCTGGATGAACTCAAGTGGCACCCAAGCACCGGGGGTTGGGATGAGAACGCGGGAGGCCCGGCCGGTGGCGAGAGGGTGCGCCTCCGCACGGAGACCGCACGCCCTTCTCAAGGCAACCGGGGGGGGGGGCTAGGCCGGACCGTGGAACCCCAAGCAAAGCAACCCACCGCACCACTCACAGGCCACACGAGACAACCAAAAGCCGAAGGCGCTGGATGAACTCAAGTGGCACCCAAGCACCGGGGGTTGGGATGGGAACGCGGGAGGCCCGGCCGGTGGCGAGAGGGTGCGCCTCCGCATGGAGACCGCACACCCTTCTCAAGGCAACCGGGGGGGGGCTAGGCCAGACCGTGGAACCCCAAGCAAAGCAACCCACCGCACCACTCACAGGCCACACGAGACAACCAAAAGCCGAAGGCGCTGGATGAACTCAAGTGGCACCCAAGCACCGGGGGTTGGGATGGGAATGCGGGAGGCCCGGCCAGCGGCGAGAGGGTGCGCCTCCGCACGGAGACCGCACGCCCTTCTCAAGGCAACGGGGGGGGGGGGCTAGGCCGGACCATGGAACCCCAAGCAAAGCAACCCACCACACCACTCACAGGCCACACGAGACAACCAAAAGCCGAAGGCACTGGATGAACTCAAGTGGCACCCAAGCACCGGGGGTTGGGATGGGAACGCGGGAGGCCCGGCCGGCGGCGAGAGGGTGCGCCTCCGCACGGAGACCGCACGCCCTTCTCAAGGCAACCGGGGGGGGGCTAGGCCGGGCCGTGGAACCCCAAGCAAAGCAACCCACCGCACCACTCATAGGCCACACGAGACAACCAAAAGCCGAAGGCGCTGGATGAACTCAAGTGGCACCCAAGCACCGGGGGTTGGGATGGGAACGCGGGAGGCCCGGCCGGCGGCGAGAGGGTGTGCCTCTGCACGGAGACCGCATGCCCTTCTCAAGGCAACCGGGGGGGGGCTAGGCCGGACCGTGGAACCCCAAGCAAAGCAACCCACCGCACCACTCACAGGCCACACGAGACAACCAAAATCCGAAGGCGCTGGATGAACTCAAGTGGCACCCAAGCACCGGGGGTTGGGATGGGAACGCGGGAGGCCCGGCCGGTGGCGAGAGGGTGCGCCTCCGCACGGAGACCGCACGCCCTTCTCAAGGCAACCGGGGGGGGCTAGGCCGGACCGTGGAACCCCAAGCAAAGCAACCCACCGCACCACTCACAGGCCACACGAGACAACCAAAAGCCGAAGGCGCTGGATGAACTCAAGTGGCACCCAAGCACCGGGGGTTGGGATGGGAACGCGGGAGGCCCGGCCGGTGGCGAGAGGGTGCGCCTCCGCACGGAGACTGCACGCCCTTCTCAAGGCAACCGGGGGGGGGCTAGGCCGGACCGTGGAACCCCAAGCAAAGCAACCACCCGCACCCGCACAACACAAACACCACAAAACACCCTCAAACCAGTTCCAAAAGATGAACTCAGGTGGATCTCTCACAACTGCAACAATTCTGCTGGCTGGATCTCGCCACCAAAATGGCAAACACTGGGGAAGGAAGGGATGGGCGGCAGGCGTTTTAAACTTTCTCTTGGCCAGTTCAAAACTTCAAATCAAAGCTCTGATTGGCCAGGGGAAGATTCTGCTGGGCTACCACTGGCCGTGGGAGAAAGCGGCCGGATCAGCTCCTGCGCATGCGTCTCCGGCGAACCACCAAATTCACCGAATTCACACGCCGAACACGCCGAACATGAAGAGTTCGGCCATCCGGATTACTCTCATTTTGGAGTTCGGATCCGTCCGAACTGAAAATCGCCGAATCAAGGAGAATTCGGCTGATTTTCAGTTCGGGCCGAACCGAATTGACAGCCCTACTTCCAAGTATTTAATTATATGATTCTAACAGGACCCGTACCACATTTGGGTACATCACTGCCTATTTTCCAAAAAGTAGAACATACATCTATGATCTGGATACAATGTGGAGTCTTCAAACCATCTGTGCTTTGATATGACTGTGTTATTCATCCTTTAAAACATGAATGTATGTAATCCATTTTTCCGTAATAGAGCATTAACTCTGACCAGCTGGTAGAAAGCGATAGAATCAGGCTTACTGAAAAGGACAAAATGAACAATGATGCCACAGCCACCATTAATTGTATAGGCTTGGTTTTCACTTATAATTTTAAGCCTAGTATTTGCTGAGATGGGCTCTGGACTTTACCAGTTCACACTGCCGTGGAGGCTCATATCTCTGAATGCTCTTCCATACATAAAAAAAAGAAAAGAAAACGACTATCATGTCAAAGGTCCTAAGAATAGTTTTTTGCATTTTTCTGATGCTAATTTTCTGCATCAGAGAATGTTTTTGCTTAGGAGCCCTCAACTGCAACCTGAAGTGGTACAGTCTGGAAACAGTTTTGACAACACAAGAAGGTTGAGACCTTAAACCTGAGTTACTCGGGAAACTCTCCATATAAATATGCAAATGTGATTATTGTTGATAACTTTATTATAGTCTTAAGAACATAAGAAAGGCCCTGCTGGATCAGACCAAGGCCCATCAAGTCCAGCAGTCTGTTCACACAGTGGCCAACCAGGTGCCTCTAGGAAGCCACTAACAAGACGAGTGCAGCAGCACCATCCTGCCTGGGTTCCACCGCACCCAAAATAATAGGCATGCTCCTCTGATACTAGAGAGAATAGGTATGCAGCATGACTAGTATCCATTCCAACTAACAGCCATGAATACCCCTCTCCTCCAGGAATATGTCCACTCCCCTCTTAAAGCGCTCCAAGTCTTATAGTATTTCAGTTTGCAACATCACCTGAGGTGAATATATTTTAAAATGGATTTCACCATGATCACAAGCACATTAACTTAGAACAGTGCAACTCTTCTTCCGATAGCAGTGTAATTTTCTTTGGGTCAGGGCTGCAATCACTTTGTGACTTACAGTGCATTCCTAAGGAGAGTTACTCCAGTCTAAGCCCATTGAAATAAATGGGCTTAGACTGGAGTAACTCTCCTTAGGAATGCACTGTTGGGTGCAAAAACTGCCCTTACAGGTGTTCCAGCCAGACCAGTTTCAGTCTCCGATCCTGGTAAGAGGATAAGGAGAAGCAGAATTTACCACCCTGCCAATTCTGAGTGACTGAAGTATGATGAGCCTGCCGCTCGCATAAGACAGTGTATCTGCAATAATATAATTACAATTTGTTTAATCAGTTGTTGTTTTTTCTTAAATTTTGCACTCACACACACAGACACAAAAAGATGCTCAGCGGGAGCAACTGAGTCCTTTTCTCTCCTGCTTGCTTCCCCACTGGCCCTTGGCTGGGAAAAAAGCAAAGGGGTGGGAGGCTGGTGCACAGTTCCCATATGTGGTTCCAAACACGTGTCTCATATCAATCATGTTCCAGGCATACCAAAGATTCCACTGGGCCCTTAAAAAAAAGAAAATTAAAAGGATTGGTGGAGTAAACTTTTTAATATTCTTTATTCACTTCTGTTTGGTAGCTCTAGCACAAAAAACAAATGGTGAATGGATGTCCCAATTCTCTTACAGAGCTGCACAAAAAAATATTATGAATAGGTTATGATTCAATGACCTTTATTACAAGTACGAAAACTCTGCTGGATTCCCAAATACACCTCTCATGAGAAAGTTGTATAAATAAAACTCCTAGTAATTCCCAGTGACGATATATTAGCATAAGAGGGATGCTAATCTGGCAAACAAGTAGCGATAAATTAGTTGCAGTGAAAGAATATAATAACAACATAAATATCAAAAGAGTTAATCATGAACAAGCTCAGTTTGCTAGTTACGATAAATATATCAGCCTTCATGCACACCTTGTAACACGTTTTTATTAATGTTAATTGATGCTAACTGACAGAGGAACTCCCTTGAAAAATTCACAGAGATGTATGTTATTTGCATGGATCTAATACAGCCTTCTTGTATTACAAGACACCCTGCAGTTGAATGAATACATCTAGGAAAAAAAGAAAAGAAAAACCAACTATATAAATCAGAATATCCTATTGCAGATCATTTATTTCCACTGTAGAAATATGGACTAGAGTGAAATTAGAAGTGAATCTGAAGGCAACATTCTTTCTTTTAAAACATTTGTACCTCACCTCATTACAATGTCAAGGTAACTCATAACCACAAAAAGTAAACATTATTAACAACAATACTCTGATTCACCAACAGTTAGCCCTGATCTAAGTATGCAACTAACAATACAATCCGGGTGCAGCAAGCCAAAAATGTACTTTCCCCGTAAACCACGTGAAACTCCTCCACTGAGTTTCATGGGGCTGTGCCACCACTTTTTCTGGAGCAAGACTGCACCGGCAAAAGGGGTCGTTCCCAGGGTGAAAGTGCTCAGGGAGCTGTCTAAAGTCAGCCCTGCCCCCAGGAATGCCCCCTTTGGCTGCCACACAACTCCCCAGTGCCAGTGTAAGTGGCTATTAGACATATACAAGTATTTGGGAGGGACTGTAGCTTAGTCAGCTGTACAACACATGTTTTGCATGCAGAAGGTCCCATGTTTAATCCTTGGCACTGTGATGTGTACATACCTGTGATATGTACATACCTTTAAATGAGCCCTCAAGAGCTGGTTCCTTTTAATCCTCTCAAGGGGCCTCACTTATGGGAGGGACCTCACTTTTGTTTTGTTCTACATGTGTGGTGGTTGCAGGTTTCCAGTGTGTGTCTTATAGGGTTGCCAACCTCAAGGTGGGGCCTGGAGATCTCCCAGAATTACAACAGATCTCTGGATGACAGAGATCAGTTTCCCTGGAGAAAATGGCTCCTTTGGAGTGTGAAGTGTGTGGCATTATATTCTGCTGAGGTCCTCCCTTCCCCAAACCCCACCATCCTCAGGCTGTTCCCTCCAAATTTCCAGGAATTTCCCAACCTGGAGCTAGCAACCCTAGTTGTCTTAGCATTCTCCATCAATAAGTGTTCTGTACCAGCTGGAAGCAATAAAGAGTCCTCTTATCGAAGCTACCATACTCTCCTGTGTGCTGGTTATTTAACATGACTGAAGGATGATCTGGTAGGTAAGCCTATCTACCATACTTCAGAGGAAACTACAGGCATCTCCACTTAAGCGATTTCAGTTGGCTAATATTTCTACACCCAACACTAGGGCTGTTGAAAAAAAAATTCGGTAAAATTCAGATTCGGCAAAATTTGGACAATTTTGTTTAGGGAAATGCCAAAGTCCGAACTCCCCCAATTCTGATCCATGGAATTCGGCACCAAGTTTGGAGTTCAGGAAAAAATTTGGCCAAATAAAGCCATTAAAAACACATTCGCGACTTTCCGCAGCTCCGGGGGGGGGGGCATTTTTGGAGGTAGAGGTCCCAAAATTTCAACGTAGCTTGAAGGGGCCCTTCCAGACCAGACCCCCAGGCCGGAGTAATGGTACGGCCCAAAATGAATGTGTTTTTAAAGGCTGTAATGGGCAGATGGGTGGGGAGACCCCTTCCAGGCCCCATAACCCGGGACCCCCTGCCCCAATCATAACCAAACTTGGGGTGTCTTGCAAGAAGGGTCACTTCAAGCTATGCTGAAAGTTTGGGGCCTCTACCTCCAAAAATGCCCCCCCCCCGAGCCATGGAAAGGTGCAAATGTGTTTTTAATGCCTTTATTCCTGTGGGCGATTTTGGGGTGGGACACTTTCCGGGCCCCATATCTCGGGACCCCCTGACCCATTCTTTACAAAACTTGGGGGTTCTTCCAAGAAGGGTCACTTCAAGCTACGCTGAATGTTTGGGACCTCTACCTCCAAAAATGCCCCCCCAGAGCAGCGGAAAGGAGCGAATGTGTTTTTAATGCCTTTATGGTTATGCTGCTGAATCGGAGCCCCCGAATTTGCCAAATTTATTTGGCAATCACCCCGAACTCACTGAATTCGGCTCGTTGTTTTCCCGTCTTTTTTGAATTCAGTTCCATCCGAAGTAGAAACCGCCGAATTGGGGAAAATTCGGCTGTTTTTCTTGTCGGATGGAACCAAATCAACAGCCCTACCCAACACCCTGGACAGCTGCTGTTAGTCAAAGCAAGCAAAACTAAGCTAGAAAAACCAATGGTACGTCAAAGGAAACTTCATTGCTTGCTAGTAAAGGAAGATGCTATCTTAGATAAACCAGCTATATTGTTTACTAATGTAAAGAGAAAATTTCACACTATCACAGTGATACAGAGGAACTGCATCCGAGCAGGCTGCACATTTTCAAAATAAAGCAGTGGTGAAACCTAGACATCATGATAGAATCATGCAATCATAGAATCATACAGTTGGAAGGGACCTCCAGGTTCACCTAGTCCAACCCCCTGCAAAATGCAGGAAATTCACAAATCGTTCCCACCACATTCCCAGTGAGTGACACTATTCAATACCCAGAAAATGCCCCCCCCCCCACAAATATTCTCCAGGATCCCTGGCCAATCTGACCTGGAGGAAAATTGCTTCCTGACCCCAAAGTGGCAATCAGCATTTCCCTGGACATGTAAGAGATGGCCATGAGAGGCAAACACTGACACAACCCTTCTAGATGCTCAAGGACTGAGTGACTGATGATTTGTTCTAAAACTTTTCCAGGTATACACGTAAAGCTGATGGGTTGGTAGTTACCTGGTTGCCTCTTTTTCTCCTTCTTGAAGAGGGGGAAAACATTTTCCCGCCTCCAATCTTCTGGCACCTCACTTCTTCTCCAAGAATTCTCAAAAATAATGGACAGAAGCTCAGAAATTACATCTGCAGTTCTTTTAATATCCTTGGATGCACTTCAACTGGCCCCGATGACTTATTTTCATTTAAAGAAACTAGGTGTTTATGTACTACCCTTATGCTTATCCTAGGCTGCAACTCCCCTCACCATGTGTTCTGTTTTTACCATGATGAGTACTGTTTCCCTCGCAAAAGAAGACTGAAATAAAGTAGGAATTGAGCAGTTCTGTCTTGTCTTCATCACCGGTTACAATTTCACTTCCCTGTCTGCGCAATGAGCCTACCATGTCATTCTTTTTCTTACATGGAGTATAACAAAAGAACCCTTTTTTATTGTGTTTATCATCTCTCACTAGCCTAAGCTCATACTGAGCTTCAGCTTTTCTAACATTCTCCCTGCAAGCACTGGTCATTTGTTTATATTCTTCCTTCATTATAAGGCCATCATTTCATTTTCTAAATGAGCCTTGTTTTTATTTCTCTAATCTTTAGAAAGTTTATGAAGCCACCCTGGCTTCTTTTGGCTCCTACCATCTTTTTTCTCATAGGAACCATTTGTGATTGTGCCTTCAAATATTTCACTTCTAAGAAATTCCCAGCCCTCTTGAACTCCCTTCTCCTTAAGTATTTCCGACCATGGGATTCTACGCAGCATAACTTTAAGTTTCTTACAATTTGCTTTCCCAAAGTCCTACCTATGAGTCTGACTACATACAGCTTTTCCCTCACCCAAAATTGTAAATTCCAAAATTATATGGTCACCACTACTCAGGGCGCCCAACTGCCCATGCCTTTCACTTCGTCAACCAGTTCTTCCCTGTTGGTAAGAATGGTAAGAACCAAGTCCAAGATAGCAGACCCCCTTGTTTCCCTCTCCATTTTCTGGAAAATGAAGTTATCTGCAAGACAAGTCATGAATGTATTTGACCTTTCACTTTTAGCAGAGCTGGACTTCCAACAGATATCCAGGTTGAAATCTCCCATGACCACCATGTCCTGTCTCTTTGATAACTGTGTAATCTGGTCTAGGAGTGCCTCATCCAAGTCCTCTGCCTGGTTTGGTGGTCTATAGCAGACCCCCATCATAAAATCACTATTATTTCTTACTCCTTTTATTTTTACCCAGAGACTCTCGACTAAACTTCCATGCTCAGATTCATGTATTTCCTCACAAGTATACAAATCCTTGATATATAATGCTACTACACTCCCTTCCATATTTTTCTGTCCCTTTTAAACAAGTTGTATCTCTCAGTCTTAATATTCCAATTTTGAGTGTCATCCCACCAAGTTTCAGTAATCCCTATTAGATCATAGTCCCCTTCCTGTATTAGGACTTCCAGTTCCTCCTGCTTGTTTCCCATTTTCTGTGCATTAGTGTAGAGACATCGGAATCCATGGTTTATGTGACCTGAGGGTTTCGTTTCTGGGCTTACTCATGAGTTAATGTTTCCTTGCATTCCTGCCACTACCCATAAATCTTTAGTGTTTTCATCTCCAGTTATTGGCATCATACTAGGCTTTAAGTTTTTGTCTCACTTCCCCATAGGATTTAGTTTAAAGCCCTCCTTATCAGGTTTGTGAGGCTCTTACCAAACACATTTTTCCTACCCTTGTAAAGTGTAAACCATCTCCTGATAAAAGAGCTTCATCTTGAAAGTGTGAGCCATGTTCCAGAAAACCAAACCTTTCCTGATGACAGTCATTTATTTGCATTATTTTTTGTTCCCTTCATAAGATACAACCCTTGATAGGAAGATCTGATGAAAACACAACCTGTGCTCCCAGGTCCTTCATGTTTTTACCCAGAGCCCCATAGTCTCTTCTGGTCTATGCTGGACAATCTGTGGATTGGCAAGAACAGATGAGTCCTTCCACCCTTTCCATCACATCCTGAATGCATCCACCTGGTAGACAGTGTACCTCTTGAGATGACTAATCCAGTTGACTCACTTTAGCCTCTACCCCTCTCAGTAGGGAATCCTCAGTTACCAGCACATGCCTCCTCCTATTTTGGGGAGTGGAAGCTCGATGCCTCTCATCTACAGGTGCCTGAGAAATTTCCTTCATTTTGGGGAGGCTGGGGGAGTAGCCCTTGTTCCAGTGGTCCAGAATCAATATCTATGGGAAGATCCTGGAACTGATTGCTTAGCACGAGAGGCTCAGAATGTCTCCTGATTTTCCTGCTCCTGTGGGGTTACATTCTCCCATGCGCCCTCCTCATCTGTTGGTTACTCCTCCATTAGATGAGATTCCTCTCTCCTCCTCCTCCTGTTGCCCTCTTAAGAGTGCTTCATGCATTCTGTACATGAACTCTTCCCGTTCTCTTATAAAATGGAGTGTGGACAAGTGTGCCTCAAGTCCCTGTATCATCTCCTCCAGTAGGGCTACCAACTTACACTTGCTGCAAGTTATAACATCCATGAAATAAACGGTTGCGATGAGCTAGTACCAATATTTGCATCTAGCCCTATTTAGTCAGGCTGGTGCTTAGAAAAACCCTAATTGAAAAGAAACAAAAGGGGAAGTTCTGGGAGACCAGCCATCAGTGCAACTAACCAGGAGGTACATCTTGTAAATGTTTGATTGTAAAAATGCAGGCATTAAGGATGGTGCCCATTATAACTGGCATTTTAGAGCTTCTCAAGGTACTGAAAGTTAAGAACTATGTAACTGCTAAGTCAGGAAGAGAAATAGATACTGATTTGTCCTGATCAAGTGTAGAAAGCATGGCAAGGAAGCAACAGCTGCTCCCATCAAATGAAAGTGCATTCTCATATAATACCAAAGAGCTGGCAAGATATACAGGAACATAAGCAGAGGAAGCAGTATCAAATTGAGACAAAGCCAGAGAGTGTTTTTGGAAGGGGGGTGTTCAATGATACACAGCCTCCACAATATATCCTTTTCCAGATACCAAGACATTCTACAGAGAAGTTTAATAACGTTCTGGAAGATAACCTGATAGCACACTTTGGACATGATCTGCCACTGTAACTGCAATAAAAGGCCAATGAAAATTTGAGGGTATGTGTGGATTCCAGGAGATGAAATAGTTCAAAATATCTTTCCACTGCCTAATATGGAAGATGCTTTAGATAAAATGTCAGCAAAAAGTTTTGATTAGGTGCTTGCTTATAAGCAAATTTAAAGGGCATCAGGTGACTTGAAAGAAATGCCTTGGTCACAGTGCTCACACATTGAACATGCATCCTTTCCCAACATGAAGATCCTGAAAGCAAATGACATGTATAAAAACACAATGACATTCAGTTCCAAACTAAGGGAATCAAACATTCAAATCATTGGTTTGAGAAGAACAGAACTCCAGGTTCATGTACAATCCAAAGTTCAGGTGGCAGTCACAATGACTTAGGGCAAAACTAGATGAGATAATTGCTTGCCAGTCAGGTATGATCCGATTCTCATACCATCAACCACATTATACTGCTGCAAGTGCTAGATTTGTAGCTCTCCAACAGCACCTCTCCTGTGTAATTTTGGTCATGAAAATGACACAGGAGAGAAGGCTGAAGTCCCATGCTGTGATACCAATTCTTATTGGTGCCCCACATACTTGGGAAATGAGTTCCCTGCATTGTGACATGTAGTTGATGTTATGATAATCTCGTTGGGAAAATTGAGACCCAGTTCTCAAAAATTAATCTCATCTAATTTTCTCCTTAGAACTGCATGAATCAGCCATAAGGTACACAGCTATTCTGTATGATCTCACATCCCACCATGCAATTAAACCCATGCATGATAAATAGCCTAACACAGACTAACCTCTCAGAATCCAGATGCCTATTCTGCCACAAGCATAAAACAAAAGCTAAAAAGTCACATAATTCAAGCAGTTTAAAACACTGTGGCTTAAGCATTTACTTATATATATGGTATGACCATATTATTATGGAATTAAGCATTTATAATACATTATAGAAAAAAACATAGTTAGGAAATACTCTGGAAATCACTGAAAAAATAAATGAATTTGCTGCAGACTGCTCAAAACTCATGAAGACCAGATCTCAAGGAAGTGAGCCATGCTGCAGGAGCATCAAGACAATGGCAGTGTACTCAAAATTCATGCAGAGCAGTTAATCCCTCAAAAAGTGAAGCAAACCACAGAACAAGTAAATCCACAGTATACAGAACTCAAAACCATGCCAGCATTCATACACAAACATATATAGTCTCTCTCTCTCTCTCTCTCTCTCTCCCTCTCTGACAGACTGGCTCTGCTGATTGTTTCTGGTGAGAAGTTACTTCTTACCTTCCAGCAGCTGGTCATGAAATTGGTTGTTGGCAGGGTAGGTAGTAGGCTTGGTGGCAGCCAGTGGCAGTTGGTACCCATCAGGGTTCTTGGGGTAAAGGGCAGGATAGGCAATGGTAGTAGAACCAATAGTAGGGTGTAGCCAACTAATTCTGGTTCTGTTCCTATACTCCTCCCTTACAATTATGCTAAAAACATGGAAGCCTTGATTCCTGAACAGGTGCCAACCTAATATAGAGGGTTCCCAAGTGCCCACTGATGGCAAGCAATCTACCACCCACTGTTCATGTTGCCCGCTGACTCTCAGCTGGTGGGCGGGAGATTTAGGGAGGAGGGTTGGAGGCTGCGACCAGCATCATCTATGTGATGACATCAGGTCGGGTTTGTTGGGGCAGCCCCAACCAGGGTGGTAGAAAAAAAAGCAGTCCGTCCTCCCTGCCTCCCCACCAAACAGCTGATTGAAAAAGCAGCTGATCAGCAGCGAGGTTCTGGAGCAGGCGGGGAGGGTATCTGGAGAGGAGGAAACAAGGTGACCTGTGGCAGCAGCTGCCCGGAAACCCTGAGGAGCCGGCCCATCCCTGTGTCTTCTTCCCAGGGAGACGCAAGCCTCAAACCAGGCGCTTATGTGCAGAAAAACAAAGACTCTGCCGCTGAGGCAGGAGAGCCCTTGCTGAGTCTTCTGACCCTGGTGATTTATTCAACTCTTTACCATCGCACTAGGGGGATTCTCCAGCACTTGCAAAAAACCTCTGTGGTTTTGCTAGGGTTGCCAGGTCCCTCTTCGACACCGGTGGGAGGTTTTTGGGGTGGATCCTGAGGAAGGTGGGGTTTGAGGAGGGAAGGGACTTCAGTGCTATAGAGTCCAACTGCCAAAGTGGCCATTTTCTCCTTGTGAACTAATCTCTATCAGCTGGAGATCAGTTGTAATAGGAGGAGATCTCCAGGTGTCACCTGGAAGTTGGCAACCCTAGGTTTTGCTGCACTTAAGCACCCGGTTTGATGGAGGCATGGGCTTGGGCCTCCCTGGGAGGAAGACACAGGGCTGGGCCAGCTCCTCAGGCTTTCCGGATGACTGCTGCCACAGGTCACCTTGTTTCCTCCTCTCCAGCGACCCTCCCTGCCCGCTCCAGAACCTGGCCGATGATCGGCTGTTTTTTCAATCAGCTGTTTGGTGGGGAGGCAGGGAGGACGGGCTGCTTTTTTCTCCACCACCCTGGTTGGGGCTGCCCCAACAAACCCGACCTGATGTCATCACATAGATGATGCTGGTCGCAGCCCCCAACCGCACCTCCCTAAACCTCCTGCTGGTTGCAAGGAGGGACCTGGCAACCCTACTAATATAACTTTCCTTTTTGGTACAGCATTTGGAACAACAGCAGGATGGAACACCCTACGCAGGAAAGAAACCTTGCCACATGCCCCCTATTCATAAAACCCATCACGGCACATACTAATTAGAACAGTGAGGTTTATGAGGTAAAGAAGGCTGCATATTGCGGGTCTCGATTTGATCCAGAACCCACCAAAGCCCTAACTCAGTAACTCATTTTTGATGTTGTAAAGTAAACACAAAGTAAGGAGGCCTCACCAGGTATCTGTTGTGGGGAGAGGAAGAGAAGGAGATTGTAAGGCAGTTTGATTCTCCTTTAAAAGGTAGAGAAAGTCAGCATATAAAAATCAACTCTTCTTCTTCTTTGGCCACATGTAGAATTCCATGGTATTCCTTCCTCGCTGGGTAATTAACTACATAGAACCAGCCTAAACCCCAATTAAGGTTTGCTAGTTCCAGCACAGAATTTTCACCAGCACCTTTGCTTTTTAGGAGGCAACATTTTTCAGAAGTTCTGATAACAAATTAATGTTTTCTTTATTAAGATACTGGTCGTGGACTGTAATAATAAAGAACTTGAACTTGATAACAAAAATAATTGACTCGATGAATAAAGCAATGCATGTTTAACCAAAAGCAGGGCCTTCTATATTCAACAGGATTCACTCACCAGGAAGTATACATAGCAGGTATCCCCAGTGCAGCGCCTGTGGGTGTCACGGTGCCCACTAACAATCAATCAATCATTTATTATTACAGCCAAAGGCCAGCATCAAATGTAAAATATACATAAAATATACATCCTATATTAAAATTATACAACTTCCACTTACAGCATCTCATCTGTACCAGTTAGTCTGAAGGTTTACCCATATGGTCTTTGTTCTTCATAAGTGTCTTCCGTTTCCAGCAAACATAGGAGCAAATTTTTTGCTAGAGTATGAGATATAGCTCACCCTATCTTCCAATAGATAGTCTACCAAGGAGGTCTCAGCGGTGTGAGAGTGTACTAATCGAGATAGGAGGGGGGTGATTAAATGATTTCTGGCATCATTATAATGTTCGCAATGAAGCAAAATGTGTGCTAGCGTCTCTACCGTATCCATGGAGCAAAAACACTTGTGTGTCTCCCTTGGGCAGTGAAGAAACCATCCTGAGAGTACAGCAGATGGAAGGGCATCAAACAGGGCCCTAGAAAAGGCCCATCTTAATGTTGGGGAAGTAATTGAGGTTAGATAAGGGGCTGAGTAATTGCCTGTCCATGACCTGAGGTTTTTGAAGTAGTCAGGGAGAAGAGCATTGTCCTTTTGAAGCTCTATATCAGTGAGACGTTGATGGACCACAGATTTGGCTTTCCTCAGTCCCATCTCTATCAGGTTTTGTGGGTTAAGACCAATTGTAAATAATTTTTAATGATCCTATCAGACCATGATGGATATGGTACTGCAGATAGAAATTGTGTTAATAGCCCAGTTGGATTTAGGTGGATTTTTAACCAATAATTGATAGCATTTATCAGTTGCCCACTAACAATTTTCTTGGTGCCTGCCTAATATTTTTAGAAAGTGGATGGGGTCAGGTGGGCCTGCTACCCAGCAGGGCTTCTATTGGCCATTGAAGATCTGATTGAATGTGCAGATCAAAATCACATTGTTTTAGTGCAGCTGCTACCACGGTGTTTGTTTTATTCTCTCTCACACTTCTCTTTCCTAGGATATTTTATAAAATTACTCCTCTTGTTCCCTGCACTGGGGCTTGTTGTGTGTGTGGTTTCACCTCCCACCGTGGCCATTTGGTAGCTGTGCAAACCACCTTGTGTAAGAATTCCAAAAATGCCCACAGGCTCAAAAAGATTAGACAGACTGCCAACTAGATAAATGGTCTGACTTTCGTAGAGTAATGAAGTTCATATGGAGGAGGGGAAAGCTCCACATTTCTGTTCCGTAACTGAGTTATTGACAA
This sequence comes from Euleptes europaea, assembly GCF_029931775.1. Classification (NCBI taxonomy): domain Eukaryota; kingdom Metazoa; phylum Chordata; class Lepidosauria; order Squamata; family Sphaerodactylidae; genus Euleptes; species Euleptes europaea. The sequence continues at coordinate 33,832,837 of NC_079313.1, read as the reverse complement.
GAGTTATCTTCTATTACCCCTCTTTTTTAACTTCTCAGGGCCAGGGGAAAGGTTGAAAGACATTTTTCTTCATACTAAGACAGAAGTTGCTCCTGTAGCAAAATTTCATTGTCAGACCCATACTTTTATGCATTTTTCTCTCCAGGCATTCACCTCTTACTAACAGAGAATGGATGCCTCTTCTTTTGGAAGGACAAGGCTGAATATTCTGAGCAGAATGGACATGTGAAAAAAAACCCACCCTGGATAAATTTGGATGTATAGGCTTGATTCTGAACATGTGGGGGAAATGGAGGCTATAAAAAGACACTACACTAATTCACTGGAGCCTTGGTAAGCATAATATTTCTCCATCTGAGAAAGTTCCTGACTGACCAAATTTACTTCCCCTCCCTCTTCCCTGGGTATGATTGACAGGCTGGGTCAGTGGATTCTTATGGACCCATTGACCTTTCATGGACTTAGAGGAAGTCACAAGAACAGTTCCCTGTTCAGTGAACTAGTGTGGACGGGTCTGGCTTAAAGGGGAAGAAAAGCCTAAACCTCTGCTGGGGAGGGGGTTGCTTGTACTGCTGAGTTAAACAAAGACAGGACAAACATGATGGCCTGCCTACCATCCTCTGGAATGGGTAGAAAGGACAGCAAGGAGAAGGCCAGAGAAGACTGGGGCAGCCTGAGTTAGTGGGGCCCCAATTTGCCCCAAAGAACTAGCCTCCATTGGTGATGGTGCAGGTGATCCATAACTTCTTTTGGCTTTGGGGTTTTGTTTGTTCTTCAAAATGAGCCTGATATATAATAATTGAGCTTGTTAGGAGCAATGTGTGTTTGCTGTAAGAACACACAGTAAATGCGTAGTTTAAATTCCTGTCGAAAAGTATGTATTAGAAAAAAGTGAAGAGGTCTGACAGGTTTTTGCAAAGCAAGGAGATTTGTGGTATGTTAAAGACTAACAAATTTCTAGTGGCAGAGTTCAGTTTCCTGGTGTAGGTTAGGGAGGATAGCTTAGGGGCAGAGCATTTCCTTTTAACAAAGAAGTTCCACAAGTCCAGGTAAACAGAGCTCCAGGTAAAGAGATCTCTTCCAGGTCTTCCAGTATGTGTGTGTGTGTGTGTGTGTGTGTGTGTGTGTGTGTGTGTGTGTAAAGTGCCTTCAAGCCGCAGCCGACTTATGGCGACCCCTTTTTTGGGTTTTCATGGCAAGAGACTAACAGAGGTGGTTTGCCAGTGCCTTCCTCTGCACAGCCACCCTGTGTCAAGGAAGTGGGTTCCCACAATTCCTTGTTTTACAATTTCTTTGGTTCAGGCTTTCGGCCTGCTATATTCTAATATTAAACTTTGAGAGGCTGGAGTCAAACAGGCCCGCCAGCAATTTACATCCGTGAGGATACTTTCACTTCTAAAGGATTCACTCTTGTGGAGGAGGGCAGATAATGTCCAGCTGTGAGTATTTTACAGCTCTCCTTCCTCCCTAAATTGAAGGCCATTAGTCTCCAAGGCAACAAAGCTGTCAAGCTATGTCTTATCTCTGGCTGAGTGTCTCCAGGTGCAGTGAGTTCTGCAGGCTCAAAGCATCTGCGACATATTCTGATGCAATTGAGGGTCAAGTGGTTTGACACGTCAATCAATTACTGGTTTATGGAATTCTTCGCAGTCTCATTGGCTTATGTGGGCCCACGCTATTGGGATTGTGATGATAAAAGTAGACCAGTTTCAATCCAAAATCATGAACGTTGGGGGAAGGCTGGTTCCATACCACACTTCATCAAAACCTATTTTGATTTGCCCTTTTACGGGGAGACTGTCAGACTGACTTTTGGAACTCTACATGCTGAATCAAGATGCTGAGAACTTTGTGGAACTGGTAACAAACCTGTGTGAAACTTGCGTAATGCTTTGCCAAACTTTGAACCTAAGAGCCTTAACTGTGTAGTTAGCTATTTTAAGCCTTTGTTATTTTGATGCTTAAATTGCTTCACGAACCTTTCTTTCTGTAACGAGCACAAATCTTTGGAATAAATATTTAACCTATTTTGGTTGTGTCTTTTGACTCTGTGGGTTCCAAGCTCTAAATCTGAGTGCCTTGTTGTTTGACCACCTATCAAAAACCTAAACCTTTTGTTAGTGTAATTCTCTCCAGCCGGGCCTCCTACTCTGCAGGAAGAGCGTTGCACATTAATTTGGTATTAGCAGGCAGAGGTTGCCCTTATCCTCTGCCTAAGGCTGAAATGTTTGCATAAGGGCTGGTGGCAGCTTACCCACTGAGCGCAGGGAGGCTCCTTGGCTCAGTGTTTTGTTTGGAAGTAACTTTCGGCCGCCTTAATAGAGGACCGCCCTGCGGAGGCAGAGTGGCCTTCCTCTACACCCTGGTATTCCTTGGTGGTCTCCCATCTAAATACTAACCAGGGCTGACTCTGCTTAGATAAGCTCTGTATTAAGCTCTGGAAACGTTAGGCCAAAAGCACCATCTTCGCTGTTTAGGACTTCAATAAGTAGTTAGTGAGCTAGCTTTGTCATTTTCAAGCAGCCTGTCATCTAAGAATTGTTTGCAATGTTTTAAAATCCTTTTTTCTAAAATTTCTCTGATAAAGCACTTTTTAGCTTTAGTTGTGAGTTTGCTTACCAAACCCAGGAGAGCTTGGTTGTGTTGCTGCACCACGGCTAGCTTGCCATGATCCTGCCTTCCCAAAGATTGCGATTACACTTCCATTTCTGTGGGAAGTGAAGGGAGATCACAGGGTGAGGTCCACCCTCGGCCATCTCTAAGCTCACCCTTGTTCCCTCACCCTTGCCACTCTCTCCAGCTCTGCTGCTCTGTTTACCCCCTTGTAGCCATACTTGTCTGTCTTTTATATCTGGTGGGGTAGGCTGAGGACTGGCCACATATCTGTTGGCAACATGCAGGCTTGAGAGCGAAAAAGAGAAAAGACACCTTTGTAAGAAAATACAAAGGGTACTAAGTACCAAAGACCACAAAAATAAAAAGAACAATGGGATATGATCTATAACAAACTTAGATTGATTTTATAGCATAACATCCCTAAAACACCGGAAATGATGTTGCTAAGTATTGTACCAGATACTAAAATAACTCAGAGATCTTTTTTAGTATATGCCACCACAGCAGCAAGATTGGTGTATGCAGCAAAATGGAAAATGTCCGAAGTACCGGACAAGATGGACTGGATAAATAAAATGATGGCAAGATGGACTGGATAAATAAAATGATGGAACTAGCAGAAATGGCTAAATTGACAGCATTAATAAATCAAAAGGACAAAGGGGGATTTGTGGGGGAATGGGAGGCATGGAGAATGTACTGTGGAAATGAATTTAACTAAGCAAATATCCAAGGATTTGAATTAATTTGAATGTACAGGTTTATATAAGGTAAAGGTCCCCTGTGCAAGCACCGGGTCATTCCTGACCCATGGGGTGACGTCACATCCCGACGTTTCCAAGGCAGACTTTGTTTGCGGGGTGGTTTGCCAGTGCCTTCCCCAGTCATCTTCCCTTTACCCCCAGCAAGCTGGGTACTCATTTCACCGACCTCGGAAGGATGGAAGGCTGAGTCAACCTTGAGCCGGCTACCTGAAACCAACTTCCGTTGGGATCGAACTCAGGTCGTGAGCAGAGCTTTTGACTGAAGGACTGCAGCTTAACACTCTGCGCCACGAGGCTCCTACAGGTTTATATAAGCGTGTTATTATTAGTTTTTAAACGTTGAAGTATATGATATAATCCCAGGATAAAGAATGATTTAAATTAGAAAATATATGCAAAGGGAAGTACTAAGAGTATAAACGGATAGAAAAGGATTGTGGGGAAGTCAAAATTCTTTTTTTTCCTTTTTTTTTTGGTATTGATTAAATTAGTAATGTTTATATCTTTTTAAATCAATATAATACATATTGTTTTGATATTATTAAAAATAATAAAAAAATCTTTAAAAAAATAAAATAAAAAGAACAAGTTGCCTTGTGGCTTGCAGAGAGTTAACAGAACTAGATTGCTTGGCTATCATGGAATATCTTAAGACTTATCATCCCTACTTTCTAGGAACAAAATTCACAGTGGAAACGGATGACAGCACACTGCGATAACTATTTTAAAAGCACAACCAAGAAAGCTGCCTGTGGAGAGAAATTTACAAACAATCTGGACATACATTCGCCATTCTTCAAAAACTTGGAAAACAAAGTGTGGCTGCAGATGTATGCTGCCTAATAAAGACACTAAAAATAGACACAGGTTGGTTATTCAAGGACTTTTGCTAAGCATTGTGTAAGTGCCCTGAGTGCCACAGATCTTACAGAGAATGCCAAGACTGAGTATATAAATGTATTCATTGATCCAACCACAAATGCGCTTGTTCATGAAGGCAGCAAGAGATTGGTACCAGCAGGTGTAGAGAACAGTACAAGAATGTTTTCAAAGGGTATTAAACACAGTCAGCTAGGCATCAGGTTTTCTTTGTTTTCTGATTGGGCAGGAATCTGCAGACACTCACAGAATACTGTGGCTGTACACAGACTCCAAACCCTTGTTATCGATGCAACGTAATTCACTACACTGGTTGTTTCTGCACTAACTATTTTCACTGTTTAATGAGACGTCTTATTTTTGTGTGTTTGCACCAAAAACCTTCCGTTTGGTCTTGGAAATGATTTCAAAGTGTTAAATGTCCGTGCTTTCAACAAACGCTTATATGACTATGTACTTCCTTACCCCATTTCAAAGGCAACAATCCAAGGTGTGTGGACAAGTTGGAGACACTATTCATTTATCTGCGCCTCTGTTGGCAACACCCACTGCAAAGCCTTTCTCCTCCCATTCCACCTTCCCCCTCCCCGCTCCATCCACCAATCATTTTCTTTGCTTTAATTTTTTCTCTTAACTGCATTTGGTCTTATTTAATTGAAGTGCATTTTGTAACTTGTTTGTGGGACTTGGGGGGTGGCAGGGGAAAGAGCGTTCCCCGCTTGTGTGATCTGGAAAGAAAGCAGCCGGGACAGAGGGGGCCAGCAAGAGAGAGCAGTTGGAGGAGGCGGCAGGGCCCTTTTAATTGGCAGCATGAGCACTGTGTCCCCTTCTGTGAGCTGGCAGCTGCCATGGACTCCATGCACAACACCGCCTTGCAGGGCAGCTCTGATGGCTCTTTGCCTTTTAGGGTACTTCTCTGCGGCAATGACTAGCTCAGTGTTCCGTGCTCCCACGGCACACAATCACATGCACAGGATTCCCATCTCTGCCCCGTTCCTTCTGCTATTTATTTTATTTATTTATTGCATTTTTACTAGCGAACGCATGATGGAACGTGTGATTAACCTCCAAGAGGACGGTGGCTCTGTGATTAGCACTGTGATTAGAACGGCTCTGTGATTGTTTATGTGTGTGTGTGTGCAGGGGGAGGAGTGTGCCCACATGGACATTGTGGTTAGGGTCTTTCTATGTGCTGTGCAAATGAGTTGATTCTTAAAATGGCATACAAATACAAGCAACACACAAAACTAGCTGAGGAACCAGGAAACCCAGCCAATCACAGCACTTTTTTGCACCAATGCTAGTGTGCATGCGTTAAAAAAAGGGGTGGGGTGGGGGAGCATCTGCAATGTATACATGACACAGTGCTCCCCCGTGCTCCTTCCCTAAACTTTTCGCACTAACTTGGTAGGTGCGAACTGAAAATAAAATGTCTTGGGAGCTATCAGTACACTGGCAAAATAGGCACAGTGCAATCAGGAATTATGAATACGCATTCCAAAACTCACGGACAATACACAATGATAATAAATTGGTGGTGTAAGTTGGTGGTGCGGTAAAAGCCTGTTATTGAGGAAGCAGACTGTTCTATAAGTCACGCAGCACTAACACCTCTAACTTTAACTCTGCCTGTAATAGAAAGATGTTTCGCTGGGCCTATGGTTGAGGGCAGCAATGGTTCCATCATAACTGGCCTTCTATCATCTATACTTTGTATCATCTGTATTATTTGTTCCATCTTGATTCACCTTTGCCCTCCTTGCCTTCTCTCCTGACTAGTTGGATATCCCTATGCTGAACGGTGCCTATGGATCAGTGCAATATATATATATATATATATTTAGTTTACTAAGGTTTTAACAGAATCATTATGTATTATTAGTACTATTATTATTATGCTATTGTTTTAGATGGATTGAATGTAGGATTGCCAACTGCCAGGTAGTAGCAGGAGATCTCCTGCTAATTCAACTATCTCCAGCCGATAGAGATCAGACCACTTGGAGAAAAATTGCCACTTTGGCCATTGAACTCTATGGCATTGAAGTCCCTCCCCTCCTCAAACCCCGCCCTCTTTAGGCTCCACCCCAAAAATCTCCCACCAGTGGCAAAGAGGGACCTGACAACCCTAACTGAATGCAATCTATTATTGTTACTGTGTAGGATGTGAGCTGCCCTGAGCCTGATCTTGGTCAGAGACGGGCGGGATACAAATTAAATAAATAAATAAATAACTGTGGCTGCCTATTTTATAGTCAAAAAGGGCAAGAGTCTAGTAGCACCTTAAAGACTAACAAAAATATCTTCTGGTAGGGTATGAGCTTTCGTGAGCCACAGCTCACTTCTTCAGATACAGCTAGAATGTGAATCCATCGGTCTTTAAGTAGAGGAACAGTATGTAAATGTGAATAGCAGGCTTGATGGGATTAGGTGTGATATGCAGAAGAGTCTGTGATGTCCAGGGGAGAGATGGGTGTGGAGAAATCAGCATTGGTAATGGGCCATGAATGCAAGGTCTTTATTCAGCCCAGGTAAATGCATTGACTTTAGTTTGAATATCAACTGTAATTCAGCAGTTTCTCTTTCCAATCTCCCTTTAAAATTCCTTTGTAAGAGAACTGCTACTCTTAAATCTGCAACAGAATGTCCTGGAAGGTTGAAATGTTCACCCACTGGTTTTTGAATACTGTGGTTTCTGATGTCAGACTTATGTCCATTTAATCTTTGTCTAAGAGACTGACCTGTTTGTCCAATGTAGATTGTGGAAGGGCATTGCTGGCATGTGATGGCATACTACTGCAAACAGACTAACACGGCTACCCACTGTGAATTGCCTATTTTATGACCCAGATGAAAATGAGAAAAACCCCAAACTAATTTTGTTGTATTTGAGTAAACAACCGTTTTGGTTCAGGGGCAAGAAAAATGCAGTTTCTACCGGTGAACATGGTTAGTGTGCAAGTAAAAAAGAAAGATGGTGGTGAGAGGAAGAGAGAGAAGAATTGTAATTGGCCAGATATACTGGGAGCAATTTCAATCCCATCAGCACTGCTAGTGCCTCAGGGGCACACTTCAGACCCAGTTGGTGGCTGTGTGGGCTGAGGAGGTAATGAAGATATAAGCCATATCCTCTTCCTTGTTCCACACCACGAGCCCCAGGACTGCCTACTCCTGTGATAGACTAGTGCACAGGGTCAGCCTCCGTTTAAATCCCTCCTTAGCCAAGAAGCATTCCTAATTACTTTGAGCCAACCACTCATTCTTAGCCTAACCTAACACACAGGGCTTTTGTGCTTGGCATAACACAGAGTATTTTCCCTGAGTTCCTTGAAGAATGGGAGATACAAATATGATAAATGAGTCTTGATGAGAGAAAGCTAAGTACAAGCTAGAGTGTATGAGATTTCACCGCCTCTCTTCCCTGAGTCGGATGTCACCATTATTTTGACAGTGTAACTTCAGAGGCCTTTCAGCAGCAAGCAATTGTTTTATGATTAAGCTTCCTGCTGGCTTGCTAAAAAGTGAAAAAGAAGCAATATCCAATGTACATTATAAAAGCCAGTGGGAGATTAAATCCTTCTCATCACAGATATGTAAAATAAGTCTCTGCCTGTCATTGCTGAAATTTTCTCTCCATCCTCCCTTTATTTTTGTTCATCATGCAGAATTGTTCTGTCAGCTTGTCCTCTCGCATGATATGTGACATTTAATCACTAAAAATAGCCTAATTAAAACCTCTCTTTCAAAAGTTGCATTATATTAAGAATTTTTTTATTAGAAAGAAAAAACATACTCTTTCCTGGTTCATAACAGAAACTTTATCACACCTAGGTCTAACTACAGTTTGATTACTACATCATCACTGAAGACTGAACCTGTAGTCTGGCTCTCTCTGTGTCTACAGCAGTGCGGATCATGGAGGAGCTCTGACCACCTATATCACCAAACTCATTCACAGTGTGGAAAAACCCTCAGGGGTCCCAAGAGTGGTGCCCATGGGTGCCATGGTGCCTGCCAACACCTTTTCTGGTGACCACAAAGTGTTTTTAGAAAGTGGGTGGGGCCAGGTCAGGCTTTTGTCCAGCAAGATTTCTGATTGGCTGTTGTAGGTTTGATTGGCTGTGAAGGTTTTTTTTAATGGTGTTTTGGCTGCAGCTGCCAATCACCGCACAAGTATCTTCACTGTGAGACTGAAGGTCACCTGCAGCAGCCATTTTGTGGCATCCTTTTTATGGCTGCACCAACCATGCTGTATCAAAATTCCAAAGGTGCCCACAGGCTTAAAAAAAATGGGGACCCCTTCTCTAGCTCCTTACCTGGTTGTATCCTTTGGCCTCTTCCTTCTCAAGCCACTTACATTTTTCCACTACTATATATTATGTTCCGAGAGCCAGCATGGTGCAGTGGCTAAGATGTCAGACTAGGACCTGGGAAACTCAGGATCCAATCCCCACTCCTGCCATGGAAGCTTGCTGAGTGATCTTGGGCCAGTCACACACTCTCAACCCTGACCCTGGCTAGTATTTGGATGGGAGACCTTGAGGAATACCAGGGCCATGACATGGAGGCAGGCAATGGCAAATCACCTCCAAATATTTCTTGCCTTGAAAACCCAACAAGGTCGCCATAAGTCACCTGTGACTTGACTGCAAATACACACACACACATATATATACAAATATATGTTAGTAGATATTTCACTACTACCAAATAGGTCCCAAACAACAATGTAACAGCTGTTATACTGAATTAGACTAATGGTTCATTTAGTCCAGCATTCTAATTCACACAGTGGCTATCTAGCTGTCCCCAAAAGACCTATAAACAGTAGGGCTGTTGAAAAAAAAATTCAGTATAGTTCGGATTTGGCAGAATTTGGCCTGTTTTAATTCAGGAAATGCCGAAGTCCAAACTCCCCCGATTCAGATCCGTGGAATTCGGTGCCTAGTTCGAGAGAAAATTAGGCCGAATAAAGTCATTAAAAATGCACTCGGGCCTTTCTGCGGCTCCGGGGGGGGGGCATTTTTGGGGATAGAGGTCTCAAACTTTCAGGGTAGCTTGAGGGGACGCTTCTTGCAAGAACCCCCAAGTTTTGTAAAGATTGGGTCAGGGGGTCCCGAGATATGGGGCCTGGAAGAGGTTGCCCCCCCAAATTGCCCACAGTGACAGGAATAAAGCCGCTTAAAGCACATTGGCGCTTTTCCGCAGCTCCGGGGGGGCATTTTTGGGGGTAGAGGTCTCAAACTTTCAGGGTAGCTTCAGATTAGCCTTCTTGCAAGAACCCCCACGTTTTGTAAAGATTGGGTCAGGGGGTCCCGAGATATGGGGCCCGAAAGGGGTCCCCCCTTAATGTGCATTTTTATTCCATTTACAGCACACATTCAAGCCACTCCGTGGCTGCAGGTGGCACATTTTTGGGGATGCAGCCCCCAAACCTTCAGCGTAGCTTCAGATGAGGCTTCTTGCAAGAACCCCCAAGTTTTGTAAAGATGGGATCAGGGGGTCCAGAGATATGGGTTCTCCTTTAAAACTTAGAGCCAGCATGGTGTAGTGGTTAAGAGAGCCGGACTCTAATCTGGAGAACTTGGTTAATTTCCCCCTCCCCCACATGAACTCTCTCAGTCCACATAGATGCAGGCAATGGCAAACCACCTCTGAATGTCTCTGGCCTTGAAGAATCTATGGGGTTGCCATAGGTCAGTTGTGACTTATCGGCACTTTGTTAAGGCTGTTTTTAATCTATTGTTTTATTTGATTTTGTAGTTTTATTGTATACTTATTGCTATGTAAGCCACCCTGAACCCAGCTTTGCTGGGGAAGGGCAAACTCTAAGAATGATTAAATAAATACATAAATCCAATGGAACAGAATGTCTGCTTTTCTACCTATTCTGGGGCAGAATTTGTAGAAAATACATAATGGCAACACCAGTTCTTCAGAGATATGTTGGCACGATAATCTTTCTATGCGCTTGTAGAATTTTATTTTGTTCATATGCCATTTTCAACGTGGGCTTTAAATATGTTGCCTTTTGTAAGGAAAAAAGATATTTTTTTAACTAGAAGAAATGGAAAATAACCTTCCTGTCAATAAATACCTGTTTTTAATTAAAAGGTGCTATATCTGTTCCAGAAGATGTGCTGGCTGATGGTTTCTATGCAAAATGAAAGTCTAAAGCTCAGTAACAGCCACTGAAAATGCTACGAGCACTGAATATCTACAGTTCTCCATTTTCGGGGGGGGGGGTTGTGTGTTTGCCATTGTGGATAATTATCTCAAAACAGCAAGTGGGTTTAAAAAGTCGGATCTACAAACCAAAAAAGCGGTGACCAGATGGGCAAGCTATTGCAGCATTCACTGTGGACAATAATCTACATGTAGTGTATATCAATAATTGACATCTGCATCTAGAGTGGTTTTGAATGGGGACCAGGTTGCATACACATTAAGCCAAAAGCAAATAGCAATGTACATGTGATATAGCATTGCTTATAAAAAACTAGATATATATGGCTTTTTACACAGAATTGTCCCAAACGGGCTATCACAGTTACAGAAAATATGGTTCTTCATTAATACAGCAATGTTTGTGCTACCTTTAGACTCTTACTGTGTTTTTCAAGAGTGCTTACTTAAATGCTATGATGAGGCCGAAAGGTTTTATGAAGTGGCCTTTTAAAAAGGAGATTTCTGCCAAGCTGGGTTTATGGATTATATTTCAGAGTTTTTGCATTAAATCATATTCAAAGAGCCCATTACTCAGCTGGTACAAAGTATAGAATAGCCCACAATTTTATACAATATGATTTTCAATGATCTGTATAAAAATTAGGGAGCGTCAAAGCCCTTAAAAGCTCTGAATTCCCTAGTCAACTCATCTTTCACCATATTTCTATGCATATTGAATTTGCTTGTAGTGATTAATATACTTGTAGTTATTAATATGCAATTTAAATTTAGTATGGAAGGACCTTAGCTATTGATCTCTATGGAAATATTCTGAAACACTTGACAGTTTGTCCAGAGTCTCCAAGATGATACCAAGGTCCTAGGACTCCACAGATGCAAACAAATGAGAAAGAAAATGTTGGCTCATTGGCTGTTTACAATAATCACAGCTGGGAAAGGGAGGAAGTAGGGCTCTGCATATTGATATGCCAAACCAAAAATAAACCTAAAAAAACAGTTTTGGCTTTTTGGGGGGTTTAATTTTGGCCAAATATCAAAACCGGGAATTTGGGCAAAACTGGATTTTTTTCCAGCTTTTGGCTGTTCGGCTTTGCTAAGATTCCTAGTTTTGTGCCTTTTTAAAAAAATAGGTGGATGTGGTCTGCCAACTGGGAGGCCATGTCTACCTATTTTATTTTAAACCAGAGAATGGCCGTATTAACAATCGAGATTCTTGGGAAAACTAACTTTCCCATGATTGCTTGCTATAGGTCCACGCAAAGCTATGGGAGGCCAGACCTACCCATTGCTTTGCACAGGCCCATTGCAAGAAATCATGGGATAGTTAGTTTTTCCATGGAATCTTGAATGTGAATGTGACCATTATATCTTATAGGGATTTTTTTCCCCAACTCTATGGGGCTGGGTCAATTTTTTGAGATACAGTCACCAAATCTACAGGGGAGCTGCAAGAGACTCCCCTTAGATGTACATAGAAGTTTGATAAAGTTTGGGTTAGGGGGTCCAATTTTAGGGGCCCCAGAAGGGGTTGTATACTTTACAATAGTATCCTATGGAGGATGGGGGCAACCCCTTCTGGGGCCCATAAAACTGGACCCCCTGACCCAATGTTTACCAAACTTCTGTGTCTCTCTAAGGAGAGCCCCTGCAGCTATACTGCAAATTTGGTGACTCTACCTCAAAAAAGACCCCCCACAGCATCGAAAAAATCCCCATAGGATAAATTGGACCCACATTTTTTTCAGGATCACTGGAAAAAAGCCAAATACCCATTTACCACTATGTGTATTTGGCTTATTTCGGTTTTCCTGAAAAAAATTGGGACCAATAAACCTGAACCCAAAATTTACCAGGAAAAAAATTACACAGCCCTAGGAGAAAACAACCTTCAAGTCAAGATGTATCTTCTATGAGATATCAGTGGGTACCTGAACAGCTACTTGTTGTTGTCTTCTCTTGAGAAGCAAGACACAATCCAATCAATGTTACTTTATGCAGCTTTGAACTTGTCAGAATTAAGTAAATAGTACAACTAAATTTCCTTGTCACCATGTATATACTTATGAAACTCCTTGGCCAGCTGTCTGGGTCATTTGAGTCATCAGCCTTCCAACATTCTACAGGTGAAAACATAGAGATCTGTGAATTTGTAACAACCTGTTCTTACATTAAAAATTACTATTTGAGCATTTCCTACCCTATCACAGTATGCGCACCTCCTCTACTCATGTACATTATACTGCTATAGTTTGTCCTTCTCCAGCTTCAAAAAATACCATTAATAAACTGACCATAACCGTTCTTCCTAGGAATAGTTCATAAAAATATTTAATTGAACATTTAATCCTGTAATACAATTGGATTGTTTTTATTATAGAATAGCTGTGGGCACATTATATCCCAGCAGCTATTAGAGTCTTTAACTTAGTAGTGATGTCGCAACTTTTGTACGGTGCCGCATATGGATTTCTGCTGTAGACAATTCCATAAATAGAGTGCAGTCCTCATTCCTTCGAGCAATTGGAGGGCTCCCCAGGTGCATTTCATCATTAGCCCTTCGTTATGAGTTTGGTCTTAGCTCAATAGAAGCTTGTGCCTGGGTATGCACCTTTAATTATTGGTTTCATCTATTTTTTGAGGCCCCGGAGGATAGCTTGGTAAGGACTCTTATAAGGACTCAAGGACTCTTATAAGGCTCCCTGACTCCAGTATTTTGAACTTAAGCTATCACTTGTAAATATGAAGGTGGAAGACCTTTACTTTTCTTCTGTAGATCAATGTAAAAAAACACGTGACCAAACTGATCTATGCTAGAATTACACTCTAGTATAGATTGTATGCTATGAGTTACACTTACTTTGATGCTCAGAGACATGTTCTCCACTTGCCCTGGGCCTGTTATCTAAGGATAATCTTCCTTCCTATATGGATTCTCTGGTTAGTCCAAAGTTATGTAGAATCTTTATGAATTCAAGATTTAATTGCCCCTTTTCAATGGTTTTGCTGGGCCGTATGCTAAAGTTCCCCTTTTCAGACTAACTGTGTCCCTGCCCTTTTCAGTCAGTGGACTCCTTGGTACATATCCTTCTGCATTGTCCTTACATATACCAACTTAGGCTAAAATGCATTATACCATGTTTTAACAAATGGTCCACATCTTCTCGAACAACTTTGGAGCAAAAGGTTCAGTTCCTCTTAGAGGACTTTGACCCCCAGTGTACTTATTTTGTTGCTCGTTTTGGGGGGCTGCAGAGAAGAGACAATGGGAGGTGTTTTTAGAGATGGGTCTTATTTAAGTTTTATAGTTTTATTGTCTAAGAACAGGGGGAAAGAAAGAAAGAATAGCTGCAATTCAAACACATTCAGCAACATTTACTATATGGACAGGCAGTTGGGGGGGGGAGGCGGACAGAAAAGAAGTTAGCACATAGGCACCTGATATTAATATATACACTATCCTTGCATTCCTAAAGGGGAGGGCAAAGCTCCATAGGAGCTGGCATAAATCTGTGCCAGCATCCATGCCCCTTTATCATGCGATAAAGCAGCATGGACACCGGCACAGGGACAAACACCCCCGAGATGCCTGTGGCAGTGTGGTGCTTGGGGGCTGGGGCTGCTCCTGCTGGCATTTCACCAATGTTTCTCCCCATGATATTATCCTGGGGGGTGTCCTGGGGGCGTGCCCGGAGGTAGAGCTGCCTGTAGGCAGCTTCCTAACCCCTTTCGGACTGTCATTTTGCAGGCATCAAGATATGCCGAAAAATTCAGAGGTGCAGCCTCGTGGGGAGTGCCATGGTGTTTTTTTGTTTTTATTTTTTTTGCAAAAATCTTTTTAAAAAATTTTCCCAGCATGCTGCACTGGCAGCTGCCTCCTAACCGCCTCCCACTCAGGATGGCTCTGCCCGTGTACTAGAATCAAGATGTACTTGCCCCTACTCCAATTTAATTTCTAGATATCCATAAAGTGGATCCTGAAGAACACTACAGTATGTGTCTATGTGTACTAACAAATCTTTTATAAAGGGCATCCCCAAAATCTCCCCTAGCTGCAAAATAGAAGCAGTATTACATGAAGAGCATCTAATGATGCTAATGGGCAGTAGATTCAGGACGGACAAAAGAAAATACTTCCTTACATAGTGAGTGCTTAAAATGTGGAATTGGCTGCCAGAGAATGTAGTGATGGCCGCAGGCATCGACGGCTTTAAAAAGGGGATTAGACAGATTCATGGATAGGAATCTCTGCCTCCAGATGGGACCTGGGGATCCCATGGAATTGCAGCTCATCTCCAGACTACAGAGATCAGTTCCCCTGGAGAAAAAAGATGCTTTGGAGATTAGACTGTATGGCATTGCACCCCACTGAGGCCCCTGTCTTTCCCAGGCCCCATCTCCAAATCTCCAGGAGTTTTCCAACCTGGATCTGGCAACCCTACCCCCCCCCATCTCCCGCTGGTAGCTATGGAGGACCTGGCAACCCTATTCATGGAGGATAGGATAGGTCTATCAGTGGTTATTAGCCATGTTGGCTATAGGAAACATGTTCAGAGGCAGTAAAGCTCTGAATGCCACTGCGAAGAGTCAACATCAGGGGAAGGTCTCAGCCTATATGCCTTATTGTTGGACCTTCAAAGCAACTGGTTGGCCACTGTGTGAGAAAGGATGTTGGACTAGATGGACCACAGGTCTGATCCAGCAGGGCTCTTCTTATGTTCTCATGTTTGTTTGCTTTTATTGTTGTATTGTATTTTACTTGGTGAACTGCCACAAACAGGTCTCCAAAGACGCAGTAGATTAATGATCTAAATAAATAAATTAAATAGATGCTTATAAAACAAGGTCCAAGTTGTCAGCATCAACACTGGCCCAGGGAATTCCCTGGCCATGAACTTGAACTGCACTATGCACACAGCGCTCCACATCAACAAGGTCAGCCATATTCTTTTCAGTGTTTGGAAATGGTCTGGATGATGCTTGGGAACAGGCACAGAAAGCACCCCAATATCAACATGGAACTAAATGCCACCATATGCAAAACTCTGAATAGTTGTTCAATGAAACTGATGGGGTGAGTTATCAGAGGCAAATTATACCTGTGCTCCACTCTCAGAACTGGCTTCATTTCAATATGCTAGTGCTGATTTATTAAGCTTTAAACAGCCTGGGCTCCTCATAACAGCCTTGCACTCTTGCACTCTACCACAACCAGACCAGGAACATTCTATTTAGTATTGATATACCAAGACAGTCTATGTGGCTTCAGGTTGCCAGGTCCCTCTTCGCCACCAGTGGGAGGTTTTGGGGGCAGAGCCTGAAGAGGGCAGGGTTTGGGGAGGGGGGGGACTTCAATGCCATGGAGTCCAATTGCCAAAGTCGCCATTTTCTCCAGGTGAACTGATCTCTATCGGCTGGAGATCAGCTGTAATAACAGGAGATTTTCAGCTACTACCTGGGGGTTTGCAACCCTAATGTGGCTACCTCTCTGGAATTCTCTTCCTCTGAAAACTCAACAACTGAATTGACACATCTTCAGGAAGCACAGTAATACATTTCTATGACTTTTGGCAGCCATGAACAGAGACAGCTATGAAGAATGTTATTACGCAGACAAGACCTTTTGGACGGGATGGTCTTTCAGTCCAAACAAAAATTAAATTGAATTTAATACACCAGAATCTGCAGTTGGGGGTGAGTAATAGAATCACATCTCCATGTTGCTACCTTCTTGGTGTCGCCTTTCGTGATCTCAGTATAAGAGTGTGATACTTTACCTTTTCATGTTCATTGATAGCCCACACTGGAAGTTTCCACATATAATATCCTCTCCTCTCTTTTGGTCTTGCCATGGCTACAAAATACATTTGTAAACATGCAGACAGATGCCTCTTCTCATCCCCTGGCCTCCAATCATGGTCCCCATCTCTAACACACCAGCTGCTCATCACTCATTCACCACTCTTCTGATATCACTCTGACATCACTGCTCCCAACCAGTTTTCAAAAATCTGCATATATTGTGTTCAAAATAAACTGTTCAATTGAATTCAAAATAAGGACATTTTCCTGCATGCACTCTTCAGCTTGCTTGGCACAAAATTTGCATTGTTCATGGCACAGAATACAAACACCAATGCTTATAATCAACAGCTGCTGGCTGATCAAACAGCATGGAGCAGGCATAATTGTACCTAGCATTGCTGAGATTTCTAAGGTAGCCTCTGTCTGATGTCAATTCCCCCATCCTTTGTTGTTCCAGAACATGTCTCTGCTTTCCTCCTTAATTCCAGTTTAAATTGCACAATTTCTAAAACTAATTCAAAATAACAAATTGCTTTGTGACTCTGTAAAGGCTAAGAAATTTATTGTGGTACAAGAATTCATCAGCCGGAATCCACTTCATCAGGTGCATGATATCTTACATTCTGTGAGAAGATATGCACAACATCACACACACAGAGCTACAAACAGCAGAAGGGTAGAGGAAGATAGAGTTATTACAAACAGACTTTCCCAAGATGTGTGAGTTATGTTACATAGCAGAGTACAAGTGAAAATGAGATCCAGTCAATAAAGTAAATGCTGCATTCAGAGTGGGTATTTCAATCCCAACAGTTGTTGCGTTACAAAAGCAGTCCCTGGACATGTATCTCCATTGGGTGGTCTATTAATGCTAGCAAGTGGCTACTTCAAGATTGGAGGCTGTCTGTAACCAAGGACTGGTCTAACCCACCCTCCCTAAGGCCTGTGAGATGGAAGGATTACCTCTCAATAAGATCTCTGATGACACATCTGACAAGTTTTAGTTGGGACCTGCAGATGACTAACTGGTGGTGTTCTACTGTTTTCCCTACTGGGTCTGTTCTGAAGATGATGGCTCCTGAGTACCTATCTAGTCTTGCAAACTCTCTTGCTTCTAAAGGTGAGTAGTATCGTTTCTGGAATCCTTGTGTAAATCCTGTAGGTGATTACATTTCCCAGAATGTCTGGATGTCCACTATGCTTTCTCAAATTCCAAAAGTGTCCATAGATTCAGTAGGAGACCTTTGACTTAGCCCGCAGGTTCCTCTACATAGAAAATTGTTCATTGGCTTTTGAGACAGTAATAAAAATTAAAAAGACAAGAAGACAGCTCCTTCTGTCTACATGATTGTATAATCTGAGTTTTGCCAGTATGAATACAATGGAAAGAAAGGTGCAATGAGCACAGGTCTTTACAGAATCACGCCCATGCCTATAAAAATAATAAATTATTAAAAATGACACTTGGCCCAATGAGAGTATAGTCAATAGCCTGATTTGTAAAGACATGCATAGAAGTCTTTAAACGTGCCATGACCAGTATGGGAGCAACAACGAAGATTGCACCATGGACAGGATATGTAAAAGGATTGTAGACCTTCCAACTGCTACACCTACTAATTGTCAGACTCTCGGCCACATAAAAGTCCCACCTTTGCTAGAGGCTCTCTAGCAAAGTCTCAACTTTCTCCCCTCTTGTGTGACCTAGCCCCCAATTTCCATTCTCAACACTAAAATTTTAAGCAAATGAAAACATATCTTTTTCTTTATTAAACAGACACAGTTAAAAACCGAAAAAGAAAGGTTCCCAGTGTAATACAATATTAATTGCACAGTCATCACCACTAAGGAAACATAAATTCCTCACAGTAATACTGAGTACTGATGGAAGTAAAGAATCTTTCAAATGCTGAACTATGAAATTATTATAACTGCGCTGAGATCTACAGCTCCAGCGACTGAGAGATACCTAGTAATACTATGTAGACATCCCATCACTTGCAAAACATTTTAGTAACTATAATTTGTAATATATTTTACACGTCGTGAACAAAGCTAAATTAAAACACAGTATAAACATCCAAGAAAGCCTCCTTAGTAAACAAGATCCTTGCAAAGAGTGTATTTGCAGTGCGTAAAGAGAGCATCCCAATTTGAGGCAGTTAAGCAGGGGATATTATCAAAGGGATAATAACCAACTCATATTTATGCATGCAGCATAATGAACAGAAAGCACAATAGGACAGATACATTAGATTAGCATAATTTTATTCCACTATTCAAATGTGTAAATTGGAAATGGATTTTGTTTCAATTACTGCTTTTCTCCATTGGGTTTAAACATTTTATTCAAAACCTAGGCCCCTGTTTTATTTTAGTTTTTCTCATTATAAACCACTGGTGTTTGCCCTGCCTCTTTGATCAGTGGATGCATTTTGCTAATCTGTCCCCAAACATTAACGCTGCAGTGAGCCATTGCTGAAAAACCTGATTATTACAATTCATTTTATGGATATTTCCAAAGTTAGATCAAACTCCTCTCTCTTTGCTTAACTGCCACGCTGATTGAACACTTACCTTGTAATTTCTCTGCCTTCTCACTGTCTGAGACTGAGGAATTAAAGGTGTTTGCTTTCAAGAGAACTGTCATAAAACCTAGCATTTAATGAAGGTTAAATAACAAAGCAGTTAGTAGTACTAAAAATATATGTAATGTAAGTATATGCTGTAAAGGTAAATGACCCAAAAGGCACCTTCAGGAAATCATCAAAAGTGATATTCTTATCCACATTCTACCATGAACCCATTTACAAAACCAAACTGTTTTGGAATCAGCAATGTCACCTTGCATTACTTTGGTCATATGTATAAGACTGTCAGCCATGACGTGGGTAGCCCATGCTAGCCTGACCTCACCAGATCTTGGAAGCTAAGCAGGGTCAGCCCTGGTTAGTAGTTGGATGGGATTCCACAAAGGAAGTCGAGGGATGCCACACAGAGGCAAGCAACGATAAACCATATCTCTTGCTTTGAAAACCATATGTGGTCTCCATAAGTTGCACTGCAAGTTGATGGCAAACAAAAAATAACTGCCAAATGATGAGGATCTAATCACGCATCAAGTAAATATCTAGATATTATGTTTCTATCTTGCCATCCTGGCAAGAAGCTTAAAGGGATCTACATGGTTCTCCTTGAGAGAACAGTTCCTGGTTAAGATTTCAAAGGGAAGCCTGCATGGGAAGCACTTCCTGGAGAGACAACATGGAAAGCCTAGAGTGTATAGTTAGTAAAGTTAAACCTGTCTAATAAATCTGAGTTCTACTTCCTGTTACCGTGAGAGTCTCTCAATCCTGGGTATCTAAGTGACCAGCAAACAACAAAGGGTGATGCAGATGGAGTATGAACCCATGATCCATTTTATCCTCACAACAACTCTGCAAGGTAGATCAGGGTAAGAGAAAGCAACTGACCCCAAATAACCCAGTGAATTTCATGGCAATGTAAGGATATGTATCCAAGCCTCCGCAGTCTTAGTCTGACTCTAACATCTACATCATACAGGCTGTCTATAGTATGGCATGATATATAAAATGACATGATGGATGTATGGGGAAATGGTTATTTGCATGTGCTCAGTGATATTGATTGATGGATCACATTATCCTGAAGGCAGAAACAGCGCAATGCATCTTTGTATATCTTGGTAATATAGATTTTAAAGTGGAACATAAAGGAAAATGCATCCTTCCTGGGACATGATTGTTTTTGCATGCAAACCAAATACAATAAATCCAGAACTGGCCTAGGGAAAAAAGGATCTTTGCTCAGCACATAAAGCACATATCCATTTGTTTGTCTCCTATTGACCGAAGAAAAAATAACTCAGCCAATCTGCCATGACTCTTAAAGCTGAAGAACAATATTTGTTATTGCTGTTTGATTATATTAAAGGCCTGACTACAACTCTATTAAACCAAGTCTTTTCTGCTTCCACCCTCAACCCCCTCCTCAAATTCCTCATCCTATAAAGGATTAATATCCACATCATGGTGTCACAGCACCATCCCTTAGGTCCCGTGAAGTGTAATATTATTCCTTTATTTCTGAATTTTACAAATTTGCTGGGAGTGCTGGAAGCAGGTCTAGTGTTTGGCTCCAACTTTCACATTGTTAGGCCAGTTTCCAAGAGGCCAACAGATGGCTGGTGCTCTTTGTCTTTCTCATCCAGAGATTATTACATGCCAGCTGCTTTTTACAGGCACTTGATGTATAGGGCAGTGGGACAATTTACCACCGATGCCATAGCTAAATTAGATTTGGACTCCCTAAATTCAAAGAGAACATTTTCAGAATGATAGATTCTAAATATGTAATTGAGGGGAGCCACTTACTTATGAACACAAGTGTTGGTCCTTAATGTGATTCATCACTTCACTGGCGATGGGCTAACAGCCTGATCTACAATCCAATTAAGGCAAAATATTAGAGCATAGGCCATTTTTGTCTGGTTTAAGTCAAAGGATTTAAATTAGGTTAAATACCAACACCCCTATTGAACTGGAATATAGGTCAGGGTGTGGTGGATGGTCGACAGTGCCTGAAGACAACAACAACAACAAGCTACTTCTTTATTTTTGTTTCATTTATATGCCCACTGAATCACGCTTTTTTGGGGGTGGGGGCAAATAAATCAAATGTAATCTGAACTGTGATGCATTATAATATCAATATTTTCTCATGATGAGCTCTCTGGAATTGCCAAGTGTCAACTAGAAACTCCGCCTTTCCCTAATAACAACAAGAGACTTTCAGAGATGGTTTGCCATTGCCTGCCTCTGTGTCAAAACCCTGGACTTCCTTGGGCCAAACCCTACCTAACGTCTGAGGTCTTACAAGATCCGGTTAGCCTGGACTATCCATGTCAGGGCAATAATACAGTCTTGGAAATGCACGCACTGTCTTTGTTGCCCATGGAGAGCAATAGTTATCTCTAGATGACAAACCAGAGCAGCTTAGACCACAATAAACTTATTTTTTATTATTTATTTTAAAAAATCCTGACTTTTTATCAAAACAACCTACAAGTTTTAAAACAACAAAAACAAAATAACCAAACAAAGCCTGCAACACCAACAACATTAGGGCAAGTCAGTAAGCATGGAAAGGTATGTGGACAATTAAAATTCTGGATTAGCAGTTTTTGAAGATTTGGAAGATTGTACTAACAATAATATTTAACACATATGAAGCTCCAATATGACCATAAATTCAATATTTCTAGTAACACCCTTGCAAGACACATTAGCATTCTTGTCCCTATGTGACAAGTGAGGAGGCTGCTGAAAAAAGATCATGGCTTGCCTAAGGCCTTCTAGTGAGTTGAGATTAAACACGTTTAAGAATTGTGGCAAAAAGTAGTCGAGCAGATGAAAGATTGGCAGCCATGACATTTCATTATGCCCCAAAATAATGTTGTTGAATGGTGATTGGAAAGACAGCATTTTATACTTGCAAAGGTCTTTTGATACATTTATTAAACTTGTGGGGGCCCAAAACTCAAAGAATCCTCAAGGGTCTACCTTGAGATATTACAGACACACAAGTTCTAATATAGACAGCTCAAAGTCATCTGAAGAAAAGCAAATGGCTCAAAATCTGGGCTGAAACAATATTAGTCTAACAGCGCATTCCTGAGAGGAATGCCTGCGCGGGCTAAGGAGGCAACCCAGCGGCGTTGCCTCCTAAGGAGGTTTCGGCACTACCGAAACCTCTACCCGGCGCAAAAAAACCGTACAACCCTCATAGGGTTGCACAGGAGATACGCCTGTGCTGGCGTATCTCAACAACAAAAAAGGGGGCATTCCTGAGACGAAACCCGCCCCCCTGGCCGGCGCCGAAACACCCCAGGAACACCTCCTGGGGCGCTGGAACGCCTCCCGACTCACCGCTTCAGCCTGCGCCGGCAGCCAGAGGCCAACGGCCAGAGGCCAGCGGGAGGCTGTGGCAGCATCCGGGCCCAGAGCTTGTGCGGCAGTGGCCAAGCACCAGTGTCCAGGCCTGCACGCAGGTGCTGGGGCCACTCACGCCGGCGTGCGCCTTCTGCAGTTGGGCCCCTGCACCGGCAGAGGCCTTCGTCAGCCTCCTAAGGGTTTTCAACATAGCCGCCGGCACGGCTCAGGAATGGGCCATTAACCTGAGAATTACAATGTCATTTGTCTGCTATAAAGAGTAAAGATAGTAAGCTTAGTGGTCTATATAGAATCATTTTACAATTATATGCCTTTCAGTCAGGGAATGTGGGAGTATAATATTGTTATTATCGTCATGGCTACTATTGTCATAGTGCTCTTTTATTGTTTGTAAGCATGTTGTTCTGAAAAAAATCAATAACATACATTTAAATACATTTAAATACTACAAAGCTGTGAAAAAGCATAGCAGCTGTTGTGTCTCTTACTCACTGCTCCTTTTGCTCATTCTCTCCCTTCATTCTCTCCCTATCTGTCTCATTTGAATGGATGCGTGTGTGGGTGGGTGGGAGTAAATTCACAACCATGTGTTGGTTCTTATTATATAAATATTTTTATTGGTTTTTAATAGTAAATGGGATACAGAAGGAAAAAAGGGTAATGGGGTGGGGAAAAGAAAAATGAAGGATATATACATATATAAGTAAGTAAATACATAGATATTGTACAGCGTTAATATCTCTAGTAGTACTACCCCTTTGTAAAGTGTCATAATACCTTACATTATTAGTCTGCTGGGTCTCAAAAGGTGATATTATTATTTTTGGTTTTTTATATATTCATAGAAGGGTTTCCATTTGTCTCTATTTCGTTGTTGAATATCTTTCTGTAATGTTTCGTTGTTGAATATCTTTCTGTAATGTTTCAGTTAACTGTGCCATTGTTATGTACTCATATGCTTTATCAATCCAAATCTCGATTCGTGGTATTCTATTTGTTTTCCATAGAGATGCTAAAACTACTCTTGCAGCTGTAATTAAGTATTTTAGCATAGCTTGTTGATCCTTGTCAATGTTATCCGGAGTTTTACTCAATAGATATAGTTTAGGATCATATATTATCTTTTGGTCGATAATGCCTTCTACGTTCTTATGTATTTTCTTCCAATATTTCTGGACCGATTTACGCGTCCACCAACAATGATAGAAAGTGCCTCTGACTTTGTGGCATTTCCAGCATAAGCCAGATGTCGAGCTGTTCATATTTTGAATATCACTCGGCGTCAGGTACCATCTATGTAGCATTTTCAACCAATTTTCATGGATCCCTTGGCATAAGGTGAATTTAAGGTTTCTGCGGAATAGCTGTTCCCACTCGATTGTTATGACTTCATTCAAGTTTTCCATCCATTTAATTTGGCATGACTTGTTCATCTTCCGTGTCATATGTCACCAAGAGCTTATAGATTTTACCTAGTAAGTATTGAGGAGCTTTGCTTATCATCTGTTCAAATTCTGTCTTTGGTTTCAATGTTCCCCTAGTTATGCAGTCTTTTTTGAATCTTGAAAGTAGTTGGTAATAAGTTAACCATGGCATCTGCTGAAAGTAATCTTGTATTTCCAATAATGTTTTAATTGTGCCATCTATTTTCACCAGGTCTTAATATTGTATTGTCCCATATTTTTTTCTGTCCATTACCGTACCAAAAGCATTAAAGCAGGGGTGGGGAACCTCAGGCCCGGGGGCCGTATGCGGCCCCCGAGGACATTTTTTGTGGCCCTCGGGAGCTCCGGGACCCTGCTGCAGAGGCAGGGCGCAGGGTGGCCCTCCCAGAGGGTGTTCCTGGCACCACGGCTTACAGCGGCGCTGCTGTGCCCTTTGGACCTCCTCTCGCCTACTGTCGGCTGTTGAGCAGCGAGAGGGAGGAGGAAAGAGGCTGGCAGCTCCCGGCAGCAGAGCATGCATGCAGGAGCCGATTGGGCTTCAGGGGGGCCCTTTTGTGGACTCTGGGGAGGAGAGGGCATGGAGACTGGGGCCCGGTTGCATGGGGCTCTGTGCGCCACCGTGTGTGTGTGTGTGGGCAGGGGAGGCTGGGGCCCGGTCGCATGGGGCCAGCGTGTGTGTGTGTGTGTGTGTGTGTGTGTGTGTGTGTGTGTGTGTGTGGGAAGGCTTTTCTCTCTTTTCTTCCTCTTTTTCTGTCACTCTTTCTCCCCTCTCTTTCTCCCTCTTTCTTTGTCTCCCTCCATCCTTTTCTTTGTCTCCCTCCGTCCTTTTCTTTCTTTCTCCCTTTCTCTCCATTTCTCCTTCCCTCCCTTTTCCTCTTTCACTGTTTTCCTTCCTCCCTTGCCGATCGACTGTGGGCTGCGTCCCCCTGGCACCTTGTTTACTCGGGCCCACTGCTGGCTGCCCTTCCGCCTGGGAGGGGGGAGTGGGGGCACCCTGCAGGCCTTCTCTGTGTGGCCTCCCCTGGGTTGCCAACCTCCAGGTGGTGGCTGGAGACCTGGCAACCCTAGCCTCTTCCCCCCCCACGGGAGATCTACACCTGGTATGGCCCCTGAATGATGTCATAAATGTGCAAATGGCCCTTGGCAGGAAAAAGGTTCCCCACCCCTGCATTAAAGGGTGCAATCAATAATGATCCGTTAGAGCTTAATCTTGGTTTAAGTTTTTGCCAAGTAGTCACCATGTTTTCTACAGTTGGGTGACCCTTAGCTTCTTCTAGGTTTTTCTTCCAGTGTTTTCCCCATAGTAAGTAATGTGCTCCACAGTGCACTCCAGCAAGTTCCAATTTGATACTTCTTTCATTAGTCTGCATAATCCAATCCTTGATCCATACCAGGGTTGCCGCTCGGTGATAAATTGCCAAGTTTGGAAGTGCCATGCCTCCTCTTTTCTTGTCGTTTGTCATAATTTTGAATTTTATTCGAGGGCGTTTCTTATCCCAAATAAATCTATTGATTTTTCGTTGCCAGGATGCTAGTACTTTATCCAAGATTTTAATAGGTATTGCTTGAAATAAAAAAATTAGTCTTGGAAGTACGTTCATTTTAACAATGGCTATTCTACCTAGCCAAGAGGCTTTTAGTCTCGCCCAGGTGTGGATATCACCTTCAATTTTATTCCATACTATTTGGTAGTTATGTGTAAATAGATCTTGATTGTCTTTTGGGAATGTTATTCCTAGGTATTTTATTGGTTTAGTTGATATTGTGCATCCTGAAAGGGCAATTATATTTGATTCTTCTTCTTTAGTTGTATGCTCCAGAAAGATTTTGGCTTTAACTTTATTCAGTTTATATCCTGTCAGCTCTCCGTATCTTTGAATATCGTACATAAGTTCTTTAATACTTAATTCTGGTTTTGCAATTGTAAACAGCACATCATCTGCATATGCTTTTATTTTAAATTCTTCTTCTTGTACTTGTAAACCAATTATTTTCTGATTTTTTCTAATTTTATTAGCTAATATTTCCAATGTTAGGTTGAATAACAACGGTGATAGAGGACAGCCTTGTCTAGTTCCTTTCTCTATTTTTATCTCTTTTGTTAATGACCCATTTATTAATAATTTGGCCTGTTGATCCGTGTATATGCTAGAAATCCAATGAGATAGGTTACCTTCGTTGCTTATACTGTGAATTACTTGTCTTATAAATTTCCATGAGACATTATCAAAGGCTTTTTCTGCATCAACAAATATAAATGCTAGTTTTTCTTTCCTATGTTTTACCAGTTCTCTCGCATTGATCAGGAACCTAACATTATCTACCATGTGTCGTTTAGGTATAAATCCTGTCTGATCTGGATTGATCAAAGTATCTATGTTGCTTAACAATCTCTGTGCTATTATTGTAGTGAATATTTTATAGTCTCTGTTAAGAAGAGATATTGGCCTATATGAAGCAGGTAACATTGGGTCTGATCCTTCTTTTGGAATAAGTGTTATATAAGCATCTTTCCACTTATCTGGGACCTTGTCTTTCTTGCATATGCCATTCATTACCTTTGCTAGTATTGGCGCGATTTCTTCTACGAATGATTTGTAATACATCGCTGTAAGCCCGTCAGGTCCAGGAGTCTTCCCGCTCTTTAACTTCCTAATTGCCTGTTGTACCTCTTCTACTGTAATATCTTGATTCAAAAGAGTTATCTTGTCCTCAGAAAGTTGATTGAGATGGTTCTGTTGAATATAATTTGTCATGTCCTCCGTCTGTTCGTTCTGTGATTTTTTCTTATAAAATTCTTTGAAATATTCTAAGAAGCATTGTATTATTTCATCTTCTTTATGTGTAATCTTCCCGTTTATTTTTGTTGAGGTTATAGCTCTTTTCCGTTTTTCTATTTTAATCATAGACGCCAGGTATTTACCTGGTTTGTTAGCATATGCAAAGTGTTTTTGCTTTACAAATTTTAATTTTTTTAAAATATTGTCGAAGGCTTTCACGGTCAGAGTTCATTGGTTCTTGTAGGTTATCCGGGCTGTGTAACCGTGGTCTTGGAATTTTCTTTCCTGACGTTTCGCCAGCAACTGTGGCAGGCATCTTCAGAGTAGTAACACTGAAGGACAGTGTCTCTCAGTGTCAAGAGTGTAGAAAGAGTAATATATAGTCAGAAAGGGGTTGGGTTTGAGCTGAGTATTGTCCTGCAAAAGTATTGTCCTGTAAGTATCAAGATAATGTGCTAATGAGGGTATGGTATGTTAATATGGAACCATTGTATCCTGAAGTGATCTGTTAATGTGTGTAATCCAAAAACTAATCTGTATGGCTATTGTTGAATGTTGTCTTTGTCTGGAGGTTTTTCAGGGCAGGAAGCCAAGCCTTATTCATTCTTAAACTCTCCTCTTTTCTGTTAAAGTTGTGCTGATGTTTGTGAATTTCAATGGCTTCTCTGTGCAATCTGACAAAATAGTTGGTAGAATTGTCCAGTCTTTCAGTGTCTTGGAATAAGACCCTGTGTCCTGTTTGTGTCAGTCCATGTTCAGCCACTGCTGATTTCTCAGGTTGGCCAAGTCTGCAGTATCTTTCATGTTCTTTTATCCTTGTTTGTATGCTGCGTTTTGTGGTCCCGATGTAAACTTCTCCACAGCTGCAAGGTATACGATATACTCCTGCAGAGGTGAGGGGGTCTCTTTTGTCTTTTGCTGATCGTAGCATTTGTT
This sequence comes from Euleptes europaea, assembly GCF_029931775.1. Lineage (NCBI taxonomy): Eukaryota > Metazoa > Chordata > Lepidosauria > Squamata > Sphaerodactylidae > Euleptes > Euleptes europaea. The sequence goes on along the minus strand of NC_079313.1, from coordinate 33,805,454 downwards.
GTATTTTCTTGGTGGGTTTAAACACTGTTTGTAGGTTATGTTTTTTCAAAAGTTTCTCCATCCTATCAGTGACTCCTTTAATAAATGGCAAGAATACCTTTCCTATGGGAGACTGTTTTTCTTGAGTTTTCTGATTTTTGTTTGGTTCAATGGCCCTTCTGATTTCATTCTTGGAGTAGCCGTTTGCTAGCAGTGCGTGATTTAGATGGTTAGTTTCTTCCTTGAGAAACTGTGGTTCACAGATCCGTCTTGCACGGTCCATTAATGTTTTGATTATTCCTCTTTTCTGTCGGGGGTGGTGGTTGGAGTTTTTGTGTAAGTAGCGATCTGTGTGAGTTGGTTTCCGGTAGACCTTGTGACCTAACTGAAGGTTTGATTTACGGATGACAAGGGTATCAAGAAATGGGAGTTTACCCTCAATTTCCTTTTCCATGGTAAACTGAATGTTTGGATGGATATTATTAAGATGGTTTAGAAAGTCCATTAATTTTTCTTCACCATGGCTCCAAATGGTAAATGATACATTTACCATTTGGAGCCATGGTGAAGAAAAATTAATGGACTTTCTAAACCATCTTAATAATATCCATCCAAACATTCAGTTTACCATGGAAAAGGAAATTGAGGGTAAACTCCCATTTCTTGATACCCTTGTCATCCGTAAATCAAACCTTCAGTTAGGTCACAAGGTCTACCGGAAACCAACTCACACAGATCGCTACTTACACAAAAACTCCAACCACCACCCCCGACAGAAAAGAGGAATAATCAAAACATTAATGGACCGTGCAAGACGGATCTGTGAACCACAGTTTCTCAAGGAAGAAACTAACCATCTAAATCACGCACTGCTAGCAAACGGCTACTCCAAGAATGAAATCAGAAGGGCCATTGAACCAAACAAAAATCAGAAAACTCAAGAAAAACAGTCTCCCATAGGAAAGGTATTCTTGCCATTTATTAAAGGAGTCACTGATAGGATGGAGAAACTTTTGAAAAAACATAACCTACAAACAGTGTTTAAACCCACCAAGAAAATACAACAAATGCTACGATCAGCAAAAGACAAAAGAGACCCCCTCACCTCTGCAGGAGTATATCGTATACCTTGCAGCTGTGGAGAAGTTTACATCGGGACCACAAAACGCAGCATACAAACAAGGATAAAAGAACATGAAAGATACTGCAGACTTAGCCAACCTGAGAAATCAGCAGTGGCTGAACATGGACTGACACAAACAGGACACAGGGTCTTATTCCAAGACACTGAAAGACTGGACAATTCTACCAACTATTTTGTCAGATTGCACAGAGAAGCCATTGAAATTCACAAACATCAGCACAACTTTAACAGAAAAGAGGAGAGTTTAAGAATGAATAAGGCTTGGCTTCCTGCCCTGAAAAACCTCCAGACAAAGACAACATTCAACAATAGCCATACAGATTAGTTTTTGGATTACACACATTAACAGATCACTTCAGGATACAATGGTTCCATATTAACATACCATACCCTCATTAGCACATTATCTTGATACTTACAGGACAATACTTTTGCAGGACAATACTCAGCTCAAACCCAACCCCTTTCTGACTATATATTACTCTTTCTACACCCTTGACACTGAGAGACACTGTCCTTCAGTGTTACTACTCTGAAGATGCCTGCCACAGTTGCTGGCGAAACGTCAGGAAAGAAAATTCCAAGACCACGGTTACACAGCCCGGATAACCTACAAGAACCATTTAATTTTTTTGCCATTTCTTCAGTGTAGAGTAGGTCAATTTCATGTCTTATCCTTTTAATCTCTTTCAGCACTTTCTTACTATTTGTTTGTTGATGAGTTTTTTCGAGCCTTGCAAGATTGTTCTGGAGCTCCGTCAAAGCTTTTCCTCATTCTTTTTTATTTTTTGAATTTATAGATATAAAAATGCCCCTCATATAAGCTTTTGAACATTCCCAAATCGTAGTTGAACTCATACCTGGAGTTTCGTTTCTCTGTAGAAATTCCTTACGTTCTGTACGACACGCATTTAGATCTGTCTTTTTGCTGAGGAGTGTATCATTTAATCTCCACCTGAATGTTGTTGTCATCTTTTTTCGCCATTTTATTGCTATAGGGTTGTGATCTGACAAGGTCCTAGGAAGTATTTTAATATATTCTAGGTTCTTCACCAAGGTATCCGAGATCCAGCACATATCAATCCTCGAGTAGGACCTATGTCTGTCCGAATAGAAAATGTAGTCTTTAGTATTTGGGTTTTTGATTCTCCAGATATCTTGTAGATTAAAACGTTGCATTTCCAATTTAACATTTTTTGGGAGTTTGCCGCTCTTTTGATTTTTTGACTGATCCAGCTTACTGTCCAAGACTCCGTTCATGTCCCCAATCAGAATAATCTCATATTCTAGTTGTTCTTCTAATACTGTGAAAAGTTCTGTGAAGAATTCTTCTTTTGATGTCAAAGGTGCATATATAGATGTTAATATTTTTATTTCTCCTGTTGGTAGTTGTAGTTTGAGTATTAACTGTCTACCTTTTGTATCTTTCATTACATTCAACACTTTAATGGTAGGATCTCTGATGTATATTGCTATACCTCTTTTTTTTCCCAATGCTGAAGACGTATAAACTGTTCCAAGACGCTTATCATTTAGTAAGTAGTTGTATTTTCTTTTTATATGAGTTTCTTGAAGACATATTATATTTGCTCTGTATTTAGAAAGTGCATGGAATGTTTTCTTTCTTTTTTGTACTGTATTCAGGCCATTTATATTGATGGATAATATTTCTAGGCCTTCCATTATGTTTTTCTTTTGTAGGCCGCTGCCTAATCTAGTAGGCCTTCTTGATTCGTACCATTTGGGGATGAATCAGGCCTGCCTGGTCTGTCGTCCTTGTTCTTTTTCTTCATTTTAAGTTTTTCCTCTAGCTCCTCTGCTTCTTCTATATTTTGTATCAATATTCTACCAGAAGGAAGTAGAACACTTAGAAAGTATGGTCCAACCCATCTATACCTTATTTCTCGTTCACGTAGCAGCTTACGTATAGAATCAAAATCACGTCTTTTCTTCCTAACTGAGAAGGGTAAGTCTGGGAAGGTCTGTATTTCTTTTCCTTTGTAGGTTAATGGTTCCTCCCTTTGTTTATTCAATATATCTTCTTTTATTCGTTTGTCAGCAAATTTTATTAAGATTTCTCTTGGTAGTTTCTTGGTTGTACTATATTTGGAGTTGACTCTGTATATTTCTCTAATATCTATCGCTTCTTCTTCAATCTCCAAGTATGTGGCAAGGAGTTGGGTCATTTCTTCTTCTAATCGTTCCTGTGTCATGTCTTCAGAGACTTTTTGAAAGCGGAGATTGTTCTCTCTTGCTTGCATTTCAGTTGTGGCTATTCTATTTTCTGTTTCTTCTTTCCATATCTTGAGGTCTGATTGTGATCTCTCTGTTCTGATTTGTCTTGCTTTGATTTTCTTTATATCTTCTTTATTATCTAAGATATCCTTCGTGTTTTCCTCTATTTTTTGTTTTATGTCCTGGAATCCTATGACCAGTTCTTGTTTGACTGTCTTCAATTCCGTCTGTACATTCATTACATCCTTTCTGACAGAGTTACACTCTTTAGTTAACCTTTCTAATTCGTTGTTCACTCTGTCCATCTTGGTGTTTATCTGGTCTACTTTCGCCTGTAGTCTTTCTTCAGTTCCTGTCAGCTGGGCTGTTAAGGCCGTCAGTTGGTTAGCTAATTTTTCCAGTGCCTTTTCCATGTTTGATTGTGGTTGACTGGGTTTTTCTTGTTGTGGCTGATAGCTTACTATTTCTTCTAAGCTTGCTATTTCTTCTTCCTTCTCTTCTTCTTCTTCTGGGTTTTTCCTTGGGGTCAGATTAGTGGTTTTTCCCATTTTTCTATTCTTCTTCATTAAGTTATATCTATATGTTTTCCTTCTAGTTTGCAGCTCTTTGTAAATACCTGACACGCACAGTTATTGTGTATAATAATTGATATATTTAGATTTGAATATTAATGTTGATTGGCTTTATTTAGCTGTTTAAATGTTATTCCACCAAGTTATTATTAAAAGTATGCCAGTTAATTTAATCACTGTAATCTTAATGCCAATAATGCCAATAATGCAAATAAATAGTTTGCAATCAATTATCCCCAACTAATCCCAGTTGTCCTTATTTCCCCTATAGTCTTTACAAGTATGTAAGATGTAAATTCTAGTAAGTTAGGTAAAGTTTTTCAGGTTATGGTCCTTAGCTCTAAATCAGAATTATCCACAATCAATTATCCCCAGCTAATCCCAGTTAGGATCCTTATTTTTAGTCTTAACAGATATGCAAGAAGTAAATTCTAAGGTTAGGCAGGGTTCTTTAAGTTACAGTCTGAGTCAAAATTATGTGCAAAGCCTCCTGGGAGTTGTAGTTGTTCTACCTCACCGGAAGTTCACCAGGTCAGGAAGAAATTGGTCTACTCCTACGAAAGTCGCTGCTGCCTGCTCCCTTTTCCCCCCCTCTACCTAATTGAGGTTCTTGCCGTCCAAGCTCTTGGTCGTAGGACTGATATCAGATGCCTTGAAGAAATTGGAGAAATTGAAGACAACAACCGCCGTCTTCAATCTCGGTCCCGTGGTCTCATCTACTGCCGCTGCCGCCGTGTCAGACCTAACGCCGCCCTCTTGAGCACCAGTGCCGCCGCCGCCCTTGGTCTCCGTCTCCGTTGAAAAAGCCGCAAACCCGAAGCCTTCTCTAAAGCCGCCATCGTGCTGCTCCAAATGTCGCCGCGTTGGTAATCAGTGCCACCGCCTCCACTCGTTGCACCTCCGAGGCTCTCGCCACCCGGACACCGCCTTCCTCACATCCTCCCGTCCCCATGTGTTGGTTCTTGTAGGTTATCTGGGCTGTGTGACCGTGGTCTTGGTATTTTCTTTCCTGACTTTTCGCCAGCAGCTGTGGCAGGCATCTTCAGAGGAGTAACACTGAAGGACAGTGTCTCACAACCTTGTATTCAGTGAAAAAGCCTTAACAGTGTGGGACCGCCCTACCCGCTCTCTTCTTTGAACATATATATAAATTGGAATTATGTGTTCCCTCTATTGTTATTGTGTATTGTAACTGATTTAGTTGAAAATTATTTTTCCTATTAAATATTAGATGTTACCCCATTTCATTGTTGGATTTAGCTAGTTCATGCCTATAAACCCTTATTAGTTACCTAGATATGCCCACATCCTTTTTATTGCAGTAAGATTAGGATATTATGTGATGCCTCCATGAATGAATATCATGCTCAGGTTTTGTTACATATGTGTGTGTGTGTGTGTGTGTGTGTGTGTGTGTCTATAGTAAGCCTAGGTCATTATGCTTTGTGTATGAATTTCATGATCCAGCTTTGCTTTTAGTTAGTGCATTCCCTTTTGTAACTTTAGTTAATTAGATTCTATAACATAACCCAATCAGTATTTAACCTTGCTTTGATAACTTCAGTTCTAAGTAGTATAGGTCGCAGTTTAATCTGTGTTGTGATGTACCCGTTTTTTCCTTTTCATGAGTTTTACTGTTTATTTTATTTTACTTATTTGAAATTAATATTTAACCATGTTTTGATTTTTGTAAATTGAACATTAGTATTGTTGGGTTTTTTTAAATTATTTATTCAATAAAATAAATAGCAGCAAAATAAAACAAAAAAAACCATACAGCAAACTTCATAATTTAAAATAATGTGTGTGTGTGTGTGTGTGTGTGTGTGTGTGAACTTAAAAAAATATTTAACCGAATTTCTATATTACAGCATATTTCAATATCCTCATTCATACTACCACATCAAATACATGGTTTAGTCCTCTATAAAAAAGCTAGACTGTCATCGCAGCACATTGTCCTTTCTCACCCTTGATTATAAGATTTTCCATTTTATTTACAGTTCATAACCATAGCTCATCTAGGCTCATTGTATCCATTTTTCTGATGTGTTGTTAGCTTAATTAATACATATATTTATTTTACTTTAACCAACCATTCCTCTATCTTTGGAGTCGTTTTTTGTTTCCAATGTCTGGCAAAAGTCATTCTAGCAGCAGTTATCATGTGTAACCCCATACATCGTTTATCTTTAGTTAGGTTAGGGGCTAAATTTAGCAAAAGTATCTCAGGTTTACATGGGATATCAATCTCCATTCCAACAGACAAATATTTCACTATTTCAGTCCAGAACGTTATAGCTCTCTCACATTTCCACCACATATGTATGAAGTGTGCTTATTTTTCATCGCAGTACCAACAACTATTGTTCACTGATTTGTAGATTTTATTTATTCTAATTAGAGTTAAATACCACATATATACCATCGTAATTAGATTTTCTCTTATTTGCAAGCTAATTGAGAAATCTAATTCCTTTGAAAAAAATATTCCCATTCTTGATCACTCAGTGGTTTATCTAAGTAAATGTTCCATTTGTCCCTATAGCCTACTGTTGAATTTAGATTTTCTTTTACTAAAATTGAATATATTTTTGAGGTTGAAACTTTATCTTGAAGTATTAATTTCTCAAACTCTGACTTTTCTCTAATTTCAGTTAATTCTTTTTCTTTTAAATTATTCCAATACTTTTTCATTTGTAAATATTCTATAAATGTAATATTAACTTCTTTTTTATCCAAATTTTTTTCTACAGGTTCTAAATTACTATTATTATTAATGCAATAGTGATAATCATGCTGTTTATCTGTCTTTATTCTACGAGGGAGTTGGAATTCTGGATTCTTGGCTAAGATGTTCCAAAGGAAGGAAGACAGTAGGGAACTATCTGGGGCCAGTTTCTCTCTTAATACATCCCATTGTTTTAGAATGGTATTAATGCAGTTATTATCTTTATTATAAAAAAATTCCTATCAATTTTTTTTAACCTATGGCCATCTATTTAGCAGAAATTTAACAAAATCTTGTTCGATTTTAATATAAGGTTCCTTTTTATCGTTTACTACCCATGATTTTAACCACTTTACCCTGGCTAGCTGATAATATACTAGTAAATTTGGCATTCCTATCCCACCTTTGCCTTTAGGTTCATATAGATTGCTATTTCTGAATCTGTTTTTTTTTTTATTCTGCCAAATAAATCCATTACAGATCTTTTGCCATTCTTCAATCATTTTTTTTGGATATATCTACAAATAAGTTATTGAAAATAAAATTTATTTTTTAGTAGGATTATCATTTTAATTTAGTTGACTCGACCAAGAAATGTGACATTTAGAGGAAGCCATTTTTGGACAATCTCTCCATTAATATAGTGGCAAAGATTTTATAATCCACGTTTAATAATGAAATTGGCCTGTACGATTTAGGAAGGTTCTTGTCTTAGTTTTCTTTTGGAATCAGAGTTATGTGGGCTTCTTCCCAGGACCTCCGAATTGTGCCCTCTGTCAAAAGTTCATTAAAGACATTTTGAAGATGTGGCATCAACAGATGGTCAAAACGTCTATAGTGTTTTGTAGTTAGCCCATCTGGACCTGGTACTTTGTCCAGTTTTAGTTTTTAAAAAAATATCCATTAGTTCTTGGATAGTAATTTTCTGGTTTATGATTTGACGGTCTTCTTCATTAAAACTTGGCGGGTTGGCTTGATCTATATATTGTTCAATATCATTTTGGAGAGAATCATTGTTTTTGTATAGTTGTACATAGAACATTGAAAAAACTTCTATGTCTCTTTCTTTATTAGAAAGTTGGTCATCTTTCTGAACAGCCAAAATTCTCCATTTTATAGATTCTTTATTCAGTGAATTTGCTAAAAGTCTTCCAGGCTTGTTAGCATGTTCAAAATATTTCTGTTTTATAAATCTCAACTTTTTCTGCATTTTCTCAGTTTCATACATATTAATTTGGTGCTTCAGTTCTCTTACTCTATGCAGCATCTTCTTATCATGAGTTTTCTGATGTTGTTCTTCAGCTCAGTGGAGCTCCTCATGCAAATTGTTAATTGTCAGATCAGCCGAATCAACCCTGGCGATCCATGGGGTTACAGATGTCGCAGCCAGATCGCCCTCACATCCATTAAAGGCACAACAAGGTTAAACTATTGTTTACTAGTGATATTATTATTATTGTAGTTACAGTTATGCCTCTAAAGTAACTCAACTTTTGGTTATTGTGATTTTAATTTTAAAGTGTTTTAAGTATTTTTAAGAATTTAAAGTCACTTCTGTTGTACATTTTAATAATTTATAATGTTAAAATTATTTTATCCTATGCACGCTGTGCCCAAGACCTTTGGTCAGATGAGCCTGAAATAAAAGGAAAGGAAATTATTAATTGTGCAATACTTTTCTTTTTTTGATATTGGCTGAAATTGCTATAAATCTTCCTCTCATAAACGCTTTGCTTGCATCCCATATTATTCTTGGTGACATGCACATCTCGAGTGGCAAATATCTCATCCAGGCTCTTCAAGACAGTTAAAGGCATTTTTTCACCACAACCAAGATACAGCTTTGCCAGGCAGGGACGCTGAAGCAGCACTGGAAAGTAATGCAAAAATTTTCTGCCTTGCTCCAGGTGGTACTTCTCTTTATGCCCCTCCCAGGGGTATCATACATTGTGGGGTTTGAGCAAAACAATGTCTTTGCTAGCTCTGCCTCAGAGTAAAAGTACAGGTTTTTGCCTGTGATACTTTCACAACTACATTCCACTGTACTCACAAGCAACTGATATGCTAGCTGAGGGGAAACATCACACTTTCAAAGCAAGAAAATATTAAGACTTGGTTTGAGTGCTAGAAAAATATCCCCTCAACAAAGGAATCACTTCCATGAGGGAAAATGCCTGAGTTCCCCTGCGATAAACCAGTAACAAATATACCTTTGTTGTGTGGAAAGCCAGTATGTCAAATGACATACTATATACTATACAGGACTGTGGTTTAAAACAAAATCCCCCATGTTGTATTCTCAGCCATGACATTGGGCACACTTTCCCATGTTGTGTAACCTAGCTATGTGATATGGTTTGCCAAGAGCCAATGATATGGAATGGAGAGGGACAAAGTAATAACCTGATGATATCCTGATGATACACAGTCAAGAAAGTCTAGATGTTATGGTGGAAAACTTGGTGAGGATGCCATTTTTGACAGAAGTCATAGAGCAAGAGTCTGCACCATGGTGCCTGTGAGCGCCATGGCACCCACTGATGCTTTTCCTGGCATCCACCAAATGTTTTTAGAAAGTGGGTGAAGCCTTTCCCCAGCAGGGCTTCTGATTGGCCACTGGAGATTTGATTGGCTTGTGCCACCATACAAGGATTTTCACTGTATGACTGAAGGTAAACTATTGGTATGGATGGAAATACTTTGAAACAATATATTAATTTCATAAAGCATCCTGTTAAATAGAGCTTCATCCTTAAATGATGAATAATGGCTATGAGAGTTATGCATACCTTCTCTCCCTGACATTCTGTCATTGGTTCGGCCTCCTATGGCAGCCATTTCGTGGTTCCACTCACCACCCTGTGACAGAATTCCAAAGGGAGCTCAAAAAGGTTGGGGACCTCTGTCATAGAGTATAGCATGTAGTTCTGCCCTCGAATGGTCCTTATCTTAAACTGAAATAAGGTATTCAAATCAATTGTAATAATAAAACAAATACAGAAGGGAAGTAACATGCACATAAACGCATTAGAGCGGTCTTGGTTACCTTACAGCCAGGAGGCTGTCTACAAATGAGATGTTCAGCCTTGCTAATCTAATTACTTATTGAAATCACTTACAATAATGTAAAATAAGCAGGCAGCAAGGGAGTAATAAAACCATTAAACCTAAAAGCAAATAAAGCTACATTTATTACAATCATACGCTTGCATATTTCCCTCGATTACAGCATTACACTCCAGTCTAAACTAATACCACTGGAACAGCTTCCTTGCAGGATAGCAGGAGATAATCTGATCTCTATTTCCCAAGGCAGCTAAGACAACATGGAAAGACGAGCTGAAATAGCCAATTATTTACCGTACTAAATCAGATTTCCTGTGTCACTTTGCTGTTTCAGAACAAGCTTCAACAGAGGTTCTTCTCATTAGGTTAGCAGTTGGTAATGTATGGCTTGGCACAGTTTGAGATTCCAGCAGCTTTTCCACATCAGAACACAAGTCTTCTGTCACTGCATACTTGTGTACTTTGCTCCATTTGATGGCTTGACCCTAAGGCAGTAGTGGCCAATATTTTCAGTGTGCCACAAATCAAGGAGGTAGTGCCACTGTAGCTCCCGATAACTTGTGGAAGATTTGTTTAAAGCCTAGCAAGCTAGGAAAGCAGGTAGCCACACAAAACAGGAGAAGCGGGCAAGAGTGCAGAGCTAATACTGTTGCCATATCAGGCCTACAGGATTCTGCCTATGTCCCATTTGGAAGTACCAGAAAGTCCTGATGCATGAGGCAATTGTGGCACCTCCTTTCCATGTCAGCGATCCATATGATTGTAATAAATACTTGCAAACAAAAAATGTTTTAAGAATCCTTTCCACTGGTTTTAGCTACAACTATCAACTACTCAAAATTAAAAAAAAACAACCCTCTCAGATAAAAATGTAAACCGATAAGAGTAGCAACAAGGTACCTCAGGGCCAAAACAGATGTGCACTAGGTGTTACATGTCTAGAGTTCACAGCAGACTAAATTCTGAGGCATGTGGAGCCCAGTTAAGAACATAAGAAGAGCCATGCTGGATCAGACCAAACATCCATCTAGTCCAGCATTCTGTTTGCACAGTGACCAACCAGCTATTTCTAGGAAGCCCACAAATAGTATCTGTTTCAGATCAGGACCACAGTACAAAGGGCCGGAGGATTTTGGCTTGCCTCTACACCATTTGTTCAACCTGAAAAGCTATTTGTCCTTTGGGATAAAGGCTGCAAATGATGGTTCTCCAAAACATTTCAGGCTGGGAACCTCAAACACCCTTCACTCCATGGAGCTATTCTAGGATTCCCAGCAGGAAACTGGGGAGCAGGGACATGGGTGGGTGATCAGCTGCATGACATCTAGGAAAACCCAGTCCTTTCTAGGAATCACTTAAACCTTTGGCTTTACCTTACAGTTCTGACAAATTCCTACAGGAGTGAGACATCACTTCTGGGTTTTCCTGGAAGTGATGTCATGCCACCAGCCTTCAAAAAAAAAAATATTATTTTCAAAAAAACGTGGAAAACAATTTTTTTTTAAAGGAAAGAACATCTCGTGGTTGTTATATCATCAAATTACTTCTAAATTGAGAGAACAAATACAGAAAGAAGGTGGATACTTAAGAAAAAAGACGACTTTTGAACAGTTAATTACGGGAGACTTAAGACATTTATTAGGGGAAATTTATAGACTGTTACTACAATACGATACTGAAACAGAGCAAGTCAAAGACTGTATGATGAAATGGATACAAAATTTTGGAGGAAGTATACAGATGAGTCAGTGGGAGAATCTTTGGACTAAAGAAATCAAGTTTACTGAATGTCAAGTATTAAGCAACTTTCTCTGGGTGAATTTTCTCAAAAATGTTTAAAACCTCAAGGCTCAGCCTCTAATAGTAATAAATGTGGCGAGAGATGTCCTGTCAGCCATGACTATCCCAATAAAAATGGATGGTCAATTACACGACCTTCTGGGAAGAGAAGCCTGATGTTGGACTGACATTCTGTTATTTTAAATGTTTACCTCACCTAGGTAAAATTATAAACTGGAGACCTAAATGAAGAGCTAGGCAACACCTTCAATTCCTCATGAATATATCCTATGTTGACCTAAAGTGGGCTGAGCAAGGTTCTTTCAGGTATTCTATTTTTAGGCCTCTGATTCCATATGAGCAACCTTAAATAATAAACCAATGTCTGAAGTTAGACACTGTAATCATAGATTCATAGAGCTGGAAGGGACCACCATAGAGATTGAAGGGACCACCAGGGTCATCTACTCCAACCCCCTGCACAATGCAGGAAATTCACAACTACCTCCCCCACACACCCTCAGTGACCCCTACTTCATGCCTAGAAGATGGCCAAGATGCCTTTGCCTCTCATGAACTGCTTAAGGTCATAGAATCAGCTTTGCTGACAGATGGCCATCTAGCCTCTGCCTCAAAACCTCCAGGGAAGGATCACTTACCACTTCTTGAGGAAGTCTGTTCCACTGAGGAACCTCTCTTTTAGAAAATTCTTCCTAATGTCTAGACAGAAACTCTTTTGATTTAATTTCAACCCGTTGGTTCTGGTCCAACCTTCTGAGGCAGCAGAAAACAACTCAGCACCATCCTCCATATGACAGCCCTTCAAGTACTTGAAGATGGTTATCATATCCCCTCTCAGTCTTCTCCTCTTCAGGCTAAACATACCCAGCTCCTTCAACCTTTCCTCATAGGACTTGGTCTCTAGACCCTTGTTGCCCTCCTCTGGACATGTTCCAGCTTGTCTACATCCTTATAAAATTGTGGTGCCCAAAACTGAACACAGTACTCTAGGTAAGGTCTAAGCACAGCAGAGTAAAACGATACCATCACTTTGCATGATCTGGACCCTATATTTTTATTTATTTTTATTAAGGATACAGAAGATTAAAAAGGTAGAAAAAGGCAGGGTATTGACAAAACATAGAAAAAAATACATTCTTGCTCATACGAAAAATTAACCGAGTCCAATCTATATGACTGACTACATACAGTTTTTCCTTTCCCCAAGATTGTAAATTCCAAGATTGCATGGACACTACTACCCAGGGTGCCTACTACTTTAACCTCATCAACCAGTTCTTCCCTGTTGGTGAGAATCAAGTCTAAGATAGCAGATTCCCTTGTTTCCCTGTCCACTTTCTGGAATAGGAAGTTGTCAGCAAGACAAGTCAGGAATTTATTGGACCTTGCATTTTTAGCAGAGTTGGACTTCTGACAGATATCTGGGTAATTAAAATCTCCCATGACCACCATGTCCCATTTCTTTGAGAACTTTGTTATCTGGTCTAATAGTGTCTTATCCAAGTCCTCTGCCTGGCTTGGTGGTCAATAGCAGACCCCCACCATAATATCACTATTATTTCTTATTCCTTTTATTTTTACCCATAAACTCTTGACTGGACTTCCATTCTTAGATTCCTGTATTTCTTCACAAATATACACATTTTTGACATATAATGCTACTCCCCCTTTCCTTATCTGTTTATCCCTTTTAAACAAGTTGTACCCCTCGATCTTAATATTCCAATCATGAGTGACATCCCACCAAGTTTTAGTAATGCCTATTATATATTATAATAAAGTTAGCAACCTTAAATGATAAACCAATGTCTGAAGTTAGAAGGGCTAGGAGAAAATCTGTTAACCATTCAACCCCAACTGGGGAAGGTACGATTTGTCGCAGTCCATGCCATTAAAGTGACCAAGCTCTTAAAATCGACTCCTTCCTGAAAAGGGATATTTTATCTTATTCAGCCTGTTACTCACTAAGCAGGAATCAACACTTTACACCTCTTGCGAAATAGACTTTCTCTTGAAATGTTCCAGTAAAAATATGAAAAGAATATATGAATAAAATACTATTTATTTCACATAAAATATATGCACGTAAATGGTTACAGAAATAAAAACTATATTAGTTAGTTCAACAGGAACAAAATACTATCTTATGTATGCAAGCAATATTAGCAATATCAACAATCTCTATGACTCTATATGAGAGTTTCCCAAGTACATATTTCATTCAGGAAATAATACAGTTTACAGAAATCTTGTAAAATAATGGTTAGTGCATTGAATAAGTATTCTAATTCAATTTATTTAAATATAAGACATACTTTACCCAGTCATGTCATAGCAGAGCTTCTGTATGGATTCTGTAAGTTCACTTAGAATAGTTAGATTTCCTTCAGGTATTCTCTAAGTATTACTCTGTTATTTCAATGCCTTTAGTAGTTGTAAAGGTAGGAGAGATCTCTTTGGTTCCATAGTTTCATGTTAGAGCTGATACTATAGCTCTTCCAACAGTCTGTTTGTGACTGAAGGCATGAGACCATAGAGTCTCTATATGTTTAAGGTTTAAGGTGGCCTTATGATTCACCACTTGGACATGTAATTCCATCTGGAGGAACTGTTTAGTCAAGACAGAGTCTGCCTTTAGTTTTGGGAGTAAGGCATTTGGCTCCACAGCATTTTCTATGGACTACAGCAGGGGTGGGGAACCTTTTTTCCGCCAAGGGCCATTTGGATATTTATAACACCATTCTCAGGCCATACAAAATTATCACCTTAAAAATTAGCTGACCAAGCCCCAAGCAGGCAGCTGCCCCAGATGATCCCCCCCCCCGCAGTGCGGACAAGCAGACAGGCATCCAACCAGTGGCACACTTGCCCATCTGGTGGCACAGGATGGTCTGTTGCACCAGCCAGGCATAGCCATCCAGCCACACACCGGAGTTGCTCCAGCTCCGCATGGTCAGGGCCGGATTCTACAGCCAGCTCCTACCTCTGCCTGCAGGGGTGAAATGAGGACACACTGGCTAAGAACTACCCCCTCCCCAGTGCATTCTGGCCCTGCCCCCTTTAACCCCTCCATTGTCGCCACTTCCACCCCCAGCCCTCTTGTAATACAGAAGGTACAATACATTTCTCCACGACCTGGGTGGGAAAGGGTTAACAAAGTTTCTTGGGCGGTCCTAGCCGCTCCATAGCTAACGACTCTTCTGCAAGGGGAAAAAAGGTTCCTTTTCTCAGCAAACAAACTCACATCCGCCTTGAATAGAGCCTATTCCTGTCTGCAGGAGGTGGCGGATTGCCAGTCTTAGATCCTTCTGAGCTAGAGATCTGCCAGGACCTACGAAGGGCCAGACCAAATGATTTTGCTGGCCTTAAATGGCCCCCGGGCCTGACGTTCCCCACTCCTGGACTACAGGGTTGGTTGCAGCTGTAAGTGCTTTGGCGAGATTCAGTTGGATCCTGGATGCTCCCAGTCCATCTCTTATGGTGGAGTTGGCATCGGGCCGGATCCACTTTGGGGGGAAAGCCAGCCTGCATGCCCCTTTTCTCCACTTTGGGGATCTCATTAAGGGATTTTGGAGGAGCTGTGCAGGAGACATGCCCAGCTTGGTGGCTGTTGGGCCGCCTCTCTTCAAGTGGCAGGGGAATTACTGAGTGGCTCATGCCCAAGTGGAGTCCCATATACTGCCATCCTAGGGTATTTGCCAGCAGGTGGGCTGTGAGTAGGAGGTTACTGATCAGTTGGCAGGCGGGTCTGCCGATGTCCTGGATCCAGCCCCTATGCTTCGCAAATGCCTTGTCAGCTGTAACCAATAAAGTTGTGGCCGTTTACATCCCAACATTGTGTCTTGGTGTTTTACATTCTGGGAATGGGCCTTCCCTCTCTCCTCTTCCACCCACTCCCCATTTGGCGAGGGTCAGCAAATCAAGTTTTCGCTGGATCAGAATTTCAAGAAAAATTGAATTTTTCAGCTGGGTCAGCAACTTGCATTATTTGTTAGTAGCACTACCAATTGTGAACTAGTCTGTATTTATGTTTTATTACTGCATGTACTGATTGACCTTTTTTGGGGGGATCAGCATAAATTATAATACAAAGGGTTTAGTATCACTGATTAGCTGAGATCACTGCTTCCATTATCTCTTCCAGTTCCCCTTTGTAAGTAGCATTTTGACAAGGCAGGTCCTACCATCCCCACAGTAGATTGTTTTTGGGAAGGGGGCCAAAAGTACCTCTCCTCCCATTTGTACTAGCAGAGAAGCTTGTTGGTTCCACACAATGTGGGAAACATATATTAACAAAACATGAAGCAATTCTAGTTTATTTTTGATGGGGCAGAAACAAAATGTCATAGTTCTTTTTTTAAAATGTGTTTTCAATAATATTAAATATTAGTTTGATTATCTGATACTCCATAAAGGTAAAGGTCCCCTGTGCAAGTACTGGGTCATTCTTGACCCATGGGGTGATGTTACATCCCGACATTTTCTAGGCAGACTTTGTTTATGGGGTGGTTTGCCAGTGCCTTCCCCATAGTAATATACATTTATGGGTCACCAAATGAATCACAATGTCCCCACATTTGAGGAAATCAAACCACATGGTTTGATGTAGCCTGTAAGATTCTATTCAGTACATGGAATAATTTCTTATCATCAATAATTATGCATATGAACCCCCCCTGAAAAATTGTTAATATCATACTTTAATTATTAGTAAAATTTGTGAATATCAAAATTATTACAGATTTTTTTTTTAAAAAAAAGGGAGATGTGAAATCAAAATGGGGATTGTCGAGCTGAGACTGCAGGGCTGTGAACTGAAAATACAAAAGCAGTTGCAGCACATTCCTACCTTGGATACATTCACCACATATACTTTGGTGATCATTCAATGAGCCCTAAAATATCCAAGGAACTCCCCTGCATGACTACCATGACTGTCTTTGCTTTCAAAGATGTGTATGCCTCTGTCCTTTCTGGATCTACACAGCACATCACACAGCCAAAAGTAAATGCATATATGATCATTTCAAAAGGCTTTAAAGAACTGTCCCTTGTTATTTCAATAAAAGGCAGCAATTCAATTTCATTCCTGAACACAGATATCAAGAATTAATAGTCTAATATCAGCACAAAGAGGTTCTTTAATGAATTGCAAATTCTTTCTAGCCTTTTAAGACATGTTCTTCCTTATTCAATTCTCATTTATTAATACAGAGAGCTTAGGCTTTGTGGCTTATTTGCCCTATATACTGTAAAATTTGTCAAGTAATAAGAGATGATAATTCAAGTTGCGGAATGTGATATGAGAGTCCAAGATCTAGTTCTATGACTGAACTTAAGCAGGTCTGTCCAGGAGCACTTGCTTGGCTTGGGATCCCATATGGAAGCTACTCTGAGATTGTAAGAAGGTAGAAATGTAATAAATAATAATACATCATTGCATACTTAATCAATTACTCTGTGAATGGGAAAAAAATGAAAACTACATCAGTGAAAAAAGTTGAGAATGAAATACAGTCAGGTGTCCTTCATGTACATGGATGAAATAATATCACAACCATTGTTTCCTATAAGACTAGAGAAAGAACCATTTTTAGGACAGTGCAAAAAAAAAATTCAGTAAATCTCATGTTCAGGTTTATTGGGCCTGATTTTTTTGGGTAAACCCGGAATAAGCCAATTACCCATACTGCTAAAGGGGTATTTTGGCTTTGTTTCCAGTTTTACCCAAAAACAAAAAACGGGCCCATTATATGGGTATTTTTCTCAAAGCTCCTGTGAGGGCATTTTTGAAGATAGAGTCACCAAATTTGCAGTGTAGCTGCAAGGAAATCTCCTTAGATGGGCACCAAAGTTTGGTGAACTTTGAGAGAGGGGGTCCAATTTTCTCGGCCCACAAAGAGGTCACCCCCATCCTCCAGACAAGCTGAGTGGTCCATCAGTTTTCAGGTTCAGAAGTTCAGCGTTGCTGAGGACTGGAAGAAAGAGCCAATTGGCAGTCTGGGGGCTCCCTTCATATCTGGGGCACATAGCATGATGTCCATGCAAATTAGTTTCCAAACTGAGGAAAATGGCTCAAATGCAAGAAAAATAATTCATGGAAAACATTTCTTTTGGTGGCAAATGACATCCTGTAAACAATGCTTTATTAATGGTTTTTAAAAATCTGATTTCAAGAGATGGTCATGGTGCGGGGAAACGAAGCCACTACTCAGGGCGACCTTCAGTTTGAGAGCAGGGTTGTTGTTGTTTTTTTTGGAGGGGGTGATATCGGAGACAGTCGATGTCATGACCAAGGCAGCTCTTATGAAGGAGATTGCTCATCCATGTGGGTGAGCCGTCCTCTTCAGAACGAAGCCTGTTCCGCAGCTGTTGAAGCTGGTGCTTTTTAATTGGAGGGTATATCCCTCGAAAGAGGACTAGGTGAGCCCTGTCTTTAAAATGATCCTTCTGCCTCCAGACTATCCTGATCCAGATCAACCCACTGAATGGTGATAGATAGTTTGGTCAGACCAAGTTGGCTCTGAGTACATGACCCCTAATTCAAAAGGGCCCCAACTATGGGGCCCTAACAAAACCAGTCAAAGATAGAAAAAATGGGAGAAAGCACAGAGCTGTGCATCTGAGCAAACAGGAATAGCTGAAACCTGGAAAAACCAAATATCTATTTGGCTTTTTCAGGGATTGCATATTTGGCTTTGGGCAGATTCCCAGGTTTTGGTATTTGGTCTACCAAGTTAGCCAAAATGGCTAATTTCAGGTTTATTTTCAGTTTGGGTTTATCAATATGTACAACCCTAACCACTTTCACTAGAGGAAGGCTTCAAATTTCGGTGAGCAGGGTGGCAGGACACAAGCCATGGTAAGACCATTCTGTTTGGGTTGGGGCTTTTGTTGGGATCACCTCCTATCTTCTTCTTTCTTGCTTTTTTTCAGTCTACTCTGGGTTTTTAGAATAAGACAGTTTTATTAATGCAAATAGAAACGATCGCCCATAACTAGGGTATAAAACTCTACAGATAAATATCTCTATTTATCAGGACAAATAAATATCTCTATCAGTACTGAAAAAAAATGTTCAGCGTTTGGGGTGGGAGTCAAAAGCAGTGTTATATGAAACATATACTCCTGTTCCCTGCCAGTTCCCCCTTAGCAACAAATCCTTGTCTTCTCAAAGAGGGAGGGGGTAACTGGTGGTGAGGAGAGTGTTTAGACAAAGAAGAGGTTCCTTGCCTACCATTAACTGACAATGACTAAATCCCATTATCCCAAACCACCATTATCCACCAAGGATTATGGGGTTTGTAGTTTTCTCTGTTTCTCTATTCAGTTAATGAGGTGAAGAAAACTACAAATTCGATAGTCCCCTATAGGAAAAGATGGAGGAGGATGGAATTTTATAATTGCTAGCTAATGACAAATGCCACAAGGGGCATCACAAGTCTCCCCCAATGTCCAATTAGTTTTTTTTTTACTGGTCAAAAAGGAGAAACATCATTTAACCATCAAAAAGGGCTACACCAGGGATCATGGGACCTGTACATACAGAAGCCATGTAAGATGGGGGCTGTAGCAAGTCCAAAAAATGGGGAAGATACAGTGAAATAGCTAGCTGGCTGCAGGCCAGGTTTGCTTGCGAAATGGGCGGAACTGAATGGGTGGGCTGGCCTGCGGGAGAAGGCAAACCAATTCCAAACCAAATTCAAAAGAAATAAGTTTGAAAAAAATCGGGCCATTTTTCCTCCCAAATTGGGAAAGTTGGTGTTCTCAGCTCCACAAATGTGACTATCATTATATTCACTAATTTTTATAGGTGGGGTCGCTGATTTCAGGAGATGCTTGAGGATATTACAATTCTATTAAATGGTTACCAGAAATGAAACATGACATATTAAAAAATAAGCTACCCTTTGAAAATTAGGTTATATTGGTCATTAAAATACAAGAATCAAAAACAATAAAGAGAGCCCACGTAGCCCACTTATCGGTTCCCATCCAATAAAAGAAAACCAAAATTTGGTAGACTACAAATACAAGCTGCCCTGAGCCTGGCCTTTGGGCTGGGGAGGGCAGAATAAAACTGGAATAAAATAAATAAAATAAATAAATTTGGAGAGAGGAATGGATAGAAGAAAAAAGGAAATGGGGTACAGGTGTGGTGACATAAAAGGGTATGACATCTTATCTTATAAACATGAAGATGTCAGGGTATCCTAAGTATTAGGTATGATTCTCACCACACCCCATGGCACAAAGCATACGGCTTGTCCCCCGATGGGCCCAAGCTTGGGCATCTCGGGCCATCCCCATTCCTCCCCACTTACCTCCAGGTTGGGGAGTTCAGGTGGTAGCGCCTCCAGTGCAGCTGGGTTCAACCACACTGCCCCACCCATGCTTCCCCTTTCCCCGACAGGCCCTCCCTGAGGACAGCAGACAGGCCAGGCCATCAATGAAGCCCACTTGGAGGACTACAGGGGTGAAGGAACAGGAGTGGCCAGCTCCCAAACAACCGGGCATGACATGCTGCTTCCCCATAGGCCTGTCAACCAGCTGGTAGTTGGACAAGCTAGGCAGGGGCAGGACCAAGGCCTGAGAAGCCCCGACGCCAAGGGAGTAACTGTATTGGGGCTGAAGCTGGCCCTGGCCCAAGCCTCCTTATAAGCTTGGGAAAGACAGGGAGGGGAGGAGCTTCCTGTCCTGGGCCCTATTTAAGGCCAATCAGGAGTGGAGGCTGGGGAGGAAGGCCACAGGAAAGGCTGGCTGCTGGAAACCCTGGCCACCTCTGAGGGAGAGATGAGCTCCAACTCCCCCTCAGAGTGGTCTGAGGCCGAGGAGGCTCCTTTGGCCAAGCCTTCCCCAGGAGCACAGGACAAAGGTGGGACTCACCGTGTCGGGGGCCTACACTGCTAACCCAGAGGTCTATAGAGACTTCTGATACTAAGACAATGTCTTTGAACAGCAAAGCGGTCCCATGAATTGTAATGTTTAAATTGTCATTCCTTCTAACAATGAGTGGCAACTTTTGCTTTCTAAATTGTAGTTTATCTTATATTTTCATCAATACCTCAAAAAGGCACCTATATTGAAATATTGGGAGGATGCAAATACTTTTACATGTAATCAGGAGACTTATCCTTAAAAATCAGGTGACTCTTCTGATAAAAGTGTTAATCAGTTGACAATCTTAGAATTTACTCATCTGATAGAATTTACAATTTCTATTTCATCAATGGATTGTCCTAGCAGTGCCATTGTTTGCAATCCAATTTAGCCATTCACAATTATAAATGGCCATTAGTTTCCATTTTGGTATTCTCCATCATTAAGGGGGGGGGGGTTGTCATTTGAATGCTTAATTGTGTTATTTATTGAAGCTTGCGATATTTTGATTAGTACTGCTAAGAAGAAAATGAAAGACAATTTGTGCTTGTAAAATATAATCAGAGATTTTAAAAAATAATTTCTGGAAAGCTTGATAATGGTAGATTAAATTCTTGCTAAAATAGACTCAGCAGGAGTATGTGTTAATTTCACTGGAGGTTCATTTTTCACCCGCAGACTCTTATAATTCTCTTTGGCTGTCTATGAGGTTTTCAGATAAAATTAAAACCTTCTAGACAATCTTACCTCTATACTCATAACTTTAGCTGACAAGGCCGTGATGCAAGAACACATAATAACTATTTTACATTGCCTTACAGTAGTCTTATTTAAAGGACAGAAACCAAAGAAAGACAAGCCACATATCTTAGTCTGTTCCCTAATTAAAAGTCGATGGCACTTTCTACACCATCTTGTGTGTCCTAGGAATGTCAACATGTGAAAGAGGACATCATTTAGAGCCAGATAAATGAAGCTTGTGGCTGTATTTTTTCCAATGGTATGCTGAGAACGCCCATGTGCCATAACATAAAGCACTGAGATTATTTCCTCTGCCCTAGTTTTCACTGTGAGTCCAAAGGTTTGCCCTGTGATTCATCACTTGTCCCATTAACCAAGGTACACAGACAAGGTAGTGTAAAACGTTTCACTTGGAAAAATGTGTACTCTCCAGACCTAGCCTGCCACCTGGTAAGCCACCAAACACCATGAAGCCCACCAAGCAAGCATTGTGAAAATCTTCATTTTGCCTTATTGCTAATCTGGCCACTGGACATCTAGCCCAGTTTTCTCTGACTAGTGTCTCTTGGAATACTCTAACAGTTTCCCCCAGCTGTGCTAATTAAGATCATTTCAATGGGGCATACCAAAAACCATATCTGGGACCTTCTGAACATGAACAGTAATCTACTGAATAATGCAGCAGGGATTTGGCTCAGACATGGCTGGTCAGCATGTGGGTCAAAGCACTGAAAGTGGGCACCTTTTACCTTGCCTGTCAACCTCCTAGCTTGCCACCTAAGGCTAAGAGCAAGCTGAGCCCCGGTGACCCTCCTCATCATGTTGAAGGGTTTGGGCACAAAACCAACCCTAGTTGTGAGCCCTTTGCAATTTATTGAGTCTCTATGTTACATGGCTGGCATGTTTTAGAACAGTAGTTCTAAAACTATGAACCACCTGGTGTATTTTTAAGCAATCTCTGAAAATCTGATGAAAGTAAGAAAAATGCTGAAGAGTCCAAGGCTTTCAACACATGCCAAGCAGGAGGTCTACTTTTTCGTTCTTTTAAAATTTGTTGGTGTTGTTGTTTGAACTGAAATGCAGCTTGCCTTTTCAGCACTGGGGGTGATAGCAGCAATGTCTCCCCAGCAATGTTCTTCCCAACTTACCTGTTGCCATCAAATACTGAAGGGCATGGGACTGGGAGGTCATAAGAACATAAGAAAGGCCCTACTGGATCAGACCAAGGCCCATCAAGTTCAGAAGTCTGTTCACACAGTGGCCAACCAGGTGCCTCTAGGAAGCCACAAACAAGATGACTGCAGCAGTAGGGCTGTCGATTCGGTTTGTCTGAACTGAAAAAAACTGAAAACTAAAAAAACAGCTGAATTTCCCCTGATTTGGGGGTTTTCAGTTCGGATGGAACCGAATTCAAAAAAGGCGGGAAAACAAAGAGCTGAATTCCGCGAGTTTGGGGGAATCACCGAATAAATTCGGCAAATTCGGGGGCTCCGAATCAGTAGCATAACCGTCAATTAGTAAGCAACTAGCAGCATTCTCCCGCGGCCAATCGGTGGCCAAGCTGGGTCTTCTTCTGGCCAATCAGTTGCAATTGAGTGTGTGAGCCCAGCTGTTGCACGGAGAGAAAGAGAGAGTGTCTGTTTGTGTGTGAGAGATCCCTGTGGGGGTGGGTGCGTGTGCACATTCACGGCTTTCTGCGGCTCCGGGGGGGCATTTTTGGAGGTAGACGTCCCAAACTTTCAGAGTAGCTTGATGGGACCCTTCTTGCAAGAACCCCCAAGTTTTGTGAAGATTGGATCAGAGGATCCCAAGATATGGGGCCCGGAAGGGGTGCCCCCCCAAAATCGCCCACAGGAATAAAGCATATTGGCGGCGTTCCATGGCTCCGGGGGGGGGCATTTTTGGAGGTAGATGTCCCATACTTTCAGGGTAGCTTGAGGGGACCCTTCTTGCAAGAACCCCCAAGTTTTGTTAAGATTGGATCAGAGGGTCCCGAGATATGGGGCCCAGATGGGGTCACACCCCCAAAATCGCCAATTGGAATAAAGCCACTTAAAGCATATTGGCAGTATTTCGCGGCTCCGGGGGGCATTTTTGGAGGTAGATGTCCCAAAATTTCAGGGTAGCTTGAGGGGACCTTTCTCGCAAGAACCCCCAAGTTTTGTGAAGATTGGATCAGAGGGTCCCGAGATATGGGGTCCCCCCCAACTGCTGATTGGGATGAATGGGATCAGGCGATCCTGAATGTGCATCTCTACAGAGAGGCAAATCCAAGGCAAAACCTCCCGTGCATAAATGGCCAGAGAGTAGTGAGAGATCCTGAGCAGCTGCTGCTGCCCTGCTTCTGCTGGTACAGAAGACATCCACAGTTTGACCCATTTTGGGGCTTTTATCTATAACTTTTTTCCTGTGTATGTGTGTGTGTGTGTGGGGAAGCAGATTCTGTGTGTGCGTGTGAGGGGGGAAGCCAAAGTGGGGTGGGTTTGATTGCCCCTGTGTGGGACTGTGCTTTCTCCTGTTTTCATCGGTTGACAACTTCGTCTGGAGTTATCTGTGGGTCAGTGAGTCTCTTTCTGGCTGTCTGCTATTGTTTCCAATGGGCTGTGCAGCCACTCCTGTTGTTTCTAATGGGCTAGCCTGTCATTCGTTTTAGTGCATCCCATGCTAGTTACGCTGTTTACTTACGCTTTGAGCGTTGTTGGATGCACTTTTGGCATAGTTACATCGGCTCTTAGAAGCCACGGACTGGCTTCTACTGTGTTTGGGGGGGAGCCAAGGGGGGGGTTTATTGCCTCTGTGTGGGACTGTGCATTCTCCTGTTTTCATCGGTCGCCAACTTTGTCTGGAGTAAACTGTGGGTCAGTGAGTCTCTTTCTGGCTGGCTGCTATTGTTTCCAATGGGCTGTGCAGCCGCTCCTGTTGTTTCTAATGGGCTAGTTTGTCATTCGTTTTAGTGCATCCCCTGTAATGTATTTTCAATGAAGTCAATGTAAGTCAACCGACATTCCCCTCTCCAATTATCTTCAATGGGTTGGGCAGCCTCTCCCATTGTTTGCAATGGTCTGACTTGTCATTCCTTTTAGTACATCTCTTTTAATGGCTTTATTCCCCTGGGCCGGGGTAATGGTACAGCCCAACTGCTGAGGCAGCCAGACCACCGGCAGGGCAGATGGGTGGCAACCCCTTCCAGGCCCCATATCTCAGGACCCTCTGATCCAATCTTCACAAAACTTGGGGGTTCTTGCAAGAAGGATCCCCTCAAGCTACTCTGAAAGTTTGGGACCTCTACCCCATAAAATGCCCCCCCGAGCTGTGGAAAGGCTCAAATGTGTTTTTAATGGCTTTATTCCTGTGGGCGATTTTGGGGGGCGACCCCTTTCGGGACCCATATCTCGGGACCCTCTGATCCAATCTTCATAAAGCTTGGGGGTTCTTGCAAGAAGGACCCCCTCAAGCTACCCTGAAAACGTGGGACGTCTACCTCCAAAAATGCCCACCCACCCCGGAGCTGGAGAATGCCAACAATGTGCTTTAAGTGGCTTTATTCCTGTGGGTGATTTTTGGGGGTCGACCCCTTCCAGGCCCCATATCTCGGAACCCTCTGGTCCAATCTTAACAAAACATGGGGGTTCTTGCAAGAAGGGTCCCCTCAAGCTACCCTGAAAGTTTGGGACCTCTACCCCATAAAATGCCCCCCCGAGCTGTGGAAAGGCTCAAATGTGTTTTTAATGGCTTTATTCCTGTGGGCGATTTTGGGGGGCGACCCCTTTCGGGACCCATATCTCGGGACCCTCTGATCCAATCTTCATAAAGCTTGGGGGTTCTTGCAAGAAGGACCCCCTCAAGCTACCCTGAAAACGTGGGACGTCTACCTCCAAAAATGCCCACCCACCCCGGAGCTGGAGAATGCCAACAATGTGCTTTAAGTGGCTTTATTCCTGTGGGTGATTTTTGGGGGTCGACCCCTTCCAGGCCCCATATCTCGGAACCCTCTGGTCCAATCTTAACAAAACATGGGGGTTCTTGCAAGAAGGGTCCCCTCAAGCTACCCTGAAAGTTTTGGACCTCTACCCCAAACAATGCCACCCGGAGCCATGGAAAGGCCCGAATGTGTTTTTAATGGCTTTATTCCTGTTGGTGATTTTTGGGGGCCGACCCCTTCCGGGCCCCATATCTCAGGACCCTCTGATCCAATCTTCACAAAACCTGGGGGTTCTTGCAAGAAGGGTCCCCTCAAGCTACCTGGAAAGCT
Source organism: Euleptes europaea (assembly GCF_029931775.1). Lineage (NCBI taxonomy): Eukaryota > Metazoa > Chordata > Lepidosauria > Squamata > Sphaerodactylidae > Euleptes > Euleptes europaea. Next base: position 33,780,054 of record NC_079313.1, on the reverse strand, counting down.
TGGGATGTCTACCTCCAAAAATGCCCCCCCCCGGAGCTGCATAATGCCACCAATGTGCTTTAAGTGGCTTTATTCCTGTGGGCAATTTTTGGGGGTCGACCCCTTCCGGGCCCCATATCTTGGGACCCTCTGGTCCAATCTTCACAAAACCTGGGGGTTCTTGCAAGAAGGGTCCCCTCAAGCTACCCTGAAAGTTTGGGGCCTCTACCCCCAAAAAATGCCCCCCGGAGCCACGGAAAGGCGCGAATGTGTTTTTAATGGCTTTATTCGGCCGAATTTTTCCCCGAACTCGGAACTTGGTGCCGAATTCCATGGATCCGAATCAGGGGAGTTTGGACTTTGGCATTTCCTGAATTAAAACGGGCCAAATTTTGCCGAATCCAAATTTTACCGAATGTATTTTTCAACAGCCCTATGCAGCAGCACTATCCTGCCTGTATCCCACCATCAGGAAAGACTTTATTAATGCCTTCTTGTCTTTTAAAGAAGCCTTTCTCCTTTTGAGACATTTTTCCCCTCCCCAAAGCAGTTTCTTCTTGGAACACGTCATTTTCTTGGGCTTTCCTCAATCTATATCAGGCTGGAATGTGGTTAATTACGGCCACATTGCTTTAATTTCTGCACTGCCTGATGTTCACATCCCAGTTTCAGAGCATTTTCGCACCATACAACAAATACAAACCTAAGCAAGCGGCTCATACATTTAAACAAAAGAGAGCATATATATACCCATTTATCACTGTCTTAAACAACCAGTTCAAGCAAGCCAATGAAATTGGGAAAGGAACAAAGATTCCAGAGAGATGGAGGCTTCAGTGGTTTATTTAAAACGACACCTATAATAAACCAGTTTTTAAAATAATCCCCCATTTTTAGGAGTCCTCAAAACACTGATTTCATTGGCATCAGCTGACTGTAGCTCCAGCCACAGGTTAAACTCTTCTGCTCAAGGCCAGCTCTTCCATTAGGGAAAGCAAGATGGTTCATGTCAGGCAATATATTTACCATAGTCTCAGTAGACTGGCTATAACATAATTACTATGTTTGACATCTGCTCTTGATCTGCCCCGCATAAATTATTTGCAAATTGATGATGCAAGATTTCTGCTTTAATTCTATGCATACATTTTTTATTAGTAAATTCATTCACTTATCCATTAGAGACAGTTGGCATAACAAGAACACTTTACAGATGAAGTACCCAATTGATTCACATTAAAGGTAGAAAACCTAATGGTTGGACAGCAACACAGTTCCCAGCTTTCCAGCATAGTAAGCCAGCATGGTGTAGTGGTTAAGAGCAGTGGACTCTAATCTGGAGAACCGGGTTTGATTCCCCACTCCTGCACATGAATGGCAGACTGTAATCAGGTGAACCAGATTTGTTTCCCCACTCCTACACATGAAGCCTGCTGGGTGACCTTGGACAGTCACAGTTCTCTCAGAACTCCCCCAACCCCACCTATCTTACAAGGTGTATGTTGTGGGGAGAGGAAGGGAAGGTGGTTGTAAGTCTGTTTGAGTCTCCTTAATGGTAGAGAAAATCAGGGTATAAAAACCAACTCTTCTTCCCACCATCATAATCTGTGCAGGTAGTCCTGAAAATGGCCAAGGCCATGAAGGGCTTTGTACATGATAGCCACTACCTTAAACTGAGCCTGGTAAAAGATGAGCAGCCGATAAAATTTCTGTACCATCTCATCCTGCTGAGTTCTTTAAAAACTATGCGTCTTTTCATAATGGTGGAAGCAGCGCAAGGGGAGTATAAACTGTGAAAAACACACACACTATAAAGGGCACATTTTTATACCTCAAAATGGGTCCTGAGGGGGTATGAGGTAAGCTGGCAGGAAAGCCAGAGACAAATAATTGATTGCTTTACTGGGGTTCCTACAAAAGAGTAGGAGAGGCTCGATGAGTCATCAGGACACAAGAGAATGCCTGGGCTATTGTCTTGAATACTGATTGATTGCAGGGATGGGTGCATATAGGGCAAGTGATCTGCTCAGAGTGCTGATATCACCCTAGGGTGACACAGTGAAGATTAGCTGGCCCCATTGTCCACCCAGTCTTTGATGCCCATGCCTTCATGGCACCCCTTAGCAGGAGGAAGGGTTCTGACTGCTTACACAACAGGCCTGTGTGATCCCTGGGCATCATATTTGTCAGTTCTGGGTAAAGAATCTTGTAGTGGAACAAGGGAAAAACACTCCCTGTTAGAGAGAGAAAAATGTTGGAGTAAACTGGCAATTGGTGTGGCTTAGTATAATGCAGCAACTTACGTCACTTGTTTTTGTACTATCAATGCAAAATTAATGCTTTCTCTCAACCTTCATGTCCCCAATGATTATACAAGTACCTTGCTTTGTGCTACTCATAGGATCTCAGACATTCACGGAATCCTATAGCTTTCCCAAAGGTAATGTGAATTATATCCAAACAAACTCATGTAGTGCTTATTTTGTTTAGCTGTTTAATTTAGAGATGCCTCACCATTACCAGGCACTAATTTATCTCTAGGTTCATTGCAAGACTAAAGTGTGTGAGATTGCTGTTGCATATTTATAGAAAGGTTTTTTTTTGTTTTTTTTTACTGCACCAACAATCTATTAAGCACAGCATAAATACTGGAAATAAATCAAGAGTAAATAGAGTCTACTGTTGATTTACTAAGCTTATAACTTCTTCAAGTATCTCTTGCTAAACAAGGCAAATAAGCGCAGTTTTCGGCAATCAATTAAAAGCTGTTTCAGTTTTTTGACTCAACACTCCTATAAACCCAGTATTAGGCAAGATTGTGGTACTATAGAATTCATACCTTTAACAGCCCAATCCATAACAACTTTACTCTGAAATAATGCAAAGGACTGCAATGTGACTAATTGGTAGCACAGTATTAGGACTGCAGTAGTTCAACCTGATCTTGTTTACTCATTAGTCAGTGACTTTTGCAGGACTTAATTCATAGCAAGTGTATATAACAGTGATCCCCAACATGGTGCTTGTTGTAACGTATACAAGAAACCTCTAGGGGCGAGTTTCTGCTTTGCATGTTAGTTTTGGCCCTGTATGCAGTTGATGCCTGAGGCAGCTAACGGAGAGGCTGACTGAGAGAAGGTCGAGTAGAAAAAGAGACAGCCGGAGAACTTAGTAAAACTCTTCTCAAGTTAAGCAGAGCTGATGTGTCCTGTGTTCACGATACTACAGTGCTTGCTGATGTATTTCTTGGTGCCGTCTTATCTTTCCCCAAAGCATCTCCTCATCAAAGCAAAAAAAGCTTTGTGTTTCCTCCACCTCACTGGAGCAAGGGGTGCTTCAAAAGAGCCTGGAAGGCATCACCTTCGAGTCTACAGAAAGCACCCATTCAGAAATAGTTTCTGGCATGGTAGGAAGATGCTTGGGCAGGAATTCATGGCAGCCATTTTGAGATTGGCCCTACCCACCTTGTGGCAGCTATTTTGCTCTCGAAATTTCAGACGTGTACACAGGTTCCAGATGTTCGCCGTGAGTAAGCTCTCAGATCAGTACATATGGGCATAGCTGGGGTCCCTCCATGGGCTATGCATCCTTTTCATGTATTTCTTAAAGTTGCCTCCCCCAAAACTTGGAATACTAGAAAGGTATGTATTTCCCTAGTCTAGGTGGCAGAAGTGAATCTAAGTGCAGGGAAGTATATCCCCGGCAGCGAGCTTGCCAGCCAAGTTCGGAACTGATGGTGACTGCCTTGGCTGGTGAGCCCACAGCGAGCTGGTCAGTCTAATAAAAGCTTTAAAACCAGGGAAGTCTCCAGGCTGTGACTGTATCCCACCTAAATTGCTTAAACTTGATCCTGTCGTGCTCCCCAATTCTCATAGAGTCCAATAAAACAATGAGGGAAGGAGGCTGGTTGAATGACAGCTCGCTTTATTGGCCAAGAAGTCACAGTTGGGTGAAGCAGGATCAAAGACTAACAGCTCTGCGATCCTGCCACACCGAGGCAGAGCCAATGCAAGAGGTTTTATAGACTTTTGACATTCCAATACAATAAAGATACAATTTCTGAACATCCGATTCTAGCTTGTCAATGTTACTGCGCATGCTACAATGTTACTGTGTGCCTTGCTACATTCATGAAAGGAGCTTGCTTCATTGAGAAGGATCAGAGCGTTCTCTTTGCAGAGCGAAGTGAAAGTAGCGAAGGTTGCGAAGGGGAGGGGGGAAACGCTGGAGCGTTCCTTACCATACACATTGGAATGTGTGTTTGTACAGGCTTGGTGCTAACTTTGTTACTGACTAGAAGGGGGGAGAGCGGGCTGCTCTCGGATCTTCGTGTATGCAGGGAAAGGGGGGGCTATTAGGAAGCGGCTTCTGCGGTTTTGCGGCTTCTGCCAGCTAGCGGCTTTTGCGAGTCAGTGGCTTATGCGTGTAGCTTGCGTGTATGCTTTGTGTGTATGTCTGAATAGTGATGCAGGTATGATTACTCAGGCACAACAATCTAGTTTGGTGGGCTTCCTTTTTGGCACCTTTATTTACTGTGATAAATAAGACTGGGGAAATACTGGATTGTTGGAAATTAGCAATTACAGTTCCTTTTTTTTAAAAGGGAACAAAAATGATCCAGCTAATTACCGTCCTGTAAGCTTACTCTCTGTTATTCACAAATTTTATGCTAGCCACCTAGATAGTCCTCTGAAAGTGTAGATGGAGGACTCAAACATCTTAAGCAATGCCCAATACAAATTTAGGGGGAAAAAACATTCTTGTTTGCACCACTGCTTCATGTTATCATCACTGGCCAACAAATATACAAGAGAAGCTGGTGGTGTTCTACATTTTTCATTTATTGATCTTGGTGGTGCATTTGATTCCATATCTCTTGTTAGACTGAAAAAAAACCCTCTCTTTTTTTACTCCCTGGATAAAGTAGCTAATGACACTTTCTGAGAAGTGGATACTGTGTTATTTGCTGTCAAGTAGATCAGTGAATTGTGTCAGAGATGTGGCAACCTTTCTCTCTATAATAGCAAGAAAAAATAATTTTAATCTCCCTTTTTTTTAAGTGTGAAATGGTAGATGACTGGCCAATGGCTGCTAAATCTAGGGAAAGTTTTTATAATTTATTATTAGGTCTATGACCACAGTCTTCGACCAAGGGAGGAGGAAAGGAAGGGAAGGGAAGACGAGGGAGGGTAGGAAGCATAATACACAGTAAACATAATAAGGATAATACAATCTTAAGTTAACAGTGCTAAAAATTAGGCGTCAGCCCAATAAGTAAAATTCCTACCTAAAATAAACTGGGGGCGGAGCGAACTGACTAAAAGTTGCCAGAGGAAGGCGTTGGGAGTTCTTTCTTCTTAAGAGCAGCCACTCTGGCCAAAAAGCGGGCAACATTCAATGTGGCTGCACCATTGGTTGAGTCGCCAAGCAAAAAACAACAACAACCAAGCATGTGGAGGGAGGTTCAAGCTGGTGAGTATTGGAGCAATAAGAGCATCTCTATCTTGAGACCAGCGAGGACAGCGGAGCATCAGATGGACCAACGTTAGGGAAAGTTTTAAAAATTAATTGGCTTTGCCTGTGTATCTCTGGTCCCTGACATTAATTTTTTTTAAAAATGTTGTTGTTGTTGTTTTAGCTTTTTTAAGAATTTTTTTTAAAACTGTGGGGTATTGGCTGCCTTGGCTGGCAAGGCTCGCCAGCCCAGATCTGGACTGGGCAGTGGGGGCGGTGTGTGGGGGGGTTACTGCCTTAGCTGGTGAGCCAGCAGTGACTCCCACTTCTCACCTGTTATCTTCCCCTACTAACAACCCCACCTCCATTATTAACGGTTCCCATTGACATCTACAAGTCTGGTTATAGAATGTACCACTTTTCAGTTATTTGGGTTTATATATAGCCATCAGGAGCCTTTCTGTTCTGATCATTTCCATTGCTGGCATTCTCAATTATTTTATACCATTTATATTTTATACTCAAAACTAGTGTTGAAAATCATACAAATGTAATGCAATAAATCAGGAAATAGCTGTGAGGTATCACAGGAGACAAAGCACATTGAATGCTTCCTCTGTGGATTAAGAAACAGGCATAGGAGACAAAGAATTCAGGATAGAAATTATTTATTCACAGTCCTTACCAGTACAGGTGTTGTTCTGATCACCTATCAGCCTGCCATCCCACTTCCCCTCAAGATGGGGCATTTGCCTTGTCTTGGGAGAGTCATCTGGTCCCTTCCATTATGCATCAGGACCAGGGGCCCTTGCCACCCTTCTCTACTCAGGCTTTTTGCTTTTATGGCTAAAGCCCCACTTTCTGCTCTTGAGTCCAGCTCCACCCTTCTCCCTCCCCTATCCTTCCTCATCTCCTCCCCTTCCTCTCCATGCCTTTCTGAGGTCATGCAGGGCCAACCGCTTCTCTTGGACTAAGCCAGCCTCACTCTTACCCTGATACCCACACTGGCACCAGCTGACTATTCCCTGGCTCATCTGCGCTGCTATTGGTACCCAGGACCCACTAAGACTTTCACCTCTCAAGTGCCTAGCTCTCATCTCTCTGCCACCCCTCTTCCTCCTGCCAACTTCTTCTGGTCAGTAGCAAATCTCCCTCCTCCTCCTGCCAACTTAGAATAAAATCATAGAATCGTAAAGTTGGAAGGGACCACCAGGGTCATCTAGTCCAACCCCCTGCACAATGCAGGAATTTCACAATAACCCCCCCCCACACACACACAGTGACCCTACTGCTAAATGGGTCCAGAACATGGCCAAGTTGCCCTCCCTCTCATGAACTGCCTAAGGTCATAGCATCAGCATTGCTGACAGATGGTCATGTAGCCTCTGCTTAAAAACCTCCAGAGAAGGAGCACTTACCACCTCCCGCGGAAGCCTGTTCCACTGAGGAACCGCTCTAACTGTTAGAAAATTCTTCCTAATGTCTAGATGAAAACTCTCCCAACTCTTTAGTACTCTGTATGGTCTTGGAAGAAGGGCCCTCTCATTCTGCAATTCGATGTCTATAAGTTGTTGTCTAACCATATTTTTTTCTCTGTTCAAGCCCATTTCTAGTAAATTATCAGGGGGCTACTGCTAAGACATGTCTCCCCCATCCTATAATTATGCATTTGATTTGTCCTACCTAAATGCAAAACTTTACATTTGTCTCTTTTGAAATGCATTTTATTGGTTTTAGCCCAATTCTCCAGCTGTCAAGATCATCCTGTATCCTGGCTCTGTCTTCTACCGTATTTGCTACCCCTCCCAATTTAGTATCTTCTTCAAATTTAATAAGCATCCCCTCTGTTCCTTAATCCAAATCATTTATAAAGATATTGAACAACACAGGGCCCAGGACAGATCCCTGAGGCACTCCACTAGTCACTCCTCTCCAAGTGGATGAGGAACCATTAACAAGCACTCTTTGGGTGCCTGAACAGGTGATTCCCGAAAAGCTGAACAGATATTCAGCTTTTTCGGGTTTTGGTTATTTGCCTTTGCTCAGATGCATGGCTCTGTGCCTTCTCCCATTTTTCTATCTTGGACTGGTTTTGTTTGAGGTAGGGGTTGTGTAATCAGAGCCAACTTGGTCTGACCAAACCATCCATCACCATTCAGTGGATTAATCTGGATAGTCCAGAGGCAGAAGGGTCATTAAAAGATGGGGCTCACCCAGTCCTGTCTGGAGGAATATACCCTCCAACTAAAAAGTGCCAGCTTCAAAAGCTGCTGACCAGGCTTCTGAAGAGGATTTCTCACCCACGTGGATGAGAAATCTCCTTCACAAGAACAGCCTTTATCATGACTTCAGCTGGCTCCGATATCCCCCCTCCCATGAAAATCTGCTCTCAAACTGAGGGTCGCCCCGAGTAGAAGCTTCATTTCCCTGCACAGTGACCATCTCTTGAAATCAGATTTTTGATGACTACAATAAAGGACAGTTCTCAGGATGTTATTTGCCACCAAAATAAATGTTTTCCATGCCTTATTTTTTCTTGCATTTAAGCTATGCGCCCCAGATACTAATAGAGCCCTCAGACTTTGATGTGCCGGCCTGCCAATTGGCTCTTTCCGCCAGTCCTCAGCAATGCTGACCTTCTGAACCTGAAAATCGATTGACAGCTCGGCTTGCAAATGCCTAGAAGATGGGGGTGACCCCTTTGCGGGCCCATAAAATTGGACCTCCTGTCCCAAACTTCCACAGACTTTGGTGTCCATTTAAAGAGAGTCCCTTGCAACCATGATGCAAATTTAATGACTCTGCCCACACAGGAGCTTTGAAAAAAAAAATCCTCATAGACTAAAATGGGCCCAATTTCTTTTTCAGTAAACCCAGAAATAAAGCCGAATACCCCTTTGCTGGTAGGGATATTTGGCTGTTTCCAGGTTTACTGAAAAAATTCTGGCTCAAATTTACCCGAAATTTACCGAATTTTTTATTGCACAACCCTAGATGTGACAGTGTCCTTGTGGTGGCCGCCAGGACAGCACCACCATTTAAAGGTCATTTTTAAAATGTTGCAATTGTGCAATCCTGATTGCACAATTTGATTGTTCATAATACATTATTTTAATAACATGTACAACAAAAAATCCTACAATTAGGTTCTGTATAACCCCCTTATTGATCTGGTGGGGGTGCATGAGAGATAGAGACAGAGACAATGAATGAATCCCACAATAATGGCTTGAACATTTTGCTAAGGAAAGGTTTGAACTAGTCCACTAACTTAAGCACTATGCTACGTACACACCTCTACACTGGCATTCCCAGTTCACTACTTGGTAACATTTGCTTTAAAATAGTCAAATCTTTTTTTTAAATTAATTGGAACAAGAAGTTACTTTTATCTTCTCTACAGAGGATGTTTGTTAAATGGTTTGGTCTTCTCTCATCCTTTAGGGAAGCTATGTGGATTTTTTTTAAAAAAAACCCTTTAAGCGTGCATTTAGGCCTCATAATATGTAGACGTTAAAGGCCAGGCGAGGAGTGCAGAGAGATAAAGAGTGAAACCAGGCCAAAAAAGTGTCAGGAATGATGTGAGCAGTGCACACACTGTGCAGCATGGAAAATTCAGATTATGGCTGCCTGGGCCAAATTTGGCTGATAAATACCAACCTTGGCTCCAGATTTACAGGCCTGTCAGTCTATATGTAACAAGCAATCACAGCGCAACCAAGCCAGAAGGTAGCTTCAAAATGTAATTTAACAGTTATTCCAAATGAATTAAATCTTAGCTAACTAGCATTTGAATTAGCATGATGTGTATGAAAGGCAGCTTGTTCATGACTCACATATTAAACTCAAGGTTTTTAAAAATATATTTCATGGAAGAAAATGTCCAGGATGCAAGTGATCTAGCCATCTGTCTCCACAATAAAGTCAGCCTTCAGTTTTTCTCTCTCTGTGTGTGTTTTTTTCCAATATGGTTTGAAATTAAATGGAGATTTAAGTGGTTCCTAATTATAAATTCAACGAGCTGGGATTTTGTCAACATGCTTGCAGGATCAGTCGTCTCTTCCTACCTGGGAAAAGTGAAAATTTATTAAATATACATTTGATTATGCATACAAAAACAAACAAAGTCTTTCTACCTGTCAAAATTACATTTTTAAAAATCCTGCCCATATTCCAATGAGATGAGAATGGTCTACCCGGGTCTTCTCTATTATCCATTTTACCTTCATAACAACCCTGAGAGGTAGGCTATACTGAGGGAGGTCATCCAATGAACTTCATGACGTGGGGTTTTTGACCCCAATATGCCCAGTCCTCACCTGACCATTACACTGTGATGTAATTGTTTTGTAAATGGCTGATGCCTAAATATATAAATATTATGTACAGCTGACAGCAAAATAATGCTGATACAGAGACATAAAACGAACATAGGATCTACATAAGACTACAGTTAGTTTTTAAGTGTTTTTGAGGGGTATAGGGCAGGGAACACTTATTTCTAAATAAAAAGTGAATGCACACTTAAGTAACTCAGAGAAACAAAAAGCCCTCACATTTCTGCCTTTGGCATCATGATGGCACAGTGGTTTAGTCAAAAGGAGCTGGTGCTCAGTCTTGATGCACGGAGTTCAAATCCCACCTTCCTGTATTCTAGGAGGCAGCTGGGACACTTAGGTTCTAGGACCAGGAGATTTAAAGGACCACCATGTCCGTCCGCTTAATGAAGTGTGACAGGTTAGCATGAAGGACCTTTATATTATTGCCCAGTCTCTTGAATGCCCTCACATTTTAACTCCATATGAAGCTGTCTCTGACCTGCTTTGGGCAGCAGTTACATCTACCTGGTCAAGCATTTGGCTGGATATTCCAAATGTGTTCTCTAATATCTGTTTTGAGCTGATGGTTCTAGTTTTAGTTGATGGTGTTTTATTGCTTTGATTTTAATGTAAACATCTTTGACCACATAGTGGAAAGGCAGGATATAAACAATTTTCAATGAACGAAATACCTTCTCTGCCAACTCTCAGCCTTTTGAGGTGCTACTGGCCAGAAACTCCATTTCTCGGCCTCATGTGATTAACAGACAAAAGCTTATTTCACACCTCTCAAGGTGAAGGGGACAGAGGAAGACAAGACAAAATGGAGGCCTGATGGCAACAGGTATCCCAATACTCTATAAATAAAAAAGTGGTGGTGGTGGTGGGGAGGCTGGGAGTTCCCCATCTAGTTTCTTTTGCATATTTGGTTATATATTCTATGGCAGCATTCTCCAATGTCAAGCTTATCAGAAAATGGGTAGGACCATCATAAGGCAGGGCTTGTTATTGTCTTCCCTCATACAAATGAATGAGTTTTCCACCAGAGGATGAGGACGACAGGTAGGCAGCTGTGCTTTCCTTGGTCAGAGTGTGGTTCTAATCCCCCTTCAGGATTTCCTTCTTCCCAGGAGATGTGAGGAAGGAGGTATTCTCTTCGGCACTGCCTCCTGAGGCAACCAGTTTTGGTTTAGCCCCACTTCCTATGAAAGCCATTTTGGCATCGCAATCACCCCCCCCCTCTCAAAATCCCAAAGATGCCCTCAGTCTCAAAAAGGTTGGGAACCCCTACTCTATAGATTTATATGGAATATATGCAGTATTTTTTATACCAGTTTGGTTCTGGCCAAGTCCAACCTAGGAAATTCCCTGGAGATTTGGGGGAAGTGCCCGTGGAAAAGCAAATTTGAGGAGGGCTTTCACCTGGAATCTACATTGTGCCATAGAGTTTGCCCTCTGAAGCTGCCATATTACCAAGGGCAACTGATCTCTGTAGTCTGGATATCAGTTGTAATTTGGGGAAAACTCCAGTGCCCCACCTGGAAGCTGGAAACTGTACTTGGTTCATAAATTGCACAAAACCAATTACACTGTGTTTAATGTAATTGTCTGAATGTAGGCCACTGCTTAAATATGGTTAGTTAGGGTCTAACAAACCACTGTTTGAATTGAGGGTGTGGTTTGTTAATTCACCGCAGTTTGAATTAAGGAGGGATTTGTGTGATGTCTGAATGCATTCTGGGCATAATCCTGGATTGTTCTCGAGTAACACCCTCCCTGGCTACAGAGAGAGAAAAATTAAATCAGCATTCACCAAGGCAAACTAGGATTTGAGTGATCATCTGTGAACTGAATCCTATTTTCACAAACCAGCCATATTTAAAATAAACTATGGTTTCATGTGATGTCAGAACTGATCATTATTACATGCAAAATATATGTATAATGCCGATATACTGATGCCCAACTAACATTGTAGGAGAATATTTAGTGTAAGGAAACAAAATGGTGCCAAAATAATCACAGATTTGATTTGTACAAAGGGGATACAAAAACCAAACATGAATTTTGAAGTTGAAATAAGATGAATGAGAAATTTGAAAGGACCCAGACTAGGAAAAGAGTACAACTGTATGCAGTTTGTGTATTTCCAGTGAGACCAAGCACTGCATCATATCTTGGCTGTGAAACAAATATGAATAGCAACTTTCTAGCTCAAAGAAACAACACAGATTCACCATACCACCAGGCCCCACAAAGTTTAAATATGCGGTTGATACTTATTCAGAGATTGATTCTGCAGAGAGGAAACAAATTGCCTATGATTACATGACAGCATCAACGTTATACTCTTTAATTCCTCTCCTCCCTTCCTTTTCTTCTGACATACCAAGAAATGAGAATCCGGCAAAATGCAATTCCTTACAACCAGCATAAGAGCAATTTAGATTGCCCTGTTTAATGGACCAAATCAAATGGCTTTGCCTTCCTATGAACAAGCCTCTAATAATATGTCAAGGGTGAGGCTTTTATCTCAATTTCTTACCATTCTAATTTTTTCTTAAACAAATGTTTTAGCAGGAGGAAAACCCTTTCCCCACACTTCCAATATACAGAGTCAAGTAGTTACACTTTTCATTTGCTGTGCTCGGCAAAAGAGATAATATAGCTGTATCCAGTTCCGTTCTGGAAAGTCCTAATCTTGCAGTTCACTTCCTAGGAATGCAATCCCTAGAATTCTATTACAATCAAAGCTTGGGATGGAACAAAGCATTGATACGTAACACTGATACACTGTGGCAGATAGTTCAGAGTGCTTTCCACATACTGGGTTGGATCCCATGGGTCTGCTCTCCAAATAGATGTGTTTTCCTCTGGTAGAAGGAGCCCTCTCCAATGCAAGACACATATCCCTCTTTCTAATATAGTTAGAAAAATAACATGAGGATGGTGAGTTGGAGCAGAGAAGTAGTTGGGATGCCACTCCAGTCTCCAGGTGGGTCCTGGGGATCCCCCAGAACTACAGCTCATCTCCAGACTACAGAGATCAGTTCCCCTGGAGAAAAGGGATGCTTTGGAGGGTGGACTCTATGCAATCGAACCCCATTGAGGTCCCTGTCTTCCTCAGGCTCCATCCCCAGACCTCCTGGAGTTTCTCAACCTGGATATGGGAACCCTACACCCCATCCCTTGCCAGTGGCCAGTGGAACCTGGCAACTTTAAGAAGTAGTAGGGAGAGAAATGATTAAGCTAACAATGCAGCTTCTCAAGTCTAAATGGCATCCTTACATGTAATTCAATGGTTCTCAGCCTGGGGATCAACACCCCAAAGTGAGTTATGAGTCTCTTGGAGGTGAGTTGTGAAGTCAGGAGGGAGGAGGAAAAATAGGGTGGGCTGGGAGTGAAGGCTCTGTGAGGCTCAATTTCATATTTGGGTTTGATTCTGCATACTGTGAAAAATGGCCATCGAATACTGCCTGTTGCTCAGTAATGATATATATTTACAAATTCTGAACATGTAAATAAAATAGGAACTTGTTCCTGCATTTTAGGTTGGGGAGGGGGAAAGTAGTATGGAGTTACTTTGCAACTGTGTCCTGAAAGTACAGGAAAGTGCCGAGGCTTGACATTCCAGCCCCCAAAAAACACTGTTTACAGATTCAGCGTATCAATTTTGTTTCACTGTTCCTTAAAATCGGCAATTTAGCTTTGTGTAAGCTTGTTGTATATGTTGTTACTTTTGCACCAATAGTATTTATATGGATTATTTACCATGGTTTTTGATCACTATTATTTTGTATAAATATTGGAGCATTGTCATACTTTGCAGTTGTATATCCGCCTCTGTATTAGCTCTCTCATAGTATGCGGTAGATGCAGTTTCGTAATAAGACAAACTGTGCATAGATTGTTTAGATTATTGTGGCCACTGTGCTGTTGTTTTTCTTTTTTTGTTGCTCTAATTTACAGCACAAGGTTCCCCCCTCTTTTTTCTTCTTCTCAATGCAGGAAATTTGGACAGGAGTCACACTAGAAAAGTTTGAAAACTACTGATGTAGTTGCATTTAAAGGCAAACAAGGAGCAGTGGGATTTGAACAAGGAAGTTCACAGTAGGGGTGTGCAAAGAAATAGTTTTCCTTTTGTTTTCACTTGTGACTCCCCCCATTTGCTTTCCTGCTGATCCATCCAACTACTACTCAGTAGCATATCTTCCATTTCGGGGTAAGTTAGCTGAGAGAGCTGCTGCTGAACAGCTCCAAGGTTTTCTGCAGGACACATTGGTCCTGACTTATTATCCTGTGGTGGCAAAGCCATGGCCCCATATCTCTTCAACATTACTTCACCCCAACTGAGATGGCCATTCTCTAGAGCACGATTTGATGCCCCCCCCCCCTCGGCTGTTCTCCTAGGGAGATTCTTAAATCAACCTAGAGAGCTGAGAAAATGCTTATGTACAGCGGGAGCGGAAGAGTCCTTGTTACACATTTTATTACACTGTGAATTTTATTTGGAATTTAGAAGATCCACAATAGAACCCTGGTTACAAAGATTTGGCCTTTTACATCAACCTATAATCAATGAGAGTTTAATTATTCAGTTTCTGCTCGAGGATAAAAATCCTGCTATATGTTATGATGTAGCTAAATTTTATTGGAAGTCCATTACTAAAAGGAATGCTCAAAACAAGAGGGTTATATTATTTGCGATGCATCAGATGACGAGTGATGGGTGAAGCAAGGTATATTTTTTTCCCTTTGGGTATTTGGTATTTTAATATGCCGATAAATGTATGCCGAATGTATGCCGAAACCTGTCCATTTTAGGATATCTTATTTTATTCTCTCTTTTTATTTAATGTTATAATGTTATATGTGTAGCTGTATTGTTTTATAATTCTATGCTGGCCATTGGCTGTAACAACAATAAACAAACATTGGTCCTGGACCCATTCCAGTTTGGCTTCTGATCTGGCCATAAGATGGGGACAGTACTGGTTGCCCTTACAATTTCCAGAGACAGCTGGATCAAGACTGAACAGCACTGCTGGTGTTGCTTGATCTAACAGCAGGATTCGATGTCATTGATCATGACCTATGCACTAGCTCCAGATTGAGTACCAGATCAGGTTTAAAGTTTTTGTACTGACCTTCAAAAGCCCTAAATGGTCTGGGATTGTCATGCCTGTGGGATTGCTTCTCCCAATACACCCCCAAAGGGCTCTTCACTCAGCTGATGAAAATCTTCTGGTGATCCCTGGCCCAAAAAGCATCTGGCTGTCTTCGACCAGGGCCGCCTCAGCTCTGGCCCTGGCCTGGTGAAATGGTCTGCTTAGTGAGATCCTGCAGGACTTGAAGCAGGTCCTCAGGGCATGTAAAACTGAGCTGTTCTGCCAGGCATATGGTTGAGGACAGCAACAGTTTTCCATCTGGCTGGCCTCCTCTCCTCTTCCCCTTCTCTTTGCCTCTTTTTCTTCTTTTCTCTGCCTGTACTGTTTATTGTAACTGCTGTTAGGGTTTTGAAGGTGCTAGGATTTTAGTGAAGGTACAGAAATTGTTTTTATGGACTGACTCTGAGACTGTTTTATATGGTTGTTGTAAGCCACTCTGAGTTTTACCTGCTCTGTAAAGGGAAGCCTAACAAACTAACTTTTTTAAAAAATCATTTTAACTGCAAATGCTATGGATTGAACCTGGGATCTTCTGCATGCCAAGCAGATGCTCTATCATTGAGCCATGGTCCCACAGTTCTCCACATGAAAGGAAAATAACATGTCCTGCTTCTAGTAGCTAGGTTTACCAACTTGCTTCTGACGAGGCTCCTATATATTTAACTACTAGTCGTCATGCAGCTGAATTTTTCTCCCACAAGTCCTAAATTTGGCAGATTAAAGTCTAAACAGGACTCATAAACTGCCATCTGTCAAGCACCAAATGCTGTTATATGTCAACTACCAAAGTCAACTACCAAATGAAAGATAGATATCAAAAATACATTGATATTAAAATTTGCAGAGAGGAATTGCTGAGGAGAGCAAATTTATTTCACTTCTAGAAACCTCCAACCACAGTGCTCTTAAGAGGTGTATTAGATGGCATGACTTCCAAGTAACAGAATGCAGATCCCAGATAGTTTTGCTATGTTCTTTCCTAGTAAAGTGCCCTTGTGCCTTTAAGAGTGATACAAATGGCAGGAAATCAACAGGGGAACCCTTTGTGGACCCACGGGCAAGCGGCTCCAAGGGAAGGAGAAGTAACGTTAAGTAAACACACATACACATGCTCTTTGGGTGTAAATGGCCACAGTTTTTATTGATCACAACAGAATGGAGCATTGGCGGAAAAACATGGGGGCGGATCCAAGATATCGAGTCACCACCCTGTAACTCGATACACGTATCGAAAGCATCGATAAACAGCCCGATAAACCAGTGGGCACAGCACCGGAGTAGCACTTATGAGGCCCCACCAGGACGGGCATCTCTGTGTGGAGCCAGTGCCACCTGGGATTGGAGCACCCACTGCAGGCCCCTTAGCTGGGCATTGTTGTTGTACTCCATCCCAAGACCCCTTATGGGGGTCCCCATAAACGGGAAGGAAAAGCACATCTTCCCTTCTTGGATCAGGCCCCATGGAAAAACCAGCCCGAACAAACTGTGACAAAGAAAGCAAACAACATAACCAGAACGCAGGGAGGGTGGGCGGGTAACCTCGCTGTCCCGCTGCAAAGAGGACAGCAGCTGGGCTGCGCCAGCTTAAGTAGGCACAGGGAGGGGTGACGTCAGGACACCCCACCCGCCTTGGGAAGGGAGGGGGAGAAACCGTGAGGCAAGCATGGCCTCGCGAGACGGCGGCAGCCCAACCTGAGGGACCATCTCCCCTTCCCCTGTATCCTGCCCGGTAAGTCCACAAGGGTGGGACCTGTTTATTCAGGTCCCCCTTTTTTTCCAGCATTTTCCACTCAAGCCCAGGGTGGGGTATAAATTAAATAAATAAATAATAAATAAAAATTAAAGTGCATTGATGGGGAAGACTCCACTTATTGATTGTTACAGGTGGTAGCCCTTTCTACTTTCAGAATCAGGACCTAAAAAGCTAATTCAGATAAAGATATCTCCATCTAAGGTTAGGATGTCACTGTGAGGGGGGAAATGAATGCAACCACTTTATTAATCGGATTAGATAGCAGGAGTTAAAGTTTAGCTCAGATCAAAGCTTTAACATAAAACCGTCTATTGTTAGTCTTTCTTGCAAGAAGATCAAAGGCTGAGTGTCTTTAGAGACTGAAACACCCTTTCATCTCCCTAAGTAGTGGTTCTGTGGATTAGATGTGTAAGCAGAGGAACACCTATTGCTTTTGGGCCACTAGGTTTGCAAGACCCTCCCACATCCCCAGGGTGTGGCCAAATTCCATTAATGGAGGTGAAATAAAAGGCAAAGAATGCATTACAATGCTGTCAGAAGGCTTTCAAGCAGTAGCATAAAAGCCCATCTTTTAATTCTCCTCCCCTTGCAAATTAACAGCATCCACTGTGTTCTTTCTTTTTAATGTAGTTCATAGTCACAAGTAACTTATTACAGTCAGCCTTTTACACAATTTTAAGGTTGACAATGAAGAAATTGAGATTGTTAAAGACTTTCTATTCCTTGACTCCATCAATCAAAAAGGAAACTGCAACCAAGAAATCAGAAGGAGATTGAGACTGGGGAAGGCAGCCATGAAGGAGCTAGAAAAGATCCTTAAGGGTAAGGATGTGTCATGGCGACCAATATCAAGATAATTCATGCCGTAGTATTCCTCATTATTATGTATGGGTGTGAAAGTTGGACAATTAAGAAAGCTGACAGGAAGAAAGTTGATTCATTTGAAATGTGGTGATAAGAGTTATAGATACCCCGGACTGCCAAAAAGACAAATAAGTGGGTTCTAGATGAAATCAAGCCTGAACTCTTCCTGTCTGAACTGCTGTCATATTTTGGTCACATTATGAGAAGAGTCAGTGGAAAAGACAATAATGCTAGGAAAAGTTTAAGACAACAGGAAAGGAGGATGGTCCAACATGAGATGGATTGACTCAATCAAGGAAGCCACAGACCTCAGTTTGCAAGACCTGAGTAACAATAGGACATTTTGGAAGTCATTAATTCATAGGGTAGCCATAAGTTGGAAGCAACTTGATAGCACGTAATACACTAACATACTCCTTTTCTACAAACAGGAAAGCATTCAAACATGCAACCCTGCCTGCAGTTTGAAATGGTAGTCTATGAAAGTTTTACCACTGGATTCTGCTGAGTGTAAAAACTGACCTTTAGTAGAAGCTGTTTTTAAGCACTTTCCAGATCATTGTTGCTGAAGATTTGTTTTTAGTTCATCAGCTGATGGGAAAGGTTCCAAACAGATAGCAAGAACAGCATGATTGCCTATAGACTCAATTAACCTAAAATACGTTTTTTAAATCCCCAGCTTTGCTAATCTCAGAAGCCAAATCAAATAGGCTGATCATCTCTCCTGGGCCAGATGTTCCTATAATGCCCCACAGTACCTAGAAATGGAAGTAGCTAGGTTTAGGGAAGAGATGTACAGTCGTAAATCCAGGGCTTGAGGTCTGGGGGTAGACGCAACGGAGGCTGGAGGTGGCAGAGTATTGAGGGGGTAAAGAGGAGTCTGTGAAGTGGTTGCAGGGGTATCTGGGTAGTGGGAGAAGCTGGTCAGTAAATCCAATCTGGATTCCTTAGAAACAACTTGCTCTTGCACATTCTTGGGAATAAACTTAAACTCTTTTAGCATCCTCACCCTTAGCTCTCTAACAGAGGAAGCCTCTGCTTGCTCTGCACTCTGAGGGAGTGAAAAGGAGCATCCTGTTAGTGATAACAGCTCCTACAACCTTTGTGGACAATGGCAGCACATTACTTAATTTGGCAGCAGCTGCTGTTCTCTAGCAGGAGAAAGTGGTTGCTGACAAATAAAGTGGAATGCAGCTGCCTTCAAGAAGAGCTGGGGGCTGCTGCTAACAGTTGTCAGACTGCAGTCCTGAGATTCCTTCTGTGCCTTTAAATCTGATACTGAATCAGGAGACGTAGTAGCCATGGCTTAGTTATTAGTTATGTTCCTTAACCATAAAGGTAAAGGTAGTCCCCTGTGCAAGCACCAGGTCATTACTGACCCACAGGGTGACGTCACATCCTGACGTTTATTAGGCAGACTATCCTTAGCCATAGTGTGCTGCATATGGGGCCCTGTTCCTTGCACCCGCTTGCAAGGTAAACAGCAGAGGCTGTTCTAATGGGAACAGTGGGTTCTAATGGGAAAATAAGAAAAGAGGGGGGTAGGGCAAGACCCTTTAGCCCCAGCAGTGGCTGTTGAAGGAAGGCAGTCCATTGCCTTCCCCAGGAAAACTGAAACAAATGAATGCAAATTTAGGCAACCTGCAGTGTAATCCTTAAGAGTTATGCCTTACTAAGTCAATCGAAATCAACAGCTGCTCTTCTAATATTTCTTGGCTGAAAGGAGACCATAGGCTCAGATCTTGTCTTTCCACTCATGATAGGCACTCTGCAAGTAGAAAAGGGGGACAGCGATTTTGGTTGATTTCCCATTTCACTGCAGCCCTCCACCTTGAACCCCCATGTTGATTTTGGGAATCCACTGACCCACAAGAGCATAATTTGAATTGCTGGGGGGGAGAAGACTATAGTGAGATGGGAAGGCAGAAAGCTTACTGTTTATGCAGACAGGTCTATTCATGCTGCATAGAATCCAAGTCATCATTTTAAAAAGAGTATACATTCATTTCTTTAGTCTTAGTGTCAATGCTTGTCTCAAGTAGGGTTTTTGAAGCTGTACATACCAACTGTGTGCAGAGACAATAGTGAGATGCATATACACAGCATGGGTAACAGTATGGCTATTGTACCATCCTCTGAATATACTGTCATTCATTTAAATTCTGTATCTTTCTGGATGATCTCTAAACCGTGTGGGACAAAATGATACTGTCATTTTCTAAATCCTGGACATGACACACGCTAAAATGTCATTGGTGCTTTGCACCACATCCCTTGAATGTGTTGATTCTGCACTGTACATAAAGGTTTGGATTCTTTTTTTTCCTACTTGTTGCTGCCAATTTCCCCCTCCCATTGCAGAATCAAAAAATGGGAAATGTTCATTCCAAGAGTGCTATTACGCTTATTTGATCTAGCAATCCTCTCATACAGAGTTGACAGTGATAGTGATAAAGTTTATTCTCTGGGGTCGAAGGCCATCACAATCTACCATACAAAACATTAAAATAATATAACATATCATAAAATAACATTAAAATAACTTTAAAACAGTCTGACCCACAAGAAACTAGTATTTAAATATGTTTCGTTCCCTGATTAGAAACAGCTTTAGCTCAGATTTTCTTAGCTGCTAAAGCAAAGAGTGACACTTTATAGGTAACATCAGGATTGGCATCTGATAGGAGAAATGAGGGATGAGGAATCTTCCCTGTTTTCCCCTCTGACCCCAAGAAACCTGGTTCCCAGGATTATGATATGGAGTAAAAACAATGCAGGTGAATGGGCTGCAGTATGGAGAAAGAAAGATGGGATTTCACTCCCTGATCTTTGTCATGTGTCTGTGGTCTAAATTTATTGAATAGTGACACTGTGATCAGATAGACATCACCAGCAGTATATGTGATAAGAGTATGCACCCTAGAACATTCCCCAGTATCTTCTGCAATGTGAAGACACATCAAATGTGAAGACACATCAAATTTACTCAACAGGCAAGATAATCTAAGAAAAAGAAGGGTTGGTTTTTATATGCCAACTTTCTCTACCACTTAAGGGAGAATCAAACCGGCTAACAATTACCTTCCCTCCCCACAAAAGACACCCTGTGAGGTAGGTGGGGCTGAGAGAGCTGTGTCTATCCCAAGGTCACCCAGCTGGCCTTATGTGTAGGAGTGGGAAAACCAACCCAGTTCACCAGATTAGTGTCCACTGCTCATGTGGAGGAGTGGGGTATCAAACCTGGTTCTCCAGATTAGACTCCATGACTCCAAATCACTGCTCTTAACCACTACACCACGCTGGCTCTTAAAAGTGTTCTGAGGGGACAGAAAGTTAGAAAGCCACTAATACACTAGACAGAATGTTGGACTAACATGAGTGAGATGTGAATTCAAAATCCTGCTGAAGCGTTCTGCTAAAATTTCCCAGCATAACCAACTTCACATTATTGTTGTGAGGTCAGAACAGGAAGTTTCATGCATGCTGTTCTGAGCTATTTCAGACAGAGGGCAGGTTATAGGTGAATGGAATAGATACATGGTATTCTAGAATACTAAAACTGCCACCATTTTTAATTTAAGAAATTGATTTCCAAAGAAAGTGGACATTTCAGTAAATAGCTGAGTATATATTCCAAAGCACTCTCCTCACATAAAAAGATTAAGAGGAAGAAATAATATTTCCACATCACCCATCAATAATAACAAATGGAATTAGCTGCATTCTGGGTAAATTGGGAAAAAAATCCCCAAAGAAAAATTAGATAAATCCACTAGATGCCATTCAAGCTCATGCTTGTATTTAATTTTAGCATATAGCAGAACAATTTTTGAGTTGGAAATAACGTTTATATTAGGCTAAATTTTAAAAAAAAACCACAAGCTGTTTTTAAAATCAGATTTTACATCATTTTTGGCAGGACTAAAAGAATCCTGAATATGACTTTTTAAAAAGTGACATTTGGATGGTCTGATAACTGAGCAGTTGAGCACACATTGTAAAATCCTAAACATAGGGCTTTTTTTCTGATCCACAAGTACTGGAATCATGTTGGACACAGTTCTTCTGCACGTCTGCCCTCCCTCTGTGTTTTCACAGTTCTGGAGTCAGTTTAATTTCTTCTGCACTCACCTTAAATAATCAGGATTTTCAAGAGAGGGTGCTGTCATTGTCAGTGGTATCATCAGTGGCATCACAGCATCCCCATTTTTATTTTTTGTGCATGGTTATATCAATATGACCAATCATGGGACGCCAGCATGAGGCCAGGGATCCCAACGATTGGGGGGCATGGGAGGTCTGGCAGTGGGAGCTGGTAGTTTAAGGGAAAGAATCGGAGATATGGATGTGCTTGGACTTTCCAACCTGCAGCCCATACTGAGTTAGGAAGGTAGGGGGATGAGGTATAATCCATCTCTGACTCCGATGCTGTGCAATACCAGTCCATCACCAATAAAACCATGATTCTGCAGGGTTATTTTACAGTACAGGGGGTTGACCTGGCTTTCATGACTGAGACCTGGGTGAGGGAGGGTGAAACAGTCACCCTGAAAGAACTGGCTCCCCCAGGATTCTCGGTCCTCCATCAGGCCCAGACAATGGGCTGGGGGGGGGGGGAAATGATACTTACCTGGGAGGCTTTCTCCTTCAAGGTTCTACAAGCCCCAGAGATCCTCAGCATTGAATGTGCTGCCCTAGTGTGGGGCGCCAAGAAGAATGTAACTATCTGGTTGGTGTAGCTCATGATGACGCTACAAGAGCATCTTATAGGATGTTTATTAAAGCCTATGAGGTGGCAGTTAAGGCAGCCAAGAGGAATTACTATGTTGCCTCCATTGCATCCTGTAGCTCTTGCCTGGCACAATTGTTCAGCATAATTAAGTCATTAATGTCCCTACTGGGTGGACAACCAAATAAACAAGACCAGAAGCATGCCTGAAGTATGGCATGGCGCGATAATTGTTCTGATTTATAAAAAGGGGGGCCCAATGGACCTATCAAATTATCGTCCAGTAAATTCACTGTCCACCATTGGAAAACTTTATACTGCAACACTTTTTGAGAAGCTTAGAACCTGGGTTGAAGAAAATAGCATCCTTGGGGATGAGCAGGCTGGTTTTAGGAAAGGGGCAAGTACAATTGGCCATTGTCACACGAGCTCTGGAGAAGGCATATTGGCAGTTGCCTTTATGGATCTTAAATCAGCATTTGATACCACCTCTAGACCCCAATTCTGGGAAAAGCTAAAGAAATATAGCATTGAATCATTTGAAGAATGATTTCCACCTTTCGTATTTGTCCAACTGCGAAATCCCAATTCTTTTATATGCAGATGATGCAGTGTTGATGTGCAGATCAGTTGTGGGACTCTGTAAATTGATTTAAAAAAATTTGGATTACTGTAACCATGAAAAACTGTCTATTAATACAGCAAAATCTAAGATTCTGATATTTAGTAAAGGGGGAAAAAGGAAACTCTTCAGTTGGCACATAGCAGGCCAATCTATGGAACAGGTTACTCAATTCAAATACTTGGGAATCCGTTTTGATGCGTCCCTCACATGGAAATCACATTTGTACCTGGTGGGGAATAATGCTTTGAAAGTCGGTAGGACAGTTGTAAAATACCTTTATACAGCAGGGGGCAAATTTGTCCCTTCTGCTTTAAAAGTATATAATGCCCAGTTCTCAAATCAGTTTTTGTATGATGCAGAAATTTGGATTGGTGGTGTCTCTGAGAGGATGGACTGCATTCAGCATAATTTTTTCCAGTGCTTACTGGCTACTGCTAGATGTGCCTCGGGCACAGCGCTGAGAGCAGAATTGGGTGAATCATCAATGGAGGCTAAGGCATGGATAAAAGAATTCCTTTGAAAAGTCAAGATCTTAAAATCTGTGGGGAGGCCTCCTTTACTTGGACTTGTGCAGGCAGGTGCTCACATTAGCCAATGGGATAATTTATTGGAAAAGAAAATGAAATGTTTAGGAATTACAAATGACATGGTGAAGACTATAGAGACCAAAAAATAATTAGGTTAATCAAAATGCAAATAAAGGAATTGGCCTTCAACAGTGCATCTGTTAGGGCTCGTAGGGTATGCTCAGCCTCCTTTTTTGGGTATTGCCATTCCGATGCAACGGCCAAAGTATTTCTATTGCCTGACAATACCAAAACTCAGAAGCGCTTTTACTTTGGCAAGAATGAATGCCCTTCTTTCGACGGGTTTGGAGGACAGATATAAAAAAGTGCCATACTCAAATAGAACATGTTCTTAAAGCTACATGCATTGCTACTATTTTTTTTGGAGGGGAGTTAATCCTGTAATCTTTTTTCTAAGGTTTCAGATATTTCTTCAAACATGGGATGTTTTTCAGGTGTGCAGAAAGATCTTTCTTGTCAGTTTATGGCCCCAGTCTCAGGATTTAAGTATCTATAGATTTGGCCGTATTGAGAATTAGATATCTTGAATATGACTTATGCCTAATGCAAATACAATTGGCATATTTTCTCTGGCTCAGTTCCTGTGCCTTGAACAGCTATGTGACAAACAGACATTCAACCGGTGAAGGTTGTTGCCCACCACTGACTCCATAAATTAGGGGGAAATTCACCTGTTATTTTCTGCAGCAGTTAAAGGCTTCACCAGAAAAAAATGGTTACAACCTCAATTTCACATTCTTCACCTCATTTAACTTTCTCCATTTTGAAATAATGTTCTTTGGGGGGAATGTTTTAGATACTAAATACACAAAAAAATACACACTTTTTTGGTAATGGGAATCATATACTAGCACATTCTCTCTTAATAATTTCAGTACCTTTCAATATTTTTCATAAAAGCCTCGCATTTATAGGAAAGTGATAATTATCCTTTTCATTTACCTTATGTTTACCTCACTACAGGCAATTTCACCTCCAGAGGCCATTCTGAAAGATCCTACCACAATCTCTAACTTTTTACCTCAGGCCAACATCCTATCAAGCCTTTGAAGCTATATGAGATGAGCAAATGCAGAACGAAAGGAACTCTAAAGGTGCTTTCAAACCTTTCTCATTATTAGCTTTAGTGAGGAATAAACATGGTTTCTTGTGAAATAAAATCAAATTTCCTTCAGGCATTATAATGCTACATGTAACCTTTTCAGCTTCTATCTCTGATGCTACTCAATAGTGTTTCTTTAGCATATATAAAATGCCATTTTTAGCATATATATACAATACAAAAACAAAGAGGCAAATATGAGAGCCCCTGAGATCAGTTCCCACTCTCCCCGCCCGCCCAAAAAAGCATTTCCTCTTGGAAAGAAGGGCATATCTTAGTGAGGGGATAGAGGTCCTTGCTGGAGAATGTGCATTATCTGCCAGCGGTCTCAGGATCAGTTCTTAGTACCTCCAGTTCACAAAGGGACTCAGATAGCAAGGCTGGCAAGGAACTTTGTCTTAGACCTGAAAAGCTACTGATGTCAGCAAGAAGAGAAAATAATGTACTGTGAGTACATCAAGTATGAGATAGATTTGTATACCTCCCCTTCATAAAATATTTGGCAAAGATGCATGTTGGGGCTGCATCTGAAAACAACTTCAGGGTGGTGGTCTTCAGTAGGGTTGCTAACGTACTGATGGGGTCTGGTGCTTTCCCGGAATTGAAACTGATCTCCAGATAACAGAGATCAGTGCCCTTGGATAAAATGGCAGCTTTGGAGGGTGGATTTTATGGCATCACATTCCTGCTGCGCTCCATCTGCTTTCCAAAATTCACCGTTCCCAGGCTCCACCCCCAAATTTCTAGCAGAAGATTAAAATGTACCACTTCTGCCAAGCCATGTCAAATCTATTCATATTTAGGGGTGTGTTAAAAAAAAACAGAAAAAAATCAGATTCGGCTATATTGTAGCTGAAGTTTTTTTGGGATTCTGAAAAATCCAAATTTTCATACCAGTATGTTTTTTTTTTGGGGGGGGGGTAGGGAATCTTAAAAAAAAATCAAGTACATTATAGCCTATGGGAAATCTTTCTGAGGCTCTAGGAGGGCTGTTTTTTTTTAAGTCAGAGGCACCAAATTTGCAGCATAGCTGCTGGTGACTCTCCTTGGAAGGCTCCAAAGTTTGGTAAAGATTGAGTCATGGGGTCCATCCATCCTCCATTGTTTCCATTGTTTCTGGTTTTTGGGTGATCAGGATTTCTGGATACTGTTTTAAACACCATTTTTTGGCTCGACTTTCTCAAATGCACATCTCTTTTAGATTACAGGTATTTCCCTGACTATGTACTATATATGTCCTTATGAGAATGTACAAAATAATTACACAAATTTTGCACTCTTTCATTAATAAACAAAGCTAAAGTGGCTAAATTGTACTCTTGGAGGGACAGCATGACCAGATATGTATCCCCCACTTGCCAGGATTTATTTATTACTTAGTAACTGGCTTGCACATGATTTTACTGGAGGGACACTCCCTTTCTGAACACTCTCCCTCCCTGAGTATTTGGACAAAAATCTTTCTTGGTGTCAGCTGAATGTATCCCAAAAGCTAGGCTATGAGCAGATTAGCTGATCTTGATTTCTAAGCACACAAACACATTATTTCATATACATAGATTATTTTACATATCTAGGCATGGCCTGTGCCAGCTTCTAAATGGGGTTAGAAAATTTGTGGCCTGGTTTTTTTTTTTTTTTTTTTTTGGCGGGGGTGGGGGGACTTTATTACTATCATATAATCTGAGCATATGTGGAATATTTATAGTGTGGTTCGGACCTACATCCCATCTAATTTTATGCACATAAAATCAATGCAAATACTTCTCCCATGCTATGGCATTCAGGAATTCCAGACATGGGAGATGTGCTCCTGGTGATAGGTGGGACAGGAAGGTGTGATTTTACTGCCCCATCATATGCAGTTCCAACCTGGAACAAAGATTATGCAAATCTTCTCAAAATGGCTGTCATACTTGTGCACATTTTTTAAAGACCCACGTGCCATTAGATACCCGGGCAAAGAAATTAATTTTCAGAAGGTGACTTTCAGGACATTCTAAGCATCTGAAAATAGGATGTTACATAATTGTTGTAATTATTTAGCTATAAGCAGATATCATTAGGTGTCTTTTGCAATAAATAAATAAACCTGAAGCTGCAAGTAGATTTACTGCAGTCACCAAATAATTTATAGTGTTATTTACATTTTGCACAGCTAGCTTCTTAAATGCAAATTTCACTCCATCACAATTTGAGCATTTATAAAAAGTGTACAGTGGCGCTGAATTCCAAAAGAGTAAACATTTCTAAGAGCCCATTCCTGATTTCTGAGGACGGAAAGTCCTCAGGAGGCCAGGAAGGGGCTGCACTGGCATTGGGGGGCTCCACACCATTGTCCGGGCTACATATGCCCCTGTGAGTAGCCCTGGAGTAGCGCATGGAGGCGTCCCACCAGTGTAAAGGCCCGTTCTGGGGGGGCATGCCAGCATCCCGGGAGCATTCCTGGGGTGTTATGGGGGCGGGGCTGCCTGTAGGCAGCCTCCAGTTCCTTTTTGCTGTTTTCAAAGGGGTGAAAAGCCCCATTTAAAAAACAGAAAGCCATTAAAAGGCTTTTTTGGAGGTTTCGGCAGCCGGGAAACTGATTAGGAGGCACAGCGACAGTGCCTCATCCACGCCGTCCCTGGCTGCCAACAGCTCAGGAATGGGCTGTAAGAGTCCTATGGTACCTGATCAGGATTGCAGACTTGTGATATCGAGTTAGTGGGTAGAGCAAGAGAAAAGTGAGATCAGAGGTAAAGCTTGGAAGTTTTCTGGAAGGCTGAAGGGATCTGGGTTCTTTTGATAGAATTAGGGTTGAGGCTAGAGTATTTTCATTTGTTAGGAGCAGAACTTGGAACATCAGGGTGTGTTGTCACTAGAAAAAAAATTCTACCCCTCTTCTTCAAAAAAGCTGGTGTATACACACACACACACATATATGCCAATAAAATTCAAGTCCAGTGCACCTTATAGACTAACACAATTTTCCAGGGTATTAGCTTTCGTGAGTCAAAGCTCATTTTGCAGATGGCATCTGGTATCTGACAAAGTGACCTTTGACTCACGAAAGCTTCTTCCCTGGGAAATGTTGTTGGTCTCCAAGGTGCTACCGGATTTGAATTTTGTTCTGCTACTACATAATAACGTAGCTACCCACATGGATTTTTTTTTAAAGTTGATAGTGATTTCAAGGCAAAATTTTAAATGACAAATATTAAAAAGTAAAATATCTCATTGTTAGCTGTCCTAAACTCTGTTAACACTTGCGAATTTTTCAGCGCGTTACTGAGCGGTATGCCTGCACCGGGCTTAGGAGGCAACCCAGCGGCGCTGCCAAAATCCCGTGCAACCCTCATAGGGTTGCATGGGAGATATGCCAGCAAAAAGCTGGCTGGCGGGAGCGTGATTCAGGCGGCTCTGAAGGAGAAACCGCCCAATTACCGTATTGACCCGTGTATAAGCCGAGTTGGGATTTTTCAGCCTTTTTTTTGTGTGCTGAAAAACTCGGCTTATACACGAGTATATACGGTAACTAGCCTGTAATTTCCTGGGTCCCCCCTGGAACCTTTTTTATAAATGGGTGTTACATTGGCCATTCTCCAGTCCTCTGGTACAGAGGCTGATCGAAGGGACATATTACATATCTTTGTTAGAAGTTGAGCAATTTCCCATTTGAGTTCTTGAAGAACTCTAGGATGAATACCGTCTGGTCCCTGTGACTTGTTAGTTTGCAGTTTGTCTAGACGTTTGTCTAGATGTTGCATAGTAGAAACCCACTATCACAGCATAACTATGATAAATGGTGCCATATTTTGCATTTCTCAATTCCTACTCAATTCACCTACACTTGCAGACTCCTTGCCTGGGATCCCTACTTTGTCTGTCTCTGTGTTTCACGGAACCTGAAGTTTAGAAAGGATGAGTTGGGAGCCACTCTTCCAAAGGCAAGTCCACAGCTCCAACATGATCTACCAATTAAAGTTATTAGAACTTGTGGCCCTACAAAACCAATAGCATGACACATTCAAACAGACCATAAAATACCATAAAAATAGGAACAGCATAAAAATATACAGGATCTGCTTTGTCAATTGTATTTTTGCACTTTACACTGCATTGCGGCTGGGTGGCTCATTTTGATTACTTCATTTTTAATGGGTTCCATATATTTTAAGCTCTTTTCTTCTTTTAATCTTTGTAAAACTCTTGCTTCTGGAGATAATAAGGAGCCAGTTAATTTAGTGAACAGGTACAAACGACTAGTGCCTTTCATTAGTAAACTCCTGCTCCCTGAGACCAAATGATTAAAATAACCCATTGCAGAGTGCAGTTTAAAGACCAACATTATTTTTCAGTTGTACAAGCTCTACATTTTAAAACATATACATCACAAAAGTAATTCTAACAAAAAAATCATTACACGTTAATTCAGAATTCCCTTTCTACAGGAAAAAAATAAAATGGGTAATGTAGCCCTAAGCATTAAAAAAAAAATATCTGCCAGGTCTAATTCAGTGACACAAAGTTCTGCAAGCAATTAGTGCATCGGCTTAATGTGGAATTCATGAAAGTCATTAGCTGAGCTTCTGATACAAACAAATCATACCAAGTATAGTAACTGTATAGCTATTTTATTTACTACACATCAATCAAAAATGTCACAGAAGTTTGTATTGTAATAGGAGCTTGAGGAAAACAGCCCTAGAATAAAACACAGATTAATTCACACAAATTTAGCCTGAGCATATGAGTAGCCGATTCACATATTACGGAGTACACAGGTTGGGTCTGGGTTCCCCTCCCCATGTCATACATGAGATACAAATTCTCCTCAGTTCTCATATGTGCAGTGCATCAATCCCAGTTCTCATATGTGCAGTGCCTCAATCCCTTGTGCTATTTTCCCAACCCAAATAGTTGGGGTGGGGGCGTGCTGTTTGGCCCAGAGAACACATAAGTTTCCCTAAACAGCAACCCTGATCTGAATTGGGCAAGAAATGGAAGAGAATCTGCGAGTCACATCTGACTGCTATGTTAGACACAGAGTTGGGGCACCACCCAACCTGTGTAACATGTCAATTGGCAGGTTGGATATCAGGACAGAGATGTAAAGAGCCCCATTAAGAAGTTGTACTAATGTTATCAAAACATCTTTTCTACCCCTTGATATATTATATACTATATGTTTCTTCTGAGAAGAAGCATCCACATTTGCCTAAAAAAATTGCTTTAGGCAAGATACAGTGATGACCCTAGTCTCAAGTCTTATCAACTTTGCTCAACTGTGTGAAGGTTCTTCACAGATACTGGATTCCAATGCGTGTGGCAGCCTGTTTGTTATTGTGATCACAGGGATCACATCACACCTGTTTTGCAATGTTTGCATTGGTTGTCTATTAGTTTCCAAGTCCAATTCAAAGTACTGGTGCTGGTTCTGGTGCTTACTTATTTATTTAAAGCATTTATATCCTGCCTTCTCTCCCTAGAGTCAAGGTGGGTAACAATATCAAAACAAGTTCCAAGAACACAAAAAACATAAATTAATTATAGAGATAAAAACAAACATGAATGGTAAAAACAAGAATTAAAATAAATACAAATTAAAACAAGGATTAAAGAGACACAGATGAATTACAGCTATACAGATTACAAACCAACACGGCAATGAAAACCACAGCCAAATCTGTCTAAGCAGTTTAACCTTGACCAACTGCACACTGAAATAAAACTTTCTTGCATCATTCCTAAATGCAGCCAGCCTGCCAAATCCACTCTGGTAGCTAGGCTTGCCAACCTCCAGGTGGGGCCTGGAGATCTGCAATAGTGACTGATCTCCAGACTGCAGTGATCAATAATGCTGGAGAAAATGGGAGCTTCAGAGGTCTGACTGTATGGCATTATACCCTGCTGAGGTCCCTCCCCCTGCTCCACCCTCAAATTGTCAAGATTTTTCCAATTCAGAAACCCTACTGGTAGCTCATGCCAGAGAATTGGACTTATGCCTGAGAAAGCCCATGATCTAGCTTTTGCCAAATGGACAATTCTAAAACAGAGCACAAGGAGAAGACTGTCAGAAAACTGGTGTGTTGGACCCTACTGGATGGTGTGGTTCAGTAGATATAAGGGCCCCATCGCCACTGCAACACCTGCTGGTCCTCTCAGAGCCGGCAAGGGTCCATTCTGTTGCTGTCTGTTTCTGGACTTTCTCTGTAGCTGCTCCAGCCTTCCAGAAGAAATAAGGAAGTCTCTGTTAGTTTTACCATTTCATAAGAGCTATAAGATGGAACTTTTGAAGACAGCCTTTGGAGTCTTTTGATGGCTTCTTAGAGGCAGGTTTTTTTTTTTTTTTAATGGATGTTATTTATAAGGTTTCTGCTGGCAGGTTTAATCATTTGATGCAGGGGTTGGCAACATTTTTTTGTAATTAACAAAACAAAGTACAAAATTCAGAGCAAGAGATATAATAGTCCATTCACATTACTTTCAGCCAGTGACCTAGGCTTGAGTCTCTACTCTGTCACTTGCTGGGTGACCACGAGCCAGTCACTCTCTCTCAGCCTAGCCTACTTTGCAGGGCTATTGTGAAGATGAAACGGAAAAGAGGAGAATACTTTGGGTCCCCTTTGGGGAGAAAGACAGGATACAAATAAAGTAAATAAATAACTGAAAATATATACAGCTTAATGGTACTGACATAATAGCATGTGTTTATGCCAGAATGACATTTTCCCCATGGAATTTTTTTCCAATGCGAGTTCTACTGCACCATTTAAGCCATTTTAAAGCTACATCGGGGAGGGGAGCACCCCCCTGGCACACACACACCTCTTCACAGAGCCATAGATGGTTCTGAACTGAGCCATGCTGGTTGCTTGTAGAAAACAAAGGCATTTACACTTTTAAATTCCGTAAGTATGTGAAAGAGTGCAATTTATAAGCTCAGTTATAAATTATATATTTATTGTTAAAGCAGTAAAATAAGTGTAGGTTTGATAAGAAAATATTGCAGATATTTCTAATTTTGCCCCAAATTTCCATTCCTCCCACAAAAGCCTCCTGTTTTTTCCCATGGCTTCAAAAGTTCAAGAACTTGTATATCACTAATCCCTCAAGAGGCTCTTCCACAAGAAAAGTCTTTTGCGTTGGGGAAGGCGGCTTGCACCAGATAAAAGCACCTCTGCTAGTGGAACGGATCTGCAGAATCCAACCCAGCACTCAGTTTTTCTTCTATCTCCAAATTTAAATTCCGATTAGTCTTTTTTAATCCTTTGTTTCAGCTCCACCACTAACAAGTAATCTCAATATGCCTCTTGATTCCAGTCAACAGTTTGTTTCCATGGTGAACCATCAATTTAGCTTCTTAATGCTGCAGAGAGAGGCTGCTCTAAACACGAAGCATATAAATCAGCACAGTCAAAATGAGCAATCATGGTTCAATACTGTCATGAAGACACACTGAATACTAACTATGGATTTGTTCAACTAAGCAAATTTAATAAACTTCTTCCCACTCTTTTGAGTGGGCACAGAAATCGTCTTCTGTGAAGTTTAGTAGGTAACTTGATAACTTGGAAAACATGGTTCCATCCTCATCATGAGAGAATTATAATAAATTATTGTTATTCCATTGAGCTAAATTAAGCATTGGCGATTTGCTGGGGGGTTGAATATTTTACAGTTATTCTCACAATGATTTATATAAGCAAAGGAAGCCAATAGTTGACTTGGAATGCTTTCTTTCATTAATAAAATGTCTTTTATGCTTCTTCTTCTTTTAAACTGCTACGGTTATAACATGATCAGCCATGACCAGCATGCAGAAATCAAGATTTTGGAAATCAAACTATATGTTTGTACCTACATTCTCCATTAAATCTTTCTCTAGACCTCAAAATTATCTCTCACTGGTGATAGCCAACTCAATATGCAGGGATGTCATAATCTCTTACAGAACTACATGTCCCATGTTTTGGTTGCTGTTCCACAATTTATAAGAAAACTTTATTGTGGGCCACCAGCTGAAGGAACCACCCTACATTCATGTAAATGTGGGAAGCATAAACTAGCCCTATTTCTTTATGAAAAGATTTTCTACTCGTGGCAATAAAGGGAAAAGGCCACATGCTCATGGATTTCAGTGTCACAAACATTTTATTAATAAATTTGAGTCCTGTAACAGATATCATAGGAGCCCCGTGGCGCAGAGTGGTAAGCTGCAGTATTGCAGTCCAAAGCTTTACTCACGACCTGAGTTCGATCCCAACGGAAGTCGGTTTCAGGTAGCCGGCTCAAGATTGACTCAGCCTTCCATCCTTCAGAGGTCAGTAAAATGAGTACCCAGCTTGCTGGGGGTAAAGGGAAGATGACTGGGGAAGGCACAGGCAAACCACCCCGTAAACAAAGTCTGCCTAGAAAATGTCGGGATGTGGCATCAAGGATGACCCGGTGCTTGCACAGGGGACCTTTACCTTTAACAGATATCAACAAAAAATTTTGAGGTATAAGCTTTCTTGAGTCAAAGCTCACTTTATTAGGTACAAGTAATAATGAGGATCCATCAGCCCTTATATCCAAACAGAAGGTGGGAGAGTGTTTCCAAGAAGGGCTAGTTGGAGTTAGGATGCAGAGATACAATGCAAAACGTAATGAGCTTTATTACAGCAAGGAGACATGAATAGAGGTGGGAAGTGCAGAAAATTAGCATTTGTAATGAAATAAGAAGTTTATGTCCCTGTTCAGCTTGTGAGGGGAAGAGCTTGAATCTGACAACGTGAACTTTGACTCATGAATGCTTATACTCCGGGGGGGGGGGGGGTTAATCTCTAAAGCAGGGGTGTCAAACTAGTCTCTAAAGCAGGGGTGCTAACTAGCTAGCCAAAATCATATTCTGCAGAAAAACCCCACACTGTCTGTAAAATCCTCTCAAGTGCCGTAGCTGCAAGTACATCTGCTTAACAACCACGTTCTGAATTCTTAACAAGAAGTATTAAAATAAATAAAGTAATCATAAGTGGTATCAAAAATAATTCATATACATTTCTAAATTGTCTAAGGTATATCCTATCAGGAGCCAAAGAACATGAACAAGTATTGAAGCTTAAAGAATTACAGACAGTTTCCAAGTTCCTATCCTTTGGGCCTCATGCTCAGTGGCATTTTGCAGTAAGGACTGTATGCCTTTCTTGTTAACTTGCAATGGAATGAGATGACAGAATTCTGAGGAGGTAGAATGGATTGTATCACTTTAGACTGGAACAGGTAGGAAACACCACACTTAGAGTCTTTACCATATAAAGTTATTTCCTGCAAACAGAAAACTAGCATATTAGGAAGAAAGTTCTCGCCCAGCTTGTTGTTTGCTATGCAGTTTTTAATATAGATGTATTTTCATAAATTGTATTCCTTTCTTGCAGCATAAGATAGTTCATTCTATTCATTCTCAGTTCATTCTCAGCATTCTCATCTGTGTGGGTATGAAGTCAGATTGCCTTTCGGTGTCTTTAATTCTTTGTTTTACTGCTTGTCTTGCTCTATCGTAACCTAAGGCCCTCAGATTCTCTGGGGAAAAACCCAAATGTTCTATTTCGTTTCTTACAGCCTTCGGCC
Organism: Euleptes europaea; assembly: GCF_029931775.1. Lineage (NCBI taxonomy): Eukaryota > Metazoa > Chordata > Lepidosauria > Squamata > Sphaerodactylidae > Euleptes > Euleptes europaea. The sequence goes on along the minus strand of NC_079313.1, from coordinate 33,745,886 downwards.
AGCTTGATGGATAATTATCCTCTAGGGTCAATGGCAGAAGTCCACAGGGTCTAAGGTTCAATTTAAGCCATAGGTAGATTGACAGTAAAACAACTCTAGCCTCTACTTTTATCTGACCGGTCTCCTGTTTCACAATGGAATTTGAGAAAAAATTAGGCACCTGTAACAATGAGCCTGATCTCGTCAGATCTCAGAAGCTAAGCAGGGTCAGCCCTGGTTAGTATTTGGATGGGAGACCACCAAGGAATACCAGGGTTGCTGTGCAGAGGAAGGCACTGGCAAACCACCTCTGTTAGTCTCTTGCCATGAAAACCCCAAAAGGGGTCGCCATAAGTCGGCTGCAACTTGACGGCACTTTACACACACACAACAATGCTCTTAAGAATTTTGTTTGTCTTCACTCGGAGCGAAACAGGAGGAAATTGGTCCTAAACAGGAGCCATATAATAGTTATGCCAGAGTTTTTGCGTGGTACAGTTTAAGTGCTGCTGGAACAATATATCCAACTTCTATATGGAGCGCCGTTTTGGGGTCTTGGAAATCTCCAATCTTTAGAAACTTCTCAAAACAAATTTATACGCCGGCTGTTAGTGGTCCCAACATTAACACCTTCAGCTATGGCTAGGGTAGAATTAACTCTACCCTCAATAACAACCCTAGTTAATAAAACAACCATTAATTACTGGCTGAAGGTCATCTTTTGTACATACCCGGGCCTATTGACCATGGCATATTAAGAGATGAAGAACAACTCATGGCGTAGTTCTGTGTTGAGATTGGTGGCTAGTTTTGGCTTCTCAGTAGAATATTTGAGGACCCTCGGATTCTATGCAGCCAAACTACTCATAAAGCAAAGATTGTTAGATCAGAGTGCTAAAACTGATATAGGTCTTGTAGGCAATTTGAAAACATCAATATTTTATCTCTCTCTCTCTCTCTCTCTCTCTCTCTCTCTCTCTCTCAAGCATAGAAAGGCCTTCACCAGGGCACGCTTAGATATTCTGCCGCTCACAGTCTTGGAAGGCCGTTTCAAGGAAACTGAAATAGTTGAAGACAATAGGCCCGGGTATGTACAAATCAGAAGGAGACTGAGCCTGGGAAGGGCAGCCATGAAGGAGCTAGAAAAGATTTTTAAGTGTAAGGATGTGTCACTGGCCACCAAGACTAGATTAATTCATGCCATCGTATTTCCTATTACTATGTATGGGTGTGAAAGCTGGACAGTGAAGAAAGCTGATAGAAAGAAAATAGATTCCTTTAAATTGTGGTGTTGGAGGAGAGTGTTACGGATACTGTGGACTGCCAAAAAAACAAATCAGTGGGTTATAGATCAAATCAAGCCTGAACTGACCCTAGAAGCTACAATGACTAAACTGAGGCTATCGTATTTTGTTCATGTCATGAGACGACAAGAGTCACTGGAAAAGACAGTCATGCTAGGAAAAGTTGAGGACAGCAGGAAAAGAGGAAGACCCAACAAGAGATGGATTGACTCAATAAAGGAAGCCACAGCCTTCAGTTTGCAAGATCTGAGCAAGGCTGTCAAAGATAGGACATTTTGGAGGACTTTCATTCATAGGGTCGCCATGGGTCGGAAGCGACTTGACGGCACTTAACACACACACACACACACACACGTTTTGTTGGTAGCTGCCCTGAGCCTGGTTTCAGCCAGGAATTGAGGGTGTAGTCCAAAATGAATGCATGAATGCACGACTAAATAAATAAAATTATGCTCAATGAATAGGCTTGCCAACTCCTGGTTGGGTAATTCCTGAAGATTTGGGGGTGGAGTCTGGGGAAGAAGGGGAAATACCTCTGCAGGTTTTAATGCTATGGAGTCCATTCTCCAAAGCAGCCCATTTTCTCCAGGAGAAGTGATCTGTATTGCCTGGAGATCAGTTGTAATTCTGGGAGATCTCCAGGCCCCACCTGGAGGTTGGCAATCCTACCCATTTCATATGTCCACACGGGTTTGTGGGTGAGGTGTAAGTAATAGGAACGGATATGCACCCTATTGCCTGCCATGTTGCAAATGTATGTATATGGGTATGCATAGACCAAGTTTTACTCCTGCTTCTACTGCTTATACCACACCTATCCAACTTGTCACTCACGAGCCTTGTTGCTTGGTCTGCCAAAATTGAAGAGGCTTTCAAACACTTCCTTGAATTTCAGATGCTTGCATTTAGTTCTATTTTTGTTCAGAATGCAGCTGCAATGTAGTCATATTATAAATATCTCTAAAACAATGCAACTGGATTTCTCTAGTTTCTACATATCCAGTCACTGTATCTAAGCACAAACACAGGCACACGGAAATGAAAGTAGTGAACAGGGGAGAAATATAGAGATTGCCCATTTCCTGCTGCTTCCATTTCTGTTTCACTTAGAAGTATGATTGAGTGCCTGGCTTTTGCAAATGTCGAGTCCATGCTGTGTTATTTTATTAGATGGAAAGATCACCACCTGATGATCTGAGTATGCTGCTTGTAAATTTCTGTTTAGAGTAAGAAGACCATAAATTGTATTGAATTCCATCAGTTATGAAGAAGTGAATGACACGGTACATACAATATGAATGGATCAGAGTCTTGTATCATTTCACACTGGATTCACTGAACTTATTATAACCTACAATTTCACATCAAGGAAATTTGGTGGGCCGCAATGTGTGTAAAATGGTCCTTTGTCAGGGTTTGCTGATACCAGCAGCAGTTTCCAATTTAAAAGGACTGGATTATCATCCACCTTTGAAATACAGCTATGAGCACAAACACACTCTCCCCCCTCCCTGCAGGAGGTTTACACAGAAGTTCTTAAATTGTGGGTATGTCTCAGAGCCTTAATTTCAGTCACAGACCTCATGTAATCAGCTGTGTGCTGTTTCTCTTATTTTTATGTGGATGCCGTGAGCTAAACTGCCCTGACTAGGATAACCCAGGATAACCCAATGTTGTCAGATCTCGGCTGCTAAGCAGGGTAGGCCCTGGTTAGTATTTGGGTGGGAGACCATCAAGGAATACCAGGGTTGCTGTGCAGTGGCAGGCAATGTCTCTTGCCTTGAAAACACTTTGGGGTCACTGTTAATCAGCTGTCACTTGAGGGCAAAGAGAAGGAGAGAAAAACTACATGCTATGCAGTATCGCCTGAAATATTTTTGAACCATGGATCAGGGCCATAGTTCTGGGGGTTTAACTCTTTTTTCCCATTCAATTTTCCCAGTTCAAACCAGCCTGTTTGTTTCTATTAGCCTAGTACGGGAAAAGATCCACACCTATTGTACTTGTTGTTGCTGTTCTTGACAAGGCTAAAAGAAATTGGGAGGAAAACCCTTTTTTAAAAAAAACATCCCCCATGCCATAGCCCCATTCCAATCTGGCCCTCCTAGAGAATCTTTTTTTAACATGTAAAAAGATATCAAAAGATTTAGCCTCAAATCTCTCACGTAATATGTAATTGTGACTAATACTTTCACGTGTTAAAAAACCCAAAAACCCCAGGAACAGAAACACATTACTTGTGGACAACTGCAGAGGACTATATTTCTCTGCTTTGTTAAAGAATTTCTGTTGCTTCCTTGTGTTTGTAATGATAGCAAAGTCAAATAGTGTTGATTTGTTCATACTGCTTATATTAAGCAATCATAATCTGTTTTTCTTTTTTAAGTCAAATTTTGGATGCCAAGCCATTAATTTTGATTATGGGAAATATACTTGAGATTAGAAATGGGTAAAAACCACCAGGGGGATTTTGCTAGCAGCTCATCTCACTGACAGCTATGGATTTTTACAAAATATTTGAATAGCCTCAAGAAATTGTATTTATTTATTTACTATATTCCTCTAGCACTTCTCATTGCTCAAGGTGATTTACACTAAAAACAACAGTTTAAAAACTAACCAGAAATACAACATATTAAAACCTGAACATGATTAAGACCAGGTTTAGCCTAATTCTTTTTGATATTATTAAATATTATTAAACTGTTATTAAAATGTATATTAATTAATTCTGTACTTTTAGTCATGCAGAACTACTTAAATTGCTCCCAAATGAAAAGGAATTTTGTCATGGCTCATGTCATAAAATATATTATGATATATGCAAGCAGTTTCAAACAATCTTTATAAGCAATTTCTATGTTTCATAATATTTCTCTCTATGAGAGTTTAAACCTTTCAACTTGTATCTCTATTTCATTTAGTATACTACAGTTACAGAATCTTGTAAAAACATGGTTAGTGTATAATAATTACAGAATCCCTATCAAATCATGATTAATATAATGGGAAGGAAGATATGATTAGTAAAAACATCTTAAAATCATTCCAGGTATCATAGCAATATTTCAGGACAAAAGACATGCTTTTATCTTGCCATGTCATCTGTAAATCATCTTAACTTCATGGGAACTGAATTTATGTTCAGGATATTTATATGTTTCAGTATGTGTTATCTTTACCCAATGCTGTGTATAGAGGATAGAATACCATAAGCTTTGTATTTAATCTATTCTATGTTTATGGACTTCTGATCATTGTTAAGATCAGGAATGCTACATACATGCTGAAAGTATGTGTGTTTTTTTACAGTCAGCAATGCAGAGCTTATGTGTTATGTATAATTCATTATGTGTAAGCTTAAGGCTGTATTAATGTTCTATGGAAGACTCAGTTATTCTCTGGCTTTGCCAATTTCAGAGAATATGTTTACTTGGTTAAGAGTCTCCATAAATAAGCCTAATAGGTTCTGTTTGGAAAGCCAGAACAGGATCAGACAGATCTTCTTTGAGGTTCCATTAATCCTTGCTAGGATCAATTGAGGCTCAATATACCAAATATGGTGAAGATCCAATACACTTAGACTCCCATCTCTAAGGTACAGTGCTAGGAGTTCTAAGGTCTCCATCTTTGCCATGGAGCAGCCTGCCAACATTTCACTTCAGATTCTAGCCTTTATGAGAACCAGAATTGCTGAACTGAATTCCCTTTCAAAAGGGATTTCTAGCTTTAGGCAAGAAGACTGTAAATCTATATGCAAGAAGAGAGTGAAGCCTGACAACCAGAGTTGTCTCCCTTCAATCTTCTTAGGTTTTACATCTTTCAAGATGGAGAGAGCAAGGCCAGACAGCTTCAGCTGTCCTCCAGTTACTCCCTCCCTTCTGGCCATTTGATTCTGGCTTTTATTCTCAGACCAGTGGTCATCTGAGCTGAGAGACTAGAAGCTTCTGCCCTGGGTTACCCATATCTCTGCAATTGGTCACTCATGGTGCCAGGTGTGCCATTGTCACTTGGTCTGTGAAGAAAGCATTACCCTGTTCCTGGCATTGAGTCTTAAAGTTCATAAGTGCAAGGTTACCATCTGTTATACTGTTTGAAGACTAGGTCTGAATCACTAGATAATGATTGGTAGCATTATTTCCTCCTAGCACGGCAGCTATCAGAGGGGCTAAACTCCCAGGCAGAAATGACCTTCTTGTTAATGTCAAGAAGAGGCCAAGCACCTCGGATAAGTGATGCTGATATTTTTCCAGACACAAACATCAAGCGGGCAACATTGCATATCATAACCTTGTACTTGTAGTGGCAATATGCGGAAGAATATTGTATGAGGAGTTTTAGGTTGACATGTCACATATTCCTCCATATTCCCTATATGAAAGTATAGTTTTCTGTAATGAATGTTAGTTTAGTTTGTTTCTGTAGTGTTAAAAAGGGGAGTGTTGGGTTGCCAGATGCGCTTACTGGTTGATTAGGCAGTCTATGCTGGCTCATGCAGCAGCTGGTGTGCATGATCAGGAAGGCAGGGCTGTGGGCCAGGTGCCCTGAATCAACCCAAAGTACCTGGCCTAAGTGAAAAACCCAAGGAAGGAGACGAACGGTGGGCTTCTACACAGATCAGGCTGGATGCTGTGGGACAGGACTGGTGATTCTGGGATCTCTCTGGATGCTGCACACGGAGCCCCCTGCACCCAAGAAGGAGAGAGAGACACTCATGTACAGTGGTATTCTCTAAGTTACTTTGTGTTGTTTTGCCTGCTGAATGTGTAGTTTGGTAATTAAACTCTTGATTTTCCTTCAATTACCAGTGTGCTCATTGCCTCCAAATCTTAAAGAACCCCTGCTTTGGCGGGACAGTACTCTTGTAGTTTATTTATCTCAGAATACTGAGAATAGTCTTAGCCAGCAACTCAATAACATCATGACCTTTACTCTACTTTATTTACTATATCAACAATTCTATTCAGAGAAATAAGCCTCTATAAACCTTTACTTTATTTTTATGCTTTACTCATGAGATTTATAGGGAAACCACAGGTACAGGCTCCCTATCACTCAGGCCTGCAACAATCTCCTCTGTTGTATTTATAGGTATATACAGATGGGGGGGAGGGTAGATAGGGTAGAGGGTAGAGAGGGATGGATGAGAGTAAATATAAGAAAAAGCATCTTAACAAGAGAAGCTCAGCAATGGAACAATCTTTCAAGAACAGACAAGGCAAACATTTTACAGAGAAACATTATGCATAGAGAATACTACCTTAAGTAATTGGATGATTCCATCCATCACTACAGTCCTAGGCTTATGTTTAACATTTGTTTTAACAATAGACCCAGTACACACATTAGCTGTTGTGATATGGTTGTCACCATGCTGTGGCTGATTCTAAAATGTCCTAGTAAAATGTAGTGTCAGGATTGATCATGTGGCTATCACATGGCTGAAAATCACTGTGGGGTCGCAAGTTTCCAGGATGGTATTGAACTTCACCTTCTATAGCAACCATGAAGCTGAAAAATACATACTTTACTGGGAGTGGTGGGAACACAGCAACCACAGTAGAAACCATGCCTCAGTGTATTATATGTATAATGCAGCTTACATCAGTACAAACATATTCACTGCATTTTTCTTCTGAGATCATACACAAGAAAACAAAAGCCTGAGTGATTAAAAATGACTCTAAATTTATATTTCTTAAGAGAACATACATAAAGCAACTGGAATTTGAATACTGCTAAGAAAAATCAAAAGTATTATTCAGGAGCATTCTCATTATCTGAATCATGGGTGTCTGTAGCATTTTACCTGAATGTCTTGTATGTACCCATAGTGTCTGATATCAGCACTTTTTTTTTTTACTGTGAATGGGAATACTTTTGAACTGAACTTTTGATTATCTAAACTTTTAAAGAGCATCTATGGTAATATAAATCCTACCAACCCTGTCCCTATGGCCTTGGAATAAAATAAGTTGAACCATATATTAATATTGCCAGCATGTCAGTATTTCTCAGAACATCCCTAGAATCAGAGACCTGTCTCTTATCGGGGGCAACATCTTTCACGGGTTGTCTCTGGTCAGAATTACAGATCGTGCATGAATGTGGTCACTGAGTCTCCACTTCCAGATCCTACTCCACAGCACTCTAGCCAATACACCACACTAGCAATAATCCAATTCCTTAAACCCCCCCCACCAGATCTGTTATGCACAATTATCATAAAGGTAATATTTGCTTGATGTGCTTGTATTTTCTTTTCATAGATTTGACTTTAGAGATAACCCCTATTTATTTATTTATTCGCAACCTACTTTTCCCTTAAGGTGGGTTTCCATACCATATGCAAACATACACCAGTGAAATCCATTAAGACAGAATACACTATGAAGCCATGCCAAATGTACTCATACATAAAAGTGTAGCCTACAGTAAAAGATCCAAGAATCAGCAGAAAGCCCTCCAAAACAGCACTGCCATGCAAGCTCACCTACGGGGATATTCACGTGGTGTTTTGCCCCCCTAACCTTCATCAGTATTGCCATTGTATTCCCTATTACTATGTATGGGTGTGAAAGCTGGACATTGAAGAAACTCTATAAAAAGAAAGTAGATTCCTTTGAAATGTGGTGTTGGAGGAGAATGTTATGGATACCGTGGACTGCCAAAAAAACAAATCAGTGGGTTATAGATCAAATCAAGCCTGAACTGACCCTAGAAGCTAATGACTAATCTGAAGCTATCGTATTTTGGTCACATTATGAGAAGACAAGAGTGACTAGAAAAGACAGTCATGCTAGGAAAAGTTGAGGGCAGCAGGAAAAGAGGAAGACCCAACAAGAGATGGATTGACTCAATAAAGGAAGCCACCGCCCTCAATTTGCAAGATCTGAGCAAGGCTCTCAAACACAGAACATTTTGGAGGACACTGATTCATAAGGTCGCCATGAGTCGGAAGCGACTTGACGGCACTTAACACAACTCAATACATTATTGCTCTTTTTCATATTACATTATTTTCTTTTTTAAAAATGCAGTAGTTCTTATCTTTTCCTTCCTGTGGTGAATTATTTAATTATGTTTACTCAGAAAATACATAGCTATTACAGATGTTTATATTTGTGGGTGGCATTTTTATTATATTTATCAAATATGGATATACATATATACTATTTTTGTACATTTATTTACTTCATTTATAGCCCACCTTTCTCCCCAGTGGGGACCCACAGTGGTTTACACAGTTCTCCCTTCCTGTATTTTATCCTTACAACCACCACCCTGTGAGGAAGGGTAGGCTAAGATTGTGCAGCTGGCCTAAGGTCACCCAGCAAGTTTCCATAGTAGAGTGGGGATTCAAACCTGGGTCTCCCAGATCATAGTCTGACACTCAACCCACTACACAGCATTGTCATTTGAATTTTCTTTCATGAGGATATTTGGTATGAGTTTGTGAATGGATATTTTAATTTGTAATTTGAAAGACTCAATAAAAAAAGTTTGTTTCTTTTTAAGACAATCAATCTCTCATGTTCCATACTGATGGTATTTAACAATGCATACAATTATTGTACTCATCTGGCCACCAGAAAAAAGAAAGTTCACTTTAATAAGTAGTAGAGTAATTCAGATTCTGTGCACAAAATAAGACAATCTCTTACTTCAGTTCCCCAAAATTGTTTATTGGATTGTTGCTTCACTGGAGCCGCAAGATTCAATGTGGACTGACATATCTGTGACAGAATGCACCGGTATGGAAGGAAGCTTTGTACTAAATGACAATTCACATACTCATGACAGCCAACCTAGTGCATGGGTGAGTGAAATGTTTCTATTTCTTCAAAACTCTTTCATAATTTCATCTTTCTACACTCCCTCAAAGATACATCTATGATGACTACAGTGTGAGATCAACTTGACCAATGCATGCTATTCCTTACCACATTAACAGTCACGTATGAAGCTGCCCCCTACTCTGATCGTCATGGATATAACTTTCTTTGAGGTCCATACATACAGATGCAGATTGTAATGATAATCTGATCCCCTCTGGGCCTAGTGTGCTTGGGATGCACATCTTTATCCATTTTATTCACACACAGCAAAGCACAACTGAGTTGTATCTGGGCCATGAGATTAAATGAATGCATATAGCTACAGAACAGGAAAAAAATGGGCTGGGATTCACAGAGTTACTTTGGATTTCTTTAGTGGCTTAAGCATGCCCAGTGGGATTTTTTTTTTAAACTGAAAGACTCATCTCCCCTGCCACCATACCATAATCTCAAACTTCTTTTGAAATCCCCTTAGTTTTAGAAGCAGATTTCTATATGAAGGGAGATCACTATTTGAGGCACATAAGCAGAAAAGCCCCAGGTTTGTGGAACAAGTTGCGATGCAGTTCTTTGAATCCAGACAATTAGTCATATTTATATAACTTTAGGGGAAAACTAGGTGCCTGTTCTACACAGTACAGCCAAATTTTTTAAAAAAACCCCACCAAAACCAACTCACAGACTATGCAGCTTTTATACATGAAACCGAACATGGCTATGTGCCTCTTGTTTACATTCATGGAGCTTTAGGAGCAATGAGAACATGAGAAAAATGAAAGGTCTGCCTAGTCTAGCATCCTGTTTCCTGCGATGTGTCTGAGAGGTTCTGATGACAATCCTGTCACCTTTCCCAAAATCCCCATTATCCACTGTATCTAAAATGGAATGATTAATCTGTATCGCCAAAATCTTGGGGGTGGTGGTGGTGGAATAAAGCAGATAGTACATTCTGGAATGACTGGCAGACACGACCCATAGTCCAAATGTTCCAGAACGGGGAACAGAATAGAATGTGAATGGTTTCTTCCACATTTTTAGATTCGCTTCCTAAACCCCTGTATTTAGGGAACTATCCCTCTCAGCTTCCCACTAGAAGAAAACCAGTGGGGTAATTGGTCACCAGTTTTCATACAATGTATAAAAGGAGACCTCAAGCCATTGTCCTTTCGTCTGTTCCTGACTATCCCTGGATAATCAAGTGTCAACAAGGTATTTGCTGTGGAATGTGTCCTTTAAAAAGCCCTCTAAACTACTGGATATCACTCATAAAGGAGTTTATGGAGAAGAATTTTTGAAAAGTTTTTTGAAAGTTCAAGTACTATCAAATCACACCACTGGCAACAAAGTGGTGAATCAAAGGATTCTAAAAGGATGGTGAGGCAAGATTTCCATTTGCTGAATCCATGCTCTTTATAACCACGAACAACAACAACAAACAAAAAAACTAATCCCAACTAGAGATTCTTTCATTTTAAAATTAATTTTTTAGAAAATGAATACCTTTCTTATAATGTCTCTGTTCTCAAGTTAAGCACTCCATATGACTGACGTGATTTGTTTGCAATTTAAAATGAGCACTATTTAAAGTACTTTTGCATCTGTTCTGCAGCTGTGCAGTTATCAGTATTCAGTTTTGTGTGTGTGTTAAGTGCCGTCAAGTTGCTTCCGACTCATGGCGACCCTATGAATGAAAGTCCTCCAAAATGTCCTATCTTTGACAGCCTTGCTCAGATCTTGCAAATTGAAGGCTGTGGCTTCCTTTATTGAGTCAATCCATCTCTTGTTCGGTCTTCCTCTTTTCCTGCTGCCCTCAACTTTTCCTAGCATGACTGTCTTTTCCAGTGACTCTTGTCGTCTCATGACGTGACCAAAATACGACAGCCTCAGTTTACAGGTCACTGAATATGTGCATGCCCACAGTTTGCTACTTGGATTACATATGGCCCAGATCACTATAAGCAGGCCATATATCATTTTAAGCCAGCTATGTTACCAGTGTGTGCTCCTTCTGCTCCTTTTGTACAGTCAGCAACATTTTTGTGTGTGCATGCTCAGAATTTACTGGATCAAACTACACTTCCCTGTACAAGAATACATAAAGTATTTGTGAATCAATTTAGAACACTTGATTAACACTGAAACTCTGGGTTTAGGGAATCAGAAAGGCAGAATGGGTAGAGTTGGAATACCAGAAAGACAAACCACACAGCTTCCACCCACCATCACAAACGGGACAAGACAACTAAAGAAAGTGACTTTCTTATAAACTGATATTTGTCTCTCTGTGTTAGTTTCACTTGCTAACCAGCAGGAGGAGGACAGGAATATCCATGAAAAGCAATGTGAGAAAACACATGAAATAAACATTTGCAATACAATTTAGAACAATTTTGAGTACTGAATAACAAGTGAATGATTTTTATGAGTGATTGAGGTTGCAATTCTAAAATAAATTCTAAAATAAAACAATTCTAAAAATAAATCAAATTGCAATACTAAAAATAAAGGAATGTTCACCCATGATTGATCCAGGCTGAGCTTACGTTTTACCTAACTCAAGTTCAGTGCAGCCCCGGTAAGGATAGCAGCAGCCTCAGCCAATTTTGGAAAAGCTTTAACACTATATGCACCCAGCATCCTTCTTTGGCAGTCCACCACCAAGAAAAGAACTGGAAGCCACAACTCCAACTGATGTCGTTTTTGTTGTTTTGATCTGTTGTAAGCCTGCTGGGTGACCCTGGGCCAGTCACAGTTCTCTCAGAACTCTCTCAGCCCACACAGAGGCAGGCAATGGCAAACCACTTCCAAACATCTCTTGCCTTAAAAACCCTACGGAGTCACCATAAATTTGCTGTGACTTGATGACACTTTCCACCAAGCCACCTTGGCGATCAACTGATCAAACAGTGGGATTATTCAATAAAAACTAAAGTTAAAACAAATTTCAAACAAACATGCTCTCTCAGAAAACAAAACTTTACAAATTATATTTGATAATCTATGAGATGTTTACAGTCCGAAACCTTAAGGTTATGACAAGTCCGGCACACCAAAACTGAAAATATAAATTCCTTGCTCGATCTCCTGTGAGAGCTTTGCAAACAGTGCTCTCTTTCCTATTTTCAAAATATTCTGGCCCCTTTCAGCAAATGGTAAGGTTCTGGAGCTGCTGGCAGTTTTCCTGCATACAAATTATGCAGAAAACAGAATAACCCAAATCTCTGAACTTTAAACATTTAGATTTTCCCATCATGTGATTTTTTTAAAAATTTTAGATATGAAGAAATTGTATTACAATGGATTCCATTACAAAAGCCATGCCCGGTGGGACAGATAGCAAAAATATTATTTCTTCATGTATCAGTCCATCTATATACACCTCTGTTTTCTGCCTGTAACCTCAACACTTGCTTTACATCAACACCACTAATGTTTCTGTGCCTATATGTGGCATGCCAAATAATGGTGATGTAGAAAAACAATAAGATCAACAACAAATGTAGGTTATTTTCCCCCAGAAGTAAATGCAGAGGGAAGTGCCATCACATTGAACAATTTATGATGGCCCCAATAAGGTTTTCAAGGCAATAGACATTCAGAGGTGGTTTGCCATTGCCTGCCTTTCTGTAGTGACCCTGGACTTCCTTGGTGGTCTCCCATCCAAATACTAACCAGGGCTGACCCTGCTTAGCTTCTGAGATCTGGCAAGGTCAGCCGAGCCTGGGCCATTCAGGTCAGGAACCAGAAGTAAATACCTAACTTAATTATATTTACTCTGCAAGCATGGCACTTGTTTGTTTCTCCTACCCTCCAGAAAGAGAAGCACTCTCCTTCCCCTCAGAGCCATCTGAAGCGCTCATGTCTGTTAAAAGTGACAACAAATGCTTTGAAACTGGGACCCTGTATAGTGCAAATGTTCCCTGGAGGGATCTAGAGGTGTCTTCAGTCAGTGGTGGCCTTTTATGTCACCAAAACATTCCGCTGATTGATGCCACCCATCCAAACCATATCTTTCAGCACAAGGTTCTTCAGAGAGTAACCTTCAAGTGTCACCCAAATAACAGGAAAGCAAAACAATAAAAAGGGTAAAGAAGCCACAGTCAGCACACCCCAAAACAGGCTGGAGGAATAAACTGATACAGAACCACCCCCTATAAAGTAAGCACAATAATACAGAAAGCATGGCATGCATCACATTGCCACATTTATCAAAAGCCCACACAAGAAATGTACAATCATTAACATAACTAATACTGCCTAAAGACTGAGGGAGGGGAAGGAGAGTGAGCATGAATCAGACATTATGTTGCCTTATCTTTTTCAAGCAGGGAAGTAGTTTTAGAAGGTTTTTGCAAAACATTTGAAATTTACAGTCATTTAACATTCTTCAGCCTATTAAGCATTTTAGAAGACGAAGAAAAACAATTAACCACAGCAGATGAAGAAAAAAAAACCAAAGGAAACCAAGTGAAATATATACCAGCTGAATGGCTTCTTGCAAGCCTCAGTGCAAGGTTTCCATGGGAACCAAACTAGGACATCCATTTCAAAACAGACAAATAACTACCCAGTTCTGCAAGGGCTTCCATGAAGACAGATTCTTTAATCTGAATGACTTCCTGAGTTTCAAGGACAAGCTATATCCCAAAGTTACCAACATAAAATCTAAGAGAGAGCTTAATTAAAAAGAAAACTAGCCACTTTCCATTAAAAGTAAACACTAGTTTTTATGCTGATTTGGTCCCAATCTGAGTTCTCCAATGGAAATAAAGCTAAGTTAAAACCCCAATAGGACCAGTTGAAATAATCCCTTACTATTTTTTTATCCCAAGGAGATTTTTGGGGTGGGGTGCATCTGACCCCAGAAGTATCATCACTTCCAGTCAATGCTCTAGGACCTTCCCCCAAATCTCTATGATTTCTAGAGTGTCACCAGAACACAATTTCACTTCCTTGGTCAGATGCCATTCCCCACCCCCTTTTCTCTTGCTGTGATTATCAGTGGCAGCAGGCAAGTGACCACAAAAATGGGTAAATGTCTGCTAGGCTGGGTACTTGGCAAGATTAATCTCAGAGTTAGGGCGGTCGATTCAGTTCATCCTGAACCGAAAAACAGCCGAATTGTTCCTGATTCGGTGGTTTCTAGTTCGGATGGAACCGAATTAAAAAAAAGGCAGGAAAATAACGAGCCGAATTCGGCGAGTTCAGGGCGATTGCCGAATAAATTCAGCAAATTCAGGGACTCCAAATCAGCAGCATAACAATAAAGGCATTAAAAACACATTTGAGCCTTTCCGCGACTCTGGGAGGGCAGTTTGGAGGTAGAGGTCCCAAAATTTCAGTGTAGCTTCAGGGGACCCTTCTTGCAAAAAACCCCAATTTTTGTAAAGATTGGGTCAGGGGGTCCCGAGATATGGGGTCCGGAAGGGTTCCCCCCCAAAATCGCCCACAGGAATAAAGGCATTAAAAATACATTTGAACATTTCCATGGCTACGGGGGGGGGGGGCATTTTTGGAGGTAGAGGTCCCAAACTTTCAGTGTAGCTTGAGGTGACCCTTCTTGCAAGAACCCCCATGCTTGGTGATGATTGGGGCAGGGGGTCCTGAGTTATGGGGCCCGGAAGGAGTCCCCCCACCCATCTGCCCATTACAGACTTTAAAAACACATTCGCGTTGGGTCGTACCATTACCCCAGCCCGGGGGTCTGGTCTGGTGGTTGCCTCGGCAGTTGGGCCATACTATTACCCAGCCTGGGGGTCTGGTAGCCTCGGCAGTTGGGCCGTACAACTAATCCTCTAAAATGTTTTACACACACGCACAAATTTATTACCTGATATAACTGTAACTTGTATGCCAATTTAAGATGATCCCCTATTATTTCTTTTTAAAGCATACCTGAAATAAAAACCTAGTCTTGCATTTGAGTAAATACAATAGCACCTTACATCCCTGCTCTCCATGCAATGTCAGTTAGCATCTACATGGTGGTTTAACATTTGAGTTGGTCAATTCTAATTAGGCACATACAGAACCACTGCATGAATGCCCACTGGTGCTAGAAGTTATAGTGGAACAGTGAAGTAACCATCCTGAGCAGGTGAAATAAGAAGTAAGTCACCTTTTGCTCAATCAGCCCTACTCCCAGGGAGGTGGTCTTAGGACTAAAGCCTGGAAGTGCAGGGAGGAAGGGTATGTTCCTCCAGTCTTTCTTAAGTGCACACACACAGAGAGAGAGAGTGAGAGAACATCAGTATATCACCTGAATTGGCCTTCGTAAATTCTGCTATTGTTTTTAATTATCCATATTCTATTCCTATACAGATTCTTCATAGCAATTCCTTGACATATTCATCCAGGGAACTGGCACATTTGTTGCAACTAGGCAGAACTTTGAAAAAGAATGCACAACAATTAACAGACCAATCCTAAGTATGTTTACTCAGATACCATTCCCGCTGAGTTAATCTGGACTTATTCACAGACGACTATGCATAAAGTTTTAGCCTAGATCATTTTTCTTTCTTTGAAGGAGATATTAATGAAATGAAATACTGTATTTTGTGTGAGGGAAGTACAGCATTTGGTGGTTTATCTTTGCTCAGAGACAACAGAAATAATCCTTCAGATATAGCAATCATTTGTCCCAGTGGTAGAAATAAACTGCTGTGCTAGTAAAATGCAAGGCGAGCACTCTATGAGATTAATTTCTCATATTTTCCCCGCATTGTCATTAATGTTGCTAAAGTCATACACAAGTAGAAATTAGTCAAACTAGGCCTCCACAAAGAGCAAACTTTTGCCAAATCTGCCATTCATACTTCTCTTGAAAGCCTCCATGGTGTAGTGGTTAAGAGTGGTAGACTTTCATCTGGAGAACAGGGTTTGATTCCCCACTCCTCCACTCCTCTTACTCCTGGGTGACCTTGGGCTAGTCACAGTTCTCTCAGAGCTCTCTCAGCCCCACCTACCTCACAAGGTGCCTGTTGTATGTGTGGGGGGAGGCTATTGAGCGGGGAGGCTATTGTGGGGAGGCTTTGAGACTCCAACTCTTTTTCTTCTTCTTTTTCTATAAAATAAATATGTGCATGCTCAGGGTAGGTTCTCTCGGGCCAAGGCATTACTGTTTTCTGGTGTGTGGGTGACCTGTCCTTCATGCCCCCTCCCTCATGCTCCACACATGGCCTTTGGAGACCGAGAGCTCCGAGCATCATGGGGCTGGCTGCATGGCGGGGGATGGAGGGAGAGGCAGAGCAGAGGGGCTGAGCCATCACTAACCACAGGGTGGTTGACCCTTGCACAGGCACCCGGCTGCCTGGGAGGCGAGACGGGAGGTGATGCTCGACATCTATTTGTCGTCATGTGCTCTGTATGCAGCCTTCCCCATCGTTCCACGGACAAGCACTGGCTGCTATCTCCCCCATATGCAACCCAGTCCAAGCAACCTGTGATGAGACGCACGACTGATGGCCTCCCAATGAGGCACGGATTGCCATTGACTCTGTGGCCGGATGTCAGCCGCCTGCATCCGGAGCAGGCTGCTACCCCTGAAGACATGGAGGCTGCCACATCTGGCCGAACCCTCGTGAGGCCAGGTGGATGCTCCTCCACCCTCCTCATCCTCTCCCTGTATGGCCTCTGATCCCCCAAGGGGCCGCTCCCTCCCCATACAGGGACTGCCCTGACAGTGTGTCCTGAGTCGTGCCTTCATGGCAGTAGAGCTGCCGTGGGGTGGGGCCATCCCGCCACTCTGTCCACTCACTACCGGGGCCTCAGGTGGGCCCTGGCCACACAATGCCCTATTTTGCCGTCGTTAGGACACTGGACAGCGTCTGGGGACATTTCTCCTGGGAGAGTGCACTTCAGCGGCTGGCCAGCTTCGATGGTGGCCGCATTGCGTGAGGAAAGGTGGAGAGGGCATGGTCTAGTGTTGCTTTGCTGGCAGCTCTTAGTCATCCCTGCAGCAATTTGCATGGAGCCGCTGCTGTCCTTTGGGGGGGGGGGGTCTGCCAGGCACTCAGGAATGGGCTGTTTGCTTCCTATTTTTTAATCCCATGATTATCAACTTTGCTCAGCAATCCTCAGTGAGGGACTTTGCCAAAAGTCTTTAGGAAATCCAAATACACAATGTCCACAGGCTCATTCCCATCCACATACTTATTGAAACTTTCAGGCTTAAATATATACAACGTGTTGGATCATTAGTGCTCCAATCTGAGAATCTAATGAAAATGAATGTTGCTAAACATATGACCATTTGTCAATTTCAAGAATAAATACCACAATGAGAATCAAGACAGTCAGTCAATACTGTCCTGAAAAACTTAAAGTATTGTACTTTCTCCAGCAAGATTTAAAAAATCTCATTGTTCACTTTCCAAAGCCTGACTATTTCATGTGAGACTTAATAATGCCGATGTATTGATGATCATGCTGGAAAATTTATATATAAATTAAATTTTAAAAGGAAAAAAAATGTGGCTGTAGTGAGAAACACATTTAATAAAATGGCAGAATGTACCAAGCTCAGAAGTAAGCCAGATGCCGTTATCAGCACCATTAGGTAGATGGCTCATTATCTTTTTTTGAAGCTCTACAGGGAAGAGCAGATGGAACAACAGGAGTCTTAAAAGCCAAAGGACATTCTACACCAGATAATGGAATCAAGTAATGAAGGACAAATTGAGTCTAGCCTACAATGGTTGTACTTTGTTTTTATTTTGTTTTTGGGTTTCTTGTTAGATCTGCAACTCATGCTGTCCACCTAAAATAGTTCATGCTATTTAATAGTTCATGCTCAAGGTTGACTCAGCCTTCCATCCTTCCGAGGTCAGTCAAATGAGTACCCAGCTTGCTGGGGGTAAACGAAAGATGACTGGGGAAGGCACTGGCAAACCACCCCATAAAACAAAGTCTGCCTAGTAAACGTTGGGATGTGACGTCACCCCATGGGTCAGGAATGACCCAGTGCTTGCACAGGGGACTTTTACGTTTAGGTGCAATAGCAAGACCTGGAAAATAGCATGGATTCCTTATGGATATTGATTGGCAAAGTTCTTTTGATATGCTGATGTTAATCAAAATTGCACCTAATAAATGCATTATAAAAATCAAGATTGACTTTTTTTAACACTGTGACACTGAAAAATGGGTCACTAGGTTGGATCCCACAATCCATCAACAGATAGCGCTATAGTTGTGGATGTTTTCTGAATTCTGTTCTGGCCTGCCAGCCCAAATGATCAAAGGAAAATTGATTCCCAGGATCACGGGACTCATGCAAACGAAGAATCACATGGGTTGGCAGACTGCACTTGAGAGTGGGAAAAGGGAAAATCACCATCCCTGCCTCTTCTGTCTCCAAATAAACTTTCTTGTGGTCAGATGGGATTGCTGGTAGAAGGGGGCTATGGGAGATATCCCTTAACTTTGCACTGATGGGCTATGGAATCTAACCCACTAAGTTCTCGTTTAGAACAATAAGATTGCTAAAATTTCACCACAGAGCTTATATTTCATTGGACACAGAAGACAGTTTATACCTTTCTCTGATCCAAATCTATTCTATGGTACTGGGGGTAGGATGAGATGTTTTTAGCACCCACCCTAACTATTCTCTTCTTTCCCCTCCTCAGTAGATTTTAAAAGAGTCTGTTATGAGTTAGAAGCAATAGCACTAAATGGTCTATTAAAATAATAATAATAAATGCTATCCTTGTATGCAAAACATTTGTCCTAATGTGTATGTCTTAAATTTCACATCATGAGAATTATTGTAACAAAGACCTGGGCTTTCTATATTACTACCTGCACCATGACTACTTTTGTTTGGCAAATTACTGTGAGAGAAGCTGAGCCAATCCTTGCTTATTTCCAACTACAGAGTTTAGCTTCACATCTTCTACATGAAGGTGCTTGGGGTTTATGCTGCTTTCATAGTTGCAACAATTTATTTGTACTCACTGTTTTACCCCCTTTGATTTTTTTTAAAAGTATGCTATCTTGGCTCCTGCAGAGAATGAAAGAAAAAAATACTTAAACACAGCAAAGCCCTCAACTTCACTTTAATTTATAGTTAAAGTTGAAGTCTTATGTCAATAGTACACTGCTGTATTTATACTTTTATGTATCTTTGGTCTGCTTCTGTTGACATCGGAATAAATGGATCAGTGGAAACTGCAATCATCATTAACATTCTTGTGAAAAAAATTGATGCTGAAGTTGCAGTTAAGATGATTACTTGGAATTGATTTTGCCCTATTAAAAGATACTCTAATTACTAAGAAACAGGAAAAGCTGAAATACCCTTCATGCTAATAACCCTGATTAGAATAGATTTGCAACAAGCTTTAACTACATAGATTAATAGCTTGAATAATCATCAGATGATTTTTTTTAAAGCTTCTGGATTCCAACACTCTACTGTGATGAAGAAATTGAATTCAAGATGTGGTTCTGTAGACTGAGTTAGGCTTGATTCTCAGGGGTCCCCCTTGACTCTAAATGAACCAAATCAATTTTCTAAAATCTTGGGCCTCCTTCCTGCACCTATCTTCACCATAATGAGGGACATTTTGATAATAAATTTGTGCTATTATTTTATTTATTCCAAAATATATATTCACCACATTTCTCAGTTCTTGTAGGTTATCCGGGCTGTGTGACCGTGGTCTTGGTATTTTCTTTCCTGACGTTTTGCCAGCAGCTGTGGCAGGCATCTTCAGAGGAGTAACACCAGTTACTCCTCTGAAGATGCCTGCCACAGCTGCTGGCGAAACGTCAGGAAAGAAAATATCAAGACCACGGTCACACAGCCCGGATAACCTACAAGAACCGATGAACTCTGACCGTGAAAGCCTTCGACAATATTTCACCACATTTCTGTTTGACAGGAACTCAGGGCAATGAGCAACTCACACAAAGCTATCAACAGACTTTAGTTTAAAATTCCTTCAACAAAACACAACAAACAATACAAAAGACAACAGCTTTAAAATATTTGGGAGATTCTGTCAATGTGGTTGCCTATAAGGCCTCCCTGGGTAGTGGATTCCTGAACTGTGGGTTAGAGTTGTCAACATCTAGGTGAGGTCTGGAGTCCTCCCAGAATTAGAACTGATCTTCAGATTACAGAGATCAGTTGCCCAGAAAAAAATGGCAGCTTCAGAGGGTGGTGTGATGGATGACAGCCAGGGGGACACAAGATGGTGTGATAGTTACAGTGATGGAAGGG
Source organism: Euleptes europaea (assembly GCF_029931775.1). NCBI lineage: Eukaryota > Metazoa > Chordata > Lepidosauria > Squamata > Sphaerodactylidae > Euleptes > Euleptes europaea. The sequence continues at coordinate 33,725,535 of NC_079313.1, read as the reverse complement.
GGCACCGGCATCTAGGGTTGCCAGCTCCGGGTAGGAAAATACCTGGAGATTTTTGGGGTGGAGCCTGAAGAGGGCAGGGTTTAGGGGAGGGGAGGGACTTCATTGACATAGATTCCAATTGCCAAAGAGGCCATTTTCTCCAGGTGAACTGATCTCTATTGGCTGGAGATCAGTTATAATACTGGGAAAGCTCCAGCTAGTACCTGGAGGTTTGCAACCCTACCGGCATCTCTGTGACTGGGAGGATGTGAGAAAAGTGCTCTCCTCCAGATAGCGAGCCTCTTTTACAACTAATAGGGAAAAAACATGCTAGCCTTTGATGTGTTAACACCTCTTGATTGGAGGGTACAAGTTTCTCATGGGCCTGAGCCCAGGACCTAATACCCAGATTGGCTAAAGGCCCTGGAGTGCACATGGGGTGGGAGTTGAAAAGGGGCCCTGTTCCTCTGTCTTCATTCATTTGTTTGGGAGTGCCTTAGGGGAGCTGTGTCTTTCATGTGTTTTGCCATGAAAGATGACAGAGAGGAAAGATGCTAAAGAGGGTTACAGATGGACCAGGGACGGTGGGTATCAGACAACTTACAAAGTCCAGATATACCATGAACTGTAAGTACCTTGTTAGTAACTTTCCTTTTGTTCATTTCGCTTAGTGCTCCTACATCTATTCTTGTACTACCCTAAGTTTGTGCCTTGTAGAAATAAAGTTGCTTTATTAGAGAGAATCTGCACATGTCCTTACCCACTTGCCTTGGCTACTTGGCATGCTACAGTAATACATCCCTGTGGCATTGACCTCGGGTGGCCCACAAGGGAGAGTGGGGCTAGATTTTACCTGAGCTGGTGGCAGAAACAGAAAAGGGAGGGTAAAACAGTGGCTAGTCTGCTCCACAAGGTGACCGAGTTCACAACAGGCAGACTTTACAGCATCACTATTTCTTTGAAGCTCCATCCCAAATTCTGACCACCCTGAGCTCTGCCCCCAAATCGCAAGGATTTTTTTAACTCAGAGTTGGCAACCCTAGCTGTGGTGCCAACACTCCCTGTGCCTTGATCAAGAACCATAAACTCTCACTCCCGTTAAGGTAGCAATCCAGAGCAAGACCTTTCCAGCCAATCTGAAAGATGAGAGAGGTTCAGAGATTAACAGTTCCCATCCTAGGAAACAGATTGTGCTAATTGCCCTGGACATGATCCAGCCAAAGTTAAGTTCTTTGAAGCAGGGATGCTTGATCACCCAATGGTTTGGCTTGCCTCCCCTGGCAAGTAGCAATCATTAGACCTGAAAGTCTGACACACTGCTTGGCTGTGTCTGAGCAGTTCAATTGTTGAAAACAAGACGAGTGTGCACGCACAATTACATGCTACTTTTCCACAGCTGCCTCCTCCAGTTGTCTACAAAAGCACTGCCAAAACATCAGCAGAAAAGATGTTTTTCATACTACTAACAAGTAAGTTTCCTGGAGCCAGATTATGTTCTATTGAGAGGCTAATTATACACATGAAAGCCTATCGATTTCAATGACTCAGATGTGCCTTTCTTCAGAGGACAGGACCATGAGAACAGTCACAGTCAGAAAGCCATTTTCAGTCCCTGCAGGCCCTGGGTTCGAAGAGAGGCAGCAAGGGGGCGAACACCAACCCTTGGCATTTTGCAGTGTTTGGGTTTGGGATCTGGAGCACACGCACAAGCAGCAGCAACCAACTTGCCCTGTCAGCATAATGCTATACATGTCCAACTGAGCTGACTCCTGCCTTGGGTCCTTCACTTTGCTTCTCTCCTCAAAAGATTTTAGATAAGCAAATGTGCGTCAAACTGCAGCGTAGACTTTAATTTTTGCACTTTACTTCTCAGCATTGGATTGCATTGCAATTCTTTTGTAGCTATCATTCATTTCTTTAGATATTTGTACCCCACTTTTCAGGAGGGAAGGAGGCATGGTATAACGGGATTTCATCAGATCTCAGAAGCTAAGCACCAAGGAAGACTCTGCAGAAGAACACAATGGCAAACCACCTCTGCTACTCACTTGCCTTGGAAACCTCTTCCTGGGGTTGTGACTTGACAACACTTACGTACGTACATACATACATACATACATACATACATACATACATACCCCACTTTTCTCTCCAGTGGAAGCCCAAAGCAGCTTCCAACAGTGTTCTTCCCTTCTCTGTTTTATCCACACAACAACCACTCTGTCAGGCTGAGAGAATGAATAGCCCAAGACCAATTAGCAAGCCTCCATGGCAAAGTGGGGAGAGGAACCTGGGTCACCCTGCTCCTAGTTTGACACTTTAACCACTATGCCACATTGTAGTGTCCTCTGGGGGCAAGAGAACATTGTGCCCGGAGTCCATAGGGTCTTGAAATCAGGAGCCCAGTCACTGTTCTCTTATACAATCCAGACACCTGAAGGTATGGTTCACTTAACCCACCTCAGAGTTATACTGCATTACATAGGAGAAGAGCTGTTTGAATCAACTCACATATGTGCATTAGCACACTGCCTGTGGTGAAATGCAGCTCTCCCCCAAGTCTATATGACCAGTCAAACAATTTGGATTTGACATTTCTTCCTATTTTCCCAAACCCCTTTTTTCAGCCCAGTTTTCGCTTCTTCCAGCTGTGTATACTTGGGCTTGTGTCCAATTAGTGTATTCTGTATAACATACTCCATATACCTGAAATATATGAGAAGCATCACCTAAATTTGCCTAAAATAAAATTCACAGTAAATATGGAGGTTCCTGCCTTGTCAAAAACAGTTGATACTTTTTCAGGAGCTAAAAAGAAATCTCATCAGTTGGGCAAAACTCATCAAGGGATTCACATGCATACACTTCCATATTGGCAATAAGTTTTGCAAAAAAAAATTAAATTCAAAAGGAATGGGGAGGTCCTTGCTTAGAAACATGTGGAGAATTTTAAGGAATATCAAACTAATTATCTCTAGGTATCTAATAATACTCCTTAACATTTATACAGTGCTTTAGAGCATTCAAAGCATTTCACACTCATAATTTCAGCAATCCCTGCCATGACAATAATGTAAAATAGGACAGTGGTATGAGCATGCCAATACTGCTGATAGGAAACTTAGAGAACATTGACTTGCTTAAGGTCACTTACTTTCTGATAAGAAAAGCTTTGAACCAGTAGGAACTGACTGGCTTGCTGCTCATACTAGAAGCTCTGAACATCTGTACCCTTGGTTTTTGTTTTTGTTTTGCTGTCAAGTCGCAGCTGGCTTATGGCAACCCTGTATGGTTTTCAAGGCAAGAGATGTTCAAAGGTGGTTTGCCATTGCCTGCCTCTGTGTCACGACCCTGATATTCCTTGGAAGTCTCCCATCCAAATGCTAACCAGGGCTAACCCTACTCAGCTTCCAAGATCTGATGAGGTCAGACTAGATTCATGGTGTGCTCCCGTCATTATTACTGGGTATGCCTAGTTCAATATATAAGTTTGGATTCAGTCAGATTTTTTTTTAAATTGTATCTTACCCAATTCCTTTCCTTACTATAGCCCCTGTTCTGCATGGCTTTTGTCTATGCAGGTCCCCTGATCCTCAGCATAGCCCATTTGGGTGGTCACCAACGGAAAAGCTGGCTGAATGCAACCCATTGGAAGAAAGGGGAAGCCTATGTATTTTCATACCCATCAGATAAGGAGATATTCATGATAGAGTTTTAGCAAGGCTACAGCTTTAGTCTTGCAGCATCCCTCTGCAGTGGTACTTGCTAAGTACCCCCTCTCCAAGGTTTCCTTTTTGGGAGTCACTTGCCTTCCAACCCTTGCTCCTGACATCCTTTAAGTGGAGAGACCAAGGATTAGAACTGGGGCCTTCAGCATGTGCAGAATGTGTTCTGTGACTGAACTGAGCTACAGCCACATTCTCCCCAATAATGGAGACGGCAGGCCAGTAACATCCTCACAAACTCTGCTGCTATGGGCACTGATTATTAATGCAGGGGAAGAAACCCAATTTTTGAAAGCATTTTGTTTCCTTAAGACTAGAGATGTGCAAAAAAGGGGGAGACCCCTTTAGAAACATCACTAATTTTAACAAAATCCTTTAAACTTCCCTGCAGGTACTTAAGGATGCTCCAGATTTGCTTTGTATTGTGCTTTAGGCAACTAGGCGTGGGATTCCCAAACTGTGCATGGTGAAGTCCAGTGAGTCCACTTTACTCCATCCTTTTGCTCTGTTGGTCAATGAGCAAAGGAAATATTGAGTAACTATTAGATGTACCATTTGCCTTTGTTTTTCTTCAACCACATTTGGGAAAGCTTGAACGGTTGTTTCTTTGCCTTGAGGCATGAGGGAGAGTACCCTTGCATTATTAAAAAAATTGAGAACTGGCATAGCCATTTTTTGAAAGGAACATGCAATAGGCAGACCACTTCTCTCAACTAACAATACATTCTTTTTATGTTCGGTTGTGAAAAAGGAATGCAGCATACCTTGACGTGCAAGATAGAATCATAGAATCATAGAGTTGGAAGGGACCACCAGGGTCATCAAGTCCAAACCCCTGCACAATGCAGGAAATTCACAGCTACCTCCCCCCCCCACACCCCTAGTGACCAGAAGATGGCCAAGATGCCCTCCCTCTCATCATCTGCCCAAGGTCACAGATGCAGTGGTCCAACCCAGGGTCCTTCAGCAAGCTTCCATGGCAGAGTTGGGATTTGCATCTGGAATTTCCTAGACCAAGTCAGACACTCTAACCTCTGTGCTACAATAGATTTCTTTGCACAAGCTTCATCCAGACAATGACTAATCTGAAACCCTAGTCCCCAACATGCTATTTTTCCATTTATTTGTTTGTTTGTTTATAGTCCACATTTCTCACTTGGAATCAAGGCAGATTACACAGAGTGAGTCAATACAATCAATGGATGGGACATTCAACAAATAGTGCAATAGGATTAGGATTTTAAAACCAGCCAGATGTCTAAATACAGAACTGATGCAAAGTGTAAGTATTAACGTGACACATTAAATGCAAAATTCCATAGTAGGATAATCGTTTCAGTAAGCTATACACAGTAATATAGACCACAGTCCCGAATACTTTTTCCAAGTAACTTTGTGAATCATTTAGAACAGTGAAACTCTATTGCGTGTGAAGAAAAGCCCTCTTGAATAATTCAGTTTTGCATAGGTTGCGGAAAGCCATGAGAGTGGGAGCCTTCCTGACCTTCTCAGGCAGGCTGTCCCACGAGGCAGGGACCACAATGCAGAAGGCACACGTATGGGCAGTTGTGCACCTACAGAAGACCCTGCAGAACACTCTGCTCTGATTATCATGGTGGAGCATAGGGGGAGAGGTGGTATTGCAGATATGAGGGTCCAAGGCCATGAAGGGATTTGTATGTGACATCTAATACCTTAAATTCAGCCCAGTAACTGATGGGCAGCCGGTGAAATCACTGCGGAATGGGAGTAATATGAGTGCTCCATCTAGCTCCCAGCAATAGCCGAGCTGTGGCATTCTGCTAATTGGAGTTTCAAAATTGATTTTGAGGGGAAACAAAGTAAAGTGCATTGCAATAATCTAGTCTTGATGTTACTAAGTGGCATGGATCAAGGTGTTCAGATCAGCTGTATCAAGGTAAGGGGGCATCTTTCAGGCTAGGCTGAGTTGGAAGTAAGCCTTTTTTTTTGCAACTGCATTAACTTGGCTTCTCCAGCAATAAAGTTGGGTCCAGTTTCACCCCAATGCTCTTAACTGAGTCAATAAGGGTCAGCTGAACGCCATCAAAAGTGAGGAGCACAATATCCTTCAAGATCTCCACCTTCCCAATCAGCATCAGGGTTTACTTTCAATTTGTTCACTCTTAGAAAATTTGCCACAGCAGCCAGGCTACCAGGACATCTACCACAGCATCAGGGGATCTGAATAAGGATATATAAACCTTGATGGGTATCAATCATCCACATATTGATGACATCCAACCCCACAGCTATGAATGATTTGTCCTAAGGGCTTTACATAGAGATTGAAAACATGGAGGATAGGATTGTGCCTTGTGGAACTCCACAGGATAGGTCCCACATTGATGACAACTGTTCTCCCACAACAACTCTTAGAGTCCAATCTGTGAGTAATGATTTGAACCAGTTTAACATGCATCCCTTCATACCTATTTCTGCCTCCAAGCATTTCAACCAGATGATATGATCTACTGTATTGAAGGCTGCAGATAAGTCCAAAAAGAGCAATATGGAGGCATAGCCTTTGTCTATGCTCAGATAAAGGTCGTCAACTAAAGTCTCTGACCCATAGCCTGGCCTGAAGCCAGACTAAAAAGGGTCTAGATCTGATGAGATCCTAGAAGTCCTGGAGTTGGTCGGCTACTGCTCTCTCAATCACTTTACCAAGAAATGGCAGGTTAGAAACCTGGTAATAACTGGCCACATCATTTCCCTCTCTCTCTCTCTCTGTAAAGTGCCGTCAAGTCACAGCCGACTTACGGCGACCACTTTTGGGGTTTTCATGGCAAGAGACTAACAGAGTTGGTTTGCCAGTGCCTTCCTCTGCACAGCAACCCTGGTGGTTTTTAAAGTAGCAGACGGATAACCGCCTCATTGAGTAGCCAAGGGAAGGTGCCCTGAGTTAGTAACTGATCTTTAATAGATACTAATGGTAGAGTCTATGACAACCTTTATAATTTGATTTTGCTGTACATATAAATCAGACCCATTGGCAAAAAGCTCTCAGGTAACCAAGCTGGTCCCAGATGCTAAAGCATCTCTCATTACTAGGATTTGTCACCTGGGGAGAAACATGTTATGAATTAAATATGATCCTAATATTGGGTTCTTCATTCTATGAGACAAAAGGTCAACACAAATGAATGTGCCAATTTAGCTTGAATGTTACTAAGATTTCTGACTGCCTTGTAGGATCCTGTTCTGTCATATCAACATTCTGAAGAAACTGCTAACATGGCATCTTTCAAGAGTAAAACATTAATTAAAAATAGGCACTTAGTTCCAAAGGATCAAAGGGATATGTCAATTACTTGTGAAAGAAACTGAATGCTCTGCTGTTATAAAGTAAATATTTAAATAGTCAAGATGTTCCTCTCTGGATGAAAAGGGAGAAGGAGATACTTTTCTAGCAGGAAAACACTTTGGCTGAGATCCTGAACATAGTCAGGCTCCTTAAAATGTACTTAAGTCACCTGCATGCAGACCATACCTTTTGTGTTCAAATGTCATGGATCAGATTCTCCATGAATTATCCTTGATACAGTAATTCACAATGTACTGTTAAAACTTTAAAAATGGGGAAAATGTGGATGTGATCCAGCCCTATTTGATTCATTACATTTCAGTGGGAACAATGAAACGTATAATTAAGTCTTCCGTTGGCATCAATAGGAATTAAAGTGCACAACTTTGCTTGGATTGTGCTTATGTTTGTATTAAGGGGGGACCACTTTCATTCCTGCCCTGCCCTGGATGGCCTAGGCAAGCCTGATCTGAATGACTCTTGTCTTGAAACCCTATGGGGTAGCCAAAAGTTGGCTGCGACCTGATGGCACTTCACACACACACACAATTCCTTTATTGTTCTTAATTGTACTCTGCATTGCATTTAATTCCCCCTGAATTTCAATTGTAATATGAGAATTTCTCAAACTAATTATCAGATTGCGGCATGTACTATTTGGTGCAGCTTTCATTTCATTCCTATCTAACTCTCCTTTATACATTATTGATGCACACTTGCGGAAACATGGCGGAAACAACAACAACACCCCTATCTTAATGTAATCATATGTAGGAAAATGTATGTGGTCATCTTCCAGGGAATTTACAGCCCTCCATTCTGCCTGCTTTGCTGAGTCTGCCAAAACAGAGAATGAAAAAAAGAGGAAAGAAAGATAGACACCACTGTACTAGTATCAAGGAGATTAGGAAATCAGTACAGGAGCGAACAAAGGGGTAACAAAGTGCAAAATATTTAATATCAATGCTACCAATCTAATCACAATTATGTATAAAGCTCACAAACAACAGCAACAGGTGAAACCTACAAAATCACATGAAAAAAAGTTCCCATTCATGATAGGAGAGTTCGAGGGAAAATGTCCTGTAAAATCTCCAGTGGAGTATATCGGTAGTTGTCTAGTTGTTATGAATATATTCTTATGTAGAAGAAGTGAAGTTTCCAATGAGGATATGGCCGTTTCAAATACTTATATGTAAATTCTTCATCAGTTCTTCAATTGGTATTCTTCTTACATTTTCACACTGTGTAGGTTACATACTGCTTCCCACGAAGGGTAAGAAATACCAAGAGAGAGTGAGGCAGATTGTAGGAGGCACACATGCCTGGCTAAAGAGCTGCATGGGGGGGGGGGGGTCACAAGTTGTTTAGGACCAGCCTTTATACATTTTTGCAGCCAGGTAACTTGGGTGGACTTTGGACTGAATTCCAATTTATTTGAGCATGCCTTGGGATTGAGTCAGAATGCCTTTAAAGCTTTAGCCTGATCCCTAAAAGGCCTAGAGGATTTCACTGTTGAACAGGTGCCTATCGATTTGTCAGCTCTTTTCATGGACCAGAGCAGCTCATTTATTTCAGATTCTTTCCAGACAAACTACAGGAGCTTGTATGCGTATGAATGGATGCAACAGCAGCAAATATAAAAGACAGAGTTGCAGGTAGGTCACTTGGTCTCAGCAGATCAGAGAACAGTCAGTGTACAATGGTCTAATTGGCCCTGTATAAACATTCGGTGAAGGATCAGCTGGGTATTTGCTTTTACTCTAAAATCATCTGTCTGGAAATCCTCCTTTTGACCACCCTTTCATATTTTCTTTGACAGATGCTAAATTAATTTATATCCATATTCTACAGTTTAGAGCAATTACACATTTACAGAGGACAAAATGAACCCAGAATGAAGAAGGTCACAATCTGGGAAATGAAAAGAACTCTGCCAATGAGCCAAAACAAAGGGATGAAGAAATCATCCATGCATTATTGTTGTTAACTTCTTACCCTGCCATTCAAGGAGCTCAGGGGTGGTGTACAAGGGCTGCCTGTTCTCCATTTCATCCTCACAACGGCCCTATAAGGTGGTTTAGGCTGAGAGAGGGTGACTGGCCCAACGACACCCAATGAGGAAGAAGTGTTGGTTTTTATATGCCAACTTCCTCTACCACTTAAGCAAGAATCAAACCGGTTTACAATCACCTTCCTTTCCCCTCCCCACAACACACACCCTGTGAGGTAGGTGGGCTCTGAGAGCTCTAAGAGAATTCTGACTAACCCAAGGTGACCCAGCTGGCTTCATGTGGAGGAGTGGGAAAACCAACCCAGTTCCATAGATTAGAGTCCACCGCTCATGTGGAGAGGTGGGGAAACCAACCCGGTCCATCAGATTAAAGTCTGCCACTCATGTGGAGGAGTGGGGAATCAAACCCGGATCTCCAGATTAGAGTGCACTGCTCCTAACCACTGCTCTTACCCACTACACCACTCTGGCTCTCTCCACTGAGTTTCATTGCCAAATGTATATTTGAACACTGGCCTCCTCACTGGTAGTTTGGCACTCAAGCCACTGTGCCACGCTGGCACAGTCAAAAATCAAGCCCTGCGTGTTGCTCTGGGTGCATTCTTCTTTAGTTATTTCAAACAGCTGAGATGCTTCTCTTACACAGACTTCAGGCAAGTAACCGTGATTTTACAAAACATATATCAAATAAAGGTTGGTTCGCACATAGAGGTTTGTAAATTGGTGACTGCTGCATCAAGTTGTTACTTTGAATGGGCCATAACAGATCTAACAATGCAGGCAGGCCTCTCCTTTAACTACAAAACACATTGTACTTCAATTGAATCCATGCCCGTATTCATTATTCAGTTGCTAGGCATCAATTACTGGGTGATCCAGTGCAGGGGAATTAACCGTGGATTCCTTGGGGGGGGGGGAGTCCTCTTAGGAGGAGGCATGACCTCATCGCCAGTGTAAATGCGTCTAATCATGCAACAAGATGCACTTACGCTGGCGGTGAGGGCAGTTTCGCCGCCGCCCGAGTGCTGCAGAGCTGCACCTTGCCCCTCCGCCAGCGCGGTCTCTCCTGTCTCTCCTGTCCACCGCCAGCTTCCTGTCCCCGTTCACCCCATTACGCCGGCGCCGGGAACAGCGTTGTTTTCAATGGGGCTAAAAGCCCCGTTAAACCAAAGAAAGCTGCAAAATGGCTTTTTTTTTTTTTTATTGGCGTATGTGGTGTTAGGAGATGGCTCGCCTGTGCCTGTTCCCGCTGTTCCCATACGCCAATTCTCGGGAATGCGCAGAAAGTGAAGCACACACATGTATGAAAGAAATTAGAAACTCCTGAAAACTCATTAACCACATCCCAATTAAACTTGAGGTTTCACAAAGAAGATGACACATGGTGCTATGCTCAAAACAAAGCATAACAGGAAACATTCTCTCTCTCTCCCCCTCTCTCTTTCTCTCTTTCATTTTGTGCCCCCAAAGCTAAAACACCTGCCATCTTCCACAAATGCACATCATATTCTTCACTCCCATAATTGATGGAAGGGACACCGCCCTTTACACTCTTTGGAAATTTAGCACTGGTGTGTGTAAAGTGCCTTCAAGTCGCAGCCGACGTATGGTGGCCCCTTTTGGGGTTTTCATGGCAGGAGAGTAACAGAGGTGGCTTGCCAGTGCCTTCCTCTGCACAGCGTATTTACTCCAATATCTTTTCTTAGCCCAGATTTTGGACAGTGATGTGGTTTAGAATAGCATGAGCGAGACGTGTTTTTGTTCTACAAGACCAGGTTCCAGATCGCTCTTCTTTGCCATCACACACTGAGGCAGATGTTGATATTTACAGTTCATGTTTTAGAGTAGACTGTCTCCTCTTCCATCTGTTATGTTCCTCTCTTCTCACTGAGCTCTGAATTTCATCTGCATTTGAGAGCTCATTTTCAGGTCCCGGTTTTCTGCCCTGGTTTCCCCAGTCGCTTCCGAATTGGCACTCCTGCTGCTATAGAGTGTAATGTGGCTTGTAATCTGTTTTATGTGTTGGAACTGGTTTATTTATTGGAGCGGTGGACTCTGATCTGGAGAACCGGGTTTGATTCCCCTCTCCTCCACATGAGCGGCAGAGGCTAACCTGGTGAACTGGATTTGTTTTCCCACTCCTACCCCCAAAGCTAGCTGGGTGACCTTGGGCTAGTCACACTCTCTCAGCCCCACCTATCTCACAGGGTGTCTGTTGTGGGGAGGGGAAGGTGATTGTAAGCTTGTTTGATTCTCCCTTAAGTGGTAGAGAAAGTCAGCATATAAAAATAAACTCTTCTTCTTCTTCTTCTTCCTCTTCCTCTTCTTCTTCTGTTGTTTTTCTGCCAAATCAATACAGTGGAGAGTTCAAGGGTGACATGATATCATATTTGCCTGGCAAGATTTTACCTAGATAAAAGCAGAATTTAAATATCCAGGACAAAACAGTGTTCTGGAGTAGGGTTGCCAGGTCCCCCAGCAACTGGGGGAGGGGGTGATTGCCAGCAACATGCTAACATTGCCAGTGATGCTCTGACATCATTTCCTGTGCACACCAGTGGGGGCCTGGGAATCCCATCCTAGAGAGGGCCCAATGAGTTCTGTCATGGGACAACACCATCTTGTATCTTAAGCTATGTGTGAAACGTTGTAGTGGATCCTGCAGGACTTGGATCCTGCAAAATATTTCTGGTGATGGAAGGGATTTCCCTCAGAGGAATGGATCTTCCTTGCCTCTTTCCTCCCACTGCAAATCAAAATTCTGCAGTAGTCTAAATTTGTCTACTATGTGGTATATAGAGGTGGAAAGATCAAGGCTTGGATCCCAAGGTCTAATTAGAGGAACCCATGATACAACATAGTTGCTGAAGCTAAGCAGATCTGTCTGGTCAGTGCCCAGGTGAGTCTTATGCAAGGTGCTTTGAGATCTACGAGAGAAGAAAAGTGAGATATAACTGTAATAACTAACTAAATAAATGCAAATAGGAAACAGAAAGGTAGTGTTACATTCCGAATCCGTTCAGCATCTTCAGGCAGCAGATCACTCATTGTTGGCCATTTAAATAAAATAGTATAACTTGTGTGTTTGCAGGGTGGGGTAAGAATGCAACATATTCCTTAAAAGTATTTGCTTATATGGTTAAATGGAAATGCTTAAAAGTGTATTCTTAAAACTTAGACCTTCATTCATTTCCCATCAGCTTAAGGGAGTAGCCAGTGTGCAAGAATTAAGGGTAGGGTTGCAAACTTCCAGGTACTAACTGGAGACCTCCTGCTATTACAACTGATCTCCAGCCTATACAGATCAGTTCACCTGGAGATAATGGCCGCTTTGGCAATTGGACTCTATGGCATTTAAGTCCCCCTCCTCCCCAAACCCTGCCCTCCTCAGACTCCACCCCAAAAACCTCCTGCCGGTGGCAAAGAGGGACCTGGCAACCCAAAGGGGCATTTGCAAAACTTTGATATGTTCAACTGCACATCATTATTTGTTTCCGCCATATTCGTTTAACTGTAGAACCAATACATCAGTGTACCAATGAACACAAGCACCATGTGATTTGTTCCAGCAACTGTCGTCTACCCTGTGACTCCAAATTACAAATGTGTATGAGTCCTCCAGCACCCCATGCTTAATGAAGGGAAGTTACATTTTAAAAACCGAACATACTTCCCAAAGATGACAGTAATTAACAAAACATCCCAACATCTATTTATACTCTGTGTTGCTCTGAACAGCGTGCATTGGGTTTCGCAGCAGGCAATTAAACAAAACCTCAATGTTATCCTAAATAACAGCCTGCCTGAGCAATGCCTTGATATCTGCCCCACCTCCTCTGACAGCTGTATTTACCCAATTTCCTCAAGTAATAACAGGAGTAGCTTCAGATTTAGATTGAGTGCTAGTCTGAGACTGTTAAACTGTAACTGGTCCAAGATGTCACCTAGGCGGAGACGTTGATGGGAACTGAAGATACCCGGGGTTTGAAAAACCCTGTGCATACTAATTTACTACCATGGGTTGTGATCATGCTTTTGGGTTGTGATCGTTCCTTTGCTTCCCCCGCCATGTGATAAACACATGTCACTTTCTCTTTGTCAGCCTCAGATTAAATGAAGGTGACTGGTGAATGCTGTCTCTTTATAACGCATTCCAGTCAAAGCAGAACATGTCATCGCTCCAAAATGAGGGGCCGGCTGTAACAAGCGTTGTCATCTTTTATCAATGGTTACAACAGGTGGAAAGGAAAGCCGTCCTCTTTTCTTTTGGCTTGGCAAGTCTGTGGCACATGGTGCAATTGAGTGTGGCGGACAGATCCTGAGGCTGCTGCTGACCTTTCTTTTCCTTGCAAAGCTCCAAAGTTGGGGGTGGGGGGAGTCTGGTTTTCAAAACCGTTTCCAGGCCAGTTGTGGGACTGCGCACACTTCAAACTACAAAACAAAAATGCAACAATTTAAATCAAATGTGCAAAAGCTGAATTCCTTGAAAACAGTATGCAAATAGCTCAAATATGCATCTTCTTCATTTACATAATTTAGTCAGGGTTTTTTTTTTACTATGTATTGTACTGCTTCTCACCATGGGGACAGAGAAGGAGCCATGTAACATGGTGTCCTCAGTTTCTGTCCACTTATCTTACTTTGCAATTCTTCTCACATGAGTTTCTTATGATAAAATCAGTGGGGTGTATTGCTTCATGCTGCACTAGGACTGTGAGACCCTGGTTCAAAACCTGACGCAGGGCTCAAACAAACTATACAAATAACGTGTTTGTTCAGGCCACACAATGCAAACGGCAGGCATATGAAACCTCAACTTGCCTCAGGGCTGTGCAGATGTTTAACCCTTTAATCTCTACTCAGTTGTAATAGTTAAAACCAGGCTCCCTTTAAGAAAGGGGGGGGGGAAGTATGTAGTTTAAAGGACATTTTTCCCCCTTTAAAGTGCTAATAGCATAATAATAGGGGTGGGGGATAGTTTCAAATAGCAAAGTAAAGGCAATAGAAATGTTTCAAGTAAAGGCAATAGAAATGTTAAACCCCCTCTCCTTTCCCTGAATAGCTTATATCGACTTATATCTCTATCTCTATCCAAGCCAAAGCTGGGCTCAGAGTGGCTAACATCCATTAAAACATAATACAATACACAGCGGGGGAAAAGCCCTGGCTGAGGACAGCTGGACACTTTTTGGGCTGGGGTCAATCAGCAAGTTGTAATTTGCTGAGTGTAATGCTCTCTGGGGGACGTACTGATGGTCCCACAGATATGATGGTCCCAGGCCGCTTAGGGCTTTAAAGGTTAAAACCAGCACCTTGAACCTGATCGGCTACTCCACCTGGAGCCAGTGCAGTTGTTGGAGCACTGGCTGGATATCTGCTCTCAGTGGGATCCCAGTAAGGAGCCTCGTTGCTGCATTCTCAACCAGGTGGAATTTCTGGATCAGCCTCAAGGGCAGTCCTACATAGAGCGAGTTACAGTAATCTAGTTTGGAGGTGACCATCGCATGGATCACTGTGGCTTGGTCAGGGTCTATCTCGTCCTACTTGCTGAAACCAAAAGACTGAGTGCCTGACTATTCATACTTAAGTAGTATTGAACTCAATGGGATTGTGTGAAGTAGGATTGCAGCTTCAGTGATAATATGACAACCATGGACTTCTCTTTGAGACTAGAATTTATGGGAGCAATATGAATGGTGATAACTTCTGGAGGATTAATCTTGACATTATCAAATATATCACCATAGTTCAGACGACAACAATTGTCAGAAAGAATCAGCAATGCAAGATCCAGTTTGAGATTTCAGAAAGTGATTGCTGTGATGAAGATTATTACTGTGGATTGGAAAGAAGTGTTTACAATCAACTTCGTTTAATTGTGAATGAACAAGAAAGGTGCAAGCTTTATAACCTGGAATGTGTGGGATTGTTTTTAAAGGACAGCAGAGACCCTGTAGCATCTTGGGATATATTTCTCTTCAATTCAGTGTTAGTATGTTCAAGCAATATAACAGAGGCATGGTTTTCAAGTCAAGGATCTGAGCAGAAATCCAATGCATATGTAAATACTCCTCTCTCCACACACTCTTTTGCTGCCTAAGATTTACTTGCTTATATGTAGAGGAGGAAGGTAATTATATAAATGCATATCTTCTCCAATGATCCTTGCCGCTGCTTATTATATTTCAGCTAACACCCACAAGAATCAATACTTACAAATTCAGTAACAGGTCACTTAGATTAATATAAAGTACACTAAGAATTTTTTTTAATCCATCTGATGTAATGAACAAAATAAATGTCAAGGGGCAAATTTAATTCTTACCTTAGCAATATAAATGTCCACATAGCACCCCCGCCCCCGGTACAGTCTCGGTGTATATATATATATGCACACATTTCCCCCCTGGTGTGTGCAAATCAATAATGGTTTTCTTAGATCCATTTTAAAAATATAAAACAAAAATGACAGTTGCAACATTAGTAGGAGTCTGGGAAAAAATACTTTAACAGATCTGGGTAAACAGATGAATGATCGCTTCGTTTAAAAACTCATTATCACCACAATACTCATAACCAGAAATAATGTTTACTGATGCACACATTATTTAGAGGCCTTGAAACATCTGCATAGCCAGTCAGAAAGAGTGGATCCCTCCCCTGGTTTTGTTCCTTTATGGGTCAGACAATTTCTTCTGTGCTGCTACATTCCATTCCTCTTTACCTCTGGCTTAACCAGGAAAATTTCTTAAATTAATTTCAGAATTGGATAACATATGGTCTGCCAGACTTTTGTAAGAAAGTGGAAGCGAGAAACCAAGAAAGATCTTGGAGTTATGATGGACGACTCAGTGAAAATAGGTCTTTTCAGATGTGCTCTAACCATGATCCTCCCAATATGTGCAGTTGCCACATTGTCTAAACAAGACAATACACTATTGACCATGCAGATACAGCTTCAGTCCATACCACCAGATTTTTCAGAGTTCATGTTTCCATGTACTGAAGTTATATATTATCCAACCAGGGAAAGGCAGTAAGTGTTGTAAACATCAAGTTTTATTCCTTGAAAACATACCAAACATGGACTGAAACATCTTCAGAACTAATATAATTTTGTAATGAGTCTGCTTTTTCCCTCCAATTTCCCAGAATGCCACTTGGTTATTTCTTAAAGAGGCAATAGAATATAAGTAATCAAACACAATACTTACAAAAACTATTACTACCTTCCACATGTGTGCATGGTAAACATATGTATGTTCTCTCTGTCCACCGAACATGGCAACTGCACGTATTGGGAGGATCGGATCGTGGGTAGCAAATGATCCCATCATGCATGTTTGTATGAAAAGGACTGATGCCATCATAGTATGTAACAGCAGTGAAAACGCAAATTCTGTGTTTGGGATTATTAAGAAAGTGGGAGGGGAGTACACCCAGCACATATAGCCCGTGTCCATGCTCCAGAAACATGTAGATCTGTAGCACTGAGAAATCTGGAATCATGTGTATGGTTCTCATCCTCCCCAAAGCAAAAAGGATAGAACTGGAAAAGGTGCCTCAAAGGGCAATCAAAATGACCACAGGATTAGACCTAAAAAGAAAGGTGAAAGAGTTTGGGGCCTTTCTGTTGAGAAAGGGATGGGGTTAGGGTTGTCAGGTCCCTCTTTACCATATGCGGGAGGTTTTTGGGGTGGAGCCTGAGGAGGGCGGGGGAGGGGAGGGACTTCAATGCCATAGAGTCCAATTGCCAAAGCAGCCATTTTCTCCTGGTGAACTGATCTCTATCAGCTGGAGATCAGTTGTAATATCAGGATGGGGTAGAGGTTTTACTTTTTAATGGGAGTTTTAAAACATCTAACAACTTATCTTGGAACCTACTTGAAATCTTTTGTCTTTTTACCTGCTGCTTGGATTCTTTTATAAGGTTTTCTTTGCTGCTGAATATATTTAGGATTTTTCACTTTTTAAAAATTATTATATTTAATACTATATTTCTGCTGGACTTATTAGCATACTATAAGGGGAAAAAATAAAACATATTCCTCTGAAGCTAGGGCTGCCTACTCCCAGGGCTCCCGACAGCCACTATGGCCCCCAAGACAAAGATTCCATTTGCCCACTCATGTGGCCCTGATCCAAACTACATATCATAACAAAACAAATCATTTGGCTGGTTGTTATTTTGCTGGCTGTTTATAATAGTAAAAGAATCCGAATCTATGGCAATAAAAAGATCCACATGTCCATCCATCTGCAGGCATAACTCATCAAAAAATAAAAGCAGGAATCTCAACATTGGCCACCATCTTCAGGATGAACTTGGGAGTTCCAAGGCCAAAAATGAAAGGATTCTGAACATCTTGGCCCAGGATATCTCCAGACACACGCCCCATGCTATTTGCAATGGAAGCTAAGCTAACTTCTAACTTATGTTCCTCATTATCATTAAGGCAAATTAGCTTTCTATTGTCATGCATTTAAAGTGTTGTGGAACTTTAGAGAGTTGAGACTAGGCCTTGTTGTCTTTTTGAATTCTCAACTTGGCTCTTCTTCCCATAATCCTTTGCAATACTGCTGTGAACTGCAAGAATATTATGCTTTGAAGATGCCCATTGGTTAAGTTACTGTTGGACATTCCAGAGCCTATCTGTACAAATGCTGAAGTCTAAACATCCAAGAGACACCGGTATCAAAGATTATCCTGGATGGTGACCCGACAGATCACCACTGCCATGCAAGGCCACTTGGCAGGAGTAGAGAAGAAGTGATGTCCTTTTAAGTTATGGAATTTATAGGCCATCCTAAAGATCTCCCTGAGGCTCTTGGTGTCAGAAATACTAATGCAATCTTACACATGGGATGCACAGAACTGTCCTCTATAACTTCAGAAGATAGTTCTGCCTCTGTGAAAAGTTATTTGCTTAGTTGGAGCAATTATCTGCAAAAGTAGATTTGCAGCTTTTTCAGGGCTAGTATTTTCTGACTTGTTATATCTCGGGTTGCCAGCTACAAGAGAAAATAAGGGATGAGGACAGGCTTATTGGCATTGAGCCACCACACAACATTACTTCTAGTGCAAAGCTAGCTGTGATGTCATCACAACAGAGAGATGCTCTAGGATTCACTCCAAACTCGATGGTAAACCAGTTAGCCCCATTCATTTCGCCATACCAGTCTGTGAAGGGAAGGGGGCAATATCAGGAGGGACCCTACTTATATAGCATATTCGTTTGTATACAACTTAGGCCCCAGCATTGTTTCACACTGTTGGCTGTTTAAATGCACACAGATGCAAGACAAGCTAATGTGCATCCCTCCACTCTAACAAACCCTCATTAGTCCCCCATTCAAAGCCTAGAGTTGTTGGCTGTTGTGCATCCATTTGGTCTAAGTACTCATCCCCATAATTTCCTCTTCCATTGCCAATTGGCTGTCTATACTTTCCCAGTCTGTTAAATTGACTTAATTGTGCAGCATCTACTGAAATACTGTTTGCCACATTAATGGTTTTTTTTTTTTTCATTTTTCCATAATACCAGTTTGTAAGCTTTTTGCTGTTTCCGACAGCTACTGACAGAGGTGAGCACACTTTGTTCCTGGAAAAGAAACTCATGTGAACTGAATACAACTTATCCTTAGAGCCTCTTCATCTGAAAGTAATTTGAAAAAGAAGCTTCTTCTCTGGTAAGTGTCAGAGGAGAAGGCCCTCCGATACAGCAACCTATAAGCAATGCCAAGGAGATATCCTGTACTGTTAAAGGGATGAAGCCTTTTGTGCTTGATTTCTTCCCACTACATAGGAAAGAGCATCACTCATCTAAGAGCCCTGAGAGCTGTTAGTATAAATTCTGCCGGCCAGGCAGTTTTATTTATTTATAGATTTTGCTTTTTACTCTATCTTGCCACACTGTTCAAGTAGGCCTGCAAGATGTAAAAAAGAAAACAATAAAGATAGTTTAAGACAGGACAATAAAAACAAATCAGCACAGCCACAGATTGAACAAAAGTGTTAGTAATTACCTTTCAAAGCAGTTCCATGGTCACTTTTTAAAAGGCAAGTCTTAGAGTTTTTCCTAAAAGATAAAAGAAAATACTATAGAGAAAGCAAATAGGTAACAAGTAGAGCTATAAACTTCAGCACTACAGAATATGGAGTTCTTTAAATTATGATTGCCAAACAACCAGGGTTTCCAGGTGCCTCTGTCACTGGTGGGAGGTTTTTGGGGCAGAGCCTGAGAAGGGAGAGGTTAGGGGAGGGAGGGGCTTCAATGCCATAGAGTCCAATAGCCAAAGCAACCATTTTCTCCAGGTGAACAGCTCTCTATTGGCTGGAGATTTATTGTAATAGCAGGCGATCTCCAGCTAGTACCTGGAGGTTGGCAACCCTAACCACAACTATTGGGTGGGGGCAGGGTTTCTTTAGACTGGTTGCTAGAGAAGTTCTAGTTATTTCCTATGGCAGGGGTCCCCAGGCTTTTTGAGTCATTGGGAACCTTTTGAATTCTGGCACAGGGTAGTGGGTACAATCACAAAATGTCTGCCTCAGGAGGTGAGGCCAAGCACAAAATGGCTGCCGTAGGAGGTGGGGCTAAACACAAAATGTCAGAGAGTGAGGTCATACGTAACTCTAATAATAGCATTCCCGGCAGAAGTTCTGTTTAACAGGATGCCTTTTAAAATGAACATATTGCTTTCAAATATGTTCTTGCATACACACACCTTCAGTTATGCAATGAAGATCCTTGTACTGTAGTGACATCTGCTGCCAAAGCATCAATCTACTGCCAAAGCATCGACCTCTAATGGCCAATCAGAAGTCCTGAGGGGCGGAAACCCAATCTGGCCCTGCCCATTTTCTTAAAACACTTGGCAGGTGCCAGGAAATACTTGGCAGGCACCATGGTGACAGGAAACACTTAGCACTAGGGTTGCCAGCCTCAAGGTGGTTGACTAAAGAAAATATGCACCAATGCTGTAAGGTAAGTAGTCGTAGAAAAAAACAGCAAGGAGCTTAAAGTATGAGTGCAAGAATTGTATTAAGGTAATAAAAATGACAAAGCATTAATCACAGTGAAAAACACCACTTATCAGTGAAAAACACCACTTATCAGGTGTCATGGTGTCCGTGGATGACATGATGGGGACCCTCGCTCTAGTATTTATTGTTTTTGTTTTAAATATTCCATGCCTGTTGTCTCCTTCACCCAGTAACTCAAATTTAGGAATGGGGGAGACTTCTCTAAGTGCTACAAATACATCAGGCTGGTAACTGGAAGTCCCTTAGAATAAGATTCAACCCAATCAGCAATCTATGAAAGTGTGACCCTGATTCAGTTTGCACAATCTCATCTAATCAGATGGTTTAATCTTCCAAATGTATAGATTTGTCTGAATTGCACAATGTTGATATGGTTTTTAAACACAATTTATGCAGTATCTATGCATACATGTATAATGTATATTGTTAAAATATTGACACACAAAGAACTTGAAAATTAAGTATTTTTGTGAAGAAAATGCAGTGTGAAAAATAATGAAAAGCCCCCTCCCCCACGAAAATAAAAAGTCACACAAAAGAGAATTGATACATTGAAACAGGTATGTTCAGGTCCAAACACCATGGATAAGAAGCATGAAATCATTGCTAGTAGTCACAACTCATGGTTGCTTTGTGTGTGTGGGGAAGGAAGGGGGTCATTGTGTCTGCCTAACTAATGCTTGTCTGCAGCCCCACATCCTGCTGCCAACCCACTTGCACAACTCAGGCAGAACCTGCAACTGCCCTCAGCACACCACCCATTTGTCTGCACAACACACTGGAGTCCTTTGTCAGTCCCACTTCCTAGCACACCATGCACCCTCTCCCAACTCATGAACTCCAGTGTAGAGCTCTGGTTTAGTTTCAAGTCTCAGAAATAATACAGTTGGTACAGAAATAATTGCATATGTAGTTTTAGAGCCAGTCCTATTCAAAGGGCTGTTGTGAAGATAAAATGGAGAAGAAGAGAATGCTTTGGATCCCCATTGGGGAGAAAGGTAGGATATACATGCAGTAGATATATCTATTTTTATGTTATGTTATGTTATTTATAGTCTATGTTTCTCACAAGGACTCAAGGATGCTTACACACTGTAAGTCAGTACAATCAACAAAATGGGACATTCAATAAGGTACATAATAATTTACACTAATTTATTTGTATACATTTATATTCATAATTAATAAAGAGGTTGAGTTCTTTGTAAGAGTGATTAGAATTAAGTATTATAGAATTTAGACATCAAAATTAATAAGGTTATAACATGCATGAATATTTACACTTAGACTTTATTCAGTATCTGCATTAACTTGTAATTTTATAGAGGATGTAGTAATTAATGTATTAGCCCGTGTCAGTCAATTGTTATTTAATTAGGATTGAGCTACATGTAATAGACAGGATGACTAGGCAAATTGTTATTTGTTTGTGTTCTTGCTTGTGTTCTAGGCTGATGAAGCCACAGCGAAACGTACTTGGAATCTAGACCGTGTGTTCCTTTTTATGCTTCTTTGTGTTTCCTTATTGTCCTTGGTTCTGTAAGTAGTTCACATTGTTAAGCTGCAACTTGGAGTCCCTTCATTGCCATGCATCTACTGGCGGGAGTCTGGCAGTTTGCCCCGACTTGGAGAGATTCAGACTCCCTCCCAGCAGCTTATTTAAACATCGTTGCCAGTACCTTCTTGTGATTTTCACTTCAAGCAGTGCACATTTATAACCTGCTGCCAGGATTTTTTCATTGCAGCGCATTTACCGGCGGGAGTCAGGTAACCAGGTCGAGCCATTCTACTTTTGTGCTCCCTTGGCTTGTGAGTTGGACTATTTCATTGGACAGCATTTGGATTGACCGTGCATGCTCGCGACAGCTATTGAAGTCTGCCCTGATTTGGATACTTTTAGACTCCTTTCCAGCGGTTTATATAAGTATTGTTGTTAGAACTTTATTCTGTGTGTACTGTATCTGTTTCTACACCTTGGATTACTTTGCCTTATACGTTACACATTGTAATAGACTGCTCATCACATTGCTTTGCTGTGTGTTGTATTTTGTAAATAGTTAGCTGCTTCTCTTTGGGGTTTTATAGTGTATAGTGACAGTGCTGATTGGTTTACTTGCAAAGCTATTTTTTTCAGCATAAGGTTTGTTTGTTTTTTGTTTTCTATAACCTCCAGCTAGTAGCTGGATCTCCTGCTATTACAACTGATCTCTAACCGACAGAGATCAGTTCCCCTGGAGAAAATGGCTGCTTTGGCAATTGGACTCAATGGCATTGAAGTCCTTCCCCTCCCCCAAACCCCCTCCTCCTCAGGCTCCGCCCCCCCCCAAATCTCCAGGTATTTCCAAACCCAGAGCTGGGGACCCTAAGTATAGACCACAGTCCCTAATCATTTATCCAAGTAAGTTGATGAACCATTTTGTACAGTATAACCCTGTGCAGAAAAGCCTCCTGAATAATTCAGTTTTGCATAGTTTGTGGAAAGTCAGGAGAGTGGGAGCCTCCCTGACCTCCTCATTCCATAAGGTGGGAGCCACAACAGAGAAGGCATCTGTATGAGCAGTTGTTGTTTTTGCTCATTTGCAGGTTAGCACCTGCAGAAGACCCTGCTCTGATGAGTGAAGCTGTCATGGCCAATCACATGTACATAGCCTGTGTGAGTACATACAGCTGAATACATGTTGATTCTATGCAGAAACTGGGACAACAGAGGAGATTCTATTCCTTTTTCTTTCATCCATTGCACAGGGATTATACCCTATGTGAATATGGCTACTGAGGTTCCTGAATGTATTTCCTAAACTCCTCTTTCTGATCCCATTACACAAAGGTCATTTATGCATGGGTACTTACTTGAACTCACGTTCACCCCATCTGACTCAGTTGTTCCATGTAGTTCTGCATGTGTTTTCCATCCAAGTCAGTGTCTTCCCATTCCTCTGTTAACCTGATTCTTCCCTCTCCCTTGAGCTCAGCCTGGCTGAAATCTCCATGCAGAAGGCAAAGCATGGACCACAGGAAGATTGGCATCTCTCACAGCCAATCACAAAGCAGCGTGTAAAGAGGTGGGGATTCAAATGCTTCCTGGAGGCTCTTTCTGAATAAAAGAAAGGTTTTTTAAAACCGAGGCTTGGATTTATCCTCCCCTTTCTTTCTGATTGCTCCATTTTTATTTTTATTTTTTGGTTCTTAAAATGCTTTTTTATGCAGCAATTGGGTTTTGGCGTGGGGAATCTTCTCTCACAGTGAGCACTGTGAACTAAGCCAATTACAAAGCAGCATTTAAAGGGGTGGGACTTGATTTGAGCTTGGAGAGAGCTTGGTGCAGAGATTTCCAACTGTAAAGTATGGGTCTAGCCAGCAACAAACCTCAGGTAAAACCCCCATACATAAATGCCCTGTGCTTCCTTTTTCTTTTTGTCTCTCTCACACATCAGTTCTTGGCGAGAGGCCAAGGCAGGTTGGGGGCACGGCCCCTTCCATGTAGGGTTGTCAGGTCCCTCTTCACCACCGGTAGGAGGTTTTTGGGGTGGAGCCTGAGGAGGGCAGGGTTTCGGGAGGGGAGGGACTTCAATGCCGTAGAATCCAATTGCCAAAGTGGCCGTTTTCTCCAGGCGAACTGATCTCTATTGGCTGCAGATCAGTTGTAATAGCAGGAGATCTCCAGCTAACACCTGGAGGTTGGCAACCATACTTCCAGGGCTGTTATTCCATCTCTGAGGCCACCCTTCCACTGCAGCTGGTCTCCCTGCCTTTTCCAGAGCAGCACCTGCCTGTGGGTGGGCATGGCATCCCGATTTCACCGTCATCTGCCAGAGAAGAGGACTGCTTTGTTGTGGTGGCAGCTTCCTTGAGGGGTGGGGTCAGGTCTGTATCCTAGGGTGCCCAGATCCCTTGGGCCAGCACTGGTTGTAAAAGCTTGATGAAGAAAATCTATGCACACTGAATACAGGAACTTCATACAGATATTTCATATATTTAAAAGTTGTTGGTCTGCCTTATAGCAAAGCTCCAAAGAGGTTACCTTCTATCTCTCCTGGATTCAAAATCTTCTGTTACCACCTGTGTCTTAATCCCTTAATTTTGTGTTTTATCCTCATAAAAATTGATTTCTCTGTTCTTCCCTCTTTTTTTTTGCAGGCAGGAAGTCCATCATAAAACAAGTAGTACTTTTTCTTAATTAAAAGATCAGCAGAAAACTTCCTCGAGATTTCTCTTCACGTACATATAATTTGCTGAGAGGAAACTAGAAAATGCATCTGATCGTTTCCTTCTTGTCCCCTACTTCCTAGGGATTATATCAAAAGAAGATGATTAAAAATAAATGACCACCAGGACCAAAATCAGAGAAGCCACCTTTTTGGTGGAAGCAAAATCAAAAACCTGTTTAAAACCCTTCAAAGGCATGTTGTTAACACACCGGAGATAATGTTAGTACAGCTGGGACATTCTTCCAAAGGGAGAAGGAAAATGATTTTTATTTGTAACCACAGCAGGAAACTTGAATAGAGTAGTGGGTTATTTTCCCTCTCAGCTTCCCCCCTCCCCCTGACAAGCCACCTGCTTTTTAAAAAGGGAAAGAGAATACTGCACAATAAAGAGTTTTCAAAAGCATTTCAGCGCTCTGCTTAGGGACCCATGGATAGTGCCATCATCGACAACATGTTCAGGCCAAAGCATTAAACATCACCGAACTCTTTCACTCTGTAAAAAATACAGTGTATGTGCAACCTTGATTTGGACTGGGGCCACACAGAAAGGGGGAAAAAAGATCCAGGACTGTGGTGCGCAGAACCCAGACCCAACTCATTAGAAATTCTGTTGTGTAGTTTGGCCCTCAATGCACAGGAGTTAAGCCCCGAGACACATTCTGGGTTTCTTCCACCACTGACATTATATTTCACCTGTGCTTTCCAACTTGTGCAGGTTACATGAGAAAAGATTAATTTTGTACCCAGTGAACACAAGATATCATCATACTGTTACTGGCTTTGGCAGCACATTGCAATGACTTTTTCCCTTCCCTGATACTAGCACATTGTAAAAAATACGCAATAGAACAATTTTACAGTGATCTTTTAAAAAATATATATATTTCTTTCCTTACCATTCATTTTCACATTAGACATTTGCATGAGAATTATGTTGCACATTTTATATACATATCTTCTCCGGAGACAAGTTTAATCCAGAGCTGCTGAGACTGAATAAATGTAGGTTTGTCCCAAATATCTATAATAATTTGAATGAAAAATTGATGGCTGTCTTTTAGGCAGTAACTTCTGTTATATAAATCATCAGCAAAGAAATGTAGGTTATCCCACACTGCTAAGCAATCTGCTTCTTTGGAGCCAGTAGATTCATGTTCAATGGCCTTCCCCCCCCCCCCATAATGAATTATTTATATAAAAGCTAATGCTATTGCATTAGGAAATAAAGGTTTATCTCCCCCACACCTTGGGAAAATGAGACCTGACTTCCTAGAAACAAAGGTAAAGAGAAAATATCGATACTAAAGGGTGCTGCTGACCACAATGAAAGAAGGGTTACAATCATTTAAGAGGCTGCATCCACAGCTGGAGTTTGGCATTCTGTTTCTGCTGCAGTGATTATTGTCAGCCAAGAGAAGTGATACTGCCCAAGTCCACCATCTTATGAACGGTGGCAGCTTGTATTGCTCACCTACGATTTGGAGAAAAGCACTAAGGTCCTGAGAATTTTTCTCTCATTCAGACAGCAATTTGCTGTCTGCCAGGCATCCTTCCAAATACCCTGGATCTGATTCAAACAGTGGCAGCAGAAGTGAGGTCTCCCTAGAGCAGGGGTCGGCAAACTCATTAGTCAAAAGAGCCAAATATCAACAGTACAACGATTGAGATTTCTTTTGAGAGCCAAATTTCTTAAACTTAAACTATATAGGTAGGTACACTGTTTATTAACTTAATAAACTTTAATTAAAGTTTTAAGTCTTAATTAAACTATAGGTAAACTGAATAAAACTTGATATTATACTTAATAATGATCTTATTTATTGATAAAAATTAAATTGTAAGTCCCTGCCATTTCCCCCTCCCCGTCCGGAGTCCTCGTCTGGAGGCCTGGTCTACCGCCATAAAAGCCTATTGGTAGACCTGGCATCCGGCTGAGTCCCATTGGGAGGCCAGGTCTACCCATTGGCTTTCTTGGCAGTAGACCTGGCCTCCGGAGGCCCATAGAAGCCAATTGGTGGACCTGGCCTCTAAAGGGGGACCTTTTTTTTTTTTCCCCTCCTCGGAGTCCAGGTCTACCGCTAAGAAAGCCAGTGGGTAGACATGGCCTCTGAGGAGGGAAAAAAGTAAGTAAGGTATCCATAAAATTAAATCATGACAATGACTGACAAACACTTAATGTGAACAATGTGAGCAAACTTCTAGATTCACAGACACAGTAAACACATGAGAACATAAGAAAGGCCATGCTAGATCAGACCAAGGCCCTTCAAGTCCAGCAGTCTGTTCTCACAGTGGCCAACCAGGTGTCTCCAGGAAGCCCACCAGCAAGACCAGTGCAGCATCATTGTCCTGCCTGCGTTCCATAGCACCTGATATAATAGGCCTGCTCCTCTGATCCTGGAGAGAATAGGCATGCATCATGACTAGTATCCATTTTGATTAGTAGCCATGGATAGCCCTCTCCTCCATGAACAGGTCCACTCCCCTCTTAAAGCTCTCCAAGTTGGCAGCCATCACCACCTCCTGGGGCAGGAATTCCCACCATTTAACCACGCGTTTGTGTGAAGAAATACTTCCTTTTATCAGTTTTGAATCTCCCACCCTCCAGCTTCAGCAGACGACCCCGAGTTGTAGCATTACATGTGTCCCAGGTCGGGGGCCCCACCCCGCGTCCCGGGGCTTTCCCGCCACCCTCCACTTACCAAACAAGCCCCTGCGCTGGCTCCAAAGTGTGACTCTTCCCAGCTTACAGGGACCCGCAGGCCCAGAAGACGACGGGGGAACTGAGTCGGCGCCACAGAAGACGTGGCGCCGCTGCCCTGCGCTGCTGCGGGGGACGCGCCGCCAAAGGAAGCCCACCCCTCCCAACAGCTGATAGGCGGGCGGGCCCAGGCCAGGAACCGCCCAGCCGCCTGACCAGCAATCGTACAGCTAGAGGGGAGGGGAGGCTTTAGCCTCCCAACCACTGAGGGCAAGGGGAAGGGGGACCCGGCCATTCTCCACGGCGGGGGGGGGGGAGAGACTCGCCTGCTCTCTCTCGCTCGCTCGCTCTCTCCATCTCAGGTGCGCCGGCTCTGCAGCCCGGCTGCTGGCGCGAGCGGGCTTGACAGCAGGGGCTCCGAACCAAGTTTGGAGAGCTGCACTCAAGGGGCCAAAGAGCCGCATGCGGCTCTCGAGTTGCAGTTTGCTGACCCCTGTCCTAGAGGATTCCCTCTCTGGTGCCTTGAACACTGTATTGGCAACATCCCAGGAGTCAGGGAATATAGGAAATACAGTGGATGGCAGGGGCTTTAGGAAATTTCCAGGATCTTTGGTGTCTGTCATAGTGATTCAGTAAGGGAGAGATGCCTCACAGAGAGGCTTACAGAGACTTTCCTGTTGTCACCACCACAGCCAATTTAGAAACAAGATTATTGGAGAGAGGGATATTGGAGAGTGGCCCCATGGGTGAAGTGGCCCTGCCAGGAAAGGGAAGTTAAATAAATACACAGACATTGATTCATTGGAAAAACAAAGGCCACAGCTTTATTGATTACAACAGATGGAGCATTGGCACAGCATAGGGAACAGATCAGGCATCAGATGACCACCCTGCCATTTGATAGATCGATAGAATGACCCCAACCCACCTGTTGTAGCAACTAGAGTGGCATATAGGTGTCTCCACTAGGACATAAATCTCTGAGTGGAACCTAAGCCACCTGGGAGTGGAGCTCTGAGTGGCCCCCCATGGGGAGATGCTGCCTTAAATAGGCGAAGGGAGTGGAGTGACACAGGGAGCACCTGCATCATCAGCCCCCAATGATAGCCAGTTACTGCACCCGCCCCCTGAGCAGTGATAGGCTGCATGGTCAAAGGGAGCAGGGAGGAATGCCTGGCCATGTGGCAGAGGGGAGTGCAACAATGCTCACCCCCGCAGAGCTCTCTTTCCCACATGGAGCTGCATTTCAGTTGGCCACAATGGGCAGCCCCGGTAAGTCAGAGCTGCTGGCATTTGACAAAAGGGGTTTGGGGGAAGGGATTCAGATCCTGTTCTGCTCCCAGTGGTATAACTGGAACATAGTCTGAATTTATGAATTTTTCTCAGGAGGGGAAACGATAAAGCTATTTGCCAAGCTTTAAAAAAAGAATTCAAGTTAGCCTAGTCCTAGTTCCAAAAGTAGTTGGAAGTTCATCTCTCATGATGAAAAAGAGAAGACAAGTCATTTTCCAAGTCTTATTAGGACTTGAGCTTGAATCATATCTAATCAAAGTCTGACTTGAATCATGCTCATTTTTAAATATAATTAATACAACTAATATGCCTGCAATAGTTTTCGACATTCAGTAATCACAGAGAATGTTCAGATCTGACCATTATTCTGTCACCTGTCTGGTTTCTGTTCTGTGGGCAGTGGGGAGGGTAACAAAGGGAGAGAATGACTCAGCAGCTATGCTCCTGAGAGGCACCTGGCAAGAAGAGTTAGCAGATGGTCATAGCCATCAAGATATGCCCAAAAAGTATTTCTGAGGCTGGGATTTGGCTGTAAATACTGCAACTCTGTAGGCTGGGTCAGTGGGATTGCACCATAGGACAATAGCTTCCAAGTGGCTATTAAAGGTGTGGAGGGAGTCAGAATTCCTAAGCCCTCTGCAGTAATCATTATTCAAGATTTTTGTTATCCATTAATAACAAATGTGGGACCTGTGAGGGCTTGCAAGCAAAGGGAGAATCTTATCCCTGCTTTCCACGTACCCGTCTCCCCATGCTGTCCCCATTTGTACCTCCTTCCCTCTCCCTGTTTGCTCTGGCACTGGCTTCCCATCCTTACTGGCTGCAGTTTCTATCATCTCTCCCTCCCATGTTCCTTTTTCAGTACCTTCCACATGCCTTCCTGTCCCTCATATTCTTCCCCTCATGGCCTCTGCAGCCTCTCCCAGTTTCTGTTCCATCCATCCACCTACCCAGCTTGCCTAGCCCCTGCTAGTCAGCTCATGGAGAGTTCAACTGCAAGCCTCCCCCAATCAGCTGGACAGCATAGGCTGGGGAGGAGCAACCCAGCCACTACTGGCCACCTGGAAGTAGGGGAAGGTCCCACTAGAGTTAAAGGACTGCATGTTTTTGCAACTGTGATCTTGCAGCTCAGTTGCTGTTTCCCAGATCTCATTGGTAAATAGGGTTGCCAGGTCCCTCTTCGCCACAAGTCAGAGGTTTATGGGGCGCAGCCTGAGGACAGTGGGGTTTGGGGAGGGGAGGAACTTCAATGCCATAGAGTCCAATTGCCAAAGTGGTCATTTTCTCCAGGTGAACTGATCTCTATTGGCTGGAGGTCAGTTGTAATAGAAGGAGATCTCCAGCTAATACATGGAGGTTGGTAACCCTACTGGTAAAGTTTCCATTTCCTCCTCTTCCTTCAGTGAAGCTCCATGTGATACTTCCTGTGATTTGCTAACCACTTGGAGAAACCCCAAATGTCACCCAAGCATCTGCTTTTTTTCTTTTGTAATGCACAGACACCACTTTTTAGCTTAGTCTTCAGTTAGGGTTACCAGGTCCCTCTTCACCACCGGTGGGAGATTTTGGGGGCGGATCCTGAGGAGGGCGGGGTTTGGGAGGGGAGGGACTTCAATGCCATAGAATTCAATTGCCAGAGCGGCCATTTTTCTCCAGGTGATCTGATCTCTATCGGCTGGAGATCAGTTGAATTAGCAGGAGATCTCCTGCTACTACCTGGCAGTTGGCAACCCTATCTTCAGTTCAGTTTTACCCTCCCCCCTTGCTCTTTTTCAGGTTTTTCTGCAAACCTGGAGGTTCCCACAGGTTTGCAGAAATGTCTACCCAATTCCCAAGTGGCCCCATTAAGCTGAGTTTTTGATCTGCAGACTGAGGCCAAGTTGAGGAATTGGATGCATAAGATATTGTGAAAAAAGAATCCCATTAACACCTTCTATTACCACCACCTCCCCACTTCTAAACTCAAAGCATTTCATTGCTTTGAAAAATCTGGGTTATTTCATGCCACAGTTTTGAAGAACAGCCCAGTTTCCTCTCACTTTTGATCATGGTTCTATATGCACTTCACTTGGAATGCAATGGAAAAGAAGGCATTAACGTCTATACAATTTTGTGTTTCAGCCACCCTACAAATGCCAACTAATCATGTCAACTACTACAATGTGTCTTTTGTGACTGGCTTTGCAAAAAGCCTAGGCATATAAAAGCAATCGGGGGAAAATCTGAGCGAAAATATATCAGTGGTCTTTTTCTAAGCAAGACTATGGAAAGGACTGCTGGTCTAATGTAGGTATAGCTCAGCAATTCAATTAAAAGTGCAATTTCTAGAAACTCTTGCACATGCTGGTTTGTATTTATATTTAGGGATAATTAATAGACTAACCTGCAGAGAGTGTCTGTCACAGATGGAAAGTAAGGAGAGGCCCGGATTTCATCAAATGGGCAGGAAAGGAAAAAACCATGGCCAGCATTCTGTTCTGAAATCAGTCCCTTGCAAGGACAAAGGTTGTATGTGGGGAAATACAGTCCTCATTTTTTTTTCTGTCAGTGATTAATTTTACTACCCAAAACTTTGTTTTGTACTAGAATGTTCTCAGAAGCTACAAAAATTCAATAATGGTGAAATCCTAAGCAAAGCTAGAGCCTTCTAAGACCCCTGACCTCAATGGATTTAGAAGCGTCTAGCTCTGATTTAGGATTGCACTGCATGACTTCTATTAAATGATCAGAAATACAAAGAAGAACAGCTCTGTTGATGCAAATAGGAAAAAAGACTTCAATAGAGGTAAGCACGTGCTGAAAGCTCATAAAGACTGAGGCACTCTGCATTTAATGCCTTAACCTGGTCTAGATTTTGGAGGCACCATCCCTAAACAAAAATCAGGAAAGATGAACACTTGAACACATGAAGCTGCCTTACACTGAACCAGACCCATGGTCAATCAAAGTCAGTGTTGTCTATTCAGACTGGCAGCAGCTCTCCAGGGTCTGAGGCAGAGGTCTTTCACATCACCTACTGCCAGATCCTTTAACTGGAGATGCCAAGGATTGAACCTGGGGCCTTCTGCATGCCAAGCAGATGCTCTGCCACTGAACCATAGCCCCTCCCCTTACATGGTTGACAGTAGAGCTTCCAAATCTTACTCTTCAGTGTGCAACACCATGAACAGAACCAAGAGGAGAGACTGGGGGGCTCTCTTGTATTAGCTTTATGAATGAATTATTTCTACAAAATGTATACCTTGCCTTTCTGCCCTTGTGAGTTGAGGTTTCCTGTGTTACCCAGTAGGGCACAAAGGGAAGCCTGAGATTTCCTGGAATTTGATTGACCTTCATGTTAGATCCTGAATTGTACTTTAAACATTTTTTTTCTTTAACTACATGAGTATTTTCCCCCAACCACTCATACTGGTGTTCTCATTAGCATGACTGTAATCTAGGAGTTAAACTTTCCATGAATTCCCAAAGCCTAGCACTAGATCCTAGGCTCAAGATAACATAATTCTATTAGCCCACCCCCACCCCAAACACCCCTATCTGAAATAAATGTGAAGACCTCAGAGTCCCTTAAGTGATCCTGGAGACCATTTCTTTCAGAGTATTCTCATTAATCTCAATTGTGTTACTCTTTTATCAGCTCTCTTTGGCTTGCAGCATATGTCTGTTGAGGCTTATTAAAACCAGGATCCTTCATCAATATTCCTGCCGATGCTTGTTCCTCCTTTATAACAGCTTCTTGGAAGTCTTCACAAAGGGCCATTCCACAGCCAGCAGGCAGCTTGTTTGTCTTCTCTGGACTCCATCCACCTGGTCTCCTTTTTCGTCCTGCACAATGGGAGTGGCAAAAGTTCTGCTTTTCAAAGTTTCCTACTATCTGTGAAAGAAGAAGTCGGATTTTTCATTTTTTTTCTTTCCATTCTCCATCATACCTTATTTTCTTTTTTTATTGCACACACAGCTGACACTTAGTCACATCTTTCAAAAGTTGTTCCTCGCTTCCTCTGGCTTGTTATATTCTACACTTTCAGCTGGTAAAGATAAGGGGGCTTTCAGAGGGGCAGCATCCCATTTGCAGGAGAGCAACTTGGGGAAGTGCACACAGTATTGCAATTATATTCATTCAGCTGTACACTTAGGAACTGAGAGCTTGAGGGGTCACTTTTTACAAAACTGGCAAAAACCAGATGCTTTGCAAAGGGGGAGTGCATGTGTGTTTCTGCAGGATTGTGTCTCATTTTTCTCACTGTCACTCGGTTCAAGTGGTCAGTATTCTCCCATTTTTAAAAAATGGATTATTCTGAGAAGAAATCAACAGTGTTTGATATCTAGAAAAGTTCATCAGGTACTCAGCTCATGTGATTGCTTTAAAAGGTTCTTAACATTGTATATGTCTTAAAGATACAAAATTCTGCCTCAAATCTGAGTTGCAAGAGAGACCCAGCCTGGCAGAGTGTATAGACCACAGGAGAGACCTCTGGAATGCATCCTGGAGATTCAGGTGCCACCCTGATAAAGAATGGGTGAAAATGATGGCTAGAATCTTCTCACATTCACCTTTGCCCTTCCCCCTCAGGTAATTGAGTGCTTGTGGTTTTGATAAAAAGGAATACTATGAACTAGGTTCAAGTCCTTTTTGATTCAATTATATATCACAAATGTTTCCAGTTTATTAATACAGACAGATACAGTAGCACTTGTAGCTCTCCATTTGAATGGATGAATTAAAGCTAAAAACATAAATCGTTCAGTAAATTTACACACAGACTCACAGCCATAAAAAATAAGCCTAAAATAAATCCAGCAATCACAGCAAATTTCAGCACCAGCATTACAACAACAGTATTTGGAGCATGTCTACTAAAGGAAAGCATATTTACTGGACAATGAAATCTAGATAGCCAGTTATAGGAAGGCATTCCAGATTATGAGTTCCACCACTGAGAAAGCCCTCCTGCCCTGCAACCCAGCAAATCTCACTTTGGTGAACCAGAGAATACAGATAAGACTAGAGCTGTTCAAAAGCAAATTCTGGAAAATTCGGGTTTAGGTTTATTGGCCATTTTTTTATGGGAAAATCCGAATGCTGAATTTCCTATACCAGTAAATATAGGAATTCGGCTTTATTTTCACATTTCCCGAAACAATTGGCCATTTAAACCCATTAAACCAATTTCACAGATTTTTGTGGCTCCTGGGGGGGCATGTTTGCAGGCAGAAGTCCCAAATTTTCAGGGTAGCTAGAAGGGACTCTCCTTGCATGAACCCCCAAGTTTGGTGAAGATTGGGTGAGGGGTTCCAAAGTTATGGGATCCGGAAGTGGTAGCCATAAAATCTGACCTCCTCACCCAATCTTCACCAAACTTGGGGATTCTTGCAAGGAGAGTCCATTCAAGCTACCCTGAAAATGTGGGACCTCTACCCACAAAAATGCCCCCCCCCCAGGAGCTTGGAAAAAAAAACATTGTCTTAAATTTTCCCAGCCCATTTCCTTCTTCCCTAACAACTAATGCAAGCCCTACACAACCACCAGATAACTAGCATTACAACCTAGCTACTTAGAAACACAACAACCTAGCAGTACGACAAACCACACGGAACTGTGAACTGGCTCCCCCACACACACAGGCAGAAACCCAAAAAGGAAGGCAAGGCAACACTTTAGGAACCAAAGTTAACCACTTGCAAAGTAAACAGTAAATCAAAGCACTTGTGACTTTGTGATTTTAACTCAGTCACCCTTGCTTGGAGCCAGCCAACTACAGCAGAAGCCCTCACAATTCAGTAGACTGATATTCACACCGGCAAATCACCACCAGGAGGCAGGTGAACTGGCTCACACACACACACACAGGCAGAAACCCTACAGGAATCAAGTTTGGAAGAAAAGCCCCAATTAAAATAAAATGATAAGGTTTCAAACTGTTGGATGTCTTCTTCTCCTCCAGGTAGCAGGCAGGAAATAATCCAATGGAAGCAGCAGGCTCTAATCCACCAGATCAGCTCAGGATAGGCAGCAGGAGCAAAAGCCAAGGTTCTTGCACTGAAAATCTCTCTCACACTGAGCAACGGCATTATAGCCTTTGGGCAACTCAGAAAAGTTTGCATGGGAGAATCCAGCTCCTCTGATTGGCCAAAGAACACTCTTCTCCCAGGTCTGGCCACCTATTGGCCACTGGGACTTGATCCCCCCCCCAGCTCGGTTTGGGTGTCTCTGCAGCCAAAGTAGGTTGCCCCAAGGAGAGCTTTCTCCTCGCAAAGGTGGGAAAAGGTGGGGAAAAGCTGAAGCCGGATAAGCCGAATTTTTCCAGCTTATCAGAAAATCGCCCAGATTTGGCTTGGCTTTTCCTCCGCTTTTGTTGTTGTTGTTGTTTGTTTGTTTTTGCTCCGGCAAAACCCGAACCCAGGAAAGCCAAATTGGCATTTATTCAGCTTTAATCCGGTTCGGGTTTTACCCAATGCACAGCCCTAGATAAGACCTCCTTTTCCTAATAGAAGTGAGTGGGGAGGTGCATTTGGGTCAACACTTTCCCTAAAGTACCACACATGACCACCTGCAGGAGGATTAACCAAGTTAAATATGTTGTTGGGCAAGTCAAGATATCCATAATCATTCTGGCTCCAATTGTATATCACACTGGTCACAATTTTAGTTGCAAATCAGTAAGTCAGTAGAATAAAGGTCCATTCCCTTGGTGCTTATTTTGTGCCAGGGTGTTAATATTACCCTGGAATCTCATTGCAGTGCCAGTTATCTGCTGGGTGTGTTATTCAGGGAAGAGTTTATACATGCAGCATGTAGATGAACAGTTCAGCAAGCAATGCATCACAGGATACAAGAACAACAGTGTCTTATTGACTGATAGATGTGCATGGGAAATGTGCCCTCCCATTCTCTTTCATACACATAGTACAGAATGGCACTCAGGAAGGGCTGTACCCAGAGCAAAGGTAGTGACCATACAAAGCTGCTTTGTACTGAATCAGACCAATGGTCCCTCTTGCCAAATACTTTCCTCCTCAGGACAGTCATAATTGGGAATGATCTTTGTGCTTCTTTTGTTTCAGCTCTATCTGGTATAACTTTGTGCTCATATGCTAGAAATGGAGGAGGAACAAAAGACTGTAGCAGAAGGCACATCACAATGTAATGACAGTGCCTTAAGCTTTTAGACAACAGCACAATATTAAGAGTATACATAAAGCTCAAGTGGCAACATCTGTGTAGTTCTTTCTTTTCCTTTCTTGCACAGTGTGGCACAAATCTGATAAGAGATGTGACTAGGGATTCTGTTTCAAGAGGGTGTGAGATTTAAAGGCTTGTTTGGATGTTTTAAACATTACATTTTTAAAAAATAAATTTTTATTTCATATAAGCATACAAACAAATGAAAGAAAATAACACAAACACTACACACTCAATACAAAACATCCACATATAACAAAATGCATATACAAAAACTAAAATATCCTATTCTAAAATAAACTTTAGCTGAGTGAACGTATAAAGATTTTTTACTAACATCCCTATAAATGCAATCGTAGCTTTATAACCTTAGACTTATATGTGACCTTTATAACCTTAAATTGATTACATTATAACACTGACAGTGCATTCTTGAGCTGCTGGCAGCTGGGGACGGCGGGGAGGAGGCGCTGCTGCGGCGCCTCCTAAGCCGTTACACAGCTGCCAGCAGCTTGAAAAAAAGCCTTTGAAAGGCTTTTTTCTCTTAAAATGGGGCTTTTCATCCCATTGAGAAAAGTGGGGCTGCACCTGCTAAAAAGCAGCCACAGCCTCACTCTTCCTGCTGTCAGTGTACCCGGGGTGAAAGGGGAATGCCCTGGGAACGCCCTCCTGGACGCCAGCATCCCAGGGTGGTGTTGCCGTGGCAGCACCCAAAGACCAGCATCTGGGCCTTTCTACTTTCCCTGTGCTAAGATCACAAGTAAAAAACCGTTTTTTAAAAAGTATTTTAAAAATCGTTAAAGCAGATCACAAATGTTTTGAGCATATGTATTCTCACACGGCTTTCCCCACCTACCATTCCTGATCTTAAAAAAGAAAGTCAACAAAATGAAAGAGGTTTTTAGTTCTATAGAGTGGGAGGCTGTGTGGTTGCTTGTCTAAGATTACCCATTTTGCTTGTTTGACTCAATATTCAGGTCCGGATTGCTTATTATTTCTGCATGCCCTATCTTTCCAGTGTCCCAGCCTTCTTCATTTTATCTCCCTGCCTGACTGCCAAAGCAGTTTGTTGGTATTAATTGAATGCACATGGGTCTGTTCTGCCATCTATCAACTCCAGTTTGATCCACAAGTTCTGAGCATGTGCCAGCACAATGAATGGCACCAACTGTGCAGGCACAGAAGCTGCACATGCCCTCTAACACCAGTGATGTAAATTCTTGACATCCTCTTCCACTGCCACCTGGGAAGTGTCGCTCAATCCAACAAGTCCCAAATATGTGACAATGTGATTAATGCTGCCAACTGCACACCCACAAAAATAACTTATGAACTGTAACATTCATGACCTACCCTGAGGTATACAAAATTAAAGCAAGCCAATAACTTTGTGCTTGCATCAACAGCGACTACTTGACCAGCTGCCATGCTGAATACCACCACTGGACAGATGCAAAATTACTTGGTGATGACAAGAGGTGCTTGGTGACAAGAACAAAAATAGTTGGAATTAGAAATAAAAAATTACAAATTTCAGTCCGTTAGGGTTTACAACTAGGGTTTTCAGGTCCCCCTTCACCACTGGCAGGGCGGGGTTTGGGGAGGGGAGGGACTTCAATGCCATAGAGTCCAATTGCCAAAGTGGCCATTTTCTCCAGGTGAACTGATTTCTATTGGCTGGAGATCAGTTGTAATAGCAGGAGATCTCCAGCTAGTACCTGGAGGCTGGCAACCCTATTTGCAACCTGTGAGGGAAGGTTGCATGATACTGCCTGATCTCATCAGATCTTCGAACTAATTAGGATTTGTCCTTGGATGTGAGACTGCCAAGGATATCTCTCCAGAGGTAGGCAAACCACTAGCAGACTTCAAATAGAACAGAAATTTACCTTCATTTTACTAAAATTACCCAAGCTTTACTAATTTGTGCTAAGCTGTTCTCTCTATGTTAGCGAAACTGTGAATATTTAAAACCTTCAAGTCTGGAGAAAAGTTCTGAAAAACATTTCAAGTTTCATTTGCTAATATTTCTATTATGTGTTATAATCTTGTGTCAATTTATAGTAATTCAAAGTATATTGAAATAGAATTAGAAAGTAGAGGTTTGTCTTCATTATTTGGTTATATTTCTTAGCAGTATGCCGTATTGATTCAGCTTTATTGCAGATATATATCTGAGACCGCAGCTATGGATTTCTGAAAGTTGTTTAGTTGTGAGTAGGGGGGGGATGTGAGGTTTTTGAGAAACATAGCTTTTCCACACATACACTTATCTTACTAAAGCATACAGAAATTAGCTTTTTTGTTTGATTCAGACACGCAATTTTCTAGACATCACGGCAATGATGATGCACCACTAGTTTGCATTTGTTTTCCCCCTGTGATAAGCTAACATTGACTGTCTTGCTTCTCTGGCATCTCCACAAATAGTTCTATTGCAATTTAAGTAGCCTTCTTTCCTCAGATTTGTTCTCAAAAGAAGAGATCAGTTTGTATTAAATGTGCCCACTATCTCATGCTCCACTGTGGATAACAGATGAAACATCTTGGCACTGGGAAAGAACAGTCGGCTCCACGCTTTTGTGACCATAAGGATGGACTGTAACCCTTGCACAACAGACTTCTCCTGCCAAAATTTGTTCTTCTGAACTAGAATCAAAGAGACAGGAATCTTGCACATATCCTATGACCTTATTCTGAGAGAGGGGAACGAGCTCAGTGGGAGTGTTTCCCCTCCAAAGCTGCCATTTTCTTCAGGGGAACTGATCTCTGTATTCTGGAGATCAATTGTAAGAACTCCAGGTCCTATCTTTCAGGTTGGTAATCCTAATTGGTAGAGATGATGGTGAGTGGAACATTCCAAGATGTTCTCTCATCTTCACTTTCCAGGAGCTGGCAACAGCTAGGCCCAGTGCTGACTTTTCTTCTTCATGATAATACCTTCCAATCCAGTGGGAAATATGGGCAGCACAGGTGGCTTTCCTCAGAAGAGGCCCAGTTGCTCTTAAGGCTTGGTAGAACACAGTGCCTCTAGGAAACTGAAATAAGGTTCTGGTTTTTAATATTTCTTTGCATTAATAATCAATGAAAACAGAAAACTAGTACAGAAGTTCCCCTCCCTTTCTTTGCTTGCTATGCTGGTTTTCTATTTGCAAAGGGTTGCATGTGAGTGTTTTAAACATTCCAAAAATATGTTTCCTTACCTGAGGTCTGAACTGGTGCATTGCCCACCACCTCTCATTCAACCAGTTCACTGCTACCTCATTCTCCTGCATGTGTGAAGCAGGCCTCAGACTTCAGGGGCCCAAGATCAAGCACTGTGCTCAAATAACACTGCACAGTTTCAGCATGGAAACAGAAATGTAGCTGCTTACAAAGAAGAATGGAAAAGGAACAACGTATTTCTGCTATCTGGCTGTAGCATTGACTGGCTTCTTATTCTTTAACTGGACTAGGGCTGGCTCTTAGAAACAGATTTTTGTTGAGGATAGAGACAAAAAGAGACCATGAGAGACTATTTACATTTTCCAGTGTGGCATAAGAAGGCCTTGCTTTCACATAATACATGGAGTTAGCTGAAATGTACTGGTGGACTGTCTGAGAGCTTTTGCCATGCAGTTGTACTTTAAAAGTTCTGCATCTCATCATCAAGCATTCCTCAGAGCTGCCAGCTCCATCTTTAGGGTTGCCAGATCCCTCTTCCCCACCGATTGGAGGTTTAATAGCAAGAGATCTCCAGTTAGTACCTGGAGGTTGGCAGCCCTATCCATCTTGGGTAGGATTGCCATCTCTGGGTTGGGAAATACCTGGAGATTTGGGGGCAGAGCCTGAGGAGGGCAGAGTTTGGAGTGGGGTGGGACTTCTCTGCCACAGAGTCCAATTGCTAAAGTGGCCATTTTCTCCATGTGAACTGATCTCTATCAGCTGGAGATCAGTTGTAATAGTGAGAGATCTCCAGCCACCATCTGGAAGGGCCAACACGTAAGCAGGTTACTAACAGCTAGCGTTGGTCCCTGAAGAAGGCTCATTAGCCGAAACAGAGTGATAACCGGACCTCTGTAAACAAGAAACCAGACCCTATGAACCTTGGAACCACAACACACTGAATAGCATTTTTTGTTGGCAAATGTTTTATACATGACCATTGTTATTGCATTCAGTACAACTAGCACTTGTTCTTATTAGGGCTGTTGGAAAAAAAATTCGGGAAAATTCAGATTCGGCAAAATTCGGCCCGTTTTGATTTGGGAAATGCCGAAGTCCGAACTCCCCCGATTCGGATCCGGGGAATTTGGCCGAATTCCTGAATCAATTCGGCCGAATAAAGGCGGGCGGGGGTCTTTAAACTGCAGCAGTTTAAACTGCCCGCTTTCCCCGGGAGTCCCGGGAAGGGGGGTGGTGGGTGTTAAGCACTTCCCCCCTTCTCGGTCTGTTGCTCAGCTGTTGGGCAGGTCCCCACCCAACAGCTGAGCTGGGGGGGAAGTGCTCTGCACTGCCTGGGCAGGCAGCGCAGAGCAGTTTCCCCCTTCCCCTCCCGATGCTCCCGCCGAACAGCTGAGCTGGGGGGGAGCCCTCCATGCTGCCTGG
The DNA here is from genome assembly GCF_029931775.1 of Euleptes europaea. Taxonomy (NCBI): domain Eukaryota; kingdom Metazoa; phylum Chordata; class Lepidosauria; order Squamata; family Sphaerodactylidae; genus Euleptes; species Euleptes europaea. The sequence continues at coordinate 33,685,476 of NC_079313.1, read as the reverse complement.
GCAGGCAGTGCAGAGCACTTCCCCCCTTCCCCTCCTGATGCTCCTGCCCAACAGCTGAGCTGGGGGGAAAGTGCTCCGCGCTGCCTGGGCAGGCAGGGCAGAGCACTTTCCCCCCCCCTCGGTCCGAATCTCAGCTGTTGGGCAGGGACTGGGAAGAGGGGGAAAGTGCTCCGCGCTGCCTGGGCAGGCAGCACGGAGCACTTCCCCCCCCCTTCCCAGTCCAATGCTCAGCTGAGCTGGGGGGGAGTGCTCCGCGCTGCCTGGGCAGGCAGCGCAGAGCACTTTAAAGACCACCCCGCCCAGTTTCCTGGGACTCCCAGGAAACCAGGCAGGGCGGTCTTTAAAGGTGGGAAAAGGCAGGTTCGGGAAATGCTGAACCTGCCGAATTTATTCAGCATTCGCCTGAACTCGCCGAATTCGGCGCGTCCTTTTCCCGCCTTTTATTTAGTTCGGTTCCATCCAAACCAGAAACCGACAAATCGGGGGAAATTCGGCAGTTTTTCAGTTCGGGATAATGTCTAAGGGTCTCAGATAATGATCATTCACATCACATACTACCTTTTAACTGGAGATGCCAAAGATGGAACCTAGGACCTTCTGTATCCCCAGTAAATGATCTACCAATGAGCCATGGCCTCACTCCAAAATGTCCCACTGAATTCAATAGGACTTGATCCCAATAGGTTCCAGGGGAGCAGTCGTGTTAGCCTGCTGCAGTCAAAATCTTGTGACACCTGAAAAGCTAACAACTATATTGTTGTCAATGAAAGCTTATGCCATAATAAGTGTGTTAGTCTTTGAAGCACCACAAGACTGTTTGATATGCTATCCCAAGCACATAGGATTCAGATGTGCAGTGAAATTGTACACATGGTCACTCAAAAGTAAGCCCCCCTGCATTAAAGGCGACTTACTCCCAAGAAAGTGTAAATAGAATTTAAGACTAACTGGTTTACAGTGTAGAGTTATACCCTTCTAAGCCCTTGCTTAGGACTACAGTTACTGAGCAGATCCAACAAGACAGTGGGAGAACAAAATGTGAATGCAGCTAGAATACATAAACAGTGCAATTCTTTAAAAGTCAAGAAGATGCTCTTCTTTATTAAAGAAGTGAGAATTTTTTTCCAGCTATGGATTGCTTCAAACAATTCTACCTATTAAAAAGCCATTAAACCCAGGGAAGCAGAGAAGCATATCTCCAACAGCTGTTCTCAGGAAATACTTTGTATTAGGAACTATTATTGGAAATTGAAGGTCAAGTAGAACAACAATGTTCACTTGAGGTTGTTTTCTTTCTTTCTTTGCACTCACAAAAAAAGAATAAGGCTTTATTCTTTAAAAATGGATCAGATAAAGGAACATTTGGGAATACACTGTTGAGTCAAAGTCAGTGTGACTATAATTCTGATGATTGACGGCTAAATAGAAAATGACTTAACACAAAATCCATAAAACATGCTTCCCTATGGATGCACATCATCTGAGGAGGAGAAAAAATAATATTCTGATCATCCAATATGAAGTTCAATTTCTGAAGAAAATACAGGCAGTTTAAATTAAAGAATCTGTATGCTTAATGCTTATAAGATTTCAGCTCTATAGCTCAGATAATAAAACTCATGTTTCTAGGTAAGGGAGTGTTTTTGATCATGCTCAGGAAACTCAGATGATCTGAATTCACTCGAGAAGCAGGGCAAGCTCCATTAAACTTAGAATTAATTTTGCTTTACCGGCACCAAGACATTCCCTTCCCCTCATACAAAAAAGGCTATGGTAAGCATGCAGGTTCTTGTGAAGTCTAGTTCAGAAGGAGGAAGAAATTTGACTTCCCCACACAACATCAAAATAGGCTTGCCTTTTCGCCAGCCACCCACTCCTCAGAGTTGCTGTGGATTTGTAACAATCCCCTTTCCCCACAGACAGCTGCTATGCTGGCATTTCAGCAGGCCTTTCTTAACCATCAACCTGGCCCCTACCCTTCCGTCATTTCAAAGATAAAACTCCTGTGCATGAATAGGCGGGACTGAAAGCAGGAACTTTCCCCTCACCACAGGAGTTATTGGCATACATCCCACAACAAATGAAAGGCCCAGTATCTCTCCATTGAGATTAAAGTCCAAGCATCTCTCTGTTTAGAAATTAAGCACTGACCACAGCACTAAACTAGAATCAGAGAACAACATGTACAGTGTGCTTCCTTCCAACACATCTACCCCATGTTTTCTCTCCATCTCCAGCAACAAAAAAAACAGGTAGTATCCCTGTAAACTTTCTCCAAATGTCCTTCACCTAGCAAACTCTCCTTTTTCCCACTCTTTTTCCATCGTAACTAGGGTTGCTACCCTCCAGGTAGTACCTGGAGATCTTCCACTATTACAATTGATTTCTAGATTACCAAAATCAGTTCTCCTGGAGAAAATGGCTGCTTTGGAGGATGGACACTACACCATTATACCCTATTGAGGTCCTTCCTATCCCCAAACCCCACCCTCTCCAGACTCCACCCCCCCCCAAAATATCCAGGTATTTCCCAACCCAGAACTGGCAGCCCTAATCGTAACTCATGTCAACACCTCACCAGGGCTTAGTTCAGATGTCTTTTTTCAACCCGAGAGCTGAGTCCAGGAAGGAAAGTGCGTCTGAGAATGAACAGAATTCCCCCACTGTTCTGAATGACTGCAGTCTCCTGCCTTCCTTATATAGCATTCAAAAGTAGGTTGTAGGGTTGTGCATACTGATAAACCCGAACTGAAAATAAACCTGAAATTAGCCTTCAGTAATTTTTGGGATATGGGTTTACCAGATACCAAAATATGGGGATAAAGCCAAAGTCAATAGGCAATTCCCGAAAAAGCCAAATAGGTATTCGGACTTTTGGGTTCGGCTATTCGCCTTTGCTCAGAGGCATGGCTCTGTGCTTTCTCCCCCTTTTCTTTCTTTCTTTCTTTCTTTCTTTCTTTCTTTCTTTCTTTCTTTCTTTCTTTCTTTCTTTCTTTCTTTCTTTCTTTCTTACTGGTTTTGTTAGGGCCCCACAGTTGGGGCCCTTTTGAGGTTGGGGTCATATAATTGGAGCCAACTTGGTGTGATCAACTGACAGTAGCTGATCTGCACTTTAAAAGATGGGGCTCACCCAGTCTGGAGAATGTTAGTTTCTGTCAGCTGCTCATGGGTCTTCTGAAGAAGACTTCCTCACCTGCGTAGATGAGCAGTCTCCTTAACATGAGCTGCCTTGGTCATGACTTTGGCTGGCTCTGATATCGTATCCCTGCACTGTCACTATCACGAGTTCAGCGTGCTTAGTCAGTTGTCCCAAGACACTCCACCAGACGTTGACTACTAGAAAAGTGCTTAGTTTATTTACAGTGCATCAAATCTCCAGCATACACGTCCAATCAGTAATACATTCCAGCATAGCCTCCAGCTTGGCCCTCATTAACTCCCCAATACAGAGCCCTAGAGGCTACACACTTATATACATAATGTACATCAGATATGCATCAGGCCACCTGCTGCTACACCCACAGCATTGCATCACCTTTCTGGCCATATCTGGTTAAATCCAGTTTACTCTGCTGTTGCAGGCCATTACTGCCTCATTGAATCAGCCCAGATCCTCTGGATCTGACAGGTATTGACAGCTCCTTCTGACCAGCTGTCCTGTCACAATATTACAGTATGCTTGTATTTCTGACAGTGACCATATCTTGGAATCAGATTTTTCATGACTGCAATAAAGGACTGCTCAGAGGATGTAATTTGCCACCAAAAGAAATGCTTTCCATGCCTTATTTCTCCAGCATTTAAGACTTTTCCCTCCATTTGGAAGCTCATTTGCATGGGTTTACCAGATACCAAAGTAACCCAGAAACAAAGGCAGACCCCAGACTTTGAGGCACCAGCCTGGAATTGGCTCTTTCCACCAGTCCTCGGCAACGCTGAACTATTGAACCTGAAAACCAATGGACAGCTCGGCTTGCAAATGCCTGCAGGATGGGGGTGACCCCTTTGCGGACCCATACAATTGGACCCCCTATCCCAAAGTTCACCAAACTTTTGTGACTGTTTAATGAGAGTCCATTGCAGCCATGTTGCAAATTTGGGGGCTCTACCTACCTACAAAAATGCCTCTCCAAGAGCTTTGTAAAAAATACCCATAGACTATAATGGGCCTGAATTTTTTGGGAAAACCAAAAATAAGCTGAATGTGGTCAGTATATAACATATATATAATATGTAGTATATAATAACATATATATAACAGTATATAACATATATAACAGTGATGATATATTTATATAACACATAAAACAGGGATGATAGTGAACAGTATTGCTTTCTTTGGACCCAAGGAAGAATGCATTCCAGAGTCTGAAACACGGCTGAATCCAAAGAACACATGGCACTAGTGTAAAGACTTCTCCCTGCTGAGGTCTTTGTGCATATGCTTTCTCTTTCTTTAACCCCCCCCCCAAAGCTGGTCCCCAGTTCCCCACCCTTCCCTTGGAGGTCATCGTGCACATTTCTATAGATTCCTCCTGTCCTGGAAGAGAACAAGATCAATTCAGACCTTTCCAGGGGTTAATACAAGAGAAACAGCAGTGGAATCCTACCAGGCATCTTGTAAACAGGTTTTTTTTTCATAATCAAATGCATAACCAGCCTCACTGGCTTTCTGTTTGCTACATTTTCTTCTTCTCCTGAGCTCTCTTCTTCAATCTTCTATCTGAAAACAAGTGTGCAAAACCCCCCGACCCTGTATTTTGCTGTAGGTCTGTGCAGAATAACTGGCCTTGTTTTGCTCTACAACCAAATTATTGGTTATGACCACCAAAGCATGATTTAGCTGCTATGTGTCAGAATTCTTTTCCTTGCTTGCATATGTTATTACTGACAGTTTGGCTCTCCGCAAAAGACAAGTAGGCAAGCTTCAAATTAGACCATTTGTTCCCCTTTATTAACAAAGCAAAATAACAGTCCCACTGGCAGGTTGCCTATATAAGCTGTCCCTTCAGCATCACATAGCCTAGACATTAATTAAATCACTGACTTCCCATTATCCTCTCTCCATAATCAGATGCAATGATGCAAGTTAAAGTGAATTTTCTGTAAAGCTGACCTCACACCAGTATTTCTAAGATACTGCTATTTGCATTATTGATTTCTAAGAAAGCTGCTTGTGGTCACCTTGACTAAATGTCAAAGTCCTTAGAATACCAGAGACAAGAGAGGGAGAGTTGATTTTTCAGTTAAAAATGCATACCCAAGTACACAGAAGAGTTTGAACTTGTAAAAAATCAGCAGTCCCAGATTGGATCACAGTTCAAGGTTTACAGAATTGTGCTGGTATATTTTAAATAAGGGACACACCCAGAAATTTTAGAAGGGAGGAGTTTGCTTTCATTTTGTTCATAAAGAATTGTGTTTGGTTTCTCTAATGGTACATGTTCCAGGCTGATAAAGTAATTACCATCAAAACCCAATGGATTCAATGGAAAATTCACTCCCACCTGTACATCCCCCTTCTCAACTGCAATAAATTTCTTGGGCATAAGCACAAGTAGCATAAGCCCCTGCATCAATAGTACAGTCACCCTTCCTGACTTACCTAATACACAAGCAAAGCGTATGCTTCTTTCCATGGATGGGGATAGGAGACTGGCCAAGGTTGTGAAAACATCTGCATTGATCGCCTTCTCCCACACACACACTACCTTCCTCCAACAGTTACAAGCAAAGGATCCCAAAGGTGGTTGACAATAAAATTTAAAGCCAAATGATATATCATCAAAAATCATGAAAACAATAAATAAAAGAAGCCATCCCCCCTCCAGGAACATCAGCAGTAATAACCGTTCAACCTAAACTGAAGGCACTCTGGAACTGATCGGTCTTTTATTCCCCTTCCCCTTCTCTTAATTCCCTCCCTTTTCCTTATTGATGTTCCCTATATCCTGCCTTTTCCTTAAACGAATTCCTGCTTTGGTACTTCATCCATTCTTTCCCCCACCCCTGAGACTAGCAACAGTTGAATAAGGTCACAGTATTTACAACTCTCCCTGTAGGGATTAATGTATTGGTGCCACTGATATTGTTACAGAATTAAGCTCAACATGTACAATGTTTTAGTTTATCTATGATTAAATTATTTTGTTATTTATGGAAATGTATTGACATGAGATTAGCCGCCCTGAGCCCAGCGCTGCCAGGGAAGGGCAGGATATAAGTAAAAGTTTATTGTTATTATATATTATTAGAAGGCCCTCAGGGATGGAGTCACTCTCAACTGCTGGAGGAGATTCTTGAGAAGATCCTCCCTTGGGTCCCAATCAACCAAATTTAGGTTAAGGTTTGGCTCCATAAGGAAGATCCCTTTTATGGATTTCATGTCCCAGGCCAGACTGTGTATGTAGATATGGTTGTTTGCATATTCAGCATCCATTTAAGAGTTTAAAGGTCCAACACAGCACCATGCATTGGACCAAGAGATAAATTGAAAGCCAGTGTAAATTTCACCTTAGCTGATGGACTATGTATCACCTGTAGTTTCTCAACTGTCTTCATGGGCATCTCCATGTAGAATGTTATAGTAATGAAGTCTGGATGTCACTAAGACATGAGTAAGTGTGGCAACACTACCTTCCTCCAGTAACATGTAAAGATGCTGAACCAGACTCACTTGGTAAAAAGTCATTCCAGGCAATTTGTCCAAGGTTACTGTAGAATCCAAAAGCTACATATGAGATCTTTCAGGGGGAGTGTAACCCCATCCAGAACTGGTCAAGCGGAACCAATCAAGAACATCTCTTCTACCCAGCTCTATGTGGTCTAAGTCTGAAGGAGTGGGGGGGGAGCCAGCTCCATTCTCCCTGGGCTATTTTAGCAATAAAACACTAAAATATTAAGAAATTTAGCATTTTATCGCTAATAGCACCAGAAAAAAAAAAGCAACAACAAAAACTCAACACTGCAGCTCCCAGCCAAAGACTTTTGGCCCCATGGCTGCCGCTGCTTCCTGAGGTCTCCTCCTTTTTCCTTCTTGGGCAGCCTCCCCAGTGCCTGCTGCAGGGAGAGGAGGCAATGGGGGATCTAGGGAGGTAAGGGTGGAGGTTGGATGGGGCACAGGAACGAACGGCAGCCTGCCAGTGCAGTGGGTGATTCAGAAGCTTCTTTGATCCTGCCTGCCTTCCTCAGGGCAGGAAGTGCTCACTCGCTCATGCTGCCCGCATGCAAAAAGAGAACCCCCCTCACAGTTGTTGCCAGGTCTTGAGAGGAAGACAAAATGGCTTCTGAGGGATGGGTATGGACAAGCAATAATAGGTGTGGGTAGAGAAGCTGGAGGAGGACTGAGAAGAGAAACCAGAATGGGGGCAGGAGGGGCGGAGAAAACCCCCAAATTGGAACTATTTATTCACAATCTTTGCCAAGAGTTGCTTTGCTTTGGCTTTGAGGTAAAATGAAAATTTGTGGCTACAGGGTGATCCCTGAAGGGAGAAAAAATCGTGAATAACTTTTTAAAAGCCATGGGGCACTTCTGCTTGAACTGTGCAGCTATTACCAAGCATAAATGGCCACTGTTGCCTGGTCCCTTGTGGTCATCAGCAAATGAAAAGAGTAGTCTTGCAATTATTTTCCCTTCAGACCCAAGAAACTGCTTGTGCTGATAGTATCCTGCCCAAGAAATACCAGTGGTTTTTTTTTTCATATTTTAAAAAGCAGATTTGTGTGTGTGTGTGTGTTATTTATAGAAAAGGCTGTTAACTGTCTGTGCACAAATAACGGAGGACAACTTCATGTGGAAAAGTGGGGGAGACACACCAGTTGGGTGACTGAAACATAGGAGATCCTTGGTGTGGAAGCAGCACAGGTTGCAATAGGAAGAAAAAACAATACCATAAATAATACAATTGTACAAATAGCACACTGCCTCCCTCAAGATCTAGCGCCTCCTTCTCTCCCAAAGAGTATTCTCTGAAATAATACAGCTTTGCAAAAAGAATAAAGTGAGGATACTCTTTGCAACTGTTCAGGCAAACTGTTCCACAATACCAGCCCTACAACTGAAAATGCCTTAGCCCAAGTTGAAACAGAGTAGAGAGATGTAATAGAGGGTACAGTGAGGGGAGGGAATTACCTGAGGGGTGCAATCAGTGCATTTGAATATACTGGGAGATGTGGTTGAATAAGCACGAGGGTCTTTGGCCATAAAGGGCTTTAAAAGTAAGAACCAGCACTATGAATTGGGCCCAGATTGAAGCATATGTGTTATTATACAGCTAAACTCAGACAACAGCCTGGTTATCATGTTTTGTATCAACTGATGCTTATGAGTAGTCTTCAAGGTCAACCCCAGACAGAGCACAAGGAGCCCAGACTGGAAATGCCAGCGTCATATATCAATGTACCTTGATTTGCAGAGCTTAAACAGGAGCCTTAACTTACATGCAAGATGTAATGGATCAACATCAACAACTTGTTTCTCCATCAGCAAAGCTGGGTCACATGGTACAAAGCCCTTATAGATGCCATGAGGAGTTTCAGAGTTTTGTACTTTCCAAGCATGCATGGGTTTTTTGGATTGGGACTGAAGCACTCCAGAAGGCTTCAGCCCCCTCCCCACATGTCATTTTCCCAACCTGAAATGATCATGGGGAGCTGCTGTTTGCCCCATTGGTCAAATGGCAGCTCTATGAGGACATTTCAGTTGGAAAAATGATGTGGGGGGAAGGCTACACTACAGTGTCGATCTGAATTGGGCAACTGCATGCACTTGTGAATCATGGAACACCCAGTGCACATGTGATCCAAAGTCTTTGTGGTGGACTTGGACTCACATAATGTGCCCTACAAATACCACTCTCCAGGCTCTTATCTTGATCTGATAAAGAAACTTTAATCCTATCTAGTACTGGAAAATCATCCCAAATAAAAACTTCTGCCTTCTCAACCAGCATCACCTCCACCTTATCTGGATTCAGCTTGTTCACAAGTTCAGTATTTACTTCAGCATCTAACAAAGTTTCCAGCAACAGCAAAGATGGCATGCAACCCAGGCCTTCTACATGTTCACAAAAAGTCTACCTCTTAATTCTTAACATTCGGTTTACTAAAGTGATATCAACTTCATACAGCCACCCAAGCATTTCTTTTCCATGCTGCAGATGAGCCTGGTGACTCAGGAGAGGATCACGTCTCCTGTGTGGCAGGAATGCAACATTTGATATCTGATGTGTTTACAATAAGCTGAATGGCAGGGAGGTGACCTATTAGCAAGCATCTAAAACAGAATGTTGACTTCTTTGTTCTGCCATCTATCCCCTGGAGGTAGCACCTAGATCCTATTGTTATTTATTTGGGAATTTTTTCTAAGACAAGCAAAGCTTTCCTTCTCTTCAGTTTGGCTCCAGCTGTGATAACTCTTATGGAGAAACTAATTCAGCTCCTAGTAGGTGTATGATCCTGCGCTATGTCTGTATGTACTTTTGTTAAAAAAGCAAAAGTGAAAGACAACTCTGACTTTTATTTGGAATGAATATAATAATATTGCATTGAAAACACTGCATTCAGACTCAAGCCATTGTCTGAAAATTGGACAATTCTCTTATTTTGTGGCAATTCCTCATGTCAAGTCACTCAGACATTGTTTCTGCAGGCTGATTTGTATTTAATATTGTTTCATATGTGTTGACAAAAAGATGTATTGGATCGGGTAGCCTGTTGTGATAGAAACATGGAGCTCCTTAAATGAAGTTTGACCAACCTAAAAAAAATCCAGCCAATATTGGCAATTTCTAACTCCCCCAACCTCCATTCATAAGCAGCTTGTTGGCTGATACGGGTGTGAGTTTAATGTCCGTTGTGCATTCCTTCTATGTCACTTACACAAAAACAACAAGCTCTGCTTTCATTTGCATGGGCATTGCAAACCTTACATCACCTACTCTGAGAGGCAGCATGGTGTAGTGGTTAAGAGTGGTGGACTCTAATCTGGAGAACTGGGTTTGATTCCCCACTCCTCCACATGAGCGGCAGACTCTAATCTGGTGAACTGGGTTGGTTTCCCCACTCTGACACATGAAGACAATGGGGTGACCTTGGGCTAGTCACAGTTCTCTTTGAACTCTGACAGCCTCACCTACCTCACAAGGTGTCTGTTGTTAAACTGGAAGGGAAGGCAGTTGTAAGCTGTTTGAGATTCCTTAAACATAGAGAAAACTGGTGTATAAAAACCTGCAGCGGGGGGAGGATGGGCACTTGCATCCGTGTGCTTATTTTTCTAAAAAGTTCACTCAATCCGAACAAAATTGGCCATTTGGGGAAAGGAAGCCACCGCGGTAAAGCATGCCCTGACAGTGTGGAGGAAGTTTTTAGAGGGTTCCAAGGTGCCTTTTGAAGTGTGGTCCGATCACAAAAACCTAGAGGCCCTAATGGGGGCTCGCAAGCTGTCCGCGAAGCTCGTGCGCTGGGCGGACTTCTTTGCCCAATTTCGATTCGTCCTAAAATATGTACCAGGGAAGAAAACCTTCTGGCTGATGCTTTATCCAGACTTCCCCAATATCCCACCAAGGTTGATCGGCCCACAGAGTCACTCTTCACCCCTGCCCAATGAGGTCTTTTGCCCACCTTAGCCGTACAAACCCGTTCTCAGACCCGATCCCCACTGCCGCCACTTTTGGTGGGAGGGGAAGCCCCACACCCGGATGAGCCGGCAGTGCCACCCGCCTCGCTTCCTCCTCCCCCTGAGCGACTGACAGCCATGGTTCCCGAGGTGCGGGGACCTGAGCGCACCATTCAGTCACTCCCTGCACCTGTGTCGTCTCCGTCCCTGGTCCAGCTGCCCGCCGGCACAACACCGGAGGGGGTGGAAGGATTGACTGATTCCTTTAAGGAGACTCTTCTTCGCAGTTATCAAGTGGAACTTTCCTCGCAGGCCCTTCCAGCTACTCTAATTAAACGTGGGCAATTTTGGTACAAAGATTCTAAATTGTATGTTCCGGAAGTGTTGTGGGGGGAGGTTTTGGGTTTGGTTCATGGCGCCAAGACTGCAGGACATTTCAGATTTCTCAAGACATTGCATTTGCTACAGAGACAGTTTTGGTGGGCGGGCATCCGGTCAGATGTGGTCACCTTCATCCGCAGCTGCCCCATATGTGCAGCAGCCAAACAATCTCAGGGCAAACTGCCGGGACTTTTGCAACCGTTAGAGACTCCCTCAAAACCATGGGAAGTGATTGCAATGGACTTCATGACAGACCTACCACCTAGTGGGGGAAAGACAGTTCTTTGGGTGATTACTGATCTGTTTTCGAAACAGGTGCATCTTGTACCCTGCACAGGTATCCCTTCCGCCCTGAAATTGGCCCGCCTCTTTGTGTCAAATGTCTTCCGTCTCCATTCCTTTCTGCGCAAGATAGTGACGGACAGGGGTTCAAATTTCGTGGCCAAATTTTGGAAAGCTTTTCTCAAATTGGTCGGAGTAGAACAAGGACTGTCTCGTGCCTTCCATCCCCAAACGGATGGTCAAACTGAACGGGTGAATGCGGTGTTGGAATGCTATTTACGCTGTTATGTTAATTACCATCAAGATGATTGGGTAGACCTGTTGCCTTTTGCTGAATATGCTTATAATAATGCGGTTCACCAATCCACAGGGTTCAGCCCTTTCCAGGTTGTCCATGGTAAAGAGTTTGGCCCCGCTGGTCATGTTGATGTTTCTGACGAGGAGGGGGAAGCTGATGTGGCCGGATAGGTGCGTTCCATTCAAACAACCTGGCCATGGCTGGTTAAAAATCTGGAGCGAGCCAAACGAAAGTAATCTGGAGGCTCAGGCTGACAAACAGCGCTCCCCCGGTAAAGAATGCAAGGTGGGGGATCTCGTCTATCTGTCCACCAAGAACCTACTATCCACCCACCCGTGTGATAAACTCAATGCCAAGTATGTTGGTCCATACCCCATTTCCCAGATTATTAATCCAGTGACTGTAGAACTCTCCTTGCCCAAGTCTCTACGGAGAATTCATCCTGTGTTCCATGTCAGTCTTTTAAAACCATACATTCCTTCCCAAAAATGGCATCCTGAGCCACAACCCGAAGTGCCTGAAATGGGGGGGGGACATTCTGAAGTAGCTAAAATACTGGATTCTCACATTCGCTACGGTACCCTTCAATACATGGTCCGCTGGAAACATTTTAGTCCCACCCAGGATGAACGGGTGCGCACCTGTGATGTCTCGGCCTCCCGCTTGGTACAAGAATCCCATGCCGCCTACCCTCACAAACCCACCCTGGGAGGGTGAAGGGAGTCTTTAGGGGGGCAGAATGTCAGGAGCAGGCCATGAGGATGGTATGTGGTAGTGTTGTTGTGCTGCTTCCAGGTGCTGTTGTGCTATTCTGTCCAAGGCCAGTCTAAGCTCCGTGTTTAGTCTTCATAGATTCCCATACTGTGGGAATCGCCGAGTGCTCCTTCCTGCCTGTTGGAGGGGGGGTTTGCCTGGGTAACCAGTTATCTCCTTTTGCTCTCCCATATATGCTATGTGCCTTGCCTTTGACCCTTACTAGTGTCCTTTTGAATATGGCTTCTGAACCCTGTCGATTCTAACCAATAAAACTGCTTTCGTGGATTTGCCATCTGCTGAAATCTGTTTATGGGGTTGCCGCAGGGCTAGAGCTTACACCTACTCACATTACTAGAGACACTAAATTAATAGGTAAGAATATGAGAACAACCCTGCTGGATCAGACCAATTGTCCATCTAGTCCTGCATCCTGTTTCAATAATTCCCAACCAGATGCTCATAGAAGACTTATAAGCAGGGGATGATTGCTTGCTATACTCTCTCATGTTGGTGCCCACCAGAAGATACCCTGATAATGTATCTTAAAAAACAAACAAACAGTTTAACATCAAAAGAATGTATCTGGCTCAACTCACCATACAAATGTTAATCCTGACTCTAGTCCATGGAAAAGGGATTGCAACAATATCCTACAACATGAACTATATTCTGAGGGGAACATTCTTGACACAGGGTGTGAAAGCCAAGCACTAACTTTATGGAACATGAAGATTGCTTTGACATTACTGGTTGGCTCAAAGTCAGTGCTATTGTTCATATCAGTCCAAATGCAGATTCAAGAATACAACAGTACATTTGCTGTCTCAACTAAAGGGCTAAAGAAGGGAGAGCAAAATCCCACTAATTATGCTAAAGAACAAATTCAAGATAATAGGAAAATGTGAAGTGCATTTTGTCCATGGACTAAGTGTTCCAGAATGTGCCAATTGTAACTGTCCAGCTGAAGGCATTTATTCAAAAATCTCATTGACAGGCTGGTGTGTTTCCTTATTGTCCTAGCTCCTACACCGATGTCTTTCAAGTTTCAAAAAAAGCTTTTGGGGGCCTGGCCATTAGGAATGTGATTTTTGCTATTTTTGCTATTTCAATAGTGAAGACAATAGCAAAGTGACAACAGCAAATAGCTTTCCTTCTGACTTGATCACAAAACAGTAGATTCCACTAAACAGTATATTCAGCCTCCAGTGGGAGGAGGGGGGTGTCAGTGACAGTGCGATGATGTCACTTCCAGGTTTTCCTTGGAAATGACATCACATTTCTCTAGGAATCACTAGAAACTCTACAGGAAAACCACAGTTTCCAGTGTTTCCTAGAGAGGACTCAGAGAGCTTTCCCCAGGTAACATGACATTACCAGCCTAACAGACTTTGAAAATTAATTTTCTCCCAGGAAAGAGGATTCCCCACCCCCACTGGAGGGATGGCAACCCTAGACTTGGTATGTGATAGGCACACACCGTAATAAATCATTAGTTCTGGTAATGAGATAAGCAGGAGAGAGGTAAAGGTGGTACAAAAGAGCATTGTTGTCTACATACATCTGTCCCAATGATAATCTCAAGTAAGCAGGTTTTGCAAGGTTTCTACATGCTTTTAAAAGCTGAAGAACCCATTTCACTAGAGATGGAGTGGGGCATGAAAGTGAACTGCACAGCAGTGGGTGCCTCCTAGACTTTTTGGGAAGCCATCTCAAGACCCCTATCTCTTTAAAGAGAAGCTAGTGCCAAAGGAGTCATATTTGTATCAGCTCAGCATAGCTCAGGGAGAGGCAGGGTTCACCAGCCTCCTGCAGGGAGAAGAATCACCTCAGGAGGAGGGAGCAGCCAGAGGATATGTGCAGCCTGCCAGGCCACCTTTAAAAACAGCTGGGAGGGAGCCAATGAGAATAGCATCCAGCTACACTCCACAAGCTGTAAGGGAGAAGCCAGCAGGATGAGGAGCAGGAACAAGGTGTTGGAAATCCTCTCCCCTCCTTATTCTGAGACCAGTGTGCTACCCAAACTAGACCCAAGGAGAATGGGTAATTAGCTTGTTACAGTGTTTCCAGGCAGAAAAATAATCTTTTATCTATGTATGTGTAGGTTTTATTCCTGAGCAATACTCGAAGAGAAAAACTAATGGAGGTCAAATGATCCAAACGGAATGAGGTCTTTAGTCACTAGCAATCTATCACACAACTAAAGAACCATGAACAAACTACAATTGAACCACACAATAAACCACAATAAACATGCACACACACACACTACAAGGATAGGATTAGGATGAAGGTTGAGACGAGAGGGAAGGAAGGACATTCAGGTAGGCAATACTACCTGATCCAAGGTGTGTGAGAGGCTGAGAATAGCAGGTAGTCCATGCAGCAGAAGTTCAAGGCGGCAGAATATTGAGGGGGTGACAGAAGAGAAGCTCATCTCCAGCATGCCATCCATTTGAAGGAAAAGAAGTATTCCTCAGCTAATTGACTGGCTTCTTGCCTACTGGCCACATAAGGATTTTTCCCCAATTGATGAAACCTTCAGCAGTGAAATGGGTATAGTACCGGAAACCCATCTCATGGAAATTGATAAATTGTGCATTGTTATGTAAATGAACATCATTTGAGACCTTGTATATGGTGAAATAGTTTATTGTAATGTAAGATAAAATTGCATTAATATATTACAGTATTTAGCCATCAGTGCTGATTGTGTTTGCACTACCTGGAGGTTGGCAACCCTACCAGTTTCCCTCCATAATTGAAGCAGGCAAGAAAACAGATCCCAGGCCAGCACTAGGGCTGAAAACTTCCAGGTGGTGGCTAGAGATCTCCTGGGATTACAACTGATCTCTAGGCACCAGAGATCAGTTCACCTGGACAAAATGACCACTTTGGAAGGTGGATTATTTGGCATTATACCCCATTGAAGCCTCTCCTCAAACCCTGCCCTCCTCAGGCTCCACCCCCAAAATCTCCAGGTATTTCCTAACTCAGCACTGTCAACCCTAGCCAACACGGAAGGAAAAAGCGGAGTCAACAAAGGAAGAAGGACAGCACCTAATTCAATCATAGTAAACAGAGTGGAATAGTCAAATAAGGAAACTATCTGGAAGTAGCTTCATCTCTCCCAGTGCCTAGCAATCAGATCACTAATAACCACCAGTAACTAATTAGTGTCCCTTTAGCTGATAGCTGAAACTGCCACTTATTAGCATTTCCATTACCTAAAAACAGAATTTGTGTTCATATTTGGATAAGCCTCTGTATCATTTCCCACTTTGGACTATTTGTCCCACACATCGAATGTGTACCATTTGAAATGCCGGCCAATGATCTGGTTAGGCCTGCCATCAAATATACAACCTTTCCTTACCTTGAACCATTCTCTCTTTTTTTTTCCTTCTGTGGCATTATTCCTAGGGCCCTGAACCTTTCTTCCCCTGTCAAGTCAGGATACACACTGAGCCACTATGTAACCTCCATCTGTCTTTCCAAGGCTGGAAATAAATAACTTTGGTTTCCATGCTCTACTTCTTGCTCTATAACTGGGGACAAAATCTTCCCCAAAGTGTTCATTTGCTCGCTCTAGATCATGTAGGGTTGCCAAGTGCCAAGTGGTGGCGGGCAAACCCCCACCAATCCACCTGGCTGCCCGCTGACCAGCTGAGGGTCGGCGGGCAATCTGTGCAGGCAGGGACAGGTCACTTTCGGTTCACATCCAGAAGTGCTGCATTGCAAAGGGCCGGTTTCCACTCAAACTCCCAGTTTGAGTGGTAAAGGCCTGTTGCGATGCGGCACTTCCGGGTGTAAAAGGCATCACAAGGGGCCATTTGAGTGGAAAACGGCCCCTTGTGGTGCATTTTACAACCAGAAGTGCCACATCGCAACAGGCCTTTACCACTCAAACTGGGAGTTTGAGTGGAAACCGGCCCTTTGCAATGCAGCACTTCCGGGAGTGTGCGACCCCTTCCCCACTCCAAAAACCTCCCGCCGAAGAAGAAGAGGGACCTGGTAAGCCTAAGATCATGCCAGGTTTGTAGAGCTGCTTGGATACATGATCTGACTACACACAACACATCACTTTGCCTGGTTGTTGTTTTTTTGGATCCCTCCCCACAAGCCTTGGGATCTCAATGATTGGTTGCTGTAATCTTCTTTGCTTTCCCTTTTGCTCACACTCTTTGGCCTCCTGCCTCTACTCTTATGTGGATTAACTTGCATTTGTTTATTTGTTTGTCTACTTTAAACATTTCTACCCTGCCTGATCTCCTCAAGCCAACACACAATGTAGCAACCAAGTTGCAAAGGAATGCATTAACAAAATTAAAACAGATTAAAATACACAATTTACCAATTTAAAAGCATTCATATGTAACCCGACGAAGAGTTAAAACACACAGGTTCAGCTGGAAAAGTTCACCCACCAAATTTACTTGGATGCCTGGATTAACTATTAGGTTGCTGTTATTGGACGGTGACAGCAAATGCTAGAGATTTGGGTAACTCCCCACAATAAAATTTATTTGTAATTTTCACTCTGCTTTCCTCAGAGGCTTTCCCCTAAAGAATCTGGGGCTTAGATGAGTAAAGGGGAACATGATAGAGATTTATATAATTATGCATGCAGTGTAGAAAGAGGTTAGAGAGAACTATTTCTCTCTCTCTTATAATAGTAGCAATTGGGGGCACCCACTGAAGTTGATAGGCAATAGATTCAGGATACATTCAGGTAATTAAACTGTGCCCATGGATATAGTAGTGGCCACTTGCCTAGACAGCTTTAAAGGGAGATTACATAGATCTAATGGAGGATAGCATGTCAGGCTGCTTTAAGTGAAAAAGGAGCAATTTAAATGACTTTATATTTAAAGAATGTCGTCATTATAAGCAGGTAAAAGCTTCCAAACTTAAAACAACACCAAACATTTAGATTGTAAGGCACCTTGAGTTCCGCAAGGGGGAAAAGCAGCTAATAAATGTTTTAAACAAACATACATACAAATAAATAAATAAATAAAGTGTGGATTAATAACCTGAGCACAAAATGCCTCCCAAAACATGTAGTTGTTTGCCTTGCATATTTCTGATGTTATCAACAAACCACTAATTTTTCATTCATTTCTTTGAAACCCTTATCTTGAAACACAGCAATGAGAAAGCATAGTTGTGACCCAGGCATGGTATCAAGAACTAGGAGAAACTGGTATAGGTCTAAGCAGCAGGGGGAGAGAAAGAGTACATTTCAGAGCAGCATACATCCCTTCCTGCTCAGATGCCCCCAGATGTTTAGGCTTCAATTGACCTTTCTGTAATCCTCCAATACTACAGAGAGACATGCAGATATATCTAGATGAAATAGTGTTGGCTACAGAAAGGTTATTTTCCAAATCTATTGGGAACAACATTAATGTTACCAAATCCCCCTGCTTCATTAACCAGAAGCCCTTTCCAGGTTTAAATTGCTACATCAGTAGACTAAAGATTTTTGACATTCCAGCTTACTGAAAAAATGGGGAGAATGGAATAGGAAGAGATTTAGAAGTATTACATTCTGCAAATCATCTGAGCAAAGTGAGTAGTGAAAAACCAATGAATCAAGCTAAACATGGATCCCCCCTCCCATGACCTTTCTTAATGGATGAGCAAAAAATTCCGACAAGGCACAGAAATGTGTATATTGTGTCACATCATTCTAAAAGCTGATGTACTGCAATGCAACGATATGCGGAAAAGCAATAATAAATGAAATAGGTTCTTTCAAATGTGCAGCCTGGATGTGATAGTTGTTATCTGTATAAATGTGCTCTGGTCAATGGAAAAGCAGCAGCCTTATGAATTTTCTCAGCATTTGCAAATTCAGCAGATGCCTGATTTCATCACTTCCTTTGCATGTTTTGTAAGATTCTGTTCCCAACAATGAGAGGAAAAAAATGAAAATTATGTACATTTAGGAAGCAGAGCATATTTTTAACTCTAACTTGTCAGAAGGAGCATAATTACCACTTCCAGTGAGTTATGATCTTCCAGCAAGACACATTTCCATTCCCTGCACAAAAAGGGACTTTGCAGAGGCACCACATCTGAATTTTATGCAGCGCTTGACAATAAAACCTGTTTGGATTATTGCCATATGAATAAACAAGTTCCTGCAGAATGCCATGCAGTTTCGGAAGCATACTGCACAGCCGTACTCCTGAGGGAAAACTGCTATTAAAAGCAATTGGAAGGATGTGATTCTAGGAATTCTATCAAAAGCACATAATCTAAACCGGATTGCAAGAGCTCATTCTGTGATGCAAAAGTGGAAAGAAATAAAAATAACCAGCACCAATGCGGAAAACATGCTATGCATTACAATGGGTTGGAATGTTGTCCAAAATATAAAACATCCTACATCAGCTGTGCAAAAATACCTCTTGTACATGTAAAAATTATTTTGGTGGACTTGATCCAATCAAATTAAACACATTGAGTCCCAAAAATGTATGTGCCTATATATTTCTTTAAGGCATGATCCAGCCAATGTTAAACCCTGCCAGACAAAACCAAATTCCATTGCACTGCCTTGATTAAAAGGGAAAGATTTAAGCATGAGTATGCAACTCAAAATTATTTAGCCAGATCATATTTATTCATTTCAGTGGGAAGTTAGTAGTGCCATTCTAAATACAGTTGCACCCTTTTAATATCACTGACATAAAGTTAGGCTGGATTGTGCCCCTTATCTAATAACAGCCCTTCTTCCCCATCCCAAGGCTCGAGGCTGATAATTTAGTCTCCACTTGATCAAATATCCATCAGTTAGCTTACAAAGCCACAAATCATACACAAAAAATACAATACATAAAATATAGAATGAACACAGAAAGAATTAATATCAACAATACTGTTGAATCCAAAGTACTGTCAGCCAAAGATATGGATCATTGTTGCCTTTCCTTTCCCCTGGTCGGTCACAGGACTTGCGTGGATTAATAGCAAAGCAGGGCTGCAGTAAGGAGGAGGGATGGGGGCGAAATCATCTTCTACTCCCTCTCCATTCACTGGAAGCCAACCTCTCTCCCTCCTGTTGCCTTGGAAATTGGGAAGGGGGAAAAATAGCAAGATGGCAGAATAACCATCAGGTTAGAAGGTTTTGGCTTGCACCAGAACATTGGAAATAGTTTTGTTTTGATTTAGAGCACTTCCAGTATCTACAAATGGTCACCTTAAAGTCAGACCTTAATTAGTAAATTTATGATTTCATGTCCCTTCTACACATGGTCAAGAGCTACAGAGGTGAAGGGCAGTTCATATGACTAGCCAGTGGTTCCATATCTTAGAATTTACCAGATCTTTGCCATGTCATTTTTCCTCTTCTGTGTTACATGGGGAGCACCTACTATGTTTATTGCTACAGTGGAGCCTTGCACATTTTAAGTCAAAACTCTTTATAATTTATTACAAAAGGATCATGATCATTTTCCTGTGTTGTGATTGATCAATACTTAATTGACTGTTTAGGCTGCATGCCTGAAATAGAAATTTATTCCATCTTGCTCTTTTCTTCAGCATTGCTTCTCAATAGCTATTTTTAAAATCTCTTCGTCCCTGAACAGCGGTGGAGCAGGTGTATCAAATGTCTCCCCTTTTCCCTTCTAGTCTCCCATCTTCTTTGCAAGCTTGTCATGCTGCTTTGAAAACAATAGATCGGTTGAGGCTTTATGTTGATTCCAGCTGTATATCTCACAAGATGAGAGGTGTATATGCAAGCTCCAAAGAATGTCTAAAAGGCATTACGGTCATAGAATTCTGTGTGGCAAACATAGGATTATTTTTTTTTAAGATCTACATATGTTTTTTCTTGTCTCTTTGATGTTTGCTGTTTCTCTCTTCCCTTTCTCAAACAGTGGGGAAGTCACTTTGGCTTTTTAAGAGTTCCTTTCACAGGGAATAAAAGTCTTGGAGAATTGAGGCAGTTTAATAATAGTGAGCACAATCTAACTCTACACACGTATATAAAAGCCAGTTCCCAGTTTCTTGGTCCCTTCTGTCACAAGGGACCAAGAAATAAGACAAAACAGGTCTGTGCAGAAGAATGGGTGATGCTTTGTAGAAAGGACAACTTGATTCAAGTCCAGAGACCTACAAGATGTTGGTGGTATGAGCTTTTGAGAGTCAAAGCTCCATTCATCAGATATCAGGGAGCTCTGACTCTTGAAAGCTCATATCCCTAGAACCTTGTTGGTCTGCAAAGTGCTACTGGACTTGAATCCAGTGGTTCTACTGCAGACCAATGGTATCCTCTGAAACTATTTCTGTAGAGAGGAGTAAGCTTGATTCTCAGTGGCTGGGATCTTCTGAGGATGAGTGTAAGCTTCCATTTCAATAGCATCATCATACCTTCACTTTCTCCCATGTTTAAGCAAATGGTTGCCATTCACTTCTGTCAGTAAAAGTAACATCATTGCCACAGCTCCTTCCCTGAAATTATGTAGTCCAGTGTTCACTGTCATCCATCCTGTAGGCCAATGTCATGTGGTCTTTGCAGAACACAGAAATACCCCAAGAATATTATCTTGAACTTTACCAAGAAGTTCAGGCCACTGTACATGGTTTTCCCTCCCCATTTTTTGTCCTCACAACAACTCTTATATATAGAATAGAATGTGAGCAGGACAGACACCAGCCCATAACTATCCAGTTAGCTTCCTGGCAGAGTATAGATTTGAATGCACATTTTACTGCAGGCCTCACTTTCTCCACTGAAGCCAACAATATCAAAAAAATGCTTAGCTTAGGACAGATCATATTCTACTTATTACACATCATAAATGGTTGACCAAGTGTTATAACAGTACAGGTGCAAACAATAAAAACAATTACTCCCACAACACAATATTGCAAGGATCTGCCCCTTCCACCAGAATTAGAGCTCTGTAAATCTTCAGAGGTTTCCCCCCCCCAACTTATTTTTTAAAAATTGAACTTGTACTGAAATGTTTTGACTCAAATGGCCCATCCAAATTTACCTCAGATTTTGATATAGTGAAATTTACTGGCAGCTAAGAATATCCAAATGCAAGAAATTTAATCTTATAAAAACTCCTACATTTTTCCTTGAAATTTCTACAGCTTTACTAATAATGATACTTCTTTTGAGCAGCATTGTGAGATACGGAAACCATTTTATAAGTATGTCGAGGCTCACGGTTAACAAGGAGAAAGTGAAAGATGAGATTTCAGTTGGATATATTACAATGTAATTCTAATTTTATTTATAGATAATCATTAGGCTTGTTAATACACTAACTAGACATAGATAGTGATTATTCTCTGCATATGTTACTTATATAAACTGCCCAAGCGATGAAAAATTATGGCAACATTACCTGCCTGTTCTGCATTAGAATTTTATCTTCAGTTTTTTTGTTACCATACGTAAGATGCTCACATTTTTCCCTTCCCCATTTTCCTTCTGTACCCGTTATATTTTATATAATACAAATAAAAAAAGAAATTTATACAGTTTTTTTGGCCTGAACAGAGCACCCCAAATTCATAAAACATTTCATTTAGGGAATCTTTGGCAGCACTTCACACACAAATCCAATCTACTCCACTATATAAAACTACAGTACTTTGCTGACATAGACTCCACCCAAAAAAAGCACTGTTCAGTCTCTTTCCCATGAAAGAGTGGGACCATGAGTACTGTCCTCCCATTTGCTATCTGCACATTCCCTAAAACGTCTGAGCACAGCCTTGTGCACATACAGTTGCACGCACACAGACTTTTCAATGCAATGAGGAGCCCTGCAAAAGCCGATTCTACACATATCTACTTGCAGGTGCATACTCTTATAGCAACCTTCCACTGAACATGTGAAACACATTTGGGGAGCAGCAGGATTCCTGCTACATTCACTCAGCCTGTGCATGAAAAGAGGTCAGATCAGAGCTAAAGTTGCAGCTCCAGCTGGGACAATTTTCGTCTTTTCGTCCTGATAGCTGGAAACAAAATAGGCACTTTTCAGAGCTTCTTATTGTAGCTCTTAGGTGTAATCTCAATAGTGCACAGCAGTGTCCTTGCGCTACATGGTGCATGACCAGTCATAGTGGGGGGGCCCATATCATGCCACTTTCATTTTGCTTTATTCGGTTAGGAGCAGAGATTGATGGGTTTCCCAAGCTGAACAAGAAACAAAGAGGAGTGTTTTATTCTAGTATTTCAATATCCAAACCCTGCCCTGAGTCTCAAAACTGTCTGTTCTTGGTGGTAGCCAAGTCTGTTGGTGTAGACACTGGCACCTCCTCCTAAGGAGCTACACATCCCATTTTTTACAAAACAAAAAATTTGAACCACCATGCAGCAGAAAATGTTAATGTGTACCACCAACTTAAGTAGACATCCTACATCTATGTTGCAGCTAATTGCCTATTGATCATCTTTAGTTGTCCAATACAGACTAGCAGCTTCCACCATGGCTCAGAATCATTACAACTCTTGGGAAGTCTTTATATAGAGACCCAGTGTGGTGTAGTGGTTAAGGTGTGGAACTAGGACCTGGGGAATCCAGGTTCAAATCCCTACTCACATCATAGAATCATGCTGGATAGGTCGAAGGCTTTCACGGTCAGAGTTCATCAGTTCTTGTAGGTTATCCGGGCTGTGTGACTGTGATCTTGGTATTTTCTTTCCTGACGTTTCGCCAGCAACTGTGGCAGGCATCTTCAGAGGAGTAACACTGAAGGAGAGAGTTATTCCTCTGAAGATGCCTGCCACAGCTGCTGGCGAAACGTCAGGAAAGAAAATACCTTTTGGTCTTCGTATCTTATTCCTTCTATTTTGGAATCAGCTCTTATCTTGTTTGCAAGTATCTCCATTGCCAAATCAAACAATAAAGGGGACAAAGGACAACCTTGTCTTGTCCCTTTTTGTATTTCAAAATGTTCTGTTAACATCCCGTTGATCAATAATCTCGCGCTTTGATTAGTGTATAAAGCCTTTATGGCTTTCAAAAATTGTGTGCCACAGTCTATTTGTTGTAACGTTTCCAGCAAGAAGTTCCATGAAATGTTATCAAAAGCTTTCTCAGCGTCCAAAAATAGCATTGCAGCTTTTTCTTTTTTGTTCCTAATGTAATTGATCGCCGCCAAAACCACTCTAACTATCTTTTAGTTGTCTCATTGGAATAATGCTGGTTTGATCAGGATATATGATCTTCATAATACATCTCTTCAGTCTTTGGGTTAGTATTGAAGCAAAAATTTTGTAATCGACTTTTAAGAGTGAAATTGGTCTATATGCTTTGGGGAGGTGGCTTTCTGCTTCATCTTTTGGAATTAAAGAGATATGTGCCTCTTTCCATGTTTCGGGAACTTTACCTTCGAATAGTAGATCATTGAAGACCTTTTGTAATTGAGGAATCAGTATGAAGTCCATCTTCTTGTAATAACTTGCTGTAATTCCGTCGGGGCCTGGTGCTTTCTCTAATTTTAAATTTCTTAAAGCATCCAATATTTCTTGTACAGTGACTTTTTGATTTAGTATTTTTTGATCTTCTTCCTCAAATTTTTTAAGATTTGCTGATTGTACATAAGATTGTAAGTCTATTTGTGCTGTGTCATTGTTTCGATACAACTGTGTATAATACTCTTTGAAGACTTCTTGAATATCTTCCTCTTTGCATGTCTGTTGTCCATTCTTGTGTACAACAACAATTCTCCTTTTGGTTGACTCTTTTTTCAGGTATTTGAAAATGAGAAGAGCTAGATAAAATGAGAAGTTATGCAGATGACGTGGTCTTAATATGTCAAAAACCAGATGTTTCACTGACGGAAATAAGAAAACAAATTGATCAATTCAGTTATTATTCTGGATATAAGCTTAACAAAACCAAAACAAACATGATTCTCTACAGTGTTACAGATGAAGAAAGACTGGTTATACATAACAAATTTCAATGGTCAATGCCAAAAAAGAATGTGAAATATTTGGGTGTTAAGATACCAGTGGGATTAGACACGCTTTTTGACCTAAATTACAAAATAGTTTGGGGGAAAATAGAAGAAGATCTTCAACGATGGACTAGACTACAAATTTCCTGATTGGGTCATATAGTGGTGCTGAAAATGAATATTATGCCCAGACTTAACTTCCTGTTCCAAACTATTCCAATCTATATAAACTCAATGACATTGACCAAATAGCAGAGAAGATTGAACAATTTGGTTTGGAATGGCAAAAAACCTAGAGTGAGATTTGCAGTCTTACAAGACGAGAAAAGTAGAGGCGAATTGAATTTACCCAATCTTAAACTATATCGCCAGGCAGCCACTTTGACCCCACTGACAGACTGGATCATATGTCCTGAAGATAGAATGGTTAGATTAGAAAAAGCGGATCTTGGACATGGCTTTCACCAATGGTTTTGGACAAAAAAAAAGATAGCATAAGACCTAAAAATGTCAATACAGAAAATCTACCACTGCAGATGATAAAGGTATGGAATTCATTGAAGAGATTTCTCAGCCCATCGCCACCTGAATTAATATCTCCAGTAGAAGCATACCCAGATTTTGCAAGTAGGAGCAATAATGACTTATTTACTTTCAATGATTGTATTAAGAAAGACGGTCAAGTGAAAACACTACAGGAACTTCAAGGAGAGAATATTAAGATTTCTTGGTATACCATCAAATGATACATGCTCTGAGAAAAGATTATGTACAAGACAGTAAACAAAGGAAGTTAACAGAATTTGAAACCTTGATTACCAAAACACAAGATCATCTCCTGTCAAAAATCTACAAACTACTGCTGACCATAGAAACTGCATCTGAGCAAGTAAAAACATGTATGGTGAAGCGGATGCAGAACATAGGGGAGATGATCTCGATGCAAATTTGGGAGAAATTGTGGAATATAGACATTAAGTTTACCAGATTACAAGCTGTAAAAGAAAACTGCTATAAGATGTTTTACAGATGGCACTATGCACCGAAAGATTTACAGAAGATGTACAAATCAAATCAGGCAAACAGCTGGAAATGTTCTGACACAGAAGGGACATATTTTCACCAATGGTGGACTAGCAAGAAAGTACAAACTTTTTGGAAAAAGATACATAAGGAAATACAAGACTTAATGAACACTAATTTTCAACCAGAAGCTAAATACTTCTTACTGGGTATTATTCCACCTTAAATCCCACCCAATCAAAGAGAGCTGTATCAATATGCTACAACAGCGGCAAGATTGTCATTGGCGCAAAAATGGAAAGAAAAGGAGATACCAGATTTAAACATGTGGATTACAAAAATGCATGAATATGCGATGATGTCAAAACTCTCCACCTTGCTGCATCATGAAATGTATGAGAAGCACAAACAAAAATGGCGATCCTTCTATGATAAATATGACAGTTCATAAGTATATATTTCAGAAAACATTGTTATGATACTAATGATTGTCTTTAATAATAGATCAAAAGGTAATATTAGAGATATTAAACATAATATTAGAGAATTATTATATGAATGTAATAGAAGAGAGTAAGATTATGACAGAGATAATGACTTAGAATGTCCGTACGCTGGTGTAATAGAAATGTAATATGAATAAAGACTGATTATCCCTTTCCCTGTTCTCCTTTTCCCATGTCTTGTAATAAAAACAATAAAAAAAAATTTAAAGGAAAGAAAATACCAAGACCACGGTCACACAGCCCAGATAACCTACAAGAACTGATGCTGGATAGGGTTGCCAAGTCTCCCCTGGCCACCAGTAAGAGGTTCATGGGGGCGGGGCTGGGGGTGGCAATCCACACATGCGGCACAATGACATCACTTCTAAGTTTACCCTGGAAGTGCTGGCATCGCTCCAAGATGCTCTAGCACTGCCCTCCAAAAACTCTATGGAAACTATAGAGGTTTTTTGGAAAGTACTAGAGTATCTCGATGCCAGTGGATTGCTCCCCCTTATTCACTGGGCCTGCTTCTACCTGCCAACCAGCTGAGGGTCGGCAGGCAGCCCAGTTAATTGGCAGGCAATTGCTCACCATAACTGGGCAAATGGGAACACTACTGCTGGGTGACCTTGGGTCAGTCACACACTCTCAGTCCTCACCCTGCCTAGTATTTGGATGGGAGACCTCCAAGGAATACCAGGGTTGTGATGTGGAGGCAGGCAATGACAAACTACCTCTGAATATCTCTTGAAAACCCTACAGGGGTTGAAAACCCTACAGGGTTGCCATAAGTCAGCCGTGACCTGACAGCTACATATATGTACGGGTAGTTTCAAGATGACGGATGTTTTTAGCTCTTTTCAGGTATGTACTGATAGACAGCAAACCTCTGTGGGATAAAATGGGTGTAATCTGACTGAACTGAGACTTTCTCTTGCATCTGGTTCATCTGTACTCTAGGCAAGAGGAGGGATATTCGGTTTTCCTCAACTTCTCTTCCCCTTAAAGGCAAATGATCTGTGTGAACAATAGTAAACAACTTAGTCTGACAGCTCCCAGGTTGAAAGTACATGGTGTGCCATGCATTAATTAACTGGAGCTGAAAGAATGGGAAGTGGAAGAAGATTAAATCCAGCCAAGTGAATAAATTGATTGAAGGAGAGGACTTGCTGTCAAATGCTCCACTTAATGATGTTTAATTATGTATTGTTAACAAGTTATGTTTGCTTCCCTTGAACACAGGATCATTAAGGAAATTTTGGTTGCTAGCCATTGGTGCCCCCAGTTAAGATACCCTCAAGCAAAAGTCATCAAGTTGCCAGCACTAGGATGCCTTTGCCAGCACTGCTTTATTTAGAAGCCACAAGGGTTACATGAGAGTAATGGACTGATATTAAAATGAAGCAGAGGCCTTGGGCTGGAAGAATTCCACACAGCATTAGTGCTATGGCAGGGTTTTTGTGTGTGTAAATATCAAAAGGGATTTATATGAACTCACTGGAATTCACTAAAAGCTGGGCTTGTTGTGCCAGCCCAGCGACCCTAATAAAACCAGGGTAGACTAAAACAAGAACCCATTATTTATGGTCAGTGAATTTTAATCTAACAAGGAGATAATTTAGTCAACAATTACACGGAGAAGCAGTAACATGCTCATGAATCTGAGGTCCGAGCTCCAAATTATGAGGTTCTTGCACAGAAAACTATTTTTATGCTAAAATATTCCGGACTTTTAGGATTGGAAAAGTTATACATTAAATGAAATTAAAGCATATCTTCCCTTTGGGGTGGAAACATAACTAGGCTTTTTAACCATTACTAGCTTTCAATGTAAAAAAATTGCTGAAACTGAAATGTCCCCCTCAGCTAGCTTTGGAGGAATGGCTTTTTATAAAAAAACATGTTACAAGATAATAACAGATATAGGTTCCCATTTAAGTATTGAACAAGTAACAAGAAAAGGACAAATGCCCATAACTAGCTTAGGGCTATTTCTATACTTCTGCTCCATCATGATTTTCTTGGCTCCCGGTTATCAAGCATGCTTTCTTATCCATTCTCACTCTTATATGACAGAATCCAGCTATCTGCTGTTTAGTCCCATCATAATTTAGGTTCGACTGAAGACTCCCAGACAATTCATTCAAATATACTCCCACCATGCCCCGCAAAAAGACATTTACACAACCCTTTAGCAGAGATGTAACTCATTCCACAATTGCACCCAGGCCCTGGCTTTCTGATCTATTTACAAGTGGAAAGCACTGTACAGAACCAGCATTTTCATGCATGCATCTACTACGCTACACTCTACTATGCCACTCTACAGCTGAAGCTCTTCCAGAGACAAACCTATTAGTGACAATGGGCAAGAATGCATGGTCGCTTTATCTTCCTTTAATCCCTGTTTTAGCCAGGATCAAATGCACATTACACGAAACGCATGCTTTCAAATCTGGCTGAATCCTGGCTGAAACAGGGATTAAAGGAGGAAAAAGCGACCGTACGTTTTCGCCCAGTGAATCAGCCTTCCTTCCTGAAAAGCTGATGATGGAGGTAGAGATGTTAAATTGTGGCCATTTGGGGAATTTTTTTGGGAAGGCTCTCTTTTTTTCTGGGAAAAAGCAGAAATTTAGGGAGAACTTGAAATATAACCAAGACAATCAACCCTAAACTTTTTTTTAATGCTTTAACACCATAAATGCATCTTTTGTAACTTAACTATCATATACAGTTATGCTATTTCACCTCTTTATGGAATTAAAAAGTATAAATGCCTTAGCTTTCAACAAGCAACAATGCAAACATACCTAGTGCTTAAGAAAGAGTGGTAAACTGCTGCACCCTATACTACGTTAGCACATGCATCTTAATATTTGCCATCTGAGATATGTTCCATGTTGAAAGTTGCACTTACATATGGTGTTGTATAAAAAAGAAAGTGTATTGTTTGGGAAGAAACAATCTTATACAGTTACAGTAGCAGTACCAGATGACATGGATATCAAGTTAAACTTATAATACTGCAAGATGTGAGTCCAGCAGCACCTTAAAGACATACAAAATTTCCAGGGTATGAGCTTTCAAGAGTCATAGCTCCCTGTCAAGAAGTTGAGACCTCTCAATTTCTTGGATTGTATCATTTCTTTTGGTTCAGGCCTGGGAGGCCTATGAATTCTGTGTTATTGGGATTTTAGACCAGAAAAATAAGTTTCCTTTTGAAAACTGCTTCTGTGGAGGGAGTAAGCCCCAGCTGGTGCTAGTTAACCTCTCCCCTTTTTGGAATGCAAGGCCGTGCATTGCCATGGTAATTAAATGGTCAGCCATCATGACAATGTCCAGGTGCAGGTAGTTCTGCAGGCTTCCTCACCTGAACACATCTCTGAATGAGTCAGCAATTCTCCCCAAGCGATTAATTAACAGCTAAGTGCTTGCGTTTTCTCAATTGGCCTCTATGAGCTCATGCCACTGAGAAAACGAATATAAGGACAGACCAACCCTAAACAAACTATGCATGCTTTGGGGTACAGCAGGAGAGCTGTGCTGGCTGCATCACAACCCATTTGATTTTGGCCCTACGGGGAAACTCTGGTCAAGCTGACCTGCTTGGAGAAACCTTTGGACAACCTTTTGAAACTTTTGAATGCTGGAAGCATCTTTGGAAGTTGGTAACTATAAACCTGATGCAGGAAACCTTTGCCAATCCTTTTGAACCAAAAAGGTTTTTTGAATGTATTAGCTAGTTATGCTAAATAGTTTATTGTTTTCTTGCTTAACACTTCATGACTTTTCCTTCCTGTAAACCAGCTTGAATCTTATAAATAAATTGTTAGCCTTTAAATGGCTTGTGTCTGTGATTTTGGGATTCCAAGCCTAAATTCTAAGTGCCTTTGTGTGAGTGTAAAAACCACCTACCAAAAACCTAAGACATTTTGGGAGTGTAATCTTTCCCTGGCAGGTCTCTACCTTGCAGGGTAAGTGTTACACTCAATTTTGGAGTGAGTTGGGAGAGGATTGCCCTTATCTTCCCCCTGGAGCTCAACCTTTTGAAAGGGCTGGTGGCAGCTACTCCTTGGACTTGGGGCGAAAGCCTGGAGTTCAAGGTTTTGTCTTTTGGAAAACTTTTGACCAAACCAAAGCAGCCTCCAACTGGTGGAGACAGGTTGGGGAGCTCTTTGACACTCCCTTCATCGAAGGCAAGTCAAAATAGAAATCCCTGTGCCCTTATATTCCAGACAGAAGGAGGGAGGGGTGTTGCAAAGAAGAGCATCAGGATGCAAATGTACAATGCAAAATATAGTCAGATTGATTAGAGCAGGGAAGAAATGCTTTGGGGTAGGAAATGCAGAAACTATATAATATTTATAAACTATATTTATAATATTGAAAACACTGAACTCTATAGAATATTAATTGTTGCCAAAGTTATTCACTTTTAATGAATAAAACTTTGTCTTAAAAAACATTGCACTCATTCCAAAAGAGAAAATATTTCATATGAGTTTTTTTTCCCATTGCTCCCCCAAATTTCATTTTTTCCAATTGAAAAAAGTCCTTGGGGAAGAACCCCTCTTTTTGGTCAGCTTCAGGTGTATCTACCTGTCTAGAATGCTGGAGCCAGAGGCAGGTAGCATAATCTGGAAACCAGTCCAAGGTCAGGTACTGTGCTGTTCAAGTCCAATTCCTAAGCAGAGGGGCAACCTGAATTCAAGGTCAGGGTCAGTTCCAAGGTCAGGGTAACAGAAGTCCAGGAGTCCAGAGAACAATGAAGACATGAGGTGGCCACAAACAGACAAGTTGCTTCCACACAGTGCTGAACTCATTGCCTGCCTAAATAGGCTTTATTTTAATGCAGACCAGCTGTTGCTCATTAGGTGTTCAGGCATTCCCGGTTTCATCACCACTGAGTACTCCGTGCAGAGCCAGTAGCCTTGCACTTTTCTGACGGCTTTCTATCCTTGTCCAGATCTTCCGGTATCTGTTTGATGGTCTTGGCGACCCTCCAGATGATGCCACCTGTGGCTTAACCCCAGACACAGCCGTTTCACCTGAGCTGCCAGGCTGCACACCTGGGTAGTAGGGTTGCCAGGTTCCTCTTTGCCACTGGTGGGAGGTTTTTGGAGTGGAGCCTGAAGAGGGCAGGGTTTGGGTAGGGGAGGGACTTCAAAGCCATAGAGTCCAATTGCCAAAGCAGCCATTTTCTCCAGGTGAACTGATCTCTATCAACTGGAGATCAGTTGTAATAGCAGGAGATCTCCAGCTAGTACCTGGAGTTTGGCAACCCTACCAGTGAGATTTCCTGTTCTTCACTCCTTTCACTGTCTTCTGTCTGCTGCGGCTGTTCCTCTGTTCTCACCCTGCCATCTCCCTCTAGTTCCTCTCCATCTGAGGAAGTGTCGGCAAACTGACCCATGAAACTGTCATTGCTATAGATTCTTGATTTGCCTGGGCAATCCCTCACCATC
Source organism: Euleptes europaea (assembly GCF_029931775.1). Lineage (NCBI taxonomy): Eukaryota > Metazoa > Chordata > Lepidosauria > Squamata > Sphaerodactylidae > Euleptes > Euleptes europaea. The sequence continues at coordinate 33,654,228 of NC_079313.1, read as the reverse complement.
AAACAGACCTGTCCACAAGTACACAATGAACCCAACTCTCAAACTACAGCCATAACCACCTCCAAGATTATTGAATTACTGGATGCACCCTAGATCTCCCTTTAAACTAGGCATGCATTTACCAGAGGAATTCTATCCCATTCCATTGAAAGACGGTCCAAATAATTTATACAAGGAGTCACATTTTAATGAAAACCTTGATATAAGTGACAGCCTATTTAGTACATCTAATACAATCATGATTCCCTAGGGATTTTTTTTCCCCTTGGGCTTGCATTGGTTATAAAGTGAGCAGTGATTGACTGTGTGTCTGAAATACAGTACATAAAAATTCAAAAAGTGGGGGATGCAATTATATGATCCAGTGCGGGTAACAAGCTCTTTACAAAATATGAAACAATGCCCATGAGTGACAGGGCTATCCATCATCAAATCGAGGGACAGTCCACTGCAGGGTAAAGGCAAGGCATCATGGTTTTACCTCAGCTGGCATTTCCTTCCAACCAGATTGCTGCTGGGATGGTTCCCGTCCCCAAAGCAGCAATGAATATCAGTGTTTTGTTTTGTTATATTCTTTGTTTTAAACCCATTATTTGTTTTTAAACCTATTGGCTGTGAGACAACATGCAAATTAAATTGCCCTAAATAAACAGAAGCTTTTGAATAGCAGATGCATCTAGATTTTCTCACCACAGTCTCCCAAGACATTCATCATGCTCTCCAAGAGGAAAATGATTGAATTCTTTGAACATCAGAAGGGCCGTGTGTGTATTCTACCCACCAAATTACCATGCAAGTGCTGAATCAGATATGTTCTTCTGAGCAAATGTGTACCCTTTGCTGAGAATACCTGGAAGAAAGAGGATATATAAGTAAGATTACTCAAACTTTTCGCTGTTTTCAATGGGGTGAAAAACCCCAGTTAAATTTTAAAAAGCCGAGAGACGGCTTTTTTTTTTGTTTAACTGCGTCAAGGAAATGGCTTTGGAAGAGGCGCCGCTGCGCCTCTTCTCCGCCGTCCCTGTACGCCTCAGCTCAGGAATGGGCTGTGAGTGGATTTTTGTTTCCCCCAGAAACAGAGGTAAATTTCTAGACCAGGGTGACTGGATATCAACATTATTTTAGCGCAACTGCTACTCCCATCACCCCCATCTCTGTAGCTACTCCCATCACCCCCATCTCTGTAGCCCCATCTCCAGGGCTCACCTGGCTGCTCTATGTCAGATTTATGTAGATAATTTTGTTAAATTTAATTGTAACCTACTTTTCTTAGAGTTGCCAGCACCAGGCAGGGAAGTGGTAGGAGACTGAAAAGTGGGTAGGAGGGACCCACTGGCAATGTATTTTTTCACACAACGCATTGTTAAATTGTGGAACTCCCTGCCCCAGGATGTGGTGATGGCTGCCAGCTTGGAGGGCTTTAAGAGGGGAGTGGACATATTCATGGAGGAGAGGGGTATTCATGGCTATTAGTTAGAATGGATACTAGTCATGCTGCATACCTATTCTCTCTAGTATCAGAGGAGCATACCTATTATTTTGGGTGTGGTGGAACACAGGCAGGATGGTGCTGCTGCAGTCGTCTTGTTTGTGGCTTCCCAGAGGCACCTGGTTGGCCACTGCGTGAACAGACTGCTGGACTTGATGGGCCTTGGTCTGATCCAGCAGGGCCTTTCTTATGTTCTTATGTTTCTTTCTTAATGTGACAATATTGCAACAATGCTGCAGTTTTGACTGAATGCTATGGTGTTGCCAGTAACACAATGATGCGACAATCACCTCTGGTCGTGCTGGAAATGGCATTATCACATCGGGATACTGGTGATCATCCTCTCAACCCCCCCCCCCCACATTTTTCTTCCACTGCCCAGCAGAGTGGCTGTACTGCTTGTGCAGGAATTGAGGAGAACCCACAACTCATATCTGAATGTAACACAGGACATAAGATGGGGATCATGGACACAACCTGTACACTCTGTGATTCCTGAATCCAAGCCTGCATACATACATACATAAATTCTTTATTGCAGGGTGAAAATACCTTTCTAGTTCATTATTAGTCTATAATATTTTATCCTGCCCTGATCTACGTATCCTATGTATGGTTATCCCACACCATGAAATAGTTTGTGCCAAGAGATAGCAAGGACATACAGCAAACAACATGGCTGAGTGGGGATTTGAACCTAGGCCTCTCCAGTCCTAGATGGACACTCTAAACCAGAGATTGGCAACCTTTTCAGTTCAGATGCCAAAAAACCTGTGATGTCTACTTATTAACAAGACAGTGTGCCAGGAAACAACTGTGGGGAAACAAGGGTTGTGCTGTCACAATGGAGTCCAGTGGCTCAGCAAGTATCTCACTTTGGAGCAGAATGATATGGCATGCTACTGCTATATTGCTTAACCCTCCTTTAACCACTACACCACACAAAGATTTGAAAGAGCTAAAAAAGCTATTCTGCCTCCAGCACGCAGAGGGGTTTTTTCTTTTAACTAAACAAACACTTCTTATTTATTCATTCTGATTTTTACTGACCATTTCGATTGCATAGTGAGAACATTGGCAGGGCTAACACCTGCAGCTGTGTCCCAGTTTCACATCCAACGAGGCAAAGAAACTCAAGAACACACACAAAAAGCAAAGTGATCCAGATGTGAAACTAATGTGGTAGCAGTGGGAAACAATCTCAGAACATTGAGTACTTTTGTTAAAAGCCCAAATGTGGCAAACATGGCAGCTTTAAAAAAAAAATGCCTTTGTGCCTTACTTATTTAGCTTGTAAAAATATAGGTTTGGACTTGCCAAGTCTCACTAATTTGTCTGAACCCCCTTTTATTATGGAATCAGTTTTATAGATCCATAACCCCCTTTTTCTTTTTCAAAGGGCTCCAGCAGGGGATTCAAATCTCACTCCTGCTTTTTGGAAACCTCACGGATACACACACAGGCAAAACAGATGCATGAAGCAGGGTTGAATGTAATATGAAATTACAAAAATTGGCATTGGTGCAAAATGTTCTGTAGTTTGAAAACACTCCTTTAAAGCCCAATCAGTTCAATAGGAAATACCCCACAGACGTCAAGGCTCTCTGGATCATTCAATTTGTTCTGTTTTCTTTTTTATTGTGGAGGGTTCCCCCACCCCATTTCAGCATTCCTTCCCAAATCAACAGAGGATACAAGTACTGTAATGCTGTAACCAGAGTGCAAATATGACAATTTGTCATATATCATTAATGGCACCCTCAGACTGTAACAATGCAAGTGGATTTGTGTAATCAAAAACCGAGAAGAAATGAGAATGGTTTGCTTCTAGAAACCAAATCAGAGAAATTTGTCAATGCTGACAAAATGCCCCATATATAAGTAATCTCACTCCCTCTCAAAGATAAACAGTATGGTATGGATGGCCCAGGGTAGCCTGATCTCGTCAGATCTCAGAAGCTAATCAGGGTCAGTCCTTGGATTAGTACTTGGTTAGTACTTGAATGGGAGACCACCGAGGAAGTCCAGCATTGCTATGCAGAGGAAGGCAATGGCAAACCACCTCTGTTAGTCTCTTGCCTTGAAAACCCTACTGGGTCACCATACGTTGGCTGCTACTTGATGGCACTTTGCACACATACACATTAGAATACCATGTATTTGTATTTATGAGTTATGTTCTCTGCCACAATGGCACCTGAGATGATGTACAAACCAAATATTAAACCATACAGAACACAAAGCACCAGTGAAAATAATACCACTCCCAACCTCCCCCTCCCCGGTCACCAAACATGTTCCCCCTTACAAACCCTCACCCAGGGAGAAGGGATGGAGGAAGTGCCATTTAGGCAGGATCCAGCCAGTCAGCATCTAGCATAATCCAAACTTTCCCTCTTTTACAGGAGTGGTTTTACCATTTGCAAAGGTCCGACCCTGACTTGGCTAGGGCTACCTTAGAAGGGGATTTAATTCCAGGGTCCAGGCTCAGGATAGGAGAATTCAAATCACCCAGGCTGGTGAGGTACTACCAGCAAGGTTTTGACACCAAATTTCAAGTGAATTGGACAAAGGGGGTTCAATTTTACTGAAAGCAACCAGGAAACCAGCAAACCAAGAAAAAACTCACAAAAAACCTATGAAGGGTTGCACGGATTTTTCCTGCCACAAGGAGGTTATGGCAAGGAGACAATTACAAAGCAGTGTGGGAGAAGATACAGAAAGATTTGCAGAGCTGGACTAAATTTTTTTTAAAAATCATTGTTAGGAAGAATTTCTATAATAAAAATGAATGTATTGCCAAAACTAATTTTTTATTTCAGATGTTACCAATTTATATACAGGAAAAATACAGACAAATAATTTCATATAGAATGGCAAGAAACCAAGAATCAGATTCAAAGTCTTGTGAGACAATTAAAAAAAGAGCAGGATTAGCAGTACCAAATATTAAATTATATTACCAAGCAGCAGGTTTGGTTTGGATTATGGACTGGATAAACAATCTGGAACAAAGATTAATAAAATTTGAATTAGCAGATTTGAAAGGAGGCTTACATAAATATCTATGGATTAAAAAACCAACTTAAAAAGTAACTCAGAATGAAAATCATGAAATCAGAGATGGATTATTTAAAAATTGGGAATCTGTTTGAAGAAGCGTTAACCTTCCTATACTCCTAATTCGAAAGAATAAATTAAATCATGGCAAAAATAAAAGTTTAAGGGAAGCTGGGGGAGTAGCTCTTGTTCCAGTGGTCCAGAATCAATATCTATAGTGAGATCCTGGAACCGATTGCTTAGCAACAGAGGCTCAGAATGTCTCCTGATTTTCCTGCTCCCGTAGGTTACATTATTCCATGTGCCCTCCTCCTGTGTTGTGTGCTGCTCCATTTCCATTTTCCTCCTTCTTCCATTTTTGCTGCCTCTGTTCCTCTGGAATTGATTCAAAATCTCTTTTGAAGCTGCTGAACCTGGCTACTGGGGCTCACCACATTCAGCTTCAGCAATAACCCATAATTTCTAGCATGTCTGTGTTTGCAGTCAGACATGCTGCCAGTAGCAAGTATGCACACTTAGGGCTGTTTAGCTTAGAAAGAAGGCGGTTAAGGGAAGATATGATAGAGATTTATAAAATTATGCATGGTATGGAGAGAGTGGACAGGGAGAAGCTTTTCTCCTTCTCTCATAACACCAGAACGTGGGGTCATCTGCTGAAGCTGGAGGGTAAAAGATTCAAAACAGATAAAAGAAAGTATTTCTTCACACAACGCATAGTTAAATTGTGGAACTCTGTGCCCCAGGATGTGTTGATGGCTGCCAACTTGGAAAGCTTTAAGAGGGGAGCGGACATGTTCATGGAGGATAGGGCTATCCATGGCTACTAGTCAAAATGCATACCTATTCTTTCCAGTATCAGAGAAGCATGCCTATTAGATTAGGTGCTGTGAAACACAGGCAGGATGCTGCTACTGTCATCTTGTGGGCTCCCAAGAAACACCTGGTTGTCCACTATGTGAACAGACAGCTGGACTTGATGGGTCTTGGTCTGATCCATCATGGTTTATGGTCTTATGCACCAGAAACTGGCTACTGTGGTGAATCCTGACTGTAGTAGCCACACATGATTTCTATCTCTTCCTTTGAAATGGTCAGTGCCAAGCCTGAGGTCCTCTCCAGGAACCCCCAGGACTTGTAATGTAACCGAGGTTAGGTCAGTCTACTCAATAAAATACCACATCTTGAAAAGGAAAGCTGGAAAAGGTTTTATTTACAAGAAAATACAAATTACAGATAAAGCACGCTAATGTAAGCCCTTTGGGCCAATCTGAACCAAAAACCACATCAGAGACAGTCAGGTCCAAAGAAGCTGGTTTTACTGGTCAAAATAGGTTAACAGAGCATGAAGAAAAGGTGACAGCAATGGCGTTTGCTGGCTTGTACACGGTAATATAAAAGCATGAAAAAAGGCAAGAGATTACAGAACACAAACAGCGCTGTGGTTCACACAGCTTCAAAGGCGTTTAGGTATGCATAAACAGTCCTTGAGTCTGGTCAGTGGGAAAACGAAAGCAACTGAGATACAGGCCTGACATTCTGCCCCCCTTAAGGCCCCCTCCCATCTTGTTAGGGGGACGGCTTGTCCGGGTAGGCGGTGTGAAAGGCGTTCACTAAGTGTGGGGCGGAGACATCCTGTGCACGCACCCACTCGTCGTACGCAGGGAGGAAGTGCTTCCAGCGGATTAGGTATTGAAGGAACCCATGTCATATACGTGAATCCAGGATTTTTGACACTTCAAAATGTTCCTCCCCCCCCCCCACCATCACGGGTTGTGCAGGAGGCGGTTCTGGGTGCCATTCCGAGGAGGCGATATGAGGCTTGAGGAGGCTGACATGGAAGACTGGGTGGATATGCCGTAAGGTTTTCGGGAGAGTCAGCTCCACAGTGACAGGATTAATGATCCGGGCAATGGGATATGGCCCTATATACTTGGCACTGAGTTTGTGGCAAGGGCGAGTGGATCGCAGGTTCTTGGTGAACAGAAACACCAATTCACCAATTTGAAAGTCCTTGCTGGGAGAGCGATGCTTATCTGCTTGTGCTTTATATTTGCGCTTGGCTCTGTCAAGATTGCTCACCAGCCAGGGCCATGTGGTGCGGAGGGCATGCGCCCAAGAGGCCACGTCAGGATCCCCCTCCCCCTCAGTTACCTCTACAGAGGCAAGAGGACCGAAGTCCTGACCATACACAGCATAGAACGGGCTGAAACCTGTAGATTGATGTACAGAATTATTGTAAGCATATTCTGCAAAAGGCAACAATTCTACCCAATCATCTTGATGGTAATTGACATAACAGCGTAAATAACATTCTAGCACAGCATTGACACATTCAGTTTGTCCATCCGTCTGGGGATGATAGGCACTAGATAAACCTTGCTCCACCCCCACCAACTTGAGGAAAGCTTTCCAAAACTTAGCAACAAAACTACTTCCGCGGTCACAGATTATCTTGCGCGGGAACGAATGTAGACGGAAAACATGTGACACAAAGAGGCAGGCCAACTTGGGGATGGAGGGAATACCCGCACACGGAACCAAATGCACCTGTTTGGAAAATAAGTCAGTAATAACCCACAGTACAGTTTTGCCTCCACTAAGTGGGAGATCCGTCATAAAATCCATGGCAATCACCTCCCAGGGTTTGCTGGGAATTTCTAGCGGTTGCAGCAGTCCCGGGGGCTGGCAATAAAACAAAAACAGGCTATCTAATCAGAATGCTCACTAACTGACATTTAGCAGATATTCTTACTTACAGCTCTGAGTCAATCCTGGTCACAGCCTCACGGTTGGGCATAAATCTTGCATAACAAAGTTGCAGAGTAACGAAGTTCCAAGCAAATAAAGCGTAGAGGTAGCAAGGCGTCAGAATATAGAATAAAAGGAAGAAGAGATGGCCACCATAATACCTAACTGTAATTATGGATCTCTAGGCTGGGGTCAGATGATCCCTCTGGGCCAATCAGGGCCCTGGCTCTGGAGAACCCTCTAATTAGATCTAACCAGTTCTAACCAGTATTCTTCACACACCGGAGAATGTTCTCATCCCCTCTCCCAATATCTCACAGCTGCATTATTTTACCCAATTAATCCAAAAGTAAAGGTCCTTGAACAACTATCTCATTGGCCTAACAAGCAGCAGGTGCAGGCCGTGAAGTCTCAAAAACCAACTTTGGAAAATGACTGCAGCTAACTCTTAGCATCTTTAGATGGAAAACTAAACTTTGGTCAGGAAAGAAAAAGAATGAACCCTTCTGGCTTGACAGTCAGTACTTGTGAGCCTTGATCATTTTCTCTGGTTACAGGTTTGCTTACTTCAGTTACAAGTACTTCTAAGTCAAAGATACCAGGGGACAGTGATGTAACAGAAAGAGCAGTAGAAGGAGTGGCTGAAAAGTCAATTAAGTCCATATTTTGATCAATAGCCATGACTCATGAACCAGAATACTGATTCAACATCTCACCACCCTTCCGTGTTGAAAATCTGGTTGATTTGGACACAATTCACCCATGTTTAGAGTGGAGAGAGTTGTATTCTCCACTCTATGTTTAACAGGACAGTTGACTTCTATGGCTAAATCAGAACACTGAAAAATCAAAATGTGTGACTAAAAAAAAATCCTACTATGATTTCTCACCACACTTCAATCTGTACTCAAACAAGTCTGAAACTGACCATCCAAATGCAATTTTTGTCAACCAATATGAATGTAAATTAGCCACTTCCCTACTACTACAAGGAATTAGGGTTTTTTTTAGGTTTTTTCCTATACACAAACATACAAACATTTAAACATAAACATATTATTACACTTTATGTGGCTCTTACTTTTAAAAATTACATTTTAGTAATTCACTTCTTTGAGTTACATTAGTCTATCTTCTCTAATAACAAATTGATTGTAAAACATTTATCACCTAAACCTTTCTTCTTCTGTTTTGATTTAATTTTATTCTTATTTTTCACCTATATAATTTTTAAAAATTCAATTTGTCCTTAAATTCTGAAACTGGTCTATTATGTACAAAGGATGTTAGTTTTGCCATGGTTGCATATTCAGATATCCATCAATTTCTCTGCCTTCCATTTTGCTGCATATGCTACTTTTGCCACCATCACCATGTACTTGAATACTTCGTTTGGTAAAATATTTAAAAGCATATTTTTGGTTCTATTGCATACTTGTTTTAATATCATTTGCATTTCATCATGTATCATTATCCAATATTTTCTTGCTTTCTTACACATCCACCACATATGATAAAATGTTGCGCCTGTATTCTGACAATTCCAACACTTCCCATTGTAATCTTTGTTAGCTTTTGCTATATCTTTAGGTGTGATATACCATCTGAAAAACATTTGTACCAATTCTTTCTTAATATCTGACCTTCTGTAAACTTAAATTTCTTTAGTCCAAAGATCTTCTTGCTGACTCATATGTATGTTTCCTCCAAAATTTTGTATCCATTTCATCATGCAATCTTTAACTTGCTCTGTTTCAGTGTCATATTGCAATAAAATTTTATACTACTACTTGGAATTGTGAGGTGAAGGAGGAGTAACAATTAACATACAAATACTGCATGCACAATTAGTCTTTAAAGCCGGATTTATTATACAATAAAGAATACAGCTGGTGGGTCTTCCTAGAAGTGAATCACGCTAGACACATACAATAGTGTTTGACTGTCAAAGCTCACAGTGATGAGTCACTATGGCTGCAATCTTTAGGACTGTTTCCTGGAAGTAAGCCCTATTGACTGATGTGGAACTTATTTCTCAGTAGACTTGCTTAAGATGGCTCCTCATATGTAAAAGTAAACTGGTTCGCCCCTGGATGATAAAAACAGCAAAACCAGGCTAGCCAAAGGCAAGGGTGGGTTTCTACCTTCAGGTATGCATAAAATATGAGATTGTAAATTAACCCAAAGAAGAAAAAAAAACTTTTAAAAAAACATGGGGAGCACTAGGGTTGCCAGGTCCCTCTTCACCAATGTGGGAGGTTTTTGGGGCGGAGCCTGAGGAGGGTGGGGTTTGGGGTGGGGAGAGACTTCAATGCCATAGAGTCCAATTGCCAGAGTGGCCATTTTCTCCAGGTGAACTGATCTCTATCTGGTGGAGGTCAGTTGTAATAGCAGGAGATCTCCAGCTACTACCTGAAGGTACCTGGAGGTTTGGCAACCCTAGGAAGAACTAAAAATGCTCCAAAGGGATGGAATGTTGAGATCTGCTGAGTGACAGTTAAAAATAAAGAGAGTGGTGAAATTAGCCTGCTAAAGCCCTTAAGAAAATCCTGGAAGAGAAAACTGGGGGGGGGGGGGGAGTCCACATCCTCTCCCCATTCCTTTCAGGCTACTGGCCTATACAAAATCCAAACACAATATCTCTAACATTTATATCCCTTGTTAAGTAAAAATGACTTTTACTTTGTTCAGTTTCCCCCCACAAAATCTTTAACCAAATATACAAACCAAAAAGTTGAGCAGTGTGTATCTATTTCTGCTAAGCAAGTGACTGTTTAGACTAGAGTTCATAGCAGTGCAAGAAGGCAGGGGAAATCAAGTACATTTCGCCTCTTTGTTAAAGAGCAGGTTCAAGGATGAATAATGTACAGTCTTAAAAATACAGCCTCTAAAGGCTGTGATGTTGTGACATTCATAAGCATAAATGCTTGTTTAAATTAGAAAATCAATGGATTAAAAAAAATCTTATGTGTAACCTACAACTCCGCAGTGTCTTTATTGCCCTGTCTATGCAGCCTGGTGATGTGCAGCTCAATCTTCACTTCATCAAATTGAGAGTCAGTACAATAAAAACCTGTCTCTCACTATACTTAAATATTAAATCATGGCAGTGCATTAACTGAAAACTGCATTTGCAGTCTCAGTGATCCCATGAGGCAAGCTGGAGCATGCAGTGGATTCCTATACTTTGGAAGAGTGTATAAAGACATATGATTGAAATAAGTCTCATTCTGTCTTTGCTCTGGTGAGCACTTCAGGGGACAGACACAAAGGTTGTTCCAGTGCTGTGGCTATGGAAATGTTACTTCAAGCGTTCTACTGCCAGCATGTACCCCTCCCACCCCTCCACCACTGAGTACTACTTTAAGTATAGTTTGCAGTTTAATTGGCACTGGGGGTCATATCAGGAAATCATCAAAAGAAGGAAATTCATAGAGGTCAGGATGCCAAGCTTCAGTTGATGCCCGTATTGGCTTAGATTGGACTGTAATTATCCTAAAGTTCCCATCTTTTTAATGAAAATAACACAGCTATTGAGAAATAAAAAAAAATAATGAAAAATGCTTCTTTCTCCTTACTTTCTCACTGAGACACAGTTGTAGCTACAGAGTGTATGCTCATTTGAAGGACTACTGCAATAACTACAGATTCCCCTGAAGAAGCCCCTTGGGTGAAACGCGTAGGGAATTTCTATTCTGAGTAATAAAATATATTTTTACCTATTTTGCACCATTGGCCTCGGCCTTATTTTTATTACCTCTTAGTGGTCTGGCCTTTTTATTTCTCTTCGCTATCATTATAGGTCTATCTTCTTACTATTTTGATGAACTGATAAGGCCTAGACTGTTTGGCCCACATAAAGAGATAAACGCAGTGTCCATCTGCAAATCAGCCAATGAGTTTCACTCTCTTCTTAAAGTTAACTCACTTCTTTAAATGTAATATAGAAATGGTTTTGTTCGGGTACTTCCTTTGCACATTCTATTCAGGGCATAATACCTCTCTTGCAGGCCTTATCTCGCTGAATGGATTTTATATAGTAGTTTTAGAACCTGAAATGCAATTTGCTACCCTGAGAAGTTTCTTTAAGAGAAAGATAACTGCATTAGAAATGAGAATCTAAATTGTGAAACTGTGAAATTAGGTTTTCAGAGACAGCTGCTAATTGAAAAGTACTAGCATTTCTCACAGAACTTCCATTGCTGCAAACTTGGAAATAATTCAGCATTTATCAGATTAGCATCCTGTCTTGACTGGGATATCAAATTACTTTTTTCTTTCATCTAGAGACTCATAGAATTAGAAGCAATTAAACAAGCTGTATATGTTAGGTGTGGGAGGGAAAATCAGCTTTGGACATGCACTTACAACACTAGTAACTGCTGGTTTTGTTTATACAATGTTTCAACCCAGGCATAAAAGGTCCAAGCTTCCTCCCTTTTATGCTGTTCAGTATGAGCTGTATATTTGTTTGTGCTTTGAGACCTCATTCAATGTTTGGCATCAAGGAACTTCCATCGTTTCTTCCATCTCCAGTGACAGCATTACTTCTTTAAATAACAAAACGATGCATTGTCATCACCCTGATTTCAATGGTGTAATACAATTAAGCACAGTACCACAAAAGACAGAGCCCCGTGGCGCGGAGTGTTAAGCTGCAGTACTGCAGTCAAAAGCTCTGCTCACTACCTGAGTTCGATCCCGATGGAAGTAGGTTTCAGGTAGCCGGCTCAAGGTTGACTCAGCCTTCCATCCTTCTGAGGTCAGTAAAATGAGTACCAGTTTGCTGGGGGTAAAGGGAAGATGACTGGGGAAGGCACTGGCAAACCACCCCATAAAAAAAGTCTGCCTAGGAAACGTCGGGATGTGACGTCACCCCATAGGTCAGGAATGACCCGGTACTTGCACAGGGGACCTTTACCTTTACCTTACCACAAAAGACCACAAACATCATGTGCATCCAATGCACACTTCTGTGTTTGACAGGCAGAACTAAACATAACATGAAGTCCATAAGGTGATACTTATTTCCTTGGAGCAATTGTTTATACTTTGCTCTATAAATGCTTCAACTATAATTTTAAATGACCTTTTCCAAGAAGTGAACACAGTTGCATGGATTGGCTTTCCTGAGCAAGGTTTTTGGAACACACACTGTTCACATAGACTGATCTCTGGGACTGCATTCATTCTTCATGGATTATGTTATTCACACTACTAAACCATTTGTATGACACAGGTGACAATGTTGTGTTCAGCGTATCTCTTTTCCAATTCATTGGCTGTTACTTTCAGAGTGAAGGGAAAAGATAAACGTAAAAACATCACACCTTACTTTTACTAAACGTCACCAGAGACATGCATATTAGAGACAGCCATGTGTGCTTTGTTATGTGTAGTTGGGCCCAAAGGTGAGAAAAGTAATGTACAGTCTGGACCAGAATCATGCCTGAATATTTCTTTCTTGGGTGAAAGGATGCAATGGTGATGGAAGCAATAGGCTGAAGGATGTTGGGGAGGGGCTGTGGCTCAGTGGTAGAGCATCTGCTTGGCGTGCAGAAAGTCCCAGGTTCAATCCCCAGCATCTCCAGTTAAAGGGACTAGGCAAGTAGGTGATGTGAAAGACTCCTGTCTGAGACCCTGGAGAGCTGCTGCCGGTCTATGTAGACGATGCTGACTTTGATGGGCCAGCTTCATGTGATGTTTGATTTGATAGGAATTTCAGTATCACCACGAGCCTGGCTGGTGTCAAGAACAAAAGGTACAAAAGTTACTTAGACCACAATACATTCTGATAGTGTAAACAGAGGACATCAAAGGGGACAGATCACCACATCATGCGATGTCATCACATCATGTGTATATTCTTGTCATTTCCATGTTATTGACAGTCACTATTAGGGGCCAGGAAATACCATACTGGAGCCTTAAAGAGCCTGAGGAATGTAATTGTGGAACTGCTGACTTATGGTAACCCTGTGAGGTTTTCAAGACAAGAGACATTCAGATGTGGTTTGCTGGGACCCTGGACTTCCTTGGTGGTCTCCCATCCAAATACTAACCAGGGCTGACCCTGGTTGGCTTCCAAGATCTGATGAGATCAGACTAGCCTGGGCTATCCAGGTCAGTGCATGGAACTACTAAGTAAGCATAACTGTTAGTGGGAGAAGGAAATCTCCCTTTGCCAGTGCTGTGTAGCAATTAGAGTGCTGGACTAGGGTATGGGAAACCCAGGTTCTTTCTCAGCCATGAAGCTCAATGGATGATCTTAGACCCATCATTTCCTTGCATTCTAATCAACTTGGAGGAAGGGCAGGATACTGTAGATAAAAGTCCACCTCTTGTGGCAGTATCAGCATGGGGCCAGATCCATTCTGGGGAGAAAGTGGTGTTACTCGAATTGCTCTTTGAATGGGGAAATTAGCTTGAGCCATCGGTAACTGTGTATTTATAAAGCGAGATCGCAGCCAACTCTACCAGAGTCCATATTCTGTGACCTTGGAATGGAGACAGAGGCAAATGGATACCAAATTAATAGTGTTTATGTATTCAAGTATTCAGTGGTGCAACACACAAACATACATAGAGTCTAAGAATTCAAAGATAAGAGAGAGAGAGAGAGAGAGAGAGACAGTTGCCAGTGGCAGGAATATTTTCACAGGATATACAATACCTTCCTGTAGTCCAGAGTTCCATAGGATCAAGATGAATATATAGGGGGGGGCATGGGGAATAATCAGGGGGCAGGGATAGCCCCTTGTGAGTTCTAGCATGGCTGCTCACTCCGGCAGAGTGGCAGGCTGTATGAAATGGAAAGCCCTAAGGTCAGGTTATGGGTGTGGGCTACCCCAGTTATACTGTTTCTCTGGGGGCAGGATCATTGGATTAACCCTGCTAGGTTCCCAGGTGACAAAAGGGTGACAAAAGACCTTAATGGTCTGCTACCTGGGTGGGGTGAGGAGAATTTGGAAATCTATTCTGATTCCAATGACTTGTGCAACCCCAGGAGAAGTCAGGAGTCTCACTGATTGGCTTAATGGCTTGAAACAAAAGGTGCGATCGCTGCTAATGTCTGGAGTCTGGAGTTGCTGAAGAACGAGTCATTGTTATCTCAATGTCTGCTGAATGTCTGCTGAATGGCTTTGCTGAACTAGTCCGATGTTGCAAGGGGGGGGGGTGTTGGTGCAGGCTACATTCCTGGACATATTCCCTGCAATATGGCTTTCACTGGAGCAGGATACACAGGAACATGGATGCCCTCTGGTTCGCTGGAGGGACTACTTTGGCTGCTGCTCTTTGACTGCCGGTTTCGCGGGATGAAGAGGAGTCCTTTGCATGGTGGCACAGGCTTGCCGCTTGGTCTGGAGAGGCTGCTGCACACATCTGCCAGGGTTGCCATGACCAGTCCAGGAGATTGGCAACCCGTATGCTTACAGTGGCCTACATGGCTATTCCCCCCATCTTCGGGGATTCCCTTAAGGGATTTTAGGGTGAGGGCTTATAGGGGACATACCCAGTCCAGGGGCTGTCAAGGTGCCTTCACTTTCAAGTAATAGGGGAGACCATGCAATGGCTGAGGCTCATGTGGAATCCCAGCAGGTGGGCTGGGGTGGGATGAAGTACATCGGCAGGCAGGTGGGTCAGCTGATGCAGGGATCTGTTGTTCTATGCTGTGCCAGCTCCTATATCAATAAAGTTGTGGATGTTTTCAATCCAGAAGGTTGTCTGTGTCATTACATGGGTTTTTGCTGTGATGGGGCCACAAAAGAAAGTAAAATTTAGGGGTGCTATTTTTAGTGTCAGCCCTGTGTTGCCTGTAAGTCTAGTTCTGTATCTAAAACATTTAAAGTCAAAAGTCAGGCTCTCCTAAACCCAATTAGAGAATCCTTAAGTTTAGAACAGAACAATTAACATGATGGCCAGCTCTTGTAAAGGAGTCCACTGTAACCTTTATAACACAAGGGTGCACCAGTGTTATGACTCTAATGCATGCAGCTCTTGCTCGAAATAATTAATATTATGAAACCGTATTAAAGCTAGCAAACACTTTTTCAATTATTAAAGACTGCCAATTAGGAATTAAATGAATATTGCATAGAACATTTCTTTAAATCTTATCTAATCTTTAGGACAGATCAAGGTTAGTGGTGATAATGTGAAAGAGCTCCTGCCTGCCCTTTCTTTTTTCTTTATGTTCTGATAAAGATAATAATTAGCATTTCCCAAAGAGGTCTAATTTGAATGGTGAAACTTTTTAAAATTATTAACTGGGCATTGAAGTTATCTTCTCTTTCTTGCTGGTAATCAGAAAAAAGACACTTTTCTAGTATCTGACTTTCAACTCCTAGGACTCTTCTTTTGATATAATATGTTAATATAATTATCCACAAAATATTATGTTCAGAGGAGACAGATCTTTTTTAAAAAAGTTTAAAAGAAAAAAATCCCTCAAATTGTATGTTTATTCCTGAATATTGCAATTAACTATGTTTAGGCAATTTACTGAGGATCTTACACAGCAAATCTTTTATGTCAAGTTTGCTGGGTAAGCAGGAATATTCTTGACCCTCCTCTGAATGAGTCATATGTTAGTTAATAGCCACTTTTATCTCTATGGCATCAATTGCATGGCTGCCTGGTCCAGATCATGAGATTACGTTACTTTAATTAGTGGAATATAAGAGGAAATTCCACCTGTTACAGCCTCTCCTATTATCAAAGTAATGTATGACTAAAACCCACTCCATGTAAAGTTTGCCTTTCCTAAAGGAAGAAAAACTCTCTCAATGTTTGGTTTTGGCAAATATTAAGAAGGTGGGTATAGAATTGTCACCTAATAGTTATTTTTTTTAAAAAAATTACTCCCTTTATATCCCATCTTTCTCCCCAATGAGATCCCAAAGCTGCTTACATCGTTCTCCTCTCCTTCATTTTATCTTCACAACCACTCAATGGGGTAGGTTTGCCTGAGAATGTGTGACTGGCTCAAGGTTATCAGCATCCATAGCAGAACTGGGTTTACTAGGTTGTAGTCCAACAGTCCAAACACCGTGCCACTAATGTAGTGGTCTAACCAGTAATGTAGTGATCAACATTAAATAAAACCCTACAGTCTATTTTATAGGGAAGTGTATAAGTCATGCTTTGCATATAGAAGGTCCCAGGTTCAATCCCCAGCCATGCCAGGTAGTAGGGTAGGGAAAAGGGCCTGCTATATTGGAGAACAGTTGCCAGTCAGAGTAGCTATTACTGGGATAGATGTACCAACAGTCTAATTAAATACTAGGTAATTTTATACGTTCATAGAATGACCACTCTGGAGCTGGGGATGAATGTCCTCTGATCAGTATTGCTCCTTTCACATACTACTTTTGCCTATACATTGAGAACTATGGGGATACAGATGATGTTCCGCAGGTTAGCTATGACCTGGAAACTCCAGTTCACTGATCACTAATCTTATAGGAAATATCTACATTTACGTGTCCTCACCATGTATGTTGATTTGCTCAGTGTCTGAGTTGTGAGAATCTTCCCTAGGTTCATTTTCTTTCAGAAGAATGAGTGGATGTAGAGCAGGGATCCAAAAAGACTGTCCAAGTCCCAAGGTAGCCCCCTGATCTGCATGTGTATCACCATGACCCTGGGAATAATGTTTCTCATGGTAGAAAAGGACTGCTATGAACAGGGGAATGCAGAAAAAGATCCATGCTCCTTGTATCATGCAATCCAACTCATCGATGTGCACATTAAAACAGAAGAATTTTGAAAGGATTTTTATCTGAATACATTTCGACTCTTGAGTGAAATTTCCCCAACACAGTAAAATGGACACTGATGCCCATTCCAAATAGCTGTTTTAGTTTCTTGTGTTGCTGGACTGGAAATTGCAGTGTGCCAGTATGGATAGTTTTAGAAATGCTAGATCATATTCCCTCCCTCCCAAAAAAACACTGGTAGCCTGTAATGATATATTTGGACTCATTCCTGCCAACCTGGCCTATTCCCTGCTCAGCTAATCCCAGAATGATAATCCTTAGATCACTGAATATCAGCAGAACATAATCAGATATGATTTTCTGAGAAGTACTTTAGGCTAGGGGAAGAGTAGAGTCAAGTGGAAGAAGTATGGCCTTCTCATCTGGACAGTTTCAAAAAAGAGCTCAAAAAATTCCTGTTTGACTCCAAATGACCATGTAATCCTACACTGCCATCTTAAAAAGAATAATGGCAGGCTGATCCAGGGATAGGCCTTTTATACATGGGTTGTTTCTATTGGATATGCTGCTTTCTCTTTTTTTATATATATATATAGATTTTATTGGATTTTATACTAAAAATTTTCCATTGCATTAAACAACATCTATGACAATATAAAATTTCAATTCTAACCTAAAGTTGTTATAGTTCCATAACATATAATAAAGAAAAAAAAGAAAAAAAAAGAAATGGAAAATTTTGACTTCCCCTTCACCTCTATCTTCCTCTTAATAAAAAGTTCATCTCGTCGTAGTTAATCTAATCTTAATAAACTATCAATATCCTGTATAAAAAAAAACATAATCTGTTAGTAAATATAATTATGCTTATTCATTATAAAAAAAACCAAAAATAATCCTCTGGATCAGATTAGAAAATATTCTTCCATTCTTCCCAATTTTAACTCATATTCACAATAATGCATCCACGCCCCCCATTCCCCCAGAAACCGAACGTCATTTTCTTCATTTAGAATAGCTGTGAGTTTTGCCATTTCTGCCACTTCAAACATTTTAACAATCCAGTCTTTTTTCTCAAGAATTTCTAGCCCTTTATTCCCAAAATGATGTCTTAATCTTAATTCCACTACATCATTAATAGCCATGCCACCCGTCCACACTATCAAAGCCTTTGGATCCAGCAATCATATTTAAATCAATCCTTTAACCATGGTCTAATAGTTCCTTCTGTAACTGAAATAGGCCAGTCAGGTATGGGAACAGGATTTCTTTGTTCTCTCTCATTTCCTCAGACAGGATACGTATCCAAAAATAACTCTTTCTGGGCTTCATCTCCATCGTGGCTTCAATCTGTATTCCTTGACCTGCTCTCTTCTTCCTTATATCCACACGTCGTTCCATGACTTTTTTAAATGAAAAGTCTATTTCTTGTATATCTGATCTCTTTATCGCCGGCTGGTTGCTTTCTTGAACTTCTGTCTTCTTCTTTGTATCCTTGTATTCTTCCATGACTTTTTGGGCAGAAGAGTCCATTGCTTGTATGTCTGTATTTGTGGTCATCGTTTGAATTTTCAAGACTTTTATGTCTTCTATAACCAGATCCAACTTCTGATTGCCTACCTGTGATGACTGGTCAAGAGTCGTCATCATTGAAATCAGTTGAGCCATCTGTGTTGAAATCTGTTTTAATTGTTTAATTGTCGCCTCAGAATGTTTAGCAAGCATGTCCTGTATTTTTTTTTCCATGTTTGAATTCTGTAAAATTCCCTTTGATTTCATAGGAGCAGGGCTATGTATTAAGCCAAAAGAAGCTGGTAAAATACATGTCCACAGGGCCTTTAAAGTTCTAATTAAAAGATAATAATTCAAACATCAGCCTTATAATTTTTTCGGGTTGAAAAGAGTCGAAATTGGCTCTAGAATTGCGTTTTAAAGTTTTGAATACCAGTGAGTTTTTTTCGGTCGCTCTAGGTCGGGCTGATCAGGAAGTATACAGGAAGTTGCTAGTGCCGTGGACCTTCTACCGCCTCTTCTCGATGGTTGTTCCTTCAGGAATGATTTCCAAGTAACTCGAGTGCGACGCGTAATCGGTCCTACAACTACTTCCTGTTATTTTAGTTCCGATGATAGATAAGTTGTTATAGAGGGTCTTCCGTTCCAGGCGCTCCCTTACTGCAAACGTGGCAGGATATTCTTCGCCGGAAAATCAGGAAGAAAAATCACCCTCCCCTTCCCTTGGACCCATTGGTGATAGTTCTTGTCAATCAAAAGGTATCCTTCCGACTCTTTATTATGGTTTAGGCTGATCGGATTGATAAGGCTCCTGTCGCTAATCCCGATGGCTAACTCAGATCAAACTTTTTCAGTTCGGATTAAGGAGGAATGGGGGTCCCAGAAATATTCTTATCAGCCCCCCGTCTGTTCAAGTTTCCAGTAAGTAGACGAAGAGTTCTTTTGTACTCACTTGGGTGTCAAGAGGTGAGGTTCTTTTCTTTATGTAGTCCTTATGTTGGTATTAAGGTGGTGGAGGGTGGAGCTTGATGCCTAAGTTGCGTTTTGGCGATGTCCTTCCCTAGTGCCCTCGCAGGACCGGCGTCCAGGACTCCGAGGGGCTTAAAAAGCCCCCTCAGAGTACCTAGGAGGTCAAACCGCGTTTGCGGGCTGCAGGGAGTTCCTGCTTTCCAACCCACTTGCAAGGGTCGGATTGGGGTATCTATGTACCCCAGAAATAATGCAAACTTGGATTTCTCCCAGGACAGCCTGGGGAAATGGAGTGCTCTCCCCAGCAACACCACCGGAAGTCCCGCTGCTTTCTCAATGCACAGTATTTGCAGTCGAATTCTCAAATCACTCTGCACAGGAGCTCCCCCCGCCCCCGAATAAATTCCCGGAGTATTTGGGATTACTTGGAATAAATTTCTGCATATGCCAGTGAAACTAAGGAGTATCTGAACCAAGTGTGGAGTGGTCGCCAATGTTGTCATTGTTACGTGGCTTGCCATGTCCCCCTTTTTTGATAACGCATGTGCTCTAGTGCTAAATTGATCTTGTGATAGATTGCAGGCTGGAAAAAGGCACTTATGTGTGAGACCCTTCCCCCTGCAAATACTGCTTTGTAATTGGCTGTAGTGTTTTTTAAAAATATGTCATTAGCCCCGCAGTAGGATTCTTTCATTTTAACTGAGCCAAGTAGCTCAGTAGCCCTCCATGGGGGTGGGGGGCAGCTGAAGAGGAAGTTAAATGAAGACTGAAGAAATAAGCAGCTGCATAGGTTGTTTGCTATTATTCCCGCATTATATTGCTAGTCCAGCACTCCCCCTCCCCACAAAAGGCTTTCATGCCTATCCTCAAGAGGATGCATATAAAGGGACACTGGCAAATCAGCCTGGCTCTGTTCAATCTGGCGGAGGTCTGAAACGAACCAAGATTCACTGTGAAACTGACCAAATAAGCAGCCACATAGGTCATTTGTGATTATTTCTTGCTACTCCTACACTCGCAAACAAACAAAAAAATCTAGCCGATTGGATCTAGCCGATGTCTGAGATTAACCAAAACTCACAGTGACACTGACTAAATAAGTAGCCTCATAGTATTCCAGCACTCATAAACAAACAAAGCAGATGGCTTTGAGAAGAGAGGTTGGATGAGGGGGAAAGACAAGTGTGAGGGAGAAGCGAGAATGGGCATGGGAGAAAAACCTAAATTGACAAGTATGCAAAGGATCAGCTTTTGATTTGGGATTGAGGCAGAGATTGGGATTGAGCCAGGATGATGTAGTAGTTAAGAGCGGTGGTTTGGAGTGATGGACTCTGGTCTGGAGAATCGGGTTTGATTCACCACTCCTCCACATGAGCGGCAGAGGCTAATCTGGTAAACTGGATTTGTTTCCCTCTCCTACACATGAAGCCAGCTGGGTGACCTTGGGCTAGTCACACACTCTCAGCCCCACCTACCTCACAGGGTGTCTGTTGTGGGGGGGGGAGGTGATTGTAAGCCGGTTTGATTCTCCCTCAAGTGGTAGAGAAAGTCAGCATATAAAAACCAACTCTTCTTCAACCATGGGCTAAAACAGCATCCAGAAAATGCGGGGAAAACACAAGGGGAGAGTGAGGCGACTTCTAAAGGTTGGAGAAAATGTGCATAATGAAAACTAAGCCCCAAAGTAGTTGAGGGGGGGCGATGAAACAGAAACAGTCTGTGCATGAAAGACCATAATTTCTTGATGGGAGGAGACAGACTCTTTAAACATAGGGCCTCCTGCCTTCCCTCAACTGCCCATGGTGCACAGGTTTCCTAGAGTCATTTTTTAAACAATTTTGATTCTCTGCTTTTACTGTCAGTCTTGTTGATTTGTTTGTATTGTGTGCAAAGGTTGCATGGTTTTCATGTACAATGTATATGGTATTGATACATACAATGTGCATCAGTTATATGTAAAAATTCTCACGTGTCAATGTTCAGTTGATGCTGGAAAACGTGTACTTTTTCATGGAAATTTTGGTGCACTGATAGAGTATAGCACAAAAAAATAAAGAACCATGTGTTTGATTCACACAGCTGAGAGGTATGAAATCAAAATGGGGTTTTGGCAAGTAGAAACAGCAGGGATCAGAAATTCAAAAGCATCCCTAAGAAGAAAGCTGACTTTCAGATCAGATTTGCATCATCTGTCTTTCTGTAATGTCAGTCCAAAAGCAGCTCTGCCGTGCTTTGGGATTCCTAAATGTAAAGTAATAAGTTTCAGTTACCAAATCTCAACATCCCTCCCTGTAACTAATGCATTAATTTCAATAGCAATCTATTGCTTGAGGCATATGAGCATTGCCATTTGGCAAAAAACAGACACACAGAAGTCAGATTGTAACAATGTTAGCACAATATATGAAAAACTCTCAACTTTTAATGTATTCCCTCTTTAGAAAAATGTCTGGGAAATACATCAGATTTGTAACATGCCCTGAAGGTTAAGAGAAAGGTGGAAGTGAGTTCCATAGCTGAGGGTGCTTTTCTGAAAAACATCCTGCAATCAACAGTTTTGTAAGGCTATAATTCAACAAAGCACTTGGTTTGTTGAATCACAACCTAAATGACTCTCCTGAAGCCCCCCCTGTGGTCAATAGGTGTCCTTTCATTAATGTTCATGGACTTTTGGTGAAAGACCTGTATCAGAAGCTAACTAACCTGCATTATTTCAGCTTGAAGGAAACCTTTGAATTGTTTT
Organism: Euleptes europaea; assembly: GCF_029931775.1. Lineage (NCBI taxonomy): Eukaryota > Metazoa > Chordata > Lepidosauria > Squamata > Sphaerodactylidae > Euleptes > Euleptes europaea. Next base: position 33,631,988 of record NC_079313.1, on the reverse strand, counting down.
AACCTGAATCCCTTTATGGTGACTTAATGCACCAGAATTGATGTCCATCACAATTTTAAGCAAGCAAATTAAAGAGCAACTAAATCAGACTGAGTTACATTAGGATTTGAAAGTGAAATTAGGAATCATTAACAAAAATGTAATGTCAAGTTTTGCATTTAATGCATGGAACTGACACATACTAGCAAAGTCACCCACAAGGTGATTTCTAGCACATCAGTTTCATGAACATTTCATTTAAATGTGTCTTCAAATAGAAACCAACCTAAAATACCAGATCTTTGCTTGTAAAGGTATATTCAAAGAACACCACGTGAAACAACTGCAGTGAGATCACCTTCTCCATATTAAAAAAGTGAAAATAGAAAGGAACAAAGAAATAAAGAATAACAAATGTGTTATTTCTTAAGATTTCTAACATGCCTTTCCACTGCCATGCTCAAGGCAGCAGACAAAATTGTGTGTGTAAAGTGCTATCAAGTCACAGATGACTTATGGCAACCCAGTAGGGTTTTCAAGGCAAGAGAACAACAGAGATGGTTTGCCATTGTCTTTCTCTGCATAGTGACCCTCATATTCCTTGGTGGTCTCCCATTCAAGTACTACCAGGACTGACCCTGCTCAGCTTCTGAGATCTGATGAAATCAGGCTAGCCTGGACTATCCAGGTCCAGCAAACAAAATTCCATGACAGCAGATGTAATCATCACACAAGGAAAACATTTCTTGACGGAAATGTGGAGGCATGGGTTTGGCCATTCCCTTAGCCACTATAATTTAAAGTTATTTCAGTGACAGTAACATTGGGGAAAAGAGTGAATTTTGCATCTCCCCTCAGCTAATGGTCTCAGCCAAAATGTGAAAACTGGAGCTGGGCTTTTTAAATTTCTCCCCAGTTGGAAATGTGGTATAACATATCAGCTAATTTAAATTAAAATGTTAATTATTGTTGGTTCTTATAGGTTATCCGGGCTGTGTGACCGTGGTCTTGGTATTTCCCCCCTAAATAATAAATATTATGTTTTCTTTTCTAAGTGGCCTCAAGCAGGCTGCATGGAGAGGAGGAATAGAAAACATCCAAAAAACTAAATGGAATAATATAATTTTACTTTCACCAAAAAAGTAGCTAGTGTAGCACAAGACAACAGTCCTGAGCATGCTGACTTGGAAATAAACCCTAATGAAATCAATGAGACTAAACCTCAAAAATGGTTATGATGTATCTCTATTATTCACATACAATTTGACTTCCCTCTTCCATGGCAGTTCCATAAAAATGGACGGAACTCGATTAAGTCAAAGCTAACCATCCTAGCACTGAATGATCTACATCCTCACTAGTACAATTTTCTACTTTCATTGTCCATGGAGCATCAGAACCTTGATAATTTTTGCCTTAATTACTAGTGTTTGATTTGTAGTCATTTTAGCATATACTTCAATAGTGTGTGTGTGTGTGTGTGTGTGTGTGTGTGTGTGTGTGTGTGTGTGTATATATATATATATATATATATATATATATATATATATATATATATATACACACACACACTATATACATACATATATATACTTCAATTACTTTGTATTTTGAAATTCCAAGGAATAAAAACAGCTATTGTTTTGTGGAAATAGAAATGATTGCACAAAGAAAAATTTAGAGGATTAATAGATTTCTAGTCAAATTAAGGAATGGTTGAACATTTGACAGTTAGGAATAGGGAGCCAATTTTCCACTTCTTCTTTGTTCAGAAGCAATTTGAGCCTGTTTGTCAGGTTATTTTTAGGTATTACAACACTGCAGAACAGTGTAATCAACAGAGTTTCCTGAATGTACTTTCTCATACAGCCCATAGTTTCCTCCCTCCCCATAGATCTGTCCAATAGCCAACTGTATGAACAGTGAGAAAATCAGAAGAAGAATCAAAGGAATACATCAGGCATATAGCAAGGGCTGGAGGCTCAAAACACAATCCAGAAGGCAGCCCAAGGTAGAGCATGGTTGAGTCAGAGTCCAAAGGGTCAACACAGGAGAGGGCAGTCTATGTTGTGAGTCAAAATCAGTCCAAGAAGTCAGAACACCAGAAATCCAAAGAATAAAAGAGCCACAAGGCTGATACATGGGGGTGGGGGGATGATGACAAGTTGCTTCCACAATAGCCAGGCCTAATTGGCAGCTTAAATAGACCCTTACATTGATGGTATAGAAGAACCAGCTGTTGCTAATTGGACGATCTGAGATTCCAAGCCAGGCAAGGTGCTTCAGCCCTGCTCTGGCTCATCACTGTTAGGAAGTGCTCTATGTTGGGCTTGTAAACTGGCACTCCGGTGTGTCTATTGCATTTCTTGTGCAACCTATCTCCTCCTTTCTTCCAGTGGTTTTGGTGAGCCCTCTGGGGATGCTGCTTGTTGCAAGGTGTTAGGCCCAGCTGGAGTCCTTAAGCTGGAACACTGCAGACATGGTGAGCCATCTTCTGCCTGTGGCTGTCCCTCTTTTCTGACTTCTGCCCGTGGCTGTTCCTCTGTTTTCAAACTGACTCCTTCTATTTCCTCTTCATCTGAAGAGGTCTCAGCAGGCTGACTCATGACAATCAGTTCATTAATAGTGACATAAGCAACTTTGACAGGTGCCTTGCCCCTTCTAGGGCAAAAGTTCCACCTTCTGGAAGTTCTACCCCATGTGACAGGAAATGACTCATGTGACCCCAGGAGAGTGACATGTGACCCCTCTATGAACTTATCACCCTGGATCAATAGGAAAGGGTTTTTTTTGAGCCAGATAATGGTAGATGCCTAATCCAAGGGTGTCACACCTAGATGCTTGAAAAGTCTCTAGATACAAACTTGATAGCAACAGGCAGAGGAAAATTTAGCCTTAATAGAAGACAGAAGTCTTGAAGAATTTAAGTAAGTAAACAGTAAACAGCTCCTCCCTAAAGAAACTAAAGAGATAATGGAGCAAACAAATCTTCTGGAGCAGAACTGAGCTGATAACATGGCTGCCAAATCCAACAAACCCACAGAGAAAGAAAGTATGGAGGACTAAACTGCAAATATACGAAAAGATATAGAGAACCAAATATTGCAGTTAAAATGGGATCTAAAACAAGAACTAATGGTTTGGTGGAGAGAATTGTTAAAACCAATAAATAACCAATTAAAAGAACTGGCTGACAATATAAAAAATGTAACAGAGATTGCTGAATAAGCATACAATATGAGCAAAGTACACAATGAGCAAATTTTAAAATTGGAGAACCAAAATAGAATTATGACATTAAAAAGAGCAGACCTAGAGGACAGACCATGCAAACATTCACGTTCATGGGATGGAGGGGTTACGGAGGGGGACAACATGATGGGATTTCATATTGACTGGATTAACTCCTTGGTCCCAGACACCCTGAACAGAGTAGATTTGGAGAGAGTTCACAGAATAGTGACTTTAAGAGTCACAGGTACACCAAAACAAAGTTATATTGTTGTGTGTTTTACACAATATGCAGTGAAAGACCATTTCCTTAAACAAATTTGGAAACTGCCATTCTTAAATTATCAGGAAAATAAAGTGATGTTTATGCAAGACCTAAGCTCTGAAACACAAAAGAAGACATGCTCTTTGACCTGTTACAAAAAAACTACAGAAGGCTAAGATAAAATATCACTGGGGATTCCCCTTCAAACTAATTATACAAAGAGAATGTAAAACTTATGTTGCTAACTTATTAAAAGAGGCATTGAGAATCTTGAAGGACTTACAGCTGGAAGTGAGATCAACAACATTACATATAAGGATTCAGAAGTAGAGGGAGAAAGAGAGGAGGAAGACAGTGATTAAGGAGAATTGAAGATGCAGTGAGGGAGAACAAGAGGAAGGAGGGGGAAATGAAAAGACAGGACAAGGAGCTGGAATTCCAAGATGCCCCCAACTTCTAAGACAAGCAAAATATAAAATCTAAATGATGATGAAGATACAAGGGTGAATGGTCAGTAGATTTAAAATGAATGGATTTAAATTAAAATATATTTGGAGGAAGCCTCTGATAAGTCATGGGTAGGTATGGAAGCAACTGGGAAACATCTAAAATTAATTGGCAAAATTGTCTTTGGAGGGGGAAAAGTAAGATATATAAAATGAGTTTAGAATCCTTTTCTACACACTACATTAATCATTTGAAATAAATGGAAAAATAAATTAATTCCGGAAATATCCCCGCTGCTTCCTTTTACGCTATATCCCAATTTTTCTTATGCAGACAAGCCAGAGAAATACGTAAAATGAAAAAAAAAAAAAACGGGATTTATAGAACATGAGATTTTTATAAAAATGTAACTCCTCTTGTGTGTGTGTGTGTTAAGTGCCGTCAAGTTGCTTCCGACTCATGGTGACCCTATGAATCAATGTCCTCCAAACTGTCCTATCTCTAGCAGCCTTGCTCAGATCTTGCAAACTGAGGGCCGTAGCTTCCTTTATAGAGTCAATCCATCTCTTGTTGGGTCTTCCTCTTTCCCTGCTGCCTTCAACTCCTCTTACTGTAGTACAATTAAAAGAAAAGCTGCAAGGAGTGTCAATGAATTGGATACTCTTTCAACAATTACACTGCCTAATTATGAATCCTACAGTAAGGCAAAGTATGACCAGAAAGATTATGAAATTTGAACAGATCCTAATGGAACTAATGGAATTACCGTATTTTTCGCTCCATAAGACGCACTTTTTTCCTTCTCAAAAGTGAGGGGAAATGTGGGTGCGTCTTATAGAGCGAATGTGCACACCGAGCCGGCTGGGCGCGCTGGGAGGCGGCCGGGGAAAGCTGCCTCGCGCCGTTCCAGCGCACCCAGCCGGCTCTGTGCGCTTGCCCGCCTCCCAGCTGGGAAGCGGAGCGGGGGCGGCTTGGCGCACCCGCCCGTCTCCCCGCCCGCTCTGAGTGCTTGGCGCGCCTGCCTGCCTCCTCCCCACCTGCTCTGAGCGCTTGGCGCGCCCGCCCGCCTCCTCCCCACCTGCTCTGAGCGCTTGGCGCGCCCGCCCGGCTCCTCCCAGCTCGCTCTGAGCTCTTGGCGCACCCGCCCGCCTCCTCCCAGCCCGCTCTGAGCACTTGGCACGCCCGCCCGGCTCCTCCCAGCTCGCTCTGAGCTCTTGGCGCACCCGCCCGCCTCCTCCCCGCCCGCTCTGAGCACTTGGCACACCAGCCCGGCTCCTCCCAGCTCGCTCTGAGCTTTAAACAGTCTTGTCTAATTTTTGCAGCTAACTAGTTATAAGTTAGCCATCACATTTTTCTTAGTGTCTATCTTCATTTCCCCCCAAGATTTAATTTTGCCCTGTTTGGTAATCGTATCATGGTATCTTATAAAATTTATTGTCTTCTTCTCCACAGTATTATAATATGCCTCAGTTGGTGACATCAGAAGATCAGGTGTTGGGCTCAACCTGTTTTTAGTTCTAAACCAAATCTTCATTAGTCCATTTCTGACCACATGTCGGTGCTTTAATATTTCTTGCTTCTTAGCTTTCCAAAGATAATAGTGTCGTTCTGGCTTCCACAGGGAAATGTTGTAGCATCAGCATCTGGGAAGACTCTGGCAACAGGCACTAGTAAGTCTCCATTTAACCAGATTTTGTGAGTTATGCTGTATAATCAAAGGGGAGGGAATCAATAATGTGCTTTTGTTTACTAGATACCCTACCTGCTGCTCTTGTTGCTGGAGGCCAAGTACAGTCAATAATCAGAGGTGACTGGCAAAGCCCAATGCTACAGAAGGATCAGCCCCCAAAAGGAGAAGACCCAATGCTGCACAAAATATTGATGAGAATTTGTAGTGGAAAATTCTTGGAAGACCTTTGTAACATGAGGAGATAGTGGTGTACCACATGCTTCTTCACTTTCATATAGATCAGTGGTCGGCCAGTCAGTCAGTTTATTGTAACAGTTCATGACCAGTAAAGTATCCATCACATATACAGAATAACAGGAATAAGTGATCGGCAAACCGCGGCTCATGAGCCACATGCGGCTCTTTGACTCCTTAGGTGCGGCTCTGCCACAGGTTGCTGAAATCTCTTTCTCTCTCTCGAGGAGATTTTAAGGGTGTGGTTTTTTTAACATTTGTAGGGAATTTTTGCCCTTCAAGAGTTAAGGAAATAGGACCCTCCCTGCCACCCCATGGTAGATTCCCAGTCCCCTCCCCCCCTCGCACTCTATCTAGCACCCTGGGTGTCAACCCCGCTCTCCACAGCCTTTCCCCATACCCACCCCCTCACAGCTCAGAACTACATTTCCCAGCCACCCCGGTGTGCCTTTTCCCCTCCCCACATGCGTAGTGCTGGTTCTGGAGCTGGGAGAAGCGGAGGCAAGAGGGGGGCCCTAAGAGAAGAGCTCGCACAGGGCGGCGGGTCTTGAGTGTGACCGAGGCAGCAGTGGTGATGTCGAGGGTGGCATCCTCACCCTCACAGGTTGGGTCTTCGGGGGAGCAGAGTCCTGGCCAGTGCAACCCTCCCCCGGGTTCCACGTTAGGGCTATACCGGCATGGTGAAGGTATGGTGGGTAGAGAGCAGAGTACACCCTGGCTAGGGGGCTGGGCCTGTCCTGGCCTTCCTCCACCCCCTTGTCAGTCAGCCCCCCCAATAAATTTTGCATTGATTTTTATCTCCCCCCAAAAAGAAAGGGGTTTTATCGCTTCTCTTCCCCCCCATATCTAGGATCACGGTATTCCTCTTTCACCCCCTCAATGTCATTTGGATTTGTGTCCCCCCCTCCCATTTTGCTTTGATATTTCCTTACAGAAGGGGGGAATCTCCAACCATACTAAGACTTCTCTCTCTATTAGGTATTTGTCATTAATTAAGACTTAAAACTTTAATTAAGGTTTATTAAGTTAACAGTGTACCTACCTATATAGTTTAAGTTTAAGAAATTTGGCTCTCAAAAGAAATCTCAATTGTTGTACTGTTGATATTTGGTTCTGTTGACTAATGAGTTTGCCGAACACTGATATAGATCATCCTATGATGGCATTGGGGTGGAAGGGGTTAAGGGGGCTGACATATTCCATCTTCTTCCCCAGCAATTTGCACTTTTGGGGAGGGTAAGGGGGAGTCATTTTGCACCTGGCATTGGTATGCCAAAGCGGCCTTATCTCCCGGCCTTGAAAAGCCCCCCACCAGTTTCTAGGCAGCAGGACCTACACACAGGCACACTTTTGCTTTTCCTATAAGGGGGGTACTTTCTTCCCTCTCTCTCTGCTTGCCTGGCTTCTTCTTGCTTTTCGTTCGAGACTGAACTGTACAGACCAAGCTGTGTGTGTTGGAGTCTACCTACAGCTGTATTTTGGGGTCCGTGCAGAGCAAGGGACATGGGTACTCTTTTGTTTATCATTCTGTTTGTTTGTTTATTGCTTGTAGGCAATAAAAACGTTTACATTCTCACAGTGTTGTAATCATTGCCTCTGAAACACCTAAGGGAAAAGAACCTTTTGCCTTTTGGCAATACAGAATTATAAAAAGCAGTTCAATCATTTCTGGAGAGTTTGCAACATTCTCAAGGGCATGAAGGAGAAAGAGCTACTTGTGCAGGAAATCCAACAGTCATTGGCTGAGGATACCCTTCTTATCCAGAAGCTCTGTGAAAAATTTGCTGCTGATATTAAAATAGTTATATCTATTCTGACTGTATGGATAATTCAGTACAAGGGGGAAGAGGTGATCCCACGTGTATCCCTGAAGAACTCACACTTCTCCACATTTCCCAAGGATATGAGGATGCACAGGTCTCCCCTTCAGCATCTCAGCAACTCCTGCAGGAACAAGAAAAAGTGTGGGATTTGTGGGGGGGGTATCTCGCCTCCACACTTCCACAAGCCCCATCTCAGTAAGTTGCTGTATTCCCTCTAGAGGTCTCCACAGATGAAGAGGGAGTTCTCTCTCTAGAAGAAGATTGGAATCTGCTGGAAGCTGAGGTTTCTCCACAGCCTCCTGAGGTATATGTGGAGTATGTCAGATCATGGGAAAGACTGTACAAAAGATACAGGTCATGGATGATGAGTAAAGAATTTTGTTTTAATTTAATTTAGAAAGCATTAATTTATTCCCACAGGGTATTGCTGCTCTATTCAGTGGGATTCAAGAAATTCTGGATGAAACTAATGGGTGGGGACTATGTCCAGTTTTGCTTAGAGGGTGGGGGCTTAAAAATGATCTTTATTCCTTTAATAAAAAGAATGAACTAAGCACAGGGGATTTCCTTGAACATATTAGCATGCTACTCCACAGCAACAGAGGAATTCTTGGTAATAGCATACTACATTTAATGGTGACCTTTGTGAAGGTTCCACAGGGGAGCTTGATGAAATCTATCCCTTACAGAGCTATTATTGGGGGGGGGGGGAGAGAGATGTTTTCTGGTGGGCCTAAATAGTGAAGATCACAATCTCTGCTTTGCAGGCAATCTCTTGACTGTTATGGCAAAAGGTGTAGAATTGTTATATGCCGCCAGAAAATTGCACCAAGATCTAGGATGGTTGGATCAGAAAAGAGTAGCCTGATGTAGCCTGTACTGAAAATAATTTAAAAGTCAACATTCAGGCAGTTATGTGCTCTTTAAAACACAGTAACCAAGGTATCCCAAAACATTCTTTATCTTGCAGCATGCTTGGTAATATTACAGTGTGTTGAATATAAAATCATTTATGGGTGCAAGAAATTATTGCAGGCACTGTCATACTCTATTTCATCATAAATACCACTGTTCTGTGTACTGCAAAATGTGTGCAAGCATATATTGTGAGAATGAAGTTGGGACCGCAAAGAAATGTCCAAACTGTTGCTTGTACTGTAGTTTGGATACCTGCTTAAAAAGACATTGCATGTTGGTGATCAAAGAGGAGGTAGAGTGTCCAACTAGGGTGTATGTAAGAAATGCAGGTCTTATGTGAGCATGGATCATGATTTTGAAGTGTGTCATGGCAGGGTCTGTAAAGTGTGTTGGTAGAAGCTCATGGAAGATGAACATTACATAGAACCTCTCCAAGAACCCCCCAATTCATCACACTACATTTGTAATGATTTCAAATGTATGCAGGAGACGAGTGAGCCTATCTATAATTATGTGTTTGCTTAGAGCTTTTAAAGAATATTCCAAATGGCCTGCAGCCGCTCCATCATGGAAGTTTAAGGGTGAAACGTGTTTATCAGTTCATTAAAACATTCATTAGAGATAGTAAAAACACTGCACATTCATAGGTCATAATGCAAAAGGCTATGACTCCTATTTTATCATTAAGCAACTGATCATGGAGAAGCTGGACCCCCAATTGGTTGCAGTTGGAGGAAATCTGATGTGCAAATCAATAAAAAGTCTCAACATAAAATGGATTGATTCTCTGAACCACCTGCCTTTGGCTGTCTCTAAACTTCCAAAGGCCTTGGGTTTTAAGGGCTGTAAAGGCTATTTCCCACATTTTTTTCAACACTGAGGAAAATCAAGACTATGTTGGATTTTTACCTGATGTAAAATACTGTGGGGTGGATCACATGTTGCCTAAGGACAAGGAGGGTTTTTTGAAATGGTATGAGGAAAACAAATCCATGACATCCAATTTTCAAAAAGAAATGGCATTTTATTGTCAGAAAGATGTTAGAAATTTTGGAGCAGGCTTGTACCATGTATAGATCAGAAATGATGGGAATGACTGAAAAGGGCTTCCTGTCTATAGATCCCTTTCAATACCTGAATCTCATGGGCATTTGTCTTGCAATATATAAGATTAATTTTCTGTCTTCAGGGACGATTGCTATCCCTTCTGATGATTATCATATGCATGCAAAGAGATTTTCATCCACTTCAATTCAACGGTTCTTGTACATTTTACTCAGCGAAAATATCCAAATATGTCACACATTAAAGGGGTGTGTGAATCCCAAGTAGGCTCGTATAATCTAGACAGCTATGCAATAATAGATAATTTAAAAGCCTTTGAATTTAATGGATGCTTTTGGAATGGCTATGTACAAGGCTCGCTAGTAATGAGGAGAGAGCCCTTGAGAGAACATGGTGCACTGTGGAATTGGAGGTGGCTCTGGCAAAAGGTTACAGGCTGGTGACAATCTTTGAAGTCTGGCATTTTGCAGAAAAATCCTATTGGTTGTGTTCAGAATATATCCAGAAAGTACCTCTGCCAGAAACAGGAGGCCTCAGGCTACCCAGACAGGTGTGTGACAGATGAAGATAAAAATAAGTATATCATTGATTTTTATTAAAAGGAGGGGGTCCTTTTCCGCCCTGATTACATAGGTGTCAACCCCACAAAGCACCAGACTGCCAAACTATTTCTCCATTCTCTGCGGAGTAAATTTGCCCAGAGAACAAACTTACCAAACTTGACCATTTCTTCCAACTGGTATTTTCAGAGAATTGCCAAGTATCCTTATGACAGATCTCCTTTTGTTTTAATTATTACTCCTCAACAACAACCACTATCACTCTTGAGACTTGTTATTTGTCTCATTGTTTTTCTGCCCCACCCTTAAGATGGTTAGGGGATCTGCCAAAAACTCTTTATATGTATGTTAGAATATAGGGCACAAGAAATGGTTATTGAAATAAAACTCAAAATTGTTTTTCAAAATGTTTCAGAAAATAAACCAGGCAGATTAACAAAACAACAGGAATGAGGAAACTTAGTATGTTTATAAACAATGGTTATTTTCTAATCGGGATATATCTAATGTATTTCACAGACTGGCGTGGGTACTTTTGATATAGTCTGAAATAGAGTTCATTTGGCAGTCACAGCTTAGTTTACAGACAAAAGCTTCTTGAAATAATATTTATTTATTTATTTGGTTTATTTGGCTCAGGGTGGCTCACATTCTGCACAGCAACAATAATAAATTGCATTGAATCATTTACAACAATAGTAGAATAATAATAATAAATACAATATAATATGTAACAGCTCTAATTAGAATTTTTACAAAATCTAAAAATGTCACATTATACTAATCTGTAGGTGCCATTTAGCATAAAGATATCGTCTGGTCTGGGGGAAAGGCGATGTAGGCAAGTAAAACAGAGATGATACAAAAAATACAGGTGATACAGATAGTATAGGGAGGCCAGTTGTGATGGAATTGTTGCTGCCCTCAACCATAGGCCTGGCAGAACATCTTCGTCGTACAGGTCCTGCTGAATTGAGCAAGATCCCACAGGGCCCAATTCTCATTCGACAGAGCATTCCACCAGGCTGGAGACAAAACCAAAAAGGCTTTGGCCCTGGTTGAGGACAGCTGGATACTTCTCTAGCCAGGGACAACTAACAAGCATAAAACAAAACATATAATTTCCCAGTCTTCCTCCTTGAAACTGGTTAGGGATCGTGCCCTCTTTACTTAGGAGCTATTTCCCTTAGGGGAGGACATTCAAATCACTCCCCTCACACACAGGATTCTTCTTGATTCTAAAACATTGTGTTCCTCTCACTCAAGCTGCCAGCCTCAACTGTCAGTTTTCAACTGTTTCTTTAACAGTCTCTCTCAACTGCCACTTGTAGAATTCTCAGTGTTTTTTCCCCCTTTCAAATCTCCTGTCATTCAAGGTTCTATGACTGGGAGAACTCATCATGATGCAGCTGTCCATCACAATCTTCATGCAGGTATATCTATGAGGAAGCTGCTTGTGCATCATGGAAATACTCTAAAGGCCACAAAACTATGGCAGGAAACACCATCTACATAGAATGTTTCATCACAGTTTACGCATACTTAGAAGTTTACAACCAGGTAGACAAGCTGCAGGAGCAGTGCTTGTACCATGAAACAGACTCTGTAATATTTGTGACCTGGGAAGGTGCGTGGAACCTTCCTTTGGGGGACTATTTAGGGGAACTCACAAGTGAAGTGTTCCCTGATTAACATAGCAAAGTTAGTTTCAGCAGGCCCTAACATATATGAGTAAGGCTGTCAGGAGGGACAGCTTGCCTGAAAGTAAAGGGATTAACTCTGAATGCCACCAACAGCAAAAAGATACATTTTGACAGTTTGAAAAATTTGGTTTTTACTCATGTCTCTGATCCTGAGCCTCGTGAAATAGCCAAGCAGCATCAGGGCATTGTCAGAGACAAAAAGAGTTTTGTCATTGAAACAAAGAATCTTAAGAAAACTCAGAAAGTTGTTTAGGATTACCATGTGATTGTTGATGGATTTAAGACTTTTCCTTAGAGATATTGATATGGATACCCAATGACAGCACCCTTTCTCTGCCATTCTCGTGGGGCCTAGCAACTGAGGGAAAAGTTAAGTTATAAAAACATGTTGCTAAATGCATCTCACAAACACAACTTCCTTTTGTATTGATCCAGGTTGATGAGAAGAGTCCATAGACGGGTCACATGTCACCTTCCCAGGGTCACATGGGTCAGGGGTCAATTCTTCCCATGTGGGGTAGAGCTTCTGGTTCAAAGCACATAGGTCACAGGTCATTTACTGTCACTTGGGGTGGAACTTCCAGATCAAATGGGAGGTGGGACTTCTCCCCTAGAAGGGGGTGAGGACCCTGTCAAAGTTGCTTACACCATTTTTGATTAACTGATGTATCTCCCTTATTCTTTTAAATCAACCAGTCAGCCAGTGGGAAGGGGCCATGGCTCAGTGGTAGAGCATCTGCTTGGCATGCTGAAGGTCCCCGGTTCAATCCCTGGGAGGGATTGTTGGTTGTAGGTGATATGAAAGGCCTCAATTCGAGACCTTGGAGAAGCACTGGCAGTCTGAACAGACAAAACTGACTCTGATGGGATCAGTGGTCTGATATAGCATAAGGCAGGTCCATGTGTTCAAGTCTCACTGGTTAACATTCATTTCAGTCTGTGTTCTTAAGATGATTTTGCACATGTGTATTTTTGCACAGCCTTATAGGAGTCCAAGTTCTCCTCCCAAATGATTTCATTACCTCGTTCACAGGGCCCTTTCACACATGCCGAATAATGCACTTTCAATCCATTTTCAATGCACGTTGTGGCTGAATTTTACTGTGTGAAATAGCAAACTACACTTGCAAACTTGCATTGAAAGTGGAATGAAAGTGTAGTATTTGTCATGTGTGAAAATGCCCATGATGACAGAAGAACTTATTTCATCTACTGCCTATATGGAAAAGCACCTGCAATGCAAGGAAATGAACCTCCATCACCACAGCTACTACACAGCTGCAAAGCTGTTTAAATTGATAGCAATTAGTTTAGTTTTTTGAACATCTGTTTTGTGAACAGTGATTCACCCCAGCTTTGGATGCTTCACTAGGTCATAACAATTTCAACCCCAGCCCTGTATGTCGGCTTTCTTTTCCTTCTTACCTGCTCTTACTACAGGCACAGATATTATACAGAAATGAGAATAATCCACACGATTATTCTGGAGACTTTTTATGAAACTTGCTTTTCAGAAAATTTCTCACGACAGTAACATTTACTTGTCCAAATGGATAGTAAACAATGAGGACTGCAAATACCCTAAAAGCACATTTCTGCCAAAGTCAGCAGCTACTTGGTGGGAAGAGGATGAATAAAGGAGTCCATCTCGTTCCCTCCCCTTTTCCTTCTATTGTGTGATACGATTCATTTTCTTTTAGGACTATATACATGCTGCTATACAGAAACAGCAGGGTGTTAATTCAGATCCATTTGGGTGTTATCAGACTGTACAGGAGCCTGAGAAAACAAAACTTCAGAGCTGATAATAAAGAAACAGCTGAATTTTCTGGGGGAAAAGATTAACTTGTCCAAGAATAGGAGCTTAGCATAGGTCAGCTACTGGAACAATAAATAAACAGATTAACTCAAAAGGAAAAAAAATGCACAGCAAAGTTGTTTTTTTAAACAAAATGTTTATATGTTACTTAACAATTCAGGAAGGCTGCCATGGCTGTCTAGCAAATAAATCCCACTGAAAACAACAGGATATATACATGAGCTTACCAACTTTTCCAACTCAGTGGGGCAGATCCAGCCACTGTGTTTGAAGTTTTCCTTCATCCATTTTAAAAGGCCGGAGCCTTCACTTTCTGCTAAACTACACCTACTCCAGTATTTTCCAGTTCCTCGCTTCCCTGTAGCCACTGTAGTCTCAGCATCCCAATATAGCTTTTTCAATGGTCAAAAGCCCTCCTTCCCTGTTTTTCCAGTAGAAAAGCTACAGCCTTACTCCTCCCACTATTACTACCACTACTACTACTATGTGCCTAAAATAATTGGACAGAGTACAAAAATAGAGCTCCTGCATGCTCCAAATAGTGGTTGAGCAAGTCTACTTAGTCCTTCTTCTAATGGATGAGTAGATATTTCTCATTCCGATCTTTTATTCTTCTAAAAGTTCCCTTTGCCCTGCATTCCACTCCTCCTTTATTCTAGTTTAATTGGGAGAATTTCTAAAATTATTGACAAAATTGAATAATGTTACATCAGTTTTTATTTTCATTTCATCTGCATTTTCCCCATCCTGTTATTAATAGGTATGTGCAATTTAGAATTCAGTGAATAATGCTATGTTGAAATATGCTCAATCTTTCGAAATACACATGTTGAACACATGAAGCTGCCTTATACTGAATCAGACCTCTGGTCCATCAAAGTCAGTATTGTCTACTCAGACTGGCAGCGGCTCTCCAGGGTCTCAGGCAGATGTCTTTCACATCACCTACTTGCCTAGTCCAGTTTAACTGGAGATGTCGGGGATTGAACCTGGGACCCTCTGCATGACAGGCAGAGGCTCTACCACTGAGCCACAGTCCTCCTAAAATACAAATTTTAAATATTCTGAATCCCATTTGCTGCTGTAGAAACTGGGCTGATCTGTCTGAGAAAAGACAGTGGAACATATTCCCTAAGCAGACTGGCACCAGAGATAGTGGAGATGGGGAGCTGAGTCAGTGTCCTATAATTGGTGTTGTGTGGATTTGCCAAACAAGGGAGGATCAGGGTAGTAGTAAAGCCAGCGACTTACATCTATCTGCACTTATGGAAGCCCAAAGTCAAGCTCCATGGACATAAATCCGTCTGCCCACTGAAAAGGTCCAGTAAATCCAACCACTGTGAATAAATAAAAGTATTCCTACAATATCACAACTGAAATAATTCTGTACATACTTTGGTGTTTGAATTCAGCATGGGATGCCACAATACAGCCAAATAATAGTTAAAGACTGCGACAGGGTCCGAGTTTAACATTTCTTACCTGCTTGCTCAATGAGCTGATGAAGTAACATTGATATTTCTTAATGTATCCATAGCTTACTTTGCATGTTGCAATAAGGATAGGTGTGTGTCAGACCTTTAGAAAGGAGCAGAATTGCCCTCCTGATGGCTTTCAACAATGTTAGTTCAGGGATGCATGAGTCTGTTGATTTATGGCTCTTCAGGTTTCAAGGAGCCCTGAACCCTCTAAATTTTGCTTTTTGAAAAAATCCTGGGACCACTTAAGTTACAGGTTAAAAGTTCTTAGAGTTCTTTTTTAATTATGCCTTCTTCTACCCTTTGAGATGTAGCCCTTATTTTCTGTTTCTTTCTATTTAATACTGTAGGTTCGTGCTTATCTTATCAACATTTAAATCAGAGATGAATTCTCTCTTATTGAAGACATGCTCATTTTGGCAGGTAGATGGTTTTTTTATTGCCACAGTGGCCTATCAACAGGGTGAGCTATAACAGCCCTGCTTTGAATTTGTGTATGGAAAATTCTTGGCTCACCGAGTTGCTAGCATTACGCAGCAGGTCCTTATTATAAACAACTGCATACTTCATTATTACAGTGTTCACTTATCCTGGAACCTTGGTATGAGAACAGTGTAAAACAATTATTATGCTTTTGCTCTAATTGTTTCCCATAGGAGAGTAGCTGCCTTGAAAGGTCTGGGAAAAAATAGCTCATAAATTTCTATAATGCTTAAACAGATATTATATCCAAGTAAATACCATGTTTTTGTGAACTAATTAGGTTCCTGTCCTTGGAAGTAAATAGAGAAACCGGCAACAGCACCAACGGAAAATATTTTTTCTATCACAATGGTCTTCCTCCTGGGGCCGGGTAAAGCATGCAGTTGCTAGGGAAGGTGGGTCCTGCTGGAGTATACAATAACTGTAACCATCCAGGATAAAGATACTTGGGATCATGGCAACAAAATGAAACCAGAATTCAGTAGCACTGCAGAGCCGATCAAAATTTATTCTACCATATGCTTTCATAGCCAAGTCATCAAGTGCATGAAGTGTACATCCATTGGCTCAATCCATTTATATTCCCAACAGAAAAATTCACATATATACACAGCAGAAAATGGCAACCCAGCATGCCAAGAAAGTGTTTGTTCTGCCAGTGGTCTGACCAATGTTGTCAAGGATTGTACATCTGGTGTGGTCACAACCCCCCTGGAAGGTTATCACCTTGAAGTGTCATAAGATGATCTTACTACAGTACAGTCCTTGATTAAGGAAAGCCAGAAGCAGAAATGGCAAAGGAAGGAAAGAGCTTACAGGGTATTCTCTTGACTGAGACCTCTGTTCATACAGTGTGTATTAGCAAGGCAAGGCCTCTAGAAACTAGGGGAGCGAACAACAGTCAAAGTCACAGCTACCTCATTGTGAGGGCTAGAAGCAAAGTCAGTAGATGCATGGAACTTATTGTTCCAGCTCTGGTCTGAAGTAAATTGAGAGCTTGGTAGTCTTGCTTGGAGGTGTCTAACCTAAACCTTGTCTTAGAAGGGTACTAACAGAGGACCTTCTTTTACTGCAGGAAGAAGAAGAAGAAGAAGAGTTGGTTATAATCACTTATAATATAAACCGGCTTATAATCACCTTCCCTCCCCCTCCCCGCAACAGATACCCTGTGAGGTAGGTGGGGCTGAGAGAGCTCTAAGAGAGCTGTGACTAGCCCAAGGTCACCCAGCAGGCTTCATGTGTAGGAATGTGGAAACCAACCCAGTTTACCAGTAGGGTTGACAACCTCCAGGTACTAGCTGGAGATCTCTACACTATGCAGGTAGTTCTGGGGATGGATCCTTGGGATCTGAGGAAGAACATCAAGGAGGGGCCTTGCTGTTCTGGAAGGCTCCTCCTTTTCCTCTATGCAGCCAGTCTTCCCCACCCTCTGTGTCTTCAGACTCTTCCGCACATAACAGGAGCCATGATCTTGGGTCATTACAGAGCCAGCGTGGTGTAGTGTTTAAGAGCGGTGATTTGGAGTGGTGGGCTCTGATCTGGAGAACCAGGTTTGATTCCCCACTCCTCCACATGAGCGGTGGAGGCTAATCTGGCAAACTGGATTTGTTTCCCCACTCGTACACACGAAGCCAGCTGGGTGACCCTGGGCTAGTCACAGCTCTCTCAGCCCCACCTACCTCACAAGGTGTCCGTTGTGGGGAGGGGAAGGGAAGGTGATTGTAAGCTGGTTTGATTCATCCTTAAGTGGTAGAGAAGGTTGGCATATAAAAGCCAACTCTTCTTCTTAGGAACATAAGAACATAAGAAAGGAAGCCACAAATAAGAGGACTGCAGCAGCACCATCCTGCCTGTGTTTTTATTCTATAGATATGAACAGTGGTGTTTTAGTACAGGCTTTGGAGCTTTAAAATTAGGCCACATATGAACAACAGAAAGGCAACCAGAACCAGAAGTGTATGTTGGTTAATATTTGCTACTGCAAACCTAATAAACCTTGCAGTTAGGAAACTGGGGTACAGAAACATTAGCTGAGCTTTGCAAATCTTACAGCAATATATAAAGTACATGCTGCTCTACATTCTGACTCCTTATTGGTGTTCCTCAAAATCAGTGATCTCCAGGCAACCATCTGTAGAACCTACTTTGATTCCTATTTTGAGTCCAGTAAAGACACAGGCTAGTTAAAGAAGACTGGTTTGGGGAAGTGAGGAAGGAGGAGTGACAATTTCATCAGAGGAGGTGCTATCACCAGCATGGTATCATCCACATTTTCGGGGGGGGGGGAGTGACAAAGAAGAGGAGCTGGTCCTCCTCTAGATTGGGAGAAACTGCTTAAAATGGCTGGCTCCCCCCTCCCACACACACACATACACTAAGTATGAGACCAACTAAGCCATTCCTGTGAATGTGAACATCCATATTTGGAGAACCAGAGCAGTGAAGCCAGGCTTGAGGCAAAGAGCTGGTAAATGGTCTCAACTCCCTACCCGTCTACTGAATTTAACTGAAGTGAGAAGTATTAACGGCTGCTTCTTGTTTTACGTGATCCACGTAATTAACAGAAGACTGAAGAAATTGTTTAAAATGCATATGACTCTAATGTGATTAATGTCATCATGGATTTGGACAACTGTCAGGTCCCGGGCGGGGCTAGGAGGCTGGGTAGTCGTGCGGTCGAGTCAGTGGAGATCAAAACAGGAGTTCAAAGGCATCCAGAAGAAGAGTCGTGAATCAAGCTGAGGGTCGGAGTGGGGGCTTCAGCTTTTGATAGAGACCATTTGCTAACTTCCGAGGAGGTAGAGGGCCCAGCCTCTGCCTCTGCTGCCAACTCATCCCGGGAGCTCTGTCTGTTCAGTGTCCTGGCCCCTGCGGACCACGACAACAACCTAACCACAACAACTACAATTAAAAATAATCACACCTTTTTATAAAACAGGTGGTCTACAGTATAAGCAATGACGGCAACTTATTTCATTGGATATCTAGTATATATACGGATCAGCAAGCGAAACTTTTAATAAATGGCACCCTGACTAAAGATATCATTATTGAAAAAGGAACCAGACAAGGTTGCCCTTTATCACCTTTGTTATTCAACCTAACACTAGAAGTATTGGCAAATAAAATTAGATCAAACCAGAGAATAACGGGCCTAAGTGTACAAGGAGAAGAATTTAAAATCAGAGCATATGCCGATGATGTTTTGTTAACAATTTCACAACCAAAGTCTAGCATTAAAGAACTCATGAATGACATTCAGGTCTATGGACAACTGGCGGGTTATAAACTTAATAAAACCAAAACAAAAATCTTTCTAGAACATCTAACAAAGGAAGAGGAATTAGAAGTAACAAATATCTCAGGATTCACAATATCAACCAAACCAATAAAATATCTGGGAATAACTTTTCCAAAAAAATCCCAAGATCTATATAATCACAATTATCAAACGGTCTGGAACAAAATCGAATGTGAACTCCAAATTTGGTCTAAGCTAAAAGTTTCTTGGTTGGGCAGAATATCTTTAATTAAAATGAATATACTTCCAAGACTTAATTTTTTGTTTCAAATGATCCCCATCAAAATTCAAGACAAGGTCTTAAAATCTTGGCAACGTAAAATTAACAGATTTGTCTGGGACAAAAAACGTCCACGAATAAAATTCAAAATTATGACGGACGAAAAGAAAAGAGGAGGCATGTCTCTTCCAAATCTAACAATGTACCATCAAGCGGCGACCTTGGTATGGATTAAAGACTGGATCATGCAAACTAACGAAAGGACTACCAAATTAGAGTTGGCAAGTTTGCAAGGTGGAGTACATCATCTATTATGGGGAAAGAACTGGAAGAAGAGCCTAGAAGCAATGGGAGGCCACCCAATTGTAGAAAATATGATGGCAGTGTGGCGAAAATTGAAACCCAGATTAAGTTTTGAAAAATCACTACTGATGGCGCCCTTTAACGTCTACGGCTTAGTAGCTGATAGGAAAACATATGGGAAAATACAATATCAGAGTCTGGTAAAAACAGATGGTTCCATCAAGACACTAATAGAATTACAAACTGACTATCCACAGATGTCTTGGCTGATATATCATCAATTAATTTCAAGATTTAAAGAGGACTGCTGGATTCGGGGAGTTCTAAAAGGTAAAACAGATTTTGAACAGCTGATAAGCAAGCCAACAGATCATCTTTTAGGTAAAATTTATCGGCTGCTGTTGACATATGATACGGAAGATGAACAAATAAAATCATGCCAAATCAAATGGATGGAAAATTTCAACGAGATCATAACAACGGAGGAATGGGAACAACTATTTCGTGGTAATCTCAAATTTACTCTATGTCAAGGAATTCAAGAAAATTGGCTGAAAATGTTGCACAGGTGGTACATTACGCCAAGCGATATCCAGAACATAAACAGCTCGACATCTGGCCTGTGTTGGAAGTGTGGTAAAGCCAGAGGCACTTTCTATCACTGTTGGTGGACATGTACACTTGTCCAAAAATTCTGGAAGAAAATTCATAGGAACATAGAAACTATAGTCGGTCAACCCATTGCATACGACCCCAAACTTTTTCTCCTGAGTAAAATACCAGACGCATGTACTAAAGACCAACAGATCATACTAAAATATCTAATAACAAGAATAGTCCTAGCTTCACTGTGGAAAACAGAAAAAATACCTAAAATTGAACTCTGGATTGATAAAGCATATGAATTTATATCAATGGCACACCTAACAGAACTATTACAAACAGACACTCAAAATTCAAAAAAAGACAAATGGCACACCTTCTATGAATTTATTAAAACCAAAAAACAACAATAAATTTGATAAATGTAATGAAACTAAAGTTGATGAAGTAACACAACATGTTAAAAACTGATGACAATTGTAACCTTGTTAAGGGGGTAAAAATATGACTCTTTCTTTTGTTCATGTTTTCCCTTACCCTTTTTCCTTTCCTGTATCCCCATTCAATACTAGAAATTAATAAAAATATTTATAAAAAAATAAAAATAATAATCACACCTTTAAGCAAACCAAACTGAAAATTCAAGAAGACAGAAGTTTTATTTCCCCCCTTGTTCCTGCTTCGTCAATCATATTGGCTTCTATCATACCCCTCTACTAAGTAAGTTTCAAGATTTCCTCCAACTGAAGTGGTTCATCCTTCAACAGAAGAGCCACTTAAGTTGAAGGAAGGGTCCTTAGGCCAGAGAGGAACTTCCTCCAGTCTGTGACAGGATATCACCCTGTGAAAGCAATGTCACGAAAACCAAATGAAAAACTTGTGTAGCACAGTGGCTGACAGAATGAGCTATGAAGTCCATAGTTTAAACCTTGCCTCTGCTACAATCTCACTAGGTAACTCACTAGGTAAGTCAACCTTGTCTCCAGCTTCAGCCCCACAACTTAAATATGTGAATCTTGGCCTCGTTTAGGTGGTTGTCATAAGGAATATATACCAAATGACTACAAATGAAATGCTTTCAACACTATAGAATGCTATATAAATACTAAGGATTATTATTTTTCTTAAACTGAATACCACATACATCCAGATCATATTTCCAAACCTGATAAGTCGTGTGTACCCTGGATGTGACCAGGAACACAATGGCATGCTTCAGCTCAGCACTTAAACAGTATACCTTCCAGGTATGCAGAAAAATATCTATGGGTTACCTGTGCCCATAGTCTACAGAGCCACAGCCCAATTTTGTCACTGCTGTTGAGCCACAACACAGCAGAAAGCATTCAAATGCACTACCAAGGTAACAAGCCACCCTATGTCCATGCACAAAATGTTTTAAAAATCCCATAACAGTTGCTCAAAATCAGCATGTATAAATAATAAGCCTGCTCATCTAAAGCAAACATGGAGCATGTCGAAATGATGGAGCTGTACAATCACCCTTGCACATAGTTGGCAGCACTTTTAAAAAATAGATTTTACCCCACTGTTTTTCCCAATGGGAACTCGTCGTGGCTTACAACATCCTTCTCCTCTCCTCCTCCAACAACCACCCTGTGAAGTAGGTTAGGCTGAGAGACTGACTGACCTAATCTTACTCAGCATGCTTCTATGGCAAAGTGGGATCTGAACCTGGGTCTTTCCAATCTTAATACAACACTCATCGCCATTCTCAGGAATCATGTCAGTTCTCCGAACACTGCAGACCGCAGTACCCAAGGATATGATACACCCCGTTTGACATTATTGTTACCGGAATTTCAACCCAATTATAATTTATCAGACTGCTATAACCAGTCAAAGGTAGAAAAGTAGATCCTAAGGTGTTTATTATTGTATTCCATGACTAATGTTTCCTTAATTGCCTGTCTGTCAACAGTTTAGATACTCAGTATGCAGGATTATTTTCTCAGCATGAAAATATTTAAGTAGGTCAGAATTAATATCAATGAAAATGTTTGCTTTATTTGTTATTTTAGGCTGTGCTGCGCTTTTTGTGAAAACTGAAAGTAAACCTATTGTTAGTGAGACTTCCAGAGCCCTTATCAATTCTCCCATTCAGCAACCCAGTTATTTTTTAGCAGTGCGAGAGTTTCGTGACCCAAGCTACAGGATTCCACATAGTCACTCAAGCCCCCAGAATCCCCCCACCCACACACACATATACAAATGGCTGGAAGATACAGATCACTACCGGCTCTTTTCCTTTCTTTTCTCAAAGCTTACTTTTAAAAAATCAACTGTACAGTAGTGAGGTTCAGTGACTAATATCTCCCACGATACTCAACTTGGAGCTTACAGTGTGTGCTTGTTAGAACACCAAGGATGCATAAGTTATGAGAGCTTCCAATCCTCAATTTCTTTCCATTCCTTATTCATATGCTACCTTTGCTCACTGTTGCCTCCTCCCAAACCAAGTCCTAAAGTTCAATTCATACATTTATTTATCTATCATATTTGAACTAGCATATTTCCTTTAAGGCATTTAGTAACCGATTAGTGACTGATTAGTAACCGATTAGTGACCGATCGCAAACCGATTAGTGACCGATTAGTAACAGATTAGTGACCGATTGCAGACCGATTAGTGACCGATTAGTAACCGATTAGTGACCAATCAGTAACCAATTAGTGACCGATTGCAAATTGATTAGTGACCGATTAGTAACCAATTAGTGACCGATTGCAAACCGATTAGTGACTGATTAGTAAACGATTGGTAACCGATTAGTGATTGATTAGTGATCGATTAGTAACCGATCAGTGACTGATTGCAAACGATTAGTAGCCGATTAGTAACCAATTGCAAACCGATTAGTAACCAATTAGTGACCTATTACAAACTAATTAGTGACCGATTAGTAATCGATTAGTCACCAATTAGTCATTTAGGAAGTAACTGATAATAAAAAATTATTAGTAACTGATTAATAACCGATTGGTAACTGAATAGTAACCAATCAGTAACCGATTGCAAACCGATTAGTAACCGATTAGTGACCAATCACAAACCAATTAGTAACTGATTAGTGACTGATTAGTGACCGATTGCAAACCGATTAGTGACCGATTAGTGACCGATTAGCAACCAATTAGTAAACGGCTTGTAACCGATTAGTGACCAATTGCAAACCGATTGCAAACCGATTAGTAACTGATTGCAAACGGCTAGTAACCAATTAGTGACCAATCGCAAACTGATTAGAAACTGATTAGTGATTGATCGCAAACCGATTAGAAACTGATTGCTAACCGATTAACAACTGATTGCAAACCGATTAGTAACCGATTAGTAACCAATTGCAAACTGATTAGCTACTGATTAGTAGCCGATTAGTAGCCGATTGGTCACCGATTAGTCACCAATTAGTAACCAATTACTAGCCAATTAGTGACCAGCTAATTAGCAACCAATTAGTAGCCGATTAGTAACCGATTAGTTACCTATTGCAAACCGATTAGTGACCGATTAGTAACCGATTAGTGACTGATTAGTAACCGATTAGTGACCAATCGCAGACCGATTAGTGACCGATTAGAAACCGATTAGAAACCGATTAGTGACCGATTGCAAATTGATTAGTGATTGATTAGTAGTCAATTGCAAACCGATTAGTGACCAATTAGTAACCAATTAGTGACCAATGGCAAACTGATTAGTAACTGATTAGTAACCAATTAGTGACCGATTGCAAACCGATTAGTAACCGATTAGAAATTGATTAGTGACCGATTGGTAATTGATTAGTGACTGATTGCAAACCGATTAGTAGCCGATTAGTAACCGATTAGAAATTGATTAGTGACCGATTGCAAACTGATTAGTGACCAATAACAAACCAATTAGTAACCGATTAGAAACCGATTAGTGACCGATTGGTAATTGATTAGTGACCGATTGCAAACCAATTATTAACCGATTAGTGACCAATTGCAAGTCGATTAGTAGCCGATTAGAAATTGATTAGTGACCGATTGCAAACCGATTAGTAGCCGATTAGTAACCGATTAGAAATTGATTAGTGACCGATTGCAAACTGATTAGTGACCAATAACAAACCAATTAGTAACCGATTAGAAACCGATTAGTGACCGATTGGTAATTGATTAGTGACCGATTGCAAACCAATTATTAACCGATTAGTGACCAATTGCAAACCGATTAGTGACCGATTAGTGACCAATTGGTGACCGATTGGTAATTGATTAGTGACCGATTGCAAACCAATTAGTAACCGATTAGAAACCGATTATTGACCGATTAGTAACCGATTAGAAACCGATTAGAAACCGATTAGTGACCTATTAAAAACCGATTAGTGATCGATTAGAAACTGATTAGTGACCGATTAGAAACCGATTAGTGACCGATTAGAAACCGATTAGTAACCAATTAGTAACCGATTAGTAACTGATTAGTGACCAATTAGTGACCGATTAGTGGCTGATTAGAAACCGATTAGTAACCGATTAGTGACCGATTAGAAACCGATTCGTGACCGATTGCAAACCGATTCGTGACCGATTAGAAACCGATTAGTGACCGATTAGTAGCCAAATGCAAACCGATTAGTAAACTATTAGTGACCGATTAGTAACTGAATAGTAACCGGTTAGAAATCAATTAGAAACCGATTAGTAACCAATTAGTAACTGAATAGTAACCGATTAGAAACCGATTAGTAGCTGATTAGTGACCAATTAGTGACCGATTAGTGGCTGATTAGAAACCGATTAGTAGCCGATTAGTGACCGATTAGAAACCGATTAGTGAGCGATTGCAAACCGATTAGTAACCTATTAGTAATCAGTCACTAATTGGTTTCTAATCGGTTACTAATCGGTTTGCAATCGGTCACTAATCGGTTACTAATTGGTTACTAATCAATTTGCAATCGGTCACCAATCGGTTTCTAATAGGCTATTAATCGGTTTGCAATTGGCTACTAATCAGCTACTAATCAGCTACTAATAGTTTACTAATAGTTTACTAATAGTTTACTAGCCAGTTACTAATCGGTTTCTAATCGGTTACTAATTGGTTTGTGATTGGCCGCTAATCGGTCACTAATCGGTTTCTAATTGGTATCTAATCGGTTTGCAATCGGTCACTAATCGGTTTCCAATCGGTCACTAATCGGTTACTAATTGGTTTGCAATCGGTTTCTAATTGGTTTCTAACCGGTTACTATTCAGTTACTAATAGGTCACTAATCGGTTTGCAATCGGTCACTTATCGGTTACTAATCGGTTTGCAATCGGACACTAATTGGACACTAATCTTTTACTAAACGGTTTGCAATCGGTCACTAATCGGTTACTAATTGGTTACTAATCGGTTTGCAATCAGTCACTAATCGGTTTCTAATCGGTCACTAATCGGTTTGCAATCGGTCACTAATTGGTTACTAATCGGTCACTAATCGGTTTGCAATCGGTCACTAATCGGTTTCTAATCGGTTTCTAATCGGTCACTAATCGGTTTGCAATCGGTCACCAATCGGTTACTAATCGGTTACTAACCAGCTACTAATAGTTTACTATTGATTGCAAACCGATTAGTGACCGATTAGTAACCAATTAGTGACCAATTAGAAACTGACTAGTGACCGATCGAAAACCGATTAGTGACCTAATAGAAACTAGGGCTGTCAATTCGGTTCGGTCCGAATTGAAAATCAACCGAATTTCCCCTGATTCGGTGCTTTTCTGTTCGGACGGATCCAAACTCAAAACTGGCGGGCAACCGGGGGGGGCCGAATTCAGCGAGTTCGGGAGTTCGCGAATAAATTCGGCCAATTCGGCCGCCAGTAAGCAGCATAACCGTCAGTAAGCAGCATTCTCCTCCCCCGGCCAATCGGTGGGCAAGCTCGGTCTTCTTCTGGCCAATCAGTCAGGATTGAGTACTGGAGGAATCAGCTGATGTGTGGCCCGGCCAGGGAGAGAGAGAGAGAGAGAGAGCGAAATCCTCGTGTGTGTGTGTGGGGTGCTTGTGCACATTCGCTCCTTTCTGTGGCTGCAGGGGGCGTATTTTTTGGGGTGCACACACAAAACTTTCACTGGAACTTCAGATGAAGCTTCTTAAGGTACCCCCCAAGTTTTGTAAACATTGGGTCAGGGGGTCCCGAGATATGGGCTCCCCCCTTTTCTTTCCATGGCTGCAGGGGGCGCATTTTTGGGGGTACAAATCCCAAACTTTGAGCGGAGTTTCAGACCAGTGTTCTTAAGATACCCCCCAAGTTTTGTAAACATTGGGTCAGGGGGTCTCGAGATATGGACTCTCCCCCTTTTCCCTCCCCCCTTTTCCATTTATGTGGCTGCAGGGGGCGCTTTTTTGGTGATATAGCCCCCAAACTTTTAGCATAGCTTCAGTGAATTATTCTTAAGATACTACCCAAGTTTTGTAAAGATGGGTTCAGTGGGGGCAGAAATATCGCCTCCCCCCCTTTCCTCTTTCCATGGCTGCAGGGGGCGCATTTTTGGGGGTGCAGACACAAAACTTTCACTGGAACTTTAGATTAAGCTTCTTAAGGAACCCCCCAAGTTTTGTGAACATTGGGTCAGGGGGTCCCGAGATATGGGCTTTCCCCTTTCCCCTTTCCCCTATTGGGATGAATGGGGCAGCCGATCCGATCCTGTGTGCATCTCTCCAGAGCAAAACGTTACGTGCCTAATTGGAATCATCTTGGATTACAGCCCGTCCTGATGGAACAAAAGACAGCCACAGTAAGACCCCTTTGGGGGCTTTAATCTATAATTTTTCTCCTGTGTATGTGTGTGTGTGTGGGGGGGAAAGCAGAGTCTGTGTGTGTGTGGGGAGGGAGCAGTTTCTGTGGGTGGGGGGGAAGCCAAAGGGGGCTTTCGTCGGTTCTGCCTGGGGTGTGTGTTCCCCCTCGAGTCTCTCGCTCCCTGGTTTGAGGGGGGAGGTTTCAGTTGTGTGTTGCAAAGGTGTTGTTTAACAAGGTTGTGTTTGCAGTTGTTTTGCTAATTTCTCCGCTGTTGTCGGGCTGGGAGCTTTGTGCGTGGGCGGCAAGCTCTGCTGAGAGATGCACAACATTAAGGGTGGGGGGGACCCCTTTCAGGGCCCATATCTCAGCCTCCCCTGACCCAATCTTTACAAAACTTGGGGAATCTTTCAATAAACATCCTTTGAAGCTCTGCCAAAAGTTTGGGACCTCTAAGCCCAAAAATGCCCCCCCAGAGCTGCAGAAAGGCGCGGTTGTGTTTTTAATGGCTTTATTCGGCCGAACTTGTTTCCGAACTTTGAATTCCCGCCGAATTGAACGGATCCGAATCGGTTACTAATAGGTCACTAATCGGTTTGCAATCGGTCACTAATCAGTTTGCAATCGGTCACTAATCAGTTTGCAATCGGCTAATAGTTTACTAATAAGTTACTAATAGTAATTGATTGCAAACCGATTAGTGATCGATTAGTAACCAATTAGTGACCAATTAGAAACCGACTAGTGACCGATCGAAAACCGATTAGTGACCGATTGCAAAACAACTAGTAATTGATTAGAAATTTATTAGTGACCGATTGGTAACCGATTGCTAACCCATTAGTAACCAATTAGTGACCAATAGCAAACCGTTTTGCAATAGGCTACTAATCGGCCACTAATCACTGATTAGTGATTGATCACAAACCGATTAGAAACTGATTGCTAACCGATTAACAACTGATTGCAAACCGATTAATTACCGATTAGTAACCAATTGCAAACCGATTAGTAACTGATTAGTAGCTGATTAGTAGCTGATTGGTAACCGCTTAGTAACCGATTAGTGATTGATCACAAACCGATTGCAAACCGATTAGTAACCGATTACTGACCTATAACAAATCAATTAGTGACCGATTGGTCACCGATTAGTCACCAATTAGTAACCAATTACTAGCCAATTAGTGAACAGCTAATTAGCAACCAATTAGTAGCTGATTAGTAACTGATTAGTTAACAATTGCAAAACGATTAGTGACTGATTAGTAACTGATTAGTGACTGATTAGTAACCGATTAGTGACCAATCGCAAACCGATTAGTGACCGACTAGTGACCGATTAGTAACCGATTAGTGACCGATTGCAGACCGATTAGTAACCGACTAGAAACCGATTAGTGACTGCAAACCGATTAGTGATTGATTAGAAACGGATTAGTGACCAATTGCAAACCGATTAGTGGCTGATTAGTAGCCAATTGCAAATTGATTAGTGACCAATTAGTAACCAATTAGTGACCGATGGCAAACCGATTAGTGACCAATTAGTAATTAATTAGTGACGAATAGCAAACCGATTAGTGACCAATTAGAAACCAATTAGTGATTGATTGCAAACCGATTAGTGACCAATTAGAAACTGATTAGTGACCGATTGCAAACCGATTAGTGACCGATCCGAAACCGATTAGTGACCGATTGCAAACCGATTAGTAACAGATTAGTGTCCGGTTAGTGTCTGATTGCAAACCGATTAGTGACCTATTAGAAACCGATTAGTGACCAATTGCAAACCGATTAGTGTCCGATTAGAAACCGATTAGTGACTGATTGCAAACCGATTAGTAACCAATTAGTGACCAATTAGTGACCAATTGCAAACCGATTAGTGACCGATTAGAAACCGATTAGTGACTGATTGCAAACCGATTAGTGACCGATTAGAAACCGATTAGTGACTGATTGCAAACTGATTAGTAACCAATTAGTAACCAACTAGTGACCGATTGCAAACCGATTAGTGACCGATTAGAAACCGATTAGTGACTGATTGCAAACCGATTAGTGACCGATTAGAAACCGATTAGTGACTGATTGCAAACTGATTAGTAACCAATTAGTACCAATTAGTGACCGATTGCAAACCGATTAGTGACCGATTAGAAACCGATTAGTGACTGATTGCAAACCGATTAGTAACCAATTAGTGACCGATTGCAAACCGATTAGTGACCGATTAGAAACCGATTAGTGACCGATTGCAAACTGTTTAGTAACAGATTAGTGTCCGATTAGTGTCCGATTGCAAACCGATTAGTAACCGATAAGTGACCGATTGCAAACCGATTAGTGATCGATTAATAACCAATTGCAAACCGATTAGTAACCGATTAGTAACCAATTAGTGACCAATTGCAAACCGATTAGTAACCGATTAGAAACCGATTAGTGACCGATTGGTAATTGATTAGTGGCTGATTGCAAACCAATTAGTAACCGATTAGTAATCAATTAGAAATCGATTAGTGACCGATTGCAAACCGATTAGTAACAAATTAGAAACCAATTATTGACCGATTGCAAATTGATTAGTGACCGATTAGAAACCGATTAGTAACCAATTAGAAACTGATTAGTCACCAATTGCAAACCGATTAGTGACCGATTAGAAACCGATTAGTGACCAATTAGTAGCCAATTGCAAACTGATTAGTGACCGATTGATAGCCAATTGCAAACCGATTAGTAACCGATTAGTAACTGATTAGTGACCAATTAGAAACCCATTAGTGACCGATTGCAAACCCATTAGTGACCGATTAGAAACCGATTGCAAATTGATTAGTAACCAATTAGTAACCGATTAGTAACTGATTAGTGACCGATTGCAAACCGATTAGTAACCGATTGCAAACTAATTAGTGACCGATTAGAAACCGATTAGTGACCGATTAGTAGCCAAATGCAAACCGATTAGTAACTGATTAGTGACCGATTGGTAGCCAATTGCAAATTGATTGCAAACCGATTAGTAACCGATTAGTGACCGATTGCAAACCGTTTAGTAACTAATTAGTAGCCAATTAGTGACTGATTGTTAACTGATTAGTAACCAATTAGTAACCAATTGCAAACCGATTAGTAACCGTAACAGATTAGTGATTGATCGCAAATTGATTAGCAACCGATTGGTAACCGATTAGTAACTGATTAGCAACCGATTGCAAACTGATTAGTAGCCAATTAGTGACCAATCGCAAACCGATTCGTGACCGGTTAGTAACCGATTAGCAACCAATTAGTAACCGGCTAGTAACCAATTAGTGACCGATTGCAAACCAATTAGTAACCGATTGCAAACCGATTGCAAACCAATTAGTAATTGATTAGTAACCGATCAGCAACCAATTAGTAACCGATTGCAAACTGATTAGTAACCAATTAGTAACCAATTAGTAGTCGATTAGTGATTGATCGCAAACCAATTTTTTGTTATGCCTTACTACTACTCTGTGAAGGGATTTGGGCTGAAGGCATAACGGCACTCAACATTGGATGTGGGAGGGGCTTCTGAAGCTCTTCTTCCTGTTGAGAAATCACCACCTTTGGTGTTTTTACTGTGCTGAACTTAACTTTTACTTATTTGTTTATATATATATATATATATATAATATTTATTTATTTATTTTGCCCAGTGAGACTAACTGCAATTTTTAGGAAGAAAACTACACAAAGGGAAGAGGGCGTGAAAAACTCCTCTATACTTATGCCTGCCTCCCCTTCAAACTGCAGCCCCCGGCAGTTGCATCTTGGGAAAAGTAAATAATATCCTAACAAAAAAGAGAAAGCACGGGAGAACGACATGCAACATGTCGCTTTCCCCTGGGAGACGATTTTCCAACTCAGATCTCTCAGCTACATAGGTAGAAACAAGGCAATCTGGAATCCAAAAATATCTTGATAGTTGGGATTTGCAAACCCCATTTATCACTGTAAAATAGGGTTGCCAACCTCCAGGTACTAGCAGGAGATCTCCTGCTATTACAACTGATCCCCAGCCAACTGAGATCAGTTCACCTGGAGAAAATGGCCACTTTAGCAATTGGACTCTATGGCATTGATGTCCCTCCCCTCCCCAAACCCCACCCTCCTCAGGCTCTGCCCCAAAAACCTCCCGCCGGTGTGAAGAGGGACCTAGCAACCCTACTGTAAAATGGAAAGAAGATAAGCAAAAATCACTCTGTCCTTTCATATCTTGATAACAGGTGAACTGGTCCTAAGATAAGAGTTCTAACAGTGCCTCTTCTTTTAAGAGTTGACAACAGGCCATGAATTTTGAACTCCACTTTTATTCCGATGTGCTTAACCTTTTCAGGCATCCTTTTTTTCTCAGTTGTGCTGGATCAACCACTGGCAGTCAATTATTTTTCTACTTGCTATGTTTGTGTTATATTCAGTGAGGAATATATTTCACACCATGGTGGCCAGCAAAACGCAAATTTTCCTTTTCCTTTCCAGTAAAAATGGTATATTATATTTACAGTTCTGTGAAATTTGTACCGAGAAAAATGCAAATTCTTTTCCAAGTAAGTGTAATGTATGCGTGACATCAATGTATATTTAAATCAATTTATACTCATTTTCATAAATACTTCTTCCAGTACAGTAGAGCAGTTAGAGAATTATTCTAAAGATCTGGGAGACCCAGTTTCAAATCTGCACTCTGCTATTAAGACTGCTGGATGACCTTAGGTCAGTCATATGCTCTCACCCTAACCCACTTTGCATGGTTTTCATGCAAAGTTGATGCATTCCTGGAGATTTGGGGACAGAACATATGGAGGGCAGAGCTTGTGGAAAGGAGGGAACTCAGCAGGGATGTGAGGCCATAGATACAACCCCCTGGAGCTGCCATTTTATCCAGAGGAACTGATCCCTGTAGTCTGCAGATCAGCCATAATTCTGATCAAACCCCATGCCTCTGGAGTTGCTCTGGAGGTTGTCAAACCTATATTGTAAGGCTAAACTGGAGGAAGAGAAAACAATGTCCACCACTTTGAACTCCTTAGGGTAGGATAAAAATGTTCTCAATTTTTTAAAAGGAAATAATAAAATGATGGATTTTGTCAGCATAGAATTTGTAGCATGGAAAGAGGGGAGCAACTGGGGTGTCTTTTGGAAACAAAGACAGAAAAAGGCATTTTTTTTTAAAGGAAGTGTTCATAGACTTACAGAAGTCATGTTTACTGATCCATCTTGGATTTATCCACACATCTCTGGCTACTGCACCATTGCTACACTACAGCAGTCATTTACAACTGGACTATCACGTTCACACAGGAAAATCCAATTGGAAATTAGTGTTATAGCACCAGTAGTACAACATCCAAATAATGTGTGGATGCAACCTTGAATGCTGACATTTGAATGAGCTTCTCTTTTCCCCCCTTCAGCTGAGGGAAAAAATTGCAGCCACTGAACCTGTTCAATTTACAGATTAATTCTGACAGAAAAAAAATAGACATGAATCCTGATGCCTGTTTTGGGATTAAGTAGCTCCCTTCCCCCCCCCCCCAAAAAAACCCTGCAGCTGTTCTGCCTGATGTTTCCTATGTTATGTTGACAGCTCTGAATGATTAGCTGATGTCTCTTCAATAGCTATCAATACAGAGATGACACTTGAAGCTACAGAAGGGAAAGGATCCAATGTTTTCGAAAGTCCGGGTTTAAAGGAAGCTCTTTTCAATCTGTTTAGGATGCTTTTAATCTCTTAATAATTTGCTTTCCTCTGACTTCAACTATTTAAGAGAAGTAAATTTACCAGTACCACTCCAACTATAAACACAGCAGCATCCCATATTGTCTCCTCTTCATTACGTAAATTGTCCATTTACTTCTCCCCTCTACTTCCTGACTTTTCATCAGCTTCCAGACTATAAGAGGTCTACTCTAATTCACTCTAATTTTAGAAACAGTCAGCAACCATGTGAATATTGTTGCTAGTCATTAGGAAAAAAGTGTTGTTTTTTTCTCATTCCCCCCATGCTCTTTGGCTAAATAATCCTTTATTATGCAAATCACTGGCTAATCAGGACTGAATTACACATTATGGTTTTTCTCTGGGTCCATACCGATTATTAGGGGTGTGCATATCAGATTTACTGAAATTAAAAAAAAAAAAACTGAAAAAAACTTTTTGGTATTTTTGTTTTTTGTTGGGGTTTTTACCAGTATGGAAAAAGGCAGCAATAAAGGAAGCCAAATAAGCGGATCACAAATAATGCCATTGGTTTTTTGTTTTGTTTTTTGGCATTATTCGGCTGCTTTGGTCCCACCACCATTTCCTCCCTCCCTCCCCCCTTACTTACCTGCCTTTGAATCAATTCCATGCCGCCCTGATTCTCGGAGCTCCAGGGAATCAGGGCAGTGTGGAATTAATATTGATCTGTACTGTGGGCCTTCTCCCACTCAGAAAAGGTCCACAGCATAGATCTAAAACAATTCCATGTTTGATTCCTATTTTGAGTCCAGTAAAGACACAGGCTAGTTAAAGAAGACTGGTTTGGAAAACAGGAGTGGGTAGCTAGGCCATGGGGCGAAGCTTGGCCAGTTCCTCTTTGGCCACAGTCTGCCTGGCCTTTGCAGCAGAATTTGACTGAGGACCTGCCAATGACCTTAGGGTTGGAGAGCGGAGGCCAGGATGCATTAAGTAGGTTGGTAAAAGGGCTGGTTCCAGGGGCCTCGCAGCCAGGTTTGGCAAGTCTCCTGATGGGAGAAAAGTCTACTGAGTTAAACATTTGGCACAGGAATATAACCTCAATATGTATTTATTTAGTTAGTTTTTATGCCAATAAAGGTCTGATTTGATTTGAATTGAATTTATATATTCTCCCTGTTGTTTAGAGAGCCAGAGGTTAAGGATGAGGGAGATGACAAGGAAAAGGAAAAAGTTAGGAAGAAACCAGTGGAAAGAACCTGGGATAATTGGTTGTTGGGGTATAATATTGATATGGCAGTGATAGTTCAGGTTCAACCCAATAAGGCATCTGCTTTAATCAAGTAACTGGATATAATTCATAGGGCATATGCCAAATATGCTGGCCCTGCACGGCTCAGGTATGGTGAAACCTTTAGAATCAGGGCTGTCTTGGACCCTGAGCTTCCATAGGATCATGTAAATCAACAGCTATGGTCCCAGTGCTTAAGTCCAGCATTACTTTTGTCGGGCTGTTAGATAGTGGCCATCTGATAGCTAAAGGTAGCAATGGGAATCCCATGGGGGATGCTCGAGTAGGTTTCAACATGTGAACAGTAGGTGTGGAGGAAACCATGCCCGATAAGCATCATTTGACTTATGTTTGTATGGTTTGGTCTTGTGGCTGGGGTGCCATGCTAGTGAATTGCCCTTGGTTTTCTACTGGTGCATCCCTGGGTTTTTGACCTCTTAGATTTCCAATTTCAAAGACATTTTTCAAAATTTTAATAAAGCCCTGTCTATGGGGTATTCTGTTTCTTGCTCTACATTTGAGTGCTTTAGTGCTATGTTGGAATGAGCTTTCTCAGTGAAAGTTGGGCTGACAAAGGTCATTTATGCATGGTCGCTTTAACCTCCTTTATTCCCCGTTTCAGCCAGGATCAACGTTGGGTGAAACTGTATGCATTGGCTGGAATGATCAGGGATGAAAATGTGTGCTAATGGAGGCATGAATACAGAAAAGCAGTCTCCCAAGTTCAAATCAAGTCCCACCCCTTTAAATGCTGTTCTGTAATTGGCTGACTTCACACTACTCACCCTGAGAGAATATTTCCTTCCCCCCAGACCCAACTGCTACATAAAAAAGCATGTTAAGAACAAAAAACAAAAAACGGACCAATCTGAATGAAGGGGGGGGGATCCAAGCCTCATTCTAAAAAAGCCTTTCTTTTGCTCAGAAAGAGCTCCGAGGTAGCAGGAAGCACTTGAATCCCTGCCTCTTTACACACTGCTTTGTGATTGGCTGTGAGAGAAGCCAATCTTCTGCGCTTCCCCTGTTTGGCTATCTGCATGCTGCCTTGAAGAGGGGTTTGGAAAAGGGTGGGGCGAAGCACAACCCGAGAACAGAGTATGCATGCTCTGTGACTCCGGAATGAGCCAGGTTGAACGGTTTAATTCAGTCCAGAAGAGGAATGGGAAAAGCCAGGTTCGTTTTGCGTTGAAACAGCATTGAGCTTCCAAGGAATGAGGTAATGTGCATACTGAAAAAGTCGCTCCTGGTTGAAACAGGGAATAAAGGAGGGTAAAGCGACCATGCATAAATGACCAAAGTCACCCATTACTGGGATGATTTTTCTTTTGTGGCCCCAGTGGGAACAGGTGTGTGTGTAATTATATTGGCAAATTTTCAAGAATTCGTAGCTGATTTGGGGGTGCTTTTAGCTAAGGTGGTAGGTTTGCAGGATAGTACTGGGGATTTCAGGAGTAGGTGGATGTTAGAGGGATGGTCTCAGGAGGAACCAGGCATTACAAATGCTCAGTGCCCTTTTTATGCCACAAATTATGAGTATTCTTTTTTTTATAAAAAGTTTTTTATTTTTATATTATTTCATAATAGTCCAACATATCAACAAGTAAAAATATTCTGTAACACTGTCATTGTTAATATTTTAGTAATTCAAATAAACAATTGACCTCCCCCATCCTCCTCCATCTATAATAAATTGTTTACTCTTCTGCCAAACAGTACTAATCTCAGTATTTTGCTATATACTAGATACTTATCTCTTGAACTCCGTTATATATTTTCCGAAACAAAC
This sequence comes from Euleptes europaea, assembly GCF_029931775.1. Classification (NCBI taxonomy): domain Eukaryota; kingdom Metazoa; phylum Chordata; class Lepidosauria; order Squamata; family Sphaerodactylidae; genus Euleptes; species Euleptes europaea. The sequence goes on along the minus strand of NC_079313.1, from coordinate 33,596,282 downwards.
AAAAAGAGAATAGGATTGCATAGTGAGATTAGTCAATATATAGCCCTTAAACCTCCCCATTTGAAATTCATTTTCACAGTATTTTTTCCAAGCCTCCCATTCCCCCACAAACTGCGTGTTTTCTTTTTGGTTTATTAAAGCTGTTAGTTTGGCCATTTCTGTTAATTCCAGCATCTTTAATACCCAGTCCATTTTACTTGGTGTTTCCACCATCTTCCATTTAGCTGCATATATCAGCCTTGCCGCTGTAGTGGCATAAATCAAAAAAGTCCTTTGAGTAATAATATTGTCCGGTATCATACTCAGTAGCATCATCTCAGGTGTCTTAGGTACATTTTGCTGTAAAATCAGTCTTAATTCATTATATATCATATCCCAAAAGTTTTTAGCTTTTTCACATGTCCACCACATATGGTGGAAAGAACCTATTTCTACATTACATTTCCAACATTTTGGTGACATTAAATTATAAGACAATGCAAGTTTTTTTGGTGTTAAGTACCATCGATACATCATTTTATAAATAGTCTCTCTTAGTGACTGTGAAAGTATAGATTTCATATCTTGCGACCAAAGTTTTTCCCATTTATGTAACATTATATCATGTCCTAACATTTGTGCCCTACTAACCATAGTAGGTTTAATCTGATCTTGTTCACAATAAAGTTCCAACAATAACTTATACATCTTAGATATTAAATGATCTTCTGTATCCAAAAGAAGTTTCTGAAAAGTTGATTTACTCTTGTGAAATCCTGTCTTCATATCTTGAGTAAAGACAGAGGTTATTTGGTGATATTGAAACCAGGTTAATAAATCTTTGACTTCTTCATATGTTTTTAGTGAACATGTTGTACCATCCCATTTTAGAAGATCATAATATGTAATAAATTGGGCTGGTCTTAATGGACGTAATGTTAACGTTTCTTGTGATGAAATCAGTAACGGAGTTTTAGTTTCCAACAAATGTTTATATCTAATCCATATTCTATAAAGAGATGACTTAATCATATGTTGTACAAATTATGAGTATTCTGATGGTGGGGTTAAAAGCTTATTGTGTTGATTTAGGGGAGGCATTGCTTTTTCAAGCTGAGGCACTGACAGCTTTCTACGTAGCACTAGGGATCAGTGGATTCTTGGCATCCTCACGCTGGGATGTGTCCCAAACAACTCTCCAAGAGGAAGGTCTATGGTTTTTTCAGAGTGTAGCTCACTTGATAATATGTCCGTCCAAGACGGCTCAGTATGGCAAAGGAGCCACTGTGGATGTCAGCTGCAGTCATTCTTTTAGCGTTGATGCAGCATCTAGTGCACCTGGCAGTGTGCATGTTCAAGACGGATCAGCGTAGTAGGGAGCCACTGTGTATGTCAGCTTCAGAGTATGGCAATCATTCCTTTCGCATTGGTGCAGCATCTACAGCTGTGGCTTTGGGGTTAATGGGGCTACCAATTCAGAGACTAGGGAGATGCATGTCAAAATCTTATAAGAATCACATTAGATAAGCAGTTTGATTCTGTTTTGCAGGTGCAGGCATATCAAGGAGCCCAGTCAGAGTGTTTGTACTGGGACACTCCATCATGTTTGGGGCCAGCAAAAGGGCCACCAGCAGTAAGATTGGGACACAACTGAGATGGTATCCTCTCGCCAGCATACAGTGGCATGGTAGAAGAGGGATGTTATGGAACCAGCCCCTCTCTTTTCCATCAGATTTTGAGAGAGGGCAGTCTTAGATCAGCTGTTTTAAGTAAACTAGTTAAACCCATGCTGTGGTCTCATGTCTTTATTGGGTACTGGGGCAATGCTAGGGGAGTAACAGGGATTTTTGTACATGCAAACTATGTGTCTTGTCCCCACTAGAATGTAATCTAGTTAAAGGAGCAAAAAAATCAATTTCTACTCTCTGAAGTGGAATGGAACCAAAGGAGAATGTGTTACACTGAAGTTGCCATGGAATATATCCGTCCCACATTAAAGAAATAAATGTGTTGGCATTTATAAGAGAGCTCATTATTTTAAATTAGCCTGCAAGTGCTGTATAGGTGAAAGTCACTTATTCTTGCTGCATTGACAACATTTCTGCTTTTCCCAGGACATTTTCAAATGAGCTATCTGTTTTGTGCTAAATTTACAAAAAAGAAAAAAAAAATGACTGGCACAATCCTCTAAAGGGGATATGCATTTAAATGAAAGACTGTATGAATTGAGGAGAACAGAAACCTAGAGCAGCAGCAGATGTGGATGTTGTATTGGACCAGTTGCCTGGTTCATGTAATGTTACTTTGACCCACACTCTGGCTTTCTGGTTACCTCATTTTAAAAGTTTGCAGTAGCAAATATTTTAGATAGGCTCAAGCAATAAAGCACTCTAAGTCAAGAAACAAAACTATTCAAAGGTCAACCTAAGTATGATTGTAGGAGATCCATGAACAGATCTTCTACTTTTTCCCATGACATAAAAACAGCCGTGGAAAGCCCTACTTCGTATCAGGGCAGTGGGAGAGGAAGTTAATTTTCTTTTCCACATCATGCTTGCACCCATCCACTCAGTTCCAGAGATTTAAGGGCACTGCTGCCTTTGGAAGAGTGGATGACAATTTCCACTGATTCCCCCCTCCCATGGCAGACCCCAAGTAGCCCCTAGGCTGTTACTGAGGGTCTGTGGACCCCAAGGGGAAAAATAGGGAGTGGCTCAATGGGCTGTAGCAGGAGAGGCAAGCTCCACTAGTAGTCTACAGGATGCAGATATTAAACACTGTCTAGGTAGGTTCAGGACAAGAACCATAATACATATCAGCGTCAACAATGTAGGGAGACGTTTGAGACCACCAAAGTACTATTTTGGAAATGCTACACATTCAGTGTAAATAAATAATAATTCAGTGTATAGCTGAGTTACTGAGAGTGTCAGGAGAAAGGGATTAGATCTGTTAGTTTTGGGGAAGGTTTGGACAAACCCAAGTCTGCACAAGTGATAGGAAATACAAACTGCTGCTGAGTAAGGTCAGAAATGTTAATTTATGGGCAGATCCAACAAAAGCTGATTTGGGATTACTCATTTTGTAAGGATGATCACTGAGTAAATATTTTAAGCTAGGACAGGATAAAAAGCGAGGACAGGATAAACCTTGGCAATAAGAACATAAGAAAAGCCCTGCTGGATCAAAACAAGGCTCATCAAGTCCAGCAGTCAGTTCACATAGCGGCCAACCAGGTGCCTCTAGGAAGCCCACAAACAAGACACCTGCAGCAGCATCCTGCCTGTGTTTCACAGCAACTATGAACACACAGAAGCCAATGAACGCAATTCAAAGGAGATATTAAAATTACATACAACAAAAAATTCAGGGAGGAACACAGCGTATAGGTATTTGTTATGCACATGCAAATATCAGAAGCTGGCAAGCCAAGATGGGGGAATTAGAATTCTTTGTATCAGCAGAGAACGCATATACACTGGATATATCAAAACCCTGGTAGAATAGTGAAAATCAGTATGATTTGTTATCTGTGGACATAAAATCAATGGAAAAGATAAAGAAAGGAGTTCTGTGTGGAGTTGTTCTATATGTAAGTGAATATACAGTATCCAACAAACTAGAAACTAAGAGAGAATCAAACTCTTCCACAGAATCACATTAGTTGGAAACAACAACATATCCGTTTCTTGCTTACCAAGATTATGAGTGTCATCTTGAGATGGAAAAAGAGAAATGCAAGAGATGGTCAAAGAAAAAAATGATATAAAAACAGGAGATTTCATTTCTCTTCAGACTGAGTTGATAAATGTACATCTAGGTCCAAAAAGACAACATTTCTAAATATGATAAATTACTATGCATTAAACAATGCAGGGGGAGAATCCCCAGACCTAAACAGGGAAGCACACCGAAAAAGATACTAAATGTCCTTGAAAGCAGTGGTTAATGCAGGTTGGAAGGCACACATTTGCCATATAAAATCTGATGGAAATAGACATTTGGTAGGATGTGTAATCCCTAGCATGGATCAAATTGTTAGTGTAAGTATCCTATAAAATCCCTAGTTTAAGGAGTGTTTATGAATGTGTTTCATGGTCTGAATTGTAAAAGTTATTGCAGCAGCTATCCATATGCCCAGATTGGCATTTCTCAAAGAAAGAGTCTTTTGTTACACAAAGGGTGGGTCAGATACACAAGCATTAATTGGAAGTTGTAGGTTTACAGCGCGTTCCTGAGCTTGGGTGGTGAAAGTGCTTAGGGCCCCCGAGGGGCCTCGCGGTGGCGTAAAAGGCACTTACACTGCTGCAAATGGCCTGGTCGCCGACATCAGGCGAATTACTCCGGCGGCACTAGATGGTGGAGGGGGACAGTGCAGAAGCTGCCGGCGGCAGCCACGGGGGCGTTCCCAGGGGTGTTTAGCCAGCTAGGAGGCCTGCTAAGGCCCTTTCAGCCCGAGAACTCCCACTTTTGCTGCCAAAAATTACGCCCATTGACCGCCATGAAACGGCTCAGGACCCTCATCTCTCTGCCGCGCCCAAGCACCGTCCATCTCAGCCTGGCGCCTCTGGAACCCGCTTAGGAGGCCGACCAATGGGGCCAGGGCAGGAAGTGGCAGCACCCCCCCTCCAGAGGAGGGGCCTCGGAGGCGGAAACCTCCCTTATAAGCGGCACTTCGAAGCCGGCGCTCACTTGACAGGTAAGCCTCGCATGGGCCGGCATGCTGCCGGTCTGTGCCAGGGGGTCGGGACTTTGCATTTTTCTCGCTCCAACTCCCCTCTCTGTGGGGACTTTGCATTTATCTTGCTCCAGCTCCCCTGGGGGGCTTGGTGCTATGGCTCCCCCAGCTGCCCTCTCTGGGGGGGGCTTCAGATGGGGGGACCACCTCTGAAGGAGGCCGCCATACATTCCCTCCCCACTCTAACCGTTGACATTGTCATGCCTCACACCTGGCCTCACTTAAGAGAGAGCCTTCTTGGAAGGCCAGGATGAAGAAGCCTCTCATCCCTTTCTGTGTTTTTTTCCCCCAGATGCCACTGCAGCTCTGGCCAGCCTGGGCGCTTGCTCCATGTCTCTCTGCTTCTCCCTCAGCACTGATGCCCGCACCCCAGCCACCCACCACTCATGCCTCCCTCGCCCTCAGGCATCCTCCGGCCTCCACGGACAGCCTTCTCATGATGCTGGTGACGTGTGCCACAGCTACGGCCCGGGACCACTGTCATGCCATTGGAGCTAGACCCCTGGGCAATTGCCATGCCACCCAGGAGTCAGCTGCCTGTCTCCCCCCAGACCCATCTTTCTTGTTGCAGGTTTCTCCGACTGTCAACCGGTCGCCTTCACCCACCCCACCACACGCTTTCACAAGGTCAGAATCAGTTTGCCGAGGGAGCACTACCTTTGCCTCCAAGCAGATCTCCAACCCCCTGGCACCCCCCAACACCCAGTCTGACATTTGGACCTCAAGCAATGCCCTACCCTGCCGCTCCACCCCTGCCCTCTCACCTGCCACTCTCCCATTCGTGTTAAAATAAAGTTGTGTCTGTTACTCCGGCTGCCTGCATAGTGCTTGGGGAAGGGGACGGGAGGGTCTGCCTGCCCTGGTACATGCGGCCCAGCCAAGGGATCCAGCATCACCCTGGGGATGGCCTTCTCACTCTTGTAACTCAGTCCCCATCAACTGGGGGGAGATGAGGGAGCAAAGGCCATGTCATGGGTGGGAGCCCTGTCAAGAGGGTGGAGGGTGGAAGGGGGGCATCAGCAATGCCACAAGCCTCGATGGCATGGGTCGCTACTGCAGAGCGATTGTGGCTGCCATGAGCCTTTGTGGCCGCCTCATTTGCGTGTCCAATGATAGCGTCCTCTGGCCGGCCATACACACCCACCCAGGCATCCGGGGCATGCTGAGCACACACCAGGCTGTCGTCTATGACCGCTTGCACATCTGTGCATCCCTATCACCCACCCTATGTTCACAGGCCCTCCTGTGCTAGCCATCCTGACAACTCCACCCAATAGAAGGCAGTCGGCTGCACCTCTTTTGCCGCGGCCACTCACATTATATCTGCGAGTGGCCTCCTCGGCCATTGCACAGCCACGGAAACATGCATCTGTTCAGGTCACTTTTGACCTTGGCAGGGGGTCCCGCCCACTAATTGCCAAGTGATGGCGTAGAGCCAACCCTGGAACCCGAATATTTGCTGTCGACTGATGTGGCATGCCCAAGCTCCTCAGCCATGCTCGCAGACCCAATATTTCTCCCATGACATCAGCAGCCCAGCATTGCACCCCCACTCGCACCCCCACCCCCATCACCAACGCTCCAATCAGCCCTCCTAACATGGATGGCGCACCCTGCATGGTTAACAACAGAGAAGCAGCTGTCATCTGTACACCCCCCACACCCTACACAGCCATTCTCCTGTTTCCTTCAGGACTGCTTCCACAGAGGTTCTTCACCCGTGCCCAGCGCATACTCACCTGTGCATGCTAAGGGAAGACTCTCTAGGGCCAAGGCATTACTGTCTTCCGCTGTGGGGGTGACCTGTCATTCATGCCCCCTACCTCATGCTCCACACCTGGCATTAGGAGACTGAGAGTGCTGAACATCATGAGGCCGGCTGCATGGCAGGGGATGGAGGGAGAGGCAGAGTGAGGGGCCCTGAGCCATCACTAATGGCAGGGTGGTCACCCCCTGCACAGGCACCCGGATGCCTGGGAGACGAGACGGGAGCCGACAATCGACATCTCCTATCTGTCATCATGTGCTCTGCCCACAGCCTTCCCTATCTTTCCACTGACATGCACAGGCCACTATTTCCCTCATCTGCAACCCAGGCCAAGCAACTGGTGATGAGACGCGCAACTGACAGCAAGGACTGCCAGGGACTCTGTGGCCGGGAGTCAGCCGTCTGCGTCCAAAGCAGGCTGCTGCCCCTGAGGACATGGAGGATGGTACCTCTTGCCGGACCCTCGTGAGGCCACATGGATGCTCCCCCACCCTTTTCATCCCCTCCCTGTATGGTAGAGAAGGCATGGGTCGGCTTCACTGCACTGGCATCTCCCATAGAGCCTCACGTTAATTTGCATGTCTCCTCCATCAGCCTTTGCTGCTCCCTCCCTCCTGCCCAGCCATGCCCTCCTGGTGCTTCCAATGCCAGCACTGAGATGGCCCCTTGCTGCCCCCCTGTGCCGAGAACCCCAAAGTACCCCGGGACTCAGTCCACCATGACATGTCAGTATTGCGTCACTGCACAGGTGCCTCCATTGCCTCTCATCCCAGCCTCATGTGATCTGGCTGTCTTCCGAGCAAGTAGTCCCACGCACTTGCTGCTGGGATCCCCAGGGCCCTCACGGCCACGGGAGTGACCATCTGTGAAGATGAGCCACTCCCGTGACTCGCCCCAGTGGCTGAAAGGATTCAGCTAGTCTAGCAGAGTTCCGTCCGCTCTTGTGGCAGATAGTGGTGTTCCCCCCTCCCACTACCCTTTCCCCTTCCACCCTTTACATGCTGGAAAGACAGACCACACAGCCGCCCATCGGGAAAGGGTTGTCCCATTCCTGCCCTCCCGCTGCTGCAGATGGGGCTGGCCCCCAGATGGCACACCTGTGCCTGACATGAGGCTTCCCAGCCCTAATTGGGTTGGGGGGGGCTCACTGCCAGCCCCCACTCCACCCTGGCACTTGTGTCAAGGGAAAGAGTGGTGCTTGGGTGCAACTTGGAGGGTTGTGTGGGCCCACACAGGTGGCGCTTCCAAAACGGGGCATCCTGTCTCTGAGCCCTCAGAGCCATCCTTTTGCCATTCTCCCACCCCCTCCAGGAGATCTCTCATCCTCCTTCTCCCGCCCTGCTCTCCCTGCCTCCGTCACAGCCCACGCCCTTACCCCTGCACTCCTCTCCCTGAGGGGACCCTCCCATCTCACAGCCTGCCCCTCCCATCCTCATTCTATAGCCTGCCTCTCCCAACTGAAATCCCTCCCCTGGAAGTTGCTATGCTGACTCTGCTGGCCCTGGCTGAACTCAGGCTGCACCATGGCTTTCCTCCGACGGTGCCCCGCTCCTCGCCTTCTCCCTTCTTTTGTAACTGTTCCCTTTTTCTTGGTGGTGCGCGCCGCCGCAAAGCCCTTTAGGAGGCCTCTCGGCTGCGCCATTACTGCGCCTCGCCCTGCCGCTGCGACCTGCCCTTGGTCTCAGGAATTGGCTGTTAGTCTCTTTACAGAGTCTGTTCTTGGTGATAGAGGGAGACCATGCAAGCATTAAAATTTATGTGGTTGGATCCAACCAGCTTTTTCTCTGAATCTTATCCAATTTCCCTTGCTACAGCTTCCATCCCACAATGTTTTTTTACATGTATGTCTACGATTCTCTACATGGTCTTTTTGGTGGTCAAAGGGGATTCCTTTCTTTCCAACTTAGCAGAAAAGCTGGCTCAGTTCCCAGTTCTTATTCCTTTTCTGATCTAATCAAATGGCAAATGCTTCCTTCTCCTGTCACGCACATTCACAGATAGAACACTGGTCTCACATGCCACACCACAAATAGATTTCCTGTTAAGGAAACACCCCCAGCTATTTTTTCCCTTTGAGAAAATCTGAGCTAATCATCCCAGGCTATTAGCAAGTAATCAAACAAACAAAAGATCCAGCATCCATTACATGTAATGTTCAATGTTGGTATCTTCCCTTTTCCTTGCATGAATTGTGTTTATACTCAGCCCTTGATTTCCTACCTGAAGACAGCTAAGGGATCAATATGGACTGAGCAAAAATGGCATATAGCTGGCAGGGATCAGAGACATCAAATAAAAGATTCTGAACTTCAAGCTAAGCCCCACCTGCTTGCAACCTTAGTTGTCAACTGTAGTTACATCTCCAACAGTCATGTGCTTTGCAATGTTACTGATTGCCTGGTTAGAAATACAAATCTGTCCTGCTCATAATGTTTGGATGTAACCTGAATCAGGCATTATTTCCTTGGTGTGTTTAGAGGCACTTCCAAATTTATTTCCAGATTTTGGGGTACCAAATTACCTGGCCTTGTCTGCGGTGCAGCACCAATGCATTAGGAACCTCTCATTCTTTTATTTTTGATTTCCATATTTGCAGAGATTGCCGTTCGCACACAGTTTGCTGCAAGTTCATTTCTTTCCATTTGTGCTCACCTTTCAGCCCACCCTCTGTTTACTGACCTGCATGAGCACTTGTACACATTGAAACATCATAGCAAAAACAGATAATGCAGCACAAGAGTATAAGTGAAAGGACGTCAATGGACTTTGAAGGGTGTAACTTTTCATAAGATTGCATTGATGATGTGTTTGTGTGCTCACATGTAGTCATACATACTGTGTTTCATTAAGACAAACATGATTACTTGTATGCATTGGCAGCATATGGAACGGAGGAGCTGGTAATTGACAGAAGGCAATGAAGGCTGTGGTAAACTGCTTGCACCCACTGTGGAACTGGTTTAAGAAATTCTCCATGTTAAATTGGAATAAAAATAAAGTGGAATGTAAACACAATGCAGAGGGTTGGATCCAACTAGTTTTTCCACTGGTGAAAAAAAGGAGGAGTTCCCTCTGACTACTCAAAGAGATAAAGCTAAAGACCCAGGGACCTGCAGTGACAAAAGCTACGTGGAATGGGACTATAGGAAGAAGTAGAATTGGGTGAGATCAAATGAAATCATGAGAGGGAGGGCAGGAATGGTTGCATCAGTGTGTGGCCAGTTTGGGGTCAGGGAGCAATTTTCCTCTAGGCCAGATTGGCCAGGGATCCTGGAGGGTTTTTTTTGTCATCTTCTAGGCATGGAGTAGGGGTCACTGGGGTGTGTGTGTGTGGGGGAGGTAGTTCTGAATTTCCTGCATTGTGCAGGGAGTTGGACTAGATGATCCTAGTGGTCCCTTCCAACTCTATGATTCTATGAAAAACCTGACTGGATCCAACCCAGAACCTGAGAAAAATGCTTACTCCCTGTTATGATATTTATTTATGTCCAGATTCCAATGTAACAAGTTCAGAACTATCTAAATGTTTGCCCTTGGGGAAGTTCAACATCAGAAAAAAATATATTCTAAAATTCAAAGAGCACCAACCGGTGTTACCTGTGCACAGCTGAAATTGTTTCCCTCCTTTGAAATAGTAGCTAAATTACAGACCAGCCACATGATACTTTGTGGTTTCTGGAGCTATTGAATTACAGCTTTGTGTGCCAACGCAAGTACTGTATGGTATGTGACTAAATGCAGTTCTCAGAATTCTGCTATTGATTATTCTTGTAACAAAAAAGAGCTAAAGACCAGCATTTATTGCCACTACTTTGCCAAGAGGAAGAAATGACAACCAGAGGTTTAAACAAAATTATGTGCTTTCCGAAGTATTTTTTTTAAATAGGGAAGGAACTATTTTCTGAATTCATTTCTCATTTGACAAGACATCTTCAAAACTCAGGGGCTTTTTTTTTTTTTTTGTTTCCATTTGAACAACATCATAAAAATTACTTTTGATCAATACTAGAGAATCAATAACACTCCTTTTACCACTGGATCAGCATAACAAATCCATGGGCTAGGTATCGATTACCTCTTGATAACCAGATTATAGAAAATAGGTGGCATTCAGTACAGTACAACTTAGAAGCTGTAATGGCAGACAACAAGAAATAGAAAATGTGGTTGAAAGTAACATTTGGGATAAGATTTAGAGAATGCCTTCAGCCACGGCAGTGACTTCAACTGCGTGACTTCAACTGCATGAGAGTAAGAGGTGCCCTGCTTTTCCATCATTCATCTTGTAAGCATGTTTCTTGGTGTTCCGTACAGAGGCCCATATATGGAATTACATGATCAGAATAGATGTTGAACAACTTTCCCCCGGCTATACCATTTTGAGTGACAAGCAAGATGAAAATAAAGCTAGCATACAGAGATAATCAGCATGACAGGAAGAAATAGGGTTGCCAAGTCTGGGTTTGGAAATACCTGGAGATTTGAGGGTGGAGCCTGGGAGAGTGGGGTTTAGGGAGGGCAGGGACCTCTTTAGGGTATAATGCCATGCAGTCCACCTTCCAAAGCAAACATTTTCTTCAGGTAGTGTTGCCAGGTCCCTCTTTGCCAATAGCGGGAGGTTTTTGGGGGCAGAGCCTGAGGAGGGTGGAGTTTGGGGAGGGGAGGAACTTCAATGCCATAGATTCCAGTTGCCAAAGCAGCCATTTTCTCCAGGTGAACTGATCTCTATCATCGGGAGATCAGTTGTAATAGCAGGAGACCTCCAGCTAGTACCTGGAGGTTGGCAACTCTATTTTCAGGAGAAGTGGAATAAATGTTTTAAATGAATAAATAATAAATACATAAACTGTTATGTCGTCTGGAGATCAGTTGTACTTTCTGGAGATCTCCAGCCTCCATCCGGAGGCTGACAAACTTAGGAAGAAACTGTAACCTTAGCTTTCTCCCTTGCATTGCTAGCTTTGTATGTACACAAAGTTGTCCCCCCCTCCGTATGAGAGAACTTTCTAATAGTGGATGTCATCTATCTCCAGTCCAATGGGTACAGCCTTGAAACAAGCCTATCACATTATGCTGCTGGTCATGTAGCTCAGCTCTAACTTATTCTTAGGGGGGAGGATGTATTTTCCTTTCATAAAATGTGTCAATTTTTGTTTGAATGAGTGGTTTGGCAAGTAGAAACATAGCATTGCCATGTCCATGGAAAATGGGGATATTCTACGGTGCTAAAAAGCTGTTGTTTTGAATAACTATCTGTCACCTTTCCAGCTTTCTGTTTACATCCAATTAACTACAGAAAGCCTCAGAAGTAGGCCAAACCCACTTTCTTCTCCTCTATTTCCTGAAACACGAGCTGCTCAAAGATCTGCATATCATTTGACTGCACATACATTATGTATATGCAGTGAAGCCTTGATGTATGTAACCAACACACTCACAAATTCAGTAGTAAGCTTGAAGAAGGGGGAAATAGCTACAGTACCGCAGCAAGAGCCTACCAACAGAAGGATGCCATTCTGTATACACAACAAGAAAACAAAAGGACTTTGAAGTTATTTTGTGAAGAAAACTTGCACAAATTGCAAAAACAAAAAAAATGATAAAACATATTGCATGCTCAAAAATTAGACTGCAGTCTAAATTATTTAATAGAGCCAGGCATGATCGTGCCTACCAAGAGTTTGCTTTTGCCATGTGGGCATGATAAATCATAGAGTGAACACATGAAACTGCCTTAAACTGAGTTAGACCATTGATGTATGAAGGTCAGTGTTGAATATTCTGACTGGCAGCAGCTATCCAGAGTCTCAGGTCTAGATCTTTCACACCACCCACTAATTTATCCTTTTTGACTGGAGATGCCAGGAATTGAACCCAGAAACTTCTGCATGCACTGGGAGAAAGATGGGATGTTGCTTCAAATACTTTGGTGCAAATGAATTTAGCTGTGATCTATTGCCAGATCCTTTTAACTGGAGATGCTCGGGACCTTCTGCAGGACAAGCAGATGTTCTACCACTAGGCTACAGACCCAACCCTGCACAACATAAAAGGTGGTGATGGGGCCACTTTTTGTGACAATGTTACTTGCATGATATAGTGCTTGGGGAGGATCCATAACGGAAGCAGCTCAAAAAACGTGTAATCCAGGAATCTGCAGTGGCTGTACACTCCCATTCATGTGGATTCTCTGGTTTACACAAAGATTGCCAATACATAAATGCAGCCTAACAGTGGGGCCATGGGGGGGGGGGGAGCAAAACACCATCCTAAGAACTCAGAGGCTGAGATCTGGTGTAGCAAAGAAGCGAAGAGAATAAACTGTGGTGTGGAAGGTCACTGGTTCAAATATGTCACCTTTACCACAGACTCAGTAGGTAGCTTTGGACAATACATTCTCTTCTCAACATCAGCTCCACTTCTCATGAGCAATATGTAGATAATTAGGGTTGCCAGCCGCCAGGTACTAGCTGGAGATCTCCTGCTATTACAACTGATCTCCAGCTGATAGAGATCTCCAGCTGATAGAGATTCTGGAGAAAAATGGCTGCTTTGGTAATTGGACTCTATGGCATTGAAATCCCTCCTCTCCCCAAACCCCGCCCTTTTCAGGCTCCACCCCCAAAATTTCCCACCAGTGGCGAATAAAGACCTGGCAACCTTATGGATAATAATATTGGCCTGTTGCCCAGGGTTATTCTAAGGATTAGAACAAAAGAGTTGTGTGAAGCACCTCTAACACTGAAAACACTATGTTAAGTCTGAAATATGATTATTGTTTATTTATACAAGAAAGAAGCATTAAGGACCAGTATTTTCCACTAGTCTAACAAGAGATGGCAACCAAAGATTTACAAATAATATACCGAATAGTTTATTTTAATTTCTTTTTATTATTACACATAATATTTAATAACCAAGGTTTGTAAATGATATATTATGTTTTCCCTTTTATTTTCTTTGGTTGAAATGAAGAAATTAGTATGCAGTAAGAAAGCTATTGTTAGACATAATATGAAATAACATTAGGATTAGAATTCTAAATGCAAAAGACCAAACAAGTACATAGAAGGATGGAGGAGGATGAAGGGGACGTTTTCACTTATTTAATCTTTTAATAATGATGTATTTTCAACAACTATATCTTGATACAAATGTTTATGTAGTGATTTTTGAGTGTTTGTTGAAAAGCTTATATATGATTTTATGGAAAATAATAAAAATTATTTAAAAAAACAAAGATTTAAAAATAAGTAGAGTGTTTATCTGAAGCAGAATCAGACATGAAAGGCAGGTATTTCCTCGTATTAGCATAACCATATAATAGTAGGATATAATAGTATAATAAATAATAATAATAAAGTATAAAGAAAGAGCCTTGGGTGTAAATGAGTTTTTTTCTTGTTTGGGGGAAATTTTCTTATTGGTAAAGCATTTGTTTTTGAGTACTGTTTTAAAAAAGGGAGAATACTATTGGCTTCCATTCCTGGTCATGGTTTGATAGAGAATGCAGAGAGAGAGAAAAAGGTTAATCTTTAAGAAAAGTAATAGGAGAGATCCCTCCTCATATTGTCCAATTAGTCTGATCTCAATTGTGGCAAAATTATATGTGCTATACTTACATAGGAAGCTGTTTGATTGGGTTATAGAATGCAACATCTTGGGCCCAGAGCAGGCTGGTTTTCAGAAGGGCCATCCAACAACTGACTGGTATCTAATACTCTCCCATTTAATATATAAATATGCTTCAGGGAGACATGGAAATTTATTTATCACCTTAATTGATCTGCAAGGGGCTTTTGATATGGTATCCCGCCCACGTCTTTGGGACAAATGATCACAATCTATCGACCGGGGCGTATTGTGGCTGATAATTAAGCTATAAAAATGGCCTATAGCCAGGGTTAGATGTGGGAATGTGGGGGGGGGGGACTGTCAGGAGATATTCCATTAAGAAAGGAAGTAAGACAAGGTTGTCACCTTGCCCCTTTATTATTTATTTTATATATAAGAGATTTACCAGCTTGACAATTAGTTCTCAACAACATCCCATATTGGGCGATCATAAGATCTCAGTTCTGTTGCATGCAGATGAGATTACTTAAATCTGTTAACCTTCCTCAAGTATAGGAGAGTCTATATGATGGCCCGACTGAATGCTCTGTCATCACCTGAGTTGAAGGGCAGATTTAGTAAAGTTCCATTTTCCAATAGGATCTGCCCATGTGGGCCTGGCAGTATAAGTACAATAAGTCACTTGTTTTTTCATTGTCCATTATTTGAGGTTGATAGTCAGAGACTGGTTGAGGCATTTGATAATAGAAAGAAGGTACTCACCCTTCCTGAATTTGTTTAACAACAAATAAATTGGAGATGGTAAAGATTGCAAAATTTATATTTATATTGGCTGCCTATTTTAAAGGACAAGGAGAATATATTAAATATTAAATATTTTGGCCATTGTGCTTTAGTGTGGTCCTGCTTATGATCTATTGGTCATTCAAGCAGAATCATTAAAGTAAAGTAAAAGTAAAGTAATAAAGTATAATAGCAGAGAGTAAAGTTTCATAAGATATTTTCAGGAAGTAGGTTGCAGAACAGGAGTCAGTAAGGATCAATGAGGAAGGAAAAGGAAGGTCTCTAAAGTAAATAAATTCACTATGGGACCCCAGAAACTTTAAATGGCACTGTCTTCAGCCATTAAAAGTATTTCCTGCTAGTGACAAGTGGGTTCTCCTCATTGTGCTCCTTTATTTTCTAAACTGCTGGAATTTCTTTCCATGCTGTTTTTTCATCCTACTGAATTCTGATTTAATGACGTTTCTAAAACTAATACCAGAACTGGAGTGTGTACTTTCAGTTCCATCATTTCATCTGTATTTCTTTCATCTTCTGTGGTATCAGTGCACATATGCACAGTAGTAAAATGGTCTGGAAAAACGCACACAGGCTAGTTGGTCAAGAATGCACTGATAGTGCGAGAACAGATGCATCTTAACTAATGGAACTGAATGTTTCAGCAAACTGCACATGCATAAGACTCAGCAAAAAAATAGAAATACAAATGGAAACAATGGAGAATTCCTAATTCATCAGTTCCACTTTGGAAACAAGCCCAGAAAATTTAGAGATTCAAATTCTGAAAAGAAATTCAGACAAGAAGAATTTCATAAGCATTACTATGTTCTGAAACAATGGAAATTCAAAAGCAAAACCCCTCAAACTGCATGTCAGCCATGATAGTCAATGACGTGCAGCTGGATCAAGGAAATGGCCATCTTAATCACATCTGGCTACAAGGTGCATTATGGTCATTAGGAAGAATTCAATATGAAACCTGTGTTTTTGGAAGCAATCCCATTTCTTTTCTAGCAAATAGCTCTAACTTCATGAGAATACTGCATTGGGTAAAAGCAAGACTTTTAAGCCATACAATTAGTTCAAAGTAACATTTGACCTTAGCTCAGAGAAAATGTTGGTGATGACTTACCAAGGAAGGTTTTAAATAACAACTTGCCAAAAAAAAAAAAAAAAGATATTTCTTCTCATTTCAGCCTAGCTCCACTTTTATAAAATTCCAACAGGAAAATGTATAAATTAATGCCATATTCTAAGATAAATTAATGGAGAAATCCATTTTATGAAATGAGGGAAAGTATACAAGAAAAAATCCATTAAAAAAACAATCACTGTGGCCTGCGTGTATTTTTTAAAAGTCAAAACTTTTTTATCATATCAAGCAGTTGCTACTGTTCATGAAATTAGGAATTCTGATATATGTATAGTCCCCCTTAATTGCTTGCAGCTTATTCAGTGCCCCTACATCATGGTACTGTTGCCATTCAACCAGCTAATTAACCTCTTTTATTAGCTGCTCTGCCCACCAAAATCTCTTTCTAGTTTATAGTTAATTACTACATTCAAATCTCAGAACCACACAGCTTCTTTAATGATATGGGTGAATTGCTGTCGTTTCCTGTAACTGTAAAGAAAAAAAGGGGGTGGATATTTCATTCAACATAGAGCATGCTGTAATGGCAAAACACAGAAGGTTAATAACTGAAAATTGAAAAATTCTGGCAATAAAAACGAGACAGAAATTGAGCATGAGGGGATTAACTGTGAGGAGGGGCTGAAAATATAGAGAAATCAATGGTTGCATTTAGCTTGTGAAGCTCAAATGCTAAAAAATCCCAAGGAGGACAATCTAGTGGCATCTTCTCCAAAGAACTTTACTGAAATTAATTGCAGCTACTCAAGTTAAGTCAAGTTGGACTTTAATCCACATCTGTCTGAGTTCAAATCCCTTCTTAATTACATCCCTATTCAGTTGTTATGTTTCCATATATATGGAGAGAAATGGAAAATTAGGGTTTAGGTATGCAAGTGCCAAGGTGGAAAATATTGGCCCTTTCAAACAAAACAATGATCACACTTATTGGAAAGATGGTGTGTGTTTTCCCCAACACGTCATGAAACATAATGACTGAAAAGGTCTTCTGTATTTACTGGATGATCAGGAGAGAGGAAAACACTTTACTGAATATTTCCTTGATATCTGGTATCCTCTAGTTTCCCTGTAACTGTTTCTCAGGGCTATTTATCTTCTTTTCCTTTCTTTGCCCACACTGCCCTCAGCCTCACATCCTCACTGGCATTTCATCTGACTTTTTGTGGTGACCCAAATGATTTTGTCAATGACACTGCAATGCTGCATCTGGACAAAAACCACATGTGTGGCAGTGCCAACACATAAGGCTAAGGTCCATGAGGGTAAAAAAAAAGGAGGGAAATGGGATTAAGAAGCAGCAGTAGAGCAGGGAACAACTAGACAGGGAATATCATCTTCGTACCAAGGGCAGTCAATGAGGCGTTTTCCCTAATAATTTACTTGGCTGCACCAAATGTGTTAATGTTGAAGCAAGCATGCATATTCCAGCATACTACTTGATGCAGTTTTAGCATGCATCATTTTTAAGCAGTCACATGATAAACTCTGCTCCCCATTATCTCTTCCTAGGGTTTGTGTTATCAATATATCAAAATGAAGGTTGCTGAGGTCTGTAGAGCTATTTGCTGTAGTGATGAGAAAGACCAAAGGTGGAAGGTTTGGTCTCAAGATTCTGTGGGTCAACATCTTATATCCTTAAGATTAGATCTAGATCTTCTGGAATTTATGGCAATACAACTGATTTGTTTCTGCAACCCCTCCTTCTTTTTCTTGCCAAAGGGGGAACAGCTAATAGGGCTTCAAGATTGCGATCCTGGACAGTATGAGAATTCATGTCATTTCCTGTGGTTCACAATGTCTTTTGAAGCTGCTGTATGACTCTTCCATACCAGTATAAGCCTTCCGACCACTGTCACATACCCAAAAAAACTGGAAAGTAAAGGGCAATAGGAAGAGTATCTTCAAATCCCTGGAGATAGTCTGATTATGGCTTAGCAAAAGTCAATTAATTCACACGCACTCAAGAATAGAAAAAGTCATTTTGTCTTAGTAAAAACAATCTTTACTTGCTAAAATTAGGGAAAAGTTTCACGGGAGGTTAAAACAACAAATTCTCTCTACATAGCTAAGTTCCCTAAACATGCCAGAAAGGTCCTGGCAGTTACTAAGCTTAAGCATATGGCATTTCAAAAAGATAGAAAGGTACCATCTTCTCTGGATGAGATTCAAAAGGGTACTGCTTTCTCTTCTACACAAAGGCAATAGGAAAGCAGTAAAATGCAGATTACTTGTGCAGGTGACAACAAGCATGTATTCAATGAATCCCTCACTGACCAATAGCTAATTAACACATTGGAGATTACATCATCTTCTACAACTGGCCAGCATTCTATACAATCAATATTAACCCTTGTCTGTCTGACATGTAACGAAGCTCGCTATCTAATCCCCAACACTACTACCTGGTCATTTCAACTGGAGATGCTTGGGACATTCCACATGCAAGGCAGATACTTTGGTTGCCAGCCTCCAGGTGGTGTCTGGAGATCTCCCAGAATTAGAACTGATCTCCAGGCAACAGAGGTCAGTTTCCCTGGAGAAAATGGCTCTTTTGAAGAGTGGACTGTATGGCATTATACCCCATTGAGGTCCCATACCTCCCTAAATCCACAGGCTCTACCAACAAAATCTCCAGACATTTCCAAATCCTTATCTACCACTGAGCCATGAAGCCTCCCTCAAGGTGCTTTAGGCAAGTAACAGTTCTCTTTATCCACCTCTCTCTCTAGCCCTGATATTCTATGCACATATGCACAGAGAGAGGATAGGAAACAGGATTGTACTTCCTCTGTTACTGCTCCCGGACATCCACAGGCACAAGCGAATGTCTATAGACAGCTGGACACACATATGCTTTGTAGGCATGATAGGGATCTAGGTTTTTGCAGCTTTTCCAATTACAAAGCCGACACATACACATGCATGTGCTCTGGGCTCCCTGCAAATACAAATCTGTATATGCAAACAGTGAGCTGAGCGTAACAGGTGAATTCTACTTCCTCTACACATTTAGAGTGGTACATATTTTAAATGACTGAACAGGGCTGGTGTCTTCATATACACCTCCCTCTCTTCAGACAGAGGGTGATATTTGCTGGGCCTAAATTGAGAGAGATCAGAATAGTCTCTTCTAAACAATTTAATAAATAAACTCTTTGATAAATAATCACTTCACCATTCCAGTCTATTAGCCTAACGAAGGAATAGTCAGCCAGAACAATATTGACATCCTGTTCCCCAAACAGGTGTATATTCACCTTTGCCTAGAAGGAGGGTTTTTACGAAAGGATGGAAGATTTTGAAAACTGTGCTGCCATTTCCTCTGGCCTCATATATCTCCCCTTTATCTTGCTTTTTAATTGCTCCAAGTATATTCAGTTGATTATTTTGTTCTGCTGATTCAAGGTCATGAACCACGATGTATTTAATCTTATGCTTCAAGAAGAGCATCTAGCTGAGGGTTAGCATACTCATTGTTCAATTAACTCCAGATTTTTGTTGTCCTCTTTTCATCTGAAGCAAGGACAATTTGATATTTCATGCAAATGTAGTTCTTGTGTTTTCTTCCTTTTGCTTTTGGTCCAAATTTTTGTGTATGGAGTCTAATCTCCTTTTACCTCACTGGCAATGCCTGTTAAGGAAGACCACACGCGGATAGGCATTAACAACATCATTACTGACTTCTCTTACCGAAGCTTTGGTAAACAATAATTTGTCCCGCTACCATCAATATTTTCACCCAAGATGAGACAGCTAGCTTGCCCTGAGATACCAGGAAATACCACATTAGACTGATGTGAAATAATGAATACTGTATATAACAGAAAGTCAGCTTGGTGTCATAATTAAAGTGTCAGACTAAGATCAAGGAGATCTGGGTTCAAATTTCCACTGTACCATGAAGGCTCCTAGGTAGGACTGCCAAGCCCTGATTGAGGTTTTGGAGCCAGCCAGTGGTGGGTGGAAATTTTAAAAACTCACAAACATGACAATGTCACTTCCGGGGGAAACATAGAAACAACAGCAGTAGCTCTAGGACCCCAAAGAGTGACAGCGGTGACTTCTGGATTCCCCCCAGAAGTTGCATCATGGTGACATCAAGCTCATGATGATGCCCGTCATACCGTGTCCCTGCCCCCCAACACTCCTGCTGCTTGCCAGGAAACCCTACTGCTAGGTGACACTGGGCTGTTGCTGCTGTTAACCACTACACCACACTGACTCTCAATACATCAAAGTTAAGGTTACTGAGGTATTTTTTTATTATTAATATTAATTATTTTAACTTTCTACCCTGCTCTCCCTGGCCAAGGCTGGGCTCATGCGAAGCTATTTATTGCAGTGATGAGATGAAGACCAAAAATGGGGGATTTGGTCTCAGGATTCTGTTGGTCAGCACCTTATAGCCTTAAAATTAGATCTAGATCTTCCAAAATTTATGGCAATACAACTGATTTGTAACCGTAACTGTGATGTATTGAGAGCCAATGTGGTGTAGTGGTTAAGAGTGGTGGACTCTAATTTGGAGAACCAAGTTTGATTCCCCACTCCTCCACATGAGTG
Organism: Euleptes europaea; assembly: GCF_029931775.1. Taxonomy (NCBI): domain Eukaryota; kingdom Metazoa; phylum Chordata; class Lepidosauria; order Squamata; family Sphaerodactylidae; genus Euleptes; species Euleptes europaea. The sequence goes on along the minus strand of NC_079313.1, from coordinate 33,575,723 downwards.
GCAGACTCTAATCTGGTGAACCAGGTAGGATTCCCCTCTCCTACACATGAAGCCTGCTGGGTGACCTTGGCCTAGTCACAGTTCTCTCTGAACTCTCTCAGCCTAGGGTTGCCAACCTCCAGGTACTATCTGGAGATCTCCTGCTATTAGAACTGATCTCCAGCCGATAGAGATCAGTTCACCTGGAGAAAATGGCTGCTTTGGCAATTGGACACCATGGCATTGAAGTCCCTCCCTGCTCCAAACCCCGCCCTCCTCAGGCTCCGTCCCAAAAACCTCCTGCCGGTGGCGAAGAGGGACCTGGCAACCCTAGGTGCCCATAAAAGATACACGAAGGGGACGGCCTAACCCTAGTTTGCACCTCATGTATCTAAAATTAAGTGGTATACTGCCTATGGTTCTGTAAGGAATCACCATTGTTGCTCCTCCACAAATGTGTCTAATCCTGATTAAAGGCTATCTAAGTTGGTGGTCAATGCCGCATTTTAGAGAATTTCATACAGTTAATTCTGTATTGTATGAAAAACCTTTTTTTACCTGCCCCAAAGCTATTGCTCATCCACTTCATTCAATGACCAAGATTTTAAGTCACATTACATGGGAAGAAACAAACAAAAATGCTCGAAGACAAGGGGAATTAAATATGTTTCTTTATCTATTTACAAAATTGTTCTGATACAATTGAACACAATGGGCCTATTTTACAAGAAACCATGATGGCCAATTTAAATATGATGGCAACCACATCTACACTGCTTAAAAGTGTTTTACTTTGGAGATATTTCACAAGCTGGTATAATATTTAAATGCGTATTGGAGACATTCGAGTGCCTGCAGCCATATATAAATCAAATCTTTATATAGCACATTTATGTATAACAATGTTTTATCATTTGTATTTCATTTCGCTTATTGCTATGGAAGATGTTCTGAAGGGGGGTCAAGTCCAATACTCTTTCTACTGAACCAGTCATTGGAACTAATAGTCCAATCCTAATGGGGAGGGATAGGAGCTGGTATGACCCTAGCACCGGCATTAGTGCCAGTTGCGCTGGCTAAACTGGCACTAACACCAGCACTGGGTCACTTATGCTGGGTCTGGGGAGTCGCCCTGAAGCGCAAGCTGTGGGGGCCAGCGCAGCCTCACCAGCAGTGTTTTCCCAGTGCAAGGCTCATGTCAGCATCAAAGTGGGCATTCCCAGGGATGGAGGTGACTTTAGTCAGCTCCCTGAGCCCTTTTGGCCCAGGAACGCCCCTTTTTGCAGGTGCCGAGTTACACCTGCAAAAAGGCAGATGTAGCCCCGTGGAACTCAATGGGGGTTTCTTGAGAAAGGCGCCATCCCCAAGCGCTTCTGAACTACCCCCCCCCCCTTAGGATTGTGCTCTAAGAATGTATGTGAAGTTAAACAGAAATCAAGTGGCAATTTTAAGACTAATTAAGTTTATTTCTGCTTTGCCAGAACCCGGCAGTTCTGTTGAATGTATAAGTAGTAACACTAAATGAATTAAGCTCAGTTTTTAAAAAACTATTTGAACCCAAGTTTGAGCGACTTGCATCAGGAAAGACGGAAAACATGATGGGGCGGAGGGTGAATGGTTCCCCTTTTCCAGGTAATGGCTTAGTGTGTGAAGGTTTGCAATGAGGGAAGAGAAAGGGAACGAACGTTGCTGCATAAACAGCTGCACCCATATAGGAACGAATTGTGCCTTTTCACTTTTAAAACTGATAATAGATAACATTGGTTACCATGGCTTATCAATACAAACAAAACCAGGAAGCCTGAGGGTGCTCCAATGTATTAAAAAATATACACAAGCTTAAAAACCAAACAAATCCACTGTACAGAGTCTCAGTATACACATACACAGAGAGAGACACACAGACACACAGACACAAACATATACAGGACCCAAGCGGCAATATTTTTTTCTGAATATTCAAGCAGTGCCAAAATAATATCCTTGTTCTTAAACCATTTCTAGTTTCTGCAGTTTCTCTTGCATATATATTTGGTGATGGCTAAACCTGTTCTGGAAGATCTGGCTGCATTTTTTAATCTGTGCATTTTTATTTTGCTCATGGAGTTTTTTTCTGTGTGCCCTTGAAAACTATTTTTCACCAGCTTGCGTCTAAGGAAGAAAGGCAGAAAATAATTTTTTTCATATTAACTAACGAACAAAATATAACTATAAAATATACTTCAGTGTAAGACATATATCCACTTACTTCCACTTATTATTTCCCACCACCGCTATGGGAGAAACATTTTTTAAAATGGCCATTATGGCTGATGGCATGATGCCCCCTATGGGGAAATGTGGAAGTGATGCAAGTCCTCTCTAAGAATCAACGGAAACTCTATCTTCTAATTGGAGATGGTGGGGATTGAACCTATAAGCTTCTGCATGCTAAGCAGATGTATGCCATTGCCACTCCCACTAATAATCCTAAAAATCTGAGGTTTCAAACATAAAACCAAATTAACCCCCATTAGTGATTCTAGGGTTGCTTCTGGCATTGAAAAGTGAAATAAAAATGTAGAGTATCAGCATTGCAGGATTAACAATGCTGAAACATGATTTTTTTCCCTGCTCAATGAAACTTATTTTTATCAGTAAAATCCAAACTGCTTTTGTATACAAATAGCTGGCATTTTGTCCATTATTATCTTATCCAATTAAGAAACAAACTGGAGCAAAACCTCTGTGTTCAAGCAGCACAGAATTTTAAACCATACTTTAATCCTAAATCACAGGAAGGCTTCAATCTTGGCTTCATGTTAGAGAGCAGGGGAGGGAGGGGCAATGAAGCATACCAGCTCACGGACTTCATGCCTCATTCCCATCCTTCCCAAACAAAACCGGAGTTTATTCATAACACCTGGATACAGCTCATATCACACTATGATCTGGAAAGGGTCCAGGCCAGGACCTGGCTTTCCTGAAGACAACATCAGCTAGTCTGAGGTATAGTCATCTTTACTTCCTTGCAAATGTTCGCCCTCCTGTCCAGTCTTTCAGGGCAGGTTTTGCTACCTACATTCTTTTAGTTCCACTTGCTGCCTTGTTTGTGTAAGCTTGCCTTGCCCTAGAGGGATCTTGTCACACTAAATAAACAGGACATCTTCTTTAAGAAATGACATTCAGCAAATAAAAGCCTGGTGCCCTTGAAGCAATATCTTGTGTTTAACATATCACAAGGAAGCATAAAATGATGAATTAGTGAGAATGCTAAGCACAGCACAGCTGGTGTGCAGCTTTATTACTGCCCATCTTCACAAAGCAGCAAGCACTGCACATTGCAGAATGAGGTATTCTGCAATGACTAATTTACATGTGAAATGACTCTGGAATTACGGAAGAGGAAGAGGTCTTCCCACCAAATGAAGAAACAAAACAAAAATCTCTGAGAGATCAATTTTAAAGCCATTTTTAAACACAACATTTCCAGTCTTTTGTGCAACATCAAACAAAAGAATTTTGTAGAGCTACATCACAAGGGTGACTTCACAGCAATTTCAGTCATAAATTCCTTTGCCAACATTTATGGCACTCGAAAAGGAAATGGAAGAGATTTCAGGAAGCTGGAAACTGTAGTGTGACAAGAATCCCTTATCTCTGCTCGGTCCACAGTGAAGTGTGCTAAAATGATGGATGAGAATTACTGGTTTTCCTCTCTCAGCATTAACAGTGCTTCCTATCACCACCAAACCATGCATTACTGATAGGCTATGTTTATTTCAAATGAGCTAGGACTCCTACAGAGGAGGATTCAGTTGTGGGAGGGCGTAGAGTTTCTACTTGTTAGAAATCATTCTTTACTAGACACGGGGTGGCTCCAGGTGACCTAGTATTTCAAGGTTACTGCATGTAAGGCAACCAACTTTTGACTGGCCTTCAGCGTGGGATTAATGAACGGAACCAATACAGGTAGAACCAGACAGAACATGGGGGAATCTGGACCCAGGAGAAAAAAATGACAGATCATTTGTGGAAACAATGTACAAAGTACACAAAGATATTGTGCGTTCAGGTGGTGTTTTCAATTTGCAGTTTACAATACACCCCTATTTTTATATAATTATATATATATATATTCCCTGCCTTTCTGCCCTCATAAGGACCAGCAGCGTGGCTGACATTAAAAAAATACATAATACAAATCCAACTTAAAACAATTAAAACCAAACAGAAACATACCATTAAAACAATTAAAATCAAGCTCAAAACACATACAGTGTATTTAGGATTCTTCCTTATGACTTAAAAGATCGTGGGCCATCAGCAGCTCTTTCTTTAATTCTGAGCTGCTTGCAAAAACAGGATTTTAGGAGCACTGTGATAAGAGTAGGCAGAGTGTGTCCACATTTATACCTAGGTTTAATGCTGCCACAGTCATTTCCAGCATACTTCGACTTCCTGATAGACCCATGCTACAGACAATTATTTATGTTGGCTAGATTGAATGCCATTCCATCAGGGGAACTACTGGGTCATTTATATAAAGAGCAGTATTCTGAGCAAGTGTGTCAATGTGGCTCTGATCAAATAGACACTCTTCAACATTCTCTATTTAGCTGTGACCTGCTCAGTGTGGCATGAGATAGATGGATAAAATCTTTTATCCAGAACCCTAAGTGTCAACTGGATAATTTGAGGTTTCTGTTAGCAGGGGTAGATTTTAATATTTTAATATTACAATGGCAGTTGCCAAGTCCCCCCCCCCCACACACACACAGTTGATTAAGATTAAAAATTACTAATTCTCAATTATTTATCCAGATATATATAAAAGAAAGGAATATATATATATATATATATATATATATATATTCCAGTTCAGAGCCAAATTGGCTGTATGAGCATTATCATTAAAGTAAAGTAAACACATAACAGTGCAATAAAATACACACACACACACAAACAATTAAAACATAGGGCAGGAAGGAGGGAATGCCATCATTTTATGGTTCTTGTAGTTTTATGGTTCATTTTTTCATTCTTTGAGGGTGTTCCTTTTGTTTTCTGAGATCATTTGTTGAGCCAAGGCTGGACCTGTAGGGGCTCGTGGTAGATTAGAGGCGGAGTCCAGCACAATCTGGCAGGTTATGGATAGAGTTTACCACAATCTGGAGTCTGAAAAGTCAGTAAATTCCAGATTGTGCTATGCTCAGATATCTTGTACTGATCTGACAGAACAAGAATTCCCTGGATCAGATCCCAGGCACACGTACATGGGTGTTTAAAGAATACATTACACATGCATGGGGTCCGTTAATGTTGGGTGTTTGCTGCTATCTTTGGTAATATATAGCAAACACAAGTGCCACTGCACCTTCTAGTGTGGACCTGGAATACCTAAAGTCAGCAAATATACTTGATACCTATCTCCATGAGCTATACTTTCCATACATACTGAGAACATATGCTAGTGAACTGTTATGATCAAAATAGTGAACCAAGAGTGCAGAAGAGCAAGGTTCAAATCCAATAGCACATTAAAGACTAACAAGAGGTCCAGTGTATAAGCTTTCCATAGTTAAAGCTCCCTTTGTCAGAGTTTTTTTTTTTTTTTGCCTTTAAGGTGTTGCTGGGCTTGAATCTTGCTTTCTTACTGCAGACCAACATGGCTACCGACCTGAAAGACTGTACATGCATCTCCACTGTTTCTCTCTATTCGAGTTTCTATTGTTTCTCTCTATTAGGGTTTCTTATACCATCTGTTAGGACTGAGTACACCTTTCCTCCAGCTGAAAGATCGATCTAGGAGCCAGACTTGTACATGCTCAGTACTAGTGAATTTATATCAAATATAACCAAGCATCAGTTCATCAGGGAGACAGAACCCAACCCTTCATTTCAGTTTCCCAGACGATCAGTTGTATATAATAAAATTTGACCATAGCTGTGTATGCATTGCTCCACTTCCTGAATTGGATCTGGAGCTCAAGAAAGCATATGCATTGTCTCCGTCTCCCCCACCACCACCACACACACACAAAATTTGTGCACAAATTTCCTTTTCTATTAGATGCACATATCTGTATTCCGAGTTCTACTCTTTGACAGCACACTAATTTGTCTTCTAATAATTGGCCAAACTCTACTATAACCAGAAAGCATTCTTCTAATGTGCAAACTTAGCAAAATGTGTTTGACATTTTACTGATGCCCTTTCTTTCGCTCTTGGTATTTATTGTGGCACTACATTGAAAAATGTCCAGTCCAAATTTAAATTAAAGTTCAGCCAGCTATATGTGAAGGTCATTGTTTCTTTAGAGTAGTGCATGATTCAGGTCCTAGTGATCTACCCTCCACGGTGTCACAGATTGGTCATGTAAAAGCAGAGCTGTCAGAAACCTTAGGCTGTGATCCTCAGCACAGTTAGCCAAGAGTAAGTCCTGTTGAATTCACTGAGGTTATCTGAGTATTTAATAGTATGGATTTTAGAGTTAGACCCTATAGTTAATCAGTATTAGACCTTATTTCAATGGGATTTACTCCTAAGTAACTGTATAAAAGCTTGTAGATTTAATTAATTAGTCAATCAAATTCAATTAAATGAATCAATCAATAGTTTTGAGGGCATTCTTTCTCTTAGATGGTGCATTTGGGTGTGTCACAGCAAACACTTTCTTGGAAGAGTATTTTTCCTGTGTGCATTGTAAGTACATGTATTAAAAATAATTAACAATGGAGGACATTGATTCATAGGGTCGCCATAACTCGGAAGCAACTTGACGGTACTTAACACACACACACACACAAAGCACAAGAAGAAAGTTGATTCATTTGAAATGGGGTGTTGGAGACGTTTTACAGATACAGTGGACTGCAAAAAAACACAAATCTAGATCAAATCAAGCCTGGACTCTCCCTAGAAGCTAAAATGACTAAACTGAGACTATTATACTTTGGTCACATTATAAGAAGAAAAGACTCACTGCAACAGATAAAGGAAAAGTTGAAGGCAGCAGGAAAAGAGGAAGATGCACCATAAGATGGATTGACTTAATAAAGGAAGCCATGGCCCTCAGTTTGCAAGACCTGAACAAGGCTGTTAACGATAAGACATTTTGGAGGTCATTAATTCATAGGGTCACCATAGGTCAGAAGTGACTTGATGGCACATCACACACACACACATACACACACACACACAAACAAAAGCACTTGCTAGATTGATTGAAGGTATCTTTTTTTGTCAAGCAAAATATTTACAGCTAGTTTGTCTTTCTAACTATTAAAGAATATAAAGCTGATGAATCATCTGCCGTTCAATAAAAGAGTTGATTAATCAGTCCAATTTAAATAAATAACACTAAATAAATATCAATAATCCTGAACCGAAAATAAACCCGAAAAAGGCCTTTGCGGCTTCTTTCAGGTTTAATTAAAGGCAAATATTAAAACTGTGAATAAAGCCTGAAGCCAGATAGCTGATCGCCAAATCAGCCAAATAGGTATTCGGCTTTTTTCAGCTTTGGATTTCCCCAGGCTTTTTCCTATGGGATTTTTAAATGCACTCTGGGGGTGGCATTTTTGGAGGTAGAGTTCCCAAATTTTCAGGGTAGCTTCAAGGGGCTCTCCTTGCATGAACCCTGATGGTTGGTGAAGATTGGATCAGGAGTTCCAATTTTATGGGGTCCCGAAGGGCTCACCTCCCCCTTCCATAGAGAAGCATTATAAACTTTACAATGCTTCTCAATGGAGGAGGGGGCTGACCTCTTTGGGACCACATACAATTGGACCCCCTGTCCCAAAATTTACCAAACTTAAGGATTCATGCAAGGAGAGTCCCTTGCAGCTATGCTGTGAATTTGATCACTCTACCTCAAAAAATGCCCCCCAGGAGAATTTTAAAACTACTTACTTTTCATAGTCTGCAATGGCCACTTCCTTCCCAAAGAATTGTGGGAAAACTCAGTTTCCCATGAATGCTTGCAATGTGCCTGTGCAGTTGTGCAGGCCCATTGCAAGTATTCATGGGAAACTGACTATAAAAAAGTAAGAACTTTTAAAATTCTTCTAGGGGAGCATTTGTCAAGGTAGAGTCACCAAATTTGCAGTGTATCTGCAGGGGACTTTCCTTGCACGAACCCCAAAGTTTGTTAAAGTTTGGGACAGAGGTTCTGATTTCATGGGGTCCCAGAGGGGTAGACCCCTTTGAGAAGCATTGTAAAGTACAATGCTTCTTTTGTACAATGCTTCTCTATGGAGGATGGGGGCAATGCCTTCGGGACCCCATAAAATTGGACACCCTGACCCAATCTTCACCCAACTTCGGAGTTCATGCAAGGACAGTCCCTTCAGGTGACCCTGAAAATTTGGGACCCCTACCTCCAAAAATGCCCCCACAGGAGCTTCAAAAAAAGACTATAACGGACCCCATTTTTTGGGAAACCCGGAAATAAAGCCGAATACCTATATTTACGGTATGGGTATTTGGCTTATTTCGGGTTTACCAAAAAAAAAAAAAAAAATCAGGCCCATTAAACCCAAACCCAAAATGTACTGATTTTTTTTTTTGCACCACCCTCAATAGCGCTAACCAAAACCTTCTACATAGGGTTGGCTCTTTTTTGAAACAGTAATACAGAATCTAAACAGCCTCAAGAATCAGCCTCACGCCTCAAGAATAACTTGCACACTATGGAAAGAACAGATCAGAAGCAATGTATAGTTGAATACCAGTTGCTGGAAAGCAACAATGTAGGGAGGTTTTGCCTTTGCTACTGCTTATAAAGGTTTTTTTGCACATCTGGCAGGCTATAATACATGGCTTGTGTGTTACATTTGATGAGTTACAAGTTGTACGGACATGATTTATGTCATATCATTAAATACAATGGAATGTGTTGAATGGGAAAATGAGATACAGAAGAAACTTGATCCAACTTATTACTGGCAGCAAATTCTCAAATACTCACATAATAGGATTTTTCCACTGTGAGAAGTACAAGCCGCATGACATAGAAGTTTGGCACCAGATAAAACTTTGTTAAAGCTGCAAAGGAGGAAAGTGAGGGAATTGCAAACCATTCATCATTGTAACATTCTTTACTAGGGACTGAAATGAGATAAAGGGTTCTGTTCAAAACATGGTTTCTAGTGCTCTAGAGCTAACACCTGCCTCTTTGTTAACTGTGACACAGCGAAAATGGAGCCAGTGTTTACAGTCAACACAACTGGATTTTTTTTCTTTTCACAATATGCCCCCCTTTTTCCCTGCAAGAAGATTTTGGTCACAGTTTACAACCCATTTACTCTACAGCAGTTGCATTTATTTTAACAGACTTGCTCTGGAGTAAAAGGGTAGTAGATCAGCCTCTTCATTTAAAGGCTTCAAAGTAGTAGATCAGCCTCTTCATCTAAAGGCTTCAAAGCATCAGGCAATCAGTAGAACAACTTAAATGTTCACTATCAAAAGCGAGGCTCTGACTTACCCCACAGAGCCTTAGTTTGCCTGCCTGGGCTGGCGTTTGGGGGCGAGTGAGCTGAAAATCTGGGGAGGCTGCCGGCTGCAGGAGCTTCAGGGGAGAGCAGGGCAGCCAGCTGTAGTGGGGCCCCCGAGCATCCATGTCGGATGGCCAGCAGCATGCAAATACTGCGGCTCAGCCTCAATGCCTTGTACTTCGCTGCATGGGCGGCCGTTGGGCTGGGAGCCTTGGTTTGAAATGGGCCAGTCAGACCAAGGTTCCCAAAGGGGGCGGTCCTCCTGGAAGCCGGACCTGGGTGTTTTCAATCAGGTCCGGCTTCTCTGTATATAAGGAGGCCCTGTGCAGCTCGGCTCTCAGTTGGCTTCTGTTTGTCCCACCCACCCACCACTGTAAGCAAAGTTTGGTTGTCATGTTTTGTTTGTTGTCACAACTTTGGCAGGTTGGCATCGGGGCCAGATCCAATTTTGGGGGGAAAGCCGGCCTTTGTGCCCCCTTTTCCCCATTTGCAGGATCCCATTAAGGGATTTTGAGGGAGGCCTGAAGGGGACATGCCAAAATAGGGGGCTGCCAAGGACAGGTCCAGCTCAGGGCCTGTCAGGGGGCATGCCTTGCTGTGGGCTGTTGGGATGACCTCCCACCAAGTGGCGGGGGTCCACACAGCTGGCATCCGTCCTTGTGTGTCCCAGGTACTGCTATCTCTAACTGGCCCAGCACTCGGGCTGGGAGCAGTGCATTGGCCTGCAGACAGGCAGGTCGATGGAAGGATACTGTCCCCATGCCATGCCAATGCCTTGCTGCTGCAATCAATAAAGTTGTGGCCATTCCATCCAACATTGAATAGTTGTGTTGTTTTTCGGTGTACACATTTTGTGAGTTACACAAGCGTGTCCAGGCAGTGGTAGAATCCTTGGGCTCAGGAGCCCCCTCACTCAAATAGGCACTAGGCTGGCAAATAGCAATTGTCCCCTGTAAAACTCATAATCTGTTAATGAAATTGTTGGAGAGAGTTTCTGTATCTTCCTTGATATTAAGGCATTTTTTTCAAAATAATAAATGATTTGTCCATTGCATTATTACAGAGAAACAATCTGCTCTAATAACATAAAAAATCTATAAAAATAATTAAACAAATATAAATTGTTTCATGACATAGCATAAGTTAAGATCACAGATGGTCAAGTAACGTGTGCTTTGAAAAACAATGAAGGCAGTTTTTATCAGGGCCTTGAAAGGGGAATGACAGAGGTTTTATTGCTTGTGATATACATACTTATCCCACTATCTGGTAAACAGCTTCTGCAGGCTTGGGCATAGTTTCCGAAATCTACAAATACTGCTTGGCCTGATATAACAAGAGTAGGTCACTCATCTGTAGTATTTAATTTTGGGGGGACAAGGGTGGCCATAAGTTAGTGCCACTGAGGTATAAAAGGATCCCTCCATACCTTAGCAGACTTTGGCATGTACTCTTCAGAGCCATGAAGCAGGCAAGAGCATAGTGCAGGAGAGGCAAGCAGGAGTGTAAGCTTGATTCTTTGTCATGGTCAGGACGTCAGGCTTCCTACAACTGGCCTTGAGTACTCCTTGTGGAACGCATAATACAGGTTATGGTACACCTCTATGATATTGTTTTCCCTCACTTTAAAAAACACACTACTGTCTGTCCTCTGGACTGAAACATTGAAGATCATGTTTTCTGCCATCCTATAAGAATCCTACTGCACACAAGGGGTTAGGGGGAGGTGTTTTAAATTATTGTGGTTGTACCATAGAGGATATAATAACAGAGAATAGATATTTGATTTAAAAAAAAACATGGATTGAACTCTGCTCACACAATGGACTTTCCCAACTTTCCCTGTTCTGTTATAGCCCCTGTGCCTGTGCGCTCTCACACATACCGCTGAATAGTTGCTTTTAAGGGTTGGTGCATCCTCCAGAATGTCATTCAATTCAGCAGGGGGAAGAGGAGGCAACTGATGAAAATCAAAAACCTATCATGGGTAATAAACACCCCCCTCTCTCAGCTTTCGTTATGTTTGTTCTTGAAAGCTCATCTCCAGCTTCCACCATTTCCATCTCATAGCTGTCTTGCTGCCTTTTGCTATCTATTTCTGATGCCAAAAATTGTCTGCCACAGAAAATTAAGAAAGTCAAATGTTAATTTATACACCTCGATTTATCTTTATTTGAATTAGCTAACATTTCAATTTTTAAGAGGTCAGGGTGCACACGTACCTAGAACAGGCATTAACTATTGGACAAGCCCAGTCTTGTCCTACCTTGTATCTTAAAAGCAACAAAGTTTCCTAAACCAGATTTTACCTACTTTTCTTGTAAATGTAGCCAAGTCTGTTGCTAAGAGTCTGCAGACTGAAGTTAACTGAAGCTCTGAATCTTCTTCCAGAAAGCCAAAGAGTAACTTTTGACAAACTACTTCCTTTTGCTGCGTGGCTGTCCTCAACGAGGGCCAGGGATTTTTTGGCCCTGGCCCTGGCCTGGTGGAATAGTCTCCCTAGTAGCATCAGGGCCCTGTGGGACCTGATGGAGTTCCTCAGGGCCTGCAAAATAGAGCTATTCCGCCAGGCCTACGAGGGCAGTCGCTAGCTACTACAAGCTATCTATCGTACTGGCCTCCCCATCCCTTTTCCCTCCACTTGTCATCTGTGGGGGTGATCCTGTCTGGTCCATAGCAATTACTACTATCTCAGTGACTTCTTGTTTAAAATTGTTTTAACGTATTGTGTTTTAATTATTGATATTTTAATGTTTTATGATTTTTGATTATTTTAGAGGTTGTAACCCACCCTGAGCCCAGTTTGACTGGGGAAGAGGGTGGGCTATAAATGTGAATATAAATAAATAAAAATAAATCTTCCATAATCATGTCAGACATTGCCTGCCTGACGTAGCTAAGGCACGTCTGAGAAGCTAGAGTCATTTTTGCTATGTTTGTTTCCTTGACTGCAGTTTCGTTATTTGGGTTAATAATTGTTAAAGCAAGTGTGAGAGTTCTGATCTGGGGTATTCTGTCTTAGTCCTTTTGGCCAAATTACTTTTAGGAGAATGGCTTGTCAGACACAATGGGGTGGACTTTTCTAGGGCACTATTCTGTCCTTTTAGACCACACTTAGCCATCTTCTGTCACCACTTGCTGCCAAAAGACCTCAGGTAGGGAGAGAAGAAGATTTATCAGAACCACTTTTCACCATTGTTTGACAAGTTATTTCCTATGGGATCAAGAATTTTATGAACAGATTGATGGAGTAGCTATGGGAAGTCCACTCAGTCCAGTAATAGCAAACTTTTACATGGAATATTTTGAAAAGACAGCATTAGAATCAGCACCTTACAAACCTACAGTCTGGTTCAGGTTCGTAGATGATACATTTACCATTTGGAGCCATGGTGAAGAAAAATTAATGGACTTTCTAAACCATCTTAATAATATCCATCCAAACATTCAGTTTACCATGGAAAAGGAAATTGAGGGTAAACTCCCATTTCTTGATACCCTTGTCATCCGTAAAACAAACCTTCAGTTAGGTCACAAGGTCTACCGGAAACCAACTCACACAGATCGCTACTTACACAAAAACTCCAACCACCACCCCCGACAGAAAAGAGGAATAATCAAAACATTAATGGACCGTGCAAGACGGATCTGTGAACCACAGTTTCTCAAGGAAGAAACTAATCATCTAAATCACGCACTGCTAGCAAACGGCTACTCCAAGAATGAAATCAGAAGGGCCATTAAACCAAACAAAAATCAGAAAACTCAAGAAAAACAGTCTCCCATAGGAAAGGTATTCTTGCCATTTATTAAAGGAGTCACTGATAGGATGGAGAAACTTTTGAAAAAACATAACCTACAAACAGTGTTTAAACCCACCAAGAAAATACAACAAATGCTACGATCAGCAAAAGACAAAAGAGACCCCCTCACCTCTGCAGGAGTATATCGTATACCTTGCAGCTGTGGAGAAGTTTACATCGGGACCACAAAACGCAGCATACAAACAAGGATAAAAGAACATGAAAGATACTGCAGACTTGGCCAACCTGAGAAATCAGCAGTGGCTGAACATGGACTGACACAAACAGGACACAGGGTCTTATTCCAAGACACTGAAAGACTGGACAATTCTACCAACTATTTTGTCAGATTGCACAGAGAAGCCATTGAAATTCATAAACATCAGCACAACTTTAACAGAAAAGAGGAGAGTTTAAGAATGAATAAGGCTTGGCTTCCTGCCCTGAAAAACCTCCAGACAAAGACAGCATTCAACAATAGCCATACAGATTAGCTTTGGATTACACACATTAACAGATCACTTCAGGATACAATGGTTCCATATTAACATACCATACCCTCATTAGCACATTATCTTGATACTTACAGGACAATACTTTTGCAGGACAATACTCAGCTCAAACCCAACCCCTTTCTGACTATATATTACTCTTCCTACACCCTTGACACTGAGAGACACTGTCCTTCAGTGTTACCACTCTGAAGATGCCTGCCACAGTTGCTGGCGAAACGTCAGGAAAGAAAATTCCAAGACCACGGTTACACAGCCCGGATAACCTACAAGAACCAATGAACTCTGACCGTGAAAGCCTTCGACAATATTTTGAACGCCTCTACGGGGAGGAAATATTTCAACAGACCCGGAGATTGGAAACACTTCGGAACAAGAAAGCACATCTACTTTGTTCTTTAACTTTTCTACTGCGATGCAGAGACACTGGAACCAGTCCATCTTTTCTCACAAGTAAAAGAATCTTTAAAACTTCACGAGCTAACCGCATTTATGACCATCTAGAACGGGCTCTCTTACAAGAGAGAATTCACACTACCCGCAGAGAACTTGCTGCCACAGACAAGGAGTTGTTTTCCTTACATATCAATACTAGCCACAAAATGAGAAGCCATGATTGGGACAAGATTGATAATCTCACCTACAGAAAAATGGAACAGGGGTTAACCAGCCATACTTCCAGACAGAAGCAAAAGTTTAACAAATTACAGGAAAGAAGACAGAACAGTCCAAAACTTGACAACAAACGGATTATCTTCAATCTGACAGACCGACAACTCTCACCTGAAGAAACTTCCACCTTAGCTAAGGGAGGAAACTTTGCAGTCACTCCCACCCAAATTCCAGTGGAAGACATCATTGCAAATGTAGAATCTGCCATTCGTAATCTACCTGAAGAAGATGCTGAGGAAATAAGAGGAGAGACAGCAAGAATTCTACGAAAAGCAAAGCCCCCTGCTAGCAATATAACACGCAAGGAGAGAAACGCCATCAAGACCCTCAATGCAGATCCAGAAATCATTATTCTACCAGCTGACAAAGGCAATGCCACAGTGATCATGAAAACAGAAGAATACAAAAAGAAGATTGAGGAACTACTGGACCCTGCCACATACAAAAAACTAAAACGAGATCCAACTTGCAAAATTACCAGGAAAACTAGCATTCTGATCAAGAATTCCACTCTTCATCCCGACACACACAGAAAACTATGCAAGACTGAAGCACAACCACCACGATTATATGGACTACCTAAAATTCATAAGGATTCCGTTCCACTCCGACCCATCGTGAGTGCCATTGGTTCCCCAACATATGAATTAGCTAAATATTTGACCACCCTCCTACAGGACCACATTGGAAAAACCACTTCTTACATCAAAGATTCAACTCACTTCATCAACAAAATCAGTCCGTTAAGACTCAATCCAAAGGATATATTAATCAGTTTTGATGTTGTATCCCTCTTTACCAAGGTTCCAGTAAAAGACACAATCTCATTGATTAACCAGATTTTTCCAGAAGATATAACAGCCTTATTTCACCATTGTTTGACAACAAGTTATTTCCTATGGGATCAAGAATTTTATGAACAGATTGATGGAGTAGCTATGGGAAGTCCACTCAGTGCAGTAATAGCAAACTTTTACATGGAATATTTTGAAAAGACAGCATTAGAATCAGCACCTTACAAACCTACAGTCTGGTTCAGGTTCGTAGATGATACATTTACCATTTGGAGCCATGGTGAAGAAAAATTAATGGACTTTCTAAACCATCTTAATAATATCCATCCAAACATTCAGTTTACCATGGAAAAGGAAATTGAGGGTAAACTCCCATTTCTTGATACCCTTGTCATCCGTAAAACAAACCTTCAGTTAGGTCACAAGGTCTACCGGAAACCAACTCACACAGATCGCTACTTACACAAAAACTCCAACCACCACCCCCGACAGAAAAGAGGAATAATCAAAACATTAATGGACCGTGCAAGACGGATCTGTGAACCACAGTTTCTCAAGGAAGAAACTAATCATCTAAATCACGCACTGCTAGCAAACGGCTACTCCAAGAATGAAATCAGAAGGGCCATTAAACCAAACAAAAATCAGAAAACTCAAGAAAAACAGTCTCCCATAGGAAAGGTATTCTTGCCATTTATTAAAGGAGTCACTGATAGGATGGAGAAACTTTTGAAAAAACATAACCTACAAACAGTGTTTAAACCCACCAAGAAAATACAACAAATGCTACGATCAGCAAAAGACAAAAGAGACCCCCTCACCTCTGCAGGAGTATATCGTATACCTTGCAGCTGTGGAGAAGTTTACATCGGGACCACAAAACGCAGCATACAAACAAGGATAAAAGAACATGAAAGATACTGCAGACTTGGCCAACCTGAGAAATCAGCAGTGGCTGAACATGGACTGACACAAACAGGACACAGGGTCTTATTCCAAGACACTGAAAGACTGGACAATTCTACCAACTATTTTGTCAGATTGCACAGAGAAGCCATTGAAATTCATAAACATCAGCACAACTTTAACAGAAAAGAGGAGAGTTTAAGAATGAATAAGGCTTGGCTTCCTGCCCTGAAAAACCTCCAGACAAAGACAGCATTCAACAATAGCCATACAGATTAGCTTTGGATTACACACATTAACAGATCACTTCAGGATACAATGGTTCCATATTAACATACCATACCCTCATTAGCACATTATCTTGATACTTACAGGACAATACTTTTGCAGGACAATACTCAGCTCAAACCCAACCCCTTTCTGACTATATATTACTCTTCCTACACCCTTGACACTGAGAGACACTGTCTTTCAGTGTTACCACTCTGAAGATGCCTGCCACAGTTGCTGGCGAAACGTCAGGAAAGAAAATTCCAAGACCACGGTTACACAGCCCGGATAACCTACAAGAACCAACTTCCTCTTTCCTTCAGCCACCATCCACTACAGCCTAGAGGGGCTCAATTGCCTCTTTCTGGCCCTTTATAAAGAGGATCACGTGTGCTCCCTTGTACCTATTGGCCTCTTGTGAAATGTCCTCATCTCATGAGGCGGTGGGGGAAGCAACAATTTGACTTATAGAATACCCACTTTTAAGTCTGGTGTGCTGGCCAAATTCACTCGAGTTTCTCTGCAAAACTGATGTGGCAGCTCTTTGAAAGCATGAGCTGCTCAGCAGATGCCCAAGTGGGCAGCAACCTTTGTACTTTTCCCACTGTCATGTGGAATGGAAGGTTTCCCCCTCCTTGAACTGGGCCAATCCAGCCACACTGCACCATTCCATGGCGACCTCCAGTCTAGATTACTGTCACACTCTGCACGGATGTACCCTTTGAGACGATGCAGCCCAAGCACAGTGACTATTATTGGAGCTCACTGCCATGCAAATTCATATGTTTCACCTATAGTGAAATTTCGGCATTGGCTGGCTACCTGTTTCCCAAATTAGTTGAAAGTGCTAATTGTTATCTTTAAAGTCTTTCATGTCCTGGGATCCACATACTCTCCATGCAGCAACTCCAGTCATTCCAGCAGTTCTGTTTGTCTGCGTCCTAAATGCAGGCAGGTGAGATCCATTACAGCTCAGTTCCAGACTCTCTCTGTGGTAGCCCACACGTTGTAGATCATGCTTCCTGACATTACCCTCATGGCCCTTCAGGAAGCTTTGTAACACTGAGCATGTCCTAGAAGGCCTTTGGGAGAGGACAATAATGTACAATTGCTGCCTGGGTCCTGCTTCCATTATTGTTCTTTATATATTTTGGAGTTTTAGTTATATGTATTTGTGGGTTCAATTTTGGTTATATGCCACCTTGGGTCCCTGTTGTGGAAGAAAAGCTGCCTACCAGCATTTTAAATAGAGTTTGTGGTTGGAATATGCATTGAACTCTCAGCAATTCACTGCTTTCCTGCACTATTTATATGCAACAAAATGTTATTGCACTATAAAGCACCATCTCTCTCTGTCTCTTCTATAGCCTGGACTATTTGGGTTGTTTTAATCACCTGGAATCTCCCTTTGGCCTGCATGTTTGGTGCCTTGAAACAATCATTGCTAGCAATTTTGTTAATCTAATGGTATTAAAGTAGGGATGCTGCAAATTTTGTGTCAGATGTGTTCAACAGTGGAACTTGTGTTGTCAGACTGCAGTGATCAGGAACGAGCCCCTCACTGGGTCTGTTCAGTTTGGCACCAAACAATCCTGATGCCTGCTTGCATTGAGGTTTTGCAGAACTGCACATGTACCGAAAACACTGCCAATCCAAATAGATCAGCAGCCATTAATATTGCCAAGGATTATTTTAGACAATTATTAAACACTGCATTGAAAAACACACTTATTCTTTACTGGTTTATATGATTTGTGACTGACAACTGTCTTTGGCTGCTTCCATACGGGGACAATTCTCCATACAGATCTCATTCACAGAGGCATTCACAGGGGCAACTAAGAGTTCACATGGTACTTTGGCCATTATCTATGCTGATCAGCAGCTTCTCTTGTTGAATAGTCATCTGAAGCATACTTTAGCATTTTTGCAATTATTTTAACTTACGTTTTAATTATATTGTATTGTATTATATATACTAACAGTTGGAAGCTGCCTTGAGCCCAACTTGGTTGGGAAAGGGTAGGGTATAAATTGAATAAAATAAATAATTAATCCCAGTAGAACAACAAGTCAATGTGCCAAGCCAAACAGAAACAAAATCAAACCAGATAATCTCTCCAGGTGAAACTCCTGGTTGGGGGGCACTTTTGCATGCCCAACAGAACCAACGACAGTGTGCAGCAGAACTAGCAGAACCAGAGTTACTGTGGCAGTGCAAGTCCAACAGAACCAGTGTCAAACCAGAGAATCTCTACAGTAGAAACTGAAGGTGGGGGAATTTTTGCAAGCCCTGCAGAACCAATTGCAATATGCACAAAACCAGCAGAAACCAGTGCTACTCTGGCAATGCAAGCACAACAAAAATAATGTCAATCAAGTGAATCTTCAGTGGAAACTCAATGTGGAAGGGCACTTTTGCAAGTCCAGTCGAATAGATGGCAATATACAGAATGTCCAGCAGAACCCAGAGCCACTGAAGCAGTGCAAGATCAACAGGACTAATGTGCATCCAAAGAATCACCGAGAGCAGGTGGGTTGCAAGCCCAACAGAACAAATGGCAGTGTACAGAATGCCCAGCAAAACCCAGTGCCACTGTGGCAGCGCAAGATCCACAGAACTAATGACAATCCACAGAAGAACAAATCCAAGCAGTGAGCAGAGAGTAAAAACTGCAAAGGGAACACAAAGCAAGTCTTGCAAAGAAAGAAAAGAAACGCTTGAAACTGACAAAGAAGCTTGAAACTGACAGAAGCAGCCTGGCAAGCCCATGGAACTCCCCTGATTCACAAAAATAAAGGGGGGACCCTCCCTAGGAGCCTGCAAATGCTGGCTTCCAATCTTCCTGGTAAATCCCAAATATTTCTGGGATTTTTTGGGACCATTATTTTTGGTCTCCAGAAAAATTCCCAGATATATTTGGGATGCTGAATGTACCCCCCAAATACCAACAATGTATTTTTAGGTATATTTCGGCTTGAGTGTATTCAAATGCACACCTCTAATTCCCTCCACCACCACTGAAGGGCTTGGGAGAGGCTTTTTATAAATCTTACACTTATGTGGCACAATGATTGTCCTATGTCAGAGATAACTACATGTCATTGGTGTCATATTCATTTGTTTATTGGAGGTCCTAATCTGGTGGTTCCTTTTAAAAAAAAACTGGGACCTCTTCCCTTTTTGGTGAAGAAATCTGTTGAACAGTCACAAACTGGTCAACATGGAGACAAATAGGTACAAAAATTGTCTCTCTGTTGGTGATTGACAAAGAGGATGTGATCCAAAGCAGAGAGTGTTCAAGCATTCTTACGTTAATGCTCACAACGCAAATTTTCCTTGTTGTGTTTTGCATTTGTCCTCTTCAACCACCCAGCCAGTGGTTACGTTTTGTATGTGAGTGAGAAACAACACATCAACTTTTTTTCCCCATGTTATATTTACATTTTCTCAAGGTATAGGCAGCAGATCAATATCTCTGCTCCCCTTCTCTTTCTACAAACAAATTAATATGGATAAATAAGTCAGAAAAGTAAGTAACAAACTACCTTCAGGGGGAAATTCCTCAAAAGTAATATAATTTAAATATTTGTTGTATGCTTTCTTTAGCAAAAAAATCACATTTACTTACATACGTTCAAATGAGATTACTGTATATATGTTTTTTTTTTAAATAGCGGTGTGAAAAACACTTGAGTCTGATGGCTCAAACCTATCAATGTATACTCAGAAATAAGTCTCAAGAAGGTGAACTGGATTTACTTCCAAGTCAGTGAGCAGCGATTACATATTTACCTGGGCATAAGCCCTCTTGGACACTACTGGACATACTTCTGAGTAAGCATGCATACCATCACATTGTTAAGAAATATTTTAAGGAAAATGTGTGAGTGCCGGTGAGGGCAAGGAGGCAATTGCAAAAGGGAACTGTCTTCAGACAAAGTTAAGTGACAGTGCAATCCTAAACAGTTACCCTCTTCTATGCCACTGACTTCAACTGACTTAAAAGGGTATAAACTCCATTTAGGCTTGCTCTCAAGGAGAATTAAGGTCTCCTGTGAGTTACTTCTGTCAAACTGCAAATCATCGTAGGGTTGACAACTCTGAGTTGGGAAATTCCTGGAGATTTGGAGGCGGAGCCTGGAGATGGCAGGGTATAATGCAGTAGAGTCCATCCTCCAAAGCAGCAAAATTACTCCAGAGGAACTGATCTCTGTAATCAGTTGTAATTCTGGGAGATCTCCAGGCCCATCTGAAAGATAGCCACCTATTGCCCTTTTGGTCACACTGCCATTTACTAACAAAGGTGCACATTGGGATGGTGATCTGGGAACAGCTCACACCTATATCCTGTTTACATATATTCTGGGTATGCAAAATGTAGCGCACTCATATCTTAAATTGTGGGTCAGAGTTCTGAAACAGAAACTCTAAAGGTTTAATTTGCACCAAGCTGAAAAGGCTCTGCTCATCAACTTTGGAATGGATTCCAGTAAGTCTGAATTGGGAAAACACAGAAAGAAAAGGGTTAGCAGTGCTATAGCCCAGATTGTATTTATAAAAAAAAACCCTATAAGGAGTCCCATTATGGATGCCTTGCAATATATTTCATGGTAGTGGCTAAATGCCGCCCTTCTCCTTTTGTCAAACTGAAATGTGAAACTATGCAATGGGCTAATGACTCTCTTAACTAGTTCAGGAGTGTTTAAGCAAGAAATGCTTATGTTTAAGTGTTTAAGCTAGAACTGTTTTTCAAGTGTTTTTAGTGTTTAAGCTAGAACTGCTGCTAAGCTAGAAATGCTTATGGTGAGATACCATCTATCCCTATCACCTGTCCCCTCACTTGCATCCGAGGAGATGGTGCTTGGGTACCTGGCTGAGCTGCTGGAGTGGGACTTCACATCTAAGACAATGGGGGCCATATGGCTGCTATCTCCTTTTTCAGTAAGGCTTTCGAGCACCCAAACCCTTGTGTTTCATCTGTGGCTAAAAGAGTGATTGAGGGTTGGTGCTGCTATGCTCCCCGCGCCCTGGACCCACGTAGCCCGATTTCACTCTCCATTCTGTCCCAAATGATTAGACACCTGCACAAGATCTGCTGGTTGCCTTTTGAGGTGGTCCTGTTTGAGGATGCATTTACAGTGGCCTTCTTCAGGGATCTCTGGGCGGGGGAGTTGGTTGGCTCTCGTACGGATATATTGGGCCAGGTTCTACAAGCACAGGACGTAGCCATAAGTAGGGATGAAGTACACCTCACCATCAGGCATTCCAAGATTGATCAGCATGGGTGTGGGACTGTCATGAAGCTGGGGGGTGGCACCTCCTCAATCTCCATGCCCAGGCTTTACGCATCCCTGAGGTGAGGGCCCATTGCTGTGCCATGCTGATGGGTCCTCATTCCAGTTTGTCAGTATGTTGCAGATGTGCATGGCAAAATTTGGCCTCCCCGCTAAGGAGTTTGGCATGCACTCCTTCAGGATTGAAGCAGCCAGTTCTGCTTACGTTGCAGCTCCTAGGAGGAAGCAAGTTTGGATTTTGGGGCACAGTATCATGCACTGCACTGGACAATACACTGTGTCTTCTGGTTGGGGCTGACACTTGGTGCTGGAAGGTTGGCTGGACATGTCATGGTTGGGAGTTTGTGGCATGCAATGGAATGCCTTGGGACCCATACTCCAGCACAGAGCAAGGTTTAGTGGACCCCTGGATGCCCTGGTCATCCAGCTGAGTGAGAACAATCTGGGCTCCAAAAAAGGCATCGACCTGCCTGGAGTGGCAGCAGCAGAACTAAGGGCCTTGGGAAAGGAGTTTCCCGACACTGGAATCCTGTGGTCCGGCCTGCTGGAAAGGCAGGTGTTGCAAAAAGCGGTGGGTCTGGAAAAGATTGGGCCAGACAGAAGGTAATGGTGGCTGTCGGCAAGGTGGTGAGGGCACTCAAGGGCTCAGTAGTTCAACACCTAGACATTGCCTGCTGCTTGGATGCCTTGTATTGCCCAGACGGGATCCACTAGTCATCCTGGGGGATGGACATTTTGGCTGCAAGACATCCAGCATGGCCTGAAGATATGGTTACAGCAATAGGTGTTGGTGGGAGTTGGCCAGGTCCCGGCTTTTCCCCAGTCATCTCTTACGGCAGTTTGGCATGGGGGCTGGATCCAGTTTTTTTTTTGGGGGGGGAGCTGGCCTGCATGCCCCCTTTTCACCACTCTGTGGATCCCAATAAGGGATTTTGGGGGAGACCTGGATCTGGACACGCCCAGCTAGGGGCTGTCAGGGTCAAGCCCAGCTCGGGTGCTGTCAGGGGACATACCCAGCTCAGGAGCTGTTGGGATGGCCTCCCACCAGGTGGCAGGGGACCACACAGCTGACTTCCATCCAAGTGGGTTCCACAAACTGCCATCTCATATGGCTCTTAGCATGTGGGCTGGAAAGAAAATGCATCAGCCAGCAAGTGGCTTGGCCAATGCCTGGGATCACACCCTAATGCCATGCCAATGCCTGTTTGCTGTAACCAATAAAGTTGTGGCCATTTCCATCCAGCAACTGCACCTGTGTTTTCAGTCTCATGCCAGGGTCAATAGTTTAGCAAACATACAAACAGTCACAAAACTGCAAAAACACTTAGCTTTATAATTGTAAAGCATAAAACAAAGCAAAGATACACCCAGTATCTGCTGCAAACATGGACAATGTCCAAAAATAATACTAATAATGTTTAGCAACAACGTATACAATCCTAGAATAATAGCTAGGAAAACGTTTGAGCTGAATCATTGTCCTGCAAAAAGTAACAAAGGTAATGTGCTAACCATTGTCCTGTAAGTATCCAGATAATGTGCTAATGAGGGTGTGGTATGTTAATATGGAACCAATGATTCAGCTCAAACCCAACCCCTTTCTGACTATGTATTACTCTTCCTACACACTTGACACTGAGAGACACTGTCCTTCAGTGTTACTCCTCTGAAGATGCCTGCAACAGGTGCTGGCGAAACGTCAGGAAAGAAAATACCAAGACCACGGTTACACAGTCCGGATAACCTACAAGAACCTCTGTTAATGTATTCTGTTGGTCACTGATAGGGATGTGTAGATACTCCTGAATATTTTGGCTAGCTATACTAAAATTCTTTTAGCTTTCCATTTCATTTCTTAGGTGCTTTTCATAAACTTTCCTCTGAGTTTTTTGTTATCAATGAAATTTAGCAACAATTCTATGAATAATGAATTCCCAGCACAGATGGAAGTACAGAATCAGACTGAAAGGTGTGCTGGTAGGCAGTGAGTTTCTGTGGAAAAGACGAATCCACACAGTTCACATTTAGGAACACCCCCTTCAAAAGAAGGTCCATTCCTGAGTAAGGATGCTTGCTCACCTCTCTGCTTGGAATACAATTGGGTCACAAATTGTGAACACTTGAAAACATATTAACTATTTTTGGAACATTCAAAATTGGATCACAAATGTTTTCCAAAAGTACATTCTAACACTTTTTTTCTGGTCCCTACTAGGGTTGTGCATATCAATATACCTGAACCAAAAATAAACCCGAAATTAGACCTTTTGGCAATATTCGGGTTTTAGGTAGACCGAATACCAAAACCTGGGAACCTGCCAGAAGTTGAATAGGGTATATGTGTTTGGCTAATTCTGGGTTTACCTGGAAAAAATCGGGCCCAATAAACCCGAACCTGAAATTTACCAAAAAATTTTTTGCACGATCCTAGTCTCTACCCTTTACCTTAGTGTTAAAAAATAAAGAAAGAAGAGATATTTCAATCCTGCTCTGCAGAAGTGGGGAGGAGTGAGTGACTTGAATTCTTTCCTTGGGCTGCTTCTTCAACATGCAATTTTCATTTCACTGTCATGATTCAAATACTTCGGCTCACCTTACTTTCCTAAAAGGAACATCCCACCATCATTTTCTGGTATCTGCATGTGTCAGTTCAAAAGTCCCTCAAAATGTCTTCCTCTTGTTGACAAAACACCACAATCACACCGTTTAATATCTGTGTGCCACACTTGAATGAGCATTACAGTTGCCATTTTTCATCTATTTTGTTCTTCATATGGCATTTGGTATGAAAACAACATTTCATGGCTACTCATACACACAATCATTCTGTCCAGCAGTACAGCGACAGCCAGGCATTTGAAGAATGATTCCATAATTGTAGTCCCTTCAATATCTCTTTCAGTTTGGTTTCAGCTATGTAGGACAACACATATCAGAACGGAATTACCACAAAATTACACAGAAGAGACAACATGGATTTATACAATTGACCTCAAGGCAACTGCACATTATTTAAACATATATAGTTATCCCAAACATACAAGCAATAGCTGTGATTGATGGTTAACGAAAAAGCAATATCCACGATTGAAGTTCACTACTATTTTTGATGCAAGTTCCATAAAAGATTGCATTTAGTGATCAGGACTATCACAAATTTTGACTTTCCGACAAACACCATTGATGTGGAATGTTTATGAGAAGCATACTCTATGATGTCCCAATTCATGCAATGAAACTACATGATCAGGGTTGGTCTCTACCACAGAGATAGTGTTCCCTATGTTAAACATTACGTCTAAATTATCTCACAACCCAATACAAGATTGGGAGGGAGAATTAGAACAGTAGTTTATTCTCACATGCATGCATGCTAGGAGACCATTCTTACGTTTCTTGTCTGTTGTGAGATCACTTTCTGAAGTTTTAACATCATATACACAGAAGTGTTACATCACAATTCATGAGAGCAAAACAATCATCATCCACTCTGTGGGAAAAGGACGTTTTTCCAGATATATATTTTTGTCAAAGGATGTGCTTTACAATTTAACAAAGGCAACTGAAAGCAGGATACCTCACAGACCCCAGGTCACTTCTGGCGGTACCCAGCTTGCTGGGGGTAAAGGGGAGATGACTGGGGAAGGCACTGGCAAACCACCCCGTAAACAGAGTCTGCCTAGTAAACATCGGGATGTGACATCACCCCATGGGTCAGGAATGACCTGGTGCTTGCACAGGGGACCTTTACCTTTTTAACCATAATTTAAAAAACAACAACATAAAAACTAAATTTGCAAACCTTATCAAATGTCAACAAACTAACAGGTGTCTAAATTTGAGGGGGGGGCTTTTAAGCTCGAGGCCTAGGCCAAACAATCTCTCCCCCCCACCACCAATGACTGGCCCTGGTTAAATGTAAGACATTAGATCTCTTTAAATCCATTGGAGAATAATGATTGTAGATGGAAAACAAGAAGGAACTAAATTCTGCAGGGGAAAACCATTCATCACTAAGCTGAATCTTCTAGAAGTTCTAGAAAAAAATACTCTTAGTGGTTTCCCAGTCCTAAGGAGAAGATGATCTCAGGAATTCAGTCATACAATCCTCCGTTTGCAGCCTGAAGCAACAAAGTCCAGCAGCAGTGTTTTCAACTCAACTGATGTTTGTGTTGAACAGTATTGGGCATGGAATGGGGCTGCTTAATAAAAAAAAACACTACTAGACAAAACCAAGAATGGATCCATGAAAAAGCATGGAGGGCTGACTGTGATCCTACAAACACTTTCCCTGGAGTAAGTCCCACTGAATAGATCCAAGTAGGATTCTGAGTAGACCTACTAGGGATTGCACTGTAAGTTTCTTATTTCTTTTGGTCTTCAACAGAAGAACTCTGGTTACACAAACAATGAAATATTTGGTAGATGGTGAACATAAATCATATGATGAATGCATGCCACAAAAGACTATGAATCAGCTCTGAGTCACTTCCCTCAGTCAAGAATGTTCTTAAAAGCAAAATGGGCATCACCTCCCCATCCCTTATTTCTGTCTACCTCCCCGAATAGAATACTATTCTGTTCAGGAATAGAATTCAGTCTAATTGTTTGGCTGTCATTCACATTTCATAGGCAATTCATGTGCTTTACATCTGCAGAAACTAAATAACAGCATTGAATTCAGATAGGGATCGTTTTTAATTTTTTGAACAATCACACATCAGCAATTGTGACTTCCATTTCTAAATGTAGCAAGATAATTGCAGTCCATTATGAAAATTTAGTAGTCTGTTGAGTTTGTTTCCTTTTAAAACAACCCATAAAACTGTTAGCAATTACAAATTGGAAGAAGAATGTACTTTAAAATACAGCACACAGCAAAGCACGTGCGGTGATTTGTATTTTGGGAATGTGAGTGAATTGGCTTTGAGGGGGGAAATCAGTCATGTTTGGGCAATCCTCTAAGAAGGTGATGCAGTAAAAGAGTTGGATTGATATCCTTTGGAGGGAAACCATTTGGGATACTTTTAGTATAAAATTCCATGCATTTGTTCATTAATAAAACAGTTTCTGTTTTATCTGGCATATTAGCTGCGCATAAAAATTATTTATTATTTATTAATAAAACATGATGTGTGGAATTTGTTGCCACCAGATGTAGTTATGTCCACTGGCTTCAGATTAAAATGGTGACTGACAAATCTATGAAGCTAGGTCCGTCAGCAGCTATTAGCCATAATCACACAATGGAACCTTCATATTTAGAGACAGTGTACCTATAAATGGTAGATGCTGGGAGGCCCCCAACACGAAGCTGTGACTAAGCAAAACAAATTAAACATAAGAAACCTAATACATATGTACAACCAAAGCCTAGCAAAGGGAGAGTGGGCAGGACAACCAGAAGCAGTCTGAGCAGGGAGTAGATCAAGCCCTGCTTAAATACCCGGCCGGTGGACCTGAGTGAAAAACCAAGGTCCATGCTTACCAGACAGGAGAGGGCCCTGACTGGCCCATTTGAATTTGGAGGCGGGCCCAAACAAAGCACAGTAAGCAGGGAGTGTACCAGTTGACTCCACCGCTGCATCGGCTGCCATAACATGTGGTGCATTGCCAGCACTGCACAGGACCACCGCCACTCCATGTGCCACCAATCCCCAGGACTTTCCAGTAGGGCTGTTGAAAAAAAAATTCGGTAAAATTCAGATTTGGCAAAATTCGGCCCGTTTTTATTTGGGAAATGCCGAAGTCCAAACTCCCCCACTTCGGTCCGTGCAATTGGGCATGAGGTCCGGAGTTCGGGGGAAAATTCGGCTGAATAAAGCCATTAAAATCACAACCGCACCTTTCCATGGCTCCGGGGAGGCATTTTGGGGGGTAGAGGTCCCAAACTTTCAGCGTAGCTTCAAAGGACCCTTCTTGCAATACTCCCCAAGTTTTGTAAAGATTGGATCAGCAGGGGCTGAGATATGGGCCCCAAAAGGGGTCCCCCCTCCTTAATGTGCATTTGCAATTAACAGAGCTTGCTGCCCACTCAAAGCTCCCAGCCCCGACAAACAGCTAAACTGCGGGGAGCAAGGGCGGGGCAGGTGCGAAGAAGTTTGCAAACCATGAAAAGCAACACAACCATGCAAACCATCATGTTTGCAACCATGCAAAGCAACACCTGACGCCTGGGAGTTTGCAAACCATGGAAAGGGACAGAAGAAGTTTGCAAACCATGCAAAGCAACACAACCTTGCAAAGCAACACCTTTGTAACCATGCAAAGCAACACCTGATGCCTGGGAGTCTGCAAACCATGGAAAGGGACAGAGGCATGCTAGCTAAGCATCAGGAGCAGGAGGGGGTGGAATTTCCCATTTTGCATCAGACTCGGGACCAGGCAAATGCATCCTTTAAGTCACAATTTGAAAACAATTTTTGAGCAAGCATCAAAATAGACCTAACCGCTCATATGAATGAGGGAAAACCTGAGGACACAACTGAAGGCCCCCCCTCAAACCAGGGAGAGAGAGACTCGAGGGGGCACACACACCCCCAGACAGAACAGGCGAAAGCCCCCTTTGGCTTCCCCCCACCCACAGAAACTGCTCCCTCCCCACACACACACAGACTCTGCTTTCCCCCCCCACACACAGAAAAATTATAGATTAAAGCCCCAAAAGGGGCCTTACTGTGGATGTCTTCTGTTCCATCAGGAGGGACTGGGAGGACTGGATAATCCAATACGATTCCATTTAAGCACGGGAGGTTTTGCCTTGGATTTGCCGCTCTCGAGATGCACACAGGATTGGCTGATCCCATTCATCCCAATAGAGAAAAGGGAAGACCCCATATCTCGGGACCCCCTGACCCAATGTTTACAAAACTTGGGGGGTCTCGCAAGAAGGGTCCTTTGAAGCTCTGCTGAAAGTTTAGGGTCTCTACCCCAAAAAATGCACCCCCTGCAGCCACAGAAAGGAGCGAATGTGTGCTTTAAATGGAATAAAAATGCACATTAAGGGGAGGACCCCTTTTGGGCTCCATATCTCGGGACCCCCTGACCCAATGTTTACAAAACTTGGGGGGTCGAGCAAGAAGGGAGTTTTGAAGCTCTGCTGAAAGTTTGGGGTCTCTACCCCCAAAAATGTGCCCCCTGCAGCCACGGAAAGGAGCGAATGTGCACAAGCATCCCCCCTCACGGGGATTTCTCTCACACACACAAACAGATACTCTCTCTTTCTTTTCCCTGGCCATGCAGTAGCTGGGCTCATGCACTCAATCGCTCAAACTGATTGGCCAGAAGAAGACCCAGCTTGGCCACTGATTGGCTGCAGGAGAATGCTGCTTACTAACTGATGGTTATGCTGCTGTGCCGATCCCTGAATTTGCCGAATTTATTCACCAAACACCCCGAATTTGCTGAATTCGGCTCCTCCTTTTCCCCGCCTTTTTTGAGTTCAGTTCCATCCGAACTAAAAACCGCCGAATCAGGGGAAATTCGGATGTTTTTCTGTTCGGGATGAACCGAATCGACAGCCCTACTTTCCAGGGTCCCGAGGCCAGCTCCAGCCTCCTCCCAACACGGGCCCACAATATGAGGCTCCTGACAAGTCAGAGCCCGTATCTATCAGCAGCTATTCACCATAATCACTCAATGGAACCTTCATATTTAAGGGCAGTATACCTATAAATGCCAAATGCTGGGAGGCCTCCAACAGGGGAGGCTAGTTGCCTTCATACCCTTTTTATGGTCCTCTCTGAAGCATCAGCCTCAAAGCCAAACAAGCCTGAGATAACAAAAGACGGTCTTGAATTGGTGTTGGAGATCCCCAGGCCTTTGATGTGGGGCTTCAATGTCTATTCCAAGGTTCCCTTATCTAGGGTGGCTCATTTGAAGACACTGCCATGACAACTATGGGATTTCCCAGACTGTCATACATGGCAGATTATATTTCTGTCCAATATTCTCTACTGGGCAAAGAGAAGGTGATTGGTAGAAGAGGGTTCTGTATATTTCACACCTGTCATGAACAGATCACTGCCTCATGAGTTTTAACCTCATGGCTGTTCCAACCCTCCAGAATGGAGAACTAATTAGTTGGATCCTCTTGTGGAGATTAACAGATCCAGATAGTTTGTTAATGGCTCAGGGCTGTGTGTATGTGTCTCTGTATAATGGCATAATTGTCACCTGTAGAAGTTATAATCAATCTTTGGGATAGAAAGGTAATTTGTTCCATTCATTCAATCATTCCTGGGTGCCTTCTGCCATTGGTTAGACTCTATTCCGTTCCCTGGTATATTAGGGAACTTGGAGCAATGATGTGTTGGGGACAAAGGTTAAGAACACCAATGGAGAAAATTTCAGTACAAATACAAACACAGTCTATAGTTCAAAATATTGTCGAAGGCTTTCACGGTCAGAGTTCATTGGTTCTTGTAGGTTATCTGGGCTGTGTAACCGTGGTCTTGGTATTTTCTTTCCTGACGTTTCGCCAGCAGCTGTGGCAGGCATCTTCAGAGGAGTAACACTGTCCTTCAGTGTTACTCCTCTGAAGATGCCTGCCACAGCTGCTGGCGAAACGTCAGGAAAGAAAATACCAAGACCACGGTTACACAGCCCGGATAACCTACAAGAACCAACAGTTTATAGTTCGTTTCAGAATCTACTATGTGCGGATAAGTATCTCCACTATCACTGTATCCACACCGTACCAGCCACCCAGAGCAATAGCAGTGGTGACAAATCTGCTTAGCACAAGTCTTAATAATAGATCAACTTGTCATGACAAGTTTTTTAGGCATTAGGATTGTGCAAGTGATGGAACCTCAGATGTGGGCTTGCATTCAAAAACTTGAGTTGGATGCTTTAATATTGGAAGTAAACCTAGTCGTAT
This sequence comes from Euleptes europaea, assembly GCF_029931775.1. Lineage (NCBI taxonomy): Eukaryota > Metazoa > Chordata > Lepidosauria > Squamata > Sphaerodactylidae > Euleptes > Euleptes europaea. Next base: position 33,545,131 of record NC_079313.1, on the reverse strand, counting down.
CAGGATAGTAATCCACTAACTTCCATTAGTTTCAACAGGAAATGCATTTTCTCTTGGTTCTTGTAGGTTATCCGGGCTGTGTAACCGTGATCTTGGAATTTTCTTTCCTGACGTTTCGCCAGCAACTGTGGCAGGCATCTTCAGAGTAGTAACACTGAAGGACAGTGTCAGTGTTACTACTCTGAAGATGCCTGCCACAGTTGCTGGCGAAACGTCAGGAAAGAAAATTCCAAGACCACGGTTACACAGCCCGGATAATCTACAAGAACCAATGAACTCTGACCGTGAAAGCCTTCGACAGCATTTTCTCTTGTTGGTCTCCCCCATGCATACACACTAATTAGGGTGTGTGTTCCTCAACCAAGAGAGTTCTCACTCAGATTTCAGGCAGATAGGAGAAAGTGTCCCTGTTCTATAGGCAGTCAACAGGAAGGGTTGCCTGTCTTTCCCCCCCTATTGTGGCTAAGAGTGGCTGGCATGTGTGATTTGGATTGGTAAAAAAAAGATGTCGCTGCTTAGTACTTTGACATGAAGATGACAGGCTCTGAGGGATTACAGATCCTGAATCAGAAATTCTCTGTAACAGAGAGAAAATATCTGATCTTCCTTCATTACAGATGTCTTGCATCTTATCTGGTCTGATGCACATGTGTCTACTGTGGCAACTGAGTTGCCTCTTCATATATTACAGAGCACGCAAGGTGGATCTGGGTTGGGTCCCCAAGTGGGGTTCCCATGCTGTCTGAGATGCAACACAACCACAATCCCATGTGTGTCTGTTCCTCTGTTTTCTCCATCTGTCTCTGGGGCTGCTGTGGGAGGCAGAAAGTGAAAATTTCCATGCCGTTCTAAGAAAATCCAAGTGCCCATTGTTTTTTGGAAATGCATGGTTGGATAAAGGTCGTAGGCTCCCCCACAAATCTAGCATCCATTCCACCCCAGATAACTGTCCATTATAATACAGAATCAGAAAATGTTCCCAAAGTTGGTATAATGATGACTGGAAACTGAAAGGCAAGCAGAAAAATATCAATTGGGATAATGATGATTCTGATGTCCCTGATGCTAAGTTGATCTTTTCCTTTGCTGCCCAAACCCTCATCCTGCCCAGCTACTCAAAATAAGATGGCAAAAGGCAAAAATAACCACCAGATTGAAAGACTTCCTCCTTTCCCTGAATGTTGGAAACAATTTTGCTTAGATTTGGAGCATTTCCAGTATTTACAAATGACTATTATTTGGGTCAGAGCTTTATTAGTTAACTGTACATCCCTACTAAGCATTTGTGGATAAAACCAATTTTATGTGCTCCCGTTTAAATGACACTATTAATGCAGAGTGATTACCAGATATTACTAGCCCCACATTGTTGAATCTGCTTGGATGAATTTTAGTTACTGCAGCCCAAGGATGCCAACAAAGACAAGCCTAGGTTGCCACTTGGCTGCCTGACCCTTGCCCTCCTTGGCTGGTAACATCCAGCCAAACGGAAACAACCAGTTGGGTATGGGAGGTCACAGCTGCCTCCTTGAGAGAATGAGCAGTCCTGGCTGCCTACCTGAGCCTCTAAAAATATTTCATGGAAGGCATCGCAGAAGAGGAAATAAAAAGCATATGGAAGTCAATAGATAAAAGCCTGTATACTCTCTATCAATGTCATAGCCCTGAGCCAGTTTGACATCCATAATATGAGATTGAGAATCTTGGCTAAGGGACTCCAATGTCAATGCCTAGTTCAAAGAGTTGTTTTATACTAAGCTTTCATTTCCCACATTAGTTTTTTACAGTTCAAGTATTGTTAGAGAGCCATAAAACAAGAATACCACTACGGGCCTGGGATATATTATTTAAACTTCACTGCCTTTAACCTTACAGACCAGCCAAGTCTCTAAGCTCCTGACAGGTACATGGCTGAGTTCTTTGCAATGGGACTCATAGCAGTGAAGCTTTCCAAGGACCATATTGCATGGGTGGGTGGGGGGCTGCATAACAAAAGGAAACTGAAAGTTGTTCTTGAATGTTGGCAACAATTTAGTTCAGATGTGGAGCATTTCCAGTATTTACAAACTGTTTCGCATCACATTTGCAGCATAAATTCAGGGATTTGTGTAGAGAGGTGTGTGAGCTCCCTTGGGATGCTTTGCTTTGTCAAAGCACATTATATATATAAACAGCACAAGAACAACAGCAGCATTAGCTCGCCTCCTGCTCATAAATGGAATAACAAAGTACCAGGCTAATAGAAAATGAGGTGATTAAAAAATTAAGAGTTAAGTCACCCTCTATGGAAATATCCATATGTTCTAAGCAGTCATCTTTAAGCACTGTGAAATAAGACCTTCCCAGCTTATATTAAGCAACCTGCTCTCACCTATTCCGTACTTTTGCTTACAAAAATCAGTGTTCCTTAAACCCGTTTTCTCACAACCATTCCCCTCCCACAACCTCTAGTTTTATTTCCTTCCCTCTGCCTCTGTGGCACAATTCATACAGAGCTCCAGTGTGTAGGACTTCCATGTGTCAAGATGATGGAATATACCTTGGATTGATGTGCCTTGCCCCCGTGCAAAGAATCATTAACTTGACTTAAACTGTGGTCACTTAATGAATAAACCCGTACTATTCACTGAGAAAAAATAACTGGCAGATCACATAACCGTGTAAGCATTTACACAGTAGGCTATCGTTTACACAACTGGTTCTACACACAATGAGGAAAGGTATATGAGCCCAAGGGTAGTCCCTACTCTCCACTGCATGCACAATGGAGATGACGGGGGCTGTGCATGAATGGGCCAGATTCTTTTCCAGTCCTGGACAGTCATTCAGCTGGAACTTAATCCTGCTAAGACACAGGTTCTCTGGGTAGAAAGGCAGACCAGGGACTCAAGATCTGTCTTAGATGGGGTTATACGCCCCTTGAAAAGCCAGGTTTGCAGCTTGGGAGTGCTGCTTGACACAGCAGTCACCTTAGAAAACCAGGAGGCAGCTGTGGCTCAGAGTACTTTTGCCGTGCCTAAACAGATGCATCAGCTGTACCCATTTCTGGTGCAGTCAGCTATAACTATGGTGATACATGCCTTAGTTATATCTAGACTGGACTATTGCAGTGCACTCCCTTTGGGACTACTCTTGAAGAGTGTTCGAAAGCTGCAACTAGTGCAGAATGCCATAATTAGACTGCTGCTCAGGGTCCGTTTCCAGGAGCATATGGCCCTGTTACTACAGCAATTACTCTGGCTACCAATTGGTTCCAGTGCCCAATTCAAGGTGTTGGTTTTGTCCTTTAAAGCCCTACATGGTTATGGACCACAGTAGCTGAAGGACCGTCTTCTCCCGTACGTCCTGCCTGAGAATTAAGATTGCAAGCCGAGGCCTTCCTGACTGCCTCATCAATCAAAGAAGCTCATCTGGTGGGCACACAAGGGAGGACCTTTACAGCGTCAGCCCCACAATTATGGAACAACCTACCCTCCCCAGGGAGGCGCACCTGGCCCCCTAACTGTCGATCTTCAGGAGGCCATTAAAGACAGTGTTATTTAGGAATGCATCTGACTGATTTGGTTTTTATTTATTGGTAGGCCTCACTGGAGTTTTTAAGTTGTGACTTTTTATGGGTTTCTATAATTGTTGTTTTATTTATATAGTTTTATCATGCTTTTAAAAAGTTATTTATGTTGTAAGCCATCTTGAGTTCCAAAAGGGAGAAAGGTGACTAATAAATGTTATAATAATATAACACAGTAATAAATAATAATAATTAATAATAACAAATGCATAAATAATAAATAGTATTATTATTTGTTTTATTTGTACCCCAGCTGTTTCCCATATGAGGACCCAAAGAGGCTTACATCATTCTCCTCTCCTCCATTTTATCCTCACAACAACCCTGTGAGATAGGTTAGACAGAATGTGACTGGCCCAAGGTCACCCAGCAAGCTTCCATGGCAAAGGAGGGATTCGAACCTGGAGTCTCCCAGATCCTAGCTTGACACTATACCCTCTATACCACACTGGCTCTCAGTAGACTCTTTATGTGCTTCTTCCCATTATTAGGGTTGCCAGGTCCCTCTTCGCAACCAGCGGGAGGTTTTGGGGATGAAGCCTGAGGAGGGTGGGGTTTGGAGCGGGGAGGGACTTCAAAGCCATAGAGTCCAATTGCCGAAGCGGCTATTTCCTCCAGGTGAACTGATCTCTATCGGCTGGAGATCAGTTGTACTAGCAGGAGATCTCCAGCTAGCACCTGGAGGTTGTCAACCCTACCCATTATGATGGTGTCCTTTTTGACAACTGTCCGGCTCTTCCTTGCTTTCCTTATTATAACATCACCCCGACCTGTTGGGTCCTTCTAGAGTAGAAGGAACAAGATGCACCAAGGTGACTATTACTCTATCAGGGGTCTCCAACCTTTTTGAGCCTGCAGGCACATTTGGAATTCTGACATGGCATGATGGGTACAGCAACAAAATGGATGCCACAAAGTGGCTGCTGCAGGAGGCGGAGCCAGCCACAAAATGATTGCCACAGCTTAACTTCAGTCACATAGTATAGATCCTTGTGCTGTGGTGGCAGCTACTGTCAAAGCAACATTTTATAAAAGCTGAAACAGCCGATCAAATCTCTAACAGTCAAACAGAAGACTTGCTGAGTAAAAGCCTTACCTGACCTCTCACCCACTTCCTAAAAACACTTGGTGGGCACCAGAAAAGGTGTTGGTGGGTGCCACCGCTTCCATGGGCACCACACTGGGGACCCCTGCTCTATCATCTACTACATCAGATGTGCCACACTTTAAAAATATTTGTTCTTGATACCTAATATGTATTAATGGTTCTAACTAGGTCTCATTTGAGCTAAGATCTGCACACCCTGTAAGTCCCCTGGTCAAACACAGCTCACTAGTAATGCATTGTGTATTATGGTTTCCCAGATGCATAGACCCTCTCCGTTTCTGCAGTCCTGAGGAGTCAGGTTAACCGAGCCACAGGAGGGCTCATCATACATTGCTGGTGGATTGCACATCCTAGACCTGCTGCTTAAAGTGTAAGAACATTAAAAAGAAAACAAAAACAAATAATCGAACAGTGGAATACCGTGTCCCACTCAAACAGCCTTGGAAGACAGTTGGGAAAAATGCAGGCTGTTTGGGCACCCTATATTATCCCCTAATCTTCCACCTTTTATACCACATCAGTGACACAGTGTTCTTACAAGCTTTTGTAGTTACGTGGTGAAAAGGCACAAATGAGTGAAATCAGACCTTCCCCCCCCCTCAAATATTTAGCCTGCCCTCAATCCCCAACCAAGGCCGGGCTCAGGGCGGGTCCCAACAAATACATTACCACAGAGTTCTGTGGAATGAAATCCCAAACTGTTGGGGTCAGATTTGTTTTGAAGCTCTGACCAACAAAAATTGGTTGCTCTTTAGAATGAGAGAGCTGTACAATTTGTGAGCCAGTCCAAAAAGCAAAACTTGGGGGACGTTCTCCTGCCTTTAGTATACCATCCAAATGCTAAACTTAGGGTTGCTCTGGTAATCCTTATGTCAGCCCTTACAGTAAAATTTTCAGGCATGCATTTAAATTCAACCTACATTCTCTCTACTTTTGGGATATTGCAAAATGGCCTTTTTATCATAATAGACCAATCTTGCATCTAACATGAGTTCAAGATAGAAAGACAATGGAAGATAGTCCATAAAGCATCTGCATGTAAAATTTATCCAACTTTGTTCAACAGTCATGATTGCACACCATAATTCACATTTCACATGCTAGCAGCAACCAGCCACATGCATATCCACCTCCCAACCAATTTCCAGACAATTACAAGCTGAAATCTATCGTTTGCTGAGTTGCTCTTCTTTTATCCAACACTTAAGATCTTTCAGATTCTTTGAGTGTCAACTGTGAATAGCAACCCTGCTTACATGTTATCTGAAAGAATCATTTACGTATGTTTACCACAGTTCCTCCTTAGGTAGTTTTGTTCTGAATTAGTTACTCGCTGAAATGCTTGTCAGAACTTTGAGGAGTCTGTTCTCTCCCCTAGCAAAAGCAAGGTGAGATGGCCACCTGTGGGCTGGATAGTGACCTTAAAAGCAATTGCATTTGGATTTCAGTGGTCCTAACACATTTTAATGAAGGACTGATAAATAACAAGCAAAACTACACATGACCTTTCATGTAAACTTAAGAAGAAATGAGCTGCAAAGGGTATCACTAATATTAATGCATTGCTCTCTCATGCCAATTCTGGAGAGGAAAAAAACACCCAACTTCCAATCTGCTTCTTGATATGGTCTTTCAGTTAGTACATTTATATGTTGGCACCACCACCATCACCAATGACCTCAGATCATCTGAGCTCATGTGCTTTGTACATGTCATACACTTACTGCTGGATGATGCCAAATTATAGCCACCCTGGGTCACATGTCACAGTGAATGCATGCACAACCTGCATGTATGTGCATGCATCTGTTTGTAAGAAAGAGCCAAAGTGCACTGACTTTATAAATGAAACCAGGGACAGTACCTGGATAAATGTCCGGTTTCAATTACACATTCAGTTGTATATGCACTGAAAGTAACACGAAAATTACTCAATACATGTATAAAGAAAAATCAAGTATACTGTGTACGCAGGTTGGATGTGTGTTCATTGTAATTTGTGAACAGGGCTTGAGTCTGATTTTCCATGTCTGTTCCACTCCAACTAGTACCTGGAGAAAAGAGCTGGGCCCAAGAAAACAGACTTTCCCCCTGAAAATTGGCTAAATTCAACAGATACTATCAGGATATATGGTACCATACTCATTTTATTTCCCTCTCTTGGCAACCAGAGGCTATAAAGTAGCACACAGCAAGATTGCTTTCTTTGATATTCATGGTTATTGCATGAATCAGCATGATTTCTTTTGGTGTTTCTATACCTACAGTAAAACACCCAGTGGGACAGCCACCGAGGTGTGGATATATCTAATATTTTCTTGTTAGACTTTACCTAAGCATGGGGTATCCAGATCCACAGGGGATCTAAATTCACATCCTTGGATGGATGTCATGGGCAATATGTCAGTTTCACAAGCAGAAGGTGTGGATATGAGGTCTTAAAACATTGTCCAATCATCACTATTTCATCTATTCCTATTTCTGTGTTAGTTTAGCCATGGCTCCCCTGCCCTTCATCACTTTTTTTTTGCACCTTTGTTTTTAAATTGTTGCCATCATCATGTTTCTGAATTTGTTTGCATAAATCATTTTAAGTGTTATGAAGAACCGGGTCTTGTGAGCACTTGTTGCTGCCCACGGGGCCCCACGTTGCCTGCCCAAAGAGGTTTGTCTTTCTCCACTTTCTAATTCATTCTCTCTGGGTAATCTCCACCACCATCAAGACTATTATTAATACACATTCTGTCTGAGGGTTTAAACTCCCCAAGTTGCCCGGAGATGCCCACAAAATTCTATATGCAACAAAATGTGATTGCAAGAAGCAGCAGCCCGATTCCCACGAGAGTTCTGTCACACTGTAATCGAGACTCCTTTCTGAGACTCTCTGAAGCTTCTTAGACCCAGACCATGATTAATGACCAATTTTTGTAGGACAATAACCTGGCCTTCTAGGACACTTTAAAACATCCCTCATAATGTAAGCTTCTCTGGAACACTAACCAAATGCTTCACAAGGCATAATAGCCTAATCTCCAGATTCAATAGTATTCCCTCAGGCAGACATCAGTCGTCCTGATTGGTCCACAAGAGCCCCAACATTGTCCATCATCTGCAGTCTTTAGTCACCTGAGCTATGCCACAAGGGATCTCAGGCAATGACAGTGGGCCTACAGATGCCCACCAGGGTCCAGACACCTGACCAACACAATCAACTACCACTAGCCAGATAAAAAGGAATAAAAAGGACCATCCTCCGAGCACCACCGTTTGGAGTTGGTTTCCATCCTTGAATCTTTTCCCAATACTGATGCACAATAACAGGATCGTTCCTCAGGACAGGCAGAATATAGAGTAAATTTTCTCTACCCTTTTTCACCACACCATAACTCAATGTTGTGCTGCCCTTCCTGCTTCTTCTGCCTTGTTGTCACTACAGCTTTCATCATGGCTCTCCAGCTTGCTGTAGTTTCCTTGTTGTCCCCTGCTCTGCTAGGGACTCCTTCCCCTCCACCCCTACCTTCCAACTGCCCAATACCTTTCCCTGTTAATTACTAGCTTCTTGGGAGTCAGACTATTTTCAAATTATTTTAATGTTATTTTAATGTTTTGTGTGATAGATTGTGATGGCCTTTGGCCACAAACAATAAATGTTATCGACTTTCTCTGTTCCCAGGTTGTTGTTCTTGGGCTAGCCGCTTATTAAGAACAAATTACGTTTAATTGCATACTACGATTTAGCAAAATGTATACTTTTATTGGATTGCCACAAGTAAATGGCTACTGTTGTTAATGAACTGCTGAGAATTGCAATCTGTGTAGTGTTTAAGACTGAGCTGTCTCAAAAGATTATCATTTTTTCCTTTCCTTTCCCTACTCGGTGTCTCAGTTAGGACAACACAGTTACTGTATTCTGTTTAAACACCTATGTCCATCCTCTTTCTTCTTTGTATATACAGAGTCCCCCTTGCAGTAAGAATTGAAGGGATACTTGCAAGTGCAGTAGGGATACTGACATGGGTCTCCTTTGGCAACAAACCTGAGCTACTTGCAGATAAATCAGCAAATATCCCAAATTTGGTTTTGATCTCTTGGATCAACAGATACGTTGTCATCAAGAGTGCTATGATGTTCTAGTTACCCCACCCCAGAATTCCTCCCCTTCTTGTCCGCTCTATCTCACCTTATTTGTCCTCCTGCTAGTGTAATGGTAGCCAGTAGACAGCCAAAAATTCTTGCTATCTCCTTCAAATCTTCTTTACCTTTCCCTCTACAGACACCTTGGAAAATTTAATATGCACCAACATTTGCCAGGTGCCTGTGATGCACTGAGATTGTAATGCTTGGTGCATTTTAGGCCCTGTGGTTCCCAGAACCCCTTTTAATGTGAGAAGTTTTGAAAATGGAAACTTCTAGAATTTCTCAGGTGCCACAGATGCTATGCATTCATGGTACTTGGGGAAGGGCATAAGGATGGAGAGAGGAAGCAAGAATTTCATATCTGACCAGGATAAGGATTTGGCAGATGTGATGTTCGTCTGACCTTGAAGATGAGTATGTCAAACAACCAAACTTTGCAACCAAAGGAGCACACATTTCGGAAGCCACTTTGGCCCCTACTTCTGACTCCTCCACCTAAATTTGACTTCATTGAACTCACTGCCAGTACCAGGGAAACAAGCCGGATCTTTACGTTAATTGTTTTCCCATTTGTTTTCATTAACAAAAGAAATGAGACTCTCTTGGTTTGTTTTTCCATTTGTTTGGAAATGAATATGCATTCTTACTTCCCAGAAGAAATCTCAACTCTATAAGAGTCTCAGCTTGTATGCAAGCCTTCCTCTCAAGTACTCCTGTCTGCCATTCTATTTGGAGACAGTAAAAACTAAAGTGTGCTGTACTGCATTTAATGGAATGAGCGATTGCTCTGACCTTGTGACTGTGGCATACAGATCATGGGTGTAGAAAGACTTCCCATTTAAATAAGCTACTTCAGCAGACTTATATTCTCTGAGTGCAACAAAAGCTAGGAAAATCTATAAAAGAACTGAGAACTGTTAGTGAGTTGAGATTTCTCCCTGGAAAAGTCTTTCTAAATAGGACCTATATTCTGTTTGACTCATGGTCTTCATAAAACACATATGCCCTTTCAACTTTTGAAGGCTCACTGACTTGCAGTTTAAACAGGAATACGTTCGGCCTCTTAAAGAGTTACCGAATTCTGCGCTCTCAGCTATAACTCCAGTGGAAAACTGCTACATCCACAATGTTCACAACACAAACGTCTGGAACTTCTATGGCAATAATCCACATATTATAAACCTTTGTTCTCTTCTTGAATAGAGTTATACTACATTGGGTTTACTAAAAAAAGAAAGAAAGAAAGTGTGAATGATCTGACAGCAAACTAACTACTGTATTCATGAGCTAATCTCAAAAGGGCTAGATGTTCACTTTGGATAAGCATCCAGAAGTCTAAATTCTTGAACAGCCTTTGAACATCTTTGATAAGAAAATAAAAGAGACAGGAAGAAAATAAGGAAATAAGACAGCTTTTTTTAACACTAGCATGTCTCTTTCCTTTGACTTCCTAACTTTTCAAGAAGAAATCTCATTTTAAAATTCTCCCTCAGAAGAAGAAACATCGGCTCAGTAAATATGAATTAATTTCAACTCAATAAGATATATATGAAGTGCCATTTCCCATTTCTACTGTTGGTGAAATACAGATATTGTCAAAATATGTCAGGAATGCCTTGCTTAACCCCCCCCCCCCCCGTCTTTTCCCAGAGATTGAGACTCACGGGCAGAAGAAATGCCAACACCACTGCAGGCCCAGACAAGTTATAGCAAACCAGTTTAGGTATTTGCACCCCAATTCTCTCACCAATGGGGCCCAAAGCACTTTATGGCTTTGTTCTTCCTTCCTCCATTTAATCCTAACAACAGTGCATCCCTGAGAGGAATGCCTGCGCCTGTCAAAGGAGGCAGCACGGATGCACTGCTGCTAAAGGACGTTTCGGCCCTGCCGAAACCTCCTCGCGGTGTTAAAAATCCTATGAAAGGTTGCACGGGAGATACGCCCCCTAAAATAAAAAAAGGGGGTGTTCCCAGCCTGAAAGGGCTTTGGAGACCGCCTAAAGGCGGCTCCTCCCCCAGCCCAGCAACCGAACGCCCCAGGAATGCCTCCTGTGATGCTGGCGGAAGGCCCTGTCATCGTCCTGGGGCAGCACTGCCACGGCAGCACCCTGCAACCGGCATCCGGGCCTTCCCGCCAGCATTCGGGCCACTAACGCCGGTGTCTTTCGTCCTGGAGGCTCAGGAATGGGCGGTTAGTATAAAACCCTTTATTCTCTCATCTGGAATTGTTGTGACTCCACAGGCAATCACGTATAAAGTCTTTTTCCCCCCCTCAGAGTATTAACACCCACCTCAGTAGGAAAATACAGATCAAGGAGAACACCATTTTCTATCCTATGCTAGCTCTAGCAGCACATATGCTGAAAACACCTGCGAGGCATTTTCCTTTTCCCTTTGGCCAAATGCCTAGTAAATGTGGCGTGAGATATATTTTGAAAGGATTCAGTCGGATGCAAAAAAAATGCCAAAAGTTTCTTAAAATATTTTGAAAACTAAGAAGCATGAGGGAACTGCAGGCTGCAGGTGAAAGATGGAAATATGTCGATTAAGCAGCCTACAATAACAGATCAAGAATTAAACAAACATTTTAATCCCCAAAAGGAAATAACTTCTGTTCCAACAGCGTGGTTTATTTATTTCACCTCTCTCATGAATGACCAAAATATTCCATCTACATGATTCAAAAGAAGCTAGCAGTCTGCAGTGTGGAGTGGTGGAAATATATGTGAAGACACTGCCAGTGTTCTGGTACTCCCCAAACTATAGATCAAACATAACATTTCAAAACAGGCTTTTCAAGTTGAAACTTTGCCCAGCATTTTCATCCACCCACACCATATTATAACAAAATGCAATTTTGTCTGCAAGGGCCTGTCACTGCTACATGGGGGGGGGGGGGATCCCTTTCATTTCAACTCTAGAAATAATATAGCGAAAAACATAACACATCTATAGAAACAGTTCACTTCCCTGAAAAATAGAGGGCATCTTAAATCCCATGAATGGTCTTCTCAGTGCAAGGTACTCAAACTGGCTCCAGAGACATATTCATGCAAAGCATGTAATAAGATGTCACTGAATTTCACCTAAAGCAGAACATAGTGTAAAGTTGGAGGCAATTCCAAAAGAATGTAAAAACTTTTTTGTTGTGTTGCTCTTGTGACATTTTTATCTGTTATTTCTGCAGGGATCCTGTCAAGCAAATTAATTGCTCATTGCCACCCATTGAGCTTCCTTACAAGATAGAAATCTGAACCTGGACTTCCCACAGTCAACATTCAAAGTTACTCCTGCCCAGCTACCCCAGTTGCTTGTTGCCCCCCAGAAGTGAGGGGAAATCAGAGGGAAATAGGCTTCTTGCTGATACCACAATATAATTTCTGGCATAAACCCAGAAGTGGTGTCAGCATGCCATTGTGACATTCTTGAGTTCCCCTGAAACCATAGAGTTTCAGGGGAATCCCAGAATGTCACACCAACTAATAATGTAACGTCTGGGTTTGCAGTGGCAATGACCTAATCTTCACCAAACTTTGTGCAAGGACAGTCCCTTCAAGCTATGCTGAATGCCCATATTTACCTCTATGGGTATTTGGCTTATTTCAGGTTTCCCCTGCCAAAATCGGGCCCAATAAACCTGAACCCGAAATTTACCAAATTTTTTTTTGCACAGCCCTAGTTGCCAGCGCAGGGCTGGCAACCCTATTCAAAGGAACCGATATCTTTGCCGCCCTGCTCCCCTAAAAAGGCAAGTTTCAACAAGTAACTACTCCAGTTTACTAAGCAAGGTTACAAATAGACAGTTTAAAGAATTTCCCAGGATGCACCTCATCAGATGAAAACGTTTCCCAGTGAAGCTAATTTTGGGATCAGATTGTTACCTCCATCTAATCTCAATGGGAAAAAAATAATAAATAGATGGAGCTTTCCAGAAGCTGAGAGAAAAGAGAGGCGGCTCACAAACAACCTTGGATGGCACAACCAAGGAACTGACATATTTTTCCTCTGCAGAATTCAAGATAATGGTGGTGTATTGACACAAGTTACCCCACAATAAGTGCAGTTCACATCCTAATACATTTTAGTAGTTTCAAAATGGATACAAATTACCTATTTGCATAAAAGCATCTACAATCACCCTACCTCACAGGGCTGATATGGTGGGGCTAAAATAGAGGAAAGGAAAATGGCGTTTCGGTCCCCATCAGGGAAAAATGGGGTATAAATATCTAAATAAACAAAGGCAAACTGTGAGAATAAGTGACAGAGGAGCACTTCGCTCTGCTGGAAAGATAGGGTTGCCAACCTCCAGGTACTAGCTGGACATCTCCTGCTATTACAACTGATCTCCAGCCAATAGAGATCCATTCCCCTGGAGAAAATGGCCGCTTTGGCAATTGAACTCTATGGCATTGAAGTCCCTCCCCTCCCCAAACCCCGCCCTCCTCAGGCTCTGCCCCAAAAACCTCCCACTGGTGGTGAAGAGGGACCTGGCAACCCTATGGAGAGAAACTACTGGTGATTCCTAGCCCAAAAAAGTCTCTGGCTGTCCTCAACCAGGGCCAGGGCCTTCTCAGCCCTGGCCCCAGCCTGGTGGAACACTATGCCTAATGAGATCAGGGCCCTGTGGTACCTTAAATAGTTCTGCAGACCCTGTAAGACCGAGCTGTTCTTCCAGGCACATGGTTGAGGGCAGCAACAGTTTCCATTCTGCTGGACTCCCCCCTCCTTTCCCTTCTTTTTGATTAGGGTTACTGTTGGTTAAAATCTCCCTGGGACAACTGCCTGACACTGTTTTCTGCTGATAATCAGCAGTGCTTGTTGTATTTGATATTATAACTGATGCAAATGTATTTTAAATTGTATTTAATTATGTTTTATTGTTGTGAGCTGCTCAGAGCCTGACCTAGTCAGGAATGGGTGGCATTAAGCCCAACAAATAAATAAATAAAAATAAGGAGAATCAGGATACATGGTAAAGAAGAAAAGGTGAAAGGGAGTATACTGGGGTAAAATAGGGATGGGGACAACATCTAGAATGTGCCTCCACTCTGTAACTGCCTTTCAGCAGTTTTGATAGTAGAGATATAAATAATGATACTCAGTACATATGCAGATTAAACATGTAGCCCTCGTGTAATCATCTTACTACATATTAGCTGTCATTTTCCCCCCCTAAAACACAAGATGCCTGCTGGATGTGTTGAGAAAGTGAATTGTGCAGGTCCTTGTGTAGTTTGCTGCAGGCTGAACTCTGCATAAATCCATTTCCATGCTCAGCACACCAGTTTGGCGATGCAGATCATAGTGGATAACCCTCGTTTCACACATTTGCGGGTTATCACAAGGTGAATCTGTCCTGCCCACGTTCCACTGAGAGGCGAGTTGAACTCCTAGAACTTTGCCTTTCTCCCCGCTCCCCACTAAGCCCCTATCATTCTTTCATTATACAGACAAGGGGAGGAATGCTATCATCAGTCAGCAGAATGAGTCAGCAACAGGGGCTGAGGCTGAATAGAAATCCAGGGAAGTTGATTGATGATACAGCCCTTAAGCAAGCAGAAGCGGGTAATAAAAATCACATTAATGGGTGCACCGAGTGTTTCTTGAAATGCAATTGTGTCCGCTATCTGACAAAAAGTAATGCGCACAGCAGAGGCAAATGGCACCAGATAAGTGCTTGTCCCCTCATGTGTCGAGCACAACGTTGGTATCTGTTCTGCATGGGCAAAGCAATAAGACAAAAAAAGGAAGCCTCGCCACTATCTGTGCTCTACATTCAGGCAACACTGTTATTTCAGGTTCCATTCTATTAATACAGTCAATACGCTGTAGTATTCCAGAGGCTTTGGGATCCAGGCAAATGCAAGCTCTAGTTTGCAAAGGTCAATTCCTTCCCCTCTTCAGAAGCTTACCATAAGCAGGATTAAATTCTTCAGCCATTGAACCTTTTCTCCCCCACACTTTAAAATTAATATCCTAATAATGAATAAGCATTTTCTACAATGCAAATGTCTGGGCTTGCCACTGTACTTCATTGAACCACTGCAAACAACAGAGGATTTAAAATGCATCCAGAACATGAAGGAGATTAAAAACAAAGAGGGGGGGGGGAAAACCAGCCTGTATGAGAATCTCTTTCTATGAGAAACAACCCCTTTGGTTCTAAAATTCTGTTCACTAAGAAATGTTGAAAAATTTCCCAAAGCCATAAACACAGAGCTTCTTTCAAGAGAATCCCAATCAGCTGTTTTCCAGGTCCCCAAATATGCTGCCTCTGTGCTTCTCACAACTGCCCTGGATGGTCTATTGTAATTGGCAGAGTTATGCAGAGGGTGTGGGTTGAGGGGGAAGAGCAGGTGGAAAAAGCTCTGCCCTTTATGGCAAGGATTTTTCCCAGACAGTCAGCTAATATGGGGATGGCATTAGGGTGGAAATATGGCATAGCCTAGGGCCACAGATCGCTGGTGTGCTAGTAATACATAAGGCAGTGGAGCAGCTGAAAGCATGTTAGAAAATAAAGTTGGCCACATGCAACAATGCCTATGTAAGTAATACGGCAGCGAGAGTTGTCCTTGCAAGGAGATGGAAACAAATTACTCTACCAGAAGTTGATGAATGGAAAGAAAAGATGTTAGAATATGCAAACATGGCTAAAATGACTTACTTGATGAATTCAGACGACACACAAAATTTCTTAATGAGAAATAGTTACCATGGTACATTTATATGTCCTTAACTACTTAGATTTAGCTCAATTCCTTTCTTTTTTATGTGAAGAGATGCTTTCTTCATGTATAAATTCATTCGGTTTACCTTAATAATGATCAACCTTTAGAGAAATTGAAACTATAGTATATCTATAACGCTATTGTTTATGTATAAATACATATGGTTTACCTTAATAATGATTAATCTTTGGAGAAACTGAAACTATGGTATATTTATAATGCCATTTTATTTTTATTCTTTTTTCCTCCATGTTAATGGCTGTCTAATATGTTCAAGAATATATCTGATTACTTTTTAATCAAGTAAGAACAGGATAGAAACCAATATATTGAATCAGCTGTAGCAAGCATAATTTCTATTTTAGGCATGTATATTATTGACTGAGATAATACTGTCCATTGCAAACGGATGCAAAACTTCCCTCCCATTTCTTCCTTCTGTACCCCATAAAAACACAATAAAAATTTATCCAAAAAATGCCTATGTAAGTAATTTTAGCCTATCACTTTAAATTGGTCTAAACTTTCATTTGTCTATTATTCTAGACAGTAGGACACTTGATAACCCACTAGTTCAGTTCATGCCTTGCAGTCATGATCAGGGAGCAGATCATTCACCAAGCTGTTTGAATGTTCCCCCCAAAGTTGAGATGTGTCCATTTGCATGATTAAATAGTGTTCTCTAGTGGCTTGGGTACCCTTCTAACCATCTGCCACTGCTACAGTGTCCAACCGTTAAAAGGCACATAATTTAACAAGGAAAAAATGTGAGATTTTAAAGTTTTGACTTACTATTCCAGTGTTGCTATGGCCTTCTGTGACTTCCCATGAACCTAGGTGATCTTGCAATAAGTTCATGTGATCACTTCACAATATATTTTTCTGACCAAGAAGGTGCAAGCAACTTATCCTCTGTGAGGTTCTGTAAAGGATGCTTGACAGAGATGTGTGATGAATTTTCTTTTCTGAAATAGAAATTTCCCAGTGATTCACTTTTTCATATAAAATGTTCATTTTCTAAATTTTTATGAAATTAATAACAATGAACAGATAGAATTGTCAATAAATTCTAGGTTAGCTTGGCAGTTTCAAATTTGGAAATAGTGTTTTTCAGGTGTTGAGTGACAGTCTACATGTATGTTGTATATTTGTAAACCAGGGGTGAGGGGATGGGCAGCCCATTCCTGAAGGGGGGAGTAGTTAGTTGACGACCGGGAGTGGTGCAGCTTCCTGGCCAGAAAATATACAAAATAAAGTATTTAAAAATAGAAAACCGTGAAACTCCTTCATGGAGTTTCACAGGACTACGCCAGCTATTTTGCTGGTGTAGCAACACTGCAGCATACAGGGGCATTCCCAGGCCAAAAGGGGTTTGGAAGCTGACTATTGTTAGTTCTGCCCCTTGGAACACCCTGGGAACGCTCCTGACACTGGCTCGGGCACCCGCTTCTGGCTTTTTTCTGCCCACGTGGCAGCGCCAGTGACGGAGGCCTGTGCTGCTGTGTCACGCCACAGCACTGGTGTAAGTGCCCTCACTCCGGCGACCGTCCCACTTCATCACGTTGCAAAGTGGCATGGATGCCAGCAGGGGGTTTCTTTGACTCCTATGGTGCTTTGTCCCCCCCTTCAGGATTCCACAGAAAAACATGAATACACATAATAATCCAAATTTTAAAATCAACTTATATATTTACCTAATTGGCTTGGTAAATCACATAAAAAACAAAGCCAAAATTCTTCTTATTTTTTATAATGTCTCTTCTCACATGGTGGAAAGGATATTGTGATCAACAGTCTGATACGAAACTAACAAGTAATTCAAGTGTAGAGGCACCCCAATGACCTCCATGGACAAGAGTTAAATTCTGTTGAAAGAGATGGGTGGACAACCAGTTCCACAGTATATTATTCACAGTTCTTCAAGAGTGCTAAAATTAATGTGAAAAGTTTTCAGTGCCTTCTTAAATTTAAGCAATGTAAGGGAAATACATGCTATATTGCCTCCGAATTTTTACAAGTATTATTCCAATAAAAATAATTTCCATATAAATATTTGAATTTGTTCAACTATAATGTTTCAACCACATTGCATTATTTTTCCCTTAATCTAATACTTCCATTCAAATATTTTCTATTGGGAAATAAAATTAACATGAGGTACTTTTAAATTATGTTTATTAAAAGTAAGCTGTACTAGAAATGCTAAATCAGATCATGCTCTGTTTAGGACATTAGATGACTTTCTGGAAAGTTTTCCAGACTTGCAATTCTGATTTTTTCCCCCTGGAAAACCCACACCAATGACTGCAAGGGATTCCATGCTGATTGAGTAGGTCACTTTAATGGCATTGAAATATATAGTATTCCTTATTTGCACAGGTCTTTTCAAACTTTTATACCCTCCAACATAAGACTTCTGTGTATGAACATGTGAGGCAGTGGGCTGAGTCTGGCAGTACTGCAGCACTGGCAGTAACATAACATGCTACACTTGAGCCAAAAACTAACAATACACATATATATACATTGTACTGAATTTATATCATTTATACCAGTTAGTCCCATCTTGAAGGAGGAGGAGGAGGAGGAGATTTTTTATATACCGACTTTCTCTACCACTTAAGGCAGAATCAAACAGGCTTACAATCACCTTCCCTTCCTACAACAGACACCCTGTGAGGCAGGTGGGGCTGAGAGAGTGTGACTAGTCCAAGGTCACCCAGCTGGCTTCATGTGTAGGAGTGGGGAAACCAACCCAGTTCACCAGATTAACCTCCGCCGCTCATGAGGAGGAGTGGAGAATCAAACTCAGTGCTCCAGATCAGAGTTCACCGCTCCAAACCACCGCTCTTAACCACTACACCACGCTGGCTCTCTAGAGAATACTGAGGCATAATAATAAGTGACTAGCACAACATCAGACAGTGCATACATGGCATAAAATTCCTGAAGCAGAAGTAACATTTAGAACATAAGAACATAAGCCCTGCTGGATCAGACCAAGGTCCCTCAAGTCCAGCAGTCTGTTCACACAGTGGCCAACCAGGTGCCTCTAGGAAGCCCACAAACAAGACAACTGCAGCAGCACCATCCTGCCTGTGTAGCACCTAATATAATGGGCATGCTCCTCTGATACTGTAGAAAATAGGTGTGCACCATACTAGTAGCCATACTAGTATCCCCCATGAACACGTCCATCAGAATTTGTTCACCTCATCCCCCACCCAAGAAATAAGATGCATGGCATACCTGCCAATGCCTCTTTAATTAGAAATCAAGCACTAACCCCACCAGTAAATTAGACCCAGTGAACATGTATTGTGGTGCTCCTCTAACAACACACCAGTCCTTGTTTTTCTTCGGCTTCACGGCAACAGTGCCCTTTCACAATTCTGCCTCCACGGGCCTCCAATTTAATTAATGCCCTTACTATGGCAGAGTCCAGGAATCTGCTTTCACTACTAGGGATGATGCTTTGGAATATGAGAAACAAAATTCCTCTGAGCATGCACAGAATGCTTTTCCATTAGGGGGGGGGGGAAATCAGCACAGCTCCAAGATGTAGGGGTTAGCTCCCTATGTCTGTTAAGTACCAAGACATAGATAGAGATACCCTTAATAGCTATTATTGGAACTGTGTTACCCTGGGACCCTCGTATCTTCGGGACCGCCTCTCCTAGTATACCCCCCGAAGGACATTAAGATCGTCGGACAAAAATTTACTGGTGGTCCCTGGCCCTAAGAGTGTGCGGCTGTCCTCTACAAGAGCCAGGGTTTTCTCGGCCCTGGCTCTGGCCTGGTGGAATCATATGCTCTGCCTGGTAACATCAGGGCCCTGCGGGATCTGAAAGTTTTCCACAGGGCCTGCAAGACAGAGCTTTCCCACCAGTCCTACAATTAAGGACAGCCACCTATATTCGCTCATATTATTTACACCATCTACTGGCCTCCCCCCACTTTCCCCTTAGTGGGAACAACAAAAACAAAGGGTTACCACCTGTACAGTCCCCTACAGCTTTTAGATTTGTGCGCCATAATTTTAGGGTTTTTTTTAAAAGAATTTTATTGATGGTTTTATTATGGATTTTAATGTTTATTTATATTGTATGTTATTGTATTTTTAAAATGTTACCCACCCTGAGTCGGCTTGCTGAGGAGGGCGGGTTATAAGTCTAATAAATAAATAAATAAATAAAATATGCCCAACTTTCAGGAGGAAGGTATCCAAGTTCTAGTCATTTGACTGGATGCTTACAATTCTTGCATTATACTGAATTTGTTGCAAAGCTTGTTTCAAATTAAAACAACCATATTTAATCAAGTAAGACTGGAGGACACTCAGACTTTCAAAGGGTTGGATAAATGGCATATCAACTTCAAACAGACTCAGAAGATACATGATAAATTCACAATGCTGTAATTTCATATAATGGGATCTCTATTATCATCTAATCTCTAGTATCATCATAATCTATTAATTTAGTACCATCAATTATCATTGTCCTTTAGAGAGCAAAATAAGCAAGAAAGACAGGTCCCTACTTTGAGGATTTTCAATCTGAATTTTAAAAGGGGGAAGACCACACTGGGGAGGGGGAACTGCATGTTGGTACTGTGAAGGACTAGGGTATTAATCTCAATTCTTTGATTTGGATCCAGTGGGAAATTTGTGCTGACGGAAGTGGGGGGGGGGGGTTCACTGATGCTCACTTCCTACAGCACACATCCAATTTCTCCCATGCTGCATCCAAGGAATTCCTTGTGCTCCAAGAGCAGCATTTCAGGGGCCATTTGGGGCTTCAGAGGGAGGGGCAGGCAGAGAAATTCCCTTCTATCAACACAGATTTTGCATGGGATCTAACCTTTTCTTTCACTCCATTTTCTGCTTCCTTGCATTAAATCTTTCCCCTAAAATGTATGTGTGGTTCAACATTACTTGTACATCAATAAATCAGCATTATACATTATCTATATATTATACATATGAATGACATATGTGGTATATGACATACCATATGAACTATGTATAAAAACCATACAACATGCATACACACAAACAAATTGAACAAAAACCAGAGAAAATTAAAGAACCAAAACTACTTACAAATACAAACAAACATAGCAAGCAATGAAATAACGATGGTGCACTTTTCCCTATGGAGGAAAAGAGAATGGACAGACTATTTAAAAGAAATGATGATGATAGCCTTATTATTGTTATTATGACAGTTTATTGCTCTGCTTTCTCCCTAGCGGGAACCCAAAATGGCTTACAAACATATTGAAGCACAATTTTTTTAAAAAAATTAAACAAATAAAATGTTATAAATGATGACACTAGAAAGGAGACAATGATTTGCCTCTGACTACATTCCTAATACTCAAGTTTTCTAATGAAAGGGTGGTAATGTTCACCAATTGCCCCTCCTGCTGCAGAGAGTGCTGTTCCTGCATGGTCACTGATGGCCAGGAAAAAAATTTCAGGGAGGACTCAGAGAGCCACAGAAGGACAGGGAACTGGCAGAAATCACTGGTCTGGTGGTGGAAAGAGCTGTCAAGTCACAGCTGACTTATGGCGACCCCATAGGGTTTTCAAGGCAAGAGATGTTCGGAGGTGGTTTGCCATTGCCTTCATGTGGGCTGAGAGAGTTCTGAGAGAACTGTGAATGGCCCAAGGTCACCCAGCAGGCTTCATGTGGAGGAGTGGGGAATCATAACATAAGAACATAAGAAGAGCTCTGCTGGATCAGACCAAGACCCATCAAGTCCAGCAGTCTGTTCACACAGTAGCCAACCAGGCGCCTCTAGGAAGCACACAAACCAGACGACTGCAGCAGCATCCTGCCTGTTTTCCAAAACACCTATTATAATAGGCATGTTCCTCTGATATGTAGAGAATCATGACAAGTATTCATTTTGACTAGTAGCCATGGATAGTCCTATCTTCCAAGAACTTGGTTCTCCAGATCAGAGTCCGCCGCTCTTAACCACTTCACCAAACTGGCTCTACCTTAAGACACTTTTGGAGCCTTTAAGTTTCCTTAATGGCCTGATTGGATTCAGGCCAGTTTATGCATTCTAAACATAAGCACAAATCCAAACAACTTGAGCTGGATTTATAAGTTTCTAGACTAATTTGTTTGCCCTGTCTGAGCAAAGGGCGGGCCTTAAATAATTCTCCAGGAGGCGCATTCTACCATTTCATTTAAAGTTTGCAATATTTGGATTCTTCTTCCCATGTAAAGATTTAATCATCTTATTGGATTTATGCGTTAATCTCCCAGCTAGCAATTCAGGTACTACAAAAATCAATTTTGACCTCCAGGGCCTGTGAACAGCATTTGAAACAGCCTACAGAGATTTCTCGTTATTTATTTTTTCTTAATCAAGATGCATTTTGATCTTTGCCACTGGCAGAAGGTTCATCTGATGCTATCAACCATGCAATCTGGCAGGGGAAATAAAAATCCTTGCTTAAGGCAGGATCCTAGAAGATACACAAAATGACCCATATATCATAATATTTAAAAATGAGTTATGTTTTTGCTGTGGACAAAAACACAGAACAATATTTCTGAAAAAGGCATAGGTTTATTGTAGGTATATTTTCAGGAATGGCAAGAATCTCACAAATTGCCCCAAACTGTAGGCAGTATTTGTGCTTTGATGCTATGGCACAGGTTCTTCAAATTCCTAAAGCCTGGGAATCATGACAGTTTGTCAGACACATTCTTCAGGCCTGGAGGAACACCCATTGATTGGCTGTAGTCAAAGCCACTAAACTAGCCTTATGGGCAAGTGGTCAATTGTTTCACCAAGAACTGCATTAATTAATCTGCCTGCAACGGGTACAAAATGCTGCAGCTTGGTTTTTATCAGGTGCTAGGTGGAATATGCATAGTTTGCAGTCACGCCACTTGGTGCCAATCATTTACCAGGTTCACTGCAAGGTGCTGGCTATCACGTACAAAGCCGTTCATGGCCTCAGGACTGATCCGGCAGGCAGCGCAGAAAGCAAGGCTGGAGCCTTCTGATTCTCGCTGCAGGCAGGCTCTATGGACTCCATGGAGCCCGCCTGCAGCCAGAATAGGAAGCCTCCTGCTTTCCTCTCTGTGCTGCCTGCCGGATCAGCGTGGAGAGGAAGGCCTTCTGATTCTTGCTGCAGGTTGGCTCCGGGGAATCCATCAGGTCTCCAGGGACTTCTCAGGGATCTGCCACGCCAGGCTTCTCCGGGGTCCAGAGAAGCAGCACAGGCTTGATTGCAGTCAGATCCCCCCCCCAGGCTTCTCTGGACCCTGGAGAATCCCAGGAGGGTGGATCTGATTAGGGTTTATTATTCCAGTATTTTTCGGGTTCAGGTTTATCAAACCCGAACATTTTCAAAAAATCTGGAAAAACATTTTGCACAGCCCTCCATAGGGTTTTCAAGGCAAGAGACATTCAGAGGTCATTTGCCATTGCCTGCCTCCACGTGAGCTGAGATAGATCTGAGAGAACTGCGACTGGCCCAATTTCACCTTCATGTGGAGTGAGGAATCGAACCCAGCTGTCCAGATTAGAGTCCACTGCTCTTAACCACTACACCATGCTGGCTCTATAAAGGTAGTAGCAGAATGGTTCAGGAAGGTGTTTTAATAAACATAATGGGACTGTTCACTGTTCTACTGCATATAGCATGTATTAGCTTATTTCTGTAACCCTAGTTCTATTACATTGCTCATTACATATGTCATCCTATTGATTGCATTCAATTCATATTTTATTTTATATTTAATAAAATACACTGCATAATCCACCTTGAGACTCAGTAAGAAATGCAGACTATAAAATAACATAAAAATTAAAAGTATTTTTCTTTAATGGTCAATTCATTTGACCAAAGGTCTTAAGTCAGGTCATACTAAATTATTCCTATATTATTTCATTATTATTATTATTCAGATGTGCATGTGTGTAATCTACTTAATTTCTAAATTTAAAATTTAGAACCTTTAAATGGTTATGCCTTTATTTTAGCCCTGTCATTAAAAGTACATATTTTCCTTCAGTGTAATCACTGCTAAGAAGAATTTTGCCATGGTTAAAGTAATCCTTGGATCCTCATTCTTTAACAAAAATGGTACTATCTTAGATCTATCAACAAACACTGGACCCAGCCATTTCAACTCTTTCTCTATATATCACATCTTGGACAATCCAAGATCATATGACCAAAAAATTTTTTTTAAAAGAAGATCACTACACCAGACTACAAAGTATCACAAAACGAATCATGTGTAAAACTGTACACTGTTAAATGAAAATGTAAATTTGGCTTACCACGGAACATAAAAAGCAAGACAAAATTGAAAAGTTAACTAAAAAGGTCCTAGGATCTTTTCACAAACATCCTGTGGGATAGAAAGTTGGAAAACCATTAGTCTATCCTATCATGGAACCCTTTCCACACTGACTTGTATTGTCATAGAACCCTTTAAGTTCTATGCCACTTTAAGCCACACACTTGATTCATATGGCCAAGACTGTTGGGCCTCACTGTCTCCTTGTGTACAGGCACTTTTCCTTAAGAACATACAAACACAGCACACACTTTGCAGGATCTGAACCAGGTCGACCTTGAATCTCACTAAGACTGTAATCCTGAGGGGGGGGCACGAAGCTCCTTAGGAGCTGGCGTGACTCCACGCCATAGTAAGTGCCCATTTATCCTGGGAAAACAGGCACATATGCTGTCCCAGTGGCAAAAATGCCGGCACTGGGGAGCCACAGAGCTGCGCCAGCCCCCACCACCACTCTGTCAGGGAATTCCCGGAAGGGAAAGCATCCACCGGTGTTTGTGTGGGGTCTTTCCTGGGGGCGGAGCTGCCTTTGGGCCGCTTCGTAACCCCTTTTGCTTCTGGAAAGCCCCCTCGTGCTGCAGCATTGCCGCGCCACCTTTTTTGGTGGCACAGCCTCACTTTTTCAATGAGGCAATTTTCTTTTAATCTTTAAAAAACTTTTAACATGTCTTTTCAGCAGCCGAGAAGCCTCTGCGGAGGTGGTATGGCTGCACCACTCCCAGCCACCACAGATCTACCCCTCCCTTTGGGAATAGGCTGTAGGTTTCAGAAATTGACCAGTGGTCTACTAATGGACCATGACCCACTATGCACTGTGATCTACAGTATGTACTACCCACCCATGCCCTAGAATATAATCAATACTGTCATGTTAATTAAATGCTGCAGGGGAAGATCAGTAGCTACCCAATATGGGGTAGTGGCCAAAGTGCTGGATTTGACCCATGGATTTGAATCTGGGCTCAGTTATGAGCATTGACGACTGACCTTGGAATACCATTGAATAACCTCCCATGTATGCTGTAAATGATCATAGAGGAGGAGAGGGAGCTGTCCTGTTGGCACCAGGGGATAGAACTAGTAATAATCAGTATAAATTATGGACAGAAGGTACTGGAATGGACATTAGGGAAATTTTTTTACAAGGAGAGAAGTTCAGCAATAGAATCGGCTGCCTTGGGAAGTGGTGAGTTCCCCTTCACTGGTAATCTTCAAGCCGCAGCTGGACAAACATTTGTCAGGGATACTCTAGATTGATCCTGCATTGAAAAGAGGGCTGTACTAGATGGCCTGTATGGTTCCTTCCAACACTCTGATTCTGTGATTCTATGATCACCACTGTTATTATAATTATTAGTAAAGAGCAAGCTGCCTTCATTATTCCTGAGTTTCTAATTCAGGGATCCTTATTATGGGTTCCTGAGGAAAAACAAGGCTCCCTGAAATGTTACTTGAAAACTGATAAATTTAACTTATGTTCCACAACTGTATCAAACCATCTTATTTTCTCAAGGTCACATAAAGTTGCTCTGTGATACTCACAGATGTGCACATCTGAAAATCACGGTATGATACTGGGTATTGAAAACTCCCCAACATGAAGAACAGATGAGAACTCTTTTCTGTGGCACATTGGCTTGGATTCCTCAGAGGGTTTACATGGATGGAGGGAAGAAGAAGAAGAAGAGTTGGTTTTTATACACTGATTTTCTCTACCTGTTAAGGAGAATCAAACCGGCTTACCAGCTCCTTCCCTTTCTCTCCCCACAACAGACACCTTGTGAGGTAGGTGGGGCTGAGAGAGTTCAGAGAGAACTGTGACTAGGCCAAGGTCACCCAGCTGTCTTCAGGTGGAGGAGTGGGGAAACCAACCCAGTTCACCAGATTAGAGTCCGCCACTCATGTGGAGGAGTGGGGAATCAAACCCAGTCCTCCAAATTAGAGTCCACCACTCTTCACCACTACACCAATTCCTCTCTTCCACTGTAGACTTCTTACCTCCCCATGCTGTTCCTGAGGGTCCCTTTACTCCAGAAGCAGCATTTCAGGGGGTATTTATGACTGCACTGGAAAGAGTGAGGCAAGCAAACAACACTATGGATGGAAACCCTTCTATCTGCAGAAATCTCTGGGATCCAAGCCATTATCTCCACTTGACACAACAGGATAATGCCTAAAGACATACCTATCAATTTGTGGTATGGAAGAACACAGCTAATGAAATTAAACAATCAAGCATGATACACATGCTGACTCCAACAAGGCCAGCTCATGTATGTTTGTTGTTCTGTAGAAATTTGTTCCTGCATCCCCCACATCCAAACAGTGATTGTCGTCTTCTCACAGGTTCCTCAGAGAAAAGATCAGAAATATTAGCCAAGCTTCTGTGAACGGTAGCTTGCCTACCACACAATCTTATTCTTTATGTGTAGCCAACAGAAGAACACTGGGTGTACTCTGGGCTATACTCTTAGTTTATAAAGAGCATCAGCAGAGCCTGAAAGGCTAAACAGCAGTATACTTGAGCTTGAATGGCCACCTTGCAATATTTCCCTGCAGAATTACA
Organism: Euleptes europaea; assembly: GCF_029931775.1. Classification (NCBI taxonomy): domain Eukaryota; kingdom Metazoa; phylum Chordata; class Lepidosauria; order Squamata; family Sphaerodactylidae; genus Euleptes; species Euleptes europaea. Next base: position 33,518,682 of record NC_079313.1, on the reverse strand, counting down.
TTGTAGACAAGTTAATGTGAAAAGGGATGCTTGAATGTTTGAAAACCATTATTGTACTGCAATTTCTTATTTGCAATGTAAGGTGGAATGAAATGTATTGAATGAGAAAAAGATAGCACAATAGCAAATTGAACTTCTCTTTCCTTGAGCCTGAGGAATCCTATCCCAAATCAAACTTCCCAGTTACCATCTTGCAATGCAACAGCTTTCCTAATTAAAAAGTTACTATTTCGGCAGCCTAACGATGATGGCATTCTTCTACCACCATCCACTAACACTAGGGTTGCCAACCTCCAGGTAGTAATGAAAATTGACACCTCTGTGTACACAATAGATAATGCAATACAATATTCTTCCTCAGTTCCTCATAAGGAAACTCTCCAGCGTAATGTTTACAAATCATGCAGTCATCGCAGTTTGCAGAGCTCTTGCCTTGATCCACCGTGGGATACAAAATTGCAAAGGTCATTATGCTGGAGAGTTTCCTTATGAGGAACTGAAGAAGAATATTGTATATTCGAAATGAGATTTCTCGAGAAAAGGCATCGTCTTCTTTGGTGACTGGCATACTCTCCTGTAATGAAGAAAGGAACATCATCTATAAGGAAGAAAGCAACTTAATTTATACTGAGTATCTATTTGGACTCTTGGATGTGCCTTTGAATGTACTGCATCTTTATTTTTGCACACTCAGACCAGTGGTTGTTAACTTGAATTTGTGTTTATTATATTTATTTCATCTGCTGCATTGTGCCAGTCTCTGTGTCATTGTATTGCAACCTCCAGGTAGTAGCTGGGGATCTCCTGCTATTACAACTGATCTCCAGCCGATAGAGATCAGTTAACCTGGAGAAAATGGCCGCTTTGGCAATTGGACTCTATAGCATTGAAGTCCCTCTCCTCCCCAAACCCCGCCCTCCTCAGGATTGGCCCCCAAAATCTCCTGCCAGCAGCAAAGAGGGACCTGGCAACCCTAACACTGAGCTCCAAAAAAGACATCAGGCCTTCCCATGTAAGTTGTTCAGCTCTTCGCAGTTGAACAGCCATTACTGTGAGCCACTTCACTATCCCGTAGTAAATTTTGGTCCTTAATAAAGCCCACTAAGTCACTGGTGACATGGACACACTTTGTAAAAAGATTTGCAGTTCAAAACAAGAACATAAATATTGCTGACATGTTGCCAGCAAGTCCATTCAAGTCTATTGTAGGTTGGAGGTATTCATTTGCTTCTCCGATCATTACAGCAAATCCTATCATTTCAAAATAGAGGAAAGTTATTTTGAAAGATACAAAACCTTTTACAATCCTCTGATACACCATTTGATGTGAAGTTAATTTGGATTTTATACTTCTTTACAGATAGAATGCTACACAAACTGTGTATTTTGCCCTGAGTGCATGAGAAAATCTGTTAAAACTGTAGAGGGAGACCTTCTGCCCCAGCAAGACAACTCCCAACCCCATGGTCCTGACTCTCCACTGCTGCCCTGTGTAGCAGCAGGAGAAATTTGGCTGAAAAACTGACATTATACCATTCTGGTAATGTAACTGGATGTGATGGCGCTAAAGTTGCCAGGTCCCTCTTCGCTACCGGTGGAAGGTTTTGGGGGCAGAGCCTGAAGAGGGTGGGGTTTGAGGGGAGGGACTTCAATGTCATAGAGTCCAATTGCCAACGCGGCCATTGTCTCCAGTTGAGCTGATCTCTATTATAACTGGAGATAAATTGTAATAGCAGGAGATGTCCAGCTAATACCTGGAGGTTGGCAACATATCACCAGGATACTCCACCAATTCCTCAAAACTCTCTGGTAAAACCATAGAGTTTGTGGGGATTGCTAGGGCATTCCCAGTGACATGTGATGTCACTTCTGGTTAGGTCTGGATACCTCACAGAATTACAGCTGATCTCTAGACTGCAGAAATAAGTTCTCCTGGAGAAAATGGCTGCTTTGGAGGATGGACTCCCTGGCTCCACCCTAGGGTTGCCAAGTCCCTCTTTGCCACCGACATGAGGTTCTTGGGGCGGAGTCTGAGGAGGGCGGGATTTGAGGAGGGAAGGGTCTTCAGTGCCATAGAATTTAATTGCCAAAGCAGCCATTTTCTCCAGGTGAACTGATCTCTATCAGCTGGAGATCAGTTGTAATAGCAGGAGATCTTCAGCTAGTACCTGGAGATTGACAACATGGTTACATGACCAGAAATGATGCTGCACTCCACTCAGCCCTGCCTCCAGAAGCTCTCAGGGATTGTTGGTTGTTGACTGACAAATCTAAACCTGCAGGACAGCCATCTTATTCTAGATAATTTTGTAAACAATGCACAGATTAGAGGCAATAACAATGCAGGCAACAAAATGGCCACTTTGGCAATTGTTTACTAGAAGCCAGCCTGGTCTAGTTTTCCATTGTTCAAGCCAATGGTGATCTCATTTAGTTTGATATTTTAAGTACATTACATGTACTTTTTCTAGATCTGTTGAAGCGTTCAGTTTTCAACCAGTACAGGCTGCATCTAGACATATTTATGATCCATGGCCCTTCATCCTTATTTTCTTGAGATGTAAAACCAATTGGGCAGTCCATTCCTGGGTGGGGGGGAAATATGTGGCGGCCAGCAGTGGTGCAGCCATGCCACTTCCTCAGAGGCTTTCCAGCCACAAAACAAAAATTAAAAAGTGGGGGGATGGAAAATGAAAAAAAAAATCCTTCATAGAAAATAATGGAGCTACTCCACCCAAAATGGTGGTGTAGCAACACCGCAGCAGCAAGGGGAATTCCTGGGCTGAAGGGGGACTGGAAGCTGCCTAACATCAGCTCCACCCTTGGGAATGCCCTGGGACTGCTCCCCCCACCCCACCCCGGTGTGGGCTTTCTATTCCAGGAATTCCCTGACGGCATGACTGCATTGGTGGCAGAGGCTGGCATAGCTCTGTGGCTCCCCGGTGCTGGCGTGTTTGCCCCGGCACCAGCATAGGTACCACTTTGCACCATGGTAAAGTGACACGAATGCTGGCACTAAGTCACGTCGGCTCCTAAGGAGATATGCCCCCCCCTTCAGGATTGTACGGTGAGTCACTGATTCCACTAAAATCATTAATTTTTAAAGGTATTTCACTTTGAAAAAAGCAAAAATCACACTGACATTTTCTCTCTACATAATGACGTGTCTTATTTATTGGTCAGCTATCTTAACAATTTTGTAGCTTAGCAGCCACTATAATACTCTTCATTAGGAGTGGAAACAATATAGAAACTTGTGGAAAAGATGACATTTTAACCATGCAGTAGAATTTGGATAATAGTTATTTAAATTTATTTTCATATAGCCAATTATAAAGAAACTGTGAAACATAACAACATAGGCCAGCCTTTTCCCAAACCTTTTTACAGCACCAAAAGTTCCCCTAGAGCTGGCATCGAACAGCTCGCACGCACATTATTCTTCTGTAGATGTAGGAATTTATTTATTTAGAAAAGGTATATGTCTACTCTCCAGAGACCAGCTCCAGGCAGCTTACAATGAAATCAATGAAACAAAACAAGCCGGGGTATACAGACAGCATAAAACAGACACTGAACAGCACAGAGAATGGTACATAGAATACAGCCTGGTAAAAGGTTCTTAATTGGTGGACTGGACATTGTGAGAGGTGGCAATCCCTAGTCCACTATCCAATTCATGGAAATCATATTTAAGCCCCACTGAAATCTATGGGTAGACCATACCTATGTACTGGGAATGCACAGGGTTGATAGGCAAAAAAGGTAAAGGGACCTGTGCAAGCACCGGGTCATTCCTGACCCATGGGGTGACGTCACATCCCGACGTTTCCAAGGCAGACTTTGTTTGCAAGGTGGTTTGCCAGTGCCTTCCCCAGTCATCTTCCCTTTACCCCCAGCAAGCTGGGTACTCATTTGACCGACCTTGGAAGGATGGAAGGCTGAGTCGACCTTGAACCGGCTTCCTGAAACCGACTCCCGTCGGGATCGGACTCAGGTTGTGAGCAAAGCTTGGACTGCAGTACTGCAACTTACCACTCTGCACCACGGGGCTCTTCACAGGGTTGATACTTATCATTACATATCTAAATTAGATAACGTAATTCCGAACCAGGTCATTAAGCATGGATTTAAAAATAAAATCCATAAAATAGAGCCAGGGACAGACAAGGGAGATTTTTCTACAAACACGAAGGAAGCCCCAGGATTGCAGAAAAATCAGAACTCTTATAGAAAAACACACCCACCCTCCCCCAAAGAATAGGAAAAAAAACAAAGAATCCCTGCTGATACTAGATTGTGAGAGCCTGTGGGGTCGTCTTGGGGGCTGCTAGGCAGCCACAACAACATTACCAAGCTTGGCAAGCCTTGGATTCTGTAAAACCAATCTGAGGGGCAGGAATAGACTGGCAGGCCAAAACCGCCTTACAAAAGTCCTGTCTCCCTCCCCTGTCATGTCCCCTGATAAAGGAGGACTCACTGGAGACAGTCATGGTGCTAACTGGAGACATCCTCCTTCCTACACAACTTGGCCCAGCCTACTGGTAGAGGCCAGTTTGCAACTTGGCTCAGCAGGGGAATCAGATAATTCAATGAGAGAAAGGAAATCAGCAACAATGGCTCTCTTTCCATTCCTGGAAATTCTCTGTGGGATCCAATCCTATCCTTTTTGTGCACCCGTGTCTCTAATTTTGAAAGGCCCTTGATAACAGCAAATGGTGACCCGCATCAATATCTGCTTTCCCCCTTCTTATTATTAACTGTGCTTTTGTTTACCAAACTATTTCAAGTTGGCTAATCACATTCTGCATCATATGGCAGGAATTCCCGTTGGAAATGCAAAGTAAAATCCTTGACAGACCTTCATATTGCAAAGTACAGCGAACAGCGGGTACCGTATCCTCATTATTTGTGAACTGACAAGTGCTCAAGTTTGGTGTTGTTTAGTTCAGTGTTCAACCCTTTAGTGTGTAGTGAAGTCAAACCAATTTCCCATAGCTCCACCTTCTATATAATGAAGAAAATAAATTGCAGACTATAAAAAAGATAGGGATTGCAATCTGCTCTACTAATTACTGACTATATGGCATTACCTGACTTTCTCTTTTCTTCTTGAGACTAATGATCTCTCCCCAGAGGTAGCATTTAAGCACCAGCTCAATATTTCTGCCTCAGCTGTTGTTCTGGAGAGACCACCTCAAAATCCAAATGCGACCAAATCGAATAAGATTGGAGATCATTCCTTGTTCATTTCATACTCTTCCTCTCGGTGTACCAAAGGGGATTGGAAAATAGTTGATTGGATGATGGGGGAAGAAATTTTATAATGAAATCCACAAAACCTACTGAACAAGAGAAAGACAGGGTGTCTTCCTTTCCTACACACACAGAGCACTCCACATGGTCTTTCTCTGTTCAGAGGGATTGCCAACCTCTTGTAGCCTGTTCCCTAAACTCAGCCCTAAGGGTAACTTTACACTTTCACCTTACATCACAGAATAGCATATCATGTACATTAGATCACTGTGAATCTTTCTGATGTAGTTAGTGGTTTGTTTTTCCCCTCTCCTCTTTTCCATGATCTGTTCCTCTTGGCCGGGATATCCCAATCTCCCTAGAGCTGTTTCCTTCTGTAAATTCCTGCTGAGGTTTCGCTAGTAGAAAGATAGAACTGACTGCCCAGCCAAGATGTTTCCTTTCTTTTATTTTTGTTCTACCACCTCTACTTTCAAAAACTCTAAAAACAATAAAATGGCAGAAGCAGCATGAGAAGATTTAGAACCTTTTTGCCCAGGGGATGGAAATCTCATACTCCAAGCAAAACCAGGTGAATTCAATGCCTCCCACATATACAATGCCTCCCACATAGGAGGATCTATGAATATCTCAACCACACCAACAAAAGAAGAAGTACGGAGCTTTTATACACAAACAGCATTACCACTTGAAAACAAGCACATCTATTCAATGAAACAAACACATGTAGTGATAATGGGTCCTAATTACTGTGGCAAAGTCAGTAAGTATATGTTTTGAATTCACAATGAATTGATTTGGGAAGCCTGAGTTGGCTCAGCTATTAGCCCTTCTCCTCACCCAAAGTTAAGAACATAAGAATATAAGAAAAGTCATGCTGCATCAGACCAAGGCCCATCAAGTCCAGTAGTCTGTTCACACAGTGGCCAACCAGGTGCCTCTAGGAAGCCCACAAACAAGACGACTGCAGCAGCAGCATCCTGTCTGTGTTCCACAGCACCTAATATAATAGGCATGCTCCTCTGATCCTGGAGAGAATGGGTATGCATCATGACTAGTATTCATTTTGACTAGTAGCCATGGATAGCCCTATCTTCCATGAACATGTCCACTCCCCTCTTAAAGCCTTCCAAGTTGGCAGCCATTCCTACATCCTGGGGCAGGGAGTTCCACAATTTAACTATGTGTTGTGTGAATAAATACTTCCTTTTGTTTTGAATCTCTCACCCTCCAGCTTCAGCAGATGATCGCATATTCTAGTATTATGAGAGAGGGAGAAAAGCTTCTCCCTGTCCATTCTCTCCATACCATGCATATGCCCCCTTAACCACCTTCTTTTCAAAGCAAGCTAAACAGCCCTAAACATTTTAATCACTCCTCATAGGGATTATTTTGGTTGCTCTTTTCTGCACCTTCTCAAGCTCTGCAATATCCTTAACCACTACACCATGCTGGAGAGCCAGCGTGGTGTAGTGGTTAAGAGCGGTGGTTTGGAGCAGTGAACTCTGATCTGGAGACCCGGGTTTGATTCCCCACTCCTCCACATGAGTTGCAGACACTAATCTGGTGAACCGGGTTGGTTTCTCCTCTCCTACACATGAAGCCAGATGGGTGACCTTGGGCTAGTCACAGCTCTCAGAGCTCTCTCGGCCCCACCTACCTCACAGGGTGTCTGTTGTGGGGAGGGGAAGGGAAAGTGATTGTAAGCTGGTCTGATTTTTCCTTAAGTGGTAGAGAAAGTCAGCATATAAAAACCAACTCTTCTTCTTCTTTTAAGTATGGTGACCAGAACTGTACACAGTATTCCAAGGGAGGTCTCACCATAGATTCATACAAGGGAAGTAGGATAGCAGCAGTTTCATTCTCTATTCCTTGTCTAATTATGGCCAGCATGGAATTTGTTCAACTAGATCTCAAAGTCAGCTAGAGAAATTAAAATTCAGCTGTGTGGTACTTTTCCATTCCCTTTCATTACAATCACAGGTAAAAATGACACAACACTTTCAGCATATAAATGCAATTTATTTAAAAAAAAACAATCCAAGTGAATGCATGAAGCTACCTTATACTGAATCAGACCACTGGTCCATAAATGTCAGAATTGTCTTTTCAGATGGGCAGCAGCTCTCCAGGATCTCCGGTAGAGGTCTTTAATCTCATTTATTACCTGATAATTTTAGCTGTAGATATCAGGGATTGAACCTGGGACCTTCTGCATGCCGAGCAAATACTCAACCACTGAGTCACAGCCCCTTCACCATGCCCCAAGTGGCAGGGCATGAATACCAGAAATTAATTGACCTCAGTAAGTAGGGTTGCCAACCTCCAGGTTCGAAAATAAGAGCTGACAGAAGACCTAGATCTGAAATATTGACAACTAGTTACAGTAAAAATAACTATTCCATTATTACATCAGCTTTGTAGTTTAGTAATAAATCTCATGATATTCAACAAATAATAAAAAAAACATTGGCATCTGGTAAAAGACATACCAGGTTGCAGCACCCCCCCCCCCAGATTTGGACTTAAAAGATAGTGCTCTCTTCGAGATAGATTAATAAAATCTGACTGTTTGCTTAAGCAACAAGGCACACAGCCCGTCGGCCATTTTAGATGTGGCGATTGTAGCACCTGTGCGCAGGCGCTACCTGTCAAAGAGTTTAAAGACCTTAGAACTGGCTTTACATTCAAACTGAGACATTTCAGCAACTGTAATAGCAAATATGTTATTTATTTAATTCGGTGCCCGTGTGGACGTTTGTACGTGGGGAAGACAAAGAGAGCTGTGAAACTCAGAATCGGGGAACATAGGTCCCGCATTAGGAATTCTATTATGGAGGCGCCGTTAACGGCGCCTTATAAAGAAAAGAAACATCTGGATTCTGAGTTGCAATTTTTTGTGGTGTGGCAGTTTTTTGGGAAACCGTTTCATAACCAAGATGTCGATTGATTAATGTCTGAGCAAGAATCTCGTTTCATTTTTTTTTTTGTTTGACACCCTAATTCCCAATGGATTTGTCTTGTTTTCTTTAAAAATAATAAATAGACAATATTTTCCTTAAAATATTTTCCTTCTGACATATCTCCCCTCTTACATTTAAATATGCCATACAGTAACATATACTTAGGTAATTACGGTAGCATAGTGTCTCGCGGAATCACATGAGTATAAGTAACCAATAGTGCAATGCTTGTTAGACGCCTTATACAGCCGTCCATGGATTACTGAAGGATATATTCCTTGTGCCTAAAATGGTATGTTAATACTAAATAACTTTTTACAAAAAAATATTTAAACTTTGTATTTAGATTAAAATCTTGCATGTATGTATGTCTGTATTGTATCTCACTTTTAGGTTGTTCTTCTGTCTATGGATTGACTCGAAGCTTGAAAAAATCTGTGAAATGGGAATATCACTGGGAACCCATTGCACCTTTAGATTATTATCTGTGACTGTTTGACATACTTACCGTTTGGATGTATTACAAGAATCACTATTTATTGTAAACTATTGTATTTTGTGTGTGTACAGGACCTTGTCCGAGTTGCTCTCTATGGAGAATTGCTTTTTCTATCACCTCTACGGGGGTTTTTGTTCTCTAATATACTCTTATCAGCATGCTATTTTTGTGTATTTGGGAGTCGCTTTATTGCATGTTACAGTTGCCTCATCGGGCATTGTGTTTGCTGGTACTGCTTTGAGTTCCAACTTCCCTGTTGTACGAGCTAGGGCTGTTGAAAAAAAAATTGGTAAAGTTCGGCTTTGGCAAAATTCGGCCCTTTTTAATTTGGGATGTGCCGAAGTCTGAACTCCCCTGCTTCAGATCCACGAAATTTGGCGAGAGATCCAGAGTTCGGGGGGAAATTCGGGCCCGCGCGCCTTCACGGGGCTTCCATGAAGGTGCGCGGGGAGCTCTTTAAACAGATCTTCGCCTCCCAGCTGGAAGGCGCAAATCTGTTTAAAGAGCCGCCGCATGCCTTCATGGAAGCCCCGTGAAGGCGTGCGGGGGGGCCCAACCCCGAATCTGCCAAATTTATTCACCGAACACCCCAAAGTCAGCGAATTCAGCTCCCCTGTTTCCCGCCTTTTTTCAGTTCGGTTCATCCCGAACTAAAAACCGCTGAATCGGGAGAAATTCGGCAGTTTTTTGGTTTGGGACGAACTGAATCAACAGCCCTAGTACGAGCTGCCTGTTTTTGATTACTAACCTCCAGGTACTAGCTGGAGATCTCCTGCTATTACAACTGATCTCCTCCAGCTGGAGAGGATCAGTTCACCTGGAGGAAATTGCCATTTTGGCAATTGTACTCTGTGGCACTGAAGTCCCTCCCCTCCCCAAACCCCACCCTACTCAGGTTCCACTCCAAAAACTTCCCGTTGGTGGCAAAGAGGGACCTGGCAACCCTATCAGTAAGAGCAAACTCAATGTTTTTTGACCCAACTTCCTTTCCTGAGTCACACAGCAGCTTCAGGAAAAGGCATTTTTTTAGAAAACCCAGGAGGATGAATAGGTTTGGGATAGGGTTGCCAACCTCCAGGTGGTGGCTGGAGATCGCCTGCTATTACAACTGATCTCTAGGTGATAGAAATCAGTTCCCCTGGAGAAAATGGCTGCTTTGGCAGTGGACTATATGGCATTGAAGTCCCTCCCCTCCCCAAACTCCTCCCTCCTCAGACTTCAAACCCAAAATCGCCAGGTATTTCCCAACCCAGAGCTGGCAACCTAGTTTGGATTGATGTTGCTGAGGGAGGAGTGGCTCTTGCATTCTCCCCAGTGCTGTTTTTCTGAGCTGAAAAGGCATAGTGGTGGGAGAGTAATTTGCCCCTCTTTGGAGATGCATGTGATATATTCTTTGCAAACGCAGCTATAAAGATAGGCAAATTACTCCCAGCCCCGCTATTTTGGCTCTGGAAAACAGCTTGGGGAGAAAGCAGGAGACCCTTCTCCCTCTAGTACAGTTATCTTGAGGTCAGTCAGGCTCCTGGGAACTTTAAAATGTCTTCCCTTATGGCAGCTGGGTAACTGCAGGGAAAGCAAGTTGGGTTGGAGTCAAAAAAGCTAACGTGAAGCTCAGCCTTAAACAGAGGAATGCATAGAGTTGTACATTGTAAGTTTTGTTATTTTAAACATTTTAAAAATTATTTACTTATTCTATTTTTGCCTTCATGGGGTGCACAATTTGGATTTTCTGCCTCAGAAAGCAAACTGTTTTGTTCAGTTTCTAAGAGAAACACCTGATACTTGCAGCATTATTGAAGTTAATTGGCTGTGGATGGAAGAGCAGTTGGAGCCCCCTGTAAGCTGCTCTGAGGGTTATAAATGAAGAGTAGGATGTAAGTGAAATCAATAAACATTTTAGAATCAGGGGCTAGAGAAGGGGATGCATTGATGCCTAATAGAGTATTACAGCTCTTCTGACTTAGCACAATAGAAATTCAAGAATAGAACCGATCAAGAATCCTCATTTACAGTCTCAGTATCCAAGGGAACAGGAGGACCACAAGGCAATTAACCAACAGACTTGCAATAGCAACCAACACATTACTGGAGTGAACATGGCCAGAAATTTATTGGTTACAGCTGGCAGAGCCTTGGCATAACATGGGGGTAACGGATGTTTCTTCCTGGAAAGAGATAGGGCATCCCCTTTAAATGGAATGGTTTAGAAAACTGTGGTCAGTTTAAATTATGTCAAGTTAATGGGTTGAATCCAGTCTAAATGTTCCATCTATGGAATGGAACTTTCCTGCCTCCCCCTCCCACTGCAACAAACTGATCTTTGCAAAATGCTACTCTTGGGGGATGGGATCCTGATAAACTACTCGAGGGAAGGGCAATTGATGGAAAATGCTAATACAGTCTGGATCCAACCCAAAATGTTTAAAGAGATGTGTTAATAGTAAATTGGCAGATAAATTTGTTGGAAATTGATTTTATCTATTTATTTTTGGAATAACAGATTTCAGGAGAAAATCCAAACTTTTATTTATTATAAAGATATGTATGTATTATGAAGAAAGCAGTGTGGTGTAGTGGTTACGGTGTCAGACCAGGATCTCGGAAACTCAGGTTTCAATTCCCACTCTGCCATAGAAACTTCCTGGGTGACCCAGGGCCAGACATGCACTCTCAGCCCTGGCCCTGGTTAGTATCTGGATGGGAGACCTCCAAGAAATACCACGGGTGTCACGTGGAGGCAGGCAATGGCAAACCACCTCTGAATGTCTCTTGCCTTGAAAACCCTATGGGGTTGCCATAAGTAATCTGTGACTTGATGGCAAAAATTGTATTATGATGAACAGAAGGGATTTGTATGGTGAAATTTACAACAAAAATGTTATTACGGCTCTTTCAGTGGATTGTTATCTTCAATTAACTTTTTCTAATTTTGTTGCAAGTACTTTTTCTATATTTTTTCTAGAATGAAAGGTGTTTTTTTTAAAAAAATAGTACCTACTCACTTGGTGCTCTTTTTAGTTTTAGTTTTATCTTTGTAAAATTTTATTAGAGGTCAAACAAAGCTTTAGCCTCACTTAAGATGCCTTCCCCATTATCAGGACAATACCTTTCTTAAAGATCTGTTTAATATATGCTGTCGTGTTCAAACTGTAAATTGCCCATTGCCACTCTTTTCCTGCAGCAGAAGTTGAATTTCTAATACCACATGGCTTTTGGATATAAGTGACCAGCCTTTTGTACTGATTAAAGATTTGACATTATACTTCCTATAGGCAATATCAAAAAGAATACAGCAGAGGGTTATATTTTATTCATAAAAAAATGTGTGCCAAGAATTAAATTCATCTTTTTATCACTTTATCTCCACTCAGGAAAACGACTCTTGGCAAAGAGAGATATCACTATTGGCCTCTTGTGTTACATGATTATTTAACATTAAGCCTTGGAAGGGTGCCCAGGGGAATGGGAGACCTGGTTACACACACACACACACACACACACACACACACACACACACACACACACACATATATATATATAAATTACGGAAAGCAGCCCTTCCCGAACAGAAAAGACAAAAATTCAGATAAAAATGGAGGATAGCATACTTTCCTAGTTTTTCAACATGTATCCTGAGCCTGAACGTATGTTTGTTTATCTAGAAGTAAATTCCAATGATTTCACTGGGGCTTTCTCCCCAGCAAATGTTCCTAAGATGGCAGACTTATAGTTAAATATGTATAAAGCTACCCTCAAATGGGTAAATAAGAGCCTTGCACCATTTCCTACAAAGTACCCTACAAAGCACACAATTCACATAGAGAGTCTATGATTGTTTTTATTGTAATTACTTATTGTGTTGTTACCTCCTTTGGGTTTCAGCTGTGCTGCAAAAAGGTGGGTTTATGTATAAATGAATACTAAGCTATGGCCCCTCTCCCTATGATGTCCAGAGGTTCTTGCCTTGATAGGTATCCGACTTTCTAGATTCTGGTGTGTATCCTATAGCATTCAGTCCAGCTTCCTAGCATGTTATTAACCAAAAAACCAGACCTCCTGAATCAAGTTATGCTATAACCAAGTTTACTAATATTTGAAGCATACTAACTAACAACATGAAAATAAGGAATCATTATTTTACAACATATTATAGAAGTTGCTCGTTTTTTACAGAATAGGAAACATTCATGAGAATTTAATCGGAAAATACGTTGGTAGTTTAGACAAGAAAATATCTAAGATGAGTATAATAACTGTGACTAAGAATATAATAGATCCTTATATGGAACAAGGAAGAAATTTAGAATGCCAGAAGATTCGATGTTGCCTTAGTTTAGCAGCATTATTTACTGGTACCATAACAGAAAAAAATTACCTCTGAAGAGTTGCTACCTGACCAATGTTTGAGACTTCATTTATCAACCAAAACCAATCAATGACATCTCTTCCACCCAACATATAGGAAATAGTTAACTCATGTACAACAAAAATCTAATCTTAGTTTGGTGGCATCAGTGTACCTTGGCACTGCACTTCCATGTAGGGGTACAGGTTTACCTTGAGGTACCAATTACTTTTTTTGCCTCCCTTGTTTGATGACCTCACCCGCAGGTGTTAACTTTAGCTGGCCAGAAACACACATACTCCCCCTCCCAGCCTATTTCTAATCAAGACCTTTCTTTTCAACACTTCACTGCCACATCAGTCTAAATTTATCCTTTAATGTAGGCCTAAATTTTCCTCATACCATTAGAATTCTCAAAAATATGGTCCCAGGCCTTCCAAAATAGTATGCACAAGTAGGTTCTTAGGGGAGTGGATCCAGATTTTTGTAGCAAGCAGTTGTATAGATAACATGCCATATGGAAGAAAAGCTACAGGGAACAATGTGAAGTGATCTCTTGACAGTCATGTTGCTAATATAATCCTTAGTGTAGCATGCAGTGCATTGTACAGGATTCTAGGATGGAGTGAAGAGGCATACACAGGTATAAAATGCATTGATATCTATAATAGTGTAGGTGAGATCATAAATTGTTTACAATATTGTCTTATAAACAAAATGAAATTCTCAGTATAAAGGAAAACAAGACAGTATTGCAGTATGATTTACGCAAACATTCTTAATCACACCATCTTTGGTATTTTCAAAATTACTTCAAAAAATTTTTATGGAACAGTGAACTTTAAACAGAGATAATCACTCTAGGGCTGTCGATTAGGTTCGTCCTGAACTGAAAACTGCCAAATTTCCCCCGATTCAGCATTTTTTAGTTTGGGACGAACCAAACTCAAAAACAGGCGGGAAACGGGGGAGCTGAATTCGCCGACTTCGGGGTGTTCGGCGAGTAAATTCAGCAGATTCGGGGTTTGCCCCCCTGCACGCCTTCACGGGGGTTCCCTGAAGGCACGCAGGGGGCTCTTTAAAGAGATCTGTGCCTCCCAGCTGGGAGGCGCAGATCTGTCCTCCCCCCCCCCGCACGCCTTCACTGGGCTTCCAGGGAAGCCCCGTGAAGGCGCACGGGGGGCTCTTGAAAAATATCTGCGCCTCCCAGCTGGGAGGCGCAGATCTATCCCCCCTCTCCGCGCGTCTTCACGAGGCTTCCCTGGAAGCCCCGGGAAGGCTTGCGGGGGGCGAATTTACCCCCGATCTCGCACCGAATTTCAAGGATCTGAAGCGGGGGAGTTTGGACTTCGACACATCCCAAATTTAAAGGGGCCGAATTTTGCCAAAGCCGAACTTCACCGAATTTTTTTTCAAAAGCCCTAAACCACTCTTCTAATACCCACTTAAAAAGAGTGAGTCAAGACTTAATATAAGAATTGTCTTAATTTAAAAGGATCTTTGTTCCTTCAGCATTTCTTAGTCCTAAAGAACAGAACAGGTGCTTTGTATTTCTGCACGCTAGGATTTCACATAAAGCAAGACCATTACTTCAGATAACTCCAAAGTTTACCTTGGCCGAAAACGCATGGCCGTTTTCTTCCACCATTCTCCTATAAATGTAGTGAATCTCCCCAGGCCACACACATGGTCCTTGGCCGCCTGCGGGGTCAACCCACCCACTTCCGGAACTTTCCAGGTTTTTAAAGTCCCGATTTGTGCTGATTTTAACTGAAGATTCACTGCAGCCGTGGGTGTATGCCGGTGTGTTTTGGCACCCAGGTCAACTCCCCGCAGGGAGAAGCCAGTGCCCAGCCCTGGTAGCAGCAGCAGCAGTGGCACCTTTCCACCCCCCGGACCCCTCTCTCTCCCCCTCCCTCCTCCCCGCACCAGCTGGGGTTTCAGCCTACCTTCCAGCATCCTGCATCCTGCAGCCCCACCATCAAAGTTGGAATGGTGGTGGCTCCTTCCAGCGCCAATGACATACACTTCCACAGCTGCTGCCACTTCCACCGATCGGTGGCTGGAAATGTGTGTCATTGGCGCCAGAAGGAGTCACCACATTACCTGCCAGTTGTACATGACTTATTTACTTATGCACATGTTTTCTTGATTGATTTGTTGTTTACTATGGTTCTCTTTCTGCCTTTGAGTTTTTAAAAGTGGAAATTTCCATTGTCTGACAGGAAGAAAACAGAATGATCTTCAGCAAAACCACTTCAGCAAAACTCCCTTCTTGTAAATAGCAACCCTCCTCAAAGCTGTAGCTCACTGGTAGAGCATCTGATTTGCATGCAGAAGGCTGCAGATTCAGTCCACAGTTAAAAAAGTGTTTTAGGTGATGTGAAAGACCTCTACCCAAGAACCTGGAGAGCCACTGCCAGTCAGAGTAGACAATTCTGATAGTTGGAGCCATTGAGTCAGTAAAAGGTTTTCTGTGTTAATGTGTGTGTGTGTGTTCAGGATAACAACTCTGACTCTACAACATATCTGTCACAAAAATTATATAAGCATAAGCAGGGAATATGCAAGGAGTTGCAGGGGTCATTTCCTTTCCCCTTGCATCCCCTTCCCCACACTATATCTGCTTTCTCTCCTCCTGGAACATACACACACCCCATATCCTCTACCCTGCTTCCTTATCTCCTTACCATTCACCAACCAACCTTTCTTTTATCTGGGACCCTCCCTCATATCTTCGGGACCGCCTCTCCTGGTATACCCCCTGAAGAGTGCTACGCTCTACTGATAATAATCTGTTTGTGGGTCCGGCCCAATTGTGTGCTGCTGTCCTTGACTAGAGCCAGGGCTTTTTGGGCCCTGGCTCCAGCCTGGTGGACTGCTCTGTCTAGTAACATCAGGGCCCTGCGAGACCTGAAAAAGTTCCGCAGGGCCTGTAAGACAGAACTATTCCACCAGGCCTGTAACTGAGGACCCTCCTCCCTCCTCACCCCATACTTTATAACTGTTACTTTACAACTGACACTATAAGGGAGTGGATTGGCGACCCAATTTGACAAGTTTTGCCTTGATATCAGCACCTCCTGCTGTAGTGGGCACTCTATTATATGGCGACCATGCTTTAATAATTTTCAGAATGGTGTTTTAGGGTTTTAATTTGGTTTTTTTTATTATATTTGTGGCTTTAATGTTGTTACCTGCTCTGAGCCTGGCCTCGGCCAGGGAGGGTGGGATAGAAATTTGAAAAATAAAAAATAAAAATAAAAATCTGCCTCCTTCATTCTTCAGCTTTATTATTTATTTACTTCATTTATATCCCACCATGATCCCCCTTCTTTAGATTTCAGGTTTTTTCTGTACATCTGGGTTTTTGTGAGGTTTGTAGAAAGCTCTGTCTTGTCTGTTCATTGCTCCAGTCTCGGGATTTCTGTATCTGCAGACAGGGCCACATTGAGAATTACATATATTGATGCTCTTAATCCAATTCATAAATTAGTCACCCTTTCTCACTTCCTACTGAAAAAGGAACTTCATCACTTTGTAAACATAATGCATTGCTTAAGGTGTAACTTTGCGTTAGAAATGTGATTGTTTTATTGTAATGCAGATAAGCTCTGAAGTGTGCTCAGTCTCAGCGGGGAGGTGGATAGGACAGAGAATACAAGAACTTAAATATCATTAATGGATCCATATGAAGCATTTCAATTTTGAAATACAAGTAATCTGTTTGTTACGCAATTATCTTGTTCACTAGCTCAGTAATGAAGGTCTAATATTTCACAGACTCAACAAATGATGTTGATGGCTTGTTTTGTTGCTACCTGCAGTTTAATTTTCTATCTGTCCTACTTAGGAAGATTTTCATGATTGCAGGAACCCACGGTAAGCACTGAGATGTCAAAACAGCCAATCTAATGAAATGAATAGAATTGTGTTCCTAAGTTTAGATTTTTGCTGGCTTCATAGCATTTTTTAACTACTTCAATGCTTCCTCCACATTTTTGGAACAAAACCTGTAAAATTAACCACAACACTATATTAGTACTTAATTCCATAGGTACGTCAATGTATATGATATATGACAGAATAACAAAAGCCCCCCCAAAACAACAACAACAACTAAACAGGATCCTGTCCTGAAGAGCTTACTATCTACATGTCACCAATTAATCCAGTATCCATGGTGGAGCCACATAATGACTTTAGCATTCATACCCACCCTGAGCCTGGCCTGGCCGGGGATTGAGGGCAGGTTAGAAATCCAAATAAATACATAAATAAAATAAGAAAAGAAAATCTGTAGAGAATATTGAATTTTATCAGTGTTTCTAGATCAGGCAGCTAAAAGAAAATGACTTTTGAATTCATACTTATGCCATGGCATTCATTCTACCATTTTCCATAATGGTAGATGAAAGGTTAACTCATGAAGAAGTACATAACTCATGAATAAATGGTGAGACAATAGAGGTAGGGAAGGGGACATGACAAGAGTAATCAGGCTAACAATTAAAGTGATATGTGAACATGCAGTTTTACCTCATTGAGTTTTATTTTGCATGAGGACCAAGGGACTAAGACAGAAACTAAAGGCATCCTGAAAGAGGTCAGTTTTGAGAAAGGCCTTGAATGGAGAGCAGGGTACCACTCCAGCCTTAGAGGGTAACAAGTAAAAAAATAGCAGATTCTTTAAACAACTGTAGTGCACTTAATATCTGCAGCTGTTCTTTACTTTCCCCTTTAAACATCAACCTGTTATTACCCGTCTGGATGACACTGACCAAAGTTAATGACCTTGAAGGGAGTACCTCTGTTTAGGATGGTTCTATAACTTCGTTAATGAGACATCCCTATTCTTTTCTTGCTCAGTATTATTGTTTTACTCTCTGGAATGTACCAATGTTAGTGACAGCTTCAGAGAGTCTTGGGACATAGCTCCTGGATTTGTAATGTCATTTTCTTTCAAATAACTGTTGGTCTCAATGTTATTAGTTTCTTGCATTGTGTGAGTGTCAAGAAGCCAGACATAAGGACTATTTGGTAATCAATGGACACTTGGCAACTCCTTAGTAAGATATCATGGACTGTTAAATCTTAACTATAGCTGTGCCAAATGTTAACCTGTTTTGATTTTTAGACTGAAATTTGTAATGGGGGGTATTTCCCCAAATTTTTAAAATACCACTCCCCAAGTACAACTTTGTATAATCCTTTCATTTGTTGTTTGTTTCCTCTTTCTGCTATTCTTTGTTATCCTTTTTCATGGCAGTCAGGTTTAGCTACATAGTATGATCCCTAAAGGCAAGCAAACCCAATTTGTAGTGAAGGCAGTATTTCCTGCCCTGTTCACATAGGTGATCCTAGCCAATTAGGCATCATATAGTGAACATGATTACACTGCTAAAGGCAAGCAAAACCTATTGAAGGCAATGTTTTCCAAGGAAGAAAACAGTTCTGCCCCATTTTACAGCAATCCCCTCCCCCAAAATATTCACTGAAAGGAGGATGCCTTTCAACATTGCTGGACATGCTTCTAAAATCACATTCACCATTAATATAAATATCTAAACTAAGTCAATGTATTCGTTGGAATACCATTTTATGCTGCTTTTTAAATGCTTGATTTTGTGTTCCAATTTCCTACATACTATTTATTTTAATCGTTTTTTTAAAAAACCTGTTTCTAGGTTCTTCAAAGCTGCTGCCATCTTGAAATCTTGCCAAAAGTTCAAAACATCTTAAAGGGAGAATTATGCAATAGACTAGAAAAAATAGAATTTTATAAAAGTGAATGCCAGAATAGATACACAGTTTTTAGAACTCTCATATTTGCACAGCTACATATAAAAAAGGCATATACAGTAACAGCTCAGACTCCAAAATAAAGTTTGGTTGACATAGTTTAACTCATACCTGTGACAGTTGTGAAAGCAAAATAAAGAACAGACTGAATTTACTAAGCCCTAGGTATTGATTTTCCATTTTCAAAACTTACCTAGATTAAAAAAAGATTATCCAAATTTGCCAAAAATTGAAATGTGAACTTGAATCTTGAATGTTGAAACTTATCTTGAAATTTGAAATCTGAGTGACTGAATAAAAATGGATTTATTGGTATCTCTTGATTGTTTTCTGTTCTGATATGTAGCAGATGTGTAATCTCCTAAATCATTAATCCCTTACTGGCCATTTAAGATAACCAATTTACATTCATCCTGCTGGATTGACCTTCCTATCCATGGAATTCCTATCATACATAAATTTATAGCCCATGGCTTCTACATCATAGCTCATCATATTATAAACCTCTTACCACTTCTCATCATTAAAATCACCGGCTACTAAGAACCTATTGTCCGGATAAGACTGCCTCAAATTTTCCTATCAACCTACTCAACATTTCCCAGTGTTTTGTCATATCCCCCAATGGAGGGACATAAACTAATAGTACAATCCAAGTTTCCTTTTAAAACAACAAATACATACCCCAAACAGATGATGATAAATATATTTTCTCTACTTCCCCCCCCCCTCTAACCAGAAGTGTACTTTTTGGCATTATTGCTGGGGAACAGTTTGCCCAGGCCCAATTTGGTTCAAAGAAGGCATGAAGAAACACTGGGCAAGACGTCTAAGTAGCAGCCAATTGTGAGGCAAGGCTAAGTGGTACTTATTAGTGCCACACCTCCTTGGAGCAGGAGGTGCGGCACTAATAAGAACCACTTAGCCTTGCCTTCCTCATGGCTGCTCTTACCCATCCTCCCTTTAACATCATGGGATTAACTGGTTGCTTTAGGGCCAAGGAGGATTTGTTGTTGTTGTTCTGGGACCTGGGAGTACCTTTTCCCACCTGTTTCATGATGTTGGGGTTATTTGTGGTTTTTCCTTTAAATAGACCTGGTCAGTTGAGTGTGTAAGCCATAACTAGTTTTGGCAGGGATCAGGCAGGCTGATCACCAGAGGTAGGGATTAGTGGCAAGCACCATGAGACATCCATTTAGTGGAGGGAGTGTCCTGAACAGCACATCACTGGCTATGCGACAGGGTGCGACTGGGAAGGAGTGGCCCTTTAGTGCTGAGCAACATCTTTCCGAACCTGGTAGTGGCGGTGCAGCATATTGGGTGAGGAGGCTGGGCCTGGACACCTATAGGCATAATCTGTGCAGACAATGATTAATAAAGCCGGCAGAGGATGCTGGCTCTGTTTGGAGTCAGGGTGTGTCTGTCAGAAAAGGCAGCTTTGGACATGCTGCCTTAGCGCAACCTGCTCATTAAATCTTTGTGCAAGTCAGTTTATTTAATGTCTTCTTTGGACTGCTGCTTGGGCAATAAAATTGGAAATCAACCAGGCTAACAGTGCATTCCTGAGCCTTGAGGGCAAAAGACCTTAGGAGGCCAGGAAGGTGCTGCACCGGCATCCAGGCCCCCTGTGCCGGCGTTCGGCCTACTTACATCAGCGTTAGTGGCCCCAGCGCTGGCGTGGAGGCCCAGATGTTAGTTACCAGTCGCTGCTGCTGCAGCGCCACCCCGGAACCCATTGGTGCAAAGGCCCGCGCCAGAGTTCTGAGGGTGTCCAGGCATCCCGGGAGGCATTCCCAGGCATTTTGGGGGGAGGAACTGCTGTTAGGCAGCCTCCTGTCCCCATTCGCCCCGAGTACACCGGCGGCTTTTCTCAATGGGGCAAAAAGACCTATTTAAAATTTTAAAAGCCGCAAAAGGGCTTTTAAAGAAGTTTTTGGTGCCGGGGAAACGGGTAAGGAGGCGCTGCAGCGGCGTCTCCTCCCCGCCATTCCCTGGCGCCAAAATCTCAGGAAGGCACTGTAAGCCTACCCTAGCCCTTCCACCTTCTCCCCTCTTTGAGCCATTGGCACAAATGACTAATATCCCCCTAAATACATTTCCTCTACCGCCATGTTTCTTGGAGAAGGAAAATATTAAATTCTTTCAGAAAATTCTCTACTTCTGAGATTACCACATTTGAATGTGTGTGTAAAGTTCCATCAAGTCATAGCTGACTTATGGCAGCCCAGTAGGGTTTTCAAGGCAAGAAACTAACAGAGGTGGTTTGCCATTTCCTTCCTCTGCATAGCAACCCTGGTATTCCTTGGTGGTCTCCCATCCAAGTACTAACTAGGGTTGACTCTGCTTAGCTTCTGAGATCTGCTGAGATCAGGCTATCCAGGACCATCCAAGTCAAGGCCAACCTTTGAATACCACCTCGCAATATTCCATCACAAGATTTTAATAACAAAATGATCTTGTCAATCTTGTACACTCTTTACTTGATCATTGCATTTATAAGAGATACATCTATTAGATGGGGGCTTATTAATCAATATACTTGGCTCCAAAGGAACAGAAAGTCTACTACTATCATTCTGAATCAGTGAAGACCCAAAGTGGGACATTGTTTGCACCAGAGTAGAGAAATATTCAACAGAAGTGGGATTTTAATATTAATCATTTATTTTACAGTCATTTGACCAAAAAAAAGAACACATCATTAATATATAATCCTATCATCTATGATAGGTGCACTAACTTCTGCTGAAGAAATTTAAATTTTTATCCTATTCAGTAGAAGAGAAATAAATGAAGTATACGTTCACTTGGATTGGATCCAAATCTGGAGAAATCAATACCTTTTCAGATTTAGTTCCTTTTTTATAATATGAATAAATAAATGATTCCAAGTCTGGAGTTGGGCTATTAGGATTGGTTTTAACTTTATTATTTGGATGCTGCTCGAAGCCATTGAGTCAAATGAGTAGTTTCATTTAAGTGATATCAATTTAAGTAAATATGTAATCTCATAATAACCAGAGAATACTAAAGACAACTACTTTAGCCAGCTAACAAATACAGTTTTTTTCTTCGCAAGTGTTGCTTTGTGCTCCCTTTGCTGTTTTTACACTGCCATTACTTCTGTTGAGCTTGCACCCCACCCCATGGGAGGCATGATTTCACCAGTGATGTTGCTTGCTGTAGCAGCTTGTATGTTTTTTTCCCTCCTTCCCCCCCTCCATAAGAAATAATGGAGGACTGCTGGGAGTACCTTGTTCAGGGGCTCATAGAACTGCACCCCTTTGTCCATCCTACTTGACATTTGAAGGTTATTTAAAGGACAGGCATCAGCAGTTCCACTGCAATTTTGGTGTATGTGCCTTCAAAAACAACAACAAAAAGACCAGCCACTCGGAAAGTTTCCTCATAGGGAATAATGGACCCAAAAAAATTCAACTCCCCCAACCTAAATCCAAATACCATATTGGTATTGGAATTTGGGAATACTGATACTTTTCAGGTCCAATACACCCAAATCTGGGTGTGGGGAGACCTACTTTTAACTTTATATCATGACAATTTCTATCTGCTTCTGTTATCACCCTTAAAACAGCAGAGATCTTCTTCCAGAACTTACACCTTTTTCTCTCTTTTTTCATCAGATAACTTCCTACACAGAAATGGACATTTCAGAATGAATTGTGGATTCAATGTCCTCTTTTAATTAAAAAAGGCCACAGTTTCAATGGGGGGAGTAACATCAGCATAACACAAAGATGGGACAAACTCATGCTCTGGGCCCCATTTTTTTGCATCCTATCCCCATCATGCACAAATGATTAAAACCACCTCCCAATATATCCTATCAATTTCCCAAATCCATATTTATTTACAGAATATTCCTCTTTCCCACTTACAGATGGTTCTTCCCTAAGTACTACCAGAATAGATGATCTTCAGGTGCTTAGCAGTTATATCATTCTATAATTACAGCCTGCTTTTAAGTTCATCAACATTGATTTTTTTTCATTTCAGTAAGAACAAATCAATTTAATCAACAGTTTTGATTCATGCATTCTTTTTTTCCCTTCACCCTCAGATTTTATGTCAATTAAACTGAATTGACTGATTCCTTTGAAGACTTTCATTTTGATCAAAACTATTAACACAATCAATTCATAATGCTTCCCTCCATCTCATACACAAACAATTGTTTTCAATTTAAAACTTTTTTTAATGGCAGTTTCCCCTCTACACGGTTAAAGGGAAGGAAAAGCAGGTATGAACAAGTATTTTTGTTGTTGTTCTTTCCCAAATCTGGTTTGACACAATCTTTTTGGAAATATCACAGATAAAGGGCCTTTGGACATTGTGTGGATGGGACAGTGTACATTTTCAGATCCTTCCAACATCTGCATCATAGTCCCTGCAGCAGCCAATTTCCCCCACAACTGGAAGGCTTGAGGGGGATCAGTAATAACTGTATCACTAAAATGGTATAATGGTATAACTCTTGCAACAATGTAGTAGTTTCCAGCTTTTTTTCAAAAAAAAGTAAGTCTTTAAAAAGTAAATCTTTGTGCTAGCTTGGCCCATTCAGAGAGTCTCAGGTTACCGAATGCTGGAGCTCACAGGAGGTTGAATGCAGCCACTGGAACCAGCATCCGGTTTGAGGCTTGCCTGGAGCTAGGAAACAGAGTTAGTGGTTGGCACACAGAAGCAAGGTTGATAGTCCAGTCTGAGAGTCTGAAATCCGTGGGTAGCAAAGTCAGCAGGCAGGAGCAAGGTCAGGAATCCAGTCCAAAAATCAGAAGTCCGGGGAGTTGTCTCAGGGAAGCGGCAAAAGTCAATAGCTTTTTGCAGAGTTGCTTTCGCAACACTGGTGTGTCCTAGGCAAGGCTTTAAGCTGGTTTCCGCTCATTGCCACCTTCATCCTCTGATGACTTGCAGTCTTCCAGCCTTCTCCTTACAGCTTCTAAAAGGGCACTGCACCTTTTAGCATGATGCTCTGCTCTGCCTCATTGCCTATGATGTTTAACTGCTTCAGGTGAGCTGGGTGGGTCATGGCTCTGCTTAGTTACAGCTGGAGCTGAGTCATCAAAGTGAGCTGGTTCTGCATTTACTCTAGCATCCTCAGCAGGAGAGGTGTGGTTCTTCTTATTGGGGTTCAACTTGGCCTAGACTCTCGGCCAACTGAGGTTCAGGGGGGACTGCTTCTTCCTGGCATGGCTCTTCCTCTGATGATTCCTTGCCCAGCAAGAACTGAGCAACAGCAGTCTTTTTGTTTGCAGAGTTATGAAGGAAAAGATACTGAATGCACATTTGTCATTGTAACAGTTCAATTAAAACTGCTAGAAGCTTACTTATTATTTTTAATTAAAGTGGGAACTAGTACATAGTTTTTTTTAATAATTTGATAACACTGTAGTGCTATAGCTATTGCCTATTTTTTTTCTAAAAGGCTAAGAATCCCTCAGGTAGCACAGAGGTAATGGCAATCCAGGGAAGACTGAGGCAAGGAATGTGAGGGAGAAACTTACATGTGGTTGCTCTGTTGCCACTGAGAATGCCTCTGCATTTGCAGCAACAGGGAGAACTATTCAAGAATGATCTCTGTGTAGGAGCAGCCCTAAAGTCTTTTTCTTTAAAATCTCAGTTTGGCAATTCTACCAAATTTTAGTATACTATTTAATGCCTGATAGTTTTAGCATTTAACACTTTTTCAGTGGATTGCAATATCTCCTGGTATGGAAATTGCAGCAATGGCCTCCACGTTTTACGAGAGAGGACATGTTACCAGGAGATTATTGCCAAACAATTTACAAGCATTCCAGAAACAAGAGATTATTCAGCCAGATAGCTTCAAGTCAGAAAAAAATGCATGCTGACTTTTTAAAATGATAGTAAGGTCAACATTCCCTTTATCAAAATGTAAGAAAAGAAATACAGCACAAAGGCAACAAGACCACGCAAAGTATGACAATCTCTTTCCCTGTGAAATCCCCTTCCAATTTCTATACCATGGCGTCCAGTCCAAGAGCCTCCTAGAAGATCTCTCTAAGCAACATCGTGCAGCATAATCCTGCTTCAGCTTTCTTCTTTCTCTTCTTCTATGGCCTTTCTTGCATGCTGGAGTTACTCCTGATTTTCTTAGGAGTCAATCCACAAGCACTGGAATCAGTTTGGGAAGGGTTCTTCTGCTCATCTGCCCTCCCTGTGCATTTTTAGGGTGTGCATTTGTGGGGACACCTGTCTCAGATTTTGGGTTACAATATCTAAAAATATTGGGTTACAATATCTAAAAATATTTGGATTACAATATCTAAAAATACTTTGTTGACTCTTTTTGAGAAAACAAAAATACCTATTAGTCTAGACAGATTTCTCTCAGCCATGTATGATCTATACATCTGAAATGAAGAATCACATAGACTTGAAGATTTTTTCCATTGTATATCTCAGGTGTGTTCAACACTACATCTTTGAAGATACAGACTATGGCTACTTTGAACTGAAGCCTGCAGCTGGCATGTTTCAGAAGAATTAAAATGAATTTCCAAGGAAAACCACTTCATAAAAACTCCACAACAAGAAGCTTTCTACTGATTCTGAAAGGTCAACATTTTTTCGACAAGTGCACTCCCCTGAAGCTTTCAGAATGAAAACAACGTTTTGTGTTCGACAATTAAGCATTATAAAATGGAACAGCATTAACGCACCACAGCAACCTTTCTGATGCTCCAGTGAATAATCTTATTATGACAAGCATGAATGCGTTACCTCTTGAAGGGTTTAATGTGGAAAACACTGTTAGTCACCACTGGTGTTCACCTGCCAGAACAGTAGAAATACAACATTGTTTTAGGATTATGACTAATTATCCACAGCCCCATTCTAATTCACACAGTAGGAGGTGGAGAAAAATAGAAGCCATACCTAGTTAAAAGACCTTCTGAGCCACAAGAGAAACAGCCATATAAAACTGGCCTAGAATCACCTACAGCTGGGATGACATGGATGATTGATTTAAACATGCCAATAGCTGTATGAGATATGCCAAACAGTATTTACCCATACAGAAGATCTATTCTATTATGTATGCGTAGGTTACACACGAGGCTGGAGACAGAATCCAACAGCAACTGCTTTATTCAGGTAACAAGGAAGAACTAACTTAACTGCAAAACACCCCAACTTATATACAGTTCCCAACCACCCGGGGCCACCACCCCCTCATCTGTGATTGGACAGCCAAAGTCCACTGTCCAATAGGAGAAACAGATGACAGAGCCTAGGGCAGCGCCTCAAGCTCAACACAGTTCAGCACAGTTGAGTTCAACAGTTCGGCAGTTCAATAGTTCAGCATAGTCCTTGCACCAACTAAATACATTACACCAGCGGTTCTCAACCTGTGGGTCGTGACCCCTTTGGGGGTCCAAGGACCCTTTCACAGGGGTCGCCTAAGACCATCGGAAAACTCCCTCAGACCCCGCTCAGGGCTCTTCCCCTTCCCACCCCCCCTTCTCAGGCTCCCCAGACAAGGAAAGGGAAGAAGCCGCCTCAGTCAGCAACTCACTCTCTCACTCTTTCCCCTCCTGCCCCACCAGGCCCGAAACCCACTTCGCCATTGGCCATGCCACGTCACGGGAGGCCAATGTTCCTTTCCCCCCCTTCCCTCCCTCGTCCCCACCCGCGCAGTTGGTGGGAGCCGCAGTGGCCCTCCGGCGTTTCCTCCCCCTCCCCAGGGTCTCTTGTCTGAGGGGGAGCCATTGCGGGCTCCGTGAGAGAGGCTTAGGTCGGGCTCAGCTTTTGTGCTTGGTTTCTGCCTTCTCTTCCCTGCCGCGGTTTCTGCATTGAAAACTGCCTTTGGGGGTGGGGGGCGATGGCAGCATTCACAAAAGGGGACGTTGCAACCCCTCAGGACATTCTGTTCAAAGTCTCGGTACTTCAGGAAGGAAAAGCAAAACATGGCTCAGTGGTAGAGCATCTGCTTGGCATGCAGAAGGTCCCAGGTTCAATCCCCGGCATCTTCAGTTAAAGCAGTGGTTCCCAAACCCTTTGCATCATGGAGCACTTTTCAGGAGATAAATTAGTCATTAATTTTCACCTAGCAATGACAGTAGCATTTTTCTTTCCAGTCTCTTCACCGAGCACTAGGAGATGTTTCGCGGAGCACCAAGTGCTCCATGGAGCAAAGTTAGGAAACAGCTGAGTTAAAGGATCAGAATTTCGGTGATGTGAAAGGCCTTGACCTAAGATCCTGGAGAGCCGCTTCCAGTCTGAGTGGACAATACTGAGGATCTGATTCAGTAGAAGGCAGATTTTTGCGTTTGCAAAACTTCCAAGAAGATAGATCGGGATGGGTCTTTGTCTGTAGCAGTAGAAAAGAGCAAGAATCTAGCACCTTAAAGACTAACAACATTTCTGGCAGGGTATATGGGCTTTTGTGAGTCACAGCTCACCTTCTTCACAGCTCACTCCTTCCAAGGGCAGGGAGATTTTGATTGTGAACGAATTGGGGTTGGGTGTTTCTTTCCTACTGGTGTATTTTGTTTTTATTTACTGTATTGGCTTCTCCAATGATCCCAGGCAGAGCATATGGTTCCCCTGAATTGCTGAATGTTCATGAGCACAATTAGCTGCCTTACGCAATCCTAACATAACATCTAAAATGTCTCCCTATGTGATGAAAATACATCCTGCATATCAGATATTTACATTGCAATTCATAACAGTAGCAAAATTACAGGTATGAAGTAGCAACGAAAATAATTTTATGGTTGGGGGTCACCACAACATGAGGAACTGTATTAAAGGGTCGCAGCATTAGGAAGGTTGAGAACCACTGCATTACATATTCCCCTAGTTCATACCAGCTCATACACAAATACTGCTTGCATATAAGAAATCTATGGACTGCACAGTTGCTGTGCTGATTTAATTACACTGAATACACATACTAGGACACATAAGAAAGAAACAGGGCTGCCAGCCTCCCAGAATTACAATTAGTCTTCAGATGACAGAGATCAGTCCCCCTGGAGAAAATGGCTGCATTGGAAGGGGGACTCTATTGCATTATGAGATCCTTCCACTTCCCAAACCCCACCCTCAGAATCCCCCAGAATCTCCTGGAATTTCTCAACCCAGAGCTGGCAACCCTAGCAATCTATGTTCCTATCTCCTGTCAAGATCAGGCATGATTTCATCATAGAATCATGCACTTTGCATGCGTGGAGTCACCCAAGGTTGCCGGGTGGAGGGCAAATGCAGCAGGATTGTTCTGTAGAAGTTCTAATGTTTGGATGTTGATCTACCGGTTATTCCAGATGTGTGGCCAGGCTACGAATGCTTCCAGGTCAGGCCCAGGACTTTGCCTGGAAGTGGTCTAGCTTAGTATTTTCCTGCCTTGCTTACTTCCTTCTTGTTCCTTCTGCTTCAGGCTACTTGATTCCCTGTCTGTTGGCCTTTTTCATGCATCCTACTTTCTTTACCTGAAGGCATTCAAGCTTGGCTCTGCCTTGACTGTCTACAGTTTATTCCTTTGGTTCATTCCTTATCAAAGTCCAATTATGAAGCTATTTTAGGGTTTGTTTTTTTAAAATAATGATCACACTGTCCTGTGTAAGCACCCACATTTTTCAATAATTTAGAACAGATGTGTTAAGGTCAGACTGGGAGCTTTAATAAACAATATGAATAAAAATTATAATGGCAGTCCAAAACATAGGGCAAGAAAAGAGAAGAAAGTCTTCTAGCCACTTCCCCTCACAGTCCCTAAGAATGTTTTTACTCACAGTCTCAAAGAAGTCAATGAGAAGTTACATGCTGTTGATCAGGGAAGTCAAAGATACAGCCCATGGGCCAGATCCAGCCTTTTGAGCACCATTATCCGGCCCATGAAGCCCAGCACTTAGTTTGGCGTCACCTGGGGGGCCCTGATCTTGGAGGCCGCAGGGGACGCTGACCTAGCTCAGGCAGCGCGCAAATCCCATTTCCTGCAGCCTCTGAAGTCTATGGTCTTCATATGAAGACCATAGACTTCAGAGACTGCAGGCAACAGGGATCTGACTCAGATCACACACACACCCCACACACACACACATCTCTGAAGTCTGTGGGTGCGCTTCCCCAGGACAAGAGGGAGGTGTGGAAGAGACTGCCTATCAGCAGAGCCCTGTGCCACCGCTCCAGCCTGTGCTTTAACATTCCCCACCACCACCACTGGCATGTCCTGCTTCTGCTTGTGAGCGCGCCTTCCCTGAGCAACTGGGGGGCAGCCCCAGTGGCAGCATCTCCTTTCCCCCTAACCACCGCCCATTCACACACAGTCTCCCTGTGTGCTACCAGCCTGCCCCATGCCTAGTCTGCTTCCCCTCTCTTTCTGTGCAGCTCCCCACTCTGGCCTCACCTCTCCAGCCTGGCCCAGGTATCCTTTCTACATGTGGTTTCCATTAGGCATACCCCCCTCACCTCCAGCCACCTTGTTTTCCACTCCTGAGCTCTCATCCGCTTGCCAACTTTGGAGCGGCCTTTCCCACCACCCAGCTTCTTTCTCTCTTCCCCAGTGCCCTCTCTTTTTGCAAACCGGCTTTATCATTAACCAGTCTGTAAACTTCATTGTTTTGTCTCAACTGCAGTTGTGTTTGTTAGGTTTCACCTCGTAATATATTTTTCTAAACAGCAATATTGCATTCAAGTAGTCTTATTGTGGGCTTAATTCTGCTTGTGCTCTGGCTTTGAATTCAAACCTCCAGGTAGTAGCAGGAGATCTGCTATTTCAGTTCACCTGGAGAACTCCCCTCCCTCCACACTCGCCTGCAACAATTTGCCTCAAAACTTTGCATTTTCCCACCTGCCTTCTCTCCCCCCCCCCACAAACACACACACACACACACTCCTCCTTGCCTCTCTCCTCCCCCATCTTCCCAGCCAGCCAGCCAGCCACACCCACCTACCAGCAGCCTCCCGCCCTACATTCTAACTCTGAAAGACCCTTTGTTTAAGTCCCCCCCCCCCAATAAAAAAATCTCTCCTGGTCAAAATCACACAATGCATAGAAAAGCACACCCGGCTTCTCTCGTGATTTCTTTCTGCCCCCGCCCCCCACATACACACTTTTTCTTTCTGAACCGGCTTATTGGGGAGTTGCAATTCACACATGATAATTTCTCTTTGTGAGAAGTGCTGCGGATTCCCCTGCTTGCAACAAGACATTCGGGTTTATTTTCCATTCGGGTGTATTGATATGCACAACCCTAGTGACCTATGATGGAGATAGCAGGATTGGACTTCATTTTTCCCAGTAGTAAGCAATGAGGCATGGGTAGTTTCACAATTCCAACAGCAGGTTTTCTAGATGTAGATCATAGCACTGCGGGGCATGTTTTAAAGCCTTTATTCAACATCAGGTTGTATGGTGATTCAATAGCTAACTTTTAATACTGTTACAAGTTTTTATACAGAGATTGTGGCTCCAGAACTACTTTGGAAAAGACATCCAAGAACTGAGTAACTAGCCAATTTTGTGATGGAGAAATTTTGAATGATTTTGATTATCCTTCACACATATTCATCATCATTTGGTAACAGTAATTATAAACTTGGTGGTATATCAGCAGTGTTTATTCCTTCCAGGAATATTTATTCAATTAAACACCACAGTAGGCAAAACATCACATGTATCTGTAACAGTGTGATAACAGCCACCTCTGTGGTTGATCCCATACTGATCCAATTATACATAAAAAGACTACCTCCCCAGTGGTTCTCCCTGCTGATTAGTTTATTTAATATGTAAGTGACACTCAACCCCTAGATAGGTATATTACTCGAGTAATAAATAAACATGAGGTTGATTCCCACAGCCCTGTTCCACTGGAGGAGACTGCTTGCATCAGGGGAAGGGTTATTGCCCCAGAGAAAAATGTCCCTGCTAGCAGATTTGTAGAATCCAAACTATGTTCAAGAGGAAACATGTGAACATACTTGAACAACTGCAGGAGTGGCAGCAACCATCCCACAAGGTACACAGAAAAGAAGCATGTTACAAAGTCACTGTGTCCTCCACATGTCCACCCCAATACTGTCAACCAGATACTCACTAGGAGTTCTTCAATTGGAACTTAATCCTCAGCGGCTGAATTCAGATCAGGACAATTGAATGTGGGGAGAGTGGGCTCTAACCTTCTCTGTGTGCCACTTTCCTGACCTGAAAAGGCCCTGGAAAGCTATTTGCCCTGTGGGAGAAACATATACCACTGACAGGGCAAACAGTGTCTCCTCAAGGCCATTTCAGATCAGTAAAAAAGGCGCAGGGGGGGACACATTCTGGTCCGGATCTGAATTGGGTCTGAGCACACTTTGGAATGAGTTTCAAGCATAGAACTCCTAGCACATGTCTGATTGACAGGGTAGGGCAGACTTGGGTGGGGGGTAGGGGCACAAGGACTTTGTAACATATCAGCATGATCATAAGTGACGACATAAGGACTAAACAGGAGTTCGTCCTAAACCATCATTTTGTTACTGAATGTAGGAACATGCACCTGGATGTTAACTAATGAAATAACGGAACAAAACCTGTCATTTTTGTTCCCATTGTTATAAAAGCACTTCCTATTGTTAAATATTATTACTATTATTTAAATTGGTAAAGTCCAGCAGACATGTCCATTGCAATTTAAGGTATCTTCACTGCATGCTGTTCACCATTGAGTGAGGTGATAATGGGAAAGACTGGAGGTGGGGAGTTGACTCAGTAAGTACTCACAAATTTTAAAAAATTAGTACTTTGAATGGGTTGAACATTAGACAGCATGGTATGTACCCAGATGGACCCACCAGGAGGTTTTCTTGGAAATATTACTACCAGCATATTCTGTAATTGTTTCTAGAAGGATCTATATATTTTCTCTGCATCAGTGTTCTCCAGTAGCCTAGTTTTCTTGGCCTAGTTAGGTTTATTCATTCATTTGTTTATTTCAGTAAATTTTTATCCCTTCCTTTCCCGACTGGGGTCGGACTCAGGGCAGTTCACATCTAAGTAATATCATTCAGAACATTCCAGTTAACATACAGTATAGCAGAATAAGAAATAATAATTTACAAATTGTAACTTATTTTATTATAATGTTATTGCGCTAGAGTGCAATGGCAGTTACCAATTTCCTAAAAAGCCCTCTGGTGGCACAGCAGGAGGAAAATGCAGGGTAAATGGCAGCTGACAGAGCAGAAAACTCCATGTGGACACTCTACTGCCGGTATGAATGCCGCTGCATTCATGGTTGTAATAACATGGAAATGGAGAATCTTTGCCATATGGATGCCTCCAGTATCTTTCCCTTAAGCACACTTGTGCCTCATGTCTTACACTGCAAACTATGGGATGTATATCTGGGGTGAAGTAACTCAGTAAATAAAATAAAGCAAAATACCCTGCCTTCTTGGGGGGGGGGCAGGTCAATGACACTGTCGGCTTGGCTCTCATGGTCCTTTCTTACATGGCCAGGGTAATGCCAATCCCCAATTTGGGGTCAGGAAGGAATTTCCCTGCAGGCCAGTTTGGCCAGGGATCCTGGAGATTTTTTGCCTTTTTCTGAGTATAAAGCAGGGGTCACTGAGAGAAGCTGGTTGTGAATTTGCTGCATTGTGCAGGGGGGTTGGACTAGATGACCCTTGAGGTACCTTCCAGCTGTATATTACTATGCTTCGTTAAAAAAAAATAGGGGCAGGCTTTGACCTCTCTGCCCCTCCTATGGGCCTTCTGGGGCATTGGCTGACCATTATGTGTAACAGAATGCTGGAGTGGATAGACCATTGGTCTGATCCAGCAGGGCTGCTCCTATAATCTTATTGATGTTTATATATTTTCTGTTAGTAAGTACAGAAAGCTCCATTAAACCCTCCCCCATCTGAACAAGGACAACTAGAGAGCTTACAGAAGTTCCGTACCATTGGAAGATTTCAAAAACACTATGATAAATATTGGAGATGGTTAATAATTTCTCCCATTCCTTCTAATAACTTAATTGGTTTTCCTCTAGGGCTATGCCAACCTCCCAACACACTTATCAGCTTTTCATTATGCATTGCTTTGTACACTTTGCTCAGCAAGAGTTCCAAGTTACATTACAGTGGCCCTAGGAAATCTAATTTCCTATTGACTTTGGAATAATACTTCTGACTTTAATGAAGTGTTTAACAATTTTACCTGAGCTATCAGAATCAACATGACGTAGTTATACGGCATATATGTATACACATATTTCCTTCAATATAACAGTGTTCCATAAGCTTTATAATAAAAATATAACAGTCAAGTTACTACCAGTATTTTCAGCTATTTGGGTAGTTCTGTATCCAGTTCTCTCCTTCTATCCGTATAGTTGAAATTTTTTCAACTGCAGCACTGCAGGGCATTCTCATCAGGCCGCATCTGCTCATTACCCCCACCCTCACTTATATATTCACAGCCAGAATTCCTAAAGCAAGGAAAGGCAGTAGAACAATTTCCCAACGTTGAGGAATCCCAATCTACCATTAATGGTATCTGGCAGAACACAGGAGTGACCCATAGGATGGTCGGAAAGCTCATCTTATTCGTCAAGAACATTGACAGTTTGGGTTCCATTTTTATGCTCTGAAGTAATTCAAAAAGCCAAAAATCAACACACTCCTCCAGACAGCTCTTTAGTCATTGTAAGGTGAAGGTAGCATTAAGAGAAATTCTCTAAATTACTCTTCACCCATTTCCCTCCTGAAAACAACAATCCACATCCTTTCCTCTTTTTGGAAATTTAG
Source organism: Euleptes europaea (assembly GCF_029931775.1). Taxonomy (NCBI): domain Eukaryota; kingdom Metazoa; phylum Chordata; class Lepidosauria; order Squamata; family Sphaerodactylidae; genus Euleptes; species Euleptes europaea. The sequence continues at coordinate 33,485,033 of NC_079313.1, read as the reverse complement.
AGTCTGTTTCTAATTAATTCTTTTTCGATCAAAGAGAAATTCGAAGAGGGGAAGAAACAGAGGTTCTGAAAATTTTCACAATTTCGTTCTATAGTTGTTCAGAGGTAGGCAATGTCTCCCCAAACCTTTGTATCCTTCTACTCAAACACCTTCCTGTGATGTGTAACATAAAACAACTAAAAGGACTGAAATTACAAAAGAGTGCATGGGTTTGACTTTAAAGCATATGCACATGTGTGCAAAACTACCCACACATTTTCATTAGTGATGCTGACAGATAGCAAAATAGGGAAGGCCCTTCCATCTAAAACCCCTCAATTTTAAAATCCCTACCCAATTTCACGATCCACATTCATTCAAATCTGGGTCTGACTCATAATAGGATTATCTCATTGCTAGCCAGTAGTCTGTGACAATTCTCCCTTCTTCCCAAGCAACAAAAAGCTTTTGCCCCAGCTTAGCTTAACTGCATTGGTTCTTGCCCTTCCTTACACACAGTGTTGTTTGCAGATCATTGTTCTCTCATGTTTCTCCCTGCATTTTTTCCCAGACAACAGCAAAAGTAGAGTGTGGAAGAAAAATGTGTGTGTATTAAGTGCCTTCAAGTCGCTTCCGACTCATGCCGACCCTATGAATGAAAGTCCTCCAAAATGTCCTATCTTTGACAGCCTTGCTCAGATCTTGCAAATTGAAGGCTGTGGCTTTCTTTATTGAGTCAGTCCATCTCTTCCTCTTTTCCTGCTGCCTTCAACTTTTCCTAACATGACTGTCTTTTCCAGTGACTCTTGTCGTCTCATGGCGTGACCAAAATACGATAGCCACAGTTTAATCATTTTAGCTTCTAGGGTCAGTTCAGGCTTTATTTGATCTATAACCCATTGATTTGTTATCTTTTATACCCCAGAGAAATTCAAAGAAAAAACAGAGAGAAATAACTGGCAAAGGATACTGTGTTCAAGGGAGGAGAAAGACTGATGCAGTTAAGAAGTCAAGATGAAATAAAAAGCTAGCACAGATAAACTGAAAATTATACTTTGCAAAGGGAATAATGGAGGAGAAGAATTTTCCTCGAATGGAAATCCAAGTCCCATATCCCAGTTATCATATTTTGATGAGAATGACGGAAGAGAGAGGAGAATAAATCACACATGCAATATGGATTGGCTTAAAAAGGCCACAGCTTTATTGGTTGGAGCATTGTAGGGCATGGAGCATTGTAGGGCATGGATCCAGGCATCAGGAGACCACCCTGTCAGCAGATGAAATGATCCCCAACCTGAATGTTGGGTGGCAAAACCAGAGTGGCAAACCAGTGTTTCCACTTGGACATAAGCCTCTAAGTGGTTCCTTCACCATCTGAAAGTGGAGCCACATGACAGCCCCTGAGCTGGGTATCTGCAGTGGTACACTACCCCAAGACCCCTTATTGGAGTCCCCAAAAGGGGGAAGGCAGGCACGCAGGCACATCTTCTTCAAATTGGATCTGTCCCAATGCCAAAAAACTGTCAAAGAGCAGGGCTCCCACCATACTCCTACTGCCGCAGCCAACAAAGGAGAGAGTCCTGTATTCCATGACACCACAGGTCTTGTCCTCAGCTGGACAAGTGCACACCGTCTGGGCTGTAGAGCGCAGACTGCTGAAAACAAATATCTGGTTGCTGTATGACCACATCACTGATCGATTCCACAAAGCGACCAACATCTCTTTCTAGCAAAGTCAACCCTGGCCAGGGTGTCAGTGTTGCACCACATTTGTTGCTCCAGAAGCTGGGACCAAAACAAACTTGTGTCAGGCAGTCAGAAGCACAGCTACCGAAGGTCAGCTATCATTGCCAATGACAGGTCAATCGCTTTGCAGCCTGACAGGTCATTTTCTCCAAGCTGGATCAAGATGGCATCCAGGGGGCCAAAATGTGTGACATTCTCCATCGATGTCACAAAAAAGGAATCCCAAAGCATGCCACAGCTACCATCCACCTCATCCGCAGCTGACGCTCAAGCCCCAGAGAGGCACCCAAGCCAGACAGTTTGGCATAACAGCCAGCCCAGTGCACAATACTCCGTCCCAGAATCCACACCAACCTTACATCTGCTGCAAGAAAAGGAAAAGGGGGCACATGTCAGTATGTGTCCCTGGCACAATTACCTATGAATACTAATTTTAAAGGCCAAAGACCTCCAACGACCAATCAAGCAGATGTCATTGGAAGAGAAACCACATCTCACAGCAGTGTTGGTTGCCCTAATTCTAAAGGAATGGGTTCCAGCATGGTGTAGTGGTTAAGAGCAGTGGCTTGGAGCAGTGGACTCTAATCTGGAGAACCGGGTTTGATTCCCCACTCCTCCACATGAGCAGTGGATGCTAATCTGGTGAACTGGGGTGGTTTCCCTACTCCTACACATGAAGCCTGCTGGGAGACCTTGGGCTAGTCACAGTTCTCTCCGAATTCTCTCATCCCCACTTACCTCACAAGGTGTCTGTTTTGGGGAGGGGAAGGGAAGGTGATTGTTAAGCCGGTTTGATTCTCCCTTAAGTGGTAGAGAACATCAGCCTATAAAAACCAACTCTTCTTCTTCTTCTTCAAATTCCCCAGGTTGCAAACTGATCACTACAAGACTGGACCTTAAAATGACAGAGAACTAGAACTTTGTGAGGAAAGCTCCATCTTTGTGGACTAGGAGGGGGCCAGGGCCAGGGGTGTGTGTGCAGGTAAGACTGTAAGGTGTTGGCCGGACATAGGTGTCCTGATGGGCTGGCTGAAGAACAATAGTTTCACCACAGCCTTCTTGGTCCATTTTGGATTTTCTAACCATAATGCTTAGGGAAGAGCCATGACCAGTTCACTGCACTGGAATGCAATGCAGAAAGCCAGCACGAAGGCAGTCATGAAAATGTGGCTTCAAATTTAGAGTTACATATCACTGGGAAATGGCCCACAAGTGCCTTGAGAATGGGGAAGGTGATGGGACGCCTTGCATCTGGGGGTCAAGGGGATATCCGCTTCTAGCCCTGCAAGGCATGTTGTATTATGAAAGAACAGCAGGGATTGGGATGGCCATGAGCCTTGCAGTAAAAGGAGACTGCTGTGAGGTGCAGCACCATGGGCCTTGATGCAAGACCCTGCAGCCTAATGTGTGCGAGGTACTGGAGGATAGTGTCCTGGGGTATAGGCCAGGAAACACTGCAACCTGTACTCATTGCGAAAGCCATTACCCTCTCAATGACCACTGAGTAAGAACGCAACTAAGAGGGGGCGACTGAATTGAGTACTCCCTGCCATATTACTTGTCTCCAATGGCCCACAGGTCACCCTGGAAGGGGTCTGGGTTCAGGTTTGTGTGGGGTGCCAATGTCCGGAACCTCACATCCTGAAAGAGAGATGACGCATCCGTGATTTTGTTATTGAGTCCTGGAATATGCTTCACTGTAAAAGAGATGCAAATTAAAAAGGGGATGGATGGCTTGCCTGGCCATGCAGCCGGAGCCACTTGCTCGGAAGCAGCTCCATTTCAGAGTGGGGCTGCAGCCTGATCAGTCGCAATGGACTGCCCCGGTAAGTTCCATGGCTGCGTTGTTTAACTTTCTTGGCCTCCCCCCTTTTTTTGCTTTCAACCTTCCTGCTCTCTATTTTTTTCTTATGCTCCAAACATGTTAACGCTTGACTTTAAATTATTAGAGGCGAGTCTCTTAGGAGTATAATTAAGCAATGATTCATTGATTTTATCTTCAGAAGTAAAATTGAAGTACACTGTATTTTTCTTAATTGTCTCTCATACTGTGTGTCCTTTTCTTCTAATTATATCCTTTTCATGTTTAACAAGCTGCTACTATTCATTCTTCTTGGAATTTACTAAGCTATTAAAGTATTACTGTTCTTTTCTTATATACAAATCTTCTCTCATGGATTTTTGGTACTTGTTTATTTGACTTCTTGTCTGGTTAAAAATATATTATAATGTTACAAAAAATAACCTATACCACCAATATCAAAAAACATGGAGTGCCCAGCTTCCCCACCAAAATCTTGCATCTACTTTGGAACATTGTAAATTACTTGCAGTTCCTGTCGCCATTCTTCACCTGCAGATGAAGAAATACAGAGATCCCACTCAGAAACATCCCCCCCAACATTCCCGGATTAGTTCACCTGCCTCTTCAGATGGGATGTGGAAGTACAGGGAAAATATAAATTATTCAAACTTTTACTTGTTCTCTTTGGAAAATCCAAAATGGCTCCTAGTGACATGAAGCACAACACAAAGTACACTTTGGTCAGAGGTGATACTCCAGTCCAATGGCATCTTTTTTGGTTTGGCATATCCAAATGGGCACCCCTAGTCTTAACCACATCATAAGAACATAAGAAAAGCCATGCTGGATCAGACCAAGACCCATCAAGTCCAGCAGTCTGTTCACACAGTGGCCAACCTGGTGCCTCTAGGAAGCCCACAAACAAGACAACTGCAGCAGCACACTAGCTGAGTGAGAGAAAGTGTGGAACTTCTGAGAAGCAGCAGGATATTGCCCTAAGAGTAGCAATCTGGAGACAGACAAGAAATAACACTTAACAGGAGAGAAGGTCTCTATCCTATTTATCTTCTTGCTACACGGTCTTCTTCCCTTCTTTGTACGCCAGACATTGCCCATTCCAACAGTTATGGCTGAGATCAATAGCCAGTCTGCACCCTGCCTTTTCAGAGCACCAGTGCCAAACCCCTTATCACATGCATCTTATAAAAACTCTAGAAGTGTGCATCCTGGCAAGTATGATTCTTGCGTGGTCTTGGCTTAACTATTTAGGATGTTAGTCTTGTGCCAGGCGGCTGCATGAGTGAGATTCAATGCCAGATAGTTACAGAGGCTTTTGCTTCTTCTCACCAAATACATTACCAGATTCCTCTTTCTATGCCATCCACAAGAAGCTGAAGTGGGGGGTCAACTTGACATAGTCTAAAGCAGGGGTGGGGAACCTTTTTCCTGCCAAGGGCCATTTGCTCATTTATAACATCATTCGGGGGGCATAACCAGGTGCAGATCTTCCGGCGCAGGGGGGGGGGGGAGAGGCTAGAGGCTAGGTCTCCAGCCACCACCTGGAGGTTGGCAACCACAGGGGAGGCCATGCAGAGAAGGCCTGGAGGGCACCTCCGCTCCCCCCTCCCTCCCCCCTCCCTCCCAGGCAATAAGGAATAAAGTATACACTGATGAGTTAGCTTTTCTTCTTTTTCTTATCCAGTATCAGCTGATTAGTGACAAAAAGATATACACACACAATAATTGACTGCACTGAGTATCAAATAACTTATATGAAAAAGCAGAAGAGGTCAACAGCTGCATGAACCCTGGACAGTTAACCAATTTCTCATATCCTCGTGTGAGAAATATAGCCCAGCCATGATTTGGTAAGTGTAGTGAATTCTTTTTCTGCTGATGCGCTCTACTCTGTTCTTTCTCCATCGCTCTTTCTCTCTCTGTGGTGTCCGCTGGGAAGTGTGCTGCTCTGCAAGGCTGATACATCACCGACTCTCTTGGTTCACTCTCTCTCTCTTTTCTTGTCACCTCATTTCTTCTTTCCCAAAGCTTTCACTGGCAGCTGCTCATTATTTCTGTTTATCTGCTCCCAGCTAACAGGCACCAAAACAACAGTGAAGAAAGTGATCCATTCAGAATATCGATCCCTTTTGTGCTAATTGCGGTACCCTTTGTGACCGCTAATTTGCTCAGCACAACTGTGGGCCTTGAAAAATTCCATTTTATGGACTGTACAAATTAACCTGTTGGGCGATGGGGCTTACAGATAAGGCAAGCATAGACTACTACAAAGTTTAGAAGACTACTGCTGTTTAGAGTGGGGGGTGTCATTCAAGTCATTATTACCTTTCCTCAGCCTTAATGCTCAGTTTCTCAGTATTTGACTCCTTAACTAAAGAGGGGGACAATGTCGTCACCCCAGGCTGCACATTCTCCCTTACTAAGTTCGGTGCTCAATGATGACATTCTCTGCTTAAAGAAACAGCCTCTCCCTCTTCTTCCACCCATCTCTTCCCCCACAAATCATAACCTCTCCTTCTACAGACACATTGAATGGACCATACTGAAAGAGCAGCAGGAATATCCCAAAACAGGTCACTAGGTATTGCTATGCCAATATAGTAGCATGACTGCACAAATTGGATGTGAGGCAAATATTGAAGACTCTTCACGGCTAGCAATTTATACATCAGTGTTGGTTGGTTTCAACTAGGGATGTGCAAAAATTTGGGGGGGGAAGGAAAAGGAATTTGGATCCAGGAATAATGGAGCCAAACATTTTTGGGATTCCCATACCAGTATGGGTTTTGGGGGGAGTTTTCGGGAATGAAAAAAAATTCAGCTCCATTGTAGCCTATGAGGAACCTTTCTGGGGCTCTGAAGGGGACAGTTTTTTAAAGGCAGAGGCACTAAATTTTCAGCACAGCTGTCTGGTGACTTTCCAAGTTTGGTAAAGATTCTGTCAGGGGCAAAGAAAATGGCAAAGGAGTTGCCCCCATCCTCCAGGTATTTGCGAGCCGAGCTGTCCATCGGTTTTCAGGTTCAGAAGTTTAGCATTGCCAAGGACTGGCAGAAAGAGCCAACTGACAGACTGGCACCTCAAAGTTTGGGGGCTCCGTTCGTATCTGGGGCCCATAGAATGTCGATGCAAATTAGCTTCCAAACAAAGACTACGTAGAAGAGATTATGAGACAGTTATCACAAACTGAATATTACCAAAAAATTCCAAAGGATCCCACTAATATTGTCTCTACTATGATTGCTAAAACAACGCAAGAGGCCCTACAGGATGGCAGCATTAACAGCAGTACTGCTGAATTCCTGATTAATAAATATCCAAGAATGCCAGTCCTATATACTCTACCAAAAATCCACAAGCCGGGAAGGGTTCCACCTGGAAGACCTATAGTATCAGCTTCACAAAGTGTTTTAGAGCCAGTCTCACAATATTTAGATTTCCATCTCAGACAATTTGCAGTCAATACTGATTCCTATATTCAAGATACTAGTGACTTTGTTCGCTATATTGAAAATGTGTGTCTACCAGGTGACTGTCTTCTGGCTACAGTAGATGTAGTTTCACTATACACGAATGTTCCGTTAAATGATACCCGCCGTATTATTGAGACCTTATTGGAATCCCGGATCGATCCTGATCCACCGAAAAAATTCTTGATGTCCCTCATTGATATAGTATTTAAAAACAATTTTTTTAGATTCGATAACCAACTGTACCTGCAAACTGGGGGAATTGCTATGGGTTCTCCCGTGGCACCCACTGTGGCAAATATTTTCATGGTGGATTTTGAAAAGAAATATATTTACAGCGATCACCCTTTTCAGAATGATATATGGGGGTATCGACGGTACATTGATGATTTGATATTTTTGCTTTCACCTGATGTGGATTTTGAACAGTTCTTATGTTGGTTGAATAGCTGTGCCAGCATCCAGTTTACTGGAAAGTCTGATAAAATGCAAATACCATATTTAGACACGATGGTATATAAGGATGACAAAAATAGACTGGCGGTAACTCTGTATAGAAAGAACACAGATAAGAATGCTTTGTTGCATTTTCAATCTTTTCATCCAAGGCATATGAGGGAGAATTTGCCATATGGGCAATTCCTGAGAATCAAACGGAACAACACCCGGTTGCCTGATTATCAATTACATGCAGCAGCATTAGAGAACTCACTGGACTTTAGGGGTTATCCCTCAAAAGTTGTTCAGAAGGCTAGATGGAGAGCTGACAGTATAGATCGGAACACCTTATTATATAAAACCCCTAGAGATACACAAATTGAACGACCCCTAACATTTGCCTTACAGCACAGCCACTTATCGGCACATATTTCCAGGATTATAAAACAACATTGGCACTTGTTGTCTGATATACCAGGATGTGCAGCGGTCCCCAAAATAGGGTATAAAAGGACTAATTCATTAAAAGATAGGCTGGTACACTCAGACATATATAAAGAGACTAAGAGACATCCTACCGTGGGACACTTCAAATGTCATCAATGTTTGGCGTGTAATTATGCCTTGGAAGTGAAAGAATTTAAAAGAACGGACTCTGATTTCACTTTCAAAATACATTCCTTCTCTAACTGTAATACCAAATATTGTATTTATTGTTTAATCTGTCCCTGCCAACGAATTTACGTTGGATCTAGCATACGACCCATCAAAGCACGCATTCTGGAGCACAGATCCAGGATAAGGGCGGGCATAACTACAGCCCCGGTTGTTGATCATTTTCTGCAGTATAAACATAATGAAAATGATCTGAGATTTTTTGTCATTTGGCGCTTACAACCTAATAGATTTAATAAGAGCGACAATGAAAGAATCCTTAGACGTAAGGAGGCTTACTTTATACATATCCTGAACACCATGGCACCTCATGGTTTGAATTTAGAGAATGACTTGTCTTGCTTCTTGTAAATAGGTACTGTCGCTTTAAGATTTGCTTTCTAACAGAAGTGCATCAGCCGGGGCACGAAGCACACACCGGATGGTCATTTATGGTTATTTAAGTTACTCAGATGATTACGTGAATAACGCCACTTGAGTCCTTACCTAGAGTGGAAGGAACTCAGCACCTTACTCCTATGGGGAAGCGTAATGTATTCTATTTATGAAATGGTTATTCGCTTGAAACCAGATATTGTGGATGATGAAATATAACTGCAAACATTATATTTTTGTAAGTATTTTTGTACATATTTAAATGACTAACTGTGATAGAATTTTAGTAACTTATTGATAAATGAGACCAGTAATTTAGAAGAATTGGAGACAATTGAAAAGTATTTTTTATTTATTTATTGTATTACATAGGAAGAACTGATGAAGAAATGGGCTTTATGCCCTGAAACGATCGTTTTCTCCTTCTATGCATAACTTGCTGTTGTGTGAACAAAGAGCATCTTAAGAGAAGACTTCGTGTCTCTCCTTCTATGCACATCTTGCTGCTATAAGGATAGAGCATCCTATAAGAACATTTCTTGCAAACTGTACTTCATTACTTACCTGCTGGAGGAATTAATGTGTTACTTGCTTTGACATTTCATTATGTAAAATTGTACATCTTTTGTTATAGTATATAGAATTGTTAAGGGTGGTTGTGTTACCACATACTGTGAAAAATACAGCTACAATATATTTGGCTTTGGTAACAGCTATACTCCTGTACTAAAGTCATGACCATGGCAGCTCTTGTGAAGGAGATGCTCATCCACACGCGTGAGGAGTCTTATTCAGAAAGCCCAATAGGTAAATGTAGAAGCTGTCATTTTTTAGTTGTAGATATTTCCCTCTGGACGGGTCTGGGTGAGCTCCGTCTTTTAAAATGACCCTTCCAGAATAGTTTGGTCAGACCAAGTTGGCTCCGATTACATGACCCTGACCTCAAAAGGGCCCCAACTATGGGGCCCTAACAAAATCAGTCAAAAAAGATAGAAAAATGGGAGAAAGCACAGAGCTTTTTTGGGAATCGCCTATTTGGCTTTGGGCAGATCCCCAGGCTTTGGTATTCAGTAAACCCAAAACCTGAAAATTACTAAAACGGTTCCTGGTGGATGCCTTCAAATCAATTTGCATTCTCTTTTGTTTTGTATTGCAATAACAGCAATCAGCCCATTGTGTAACTGTTTTCATTTGGTAAAAATTGGACAGGAGAGAGAGAAAGAGAGAGATTTTCCCAACTTGAAAAAAAATTGTTCGCAGAGTTCCAGAGTAGCCTCCCAGGTAGACAAGGCTATATCCAGTATGTGCTTAGCACAAAGTGGGAATATTTTTTTTCTTTGTTTTGGTGTAAATCAGATTACAAAAATTTGAAAAAAATAATTATTTAATTAAAGTTCATTTTTAAAGTTTTAATTTTCAGTAGCATTTCTTTCAAATTGATGAGAAGGTTTCAAACAATACACATTCTCAGACTCACCAATTTAAGCATTATGGAATAAGCAGAAGCAAAGTTTTATAGCAAACAATCAGGCAGCCGGTGTTTAATTTTCATTATGGTGAACTTTGTGAAATAAACAAATGAAATGAAAGTAAAACAAATTGAATTAAAGCCAATTACATTATTCTGAATTAGAAATAAACCTTCCCAAAGCTATACATACAAGTATTTTGTCAAAGAAAATAAACACTTAAAATTAATATGTAAAATGATAAATCCCACTTAATTTTAAGTTTCAGCTTTTTTTGGATTTGGCTTTTTTAGCTCCATTGAAATGGTGCCCTTTATATATCAGCCCAAAAAAGCCTGGCTTGGGGGGGGGGGGGAGCGGTTTCAGTTCGGCATATCTGAGTGCACGCCCCTAATCTTAAACACACAAAGCTGCCTTTCCTGGGTCCGATTATTGGTCTGTCAAGGTCAATTCTGTCTGCTCTGACTGGTATCAGCTTTCCGTGGTCTCAGGCAGAAGATTTTCACATCACCTACTACCTGATCCTTTAAAAAAAAAAAACCCAGAGATTCTAAGGATTGAACTTGGGACCTTGTGCATACAACACAGATTTTTATCTGCAATAGCTTACATTTGATATGTATTTTATATTCACACCACCCATCTCCATTGCCATATCTATGACATCTCATTGCATTTTTGGACACCAAAACACATTTTAGTACCAATAATATATGGCCATTCTAGACTTGGCTTAGATGAACCATTGTTATAGCCTTGCCATATGCACATGTCTTGATGGGCAGTTTGTCACTGGCTTGGTGGCTGTTTGAACATCTGCCTACTTCACTAGTTCTTCAGATCCCCATCTTGCTATTTTTGCTTGCCTTTTGACATCTCCCACTGACAATATCTCATTATCTCTGTTTGTTTGTTCAAATTAATTGGCACTTGCATAACTTTGAATCAAGTGATTTATTACCATTATTGATCTCTGGGAGCCTGAATACTCTACCACCTACAAATTAATCTGAAAACAAAATACATAACCTTGTACATAGCAGTTTCTATACTCAACTGCACAAAAACAACTTTTCAGTCTTACTTCTGTATACCTACAGTTGTAACGATACCCTTTCATACCCCTGTAATATGGACACTCTTGGACTCTCACATTTGTACACTGAAACCGCTGCTGAGTGGCAGGGGAGGCCCAGCAAGACACAGCACCACACTCCAAGGCACCCCAGACACCCCATTGAGCGTCGCTGTACGGAGCCAGCAGGGAGCTGCAAATGGCACAAAGCACCTGGACCCGGAGAAGGGAAGTAGGCCTGAACTCCATCTTGGAGGTGAGTGCAGAGCAGAACAGAGGACTCCAGTTTCTGCTCCTGCCTCTCCCCACCTGTGAATCGCCCCCAGAACAGCTGCCTTCTTGGACACCTTTGCATAACCAAGAAGATGGCCAGCCTATCAAGATCTGCCTAACGACTTCATTCAGAACAATAGCGTTTTCCCCTTCCACACTTTACATTCCTTCTCAGGGCAAGCTAATCCCATCTTCTCCTTCCCCTCTCTGCTCCCAGTTCCTGCCAGCTGTCAATAACACAATCACTGAGTGATTGACAGTCATCAATAATCCCCTCATATTCCGATCACCCTGGCTCCCACCTTTTCACCACTCAATCTTTCTCCAATTTTGAAGCAATCTTACCTTTGTGCCCCACTGCTCACATGCCCTGTGAGTCAGTCTGCCCCAGGGGCAGAATTTGACTATTAAACAGAGAGACCTGGCACATGTCAGTGGCTTCTCATTTTGGATCCAGAACACAAGATGTGAGTCCTACACCTGGCGTGTAGTCCTTTTCCCCTTCCCTCGTGCAGCTGCTATTCTGGAACCTCGTTCTGCAGGAAAGGTGACTATGAACCACTTGGGAATCTCAAAACCTTTACTTTCTTAGCTCTCTGTGTGTTAGGAATTAACTGTTAGTTTGTATGTGTGTGTTTTTACCCTATTTGATTACTTTTAATAAAACCCTTAAAATTCATAAAGGCCTCCTCGTTATTGGGTTGCTCTCCATTTTGGCTCACTCACCTAGGGGCGGAATTGGTTTAGAAAGATCCCCATGCCAGCCTCTTGCAAAGCTCTATTTAGTCTCCAGCTAATTTCCCCAAATAAAAGGAGACCCCCTCTGTGCTTGGCGTAACAAGTGTTGTACAGATACTTCAGAGTTCTGAGCCAGGCACACACAACTATCTACAATCTTAATTGTGCTAAAACAGCCTGGTTTCAGCCAAGGAAAGTCACACCTCTACAGCAATACTAAACTGCATTTCCTATCAGGTCCCCTACCTCAGTTCTGAATTCTGGAAACTTGCTTGGTAAAGGATGTTGAAATTCTGTATGAGATAGCCTAAGCCCACCTACACCTCACCTAGTTACTCCTTTGCTGACATAACTCCAATCGGACTAGAACATTAATTTTATGTAGCTTGGATATCTGTGAAACCATCTGTTATTGATTAATACACATTACAGCTTGCACTCATCTTAGTGTGGCATTGGGGCCTGGAGTGTGAACTGCAAGTTATGGATTCAATGATTACAGAATCATATGATCTTAGGAAGACACTACTTAGAATTTTTTTTTTTAGTGTCAGCAATATAGGAACAATAATACTGGTTTGCTTTAAAGTGCTGTTGTAAAGACTGCCTCTTGAAACATACTCTCAGCATGATAGAATCCCTTAAAATGCACAAAAAGAGATGACTGCATTAGAATGATGTTTCTGGGGGGGAGGGTTGAATTTTGCTGCTGCATTAGCATTGGCAGGCCTAATTCAAAGGCGCGGTGATTAATAAAATTTTTCCCAGGTTGCTGGCGATTGCATTTTCCTTTCAAAAGGAGGAAAGAACTTGAATGCAATTCTTTGTTGAGCCAGGCCATTGCAAGTCAGTTGAGTTCAACAGCTCCTGTCCTCCCATTACACTAATGTGCTATCCAAATGGCTACATCCTTATTCTACATTCAAACAATTTCAAAACGAATAGCTCAGATGCCACCGGCAGTGCAGTCCTAACGTAGTTTATCCTACACCCTCCTAATACCATTGAAGAAAATTGGCTCAGAAGGGCACTGTGGATATGTTATTAAATTAGACTGGATTGTTCCCCTTATGTATTCAGAGCCCTTCTTCACCAGCTCTGGGTCCTGAGGCAGAGGATTTATTCTCCATTTGATCACATACACATCAGTCTGCTTACAAAGCCACACAGAAAAAATACAGTACATAACATGAGCAATAAACCATTAATGTCAGTATAACACTGTTGGGATTTGTTGTAAGGTATACAAAAAAACTTCTAGGGAGCGAGTTTCTGCTTTGCATGTTAGTTAGTTTTGGCCCTGTATGCAGTTGATGGCTAATGGAGAGGCTGACTGAGAGAAGGCCGAGTAGAAAAAGAGAACTTAGTAAAACTCTTCCTAAGTTAAGCAAAGCTGATGTGTCCTGTGTTCACGATACTACCTATGGTGACGAGGATAAACTGAAGGCATTTTGGCAGAGAAGAAGCTGTTTTTTCCAGAAGCTGAGAGAAAATGGCCACCACCCTGGGGGCTGAATCACAATTTGATCAGCAGCAACACACTTGGGAGGAATACTCTGAAATTCTCACACCGTTTTTCCACTGCAAATGATGTTACAGATGAGGGAAAGAAGAGAGCAATTTTGCTAAGCAGTGCGGGACCTTCCACTTATAGTTTAATGAGAAATCTCTTCCTGAAAAACCCAGTGATAAATCGTTTGGAGAATTAGCGAATCTGTTGCAGAACCACTTTAACCCCACTCCCGGTGAGCTAGTGGAGCGTTTTAAATTTAATTCACGATCCAGAAAGTCCGGGGAGTCTATAGAGGAGTTTGTAGCTAAACCGAGGAAACTCTCTCAGAACTGCAATTACAGTACCTCTTTGACACAGATATTAAGGAATCGGTTGGTGGAGTAAATAATGAAAAAATACAGAGGCGACTCCTGTCTGAATCTGCCTTAACCTTTGATTCTGCATTAATGTTGGCCCTGGCTATGGAACCAGCAACTAAGAATGTACAGGACTTGCAGGCACCAACCCTTCAACAGGGGGAGAAGGATCTCATGCAGGGGGCACCTGGACATGTGTTCAAAGTTGTCAAAGAATTCAGAAGGGAAAAGAAACTTAGGGAGAACTGTTACCATTGTGCTGGATTCCGGGCCTCCTCAACCTGTAGATTTAAAAATGAAAAATGTTTCAAAAGTGGTCTGATTGGCCACATTAGAAGCGTCTGTAAGAACAAGGCACAGAGTGCTGCCGAACGAAGTAATGTGGAACATCAATCCACAACTCATAAGATATATGGAACTCATAGGATGTATGCAATGGAAGAGGAAAGTCTTGTAAGTGGAGATGGGGAGCTGGTATATACAATTTACAGTCTGACTGGAACAAAACTTCCTAAGGTGGATCCTATTCGTGTTACATTAGATGTAAACAACAAGAAGGTGCCCTTTGAATTAGACACAGGTTGCAGTGTAACTCTTATGAGTCAAGCTTCATTTGAGGCTTTAGGGCAGGATGGGAGGGCATCTTTGTTGCAGCCTAGTACAATTCAATTAAGAACATATACAGTATAAAGTATTTAGGGATAACATTTCCAAAAGATAATCAAGACCTGTTTACACATAACTATCAAACGGTATGGAATAAGATTGAGGTCGATCTTCAAACCTGGACTAGACTAAAAACTTACTGGCTAGGTAGAATAGCTATAGTTAAAATGAATATCCTGCCAAGATTAAACTTTCTATTCCAGACGTTACCCATCAAAATTGCAGATAAAATACTAACATCCTGGCAACGAAAAATCAATAGATTTGTTTGGGACAAGAAACACCCCTGAATAAAATTTAAAATCATGATGGACAAAAAGAAAAGAGGGGGAATGGCACTTCCAAACCTAATTATGTATCACCGAGCGGCAACATTGGTATGGATCAAAGACTGGATCATGCAGATTAATGAAAGAAGTACTAAACTGGAACTTGCAGGACTGCCATGTGGAGTACACTAGCTGCTTTGGGGGAAAAACTGGAAGAAAAACCTAGAAGAAATTAAGGGTCATCCAACTGTAGAAAACATGGTGACTACCTGGCAGAAACTTAAACCAAGATTGAGTTCTAACGGATCATTGTTGATAGCACCCCTTAACGTATTCGGTACGATAATGGACAGAAAACAATACGGGACAATACAATATCAAGACCTGGTGAAAACAGATGGTACAATTAAAACGTTGTTGGAGATACAAGAGGAATATCAACAGATGCCATGGCTAACCTATCACCAACTAATCTCAAGATTCAAGGAAAATTGCATAACCAGGGGAGCACTGAAGCCAAAAACAGAGTTTGAACAGATGATAAGTAAAACCTCTCAACATCTACTAGGTAAAATCTATAAGCTCTTGGTGACATACGATACGGAAGATGAACAAGTGAAGTCATGCCAGATTAAATGGATGGAAAATCTGAATGAAATTATAACAATCGATGAATGGGAACAATTATTTCGCAGAAATCTCAAGTTCACTCTATGCCAAGGGATTCATGAAAACTGGTTGAAAATGTTACATAGATGGTACCTGACGCCGAGTGATATTCAAAACATGAATAGCTCGACATCTGGTCTATGTTGGAAATGTTGCAAAGCCAGGGGCACTTTTTATCATTGCTGCTGGACTTGTAAATCAGTCCAGAAATTCTGGAAGAAAATACACAAGAACATAGAAGGCATTCTCGGTTACAAAATTATATATGACCCTAAACTATACCTACTGAATAAAACTCCAGACAGCATCGACAAGGACCAACAAGACATGTTAAAATACTTAGTTACAGCTGCAAGGATAGTTCTAGCATCGCTATGGAAAACTAATAGAATTCCACAAATCGAGACTTGGATTGATAAAGCATACGAATATATCACAATGGCACAATTAACTGAAACACTACAGAAAGAAACTCAAAAACAAAATAGAGATAAATGGAAATCCTTCTACAAATATATTAAAACCAAAAAATGATAACAAAACTTTATAAGACACAGCAGATTCATAATGGAGATCGAATATAACCTATCAAAAAGTTAATGTATTATTACAACCTATCAGGGGGCGGTATTAGATATGCCAACGTTGTATAACATTAATACACGTATTTATCTCTCTTTCTATATATATATCTTTTCTTTTCTTTTAATTTTATTCCCCTGCCCCTTTTTCCTTCTGTATCCCATTTTCTATTAAAAACCAATAAAAATATTTATTAAAAAAAAAAAAGAACATATACAGGAGAAACACTTAAGTTACTAGGTGAAGCTTTGGTAACTGTGGCCTACAAAGATAAAGTAAAACTGTTACCACTGGTAGTGGTTGCAGGGAGTGGCCCCAACTTACTTGGCAGGGACTGATTAGCTGATTTGGGTTTAAATTTTGAACAACAGTTTCAGGTTTTCAGCCAGGAGGGACAATTGTCTTTGGAAGATATATTATCTATGTATGAGGAAGTTTTCAAGGAAGAGTTGGGTGCCATGAAGGGTACAGTGGCAAGAATATGTGTGAAACTGAACAGTACACCTCATTATTTTAAGCCCAGATCTGTTCCTTTTGCTATGAGACAAAAAGTTGAAATGGAATTGGCAAGATTATTAAAAGCCGGTATTATTGAACCAGTCAAGTTTTCAGATTGGGCAGCACCAATTGTGCCTGTATTAAAAACGGATGGTTGCGTGCGGATATGTGGAGATTACAAATTGACTGTTAACAGGGTAGCACTACTGGAACAAGACCATATCTCTAAAATAGAAGATCCCTCATGTAGTTGTTTACTTGGATGACATATTAGTCACTGGAGCCACAACACATGAACATTTACTAAATTTGGCTGAAGTTTTACACAGACTGAAGGAGGCAGGAAGCTACTGAAGCTACTATTGAAAAGTTAAGAATGTTTCAGTATGCAGGGGCTACTGGAAATCCTTGTGACAGATAATGGAAGTTCCTTTACTAGTCAACAGTTCAAACAGTTTATGGAACAAAATGGCATTCAGTATGTTACCTTTGCACCATACCACCCATCAACAAATGGCCTAGCAGAACGTGCAGTGCAGTCTTTTAAAGAAGGCATTTCATGAATAAAAGGTGAAAGTGTCAATATAAAAGATTGTCGAAGGCTTTCACGGTCAGAGTTCATTGGTTCTTGTAGGTTATCCGGGCTGTGTAACCGTGGTCTTGGAATTTTCTTTCCTGACGTTTCGCCAGCAGCTGTGGCAGGCATCTTCAAAGTAGTAACACTGAAGGACAGTGTCTCTCAGTGTCAAGTGTGTAGGAAGAGTCAGAGAGGGGTTGGGTTTGAGCTGAGTACTGTCCTGCTTAGCACATTACGTCTTTACAATGATTAGCACATTACGTCTGCAGGACAGTACTCAGCTCAAACCCAACCCCTATCTGACTCTTCCTACACACTTGACACTGAGAGACACTGACCTTCAGTGTTACTACTCTGAAGATGCCTGCCACAGCTGCTGGTGAAACGTCAGGAAAGAACATTCCAAGACCACGGTTACACAACCCGGATAACCTACAAGAACCAATGTCAGTATAAAGCTTGCTCAGTATTTGTTCAAGTACAGAATTTTGCCACATTCTACCACAGGTTTATCTCCAGCTGAAATGCTAATAGGCAGGAAATTGAGGTCCAGGTTCGATTTGTTACACCTATGCCTGACAGGACGTATGCATCATAAACAGCAGCAACAGAAACGGCAACATGACAGACAAGCAAAACAACATTTTTTTATGATTGGAGATACAGTCTATGATAAATTTTTTGGCTCAGGTCCTTTGTGGATACCTGCTACTGTGAGAACCGTTACAGGCCCTGTGTCTTATTCTTTCACCTTACAAGAGGGAAGGATTGTGTGGAGACATGTGGACCAAATGACAGCCAGAGAATTTAATAAAACTCTTCCTAAGTTAAGCAAAGCTGATGTGTCCTGTGTTCACGATACTACAGGTTTTAACTACCATCAGCAAATAGAGCTGATCTTTGCCACTTTGCTCCTTACACAGCGGTTCCATCTAACCCCAGAAACTAGATTCTGGGGGTGGGGTTGCAGTACTGGTGTGGATTAGGGATCTGGTTTCTTATTGCTTCTTTAGGCATTTGCATTGTTATCCCCAATGTAGCTGTATGAGAAATGGGTTTCTGTGGTGTAAACCTGTTTTTTTAAAATGTCTTTTAATTTTAAAAGCCTCTTCCCTGCTTATTCAATTTTATACTTAAAAATCAAGCCAACAAATAAAAGGGTAGAAATATCCCTCAATCACTAGCTGGCTGTTGGCTGATTCCATGGAAAATAATGAAGAGCCAGAACCTCAAGAAAAGCTGCTCATTCTTTATGTCATATTTATACTAGCTGCACAGCTACACAGACACCTTTGTGCCCCCTTTCAGATTTGGTATTTTGTTTCCTTCCATTAGACCTTGTATAACAGTTT
Organism: Euleptes europaea; assembly: GCF_029931775.1. Classification (NCBI taxonomy): domain Eukaryota; kingdom Metazoa; phylum Chordata; class Lepidosauria; order Squamata; family Sphaerodactylidae; genus Euleptes; species Euleptes europaea. The sequence continues at coordinate 33,466,490 of NC_079313.1, read as the reverse complement.
CTCCTTATTCATCTATTCAATGACTGCAAGCTACAAACGGAAACCTCCCAGTGTTCCAAAAATGCCGACAGAGCAATTGCTCACAAGGATTTACCTTGCTTTGGAGTTAAAACACTGACCCTCTGTTATGTATCACCTTCCACTTTTTATGCATTTTGTCAACAAGGGCTCTTTTTTTGGAGGGGGAGGCAAAGGAGGTTGTCTTCCTGTAGCAGTAACAGAAGAAAGGCAGGAGGATTCTTTGGTAAAACAATAACTACCAATCTGCATGTACAGTGTAGAATCTAAAGGGGAAAGCATCAACAACCTAGAAGGGTTTGTGGTGAGTTTGGCTGCATGGAGGGAAATGCCAGGAAACTCACATTAGAAGTCCAACACATATCTTGCCCTGTATTGCCCTGTATTGATACTGAATAAATTCTGATGTTAACACCAATTAACAAATGCTGATTTCAACACAGTGTACATTTTTTTAAAAAAAATTCTCAATCTTAAAGTCAGCCAAAGATACCTAGACAGAAGACCAGACACAAATCCCAGGACTGTGCATTAAGTACCGTAGTTACTACATTTAAAATCAGTGTGTGTCAGGCAGAACCTCAGCATAAAATGCTACTTAGGGTCAAACCAGAAATTACGTTTTTTGGCCAGCTAGGTCTAAGTTTCCCTGACCCAACTTGCTTTCCCTGCAACTACACAGCAGCTGCATGGAATGTCATTTTATAGATGACAGAGAGCCCTTTTCAGCTTGGAACTGGGCATGGGGGGAGAAGGGAATCCTGCTCCCTTCCCTTGACATTTTGAGAAGCTGAAACAACCCCTGGCAGGAGGCATTTACACAACACTAGAGAGTACTGTGCTTAGAATATTCCATGTAAATAACTCTTTGTGTGTGTTAAGTGCCATGAAGCTGCTTCTGACTCATGGCAACCCATGAATCAATGTCCTCCAAAACATCCTATTGTTAATCGCCTTGCTCAGGTCTTGCAAATTGAGGGCCATGGCTTCCTTTACAGAATCAGTCCATCTCATGTTGCGTCTTCCTTTTTTCCTGCTGCCTTCCACTTTTCCCAGCATGACTCTTTTCCAGTGACTCTTGTCTTCTCATAATGTAACCATAGTACGATAGCCTCAGTTTAGTTATTTTAGCTTCTAGGGATATTTCAAGATTGATTTGGTGGTCCACAGTATCCGTAAAACTCTCCTCTAACACCACATTTCAAAGGAATCTACTTTCTTCCTGTCAGCCTTCTTCATTGTCCAACTTTCATATTTATACATAGTAATAGGAAATACTTTGGTATGAATTATCTTGATCTTGGTTGCCAGTAACACATCCTTACACTTAAGAATCTTTTCTAGCTCCTTCATGGCTGACCTTCCCAGTTCCAGTCTCCTTCTGGTAACTTTCTACTAGTGCCATTTAAGCTCCAGAAAACATCATGGCAGAGAGGTAGGACTCCCTCCTCCTTGCATGCCACAGTTCCAAGCTGAAAAGGGCTGCCTCTCATCCTTAAAATGATATTTCCTATAGCTGCCATGTGGCTGCAGGGAAAATGAATTGGGTTGGTGAAGTCAGACCAAAAATGTAATGTCAGCATGGTGTAGTGGTTAAGAGTGGGGCCTCTAATCTGGAGAAGCAGGTTTTATTCCCTACTCCTCCACATGAGCAGCGGACTCTAATGTGGTAAACTGGGTTTGTTTCCCCACTCTCATACATATGAAGAGTGCTGGGAGATCTTGGGCTAGTCACAGTTCTCAGAATTCTCTCAGCTCCACCGACCTCACAAGGTGTCTGTTGTGGGGAGGGGAAGGAAAGGTGATTGTAGTCCACTTTGAGGCTCTTTAAAGGTGGAGAAAAAACAGGATATAAAAACCAACACTTGGTCTACTTTGGTCCTTAGTGAACTCCGAATAGCTAAATTGGTAGAGCTGAGGAAAACTTGAAGTACATCTGCAACCACCATCCTAAACTAGTTTAAGATACATTCCTCTTCCAAACAAAAATCTGGAATCAGAGATTGCTAAAAGGTGCCAAGTATTCTGTGTTAAAAAACAACAACACCTTTTATCCAATCTCACATAACTAGCATTCTCATGGCTTCCTAGTATTAAGAGAGAGGCTAGGGATCTGTCAGAAGAAAAATGACGTAGGCCACTCAGATTCAAGGTGCTGCATATTCTGGGTAGTCCTCAGGTATGGAACCCTAATCCTTAATACTACAGCATTGCATTCTTCACCCTAATCTATAAAACAGAGGTCCTATCCACAGACAAAGTTCTCCCATGGGTATTCCCTGGGTCTCTGTGATCAGACATACGTTGTGAGTTCCATGCAGGAAATTAACAGCACATTTCTTGAGGTGCACCAGTGGCCGCGCCCAAAGGCCTTTGGAGGCACCAGCGCCAGCGTGCAGAGCTGGACGCTGGTCTCCGCTTGCTGGCACGGCAGCGCTGGGCCTAGATGCCGCCAGAGCCTGCCACCAGCGTCTGGATGCCGGCAAAGGCCATGGCGGCAACCTGGGAGGCATTCTCAGGGCGTAACGGCGTCCCGGGAGGTGTTCCCAGAGCGTTATGGCACTGGCTGGGGTGCTGGGCCCGCCATTAGGCGGCCTCCTGAGCCATTACGGCTCGGGAACGCCCCCCTTTTTAATGAGGGTTGCACGGATTTTTGGTGCAGAGCCGAAACCTCCTTAGGAGGCAGCGCCACTGCGTTGCCTCCTAAGCCCAGCGCAGGCATTCTGGTCAGGAATGAGCTGTAAATTCACAGACACATGGGGCCCAATCTGGATTGGTACCACACCATGTGGGGCAAGGGTGCTTATGCCTTCTCTCCCTGTACAATTTTCCTGATCTGAAATGCCCCAAGGGGCTGATATTGGCCCCACTGGAGAAACCTAGGTCATCCCATTAGTGTTCACGGAGCTCACAATGGGTCAAATAGGATCCCAGGGCAATTTCAGGTTAGGACAATGTCATAAGCATCCTCTTTCTGTGTGCCATGGTCCCAGAGCACACATGCCTGGAAACTAAGTTCCTAGCATGGAGGATAGGGCTATCCATGGCTACTAGTTAAAATGAACACTAGTCATGATGCATACCTATTCTTTCTAGTATCAGAGGAGCATGCCTATTCTGTTAGGTGCCGTGGAACACAGGCAGGATGCTGCTGCAGTCATCTTGTTTGGGGGCTTCCTAGAGGGACCTGGTTGGCCACTGTGTGAACAGACTGCTGGACTTGATGGGCCTTGGTCTGATCCAGATTGTTAGGCCCAGATTTGATTATAGGTAGAGGAGGGATTTTTTAAACTTACATTTCCACCAATGAATTGTATTTCAAAAATTCAGCCATGCAAATAACCACATTTTGATTTAGTGTCCTTTATCAGCTTCTCTTGAAATTCAAATAACTGTTATAAGTAATTTATAAACAACACTTTAGGAGGAGGAAAGACAGAAAACACAGCGAGTTTCCCTCTGTTTTTTATTTATTTGTTTAATGTCGGTTGTTTGGAACTTTCTTATATTGAGTAAGATGAAAAGTGACACATCACTAAATCATTATCTCCAAACCAAATAGTGTTTAAAACATTGTGACGGTAATTAAAAAAACTGAATTGGCCCAGAGCTGAATAGCGCTAAAGCCTGATTTGTAATTGTTAGTTGTAACATCATTAAGAATGTCACAATACAACATTCAATGGTGCCATCAAAGAACTGGTGAAAGCCGCAGCAGTTACTATTTATTATCATTTCTAAAATGGAAGGGTTAGGAACTCCAGTAATTACATGACTGAACAATCTCAAAGGGCAGGGTTCCACGATTCTTTTCATAGACGGTTTTTGTTCATTTATAGAAGGCAACTCCTGACACTGTGATTTAAAGAGGAAGAGGGGCACATGCACAGAGGGACCCTTTTCTTTCACTCTGTTTTCCCATAGAAAAATCATCACCTCCAGGTGCATTTGCCTGCACTGCCCCCAGAGATGTCATCGTTTTCCTACTTCTAGAGGAACCTGAATGCTTGTTTCTCATTAAATAAATCATTTGAAAGAAAGGAGAAGAGGTATGGGGGACAATTTGCTTTGGTGCAAAGCCAAAAACTACTATTTGTGGCATCATGTTCTGTCCTTCACAAAAAAAAAACCAAAAGAAAAAAAATTCCACCAAGAATCTTTGATCTAGATCCAGGGCCACTGAAAATGAGGGCGCAAAATTCCCAGGACCCTGGAAGCTGGGCCAGCCCACACATGCAGTAGAAAGCAGGTGCACTGGCAACTTATTCCAACATGTCAAAATTTCTGCACGAGGTCAGGTTGCTAGGCCATTGCAATGCAATGCCAGGAGGAAAAAAAACAGGGTTGCACTTACCTGCAACTGGTGTTCATCGAGTGGTCACCTGTGCAGTCACATATGGGTGCTGGACACAGGCCACAGCGATGATTTTTGAAGCTCAAAACGCCAAGAGGCACTCCATCCCCTCTCCCCCACACTGTTTCCTGTCTTTTCCAGTGTGATATTGAGGAGGCAGAGTTCTCTTCCCTCAGTTCCTCTCTTTCACCACCGGGGTGAAGTAAAGATTATCAGATTTAAGGGCTCACAGCAGGGCAGGAGGGAGGGTTGAGTGACTGCACGTGTGACCACTCAATGAACAGTTACAGGTAAGTGCAACCCTGTTTTCATCATAATGGTACCCTGTGCAGTCCCACATTAGAGATTAGCAAGCTGATTTTCCCGTTTTAGTGGGAGCTCTCAGTTGGACAGAAATTGCAAGACTCCTCTTCCCCAATGCTGCCTCTCTTGTGGCATCCGCATCCATCATGTAATGTCTTGGAAAGCTGCAGGAAGAGGACCACATTGCAGCCTTGCAAATGGAGTCAACTGAGAAGCCACATGGGAAAGCTGCTGATTTAGGTCTTTTATGCATGGCTGTTTCATTTGCTGTCACCCCTCTGACAACTTCAGGTCTTTGGGTTAATTATGCATGCCAATTCTGATCATCAGAGGTTGCCTCGCTCTCCCCCTGCCTTTCCCCGCATTTTGCTTGCATTTTCAGAGACCTGTTTTATCTCAAATTTGAAAATGCGGGCAAAACATGGGGAAAGGCTGGGGAGAGTGAGGTGACCTCCGTCAGTCGAAATAGCAGCATAATGAACACGAAGACCCGAAGTCATTGGAGGGGTGATGGTGAGTGAAACAGCCCTGCATAAAAGACCTTAGATTGTGTCCAAGTAGAATGGGTGTGGCTCTGCAGCGAGCAGTCAACTCATGCCAGATTATAACAGCCTGATACAGGTGATTATCCATTTTGAGATGAATTAGGCTGACAGTTTCTTGCCCTTTTTAGAGCCTACTGAAACAATTAATAAATTGCCCTTTTTTCAAAAGGATTTTGTTCTATTTAAATAGAAGTGGAGGGCCTTTTTAATATCTAAGGATTGTGGGGCTCCAATGGAATATTCTTCAATATAAATATGCAAACGACTGAAGCGTTAGATTCCACCATGTCTCACAACAGAGTTTTAAAATAAAAATATGCAACTGAGATATTCATTATGAGAAACCAGGAGTTATCCCACTTGAATTATGTAGTAATCTGGGGAAAGAGAGGAAATCTTGCTTTCTACAAGGTATTTCTGCGATGATAGAATAAGCCCTAAAACCTCCTACAATTTCCCTATCTAAATACCATTGTTAACGTTGGTGGAAGACCAAATTCTGAGGATTTTCCCCCTAATTCTCTTTGGAATCATTGGAAGGAAATCAGTTTAGCAAAATACTTGAGGTCATACCTATCTGTATCCATAAATATTCCAGAAACTGACACATGAACTAAGTGGTGCAGGCTTTTTTGGTGCCGTGCCTTTCACTCTTCCCAACTTCCAGCTTCATTAGGAGCAGTACCTCTGTGGGGCAGCTCTACAATTCCTACAGAGAGGGCAGTTTTTTTTTTAAAAGGGTTGTGCACGTCACAAAGACTTGGGTGACCATGGAGAGTAGGTAGGGTTGCCAGCTCCGGGTTGGGAAATATCTGGAGATTTTGTGGGTGGAGCCTGAGGAGGGGGGCTTGGAAAGGAAGAGACTTCAATGCCATAGAGTCCAATTGCCAAAACAGCCATTTTCTCCATGTGAACTGATCTCTGTCACCTGAAGATCAGTTGTAATAGCAGGAGATCTCCAGCCACCATCTGGAGGTTTTATTCAAAAATCACAGATGTAGGCTAATGATTCACTTATATCAATGTTTATAAATATAATTTCCTCAGATTACACTATTGCTTCATAGTGCCTTTTCAATCAACAAAATTAAATGTACAGTTTTATATATACAACAAGGCAAAATTCATAAAAAATCAAATTCAACAGAAATTAGCAATTGACTTGTGGTGTCTTTCTTTCATGAATTATGCATATATTGTCCATAAATGTCCTTGAGTCCAATTGGGTAGAACAGGATTCCGGTATCTTTGCCTGTTTCAATATTTCTTCAGCTACCCTGAAGGACATATATTTATTACGTCTGGATCCTCTCTCAGAACGTCCCTTGTATCCTCAGCATTTGTTTGTAATATCAGAATGCTGGTCTGTTGATAAATTATTTAAATAGAACTATAAATTAACATTCTAAGCATTGTAATATTAATTATTTTACACATATATAATATAATTACAATTATACTTACAATCATAAATGAATTTTCATACACAGTGACTTGTGTGGTGTCAACCCGACAAGAATCCTTTCTTGTTTCCAGTCAATTAATTCCATACAGGCAGTATACTTAAATGCTTACTGCATTACTCATTAGGATCGATCCCAGGTGCAGGTGTTAATTTACAAGAAGGAGGTAAGATCATTGGCCATATTTAACCCCTTAGGGGATATGCAGTCAAAGAGTTGCACAAAGCGTGCTTCCTGCTGACTTAAAATTCGTTCTATGTTAGATCTCTGGAACTTCTTAGGTGTTGCTTGCCAAACCGCAAAGAACTGAAAGTCACTATCTGTATGTTTGCACTTCAACCAATGCTCCACTAGGGGCGCTTCTAATACTAGATTTTTTATTCTGGACCTGTGCTCCCCAATTCTTAATTTAAGGGGGCGTGTGGTTTTTCCAACATAAATTAATTTGCACATACAAATGACTAAATAAATAACATTTGCAGAGGAGCAAATATCTTTATGATTTCTTTTGAAAAGAGGTTTATTTTTTGTAATGAGGTATTTAAAAAACATGTTCTATTCTTTCGCCGTTTTGTGGATGATCTGATCATGTTATTTGACAATCAAGAGAATTGTAATGTGTTTTTGGAACAGCTTAACCAATACAATGAGCATATTCAGTTTGATTTTCAGACCGATCATAACAGTCTACCATTTCTTGATGTAATTGTTAATGTTGACTCAGTGGGAAAGCTTTGGGTAGCTCCCTATAAAAAGCCCACAGATAAGGGAGCTCTGTTACATTATAAGTCTCATCATCCCTCCTTTATGAGGAACAATTTACCTCATGGCCAGTTTTTAAGGTTAAAAAGGAATGCAACACGCACAGAGGACTATATAAAAGCAGCATCAGAATTGGAAGACACCCTTTTGAGCAGAGGTTATCCACCATATATCATCAATAGTGCACGCCTTCGAGCTGATGGGATAGATAGGTCTACTCTTTTTACTTGCAAGAAACGTGATAAACAGAATTTAACAGCTTCTTTACAATTTACACATTTGGCAACTAAGATAAAACGAATCATTTATAAACACTGGCACATAGTACAGAGCATTGCAGGATGTGCAATACCACCCTTGATTGGTTTTAAAAGAACGGGCTCTTTAAGAGACGCGCTAATACATACAGATCTCAATGTAGCACCTCCCACCACAGGGGCTGTTGGACATCATCGCTGTGGATCATGCGCAGTCTGCCGGTTCTCCCTCCCAGTAAAGAGTTTCACAAGGGAAGACACTGGCTTCACATATGTACTGCGTCAATTTACAAATTGCTCCTCTGCAAATGTTATTTATTTAGTCATTTGTATGTGCAAATTAATTTATGTTGGAAAAACCACACGCCCCCTTAAATTAAGAATTGGGGAGCACAGGTCCAGAATAAAAAATCAAGTATTAGAAGCGCCCCTAGTGGAGCATTGGTTGAAGTGCAAACATACAGATAGTGACTTTCAGTTCTTTGCGGTTTGGCAAGCAACACCTAAGAAGTTCCAGAGATCTAACATAGAACGAATTTTAAGTCAGCAGGAAGCACGCTTTGTGCAATTCTTTGACTGCATATCCCCTAAGGGGTTAAATATGGCCAATGATCTTACCTCCTTCTTGTAAATTAACACCTGCACCTGGGATCGATCCTAATGAGTAATGCAGTAAGCATTTAAGTATACTGCCTGTATGGAATTAATTGACTGGAAACAAGAAAGGATTCTTGTCGGGTTGACACCACACAAGTCACTGTGTATGAAAATTCATTTATGATTGTAAGTATAATTGTAATTATATTATATATGTGTAAAATAATTAATATTACAATGCTTAGAATGTTAATTTATAGTTCTATTTAAATAATTTATCAACAGACCAGCATTCTGATATTACAAACAAATGCTGAGGATACAAGGGACGTTCTGAGAGAGGATCCAGACGTAATAAATATATGTCCTTCAGGGTAGCTGAAGAAATATTGAAACAGGCAAAGATACCGGAATCCTGTTCTACCCAATTGGACTCAAGGACATTTATGGACAATATATGCATAATTCATGAAAGAAAGACACCACAAGTCAATTGCTAATTTCTGTTGAATTTGATTTTTTATGAATTTTGCCTTGTTGTATATATAAAACTGTACATTTAATTTTGTTGATTGAAAAGGCACTATGAAGCAATAGTGTAATCTGAGGAAATTATATTTATAAACATTGATATAAGTGAATCATTAGCCTACATCTGTGATTTTTGAATACTACCAATTTACAGTTGAATTTACATTTTTTTGAATACCATCTGGAGGTTGGCAACCCTAAGAGAAGGTGACCCACATGGAAGTGCTAGTTTACACAAACAAACAAATGCTTTCATGTGAACCCAGCCTGACTGCAAACCCAGATATAGGTGCCTGTGCTCCATAAGTGTTAATGCAGTGGTTGTCTCATGTATGAACTGACCCAGTTTCAGGAAGGCATTGAAAGTGTGAAGTAAAGACTAGGAATGGCACAGCATAACCACTAAAGTTGGAGCAATGGTTATGGACTTAACCTTGATAGCAACCATTGTAAAGTCATGAGCCTCTGAGGACTTGTTTATGGAACAAGGAAAGAGCTTGGATATTTTGACTGTTTAAATTAATATTATAAACCACAAATGGTGTTGTTGCCAGAGGTAGTGAATGCAATTCTCAGATGTATTGTGGGGATAGATAATTATTATTGCCTTCATACAATGCTCTAATGGGTTACTTCACATGCATTGATTGCTGCTCTTGCTTAGCAACTATATTTTTCCATATTCAGTGGGAGGTAATTGAAATGCGGCTCTACTGACTGAGGCTGGAGACAGAGGGTAGAGTCTGGGATGTACGTTGGGGGTGTAAAACCATCCCACTCTTATTTCTGTTAAACAAGTTTTGCAGGTTTTGTATAATGCTACACCTCACAAAAGAAGCAAATGCGCACACCCTGAAGGATAATGGCACAACCCCAGTGTTAATGAGTTATGAATGCAGCTCAAATACAGGAATATTCTACACAGCTATTTCAACTGGGAAAAAAATCTGCCATAATTTGGAGAAGTTAGTGATCTACTGAACAGCAAGTACATTTATCCAGCATTCCTTTGATTGGGTCCTCACTGGTACACATCTAGCAAGCTCATGCACATGTTACCTGGGAATGATGCTTTTTGTGTAAAACTAAGTTAGCCTCACAACCCTAGTAGGAGAGCAAAGACTGAACTAGTTGGTGTACCATCTTTGGAGGCACTGATAGGACCATCTGAGTCACCTCCAATGCAATTGGATGGGGATTGTCCAGCACTGGAAATGATGTCATCATTCAATGCCATTAACCCAGTAAGAGGCACAAAATTAAAAGAGGTACCTAGAAGCTGTGGGGCATCTGGGGAGGGGAAACATTGAAATATAGAGCTGGAAGGGACCCCAGGAGTCATCATGTCCAAACCTCTGCACAATGCAGGAAATTCACAGCTACCTTTCCACTCCCCCCAGTGACCCCCTACACTATGTCCAGAAGAAGGCAAAAAACCTCCAGGATCTCTGGCCAATCTGGCCTAGAAGAAAATGTCTTCCTAACCCTGAAGCAGTGATCGACATTACCTGGGGCATACAAGAAGGGCCCATGATAGCCAAGCAGTGGTTCATCCCTTCCTGCCCTCCCTTTCATTATGTGCCTAAATTCATAGAATCTGTACTGCTGTCAGATTTCCATCTAGCCTCTTCTTAGAAACCTCCATAGAAGGAGAGCCAAAGAAACAGAGCCAAGAAAACTCCCAGGTAGCAGCTCAGACAGGATCGAGCCCTCTTTATATCTTCTCCTACCACAGCTTAACAGGTGACAACTAAGAAGAAAGTTAAGTAGAGAACTGGATAGTACATCTGAAAGCAGCACAAGGCCCAGTGGAACAGAGATGAGAGGTATGGGGCAACACTTTCTCCCCCAAAGAAGTAGAAAAGGGCAAGAGTCCAGTAGCACCTTAAAGACTAACAAAAATATTTTCTGGTAGGGTATCAGCTCATACCCTACCAGAAAATATTTTTGTTAGTCTTTAAGGTGCTACTGGACTCTTGCCCTTTTCTACTGCTGCAGACAGACTAACACGGCTACCCACTGTGAATTATCCTCCAAAGAAGGACAGACACAATCCATGATGAGGGAAAACATGTGCACCTTCTCAGAGAGGTGTGGCTTGGGACCAGGCAACCTTGTGCCTGAGGATGGGGCTATGTTGTCTGAGACTAGGGTGGCCAGCTGCAGGTTGGGAAACACCTGGAGATTTTTGGGGTGGAGCCTGAGGAGGGCAGGGTTTGGGGAGGGGAGGGACTTCAATGCCATAGAGTCCACTTGCCAAAGCAGCCATTTTTCTCCAGGTGAACTGATCTCTATCGGCTGAAGGTCAGTTGTAATAGCGGGATATCTGCAGCTACTACCTGGAAGTTAGCAACCCTATCTGAGACCGTGGACATGTGACAGATTATGACATTTATCAGGGGCGTTATGTTCTTCAGTTGTGGAGTACCATAGACAAACATCAGGAAAAGACCACATGCTTTCCCTGTCTAGCCTAGGGTTGAATCAAACGTGCACAGAAACAGCCTCCAGCAGACAAATCTCTATCTGCATAAGAAACCATGCACATCAACAACCCCCCTTTCCCCTTCTACCACTTCTGAAAATCTCAAGTGGGGATACTACATCCATTCAGTCCCCAGGACCTGCTGAGGGTTCTTTAATTTGGTGAACTTTACCCACAGTTCTGCATATAGGTGTCATAGGCTCCAGGCCAAAGCTGCAGCTTAAAATTTAGTAGAAGCTTAATTGTTTGTTTGTTTTTTTCCCAGCCTGCAACTTTATTACTGTGTTCCAATAAATTGGATTTACCTTGAATTTTAACAGCTTGCAATGTGTTTTCCTTAGCAACTCATAAGGCCGCTTGCATTCTGAGCCAGGGAAAAAAAGGGAAACAAGAAGAGAAAAGCTCAGCTTCCAGGATATTAAATGAATAACTAAGTTTGAAAATAATAAAATGTAAGTACTTTGTTGAAAAGAATTCCTACAGGGTTTAATAGTTCGTCTATAAAATTTTTAGCAGTGCACTGGGAAAGGCACCAATACTGTGTTCCTTATTTTTTTCCAATTATAATTAAATCTTTAATAATGCATTAGGAAACTACCAGTCATTGACTTGTCCAATAGCCTAAAGCAGACAAATGTGGAGTTGTGAAAATCTGTTCTGAAATCAGATACCTCTGCAAAACCTAAGGCTTTAAGAATGCATGCTTGCTTGAGAATGAATTCCTCTTCATATAGTGTGTCTTACAAGTTAGGGCTGGATCACATCCTTTTCTGTTGAGCACATGTGAATGTAAGCTCAGATAATAAGTCACATGTGTGAATGGGCCATCATACCACAGGGTGAACTTTCGTATCATCTCAGATTGCTCAATATACACTGCTTGATCACAGAGTCAGTTTACACACAGAGCTGCAACTTATCAGATGTAAGAAAGTCATGAAATGTGCATGCATATGTAGATGGGACAAAATATCAGCCAGTTGTAGCCTGAGGCCCTGATTCAAAGACGTACACTTCAATATACAGGTTCATTTCGTATTACATTGTGGAAATTACTCCTGTAATTTCAAAGGGTGTAGCTTGGCAGGCAGTTTATATGCAACTGAGGCCGCAGCATGTGCAACAAGCTCTCTGACATTTGGAGCTGGGCTGGTGGCTGCAGCTCTAAACTCTGGTCATCTGTTGTGGTGGTGCTGTGGCACAGCAGCAACTAGACTAGCAGTTACCTCTGCCTTCAGCTCTCCATGGTGCTGCAGGAAGGGAAGGGTAGGGTTTACCATACAACAAAGGGACAATGCTGTAGAATTGTAGAAACCTTTATAAGCTCTTGGTTCTCAACATATGTGTGGATACCACACCTGACATAATGCATTCCTAGGAATAGTGTTATTATACACTCCCTTTAAGTAGCTTGTGAACCAACTGAGGAAGACACACGAAACTGCTTATACTGGAATACTGTCTGATCTCAAGCCGCACACAATTATATACTTGGGTGCTTGCCCTTTGGAACTTTAGACTAATTGCTTTACAATGTGGTACAGTGAAACTGCCAACTTTCCAGATGGCACAAAGGCATTGTTTTTGCTGCTACTCCCACACTTTAACATGAGAGCAAACTACTGACCTTTCATCACCATTTAGGACCCTAATTATGTTTGGGTAAAGCTGCAGCTGGATTTACTTTAGACTGCTGTGATGTACTGTTAGTTACTGTTTTGTATTTTATGAAGGCGCTCAATGTTAGAAGTAGGGCTGTTGAAAAAAAATTCGGTAAAATTCAGATTCGGCAAAATTCAGCCTGTTTTAATCGGGAAATGCCGAAGTCCGAACTCCCCCAATTCGGATCCGTGGAATTCGGCGCCAAGTTCCGAGTTCGGGGAAAAATTCGGCCGAATAAAGCCATTAAAAACGTATTCTAGCCTTTCCGCGGCTCCGGTGGGCATTTTTGGGGGTAGAGGTCCCAAACTTTCAGGGTAGCTTGAGGGGATGCTTCTTGCAAGAACCCCCAAGTTTTGTAAAGATTGGGTCAGGGGGTCCCGAGATACGGGGCCCAGAAGTGGTTGCCCCCCCCAAAAAAATTGCCTACAGGAATAAAGCAACTTAAAGCACATTGGCGCTTTTCCACGGCTCCGGGGGGGGGCAATTTTGGGGTTAGAGGTCTCAAATTTTCAGGGTAGCTTGAGGGGTCGCTTCTTGCAAGAACCCTCAAGTTTTGTAACGATTGGGTCAGAGGGTCCTGAGATAAGAGCTCTGAAAGGGGTCCCCCCAATGTGCATTTTTATTCCAGTTACAGCACACATTCAAGCCATTCCGTGGCTGCAGGGGGCACATTTTGGGGGGTACAGCCCCTAAACTTTCAGCGTAGCTTCAGAGGAGTCTTCTTGTAAGTACCCCCAAGTTTTGTAAAGATGGGATCAGGGGGGGCGAAATATGGGGTCCCCCCTTTTCCCTATTGGGATGAATGGGATCAGGCAATCCTATGCATCTCGAGAGCGGCAAATCCAAGGCAAAACCTCCTGTGCTAACCATTGCAATGCAAAGCAACATGCGAGCAAATGTATTGTGAGAGTCAGATTTTGCAAAAACATTTTTGAGCGAGCAGCAAAACAGACCGTGCAAAAAAAAACACCCAGTTTGTATTTTCTGCCCTTCTTTTTCTTCTCATGGTGGAGGGATGCTCCCCCCTTATGCAAACGACCCCACCAAACTCAAGCAAGTCTCACCAGCACCACCCCCACTTCTCCAACCAATACGGCGCCGTGGTGCACCCCCCAAACGGGGAAAAAATCCAAGATGCAGGGGATCTCACGCAAGCCGCCCCGTTGCACTCAACCCCAGGCTAGGGGCAAAAACAGGGAAAAACACCAAGGAGGAGGCGCGGCCTGGGTGCCGAGCAGAGAGAGACTTGCTAGCCGCCGCACAGACTCAACTTTAAACTTTAAAACTTTAAAAGCAGTACACACACTCCCGCAGAGGTGAGCGATCACACCCCCCTCAGCAGAACGGGCGAAAGACTCCTTTGGATTCCCCCCCACAGAAACTGCCCCCACACACAGACTCTGCTCCCCCCCCACATACATATGGGAAAAAATTATAGATTAAAGCCCCAAAAGGGGTCTTACTATGGATGTCTTCTGTTCCATCAGGAGGGACTGGGAGGAATGGGTAATCCAATACGATTCCATTTAAGCACGGGAGGTTTTGCCTTGGATTTGCCGCTCTCGAGATGCACACAGGATTGGCTGATCCCATTCATCCCAATAGAGAAAAGGGGGGACCCCATATTTCGCCCCCCTGATCCCATCTTTACAAAACTTGGGGGTTCTTGCAAGAAAGCTCCTCTGAAGCTATGCTGAAAGTTTGGGGGCTGTACCCCCAAAAATGCACCCCCTGCAGCCACGGCTCGAATGTGTGCTGTAAATGGAATAAAAATGCACATTAAGGAGGGGACCCCTTTCGGGGCCCATATCTCAGGAACCCCTGACCCAATCTTTACAAAACTTGGCGGTTCTTGCAAGAAGCGTCCCCTCAAGCTACCCTGAAAATTTGGGGCCTCTACCCCCAAAAATGCACCCCCTGCAGCCATGGAAAGGAGCTAATGTGCACACGCACCCCCCCCACGGGGATTTCTCTCTCACACAAACAGATACTCTCTCTTTCTCTTTCTGGGCCGCGCAGCAGCTGGGCTCACATGCTCAATCGCGACTGATTGGCCAGAAGAAGACCCTGCTTGGCCACTGATTGGCCGCGGTAGAATTCTGCTTACTAACTGACGGTTATGCTGCTGCGCCAAACCCCGAATTTGCCGAATTTATTCGCCAAACACCCCAAACTCACCGAATTCGGCTCCCCCGTTTTCCCGCCTTTTTTGAGTTCGGTTCCATTCTAACTAAAAACCTCCGAATCGGGGGAAATTCAGCTGTTTTTCAGTTCAGGACGAACCGAATCGACAGCCCTAGTTAGAAGTATATTATACATCAATATAATACAATTTTTCACACCAGTATATTATTACTATCTGTAGTATTACTATTAATAATTTTAGCTGTACATGCTGTGAATTTTGATACTGGAAGGGTAGGGTTGCCAACCTTCAGGTGAAGCCTGGAGTTCTCTCAGAATTACCACTGATCACCAGACCACAATGATCCACTGGAGAAGATGGAGGGCGATACGAATACATTCTTATTGAGCTCCCTCTCCTCCCAAACTTTGCCTTCCCCAGGCAAAACCCTAAATCTTCAGGGATTTCCTCATCCAGTTTGCAAACCTACAGTAAGGCTTGAGTCTTCCTTCTGAAAGCCCTGTATGTGTCCTGAATATCTACCAAGTTTCTCCATCTGGAAATAAACCAACTTTAGTATAGATGCTTTGCACGAACACACCTTTCTAGACCATCTCCCACACATCCCTTGACATTGTTAGGATATGCGAAAAATAAAGAGATGAGAGTTTGATTAATAAAAAAGTGACGGTTTTCCTATTGTTGTGAGATTGCTGACCAAATACTGTGAATGCCATAGCTTTGTACTAAAGTGATACACTTCTTGGGAATCATCAGCTGTGAAAACAGAATGGTAATGTTCCCTCAAGGCTGGGGAAGATTCCTCAATGGGTGTTGTTAAGAAACTGTCTACCAATAGCTTTACTAGTACCTATCCCAGGTTGGAGGAGGTAATCTCACAGCTGAGGAGAGGGGAGTAGGGTGTGTGAGAGGAGAAAAAACCATGTGGAATGCACATTCAGAGAGAAAAAGAAAGCAGTTTTTGGTGGCTGAAGGTACAGGGTCTCACAGATTCTGATGTGAAGTGAAAGTCCTATTGCTCTATGGAAATGCTCCCTCCGACACTTCATCATTCTACTTTTATCAAAAATATTACAAAAATGCTGTTATGAGTGCTCTGTCACCCAACAGGATCGAGACATAACTGTGCAGTCCCTGGAACCTTCCATACCACCCAACAAACAAAATAACAATAATAGTTCCAGTTTTATGTAAGAAACAATTATGTATATAAAACCATTTCTGCAAATCTAATTATTGTGCGTTGATTCATTTTAGAGAGCCAGGTAGGGGGAGAAGAGGAACAGAGAAATTAGGATATTGAGGGAAGGAGAAATTAAGGGCAATGGCGGGTAGAGGGGAATCCTTGCAAAGGGCCTGAGGCCTTGAGAGATTGTGTGTGCTGGACAGTTAGTGTGGGCATACAAAGAGCTTTGGAAGTAAGAACATTTTATACAGATTTAATCTGGCACACCAGTTTTGGGATTATGGACCACTAATAGGATTGCCAGGTGAGAGATTGAGGCCTTTTGTGCATGGGTAGTTTGCGTCGCAATCACCACTGGACTACTTTGGGGCTTCGTTGTTATTATGCACCTCTTTTCCGACCAGGGTTGCCAGCTCCAGGTTGGGAAATACTGGGAGATTTTGGGCGTCGAGCCTGAAGAGGGCGGGGTTTGGTGAGAGTAAGGACTTCAATACCATAGAGTCCAATTGGCAAAGCGGCCATTTTCTCCAGGGGAACTGATCTCTGTCGCCTGGAGTTCAGTTGTAATAGTGGGAGATCTCCAGCCACTACCTAGAGGCTGGCAATGCTATTTCCGACCTTTAGAAGTCGCTTCGCTCTCTCCCCACGTTTCCCCCCTCATTTTCTAGATGCCACCAGAAACAACATCCAGAAAACATAGGGGGAAAGCATGTAGAGAGCAAAGTGACTTCTAAAGGTCGGAAATAGAGTTGCCAGCCTCGAAATAGTCGGGGGGAGGTTGTTCACCATGGAAACAACCTATGCATAAAAAGCTTGGAATTATTATGCAGGTCATCATTCAGTAAATGATGAAAAGGCCTGGGTTTTGATTTTCTGTTTGTTACTGTTGATTTTGTAGGTTCAACTGTCCTGTGCATACACAGTGTATGTGTGTTTTATATATAGCATTTTGTACATAGTATTTATACCAGTGAGTGTGTATGCGTGTGCTGATTTATTGATGCATAGACACTTTTTTTCAACGTTACATTGTAAAGAAACAAAAAATGCCCCCAAAGTAAAGAATAATAGGTTCAATTTATACAAGGGAGATCTGAAACCAACCCGGGGTTTTCAAATCTTAACAGCAGGGATGGGAAATTTGATATCATTACCAAGTCAAAACATCAGAAAACTGGCTTCCGGAAACCTACCATTAGACCATTTGTGGTTTATGATTCCTAGAAGAATTCTCTCTGTTTTAGCCTAGCCTGGCTCATTTATTATCAATTTTTTTTAAATCCACTGTCAGCTTTTACATCTCCGCATAAGATTTTTTTCCTCTTTTTTTTGCCAGATACTATATATACACAGCTGTTCTGTAACACAAACTGCTATAACCCACTACACAATTATTCATTTTAAAAGGTCTATTAATCATTATAGTTTGTCATTTGGAGTATACTGTGGGCCTCTATTCATTTTTCAAGTTACTTTTTCCTTTGTCAAATATGCATTAAGAATGTTTCGCTGTCACAGAGGCTTTGCTACAAGCCAGCACAATCCTTTCTCTTGTTTATTTATCAGACTTAATGTAATGGTGTCCCTTGACAAGTACATAGATGAAGAAGTAAGAGACAATTTCACAATACTAAAATCAGGCTCACTAAATGAGACTCAGGGAATCTGTACTTTTTTAAAAGAAAATTGCAATTTGACAATGCATACTACATTTTGGACAAACTTTTGCACATAAAACATTTAGACCTGAATTCTCTAAATGACCACCTCCATCCCTGAATACCACCATGATCTTAAAGACTGAATACGAGTGCCTCCTTTAATGTACAGTGTCTACATGCCAAGTGAGGATAGCAAGAGCATTCTAAGAAGCATTCTCAGTGCCTACTATAGTTACGGTTGCCAACCTCCAGGTACTAGCTGGAGATCTCTTGCTATTACAACTGGTTTCCAGCCAATAGAGATCAGTTCACCTGGAGAAAATGGCTGCTTTGGCAATTGGACTCTATGGCATTGAAGTCCCTCCCCTCTCCAAACCCCACCCTCCTCAGGCTCCACCCCAAAAACCTCCCGCCGGTGGTGAAGAGGAACGTAGCAACCCTAACCGTAATACAATTCTTGGCCCCTGGAAGATCACCCAAATCTGAGCTTGTGCATCTTCCTAAAGTGGTATAAGATGTGTGTCTATTAAACTGGCTTGTTATGGCCAATAGTAGGGTAGAATTAGCATGTTTCACTCCTAAGCACATAAAGCTTAGTCATAGGAAAGAGTTACTGTAATGATTAGGGTTCCCACTTGCCTGCTTTTGGAAGATCTCCAGCCAATTGTAGCCCTTGCCTGCGATGCTCAGCTGATTGGCAGGTGGAAACTGAGGTGAAAGGAAGGGCTTGATCCTCCTGGGGAGAAAAATTTGCCCCCCCCCCCCCCCAGGAATGGGCTGTTAGTAAAATAACAATCACAAAATTTAGAAACTTGGCACATTGACCTTACTACGTAATTTGAACCAAGGTTCATTCACCAGGTGTTAGACCTAAAACCTTTTTGAAGTGCTGGTACATTAGAACTACTTATGGCACACTTTGTGAGTTCACCATTTCAAAAGCACATCACTACCTGTTTATATTTGAGATAGGGGCTTCTGAAGAACTGTGCATGACTTCCAGGAAGGCTTAAATCCCTACGCTTAGAAGTTACACACATTTGACCACGTTGCATGAATGCGTATTTAAGTTAAAGTAACAGTAATTTTTTATTTCCCAATAGATGTGTTTTGAAATACAACACAGTTTCCCATTGATAATCGTTCAAAAGTAATGCCCTGTCAAACAGATGGTCTTATTAAGAATGTGCCCATAATTGTATTCTTCTCTGGTCTTTCATTGTGATAATAAAAATTCTGCTTGGGATCCCCTGGCTATAGCTAGAAAAGAATTGCAATATTTCCTCCAATTTATGGTTAATTTTTCATACCTTCCAGACAGAGTTTGTGTCCAACTTATACTTTTGTTAGGAGTTTTATTTATATTTCATTTATATAAATTTCCATCTACCACCTGGCGCATTCCATTTATCCACACCGATGCTTGGTTTGCTCTATCTGGTTTTTCCTCAGACATCACATATGCAAGCAATAACCAGAACAAGTAACATTAAAAAAAATTAAAACAAAAAGGTTTTAGTCCAAATTTCTAAATAGTGCTCAGCCACACGATGCGAATAGAAAGCAAAATACAGTATTAGACCCTTTATCACACAGTTATTTGGACAGATTGTAACATTACAATAATTATTCTGTTATGTTATCACTAATTGTCTATCAATAATTTTGAAGTATGTATTTTTTTAGCTGTATAGTATACTGAAGATGCACCTAGGTCATCTAGGTTTATAAATGCCTACTGGGAATTACTCTCCAGGAATATCAGTGCAGCAGAGCTAAGAAGCTTTTCTTCTTAGGCCATATCTGTACTACATGTTTACCAGCCCAGTCCTATGCTGGTTTATTAAGAACACCCTCCTGGGAAACAAGGTAGGAGTGCCAAAACTGTGATGAATGAAAAGAGTTATAGGATTCAGTGGTGTAATGTCCAATTACATTATGATACCAACGCTTGTGGAGACGTGTGTGTCAATTATCTGACAGAATTTCGCACATCGCTTTATTTTAAATGGCTTTGTCTTCCATTTTAGATTTTGTGTTCTACAAAAAAGGCACTCCGCAAAACTGAAAAATGGCACTGGTGTGTGCTTTTGGTTAAAACAAATGATTTGGAACTTACTAGACTAGATGCATTAATTCATAACATGAGGAAAAATGTGAGGTTGAACATCGACACACAAGCAAGGTTAAAAAACAAAGATCAGACCCGCAAGGAGTTCACAGAGCAATTCCATCGACTGAGTTCCATCAGACAAAGAGACATATCACCCTCGGTGCTGTTGTGATAATAGCTGTGCACAGTAGTTTTGGCAAAATATTGCCCAGAGATAAAGAAAAAAGTCACTGTACCCTTGCTGAATTTAAGCATTGAGGGCTCCCAAACCTTTCTCTTCCTCTGCTGCTTGAAGCCGACATTCTGCAGCTGGCGATTCCATCTGTGCTTCTCGTTTCCCAGCCAAAGCAGCCAGGTTTGCTATTGATGAAAGGTAAGGAATTCAACAGGGGCCTGGAGTCCAAGAAAGAAAAGGCACTGACCATATTCTGCCTGGCTCATAAAGACATGCTCTCTCCCTTACTCCCACTGTCACAGAATATGGAAGCCCAGGCCTTAAAGAGATGCCTTGCAAAGAGATTTTTGCAGATGCAGCCATCCTGAAACCAGAAGCAAGTTTCATTCAGAACCACAGGCATGCTGATCTTGAAGTGAAAAGTAAAGGTGCACATAGACAAATTTTAAACATCTAGGCTTATTCCAGCCAGGCTTATTCCAATAAAAAGAGGACTGTTTCGCTATTCTATGGATACAACAGCATTTCTCTCTGGATAGTTTTGGCAACTGGGCAAATCATATCTATACTATGATAATGCCCCTCCCACCAACAGGTTCCAATACAAGTGGTAGTTTACTCTCTTCCCCCCACTTCTGGCCCCTGCTGTAATATCTCCCAGCCTTTAATAATCTGTGTACCATGGAAGCCAAGCCTCCAAGGTAAGTCTCTAGCCTCTTTCCTTGTGGAGATATGGCTTTTTCCTTATGTCTCCATGAGAAAAGGGACTGGAGACTTTTAAAAAAAGGCTGGGGATCAGAGAACCTTTTAAGCCTATTGTTACAAAGCTCCAGTGGTATAGCAATGTTTTAGCGGTGTTTAAAAGTTAAAGAAATAATTTGACTTCGGGGAGAGATGGAGATGGAGTGGTTTGACCACAACAGTCCCTGCATCAAACAGTGGGATGGGGATGGGAGGGAGTGGGCAAGACAAAGACAATTGAGAGAAACATTACACAAAAAAGCTGACTCAAAATCAGCCTCCAGAAAAACATCAGGATAACAGTAGTCTCGAAAGAACTAAGGGTGGGGGTGGGGGGGAAACCAAAGAGAAAACTAAGGGCACAAAAATGAGTGTGGAAATTGGGGGGAAAACCGAAGCAGTGTGGGGGCAGAACCAATGAGAAAATCCCATGTGAAAAAGCTCAGAGTCTCAAGTGCTCTCTCATCCAGAGAAAACCCCACCCTCTGAACTTCTCATATCTTACATGTGAAGAATGTGTAATAGTGTAATAGTTGTTGTTTTAACAGTTTTCTAGGACTTCAATTATAATTGCCACGAAGGCCTATTTGGGCTAGGATAATGGCATATAAATTAGAATGAATGAACGAAATTGCAAGGCACAGTACTATTTGAAGTTGTCTGATAAAAAGGAGAAAAGGAAACAAAATGCGGATCCCGCCTCCACTTGTGATCTTACTGTACAGTGGAAATTACCCCTGGTTTTGCAGTTACAACAGAAGAAAAAATACTAGAGGAAATGCTTACATGCATCTAACAATACACTCTTGGGCAAACAGGTCAATGGCAAATATAGCTATAACTAGCAACTTGATCTCAGTTCATTTAATTGGATGCCTCTATCCTGCTCTCATTAAAGTACTGAGGTGTGCATTTCATTTACAGACTTTGCAGTTATTGACACGAGGCTGTTATTCCCGAGACTTCATGTTAACTGAAGAGCACTAATTTAGCGTCAAAGACATGAACTCCAGCAAATATGACACCTCCTTCATGGCCTCTGCCAAATCCATTTGATGGGTGTATTGAGTGTATCCAATTTGGTTTCTCATCTGAGCACTAGAGTAAAAGCTGCTTACTACACTGGAAGAAAAACAAATTTTGCTAGCTTAAAATGCAGCCACAGATGCCAGCATGATGAGATTTTTCAGTTTATTTTATTTTCATTTGCTTAAGATCTATGTTTCAATATAAATTAAACTATAGGTAATCTTCCTTCTCCATTGATGCTCATCCATATGTAGGAGATGCCTGTGGTCGTTTATACACGGGAGGTTTTGCTTCGGATTTGCCGCTCTCTAGCTGCACATTTCCCTCAGCTAAATTCCCCAAACTCTGCCCGGCTTATTTTTGAGTTCTGAGAATTCAGATGGGGGAAATGTGCAGCTAGAGAGTGGCAAATCCAAGGCAAAACCTCCCGTGCATAAATGGCCTCTGGAAAAAAAAAACAATTTCTCTCTTACAATTTGCTGATTTAGTGTCTGCCAACAGCAACAACAAAAACACAACCATGTTAGAGTGAGTGTGACATTGAAGGTGTAAGGAGATTTTAATTTGGATATGCAGCAACTTTAGATTATCTAGCGGCCCCATAATCAAGGATCATAATAATGCAACTGGAGCAAGATTAGCTCAACTGCTTTCCCAACCTACTAGTTTAATAAAGTGCTGCTGGCTTAAGGCAGCCAGAAAAAATCCTACACAGCCTGGTTGAAGAGAGGCTACTTCCCCATATTCTATTTGATCTGACAAAGAGGTGCTGTCAGCTTAAGCCAACTCTCAATCCCAATATATTTGGACTAAGGAACATCTTGGACATTTGACAGAGCTTACAGCACAATCCTTTGGATGTCTGCTCAGACCTAAATCTTACTTTGTTCAATCAGGCTTATTTCTGAGAGAGGCTTAGGAAGGTGGTTCTTGGACCACACACCACTTTGGACTACAGCTAAAAGAATCACTTCCCCGTCTGAAAAATTAGCATGTCAGGTAAAAGTCTTGGTCTAGGTCTAGGTTAAAGCATATAAGATCGCCATGGTGAAGATTTTTGATTAACATAGTTTGCACCCAATTGGAACAGCAGTCTTCTATAATGTGTGTTTCAGCTTTTAAATCAACAGAGACAAATATCACCATACCCCCACCGCTTCCTTTGGGTGTAATTTAACCGCCGGGTTTGAGAAGGTACGATAGCCTTGAAGAGATGGAGGGTCAGCGTCTAAGACCCATGTTTACTGCAAACAAATAATATCATATCTCTGAAGAAAAAGCATAAAGTCATGAAGCTTATTTCCCCAGCCTCCCAAATTCCATGATAGGAACTTTAGTTGTCATTCATCATGTGAGATTTTATTTATGTTACCCTCTAAGTCCCAGACCACACAGCCATTTTTAGGTGGGGCAACCATATCCTGTTGAAGTTGATTGTCAATAGCGATGAGAGGGGAGGGGGAAGTGGGCACTTTAGGGTCTGCGTTGTCTCTCTGGTGTACTGCCACTTCGCCCCCCCCCCCGCACTGTCCTAGTAGGAAACAGTGATGATGAAGAATCAGGACAGCTGGTTGTGGCTCTACCCGGCTGCATAGACCTGTTTTCCAAAGAGATGTTCTTAATACTTAATAGATTATGACAAAGCTGCTCCAATCTGTCAGTGAGTTTCATTTGCTCCTCAGGGGGGAGAGCTGAAAAGGAGTTTATAAGGTCCTCTTCAATCGTATTTTCGAAATTCAGCTGTGGAAGATTCTTGCCAGAGCTATCTGGAACCACACCCTAGTCCATCAGGTTTGCCAGATCTTGATGCAAAGTAGCGTTATACTTGATCTCGGAACTGGAGTCTATAGCTGCTGGTGGATGAATTGAGGCAATCTTTTTGAACAAGGGTACTATGGATGTGTTTTCAAACCCTCACACTGGATAGATGCCTTTGGTGTGTAAAAAGGCTTTCTGGCGTAGCAGGAATGTAGGAATTTTTGGGCTGCCCAGAGTGAGCATAATCCTTTGTCCCCCGGGAGAGCTGTTTAAGAGTTCAATCGATGTCAAATCGACTGGAGGTAGACCCTGCTTCTCATGCTCTTTTCTATACGCAAAGGTATTTTGTTTTGAAAAACCAATCAAGCATGGAGCAAAGAGAGCCATCATCTTCAGTGCTGTTGCCCATTCAACAATACCTTTGTCCTCATTACAAGACAAGCAGTCTTTCCTCATTACTCATTTCTGTGTTCCCTGAATCTATAGTGAAAGACACAAGGCTACAGACAATCTACGTTCTCCAGTGAGAATGATCTTTACTGGGCAGAAAGAGTAGCAAGGCCACCTTCTTAAGAGAGTGGGAGAGCAAAACTAGTCATTCTAGCATCATTCATTTATTTAATATATCCTACCTGTTCCCATGGTGCAAGCAGCTTACAATACATAATTAAAACATCAGACAACCATAAAACCACAAATTCCCCCATCCTAAACTGAAAACATCTAATAAGATCTATCCCCCATTAAAAGCTCTGGTGAATAAAACAGCCTTGCAGTGCCTCATAAAAGCTGCCAAGGATGGTGTTTCCCTCACCTACTTGTGGATCCTGTTCCATAAAGTGGATGCACCATGGGCCCTCATCAGTGCCAAGCTCGCTGCCTTTAATGAGGCAACAACCAGAAGGTAGCAAAGTGAGACTTTGATCTTTTGTGCATGGCTGTTTTACTCACCGTCACCCCTCTGATGACTTCGGGTCTTTGTGTTGATTATGTATGCCATTTCTGACCATCAGAGGTCCCCTCACTCTCCCCCTGACTTGCCCTGCATTTTGCCCGCATTTTGAGGGACCTGTTTTATCCCAAATTTGAAAATGCTGGCAAAACGCGGGGAAAGGCAGGAGGAGAGTGCGGCGACCTCTGATGGTCAGAAATGGCATGCATAATCAACACAAAGACCCAAAGTCATCAGAGGGGTGATGGCGAGTGAAATAGCCATGCATAAAAGACCAATGTCTGTCACACAGGACATGATATGGGTCCTTCAGGTATGTCAATTCCAGGCCATGAAGGGCTTTAGAGGTCATGAGCAGTGCTCTTATTGGACTAGGAAGCAAACTGGCAGCCAGAATAGTTGTTCTAAAATAGGCAAGATGTGTTGCTGAGGGCCAGCCTCTGACATCAACTGGATTGTCGAATTCTGAACCAGATGCAATTTCTGGGTGGTCTTCAAGGGCAGCCCAACATGCAGCACATTAGATGCAGCTGTAGGGTTTGCCCTGCTCTTGAGTGGGACAGATGCTCTATTTGTGAGAGCAAGTACAAGGGTTACTTTGCTTTCTGAAGTTCTTGTCATGCTCTCTGCCTATTAATTCTATGATTAGTTTTTTCTCCAAGCTCTCTTGTTTCTTTCAGCACAACTTTGATTTCCATGAAAATGCAGGACTCCCCACCTTCAGTGTTATTCTTCTTCTTTCCCTTTCACTGACTTCCCTCCCAGAATCTAGGGCATATTTTGGTGTCCAGATCTGCCAGTTTCACTGCCATTATTGGCTGCCCTCCCAGAGCTGGCTTTAAGTAATTACATTGAAAAACCAAATTAATGCAAACACCTGCTGTTCACTGAAAGCATCTTGGACTGAAGCTATGTTCACTTGTCATCTGCCATCAAAAGGTTAAGCCTAAAAAGCTGTCCTCACCTGACATCCCCCTCATTATATCAACAGCCCACTGATTCCGAGACTTTATGGAGATATTGGTGAAGATGAAGTATAGTGAAGATGAGCTAGACTGTTTCCCTTGCAAAGGATGGTACTTTGAATTCAGGAACCTAAGGAACACCTAGCTGCCCTCAGAACAGGTAACAGTTTAAAAGCTGAATGAGTCCCTTTAGGTAGAAGCTTTGAAGAGACAATAGGCACTCCTTTTCACTAACCATTTGCTAGTTAATGCAGTTACAACCATCCCAAGACCGGGCTCAGAATATCTTTGGATGGCAGTTAAACCCTATGCTGATATATCTAGAGATACGTCAGCATCATGCCAAGCCACATCCATGTAACGGGCATTTAGGGGGTGGAATTTAGTCATCATCTTAAACTTCCACAGACTTAGTCATATCCCTGGTGCTGCTATAATGTTATGCCAGTGACAAGCCTGGTATAACTTTAAAAATTCTTATACAACATATGCCGAGTGAAAATACAAGTCCTGTCTCCCAACTGTCCACCGTAGCTTAGAATCTAACTAAGTCTGCAGCCAATCATACCTCTCCTTAAGCACTAAATAAACCCCAGCTAGCATGCCCATAACTCAGATGATAAGGTGTACAGCTTGGGGCTCTCAAGATTTGCAGACTTAGAACACACAGGGGGTCTTTGGAGATGGAAATCCCAAAGAATGATCAGTTGGCACAACAAGGGAGCTCTGTGCACAAACAGCCAAGGGAGAGAACAAATACAACTGACATTGCTCTATTTTGAACCCTTCCTTTAGGACACAAACACCAAATAGGAACTTCCATTCATCCAACTGAGGATGCAAAAACTATGCACCCTACACAGGTAACCAATGGAAGGGGGTAAGCTGTGGCTGCTGTAACTGTTTTCCTATGTCCTCCATGCCTACTCCAACAACACTCCCTCTGATATTTGCTAGCACTAAGTATGAACAATGGAAAGGGCGGAGGGCTTGCAGATATGCAAGCAGTAGGATAAACCCGAACTGAAAACAAACCCGAAATTTGCCATTTCGGCAATATTTGGGTGTAGTTTTGGCTGAATACCAAAACATGGGAATCTGCCCAAAGCTGAATAGGTGATTCCTGAAAAGCCGAATAGATATAGATATTCAGCTTTCCAGGTTTTTGCTATTTGCCTTTGGTCAGATGCACGGCTCTGTGCCTTCTCCCATTTTTCTACCTTTGACTGGTTTGTTAGGACCCCCTAGGTGGGGTCCTTTTGAGGTAGGGGTTGTATAATCGAAGCCAACTTGGTAAGACCAAACTATCCATCACCCCTCAGTGGATTAATCTGGATAGCAGAAGGGGCATTTAAAAGACAGGGCTCACTCAGTCCCGTCTGGGAGATATACCCTCCTTCTAAAAGCACCAGCTTCAACAGCTGCTGATCCGGCTTCTGAAGAAGACTCCTCACCTGCGTCAATGAGCAATCTCCCTCAGAAAAACTGCCTTGTTTATGACTTTGGCTGATATCAACACCCACCCACCCACCCCCCACACACACACCATGAAAACCTGCCGTCAAACTGAAGGTCACCCCAAGTAGTGGCTTCATTTGCTCACACCGTGACCATCTCGTTAAATCAGATTTTTGATGACTATATTAAAACGGTTCACAGGATGTCATTGGCCACCATTCTAGTCCAAAACTCTGACCACTACACCACACTTTAGCCATGCTCAAATGTTCTCTAAGCAGTTTAGTATTTGCTTAACTTTCTAAGATATGGAAGTGGGTGCTTTCCTAAAAGTTTCAAAATCTGAACCATCATATACAATTAGAAGAGGATTTGCTTATATTTGTTTCCAGTGATATCTATAATTACAGGTAGCTCACTGTAAAAACCATTCTTATTTTCAGATAATCAGATAGAACACTAATGGCAGTGCATAAAGACAGATCAGAAATATACCCAGCATCAAGTGTTATTTCATTCACTATGTGTGTGTAAAGTGCCATCAAGTAGCAGCCAACGTCTGGCAACCCCAGCAAAGGGCTTTCAAGGCAAGTAAGAAGCAGAGGTGGTTTGCCATTGCCTTCCCCTGAAGAGTTTCCCTTTGTGATCTCCCATTCAAGTACCAACCCTGCTTAGCCTCCAAGATCTGATGGGATAGGGCTATACCATGCCACTTTCCCTCCCATCTTTCATTCACTGCCTCAAGAATAAATGTATTGGACTTTACTTAGAAATGAGACAGGCAAACTGTGTGTGACATGAAAATTAGTGGTTATAATTCTAACTCTAATCTTCAATAGCCAACGACTGGCCATTCCCTTCAACAGAGTCTGAAATAACCCAATTTCATCATCACAATCACAACTAAATTTCAACAACTCCATCATACAGAAATATGATGTTTCCTTCTCCAGCATGTTAATTTCATACTCTGTTTCCACTGGAACTGTTCTAACGTTAACCAATTCAAAATACTACATTTTTTGGCTGAGTCTCAAGAATCCGCATAATTACATTTGAACCTCTAAAATATTTATTTACTGTCAGATTTTAAAAAAACACAGTCACAACATTAAGCAACTTTGCATGGCACGCCAGAAGAATAAATGCACTACTTAAGCAACTCACTGAAGCTTGATTACTGTTTCTGTCGAACAGCTTTAATTGAATCATGAAATGACTGAAAACCCTTCATGAATGACTAAATACACTTTGTTGCTATTCTCTCGACTTGCAATGCCAGTACTGGAGAGAATGTGGCTATATTTAATACCTCTATACACATTTACACATGCCAGGCCACCTACTTTTACAGGAAAAGAAAATTTCCACCTACTTCTCTCAGTAGAACTAATGAGGTTAAGCATGTAGCCATGCTAATGGGAATGTTTGGATGCTGACACAAATGCAGATTTACAGCATATTCCAAAATCCATTTAAAAACAGAATTTTAAATTGTACAGTCAAATGTTCAGTGGCAAGAAAGCCCAGGTTTATACAGTTACCTAGGCAACTCTTGATTTTGCCACCTTGCCCAAACACATAAAAATACATGAAACTTACATCTCATTTAAATTCATTTGTGTTTGGGCAACTGTCTCTGGAAGACTTGTTGAAAGGCCTACAGTGATGCAACCACTGGCATATCTGGGATTTTGGAATGATTTCCCTGAAAAGAAACATAGAGAAAAATCTCATTGTGATTTTGACATTTGACTGCCAAACTAAAAGCTGCAAATTTTATTACTAACCATTAGGATCTATAAACATTGCTGTTAGAATAAGAGCTATGCACTTCAAGAGAATATTGTTAGATTATTAGGAAGGTTATACAACATATAACAAGTTTATCTCTTTTGTTATTGATTGCTTCCCCATCCCATGGCTAGTGGCCATCCTGGCTATTTCTCCTTACTGTAGTCAGAAGAGGTCATATCTGAGTATCATCATTAGGACCAGTAGCCATTAAGCTAATATATCACCTTTCTCCTAGGAACTCAGAATAGAATATACATGCTTAACATTAAATTATCCTTACAGCAACCTTAGGAGGCATATTAGAGAAGCAGTGACAGATCTAAAATCATCCTGCAACATTCATGACTGATTTAAGAATATAACCCACCCTTCCCTGATCCCTGTTCAATCTGCTGCCTCAAGTAAGATTGCTTTGTGTGTCAAACCCAAACAGTTTGTTTGCAGTATGGAAGTTCAAGATGCGTTGGCCTAGGAGTGACTTGTGTTACCTGCATGGCTGTTCCTCACAGTATTGTCTTGGGTGCTCCAGATATCAGCTACAGGAATCTATCCATCTACTAAATGTTAAGACTTCCAGTCCCTGCAGCACATTCTCAAGACAGTTTGGATGAAGATGCTCATTTGATGATCAAGGTACCTGGTAGGGCATTTTAGGGATTCCCAGGGGAAACCTTCCAGATACAAAAGGGCTAATTTTGACAGAAAAATCACGTTCACGATTAAAGCCACCTTTGAGAAGATCAGGGTATTTTTCTACATCTGTAGAAGGCTCATTTTTAAAAAAATAAGTGGCACATAAGGTACTCTTATAAAGCATGCAGCTCCCTTGACATCATATTTCTGAATCAGATAAGGCAAATATCAAAGTGCCTGCATGCGTTTCTTATTGCAGATGCGTAACTTACAAATGTACAGATTTATGTACCAGAGTCTACTACTGCAGGGCCTTTGTTTAATTAGACAGTCTAATTGGAACTTGTTTTATTTCATCCAACAGAAGTAGGACACAAAAAAGCAGCGTGCTAAATTCCATTATCCATTCACTTCAGGGTAAATATCCAGTGGAGCTAACAGATCTGCACTATATACTATTTGCTATAACATTTGCAGTCAAGGGACAGATAAGAGGCTTTACTTCCATAAAAGAGTTGTTGTCTGGATGGAACAACATGTCCATGGATTCCCCAAGAATCACTGACCTAAAAGAAAGAGAAATGCTATACATACAACATTTTGATTTATTTAAAATATTTATTATTCTTCCAGCAAGGCTAGAACCCAAGGTAGGTTCAAATATCACATAAAAAAATAACCCTAAAACATGCATAAATCAATAAATAAGTGGCGAGTAGGACCCTAATCCTAGGGAAATCATGTCATGCCCAAACTGCTAATCAGACCATGCCAAGTGCTCTCCCAAATAATTTGCAGTCTCACTTAAAAGTATGTAAGTGGGGGTATCTGTCTCATGTGTTATAGGTCAGAGTTTAAGATGGGTCGTATGTAGGGTTGCCAACCCCCAGGTACTAGCTGGAGATCTCCTGCTAGTACAACTGATCTCCAGCAGATAGAGATCAGTTCACCTGGAGAAAATGGCTGCTTTGGCAATTGGACTCTATGGCATTGAAGTCCCTCCCCTCCCCAAACCCTGCCCACCTCAGGCTCTGCCCCCAAAACCTCCCACCAGTGGCGAAGAGGGACCTGGCAACCCTATTGCAGATGCTTTCTCCCAGTTCAAGAACTAAATCTTCTCATTTACCAGAGACGCGGGAGTATCTTCATTACATTGATTGACTTGTGTAAAATACGGTTTCACATATTGTTTGGTCCCTCTGAGTGTCTGTGCAGTCAAATGTATCCTTTAAACAGCCAGCATAGTATAAAATAGTATAAAATGTGTTGCCTGTTTTTTATGTTTGCACAGTCCACAGCATGTATTTTAGGAACTGCCCTCCATAACCACCAGCTCCAAATTTCCAGAAATTTCCTAACCTGGAGTTGGTAACGCTATCCATCAGATACCTCTCTCAACTAAAGGTTGGCAGCTGGCCCCTTTCAATGGACAGGATTTGACCCAAGGGCCTCTAATTTCTAAGCCATACTTTACAGAGTGAAGGTCAGAGTGAATCTTTACAGGTCAGAGTTAATCAAAGAAGTAACTTGAAAATATCTAAGCTATTTTTCTTTTTAAAAGAGTTTCATAAACATTCTTAAAATTACTCAGATGCAATTACGTGCTCATTTAACAAACCACATACAATTCAGTTAAGGAACACTTAGAATAGCAATTAGCCATACATGCTCATTAATACAGAGGAGATGACAAACAACATTCATGCATTTATAGCACAGTTTATGAATTTCTTGGTGTAATTTATCCCCCCCCCATTTCCTCCACTATTACTAATCTGTCTGCTTTGTCACAGCACAAGAAAAGAGAAAGACAGAAATGAAAATATCAAACTTGTTTCCTGAAGTTCTACATGGAATGAAACATGAGGAAATTATTGCTGGGGATATCTACACTGAAATGTTCACAAAAACCAATAACAACATTGTAACAGTTTGGGCACAGTTTAGCCTGGCACTTAAAATTTGATTTCAGTACCTACAAATCTTTAGTAGTTAATGCAAAAGACATCAAAACCCAATAGAATCTAATCTAAGATGGGGAAATATTGAGCTAATAAAACCTATTGTGAGCCTTAATAGGGATGCACTGTCGAGCAACAATAACGGAGCAATCTTAACAACATTTGGGCATCATTGAATTTGTGTTTCATATCTTAAAAACCATTTTTAAAACGTCAGTGCATTTGCTAGCTCCATTCAAATCCGTATGTGAGACAAAAGCCATTAACGCATGGCTCCTTTGTGCCGGTAAAGGTGCATGCTTTTTAAAAGCGGGAACCTTTTTAAAGCGGGAAATCAAACACACGGCACAAAGGAGCGCTCAGTGGGAGCCATCGCCGTTCTTCTCTCCTCCATCTTGCCTTCCCCGGGTGGAGGAGAGGGGAGGCTGGCAGCTAGCTGAGACTGCTGCTGCCGGGGACTGACAAAGTAGTAGCCTTTGTCCTGCCATCCCCCGGGCACAGGGGGGGGGGAGCCGGCGGCGGGTGGACTGGCTAAGATGCCACCCCGACGTCCTCTCTCTCTCTCTCTCTCTCTCTCTCTCTCTCTCTCTCTCTCTCTCTCTCTCTCTCTCTCTCTCTCTCTCTCTCCTCCTCCTCCTTCACAGGTGGCCACTGCAGCGATGGCTCTGCACTCTTCCAGCAGCAAGGAGGTGGGCGGAAGCGGCAAGGAGTCGACCCGGAAGCTGTGTGCACGAGCAAGCTCTCCGATTTGTAGAGGAGCTTCAGTTTTAAGTCGCAATACCACAGCAACCTAAAAACTCAGAGAAGGTCTGGGATGGGCCACATTGAACGCGCCATGACGGCCATGCGTATTGACAAGGACCAATTCGCTGCATGCCCGGGAGTTTCCCCGGACAAATCGGTCATGCGTTAATGACCAAACTGCAAACCACAGCAGAGTTGCCCCCTTATAAGTCCACTGGAGTCCAGAAGCTTAGAAGGGTGTAACTTCATTCAGGATGGCACTGTTAAAATCTATAATAGCAATTAGGCCTCACCTTTACTGCGCATTGTAATTGAGCAATGTAGGTGTTTCATTTGTTATAACAGAATATGTCTTCTATAACAGAAAGTACAAAACACAACAGTGGACAATGAGATCAACATTATACCGAACAGACAATTGCATTTCAGTCTATCACCTTAAGGTGGCAACTATGATTTTTTTTAAGGATACGGTGCCCCAGTACAGGAAGACCTCAAGTCTTCTTTTGAGAAACAGACTACAAATGTTGTAAGTAAATAAATTCCTGCCTTGCCCCTCAATGAAAGGTGTATTGCAGCATAAGTGAGATAGGTCCTTGGAGTAACCTGGAGGTACAGTTTCAGAGGGTAGCCTTGTTGGTCTGCAATAGAAGAGCTAGTCCAGTAGCTCCTTAAAGACCAACAAAATTTGGGGGGTATAAGCTTTTGAGAGTCAAAGCTCCCTTTCCCATCTCCAAGTTGGGAATGGTTCATTGGGAGGGTGTCCTCTATGGCATTAGATTCTGCCCTCCTCAGATTCCACCCCTCAAATCTCCAGATCGTTCCCAACTCCAGGTCGGGAAAGACTTGGGCATTTGAGGTGTGGAACCTGAGAGGGCAGGATATAATACCATAGAATACACCCTCCCAAGGAGCCATTTTCTCCAGAGGAACTGATCTCTATAGTCTGAAGTGTGTGTGTAGGATGCCGTCAAGTCACAGCCAACTTATGGCAACCCCTTTTGGGATTTTCATGGCAAGAGACTAATAGAGGTGGTATGTCAGTGCCTTCCTCTGCACAGCAACCCTGGGCTTCCTTGGTGGTCTCCCATCCAAATACTAACCAGGGCTGACCCTGCTTAGCTTCTGAGATCTGACGAGATCAGGCTAGCCTGGGCCATCCAGGTCAGGGCTGAGGAGTAGTTGTAACTCCAGGAGATCTCCAGGCCCCACCTGGAGACTGGCAACCCTAGTGGCTTGTGACTTGCAATCAGGTGCCTATTTTAAATTTTTCATCTCTTTTAATCTTTATGTCCCATCCCTTAAAGCTAGAGGATAGGCTCCTTAGGGGCTTAGATAGCTTTATGTCCTCATTGAGAAAGAGCTCTACTCAGATCCAAGCGAGGACAGAAAATGCCCCCAGATTGACCCAGCATTAGCAAATGAGTACAACATCCAAGAGGCAGTTCTGAACACTTAAAATTGTTCAGACTCCTTGTGAAAAAGAAAAGTTGGCATAGTTCAAAGTGCCTCCTAATAACATGCCAGGGCTGATGAGAGCAGCTCAGGATATTTTTCATTATTTAAAAGTAGCTCTCATTAAAGAAAATGTTGGCAACCCCTGCCCTGTTGAAATGGTTTCTGACAACCAAAGGAAAATTGTTTTATACTGCTCATCCCACCCTGAGGATAATACCCCAGATACACATACAGGCCCTTAGAAGAGCGGATCCCAGCAAATGATTATCAAGCCTAACATGAAGGAAGAGCCAAGATCTCACCGACATACTTTCTAATCCCATTACAAGAAGAAGAAGAAGAAGAATGAGGAGGAGGAGTTGGTTTTTATATGCTGACTTTCTCTACCACTTAAGGAACACTGTGCTGTGGAACACAGGCAGGATGGTGCTGCTGCAGTCGTCTTGTTTGGGGGCTTCCTAGAGGCACCTGGTTGGCCACTGTGTGAACAGACTGCTGGACTTGATGGGCCTTGGTCTGATCCAGCAGGGCTTTTCTTATGTTCTTAAGGAAGAATCAAACCGGCTTCTAATCACCTTCCCTTTCCCTCCCCGCAACAGACACCCTGTGAGGTAGGTGAGGCTGAGAGAGCTCTAAGAGAGCTGTGACTAGCCCAAGGTCACCCAGCTGGCTTCATGTGCAGGAGTGGGGAAACCAACCCGTTTCACTAGATTAGCATTCGCTGTTCATGTGGAGGTGTGGGTAATCAAACCCGCTTTTAAATCCCACTACTCCAAACCACCGCTCTTAGCCACTACACCGCACTGGTTGCCTCTGTGAAATAAAAGATTATCTGACAGGAAAATTCTTTTACAGGGATCTAAAGGTATCAGCAATTATCCCTTGGATTTCTAGGAGATAGCTAGCTTTTCAGCACCTATACATGCCCATAGCTATTTCCAGAGACTCTACACTGATTAATTTGTTGTAGACCAAATTAATAACTATAACTTTACCCAAAGAAAGCTGGAAATAAGACCAGGTTCCTGATAATTCTGTTAGGTATCCTGAAGTTCTGCCATCTCACTTTGTGTGTGTTAAATGCCATCAAGCTGCTTCTGGCCTATGGTGACCTTATGAATTACTGTCCTCCAAAACATCCTATTATTAACAGCCTTGCTCATAGGGTTGCCAGGTCCCTCATCACCATCGGTGGGAGATTTTGGAGGCAAAGCCTGAGGAGGGTGGGGTTTGGGGAGGGGAGGGACTTCAATGCCATAGAGTCCAATTGCCAAAGCAGCCATTTTCTCCAGGTGAACTGATTTCTATCGGCTGGAGATCAATTGTAATAGCAGGAGATCTTCTGCTATTACCTGGAGGTTGGCAACCCTACTTGCTCAGGTCCTGCAGACTGAGGGTCATGGCTTCCTTTATTGAGTCAATTCATATCATGTTGGGTCTTCCTCTTTTCTTGCTGCCTTCAACTTTTCCTGGCATTATTGTCTTTTCCAGGGACTATTCTTGCATTTCAAGAGGGAAATCCCTACAAGTCTTGTTTAAGCTTATTACAATTCATAATCAAATAGCCATACAAAAAGGTGTTCCAAAGATTTATCAATGCTTGTGACTGATGTATTTGCACTATGCCATGACATCACATTGCTTTACTAATTAATCTGAACATTTTTAGCTCACCACCCAATGAACTAGCTGATCCCAATAAAGCTAACAACATTAAAAAAAAAAAACTAAAATCACAATCATAACTTTAAAAAAAATTAAAACAGCAGGAGATAAAATTAGATGCAGCAGGGGACAATAAAACTTGCATTTTAGCAGAAGCAATTAAAACAGCATGCTTAGCACCATTGCACAGAGTGGTTGAAATCATGGCTTCAGTAACTATTCAGCTATACATGTGATTTTTTCTATTCAAAAGGTCAGCTAGTAGACTGAGAAGGCCCCTTTCCCAGCTGCTACCCATTTCCAAAGAAGCAGGGAGGCAAGCAATGGAACAATATGGTCTTTTAGATATCCTGATTCTCTGAGCCACTGAATTAATGGCTTTAAGACAATAACCAGCACTTTGAATTGAACCCAGAAAGCTCTTCTAATATCAGTGACATTTGATCTGACACCCATCAACAATCTCGTTGTGGCATTCTATACCACTTGTAGTTTCTGAACAATCTTCAAAAGGCAATCCTATGTAGTAGACATGGCAGTAATCTTACCTGAACAAACTAAGTGCATGGATAATCATAGCCAAATCCTTCTTCCCCCAAAAGGGATGCAAACCAGCTGAAACCGGGTAAAGATGCTGCAAACAACAGAGGAGATCTGCATTTCTACCTGAGGATCTGGATCCAACAACTGCAAATCTGCACCTTCAGAATACAACCCTGTCCAGAATAAACTTAATTCTTGGATTGGGTCCTTTGTTAAGCATGTTAGCATGCGTTAAGATGGCCCTGATCCCACCCTTCCACTGAGGAGCTTAGGGTACTATGCATAGTTCTTTCATCTCCCAAAGTTCTAAATCTTCCCCCCAATTTGTAGATCACCCCTTGGGGAACTGGATTGCCGCTGTTAAGGATTACAATGTTAGAACATGTCCATAGTTACACTAGGCTCTCTATTTGAATATTTAGCTAATTTCAACAGTACTGTTTAACTATTTCCAGTATTTAAAAATTCCACAGGCAGAAATAATGAAACTGCAAAAATGGTAGCAAAATTTTAAGTTCTGATTGGAATCAAGAACAGAGGTATTGGGTAAGTTCTGCTTTATTGTAGTGCTTCACTGACATTTATAGGGACTGTCATACTTGTAATAATTTAGCTGTTTTAGATCTCTCCTTAGTGAGTCCTCCAAACCTATTATTATAAAGAGAGTCAAGTCACTACATTCTCTCACATTGAGCAGAACTGCTCAAAATTCCAGGGTTGACATGTTAAAATAAGCCATTGGGGGGGGGGGGAGGAAAGCCACTCTGCCGGGTTTTATTCTGGAAAAAGATAACCACCCATACCAGGAAAACGCACAAAACCCCACAAGTAGACCCCAGAGGTTCAGACATCCTAGATCGGTACATTAAAGTGTTTAATTCCCAGGTGCCCTGATGTAACCTTTACAGACAGGATAATGGATTCAAACACATCAGGAATAAGACTGATATGCTCTTCTCTGTGTGGAAGTGAAACATGCACATTTCCCAATGTATAAGGTAATATCTCAGTGCTTAGCATATAGGCTTGTACTATGTGAATTTTATTCATGCCACATTTCTCTGATATTTTCTAATGGATAATTGCACCAAAATCAAATTGTGTGTGTCTGGATGTATATGAAGACTATGCATAAAACATGTTGCCTAGTATGTAACATGTGGAGAGGGGAGAAAGAGGACAAAATCTTCAGTGTGTGCATAAATTGGCTTTCAGAAGAGATTGTATAGAAGAGTATTGAATTCAAGTGTAAGCTGTGCATTAAGGATGGGTGAACTCCAGAAAAGAAGAGACAGTCATCAGACCTGAGGAGAAGAACAGTTGGTTTCTAGACCCCACTTTTCTCTACCTTTAAGGAGTCTCAAAGCAGCTTACAATCACCTTCCCTTCCCCTCCCCACAAGAGACACTTTGTTAGGTAGGTGGGGCTGAGTGTGTTTGGAGAGAACTGTGACTAGCCCAAGGTCACCAAGCAGGCTTCATGTGGAGGAGTGGGGTAACAAACTCGGTTCACCATATTAGAGTCAGCCACTCGTGTGGAGGAGTGGGGAATCAATCCCGCTTCTCCAGATTAGAGTCCAGTGCTCTTAACCACCACACCACGCTGGTCCACCTATCCTTGCATTCCTTATCTTAGATCCATCTCAGATCAGACGAAGTATGAAATACTTGGCCCAATCAATTCAGTGAGCCTAACTGAGTATGGCATCTTTAAGGGACACCAGGCTGATGGAAACCATGAATACTATAGTTCCCACTGTTCCCACTATCACTGAATGCTGCAGGTAACCTGCAAGCCTGGGTCTCTGCTACTGCAATCTCTATAAATTTTTCTCATCTTCATCCTGCTATAAAAAGTCAGGCGGGGGGGGGAAATGGTAAAATTTGGGTTTGGGTTTATTGGTCCCGTTTTTTGGGGGGGAAACCCGAAAAGTTGAATTTTCCATACCGGTAAATAGAGAAATTCAGCTTTATTTTCAGGTTTCCTGAAAAAAAATGCCCATTTAAACCCTATAGGGGGTTTTCACTGCTTTTTGTGGCTCCTGGGAGGCATATTTGCAGGTAGAGGTCCCAAATTTTCAGAGTAACTTGAAGAGACTCTCCTTACAAGAACTCCCAAGTTTGGTGACTATTGGGTGAGGGCTTCTGAAGTGATGGAGTCTGGAAGAGGTTGACCCCTTCCTCCATTGAAAACCAATGCAAACACTTTGTCCAGCCAGGCACACCTTAGGGCCAGGGGAAAGTTTAGTGACCAACCACCTTCCTCCCAAGCTGGACACACAAGATAGATCCCGAAATCCTCTGAGAGGCATCCATTTTGTGGGGAGCAGTGTCTTGCTCTTATGTCAGTCTTTGGTCCTTGTGCCTTTGTGGCACCCCTTAGCGGGAGGAGGGGTCCAACTGCTTGCACAACAACTGCTTACAAAACAGGCTTTGTTACAAACTGGGATACTCAGATTTTTTTCCTCCTTGATTTAGATATGCTTGCTATAGCACTGCTTGAAATCCTCTGGGGTTATAAGGTATTCAGTACACCTGCTGTGTCTTCTAGTGTATACAAGAAAGTGAGTGACTGTAGCAGAAATAAATAATAAATCCTACCCTGGCTCATTGCCACATCGAAGAGGGTGGCTGGATGTTAAAAATTTCTTCACTGTCAATTGCAATGATGCAAGGGAATTGGTTTACAAAGTGATCACTGTCATTCTTTGCATGTACATTTCAGATCTCATACAATCTATAGCTCTGCAAAAAAAAGAAAACTCGCAGTTACGTGGATCCAAAGCATAGCACATTAAAAAAAAAACAGAACTTATCTTAAGTTTCCTGTCAAATCTTGAGAGATCTTTGATGAGCACTGCAATTGTGTCATTCAGCACTATCTACGGTTACCAATCTCCAGATGGGGCCTGAGATCATCCAGAATCGCAACTCATCTCCCGACTACAGAGATCAATTCCCCTGAGAAAATGGCTGTGTTGATGGGTGGACTCTGCAGCATTATATATGCTCCCCCCAGTACTCTCCATTGCTGGGAGTGGAGTCAGAGGTCAAGCACCTCTGCCTGGTCCCTGCCTGTACGCAACACTTAGAGGGGATATGATAACCATCTTCAAGTACTTGAAGGGCTGTCGTATAAATTGTGCTGAGTTGTTTTCTGTTGCCCCAGAAGATCGAACCAGAACCAAGAGGTTAAAATTAAATCAAAAGAGTTTCTGTCTAGACATTAAAAAGAACTTTCTGACACTTAGAATGGTTCCTCAGCGGAACAGGCTTCCTTGGGAGATGGTGGGCTCTCCTTCTTTGGAGATTTTTAAGCAGAGGCTAGGTGGCCATCTGTCAGCAATGCTAATTCTATGAACTTGGGCAGATCATGAGAGGGAGGGCAGGAAGGGTTGTGTCAGAGTTTGGCTCTTGTGGCCCTCTCTTACATGCCCTGGGAAATGCCAATTGACACTTTGGGGTCAGGCAGTGGTTTTCCTCCAGGCTAGATTGGGCAAGATCCTTGAAGGGTTTTTTTGGCCATCTTATGGGCATGGAGTAAGGGTTACTGGGGTGTGGCAGTAAGGTAGTTGTGAATTTCCTGCATTGTGCAGGGGGTTGGAATCTATGAACACAAAATGTACATTAAAAATGTGCCCAAAATGGAACACTTTCAAACTGTCCTGTTACAGAGAAACAGCCTAGCAAGTGTTCAGCTCTCATGATTGCCACACACAAGGAGGACATAAGCTAAACCGGTGGGTAATAGAGCATCCTTGTTTAAAACGTTTTTCTTTTTCTATGTATGCCCAGATTTTCTCTTAAGCCTGTTCTCATTCCCCTTAGCTTTACTCAGTGAGATAAGTGGCCTATAAACAATCAATTAACAGGAAGTCATAACCTATATCCAAACAACTATAATATCACAGCTAAATTAAATTAAACTAATTTTGAAATTGAACAGTTGAAAACATCAATTTGAATATCTATTTCTCTGTTCCAAAAATCAAAAAGGGCTTCCAAGAATCAGGGAAGTAAGTATGTTTAGCCCTCAAGAGTTCACTTCTGATTTTTCATGTGACAAGTTTTATTTTCATTCTGTCCTTCTTGCAAGGAGCTTGGGGTGGCCAAATTAGATTATTTTATTTAATTCTCACATGGTAACCATGTGACTAACAGTGAAATCCTATGCAAAGTTACACCCTTCTCAATCCATTGAAGTCAATGGATTTAGAATGGTTAACTGCAAAGGATTGCACTGTAAACTAAACTGGGTTAAGAACCTTCATCTATTCATTCTAATTCCAATACTTTATCATCAACATAAATTTTCCAACAAGTAGTAACAACACTGTCAGTAATACCGTATATACCCGTGTATAAGCCAACCCGGGTATAAGCCGAGGTGCCTAATTTCTCCCCAAAAATGGGGAAAAATTAGGCACCCGCATATAAGCCAAGGGTCGGCTTATAACCCCTCCCCCCTGCAGGCTTACCTGACAGGGCTCCCGGCAGCAAGCGGCGCAGGCCCAGTGGCGGAGCAGCCCGGCGGGGGCCGGGGCAGCCTCCCTGCAGTTGCAGGTGGCCACCCCAGGCCGCTCCCAGGGGCAGGAAGCGGCGCGGGCCCGGCGGCGGCGGTAAGTTACCCCCTCCCTCCTCTCTCCCCCTCCCCCTCTACCGTATTGACCCGCGTATAAACCGAGTTTGGCTTTTTCAGCCCTTTTTTTGGGCTGAAAAACTCGGCTTATACGCGAGTATATACGGTAGGTCTGTAACAAAAAATCAGAACACAGAAAGAAGCATAAGAGGGGATAAACGTGACAAATTGACAATGAATAACACTGGCTGGCAGATAGGTAATTCTCAGTGTTCATTTTCAAATAAATAAATACCTGGAAGAATAGCAATTGTAATATCTTGTATTATTTTTCTAATGGAGAAAGCAACTACATCTGAATTCTAACCTTAAAGCGCACACACACACACACACACACACACACACAGTATGAAGTTTAACTACATTTCTTCTTGCTTTGTCTGATGTGAGACAGGCAACTCTTATGATAATTTGGAAGCTGAGTGTTACTATCATTTTTCATGCTCCTGGCTTTGAAGCAATGCTCCGCTTGCCTTTAGCATGAT
This sequence comes from Euleptes europaea, assembly GCF_029931775.1. Taxonomy (NCBI): domain Eukaryota; kingdom Metazoa; phylum Chordata; class Lepidosauria; order Squamata; family Sphaerodactylidae; genus Euleptes; species Euleptes europaea. The sequence goes on along the minus strand of NC_079313.1, from coordinate 33,425,405 downwards.
ATTCAGATTGTAGCCAGAATGAGTTTAAACAATGAACACCAAGGCTATTTGAGAAGATAACCACCTGCAACCAGTCCAAATGCTGATAATTATGTCTTCACACACTGCCGTTTTATGACTCCCATTCAATTGAAGGGGTGTAGCAATGTCAGTCTCAGAAAGAAAAAATAAAATGAACAGTTTAACTTGGCAAACCCGTACACATACAGATCATCCAGCTTAGTATATCTACTCTGACTGGCAGAAGCTTCTCAAAGTCTCAGGCAGAAAAAGACCTTTTCCCTACACTAGGTCTTTTAGCTGGAGATGTCAGGGCTTGGAACTGGGACCTTCTACATGCTAAGCATGTGCTCTGTCACTGAGACACAGCACTGTAAATTTGCACCTGCAGACTATGCAAAAAGAATATAGAAGTACAGGTCTCCACTCAAACCTACTATGGTCCATTGGAGGGGCAGCATATTTTCCTAAAAGTGACTCAGATTGGACCCCTCAAGATTGTTGTTTTCCCTGTGCTGGGCATAATATCAACTGAGCAGAAGTTCTATCACGAAGGAAAAACAAGAATTGAAGGGACAGGTAGAGTCTAATCTATCCTTGGGGAAGGCGGGATGGGAAAGATACTGCATTTTGGAATAGAGCTCTGATTTGGCCAACTACTGGACCGCTTCTCCTCCATGCCCAATATTAGTTTAGAAGTGCACTTTTAGTTTATTGTATGTGTGGGTGTGACATCATGCCCTGCTAAACCCTGGATCTGGAGACCTAGGCCATCATGGACAAGCTTAAAAGGGTATTAGAGCTTTCCTTGCCAGTCCAGGAGAAAGAGACTTGGCTAAGTGGCAACAGCAGAATGGGCCAATTGGGCATGTGTGTCCAAACACAGCTGGCTTGGGATGAGTTGGGTAGTTGGCCCGTAGTGTGTCCCCAGCCGAGAAGTTCAAAGTGCTCTAGAGGAAGAGGGCAAGGGATAAAAGGTACAGCCTCAGCAGTGGATGGGTGACCATGCTAGGGTGGTTACTGCAGTAACCGTCCACATTGAACCTCCATCCCCTGAAGGTGAATGGAATGAAGGCAGAGTATAGGGTAATGCATATCGATAAACCCAAACCGAAAATAAACCCGAAATTAGCCATTTCAGTAATTTTTGGGTTTCGGCTTTACCGGATACCAAAACAGAAGCCAGATAGCCGATCACCGAATCAGCCAATTAGGTATTTGGCTTTTTTCGGCTTTGGCTTTCCCCAGGCTTTCCCCTAAGGGAATTTTTTAAATGAGCTCTGGGGGAGGCATTTTTGGAGGTAGACTTTCCAAATTTTCAGGGTAGCTTCACGGGACTCTCCTTGCATGAACCCCAAAGTTTTGTAAAGTTTGGAACAGGAGGTCCGAATTTATGAGGCCTAGAATTTTGCAATGTTTCTCTATGGAGAAGGGGGTGGCCCCTTCCGGACCCCATAAAATTGGACCCCCTGACCCAAGGCAGGATCGAAGGGTCAAGGGCTCTCCACAAGAGGCAGGGAGGGCCTAGAAAGCTGGAGCGTAGCAATCAGCGACTCTCTAGGCTAAACCACAGGCAGGTTGAAAGGAGATGTTGAACCAGAAAAGTTTGGGACTCATATGCAGGATGAGAGTCCCTCCCTTCCCAACAGCCAAAGCTAGGTCCCCAATCTTGCAAAGAGCTATAGAGTTGTCTATTCCTCCTGAGAGAAGTTAGAGTGTGGGAGGCATGTGCTTCTCTGCCTTGTCCAGGCTTCAGCATTGGCCTTCTGATTCCTCCATTCCCAGGGGAGACTCTGGAGGTATACACAAGGTAGACAGGTCCACAGGGGTTTTCTCATCTGTTGGACCTAAGGGAACTTGAATGGGAATGTGCTGTTGGAGAGGAGGCATGGGGTCTTCCCTGGGAGCTTTTGGAGTTCACACAGCTTGGGGCATAGTGGAAACCATGGGAAGTTCCCGTTCTGGGAAGATTTCAGAGGAGCATTCACCCCATATGCAGGTGAGGCTTGGGCAAGCCTTGGCAGCAAGTCAAATGCATCAGACCAGATGGGCAATAACTACTGTTCTAAACTTTACTCTATGCATGTGTTAAGTGCCGTCAAGCTGCTTCTGACTTATGATGACCCTATGAATTAATGACCTCCAAAACGCCCTGTCGCTAACAATCTTGCTCAGATTTTGCAAACTGAAGTCTGAGGCTTAGTCATTCCAGCTCATGTTGGGTCTTCTTCTTTTCCTGCTGCCTTTTCCTAGCATTATTGTCTTTTCCAGTGATTCTTCTCATAATGTGACCATACGATAGCCTCAGTTTAGTAGTTTTAGTAATTTTAGCTTCTAGAAAGAGTTCAGGCTTCATTGGATCTAGAACCCACTGATGTGTCTTTTTGGTGGTCCACAGTATCCGAAAAACTCTCCTCCAATACCATATTTCAAAGGCATCTACTTTCATCCATTCAACAGTGTCAGTTTTCTTCAGTGTTCAACTTTCACACCCATACATAGTAACAGGAAATACTTTAGTATGAATTATCTTGATCTTGGTCGCCAGTGACTTAAGAATCTTTTCTAGATCTTTCATGGCTGCCCTTCTTAATCTCAGTCTCCTGATTTTTTGGTTGCAGTTTCCCTTTTGGTTGATGATGGAGCCAAGGAATAGAAAATCTTGAAACAATTTCAGTTTCTTCATCATCGTCCTTAGAGTTCTGTAATTCCCCTATAGTCATTATTTTTGCCTTCTTGATGTTCAGTTGTAATCCTGCTTTGGCAAATTCTGCTTTAACCTTCATCAGGTGTTGTTTCAAGTCTTCACTGTTTTCTGCCAGTAATGTAGTGTCAACTGCATATCTTAAATTATTAATGTTACTTCCACCAATTTTCACTCCACCTTCATCTAAACGTAATCCAACTTTCATTATGTGTTCTGCATTTAGACTGAAGAAATATGGAGATAAAATACATCCTTGTATTTTATAAAATACATCCTTTGCCACCTGAAATCCATTCTGTTTCTCCATATTCTGTCCTAACAGTAGTTTCTTGTCGAGAGTACAGGTTGTGCATCAAACCAATCAGATGCTGTGGCCCACCCATTTCTTTTAACACCAACTATAACTTTTCATGATCCATACTGTCGGGAGCTTTGCTGTAATGTAAAACTTTACTGTCTTACCCTTTTAAAAGCCCATATGAGTGCTTGTATGATTATGTACCCATACCATTTGCATAACAAATATTTGTTTTTAACTTAAAACCACCCCAAAAGTTTTCCTAGAAAAGCAATGGAGGAAGCATTGGATTATATGGATACTATCTTAGAGCAGCATGGTCCAGACACACCCAAGATGCTCACATTTATTGCAGAAATCACACTGTTTTCAGTTTTTCTGGAGTGTAGCTTGGTGTTCTGTAACCATGTAATTCAAAATTTTGAAATCTGGGAAGACATTAGCATGATTAGGGCTGTCAAAAAAAATTCGGTACAGTTCGGATTCGGCCGAATTTGGCCCTTGTGGGTTCGGTACGTGCCGAAGTCCGAACTCCCCCACTTCGGATCCGTTCAATTCGGCGGGAATTCAAAGTTCGGAAACAAATTCGGCCGAATAAAGCCATTAAAAACACAACCGCGCCTTTCCGCGGCTCTGGGGGGGGCATTTTTGGGCTTAGAGGTCCCAAACTTTTGGCAGAGCTTCAAAGGACGTTTATTGAAAGACTCCCCAAGTTTTGTAAAGATTAGGTCAGGGGGGGCTGAGATATGGGCCCGGAAAGGGGTCCCCCCACCCTTAATGTTGTGCATCTCTCAGCAGAGCTTGCCGCCCACGCACAAAGCTCCCAGCCCGACAACAGCGGAGAAATTAGCAAAACAACTGCAAACACAACCTTGTTAAACAACACCTTTGCAACACACAACTGAAACCTCCCCCCTCAAACCAGGGAGCGAGAGACTCGAGGGGGAACACACACCCCAGGCAGAACCGACGAAAGCCCCCTTTGGCTTCCCCCCCACCCACAGAAACTGCTCCCTCCCCACACACACACAGACTCTGCTTCCCCCCCCACACACACACATACACAGGAGAAAAATTATAGATTAAAGCCCCCAAAGGGGTCTTACTGTGGCTGTCTTCTGTTCCATCAGGCACGGAACGTTTTGCTCTGGAGAGGAGATGCACACAGGATCGGATCGGCTGCCCCATTCATCCCAATAGGGGAAAGGGGAAAGGGGAAAGCCCATATCTCGGGACCCCCTGACCCAATGTTCACAAAACTTGGGGGGTTCCTTAAGAAGCTTAATCTAAAGTTCCAGTGAAAGTTTTGTGTCTGCACCCCCAAAAATGCGCCCCCTGCAGCCATGGAAAGAGAAAAGGGGGGGAGGCGATATTTCTGCCCCCACTGAACCCATCTTTACAAAACTTGGGTAGTATCTTAAGAATAATTCACTGAAGCTATGCTAAAAGATTGGGGGCTATATCCCCAAAAAAGCGCCCCCTGCAGCCACATAAATGGAAAAGGGGGGAGGGAAAAGGGGGAGAGCCCATATCTCGAGACCCCCTGACCCAATGTTTACAAAACTTGGGGGGTATCTTAAGAACACTGGTCTGAAACTCCACTCAAAGTTTGGGATTTGTACCCCCAAAAATGCGCCCCTGCAGCCATGGAAAGAAAAAGGGGGGGAGCCCATATCTCGGGACCCCCTGACCCAATGTTCACAAAACTTGGGGGGTATCTTAAGAACATTGGTCTGAAACTCTGCTCAAAGTTTGGGATCTTCACCCCCCAAAATGCGCCCCCTGCAGCCATGGAAAGAGAAAAGGGGGGGAGGTGATATTTCTGCCCCCACTGAACCCCATCTTTACAAAACTTGGGTAGTATCTTAAGAATAATTCACTGAAGCTATGCTAAAAGTTTGGGGGCTATATCCCCAAAAAAGCGCCCCCTGCAGCCACATAAATGGAAAAAGGGGGGAGGGAAAAGGGGGAGAGCCCAAATCTCGAGACCCCCTGACCCAATGTTTACAAAACTTGGGGGGTATCTTAAGAACACTGATCTGAAACTCCGCTCAATGTTTGGGATCTGTACCCCCAAAAATGCGCCCCCTGCAGCCATGGAAAGAAAAAGGGGGGAGCCCATATCTCGGTACCCCCTGACCCAATGTTTACAAAACTTGGGGGGTACCTTAAGAAGCTTCATCTGAAGTTCCAGTGAAAGTTTTGTGTGTGCACCCCAAAAAATGCGCCCCCTGCAGCCACAGAAAGGAGCGAATGTGCACAGGCACCCCACACACACACACGAGGATTTCGTTCTCTCTCTCTCTCTCCCTGGCCGGGCCGCACATCAGCTGATTCCTCCAGTTCTCAATCCTGACTGATTGGCCAGAAGAAGACCCAGCTTGCCCACCGATTGGCCGGGGGAGGAGAATGCTGCTTACTGACGGTTATGCTGCTTACTGACGGCCGAATTTGCCGAATTTATTCGCGAACTCCCGAACTCACTGAATTCGCCCCCCCCGGTTGCCCGCCAGTTTTGAGTTCGGATCCGTCCGAACAGAAAAGCACCGAATCAGGGGAAATTCGGTTGATTTTCAGTTCGGACCGAACCGAATTGACAGCCCTAAGCATGATGAGAATGTAAGAACCCTCTTTAGCCTTGACAGATCTACACCATCATCTCCAAGAATAGCTAAACTTTGGTTACATATTTGTGCTCTGTCACAATAGGAACCTTTAATTGTCCAGTGGCAGGACATCAAAAAGAAAAGTGAACACTATGGGTAGGTAATTACAACCCTACAAAACTACCATTAAAGTTCTGAGCACATCTGAATTATTATCACACTTGCCACATTAAAACAAGATCCAGAGAGGATGACTTACTCATTTTAAGGCTGCTGCCCTAGGCACTTTTATTTGGGAGTTATTCCCACAAAACACTGCACGGCTTACTTTAGAGTAAACTTGCCAAGGATTGGGCTGCATAAACTCCAGCCAGGATTATAAAAATGTTCTGTTTTCTGCCCATGTCTTTTTAGCTGAAGTCTTTAGTTCCAGAGATCCAGTACTGTAGTGTATGACAGATGGCTCTCATAAGCTTTTTCTTCCCCTCACTGAAAAGATCAAAAATGACAAAGCTGGGACCTACCTGACTTCAGCTTAACAAGTGGAACTTTTTAAAAGGAATCCAAACTTCTGTTCAGATGCAGAAGAATTCTTACTTCAATCATATATTTGCAAGTAAGGATTTAGCCAATTTAAACACACACACACCCTTCCATGGATCAGAGAATAATCCCTTCCTACATTTTTCATCTACATTTGAAGGAACTGGATGGAGAATGTGCGTGTTTGTTAAGACTGTATCTGAGTTAATCCCAACTGCTGTCAGGAGTATTCTACTAGGAGTTCATTGTCTAGCTTTATAGAGATTTCTGTAGAGCTCCTTATAGACCAATCCTGTAAGCTACAATGTTGACACAGCAACTCATAGGTGCAGAAATCAGAGCTTATCCCTCCTAGTACCAGTATGAGGGGTAAAACTGTTGCCTTCTCACAAACTTTAGGGCATGACCACATACACATTGACACAGTCATGTCACTGCAAAGTGGAACAGACTAAGAAGCCCTGAAGAGAGAGTTCAAAACCAAAAATCTTGCCCAAATGAAGAAAACCAAGGTTATCCATTCATTGCTTGAATCATCCTAAAATGCCCTTGCCTCTCCCTTCCCCGTTTCTTTTTAAACAATGGTGGTTTTAAAGTCCTCTAGGAAGGGATCTGCCTTTTGTTTCATGGACTCTGCAAAGCACCACGCATACTAAGAGCACCAATACTGGTGGACCAAATGAAAAGATAAAATAAGGCAAGTCAAGGAAGGCTCTCAAGACACAGACAGAGGCAGAGACAGAGATAGAGAGAGATAGTTAATAAAAAGTATAAATATATTGCTGGGTCAAAAATATATCAAAAAGAGAAGCAGTTGAAGAGGCAGTGGATATATGATGACAAAGTCACCCACAAGACAAGGAAAGCAGGGGAAGTGCAGAAAAGTGGGTTGAACTGTTTGTACCCGTCTTTGCAGAAAGAGGACCCTCAAATTACAGATTTCAGGCAGTGTAGCTGAAGAGTTATATCAGTAAGAGACGATGGGGGATGACATTTTAGAACTGATACGTCAAGATGAGTCACTAGGTGGCATCCACTCAAATGCTGTTAAAGAAATTCTTGATCTTATAATATGCAGCCCAAACCTACCCATTTTTCCTTGAAAGGAAGAAAGCCAGTGTGGGGTACTGGTTAGAGTGCTGGATTGAGGAGACTTAAGTTCAAACCCCCACTTGCCATGAAGCTCACTGGGTGACTTCGGGACAGTCATTCTGTTTCAGCCTAACCTACCTCACAAGTTCATTGTGAGGATAACATAGAGGAGGAAAGCACTACCTGTCCTGCCCTATACTCCTTGGAAAAAGTGTGGCCAGGATAAAAAATATACCAAATCAACTGAATTTGACAGAGTTTATTTCCAAGTACATAAGATTGCAGCCTAAAATATACAACTCATTACTGAAATCATCCTCTTTGCCAGAGGATTGGAAAGAAGCTATAAAACCATTTTGGGGGAGGGGAATCTAGAGGAAATCCCAAGAAATTAGAGCTGCACGGATTTGTGTAATCCTGCTTTAGCTCCACCTGAAAGTAATAATAATGTAAAGCCCGTAATGCGGGCTGGTGCTACATGTTCAAAGCATTACAGCAGGCACATAATCAAGGATGCACAAATATGTGCTTGCTTGCTTTCCCCCATTACTTTTCATTTTCATGCATGGTCGGAAAGACCATCTTTGTCCAGGCCAGTTTTCTTTGAGAAATTTCTAATTTTCATTTGTTTCTTTTACAGCATTTTACCACCATTTTTATAGCAACTGATGCTAATACAGGCATCAACACTAATGTCAATATTTCTACTGGATGTCGTCAATGCAATTGGGGAAAAGGATGGCCATAGTTTTATCCAAAATGTGGCAAAACCCAAAATAATAAATAAATTTGAAACTGTGTATCAAACCAGGCTTGTCAGAAACTTCTTAAAATACTTGCATGGGATCATTCCATAGCTGCTATGAACACAAACCACCTACTGTACTGCCACTGTAGAAGTGGATTAACAGGGTCAGGACTGTCTAGAGCCAGCATCTAACTGACCACACCAAATAGTCCATTAAAGATTCCTTTTGGTTTCTTCCAGTCTCCTCTCTTCTCCACTACTGCTCTTGGTTTTCTTCGTTCTCCCCAGCTATGGAAATTCCTTCAGAAGTAAAGATTTTGCGACTTCCGGTGGTGCTGCTGGGGAGAGCACTCCATTTCCCCAGGCTGTCCTGGGAGAAATCCAAGTTTGCGTTATTTCTGGGGTACATAGATACCCCAATCCGACCCTTGCAAATGGGTTGGAAAGCAGGAATTCCCTGCAGCCCGCAAACGCGGTTTGACCTCCTAGGTACTCTGAGGGGGCTTTTTAAGCCCCTCGGAGTCCTGGACGCCGGTCCTGCGAGGGCACTAGGGAAGGACATCGCCAAAACGCAACTTAGGCATCAAGCTCCACCCTCCACCACCTTAATACCAACATAAGGACTACATAAAGAAAAGAACCTCACCTCTTGACACCCAAGTGAGTACAAAAGAACTCTTCGTCTACTTACTGGAAACTTGAACAGACGGGGGGCTGATAAGAATATTTCTGGGACCCCCATTCCTCCTTAATCCGAACTGAAAAAGTTTGATCTGAGTTAGCCATCGGGATTAGCGACAGGAGCCTTATCAATCCGATCAGCCTAAACCATAATAAAGAGTCGGAAGGATACCTTTTGATTGACAAGAACTATCACCAATGGGTCCAAGGGAAGGGGAGGGTGATTTTTCTTCCTGATTTTCCGGCGAAGAATATCCTGCCACATTTGCAGTAAGGGAGCGCCTGGAACGGAAGACCCTCTATAACAACCTATCTATCATCGGAACTAAAATAACAGGAAGTAGTTGTAGGACCGATTACGCGTCGCACTCGAGTTACTTGGAAATCATTCCTGAAGGAACAACCATCGAGAAGAGGCGGTAGAAGGTCCACGGCACTAGCAACTTCCTGTATACTTCCTGATCAGCCCGACCTAGAGCGACCGAAAAAAACTCACTGGTATTTCAAAACTTTAAAACGCAATTCTAGAGCCAATTTCGACTCTTTTCAACCCGAAAAAATTATAAGGCTGATGTTTGAATTATTATCTTTTAATTAGAACTTTAAAGGCCCTGTCTGTGCACATGTATTTTACCAGCTTCTTTTGGCTTAATACATAGCCCTGCTCCTATGAAATCAAAGGGAATTTTACAGAATTCAAACATGGAAAAAAAAATACAGGACATGCTTGCTAAACATTCTGAGGCGACAATTAAACAATTAAAACAGATTTCAACACAGATGGCTCAACTGATTTCAATGATGACGACTCTTGACCAATCATCACAGGTAGGCAATCAGAAGTTGGATCTGGTTATAGAAGACATAAAAGTCTTGAAAATTCAAACGATGACTACAAATACAGACATACAAGCAATGGACTCTTCTGCCCAAAAAGTCATGGAAGAATACAAGGATACAAAGAAGAAGACAGAAGTTCAAGAAAGCAACCAGCCGGTGATAAAGAGATCAGACATACAAGAAATAGACTTTTCATTTAAAAAAGTCATGGAACGACGTGTGGATATAAGGAAGAAGAGAGCAGGTCAAGGAATACAGATTGAAGCCACGATGGAGATGAAGCCCAGAAAGAGTTATTTTTGGATACGTATCCTGTCTGAGGAAATGAGAGAGAACAAAGAAATCCTGTTCCCATACCTGACTGGCCTATTTCAGTTACAGAAGGAAGTATTAGACCATGGTTAAAGGATTGATTTAAACATGATTGCTGGATCCAAAGGCTTTGATAGTGTGGACGGGTGGCATGGCTATTAATGATGTAGTGGAATTAAGATTAAGACATCATTTTGGGAATAAAGGGCTAGAAATTCTTGAGAAAAAAGACTGGATTGTTAAAATGTTTGAAGTGGCAGAAATGGCAAAACTCACAGCTATTCTAAATGAAGAAAATGACGTTCGGTTTCTGGGGGAATGGGAGGCGTGGATGCATTATTGTGAATATGAGTTAAAATTGGGAAGAATGGAAGAATATTTTCTAATCTGATCCAGAGGATTATTTTTGGGTTTTTTTATAATGAATAAGCATAATTATATTTACTAACAGATTATGGTTTTTTTTATACAGGATATTGATAGTTTATTAAGATTAGATTAACTACGACGAGATGAACTTTTTATTAAGAGGAAGATAGAGGTGAAGGGGAAGTCAAAATTTTCCATTTCTTTTTTTTTCTTTTTTTTCTTTATTATATGTTATGGAACTATAACAACTTTAGGTTAGAATTGAAATTTTATATTGTCATAGATGTTGTATAATGCAATGGAAAATTTTTAGTATAAAATCCAATAAAATCTATATATATATATAAAAAAGAAGTAAAGATTTTGCTTCCTCCCCATGGTACCCCTGTTCTTCAGCCCTGTATATATTGTATATACTAGCCAAATAAATTATGTCAGCTGTACTGAATATTGAAATTAGATAATATTTGGGGCCTTGGGGTGGAAACACTGCGGGGCTGGGGGGAACTCCAGGTTCAGCGTGGCTGGATTCAAATATGAACTCAGAGAATATTGTTGAAATCAAGAGATATAGTTTATTATAAAAACAATATTTGTTGACAACAGTCTCATCTGCGCAGAGGGGAGAGAGGTGGTGCCAACCTCTGAGGGTCATCACTAAGATTTCTCTCTCTCTCTCTCTCTCTTGTTAGTAGGCATCTTAGCAATTATATAGACATATGTAAACTTCATTCCTAATTCTCAGAAATTGTTACAAAATCTGAAAGCTAATAACAGAAACATCCATATTTTCCAAGTGGCTCAATTCCTGCTGAGCAAAGACAGAAATGTCAAGTTGACCTCTTGGCTCTACCCAGTACTTTTAAGAGGAAAAGGTCATTTCCTCCAACTGTCTCCAGCTGTTGTTTTTAATACAAGGATGTTAGCACAGAGTTTTACTATCTGCTAATGTGTGTTACAAGGGTCAAGAGTTTATACTAATGCATCTAACTACTTTGGTTCATTCATAGAATTCTGGGTAAGGTAGGCCTCAACGCCACAATTTCCCTTCAAGGCCACATACAGATGTTTTAAATAAATAAATAAATAAATAGTTTGGTCCATTTCTTGTTGAAAGGTAGGAAAAAATCCTACCAAAGGCCAAGCCTCAACTTTTACCATCCCTCCCTCCCCATGTATCTGCTTTTGTGAGACATGATTCACTAATGTTCAGGAAAGTCATGCAGCAAAGCCCACACGTACAGCAGCAGGAGAAATATAGCTCATTAAACAAAGGAGAATGTCATCTGCAGACGAGTGTAAAATTAATCACATTTCTTTCCCATTATGATTATTCAGTCAGAACTGCAGTTCTGCCATGTGGACAAATAAACTACCGAAGGTAGCTTGCGAAACACACTTTGTTTTAATATTCTCAAACAATTACCGTATGCAAATATTACTTTTGAGCATACTTGGTTTACGCCGCTTGTGTGTGATGAAGATTTGCCCTGTTTGACTTTACCCCATCTTGATACAGTCGATTTTCATGGCACTTACCAGAGTCAGATGGTTAATGAAATCCTAGAACACACTAATAATAACAATGAGAACTGAAGCTTAATGTTGTGGCCAAAAAAGAAAGGGAAAAGAAGCAAATTATGGAGATCAGGATCAAATACTCTGGCTGAAAAAAAGTAATGAAAAGGACAATCAAATTGATTGAGGGGTTGTGTGGCACTTTTCCTGTGCAGAAACCACTGAAGCACATGGTGATTTTGTAGTTTTAAAAGGGGGAGAAAAGGGGGATCAGTTGCTACAAGATGTGGCAATGGCCATTTAGATAGCATTAACCACACAAGAAGAGCTCTGCTGCATCGAACTAGTGGTCCATCTACTCCAGCACTTGTTTTACAGAGCAGTCGACCAGGCCACCGAGGCCAAGGCCTTCCTCTGATGTTGCCTTGTGTCAGTGGCTTTACGATGTTTACTGCCTTGTAATATTGTGGTTCCCTTTACACATGATGACTAGTAAACCATCAATGGACCTATCCTCCTTGAATCTGCCTAACCTCATTTTAATGCCAACAAAGGATTAGACAAGTTCATGGAGTGGTTGTTAGCCATGACAAGTCAAATGAGGTCCTATGTTCAGAGGTACTGAAAATCAAGTAATAGAAACAAAGAACAGGGGAGGGCTGTTGCATTTATGTCTCCTTTGACTTATACCCTGTTTGCCCTCTTCCCAGAAGGACCTAGGCTGGCTGCTGTTGGAAACAGGTCTAGTTGGACCACTGGTCTTATCTAGCAGGGATCCTCTCATGCTTTCTAAATGGAAGCCAAAAACAGAAAAAATGCCAAGTGTTTCTGCTTCTCCAGTTGGATTTACAAGTGAGTTATTTTTGTAATTCATTTTCCTAAGTATCATCTGCCGGTATTGTTGGTACCCTAGGACTATGGAAAGGCTTATTACATTGAGTGGGTGTCTGTTTCATTCCCTCTCTTGCTTATAAACTTTATCAGGTGCACTGATTATTTCCACTGCATTTGTCAATGCGCAAAAGGACACTATTTGTTTTGGAGAACTTTTTCCCATTGCCAACATCTTCTTTATGTCTTGCTGAGCTTGTGGTGCCTGAATGTATTATGAGTAGGGTTGCCAGGTCCCTCTTCACCACCGGTGGGAGATTTTTGGGGTGGAGCCTGAGGAGGGCGGGGTTTGGGGAGGGGAGGGACTTCAATGCCATAGAGTTCAATTGCCAAAGCGGCAATTTTTCTCCAGGTGATCTGATCTCTATCTGCTGGAGATCAGTTGAATTAGCAGGAGATCTCCTGCTATTACCTGGCAGTTGGCAACCCTAATTATGAGGTGCCTTTCAAGGGATTTCAGAAGATAATATAGTGACTGTTTCCAAATCATCAGGTCCCAGGCATGAGAAATGATGCAGCGACATCTTGGGCACTGAGCCATCAAACGTTTCCTTCAACATCCATTTTGTTGTTCTAACCATTAATGTAGAGCCAGTGTGGTGTAGTGGTTAAGAATGGCAGACTCTAAACTGGAGAACTGGGTTTGATTCCCCGCTCCTCCACATGAAGCCTGCTGGGTGACCTTGGGCCAGTCACAGGTCTCTCTGAACTCAGCCCACACAGAGGCAGGCAATGGCAAACCACCTCCAAACGTCTCTTGCCTTGTAACTTAACAGCATTTTCCACCACCACAACCATGAATGAGCAAGGAAATCTCACATCCCTGGAACCTTAACCTTCTCCTTGATAAAATAATTTCATTTAAAATCATGTAAAATTTAGACAAGCTCTTTATTTCTGTTTGAAAAGTTGTTCTTCATCCCTGAAAAAAGAAGCTAAGAGATAAAAACAGGTGATTTAAGAAACCTGTTTGTATAAGATTTCTGAGCCAATTTTGTAGATTTGCAGATAAAGACATCTTGGGAAAGTGAGACAAGTATCCACAAGTGTTTTAATGCATATCTGTGCTGAACTATACTCCTGACTCTTAGGAAATGTTTCAGTGCAATCTGAGTGAAATTTGGCAACAAACACTCTATGGTGGGTATGCCTCCTGTTCGCCTTCTGGGAACTCCCTCACTCTGACACTTGGAAAGGGAAGGGGTTTCAGGTCTTCACCTCAGTCCTTTTTTTCCTGCAAGCCCCTTCTGTCATCTCCTTGGACTCCCTCGGGGTTGACTGGGAAGTCCCTCCTTGACCTTGAGCTGTTACAAACTCATCCACAGCTCATCCTTAGGCCACACTCCTTACAGCAAAGCCTTGGTGTGGTCACTTGATCTGCCTTTGTTGCCTTGGTGAACTTCCCACCAAGTTGAGTGGCTCTGCCTTTCACTTCCTGGGCACAGGGGCTACTACTGGTGGCCTCTCTTTGTAGTGGAGCAGTCAAACTCAGCTCACCATCGGATCAAGAGTTGGCAAACGGGAAAGGTCAGAGCTTGGGTTAAAATCTAAGACAAGCCCTATCGAATAGGTTGTTTTGTTCTACCTTTGCATAGCAAGATGAAAGTAGTGGCTATGAGCCAGCAACTCCCTGATTCAAATCTGTTTAGATGGAAACTTTTTGCAAGCCATTATTTCTTAATCCCGCATCTATAACTTTAGTATAAAGTTGATAAGCCTATTTTGCAGGGTTATCATACAAAAGTTGTAGACGAGTATCTCACTTATCTTTGAGTGAACTAAAGTCTATCTGCCTTATATTCCTGATGCACTTTTTCTCAAAATAGGCAGGAAAGGTACCGTTGAAAAAGGGTTTGGCAAATGCCCATTTTCCTTGACGAAAAAAGATACCCAAACCCACTACTGAACCTCAACTTTCTTTCCTTTTTTTTTGTCTCCTCACCTACTTATCAACCACACACACAAATAATTGTTGGGTTAAAGACAGTGTTGAAGCAGGAATAATGCAAGAGAAACAAATTACCATATGCAAAGAAATATATGATGAAGTGGTGAGATTTAACAGGCACACACATCATACAACAAAAAAGGAGTAAATGCAACCATATTCCATTTTTCTCCTGAAAAGCATTTGGAATCCACATATTTAAAGAAAAACTAAAGTTGATCTAAAAAAATCTTGAAGTCTGGAAATCCTAAATGACTAAAAAAATTCCAAGGCACGTTTACTGCTCTGCAGAGCAAACTCCCCATTATCATGATAGGCTTTCCGGCTTGATGGTACAAGAGCTGGTACAGAACTCTCTCAGCCAGCTGGTTGTCACAACTGAATTACAGAACAAAAGCTTCCGGAAAAAATAGGAACATTTATTCATGCTGAAATTGAAGACAAAATTAACCATACAAAAGAATATACAAGTTATGATCCATGTATCACTGAATGCAAGGAGTTACGTGTCCTACGCAGTAAGATCCTTAGACTTACACTAATGCAGAGTATGGGAAACAAGCAGGAAGAACTCAAAGCCCTAAAACAGGAAGGGGATTTTAACCTAACAGGCATTACTGAAACTTGGTGGGATGTCATTCATGATTGGAATATTAAGATTGAGGGGTAAAACTTGTTTAAAAGGGATAGGCAGATAAGGAAGGGAGAGGAGTAGCATTATATGTCAAAGATGTGCATACTTGTGAAGAAATACATGAATATGAGAATGGAAGTCCAGTCGAGTGTCTATGGGTAAAAATAAAAGGAATAAGAAATAATAGTTATATTATGGTGGGGGTCTGCTATCGACCACCAAACCAGGCAGAGGACTTGGATGAGACACTCCTAGGCCAGATTACAAAGTTCTCAAAGAAACGGGACATGGTGGTCATGGGAGATTTTAATTACCCGGATATATATCTGTTGGAAGTCCAACTCTGCTAACAATGCAAGGTCCAATAAATTCCTGACTTGTCTTGCTGACAACTTCATATTCCAGAAGGTGGACAGGGAAACAAGGGGATCTGCTATCTTAGATTTGATTCTCACCAACAAGGAAGAATGGGTTGATGAGGTTAAATTAGTATGCACCCTGGGTAGTAGTGACCATGTAATCTTGAAATTTACAATCTTGGGGACAGGAAAAACTGTACGTAGTCAGGCATATAGGTTGGTCTTTAGGAAAGCAAATTTTAACAAGCTTAAACTTATGCTGGGTAGAATCCCATGGTCAGAAATACTTAAGGAGAAGGGAGTTCAAGAAGGGTGGGAGTTTCTTAAAAATGAAATACTGAAGGTGCAATCACAAACCATTCCTATGAGAAGGAAAAATGGGAGGAGCCCAAAGAAGCCAGGGTGGCTCCTCCATAAACAGCTTTTTAAAGATTTGAGAAATAAAAAAGACTCATTTAGGAAGTAGAAGGAGGGCCTTATAACCAAAGAGGAATATAAACAAATAACTAGTGCTTGTAGGGAGAGTGTTAGGAAAGCTAAAGCTCAGTATGCGTTTAGGCTAGTGAGAGATGCTAAACGCAACAAAAAAGGGTTCTTTTCCTATGTACAGAGTAAGAATAAGAGCAAGGACATGATAAGCCCACTATGGGGACTGGAAAGTGAAATTGTAACAGGAGATGAAGACAGGGCAGAACTCCTCAATCCTACTTTTCCTCAGTCTTTTATTGTGAGGGAAATGGTGCTCAACGTGGCATAAACAGAACACATGATGAAGGAAGAGAATTGCAGCCTAGGATTGGCATTGGGGTAGTGCAAAAAACACCTAGTTTCTTTAAATGAAACAAAGTCCTCAGGGGCAGATGAATTGCATCCAAGGGTGCTTAAAGAACTTGCAGATGTAATTTCTGATAGGGCTGTTGAAAAATTTTTTTTGGTATAGTTCGGCTTCGGCAAAATTCGGCCCGTTTTTATTCAGGCCGTGTCGAAGTCCGAACTCCCCCGCTTTGGATCCCCGGAAATTCGTGGGGATCCGGAGTTCGGGGGGAAATTCGCCCCCCCCCGCGCGCCTTCAGGGGGATTCCCTGAAGACGCGCTGGGGGCCCTTTAAACAAGCCCCTCTGCGCTGTGTGCGCAGGCAGCGCAGAGGGTTTCCAGACCCCCCACCAGCCCTGCCGGGAGTCCCGGCAGGACTGGGGGGGACTTTAAATAGATCTGCGACTCCCGGCCGGGAGGTGCAGATCTATTTAAAGGGCCTGCTGCGCGCCTCCAGGGAAGCTGGAAGGCGCAGATCTGTTTAAAGGGGCCGAATTCACCGAATTTATTTGGGAACACCCCGAACTCAGTGAATTCGGCTCCCCGGTTTCCCCCCTTTTTGAGTTCGGTTCATCCAAACTGAAAAACTGCCGAATTGCGGGAAATTCGGCTGTTTTTCAGTTCGGACCGAACCGAATCAACAGCCCTAATTTCTGAGCCTCTCTCCATTATTTTTGAGAATTCTTGGAGAACAGGTGAGGTGCCAGAAGACTGGAGGCGGGCAAATGTTGTCCCCATCTTCAAGAAGGGGGAAAAGCAGGATCTGGGTAACTACCAACCCATCAGCTTGACTTCTATACTGGGAAACGTTTTTGAACAAATCATCAGTCAGTCAGTACTTGAGCATTTAGAAAGGATGGATCTGATTACTAAGAGTCAGCACGGGTTTCTCAAGAATAAGTCATGTCAGACTAATCTTATCTCCTTTTTTGAGAAAGTTGCTACCTTGCTGGATCGGGGGAATGCTGTAGACATAGCTTATCTAGATTTCAGTAAAGCTTTTTTAGAGGGGATATGATAACCATCTTCAAGTACTTGAAGGGCTGTCATATGGAGGATGGTGCCGAGTTGTTTTCTGTTGCCCCAGAAGGTAGGAAACAGGTTGAAATTAAATCAAAAGAGTTTCCATCACGATATTAGGAAGAATTTTCTAACAGAGCGGTTCCTCAGCTGATCGCCGCCTCTCCCAGTAAGTAGGGGGTTCAGGGGTTCTTCCCCCTCCCCCCTAGGGTGGCGCTGGGGTCGGGGTGGGTCTGGAGGGCCCGGAAGGCCGGGCGGGAGGGCGACCTGGGATTTTATAAGCCGACCCTCGGCTTATACGTGGGTGCCTAATTTTTTCCCATTTTTGGGGTGAAATTAGGCACCTCGGCTTATACACAGGTCGGCTTATACGCGAGTATATACGGTAGTTGTGAATTTCCTGCATTGTGCAGGGGGTTGGACTAGATGACCCTGGTGGTCCTTTCCAACTTTATGATTCTATGATTCTACTATGAAGTAAATGGCAGTGAGTTCAATAGGACTCGCTTAATAATGAAACATCACATGATTTCAAGCTAACAGCCCATTCCTGAGCTGTTGGCAACCAGGGGCAGCATGGACAAGACACTACAGTGGCGCCTCCTAAGCAGTTTTCCAGCCGCCAAAAGTTTAAAAGGCTTTTGGTTTTTAAATGGGGCTTTTCGCCCCATTGAAAACAGCGAGGGTGCACCTGCTAAAAAGCAGGCGCATCAACACTGTTCATCCCTGTGGCGTACCCAGGGCAAAAGGGAACAGTAGGCTGCCCCCCAGAACACCGTCACAGGTCATTACGTCAATGGGATGCCGGCGGAAGGCCCAGCTGATGGGACGATGGCAGAAGGCCCAGCCAGCGTCCTGGGGCAGCGCTGCTGGGGCAGCGTCCTGGGGCAGCGCTCCAGTGCTCCAGCAGCACTGGGAGGCCAGTGTCCGGACCTCCATGGCAGCGTTGGAGCCACTCACAGTGTAAGTAGCCTGGATGCCGGTGTAGGGGACCCCAATACCAGCGCAGCCCCTTCCTTGCCTCCTGAGGACTTTCATCCTCAGAAGTAAAAAATGGGCTCTCCATGAAGCTAAATGAGAACTTTGCTTTGAGCTTTTGCTTAGATCTGTTTAAGGTGCCAAAGCTATGTACTTTTTTAAAAGGATAAACTCTATTGAATTGGGTGGAACTTACTTCAAAATAAAAATGTGTAGGATTAGGCTGGAAAAGTTCCTGTTATTAACTTCAATCAGAATAGGGTGTATCCAACTGCATAGTTCCTCAGAAAGAACAGCATTTCCAGTTATGGAAAATGGGGTGGTAATTTCCACTAATTCACCAGTATTGCAGAGCCGCACTTTGCCCTCATTGTTTTTCTTGAGCATTTGTTGAACCACAAGAAAACAAATCAGGGAGCTCAGGACCAAAATACTCAATACAAAATCCACATCAGGCAAGGGTTCCTGACCTGATTGGCAGTTATACATTCTAGCAGAGGCTCACCTTTAAAAAGCTCTTCATTTCTCCATTTGGCTGTAAATAGTGCGTGGGGTAAGGAGGGCCTTAGGACTTTCCTCCCATGATATTTTCACCCCAGAAATGGGCACATGAAGCTAGAAGGAGGAGAAAATGGCCCTCCAGCGCAGTGGTGATAATGCCATAGGAGGGAAACCCAGAGCCTTTGCATACCTCGCACCCTATTTGTAGCCAAACAGAGAAACTGAACACTTTTTAAAGCTGAGTCATCACTACAATGCATAACTATGAGTCAGGCTGCGAATCCCTTTCCTGACTCCTGGATTTTGTATGGTATATTTTGGCCCTCAGAGTAGGGTTGCCAGGTGCCCGCTGGTGGTGGGCAAACCCCCGGCCATTTACCCCTCTGCCCGCTGACCACCTGAGGGTCGGTAGGCAAACATGCACGCATGCGTGCATACGGTGCGTGGCACTTTCAGTTTAGAACCGGAAGTTCAGCCTCGCGAGGGGCCTTTACTTCTTAGTTTGAGTGGTAAAGGGCCGCTTTACCACTCAAACTAAGAGGTAAAGGCCCCTTGCGAGGAGGCACTTCCGGTTCTAAACCGGAAGTGCCGCAAGTGCATCGGCGCACGTGCACACGATTACAAAGAAAAGCCTCCCGCCGGAGGAGAGGAGGCACCTGGCAACCCTACCTCAGAGGGCTGCAGCAGGATGGAAGATGGTTGGTACACTACATGGAATTGGATCCACTAGAAAATTTCCACTGACAATGGGGAGCAATTTTTGCCATTTCCCCCTCCTGTTGTAGATGTCGAACAACACCCTGTCCCCCAAGTCCAGCATTTTGCTGCAATAGGAGGGAGTAAGTTCCACTCTGCTGACAGAAATCCCTGCAACTGAGATTTTCTGTGGGATCCAAACTATTAAATTTACATTAGTGGAATTGATTAATATTAAGGTTACAGTCCATACAGGCAGTTCAGAGGTACAGCAGTCATGGATTCAGTCTCTGAGGCATATCAAGTCCTGTCCAAAGGAGGGAACCACGTAAAACCTGCAAAGAGCAGGTCATGTGATAATCCTTGACTGCCAATAAAAAGCTTCAGGCTTAAGGTTGCCAGGTCCCTCTTTGAATTTGAATTTGCTACCAGCAGGAGATTTTTGGGGCAGAGCCTGAGGAGAGGAGGTGGCGTTTGGGGAGGGGAAGGACTTCAATGCCATAGAGTCCAATTGCCAAAGTGGCCATTTCCTCCTGGTGAACTGATCTCTATTGGCTGGAGATCAGTTGTAATAGCAGATCTTCAGCTAGTACCTCGAGATTGGCAACCCTTTTCAGGCTTCATCTCTGGTCTCAATGAAGAGACTCAACAAGTTGCGGTCCCCTGCATGTCTGAGCAACAAGCATGATAACTAAAATGACAACAAGCCAACGTACAGATTTTGATATGCTAAAAATAAAAAATTATAATTGACAATGGGATGATGCATGGATATGGCCTTTTGACTGAGTGCTTTTCTTTAAAAGAATATAAAAACACTGCTAGTTTTCTGAAAATTTGTTGTTAGCAAGAATAAGTTTATCAGAAAGACTGCGGCATTTCTTAAATTATATCTGCAATGTTTTTTTTTTCTTTAATATTTCATCTTCACTGGCATTCAGAGGATTCATTGAAAAACAAACCACCTCGGTCTCCATCTGGGCTTAAGCCAAGCTGTTGCAGCCAAGAATAAAAATGCCATCTCTACAAATTTACAGCCTTTCTGCACCTAGGGAGAAAAAAAGAAGTTATACCAGCTGCTTTTTACCATTTGCAGTTCCTGACCTTACACAGTAACTTCAGATGCTGACATGCATAGGTGCCACTGAAACAGAACACTTCCCTGTTATTCCTCAAAGAAACATTAATGCTGTATGGCTAACACTCATTTTCTTTGTGCATTGCACAGTTAGCAATGCTACCGTTACTCTTTGACAATGACATCCACCCATCCATTCAAAGAACAAGGGTTCTTTCAAAGGTATTTCCAAAGTTCCCAATATCTAGAATATATCTAAAGACATCTGGGAGATTGGACATGTTTATTAAAGATTCCAATGAATTCCAGCCAGGCTGCAACCCCAGTTTCAGATGAGGTGAAGTCCTTCCACAATGTGAAGGAGGAAAAAGAGTTACAACCAGTACATTCGACCCAGTACACAGTGAAATTCCTTAACATAATTGTACCAGAGCAGAATCTAATTTGTTCCAAAAATTCTCAGAATTTATACATTTTTGGCCTGAGGGCTTTTCTGCATGGGTTTCTGCTATTGGTTCCGGTCCCACACTGATTCGGTTTATCCCCAGATTTCCACATGTATTTTTGTATCTTAAGTTTTTCCTTCATTTTTTTTTTTGTTTCTTTGTTTCTCCCTGGTTTTTTTCCATTTCTTTTGAGACCACTTCTACCCTGATATTTTTCTGGAAGTCAATTTTGAGTTTGTTTGTTTTTCGTGTGCACAATGTTTCTGTCAGTTTTCTTTGTCCCTCCCACTCCCACCTACCTCTAGACCTGTTCAATGATTGGACTGTTATTATCATGAAACTTCTCTCTCCCCACTGTCCTACTTTGAAGACGAAAGGTATTGGTTTTCTTTTTATTTTTAAGGCACTAAAATATCAATACAGTGTTGTAATGATAGTTTAATGAAGTTCTCTAAATCCCCGGCTTTCATTAGGAAAAAAAAAGGAAGTCTCTAGTCCCCTCCCTCACAGAGACATAAGGGAAAAGGCATATCTCTGCAAGGAAAGGGGTATGAGGACCCTGCCCCCTCCTCTAGCTGAGACCCCTAGATAGTAGGGTTCCCCTCTTATTTAGGACTTAGTTGTTTAAATAGGCAGGCACGGACATCCCCTTATACAGCCTAAGTGCCAGGGGATCTGAAACTTGGGGTATCTCATAAGGCATATGGGTTGAGCCACGAGACTAAAAATTCCCAGGAATGAAAAGGAAGGGTGTTGCTGCAAGGAAAGCAGAACAAGTGCAATCTCCCCCAGCTCAGTGGGATATCATTCTCAACAACAAAAGACTTTTCAACACTGGAATCATCCAAGATCCTGACATACCCCAGAGATGTCTGCCCAGGCCAAGGATTTACCCTCTAACAAATTTCTTTTGGGTCCCCACTTGGAACTCTCTCGCCATAATGTGAAGTCTGGGTTTTGTCTGTCTGTGCAGGTCTACCCATTATTTGTCGGTGCCAACACTGTGCAATAAGGTTGGAGGTAATCTGTCAAGCCGCTAAACTCTGCACTTCACCGTATTTTGGAGCATCAGCTGCTTCAATTGCTGACACATGTTTTAAAACTGAATAAATAATGACAGAAGGATTGCAACAGTGTTAATAAATAAATGACTTATTCAATTTGTTGCTACTCTTGAGGGAAATCATACAATTCATTATTTGATAGCTTCTTCTTTTTTCTTTCTTTTTTTGCCGGCTGCTGGTTTCTGGAAAATATTCTCTGATCCGAAAGGTTTCTTTAAAATCTCACCACATGGCTGTTTTGAAGATTTGGGATTCCTTACTCACCTTTCTCTACATAACAGAATATTCCTGTTGTCTAACCCAGAACATATAATAAAATATTGTGAATAACACTATATCATGAAAAGAACAACAAGCTATTTGGGGGAAACAATCCCATGCTAAATAACCTGCACAGGCTGTTTAATGTATTCTTTTTTATAATAAATTCAATCGAAGGAGCCATAAAGAGCTATGGGGAGCATCTCACACACACACACACAATTTTCAGTTTTCCTTACTGGGAAGTTCACATAACCTCTCCTGTTTCCCTTCCCAGGAAGTCCACACAACCTCTCCAGACAACCTATCTTTATGTACCCTCACTGTCTTCAGCTTCTCCTTCCCTCCCCCTGCCAGACTGTTCCTGGGAAACTATGTCTCATTTGCATGGTGCCAGCCACCAGGACTAGTTGTATGGTGGGGGACCTGCAAAGATCTGCGGAAAAGTATCCCATTTTCCCCTGTATCCCTTTCCCCCACACTATTTCCTCTTTCCCGCCTCCTGGCAACCCCCATATTTTCACCTTTCCCTATTTCCTTCTCTCCTTCCCATCCACCAACCATTCTATCTTTAGTTATATTTATTAGTTATTTACTAAATTTATACCTAGAAAATGCAGGTCTTCCACCATACCGTCTGCCAGCAACTCCCATGGCCTGTGACCACTCTGCCAACCAGAGGGAAACATACATTTTTTAAAAAATCTTTATTATAATCTACGTGAAAATTGGTACAAACAATTTTTCAAATGGTATATCACACCAGTGGACATCAAAAAAATGAATGAATCTTATGATAGTCATGTTGGAAATGTAAAGATAAAGATGGAACATATTTTCATTTGTGGTGGACATGTAAAAAAGTTAAGAAATTCTGGATACAAATTCATCAAGAAATGCAGAAAGTTTTAGGAATCAAATTCCCTCTGAACCCAGAAACTATGCTATTAGGAATTGAACCTGATAGAAATCATGGACAATTATTTGGCTATTTGACAATGGCGGCCAGATTAGTACTGGCAGCAGCCTGGAAACAGGATGATATCCCGGTCTTGGAAAAATGGCATCAAAAAATGGAAGAATTTGCGGTAATGGCCAGACTGACCAGTTTGATAAAAGAGAAGACGACTGAAGACTTCAAAAAAAAAAAGGGAATTTTGAATATGTTAAACAGAAAAGATAGATTGTTAGAGATAAAGATTAGTTTATAAAACTTACTATATAGGATAGAAGGAATTTATTTTTTTAAACGTAGACTATAATGTATAGGATATTTGAAATGAAGAGACAGATTCCCTGAAGGAGTACAAACTGTGTGTGTATATGCAATTTGTGTGGGGTTTTTTCTTTAAAATGTGAATAAAATATCTTTTTAAATTTTTTTAAAAAAATCTTTATGTTTTCAGCAATTCCTAAAACAACGTGACATCACTTCCAGGTTTTCTGCAGAAGTAACATGATGCTATTATGCTGATGCACCGGCTACCCCAGACTCCTGCCAGTTGCCAGCCAGGCTGTCAACCCTATTTATATCCTATCTTCCCCCCAACGTAGACCCAAAGCAGCTTACATTATTCTCCTCTCTTTTTTATCCTCACAACAACCCTGTGAGGTATGTTAGGCTAAGTGTGTGTGACACTCAGGGTCACCCATCTATAGATTTGCCGACCTCCAGGTGGTGGCTGGAGATCTCCTGCTATTACAACTGCCGTTGAATAGTGCTAAGCCACCAGAGCTGGGTGAGTCATGCAAGTCAGGTGGTAGCAAGTCACCTGGTGGTTGCTGCCCGGCTTGAGCCTGATAAATGAATCAAAGGCCAAAACAATCCTGGAATGGGCTCTGCCTCCATCCCCTGTCCTTTACTAACAAACCAAGGCTTAAACTCTGGCAATACTGTTTTGGTTGCCTAGCAATGGCCATTGAGGGCATTTATTTCTTAAAGCCACTGGCGCTGCTTGTATTATCTGGGGAGGGGGGTTACTCCAAAATGCATTTTCTTTAGATTTCAGTTTTGTTTTTGTTTTTTTATTGTTGTTTTTTTGCAAACTTGGGGCATTTTTCAGGTTTGAAGAAAGATCTGTCCCGTTTGCTCATGGCTCCAGTCACTAGATTTGTATCCACACGTTTGAGCATGTTGAAAATCAGATATACTGACAATTGTACAATATAATAAACAGTTCCCATGACAACAGGCTTGAAGGTGGAAGATGCTGTTTTGATTAATTTCATTTTTATGGTTCTCAGTAATGATGGGGGCAACCTTCAGATCGCAGTAATTTAGAGTACAAATTCTTCAGTTCAAAAAGCCTCACTTTGCACAAAACAACATCAGGCCTATCTGAATTTGATCTAGCTGAAAATGGGGTTCAGCTAGCACTCCACAGTTAGTCATGCTAGCTACCCCTTCCTAAACAACAACAACAAATGTATCTTTGACAGGAGGTGCAGATAACCAGCAATGGGGAGGCCTTACTGGACACAAATCCTATCTTGCTGGGCTAGGGTTGCCAGGTCCCCCCCCCCTCCAGTGGCAGGAGGTTTTTGGGGGCTGGGGCAATTGCATGCATGTGGCTGCATGCAACACGATTATGTCACTTCTGAGTTTACCCCCGGAAACACCACATTGCAGCATCTGCTTTAGCACTCAAACCCCCAAAATACTGGTTTGGGTGCTAAAGTGTCTGCAGCGATGCGGTAAACCCGGAAGTGACGTAACTGTGTTGTGCGAGCATGTGTGATCCCAGTGGATTGGTGGGCAATTGCCTGCAAAAACCACCCACCTGGCAACCCTGTGCTGGGCCTCTGAACTGAGAATTATGCCTCCTGGGCATGGATTTTTTTTTTCTTCTGTATCCTAAATTCAAAAGTAAGGGAAATGATTGCCCATGTTCTGGAGTTATAATTTCCTGTTAAGGCAGTGGGAATGTAACGAACAGGCCTGGAAGAATAGGGTTGGTATTTAGCAAATCATTCCCATTATTTGATACTTTATATCCCTTCTCACTGGTCAGGGTACTGGCAAAGGAGTGGTGCAGGCTTCTTCCTTTAAAACACCCCCCCCCCCGCATTTTTCTGTAGAATGCTGAAAGATACACTCAATCTTTTTGAGCATTAGATAGTAAAATTAAAAAGAAATTTTTTTCAACATGAGCCAGAAGGGAGGGGAATCACACTTCGTAAGTCCTCAAGACTTTTCCCCACATCATTTTTAGACAACTTTTTGTAGTCAACACAGGATGAGTTTGCACGTGCTGACTGAGGGCTTACGACACCACACAAACGAGCAATTCAGAATTGTGTTGCATCACATAACTGGTCAATGTGTGCAAATTAATTCATTCTGGGATGGCTAAAAACACCCAAAAGTTATTGGAGTTCTCCTACAAGACACTTCTCACTAGACCACAAAGATATGGGAAGCATGTCATCATTCTCCCCTCCCAACTTTATGCCCACAACAACCCTGTAGCATAGGTGAAGCTGATGCACAGTAATGGGCCTACTGATCTCCAAGGACTTGCAGCCCATTCCTGAAACAATGGCCTACGGAGTAGGCGGGGAAGAGGCGTAGTGGCGCCTCTTCCTAAGCCAAGTCATGCATGCCGTAAAACAAAAAAAAAAGCCATTTTGCGGCTTTTTTTGGTTTTACCAGGGCTAAAAGCCCCATTGAAAACAGTGAGGCTGTGCCTGCTAAAAAGCCTAGCCGGTGGCTCCTCCCCCCGGCCCGGCCCTGGCCTGCCCCCCTGCACCGGCACAGCCTCTCTATCTCGTGGCCGGCACTACAGAGAGGCCGCACCAGCAGAAAGGGGGAGGCACGATCCCACGGTGCTCTGCTGCCAGCAGACCTGGCCTCGCCGCCAGCCTAAGTGCGTGTAATCAAGTGATTACATGCACTTATGCTGGCGGCGAGGTCATGCAGCCTCCTAAGAGGTTTTGGCCTATTTTTCAGGAATGGGCTATTAGCAGAGATGTGAGCCCAGTCCTCAAACTTGAACCACTATACCCCACTGGCTGAAATGGAGCTTCCATTTCAGTCAACATGTGCAGGGAAGAAGGGGGTTAACATTTTTCAATGCTTCCACATGTTTAAAAATATCTCCCATGCTGTACAAAATTAGTGCATCGGGGAGAAGGATTTTCGTTTTCCTAAAATGGTGATGATCTTTTGTCCAGCAAATCCAATTCTGCTTTGTGTAAGTAGAGATCTAAAATTCCTTACAATGGATAAACTCTTTTTGTACAATAGCTCATTTATATTATTGTGGCTGCAAAGCTGAATAAAACATTCCTTTTAATTAAAAATAATGAATTCACTTATCTGAGTACAAAAAGCCAATTATGATTCCAATTTTAATATATATATATATTCTTAGAAAGCCAGCCATTCCAGATGGAGAAAGGGCACATAGGAGTGCAATAAGGAAGACAGCGTTGGGTTCTTAAATGCCCTTGTCAAATGCAGAACATTCTTTGTGACTGGACACGTGTACATATATCCAGATCCTTCACATATTATGTTTTGTCACTGGCAGGACATAACTAGGTCAGAAATGGCTGCTTCTCCATCTGGCCACCGGTCCTGGTGCAAGAGAAGTGCAGAGACAGTGGCTTACTCAGCAACAGCCTTTATTCCATCCCTCATTACAAAGTGGCTTCTTTCCATGGGGGAAAAGTTACTTCTCCTAGCTCCACTACTACTTCAGCCCCAGTGGGGCTCCAGTTTGTTACCTATTTTAAGACTTGCCATAATAGCTGGACCCATCTAGTGAGGCTGGGTCCCTCCCATCCTTGCCTTCCCTGACATTGCCACCACCCAAGCAGGATTCCCCCTGGTTCTCAACTGGGGGTGCTGGCTCATCTTCTGGGGTGCCCACAGAGACACAATCTTCTAGAGATGGAGCCACCACTAGGGAAGTCGATTCGGTTCATTCGAACCAAACACACAGCCGAATTTTCCCCGATTCGGGGGTTTCCAGTTCGGATGGAACCGAACTGAAAAAAGGCGGGAAAACGAATTCAATGAATTCGGGGTGATCGCTGAATAAATTTGGCAGGTTAGGTGTTTCCTGAACCTGCCTTTTCCCGCCTTTAAAGACCCACCGCCCACTTTCCCGGGAATCCTGGGAAACTGGGCGGTGTATCTTTACACTGCTCCGGGCTGCCTGGGCAGGCAGCGTGGAGCAGTTTGGAAACCAGGCGGGGGTCTTTAAACTGCTCTGCGCTGCCTGCCCAGGCAGCTCGGAGCAGTTTAAGACCCCCCGCCTGGTTTCTCAGGAATCCCAGGAAACGGGGGACTTTAAACTCCCTACCTAGGCTCCCGGGACGTCTTGCCCAGCCCCGGCCCCAAGGGCAACTGGCGGGAGGGGGGAAGGAGCCCCCCAACCCCCACTTACCAGGGAAGGGGTCCGGAGAGGCGGCAAACGGGCGGCCGGGCAAGTGCACTGGAAGCCTCGGCAACAGCCGAAAGGCCCGCTCGCAAGCTGGCGAACGGAGAGGGTGGCCCGGCGGGGCCACGCCCGACAGGCGGGGTTCAGCAGCAACCTCAGCCCCCTGTCCCCCAGCCTGTCTTCCGCCCATCAGCTGGTCGTCAGGCGGGGGGGTTTAAACTGCTCCGGTCTGCCTGGGCAGGCAGCGCTGAGCAGTTTAAAGACTCCCCCGCCTGGTTTCCAAACTGCTCTGTGCTGCCTGGGAGTCCCTGGAAGGGGTGTGGGGGTGTGTTTAAACTGCTCCGTGCTGCCTGGGCTGGTAGCGCGGAGCAGTTTAAAGACCCCCCCCTTCCCGGGACTCCCTGCTTGTCAGCTGGGTAGTCCCACCACCCAGCTGACAAGCGGGGAGTCCCGGGAAGGGGGGTCTTTAAACTGCTCTGTGCTGCCAGCCATGGCAGCGTGGAGCAGTTCAAAGAGCCACCCACCCACTTTCCTGGGAGCCCCGGGAAGGGGGGTGGGTTATTTGGCTGAATTTTGTTCCCGAACTCAAAACTCGTGCTGAATTCCATGGAACCGAAGCAGGGGAGTTTGGACTTGGGCATTTCCCGAATCAAAACGGGCTGGATTTTGCCGGATCCAAATTTTTCCAATTTTTTTTCCAACAGCCCTAGCCACCACCCCCACAGCCTCCCCACCAATCAGATTAAGGTATGAGTGGATAAAGTGGATAGGGATGTAACTTGTAGGGATATATGCAGCAATAGAATGGAAAGTTCAGTAGGAAAGGGGCCATGTTTGATTGATTTCTCATATCTGCTGTCCTCTCTCTTTGCCCTGCTACCTATCTGGTGTTAGAGCTGCTCCCTCCAACTGAAAAGGTAAATTGTTAAAAGGCAACCCCCCAAACCCCCAAAGTTTTAAATATTGAGACTTAATCCTTGCTTTCTTTGTACACCTTACCATGGAAAGTGTAATTTGCTGTCTGATAATGGCTGTCCAGCTGTCCAGATTCACTTCAATCTGTGCACTCATGTTCCCACATAACCTTATGAGAGTTGTAGTTTATTTCCCTTTACCAAAAAAAAGAAAAGAAAAGAAGAGATTTTTAAAATATAACCCCCCCCCCCACTTTTTTGTTACAGTTTAAAACTAATCTTGGGGACTATTGAAACACAATGCCCCTGGAACACACACATACATTGACTAATAAAAGGAAAGGCAGAGAAAGATATAACAAAGCTATGACCCTATAGCACAAGTAGCTACCGTATAGCTACAAAGCTGTTCTGAAGGCATTTGAGACTGACCCCAAATAGCAACACTGAGGCAATCCGATCATGGGATTAATTTGCTTGTGACCAAAGAGTTCATATTTCCCTCAAATTGGTCCGAGGACACTACTGTACAATTCACTGTATTGCTGCATGATCAACCTTCTGGACGAAAGCAAGCAACATGAAATAGATGGAAAACCTAAGCACAGACTTCAGGAGACACTGTTGACCTTTGTTATTCAATAAGTGGTCATCATAGGAAATAGTTTTCCTAAGGCAGACTAACAACAGCAACAAATGAGTGTTTTCTTTCCTTCATTCTTTCTCAAATGTGACTATTGTCTTTTCAGAGACACATTATCAAGAAAAATGATACTGTTGTCATATCAGCCATATTAAATAATATGGCAGGGAGATAGGGGAACAACATTTTTCAAGTGGTAAGTTCATTTTAACACTTTCAAATAAAGAGCACTCGAGAAAAAAAAGTGGATATATTCAAATAGGAATATAAAAATCTACTGAACATAGTTACCATAGCAACTGTTGTTAGACAGTATTGTTTACACAGTGCATTCTTGAACAGATAAATCATTCTCATTAGGGTAAGGTGGGGCTTTACACACAATTGGAAGTGTAAATAAGGTTACTCATTTCCGCAGTAAATATTTATATCATTATCTATCCATAACATATTAGCAAACAAGCAAAATAACACAGTGAGCCCTGGGAAATGCCAAGAACAGCTGTGCCTGACATATGCAAAGTTCGGTATTAGTCGTGATCCCTTAATGAAAGCCAGGAAATTGAGTGGTAAGGGTGCCATGTCATCTTCTACTCAATGAATCTACAGGAGGTTTTATGAAGCCTGATCAGGATGAAGCTGTATGAGGAGGTTGCGGCTACATTCCAAAATGAATTACTCCACATGATCAAACTATCTGTGGTTTATGTCTACACTAAGCCACTGAGGACAACAAGAACACTAAGGTATGGATGGATCCAAACACTGTTCAGGGCATCCCTCTCTCCTCTGAAGAGAACTAAAAGATGGAAGGAAACATCCATGCAAAAAAAAAAAAAAAAGTATTTGCTGGTATTTAATAATAATCGGGGGGAAACTTGCACTGATGCTCCCTCAGAGCTAGAGTTAAAACAAATATTTGAATTCACCAACCAAATTTGCTGACTTACCTTTCAGGTCTGCTGTATTAGTGCATGTGCATGAGAGCATATGAATAACTAAAAGCACAATAAAAGGGTTAGGTATTACTAGATCATCACAATGAAAGAGTGGAGAAAACTAGGGTTGCCAACCTCCAGGTGGTGGCTGGAGATCTCTCGCTATTACAACTGATCAGACAGAGACCAGTTCCCCTGGAGAAAATTGCCACTTTGGCAATTAGACTCTATGTCATTGAAGTCTTTCCCCTCTCCAAACCCTGTCCTCCTCAGGCTCCACCCCCAAAATATCCAGGTATTTCCCAACGCATAGCTGGCAACCCTAGAGAAAACTAAAAATGCAATCTGAAGTAGGGTAACACCCTTCTAAGCCCACTTCTTTAAAGAAAGATTTTTAGGAGGGTGAGATGAATAATTTGATGCTATAAGTGTGTGTGCGCACTTTCCCCCTCATAGTCACAAGGGAAAACTGCAAACGGGATGAACTAAGTTCTGCCTTCAGTTTCTGAAAGCTTTTATACCTCATTAAAATTGCTCAAACTATTGCAGTGATGCTTAAAAAGCAAGATTATTCCTGACTTCTGGTTTCCTAGATTAAATTGAGATCCCATTGTTCATATGATGTAATAATGCACACTAGATCACATAACCCCCTTTTGGATGCACACCTTAATGTGGTGAGGGGGTCTGTGTGTGTCAGGGAAGCTGAGAGCAATACCGTAAGGGTTCTAGATTATATCAAGAAAATAAACTCCTAGCAGAGTCATTCAAGATGGAATGGTCTCAGCTGAGACACCAGACACAGATGCATCCAACCCCTTAAGGGATCAATGGCCACATCCACAGAAGAGAACAGGCAGTTCCAGTGGTGATGGGGGCAGAGGAAACCTTGAAGGTTAACCACTGGGCAGCAGCAGGAGTGGAAGGTGACACTGGCGGATCTTTCGTAGACAATGGCAGTGCCACTACAGCTAACCCTGGTTAGTACTGCACAGAAGAAGGCACTGGTAAACCACTTCTGACCAACCTTTACCTTGAAAACCCTATGATGAGACAATCCAAAATAGAAAAAGATATAGTGCTGGAAGATGGGACCCCCAGGTCGGATGACACTCAATCAGTTACTGAGGAAGAGCAGAGGACAAGTACAAGTAGCGCTGTTCTTAATTATGTATTTGGACTAAAGCCGAAGGGACATTCAGTGGTTGACCTGAATGGATGCAAAAGGAAAGTCCAAAGCTGTTCAACGCATATAATAGGAACATGGAACGTGAGAAGCATGAATCAGGGTAAGCTTGAAATTGTAAAACAAGAGATGGAACGTTTGGACATTTCAATCCTGGGAGTAAGTGAACTAAAGTTTCCTGGATTAGGATGTTTTCAATCAGAAAAACGGAGTCCATCAAAATCTTGACAAGAATATGCCAACAGATATGGAAAACAAAACAATGTCCCACAGACTGGAAACAATCCATTTACATTCCAATTCCCAAGAAAGGAGACATCAAAGATCGCAGCAACTATCGGACCATCACATTAATTTTTTATGCAAATAAAGTGATGCTCATAATCTTACAGCAAAGGCTGTTACCATATATGGAACGAGAAATGCCTGATGTTCAAGCTAGATTCAGAAAAGGAAGAGGCACTAGAGATAATATTGCAAATATACATTGGTTACTGGAGCATACAAGAGCATTTCAGAAGAAAATCAGCTTGTGTTTCAAAGATTACAGCAAAACTTTTGACTGTGTGGATCATGAAAAGCTATGGCTGGTTTTAAAGGAAATGGGTGTGCCACTACATCTGATCATTTTGATGTGCAACCTATACTCTGTACAAGAGGCCAAAGTTAGAACAGAATATGGAGAAACAGAATGGTTTCCAATTGGCAAAGGTGTTAGACAAGGATGTATTTTATCTACCTAGCTCTTCAATCTATATGCAGAACATATAATTAGGAATGCTGGATTAGATTTACATGAAGGTAGAGTGAAAATTGGAGGGAGGAACATTAATAATTTGAGATATGCCGATGACACAACATTATTGGCAGAAAATAGTAAAGATTTGAAACGACTACTGCTGAAAGTTAAAAGAGAAAGTGCCAAAGCAGGACTACAGCTGAACAACAAGCAGACAAAGGTAATGACTACAGGAGAATTATACAACTTTAAGGTTGACAGTGAGGAAATTGAAATTGTTGAAGACTTTCTATTCCTTGGCACCATCATCAACCAAAAGGGAGACTGCAGCCAAGAAATCAGAAGATTGAGACTGGGAAGGGAAGCCATGAAGGAGCTAGAAAATAATCTGAAATGTAAGGATGTGTCACTGGCCACCAAGATTAAGTTAATTCATGCCATCGTATTCCCTATTACTATGTATGGGTGTGAAAGCTGGACATTGAAGAAAGCGGATAGGAAGAAAGTAGATTCCTTTGAAATGTGGTGTTGGAGGAGAGTGTTATGGATACTGTGGACTGCCAAGAAAACAAATCAATGGGTTATACATCAAATCAAGCCTGAACTGACCCTAGAAGCTAAAATGACTAAACTGAGGCTATTGTATTTTGGTCACATTATGAGAAGACAAGAAAAGACAGTCATGCTAGGAAAAGTTGAGGGCAGCAGGAAAAGAGGAAGGCCCAACAAGAGATGGCTTGACTCTGTTGAACAGGGATGGGGAACCTCAGGCCCGGCCCCCGAGGGCATTTTTTGTGGCCCTCGGGAGCTCCGGGGCCCCACCACAGAGGAGCGGCATAGGACGGCCCTCCCTGAGGGTGTTCCTGGGGCCACGGCTTGCAGGGGTGCTGCGGTGCCCTTTGGACATCCTCTCGCTTCCCCCAACGTTGCCCCCTATAGCCGCAGCATGCAGGAACGCTGGAGCACACTGTAAGTCCCTCTTGCTGCCTGTCGGCTGTTGAGCAGCGAGGGGTGGGGGAAGAGGCCTGCGGCTCCCGGTGGCAGAGCATGCACGCAGGAGCCGATTGGGCTTCAGGGGGCCTTTTGTGGACTCTGGGGCGGGGAGGGCATGGAGCCTGGGGCCAGGTCGCGTGGGGCCAGAGGGTGTGAGTGTGGGGAAGGCTTTTCTCTCTCCCTCTCTTTGTCTATTTCTTTGTCTTCTCCCCCTCTTTCCATTTCTTTCTCCCTCTCTCCCTTTTCCTCTTTCTCTGTCTTCCTTCCTTCCTCCCTTGCCGATCGACTGCGGGCTGCGCCTCCCTGGCGCCTAGTTTGCTTGGGCCCACTGCTGGCTGCCCTCCTGCCGGGGGGGGGGAGGACCGGGGAGCCCTCCAGGCCTTCTCTGCGTGGCCTCCCCTGGGGTTGCCAACCTCCAGGTGGTGGCCGGAGACCTGGCAACCCTAGCCTCTCCCCCCCCCACCAGGAAATCTACACCTGGTGTGGTCCCCGAATGATGTTATAAATGTGCAAATGGCCCTTGGCAGGAAAAAGGTTCCCCACCCCTGCTGTTGAAGCTGGAGGGTGACAGATTCAAAACAGATAAAAAGAAGTATTTTTTCACACAACACATAGTTAAATTGTGGAACTCCCTGCCCCAAGATGTGGTGATGGTTGCCAACTTGGAAGGCTTTAAGAGGGGACATATTCATGAAATGAACTTGCCATTTCCTCCCAGTTGTAATTCTGGGAGAACTCTAACCCTCCTGGAGGGTATCAACCCTACCTAGAATTACCTGATAATTTGGAAATATTTCTGGACCTATTGAAAACCATATTTACTCACACACACACACACACACACACACACACGAATCCTCTACACTCTTCCCAATGCTTTTATTTGACATTTTGGAAAGCTCCAACAAACATGCTAATATTTTAAAAACATTTGAACAAGAAAACCAGAGAGCAGAAAGATGATAAGGCATCCAGTTTTACACATAACAAAACCTCCATTGCAATTGGTTGGGGACTCTTGAAGGAACTGAAGAAGCATCTTTTTCACAGGATATCAAAAGATTTCAAGAGCAGTACATAACTCTTTTGCCTGCTTATAGCAAGGCCATTCCAACCAAGATCATAAAAAAGGCGAAGAGAATATCCTGTTCCACATTTGAGCAAACAGGATAAGAGTTGTAAAGAGGAAAACAAAACAGTTTTAATATGCTTGTGTTCCCTTGGGAGAATTAATGTGCCTCTGAAAGTATTATGATGCATTCTCTTGCCATCTGACAGCGTTTATGCCCATTCCAGTATTGCTGTCAGATCCATAGACAACAATGCTTTTCTCCAGTGTTCCTTAATACACCACACAATGCGTCTTGATAATAAAGATGTTAACTGTGTCTGAATAGGGAAAGAAAATGGATACTTGCTTGGAGACCTTTTATCTCTCCCTAGGCAAAGTCTGATTAGATTTCTTTTATTTGTTTTCTTTCTAAAGGCTACTGAAAGGGTAACCAAATGAGGATTAAACAGCACCTTTGAAGTACTTAAGCATTACTAGACTTCCTTCCCCCCCCCCAAAAAAAAGCAGTGAACTCCATTGGTCTATTAGACAAAATCCAAACATCTATATGCCTTTATTAGGACCAACTTAAAATCACAAAGTAGCATGTTTACTTTTCATGTTTCACAGTGCTCTGCCTAAGACATTAAGGTAAAAGGGGGAGAGGAGAGATGGAATACGCTAACCCTTTCTTTATTTTTGCATTATTTATAAGAAGATTTTCTCTCAAACTCAAAAGCTAGCTAATTGCTTTGTGATGTTTAGTGGGTCCTACTAAAGATATTATGATTTTTTTCTGTTACCTGTTATTGCAATATTATCTCATACTAATTCAGCACATACAAAGGGGTTTAAAAAAACCTTCAAACATTACATTTTAACTTGTGTGCTCTTTGTGTAAAAAATGGCACTAGTTGTAAGAAAAGATAATGAGAAAACTAGTCAGAGATAAGTAAAAGGTATGACAGGCAGAAATAATTGTTGGAATTTCACAGACAAACCTCTCTATACTGCAGATTTTATTTTATAAAGAGCATGGCATTGACATTTTGCTTGAATCAAAACTCAAAGAAAGGAATCCCCTTTTTGTTTTCATTGTGTTCTAATGTCTCCTTACATTATTAACATGAGAAAGTTGACATTTTCTACAAATTTTACAAGTTGTTCGTGCAGTATTTTTGTACATTCACTAGCCACATCCAGACACTCACGGCACATTCCTGAGGTTTGGGGCTGAAAGTGCTTAGGAGGCCCACAGGGCCTTCTGCCGGTGCAAACAGCACTTACGCCGGTGCAAGCGGCCTGAGCGCTGGTATAAGTGGAGTTAGGTCAGCAGCGGTAGGTGGCGGAGGGGGAAGGCACGGTTGGTCCGGCGCAAAGGCCACGCTAGTGCCTGAGAAGTGGCCGACGTCCGCCGCAGGGGCGTTCCAACTCCCGAACTCTCAGGGGACTCTGCCTGGGCCACCCCTGAACACCAGGGGTCAGCCGCCTCTTGGGCAGGAGTCTCCCCAGCGGACTTGGGCCCGAGCTCTCCAGCCTGCAGGGAGCCTGCCCCTCTCCACCCTATCCATTGGAACATTGGAAGCACACACTAGCCCTCATTCTAGCAAGAGCCTCCGCC
The DNA here is from genome assembly GCF_029931775.1 of Euleptes europaea. Lineage (NCBI taxonomy): Eukaryota > Metazoa > Chordata > Lepidosauria > Squamata > Sphaerodactylidae > Euleptes > Euleptes europaea. The sequence continues at coordinate 33,389,530 of NC_079313.1, read as the reverse complement.
AAACCTTTTGGCGAGACCGCCTGGGTTCCCTCTTCTTGCTCTTTTCCAGATGCCGACACCACCTTGCTCAGGACAGGGGCTTGCTGCTGCATCACTGCCACTCTGCCTGGTGAAAATGTCCGCTTTGGAAGATGGACTTTATGGCTTTATACCCCACTGAAGTCCCGCCCTTTCCCAAACCCCTCCCTACTCAGGCTCCACCCCCAAAATCTCCAGGCAATCTTCGCAACCCAGAGCTGGCAACTCTAACTATGGGGCTCAGTTCCCCTAGAGAAAATGGCTGTTTTGAAATTCGGACTCAGTGGCATTATACTTCACTAAGGTCACTCCTCTCCCCATACACTGCCTTCCCAAGCTCCACCCCCAAATGTCTAGAAATTTCCCAATCTGGAGTAGGCAACTCTACTTGGGTGGTTCACTATATCTTAGCCTAATGAACCTTACAGAATTATTGGGGTTAAGGAGGGGAAACAGTGTAGGCTCTGTCTGTGAGGTTGGTTCCTAGATTTTATCTGGAAACCTGACTACATAAAAATGGGCCTACACACAAAGGACAGTAGACTGGATATTATCTCTCTCTATGGACAGATATATTAGACCAGCATACATGTAGGGGAACATATACCCTCCAATCAGAGCCCTCAGGGTTAGTTCACAAACCCATGTACATCGTTTGTATACTCTTCTCATGAGGACTTGTAACTGAATGTGTGAGCTAATTACATTAAAAATCATTCTGTTAGAATAATGTAAAATTTCAGTATGGTGATGAATTTGTTCATTTATTCATACATGAAAATCAAATTATAATTTGATGTTGACTTTAAGACATAGCCTTTCAATCTTCAAATGTTGTGTTTGAGAAACAAACTGACTTTTTCTTATATATTTTTCATATTATAAATGGTGTCAAGCAAATAAGTTAGTCTACTCAGATAATTTAAGTTGCTATTTCCTTCTTAGTTGCCCTTGGCACGTATTATTCAGCCTGAGAATAAATTTGTATGTATTTTGGTCTTAAGTTGTTCCATTGTGAAATATTTCATTTTAGGCCTTTTAAAATAGGCAATGGGCAAATAATAAATCTGCATTTGTTACATTTTTCCATTGCTTACATAAAGCATATCCAAGTTTTTTGTGAAATATTCAAGATTTTTTCTTTTCCTTATGTTGTTTTAATGTACGCATAATTTGGAGGCTCAATAATGTACAATATAGGTTGCGAGCTAACACTTTATTTCTTCAAAATCATCTCATACTTTAATAAACCAATACCAAAATAATTCAGCATCAATCTTAGAAATGTTACCTGTAGGACACTTTCTTAATGAAGTATGGATTTCATAAAGTGTAGAAGATTTATTTTCAGTGAAATCAAAAAAGTAAGGTCTGTCTCTGGGTAGAATCTGTTATAGAATTGGGGCAGGCTAACTCCCCCGTAAGATTTCCTGTTGGCTGCTACTTGATATAATTGGTCAAATATTGACAGCTGAAGCAAAATTGTTGGAAGAATTTGTTTTCTTGCTGTGAAATCACAACTGATTTATGGAAACCCCATAGGATTTTCAAGGCAGGAGATGTTGGGAGGTGGTTTGCCATTGCCTGCCTCCACATCACCCTGGTATTTCTTGGAGGTCTCCCATCCAAATAGTAGCCAGGGTAAGGGCTGAAAGTGTGTGACTGGCCCAATGTTACCCAGCAAGCTTCCATAGCAGAGTGGGGATTTGAACATGGTTTTCTCAGATCCTAGTTCAACACGTTAACCATTACACCATGCTGGCTCTCATAGATATCAAATATTGGTGCTAAATATTGTCGAAGGCTTTCACGGTCAGAGTTCATTGGTTCTTGTAGGTTATCCGGGCTGTGTAACCGTGGTCTTGGAATTTTCTTTCCTGACGTTTCGCCAGCAACTGTGGCAGGCATCTTCAGAGTAGTAACACTGAAGGACAGTGTCTCTCAGTGTCAAGGGTGTAGAAAGAGTAATATATAGTCAGAAAGGGGTTGGGTTTGAGCTGAGTATTGTCCTGCAAAAGTATTGTCCTGTAAGTATCAAGATAATGTGCTAATGAGGGTATGGTATGTTAATATGGAACCATTGCATCCTGAAGTGATCTGTTAATGTGTGTAATCCAAAACTAATCTGTATGGCTATTGTTGAATGTTGTCTTTGTCTGGAGGTTTTTCAGGGCAGGAAGCCAAGCCTTATTCATTCTTAAACTCTCCTCTTTTCTGTTAAAGTTGTGCTGATGTTTGTGAATTTCAATGGCTTCTCTGTGCAATCTGACAAAATAGTTGGTAGGAAATAACTTGTTATTTCCTACCAACTATTTTGTCAGATTGCACAGAGAAGCCATTGAAATTCACAAACATCAGCACAACTTTAACAGAAAAGAGGAGAGTTTAAGAATGAATAAGGCTTGGCTTCCTGCCCTGAAAAACCTCCAGACAAAGACAACATTCAACAATAGCCATACAGATTAGTTTTGGATTACACACATTAACAGATCACTTCAGGATGCAATGGTTCCATATTAACATACCATACCCTCATTAGCACATTATCTTGATACTTACAGGACAATACTTTTGCAGGACAATACTCAGCTCAAACCCAACCCCTTTCTGACTATATATTACTCTTTCTACACCCTTGACACTGAGAGACACTGTCCTTCAGTGTTACTACTCTGAAGATGCCTGCCACAGTTGCTGGCGAAACGTCAGGAAAGAAAATTCCAAGACCACGGTTACACAGCCCGGATAACCTACAAGAACCATTGGTGCTAAATGTTGATTATTTACTGAATATGTATGTCCAAAGTACATTCACAGAAGAAAATTTGGGAGACAACAAATTTGATCTAGTTCTATAGTGGGGTATTATAGAAGCCATCATACGCTGGGCCCAATTGGGCTGAAGTGGCTCCCCTTCACCTTAGGCAGAGAGGGGCAGGGATTGAGTACCACAATATTCTACCTCACCTTACTGGCCTCCTTTCCTCAATCCTCTTGAAGGCCCTAGCCATTCCAGAGGCATGCCCAATGGCATCCCTCTACCCAGAAACCATATGAGGGTGTGGCCAAGCCTGTGAGGGACCAATAGTGCCTTTTGAACATTTTCTGCCCAGTTACTCCCCTTCCCCACCCCCAAGGTAGAGCTTCCCAATAGCTGATTGCCAGACAGCTGGCTGTGAAAGGGCCAGCGGTCAGTTGATGCCTGGCTCTTAAAGGGCATGCTACCATTGATCAGCTGGCTGATGGTGAGGATCTTTACAAGGTACATGTTTGACCCCACTGAGCATGGTAGATGCCAGGCCTTACCATGTGCGGAGCTAAGAAGGAGGGGGGTCTGGTGTTGTCTCCACCATACCACCAACAGATATCCAACAGGAAAAATTGTCACACTGTCCTTTTTATAAGGTAATGGGAACCTTAGAAAACTAAGGGGGTTTCTCTTGCATACGCCCTCCACAAATGAAGTTATTGCCCACTGTTATTGTTGTAGTTTCCATACTCTGTAAAAGACAGGACTTTTTGGTTGTTGTTTAAAAACACCATCCAGCGAGAATTCTATTAAGGGATAAATCCTATATGGAATAAAATTCAGTTTCCCAAAAGAAAACACTGACATGACTAGCACGGTTATTACATCAGCTTGTTAACTGAAACTATTGAGAAAAAAACACTTGAAAGGAAAATAAAACTTAAAGTCTGCCATCTCCCTCCATTAATTAAATCAATTGAAGATGGAGGTCATGTGGCTCAGCCAGGGTGCCTCTGGGGTGGGTGCTGACTCCCGGCTCTTGATGGTGTTCAGTTAAATCCTACACCTGTGGTCAGGAGCCTAGGTGTGACCCTTGATGCCTCATTGTCAATGGAGGCACAGGTCACAGCCATGGCCCAGACAGCTTTTTACCATCTCCGCTGGGCCCGACAGTTGGTGCCTTACCTCTCCCACCCTGACTTGGCCATGGTGATCCATGTTATGGTCACCTCCAGACTAGATTACTGCAATTCGCTCTACATGGGGCTGCTCTTGAGACTGATCCAGAAACTCCAGCTGGTGCAGAACGCCATGGTGAGGCTTCGTACAGGGACCCTGCTGTGGGCACATATTAAGCCAGTGTTCTACCATCTACACTAGCTCCAGCTGGAATATTGGTCACATTAAATGTGCCATCTGGACACATGTTATTGCTTAGTTATAGGTTTTACGGGGCTGGTTTTAACCATTGTTTTAATGGTTTTGTTGTGTTTTATGGTATAATTATATTTATGTGAGTGGCCCTGAGCCCGGCTTTTGCTGGGTAGGGCGGGTTATAAATTTAAATAAACAAACAAATGAATAAATAACATCACTCTCATCACTAAATAAATATCTGTGGTTATTTGAAGTACTGCTAATCCCTCATGTGGCATATTGGTACTGTTGCTTTAAGAACAATTACCAGAGGCTCTCTAAAATGGAGAGACTCAGATTTTGTGACCATAACTGGAGGAGCAGTTAGAGTTACTGAGGCCTAGTTGTGGCCTGTTTAGTTAGTTGGCTGTGTTCTAATAAACTCAGTTCTGATGACCACTACTGCCTCCAGCACTGATCCTTTCTCTCCCTAAAGACATAACACCTCCCCCTCCAACAAAATCTTACAATTCTTTTCATTTGGTAAGAAAATGTTTGTACTTTCTATTTACAGAACTGTAATATCACATTTTCCTCAAAACTAGCATTTATATAGAGCAGTGGTTCCCAACCTTTTTTTGACCAGGGACCACTAGGACTTTTTTGTTCGGTGCAGGGACCCCAAGGTTCAAAATAAAAACTCCGAGAATTTGAAAATAAACTTTAATCATAACTGTTAAACATTAAACTTAGAATAATATTTGAATATATATTTTTATAATAGAGAACTTTTAATTGAAAATATTAATTTATTATGGGTTTATAACTTTGTTTCGCAGACCTTAATTTAGTTCTCGTGGACCCCTGGGGGGTCCACGAACCCCCAGTTGGGAACCAGTGATATAGAGCAAGAAACAGGCTACAATACTACACATATTTGGGGAAAGACATTACTTTTCCAGAGAGACAACGCATAGATCAGAATCTGACATTCAGATTGGACTATGATCACTTCATGGATGCAGATCCTTTCCCTCTCTTTCTTTAGTAACTGGTTGGGAGAAACTGCAACCCAGTAAGAACCCCAGGCTTTCTCAAGAGAACTCCTTCCCCCATCTCCTTCCCCCATCTTTTTGCCATTCAAAAAACATAGTGAGAAAACTTGACTGTATTGCATTTATGTGAATTGGTGGTGGGGAGGTCTCCCTGACCCAACAATAAGGGTGGTGGCTTCTTTCAGGTTAGGAAATTCCTGGACATTTGGGGGTGGAGTCTGGAGAGGTCAGGATCTGGGGTAGGGAGGGCTTTCAACAGGGCATAATGACATAGAATCCACCCTCCAAATTTTTTCCAGGGGAACTAAGATCAGTTGTAATTCTGGGAGCTCTCCATGACTCACCTGGAAGTTTTTACCATACCCACAATCCATCCACACACAGTTCCAATTTGGAGGAAAATTAGGAAGAGCAAATAAATATGGTACCATCCAGTTGACTTGTTCTTTTCTCCATATAGTAAGGGAAAGTGGAAGAGAAAAATGGAATGCTCAAGACTCTTATCACATCAGCAGTGTTCTTCTATACAGAGTTACTGCTATCTCAGCATAGTTCTTCATAGGACCATTCTGTATGATTTCTCCCCCTGAAAGTAACACCCTCCCTCTTTGTTCACTCTCTTCTCAGTGCAAAACTGTAGGGGAAAAAAGTGAGAACCATCTCCGAACCTTTGAGTTTTGAGGATGAGTTTTGAGTATAATAAAGCAAAAACATTTCAAGTCTGAACTCCATAAACTTCTATAATGTAGAGCCAAAACAGCCGCTCCTTTGCAGCTTCAGAGTAAAAGGGTTTTAAAAATATGTTCAAAAATCATATACACGTACGCACACAGTGAAAAAAATGACCTTTCCCTATTATATTAAGCTGTTTCCTGTAAAGCTGTTCATACCCATGAATTATTCATTGGCATTTCAAAACGTGGGGAAATTCAATGAATGAATGGTACTTGTCTAAACTATCTCCTTCTCGGTGCAGATAAAAAAGGACTAACATATAGCGGAGCCGGAAAGCGCTATCTCTCAAATCCACTGAACATGGCTTTCATTCAGCTTTTCACACTGCCTGCCTCATACTAAAGGATTGCAACAATGAACACAAACAATCACAAACATTTTATGGACAGGGAGGGAAGGGGTGAGGAAGGGACTAAAAAGAACAGAAACCAAAACACTTTTCAGAATTTATATCCACTTGGTTTAGTAACTAAATTGTTGTTGCCTTTGGAGTATTGTGGATATACCCAGTTAATTAAATGCCTTCTATGTGTGGTAATACATTTAATTTACATACTCTGTTCTAAAGATGTACACGGAATAAGACCAAATGGTTGGCACGTGGTATCTCTCGTGCTCGCTTTTCTTAGTTCTCTTGTGGATCTCCTGCAAGTGCCGATAAGAGAGTGGTCCAATTGACACTCTGCATTTGGCCTTTCAGAGAGAGACTGCAACGGAGGCAAGAGTGAATAGGAAGCATAAAAGAACTTGGGTTATTTAAATATGGCCAAGAGCAATAACATACTTTATTTAAAAAAATAATCAAGGGGAATCCAAATGATTGATTTCAATAGAAAAACTTCATTTTATATTAATGGCTCTAATCTGACATATACCATCTGTTACAATCAGCGCTTTTAACTCCATGAAGCAACAGCCCTCGAGATTTCTTTTGGAGAGTTTCTCACCTCCCCACTGTCTTAATGTATTATTAGGAGTTCGACAATCTTGTTTATTGTGAGCGGGTCCATTATGGAGTTTTGGCATAACCTAACAGGCCTTTGTGATGGTACTCACCAGTACTGAGTGCCAGTACCTTTTTTTTGAGCCTCTCCCAAGTCCTGATCCTTCTGGGTTGGCCTGCCTCACTCAGCCAGAAAAAGAAAGAGTGGACCCTCAGGAACAGCCTAGAGGCAATCTACCTGATGGTAGATAATAAAAACTGAGTGGTCCTAAATGTCTGAAATTTCTTTCCGGTCTTTGGAATAGCAGCAACATCAGAACACAGGCCACCTTGAAGCAATTATCAGGAGGACAGACAGGTTTTGCGAGCTGGGACTTCAGCGGAGTTAGCTAGATACAGGCTTGTTGCTCTGTAGCTGTTGGTGACTATGGTGCCTGCTTTAGTAGCCTCCTGGCTTCCAATATGGTGTTTTCATGTATTTGAAAATAAACAATGTTTACAAAGATATCACAAATCTCGAGTGTTCTCATTGCAAAGAAACAGACCCTTCAAATATGCCATCCCTGAAACGTTTGAATCATAAAAGAAGTGGGGTGAGCTGCCTTTTTGCATCAAAGGGAAAAATAGAGGTCTAAGACGGTGAATGGGAACCAGTAATGAACGGAAAAGGGATGAAGAAGTAAGAAAGGCATAATGGGAAGAAAGAAAAAGCTACAAAACAATAGGGAGAAAAGAAGACTCCAATGCACAAATATAACCACAGGTACCCCAAAGTGATATCCACAGTTGTGATGGTTTAAAAAAATCTATTGCTACATTAATGGAAATTGCCACTAAGAGTTTTGGGCTATATGTACAGATGGTCTGGATCATACACAATGTTTTCTACTGAACCATCGTGTGGGGGAAAAAATTGCATGTTAGACCCAGTCCTGATGGAAAGATTCACACAGTATTTAAACTGAACAAAACTAGTACCCACAGGGCACTACAATTTGTCTAACGTCTCAGATCAGAGAACTATTCATCAGTAGGAGCCAAGGCAGTAAGGCCTGTTACAATTTCCCATCTGCCTGGTATGAGTTGACTATTACTTATAGCAAGTTCATACATTTCTGTTGTCCTTGATGAAATCCAGTCTCTATGTGCATAATTTTCGGTAGCTTAGCATGACATAGTTTAAATGCACCATGTTAAGAATTTATCAGTATTATAATGACCAGGTTATATCTACCATGCAAATGATGTGTGGGAACCTTTCCCTAGTCAAAATCACTCGAATGAATGGAACGACCTTCTCCAGGAAGTATTTCTTAACAACTCCTTTCCCCTTTTAAACCATCAGAAGAGTGTAGGAGGTAAGTCTTTATTTCTTTATTTATTTGGATATTTATATCCTGCTTTTCTTCCCAATTGGGGACCCAAAGCAGCTTATATCACCATTCTCTCCCCTTCCATTTGATCCAAACAAACAAGCAAACAGTCATACTGTGAGGTAGGTTAGGCTAAAAGAAAGTGACTAGCCTAAGGTCACCCAATAAATTTCAATTGTGGAGGGTAAATGAATCTATGCCTGCCAGATCCTAGTCAAACCATTACACTACTGGCTCTCTAACCTAACAACAGGTTACAGCCAGAGAGAAGAAAACTTGGTTCTTATGTGAGCTGCTGAGCAGAGGGAATTGAAGGGAAAAGTTTAGGCCAATGGCTTCTGGGAATGTTGCGTTCTAAACACTGTACGAATCCTATTTTGAGACATTACCTGTATTAACAGCTGAATTCTCTACTTCTTAATCTGAAATTATAAATAAACAAGATGGGGCTACCATAAACCTTCAATTCTCCTTCAAATTACACTAACCTTTCATAAACTGCTCTGAACTTTATTCTGTTTGCTGTTGTCACCCCCACCCCCCAACTCAATGTGGCAGGCTAGGATAATAACCCTACAGAGTTATGACATGGCCTGGGACTCATGAACAAAAGATATGCTAAGCTTTGTCTTAATCACATCTGTATGTTTCCAAGCTCCACTGTCTACAGCTGCAGCATATTTGGCATATTTACTTTACCGCCATCTACTTCAAACTTGATTTTAAGGGAGAGAATATTAAGATTTACTGATATTAGGCACAGCTCCTTAGGAAGCATTCCTCACTGGGAACTACACTCTAAGAACAGGAGTTATTAAATAAACTGGATGTGGTAGCGCCTACAAAACCCCTGAGGCAGCAATATATGGGATTTGTAGTTGACTTTTTAATTTTATTTTTCACAGCATCTTCAGATTTATAGAAAGTCAACTCATAACTGTAATTCTGCTAAAAACTGTGTTGTGTGTTTAGCACATGGGCTGTTGCTTTGTCTCTTTTAATCATCAGGACACTATTTTGAGGAAAATAATTTTATTAGGGTTACAATCCTGAACATACTTACCAGAAGGAAGGAAGTTCCATTGAAATCAATGAGACTTAGAATCACAATATGTATTCACTACTGTCCCCTTTAACTGAAACCTCAGCCCATCAAGGACGCACAGTCTAATCCACATGGATCCAATCCCTCCCACATATCTCACCCAGATGTAATCTAAACATGAGCCTGCTGAGACAGAAGAACTTACTGAGGGTACTTTGCATTCATTTACCATTTTGTTTAAACTAAGCTCTTGGGCATTATATACACAATATTAGCATGCCAGAGATCTGTTGCCTCCGGCTAGTGCTACACTGGCATTTTAGCAATGCACGCTCAGTCATTTCCCCCTAGAAGAGACCCAGTTTAAATGAGATCTTGGTTACACACAACTTGAGTACTGAGCAAGCACTGAGCAATGTCTGAGCAATGTCTGCAAGCACTGAGCAAAAATACCAACTATTTTGTCAGATTGCCATTAAAATTCATAAACATCAGCACAACTTTACCAGAAAAGAAGAGAGTTTAAGAATGAATAAGGCTTGGCTTCCTGTCCTGAAAGCCTCCAGACTAACAAAGACTACAGTCCACATGGCCATGCGGATTAGCCTTGGATTCCACATGTTAACAGATCACTTCAGGATACAATGGTTCCACATTAACATACCACACCCTCATTAGCACATTATCTTGATACTTACAGGACAATGACTTGCGCATTACCTTTAATACTTTGCAGGACAATGACTCAGCTCAAACCCAACCCCCTTCTGACTATATATTACTCTTCCTACACACTTGACACTGAGAGTCACTGTCCTTCAGTGTTACTCCTCTGAAGATGCCTGCCACAGCTGCGGGCGAAACATCTGGAAAGAAAATACCAAGACCATGGTTACACAGCCCGGATAACCTACAAGAACCTACTGAACATTGATTGTCTTTCTGAGTAAACATGGCTACAATCAAGTCATCAGATGTATACCCTACCTTACACATAGGGTATTTCATTATTCCAGAAGAAACAGGAACCAAATTGAATACATTCAAATAAAGTAGAACACACATTTATAAATACATATTCTAATTTCTTTAGAAGAAAAAGATCCCAAAGGCAGAAAAAATATTAGTGTGGAACATTTTTTTAACCAATTACCTCCCCCCCCCAAAAAAAAACAGTGTTGTCTTTTCCCTATTTTGTACATTCTGATTTTTAGTTTTAAAGAACCTGCTTCTGTTTTATGCAGCTTTCCCTTTCACTTTATTCAGGTTTAACAGTTCATAAGCCATACACCAAGAAAAACATTTAAGGATTAAAAAAAAAAAACAGCAAAGAAGAATTTAGGCACATCAATCCTGCCAGAAATGTTTAGTCTTGTGCTACTGGACTCTTGCTCTTTTCTTTTGTAAAGCTTGTACGATTGATGTACTCGAATTTGTCTTTCCTCTTTTCTACTGCTACAGACAGATTAAACTGGCTACCCATCATGATCAGGCTTTACAAAAGCCATTCAGAAACAATCTTAATTTATGAATATCATAAGTAGCTGGATATTTTCACAATAATTTTGCAAGAAACTTCTTCCTGGAAACAGTGCATTTGGAACAATAAAAGAAAACTAACAAATCAACCATTGAGAAAGAACAATCACAAAAACGTTGTTTCGAAGGAATCCCAGCAAAACGCCCCTTACAGTGTGCAAGCAAATATGACTGTCTTAATTTAGGTATCGTCAGCATATAAATGTAGGATGAGAATTCAAATTTGGGCAAGTATTTGATTCCCAGATGTCTGGCATCTCAAAGTAATAGGGTTGCCAAGTGCCAGGTGGTGGCGGCCAAACCCCCGCCAAGCCACCTGGCTGCCAACTGACCAACTGAGGGTCGGCAGGCAATGCATGCATGCGCGCCTGCCCAAGGCACCACGTCACTTCCAGTTTACACTCAGAAGCTTGAGTGGTAAAAGGCCCATTGCGATGCGGCACTTCCAGGTGTAAATGCATCGCAAGGGGCCTTTTACCACTCCCAGTTTGAGTGGTAAAGGCCCATTGTGATGATGCACTTCTAGCTGCCTCTAACAGTGGCGGGTCCCCGAAACCACATTGGCTATGCACTCCTCCCTGAATGAGAGTTTCCTAGGCCTCAAATGAGGAGACCAGGAGCCACTCAATTTGTGGACCTCTCTTTGACTTCCCTGCGCTTCATAGCCTGTCTTGCCTCAGCCAGACTCTAGAGCTTTCTCCTCCCTGGTCTCCACTTGAGCACTCAACTTGTAGTGCATGTCCCACCACCTTGTTTGGTGCCCCTTCCTCCTTGATCCTGCCGCCTCCTGGCCATATATGGGGCCTTGTGGGTCATTCCGTATCTGGAGAATTGGGTTTGATTCCCAGCTTCTCCACATGAGCGGCGGAGACTAATCTGGTGAACCGGGTTGGTTTCCCCACTCCTACACATGAAGCCAGATGGGTGACCTTGGGCAAGTCACAGTTCTCTTAGAGCTATCTCAGCTCCACCTACCTCACAGGGTGTCTGTTGTGGGGAGGGGAAGGGAAGGTGACTGTAAGCCAGTTTGAGTCTCCCTTAAGTGGTAGAGAAAGTTGGCAGATAAAAACCAATTCTTCTTCTTGCCCAGCCTCTAGTTCTGCTTGCCACCTCCTGCCCTGTTTCTCCCGAGGGCATCAACTGTTGAGTGGAAAGTCAGTGTGGATAGGGGCATCTTGTAGTTTGATGCGCCCCATCGTCAAGACTCCCCACCCCAACAAGCTTCCTTCCAGCCAGGGATTGGAGCTGGCTGTGGAGGCATAGTGTGGTGGCATTCAGCTGGGGCTTGTGGCCGGCCTCGGAGGCCTGGCACTGCTCGGGCCACGCTTCTGCCGTGACATCCTGCTTGAGCTCCCAGCCGGCCTCGGCAACTCGTTGCTGCTTGGGCTGGATTTCTGCTGCAGCTCCCATGTTTGGCCTGCTGTCCCAGCTGCTGTTGCAGTGAGTGAGGGCCCCACCTGTGTCCTGTTTGTCAGTTTGGGCCCAGGGTGGTGTTGCCTAGCAGTTTCAGGGAAAAGGCTGGAGTCAGGCTCAGGAGGAAGTCTGCAGCAAGGCCCCTCATCGCATGGCATAAATATAATAGAAAAAATACTTACATAAAAACATACTGTAAAGCTAAGATATGGGTCATAAAATAATAACAGCTCCCGAAGACTATACAATATCTAGGTCCAATATTCTAAGCAATATGCGGAGATGAAACCGACATATGCAGCCTGGTTGAAGACCAAAAAGGGGGCTGGGAAGAAGAGCTGGTAGAAAAAGAAAACCAGGAGGGAGGTTCAGGATCCAGGCCAGCGGTATGCATCATCATAGATGTAAACCGTCGCTGTCCTCAACCATATGCCTGGCGGACCTTCTCTGTCTTGCAGGCCCTCTCTTACAGGGCCAGTGTGTATTGGAAGATAAATGTACTTCATGTTAGAAATATTAAAAATATATAATTTACAGCAAAAAGTCCCTTGGTTTACTTTGTATAAGATCATATCGATGTCACCTCTGATTATATATACTGTTTGTCCATATAGATGTAGGTTCTGGTGCTGCTTGTAAGGATTGCTAGCAACTCAAATCCCAGCTACTAAAGCATGACGGTCACAGAACACTTGACAATAAAATAAAGCAGTAAATAATGATCTTTGGGGTTATGATTTATTCTAGAAGAGTGAAATTTAATTATTGTATGCACAGTTCCTCTCCCATGTCTCTTTAAATCCTCTATGGAATGATATTATTTTACTTTGGGGGGAGGCATAAAACACCATTATTACTATATTTTTGCAAAGTAAAAGAAAATAAATTCCTTTTTAAGTCATCCATAAATGCTTAGGTATGTTTCCTCAAATACATTTTAACTTAATTACTGAAATATTCCTTCAGCATAGTATCTTCCCATCTGTTTCAATAACATAATCACCACTAAATCAAGACCTTTTATCTAAGGGGAACACATATAGGCAGGTGAGGTTCTTACCTAAAAGAATGGGCCTCCGCAATGATACATTTAAGAACTATATACCTTTAAAGGTACCAAACAGCACATTCCTGAACTTGGGGGCTGAATGGACTTCGGAGGTGCTGTGACCCCTCTAGATGCGATCTATCGGGGAGCATAGATCTCATATCTGATCTAAAGTGAAAGAAGCCCCACTATCTTATAGGAAAGGGACACAATGAAAATGATCTTTTATTTTTTGTACTCTGACAGTATCGTTCCCACTAGTATAACTAGAGGGTCATCCAACGCTGCCTACTCCAGCAGGAGACTAAATTCATTTTTTTATTCCACATGTTAGCCCCGGGAGGTTTTAACACTGAATTTGACTTGACTTGTTATCTGTAAGGCCAGTCGTGGTAGTGTCATATCTCTTTAAACTTTGAGTAATTTCCCTTTAATTTGGTGACTTACTTTTAATTGTGTGATCATTTAGATTCCTAAGTGCCTTCACCTGTTTCCAATATAACCTGTAGTCTGCCAACTCTTCTCACTATTCTTGGATGAATATGTGTTGGAACCCTCTGTGGTCATTTAAGAATTATCATACTGGTAGGTTAACATATTATATTATCTTTATTTAATGTTATATATTGTAGCATAGCAGCATGGTAGGGACTTTTGCAATTGTATTTTATGTATTTGATATGTAGCTAATGTCAGTTTGCAGTGGTACTTGAGTGTTCCAACATTCTATTGTCAGTTTTGCACACCTTATTTTTTAGGCCGGCGAAGGCTTATGCGAAACATGGTATTTTATCTAGATTGCGAGTTTCCCAGATGATTTTCGTACCCTGGACATTCCAGCTTGCCTTTCAGTTTGGATCCCACTGCCTCTCCATTTGTTCTTGTTGCCCACTCATTGACTCATCCTTTCTGAGCTGCGCTGCAGCACAGAGGTTCATCTGATACTAACAGCATCTCTTCGAGACTTTATTGGGACTCTTGATTGTTTCAGCAGACTGTTCAGGGTTACGCAGTTGGAGTCTGTTTTTTGGATGCCACTTGACATATTTTTTTAGCATTGTTTGTGTTTATTAGATGTTGACATTCCTAGTAATTGAGCCTCTGTGTAGGGCTGTTGATTCGGTTCATCCCAAACTGAAAAACAGCCGAATTTTCCCCAGTTTCTATTTTGGTTGGAACCGAATTAAAAAAAGACGGGAAAACAATGAGCCAAATTTGGCGAGTTCGGGGCGATCGTCGAATAAATTCAGCAAATTCGGGGGCTCCGAATCAGCAGCATAACCATAAAGGCATTAAAAACACATTCGCTCCTTTCCGCGGCTCTGGGGGGGCATGTTTGGAGGTAGAGGTCCCAAAATTTCAGTGTAGCTTGAGGTGACCCTTCTTGCAAGAACCCCCAAGTTTTGACTTGTCATTCTTTTTAGTACATCCCTTTTAATGGCTTTATTCCAATGGGCAGAGGGGGGACCCCTTCCGGGCCCCATATCTTGAGACCCCCTGACCCAATCTTTACAAAATGTGGGGGTTCTTGCAAGAAGGGTCCCCTCAAGCTACGCTGAAATTTTGGGACCTCTACCTCCAAACATGTTCCCCGGAGCCGCAGAAAGGCGCAAATGTGTTTTTAATGGCTTTATTCGGACGATTTTTTTCCCGAACTCGGAACTTGGCGCCGAATTCCACGGATCCGAATCGGGGGGGTTCGGACTTTGGCATTTCCCAAATCAAAACAGGCTGATGTGAGGGTCTCTGTCTTTGTGTCTCTGCTTTCCATCACCTGCGGTGTTATCAGTGAACTCGTAAAAGCAGTTCACACCTTCTGGTCTCAGGCGCCAGGCCTGATGGCCCATGTATCTTCCCCCCCGCTGTTCTTCCTGCCAGTACTCCCTCAGGCCGGTGCGGCCTTGGAAGTGTGATAGCCGCACCAGACTTCCTGGGATCCGTCTGATGTTTTGTATTATGCCAAGCTTGTAACTTCCCATAACAATAAGTGTGAACCCCAGTGCCCCAGTGCCCTGGAGTCAATATATTCTGTAAACCCGTATAGCCCCTCACTTGCAACTTTCTACCTGTGCCTGTCTCATCTCCTGAAGGCTTCAATAAATCTATTGTTTCTGTATCAACGTCTGAGCAACTGATTTGGAGAAGCAAACTCAGAGAGGGGGATCTCTCACATTAAGTTGCAAGTCCTTGCCTCTCGGACTGCAGCTGTACCGCTTTGGACAGAATGTCAGCCGACGAGGACACCACCCCTAACCCCGATGCCCCCAAGGAACCGGACGAGCCGGAGAAGCCGGACCCGAAGGAGGAGGGAGCCAAACCAAAGAAACCGAAGGGTCGCGCCCCCGACCAAGATCGGGACGAACGTCCCCGGGGGCTTACTTATTGGCTGGACTCTCCCAAGGGCTGGTCGCTCTCGCGGACTGCGGCGAAGGATCGCCGGTTGGCCTTCCCCAGCACGGGACTCGAAGGGGACCCGGCCCGCAAAGAGGCCCTCATGGAGGAAGAACGAAAGCAGTGGCAGGAAGACCGCCGGGCTATGCAGGAGCAGATGGAGATCATGCAACGCGTAATGGGTGAGATGGCCACGACCCTAGATGCGCTGAAGTTGCAACCTCCAGCCGGTGCTCCCCCAGACGGGGCGCCGGTAGTTCCGCCCGCAACCCCTGCCCCCCCGGCCCGTCGGGACCTGAAAGTCACGTATGACGGGTCGGGAGACCAGTTGACCTTTTTTATGGTCCAAGTAGACATTTTTATGCGGGAACAAGGCCGAACCTTCGTTTCTGAGGAGTCCCGGGTGCAGTACGTGGCTTCCTTACTGCAAGGGGAGGCGGCTGCCTGGATGGTGTTGCAGTATGAACTCCGCTCGCCGGTGCTGCGAACCCTGGACGAGTTCATGGTAGCACTCCGAAACCGTTTTGAGGACCCGACTCTGGGTGAGCGGGCTAAAGCCTCCCTGATGCAACTGCGCCAAGGGACTAAGTCGGTGGCGCAGTATGCAAGTGAGTTCCAGTCACTGGCTAGCCGAATTCTGGACTGGAGTGAAGCTACCTTGGTACAATGTTTCAGGGAGGGTCTCAACCCAGACCTCCAACATTGGGCCTTCATGCAAGGGAACCCCCCGGATGTGGAAGGTTGGGTTCGCCATGCTGCTGACATCGAGAATCGCAAACAACTCCTGAACTTGTCCAAGCAACGGCTTGGGCGAGACCCCAGGCCCCGAGGTGACCGTGGCCGGGAACTCCGGCAAGGGGGTGGCGGGGGTCTCTCGGCCGCGGAACGCCGCAAGCGGTTCGAGGCCGGCGTCTGCCTGATCTGCGGGGGAAAGGGTCACTTTGCATCGCAATGCCCCTCTCGCTCAGGCCGTCCGACCCCCCCCCGCCAAACCCAGGCCGAGCCGACGAAACCGGCCGCCGACAGCCAGCCTCGCCGCAGAAGTGGACCGCGAAGCCGGCGCTCCGGCGCACCCTCCGCTCTCCACGCGCGCCCCCAGGATGGGGCATCCGACTCTACGGTCCCATCGGGGTCCCGGATTACAAATACCGTCTTTGATTCGGACGGCTCCCCTGAAGCCACCACCCCGTCCCCCTCTTCCAGCGAGGAGGAAGAGTGGGAACAGCCGGCAAAAAACGCCGTCGGTCTGCTGTAGAGGGGGCTCCGCAGCAGACCGTCCCTATCGTTGTGCAAGGAGCTCCACCGATGGTAAGCGCCCAAGAGGACAATGTATTTGTGCGTGTTCATCTGTCCCTACCCAAAGGGGGTCCCCCGTTAGAGGTCCCCGCGTTGGTCGACTCGGGGTGTGCCCGCACCATGATAAATGAGGAAACTGCCAAGAAGTTGGGTGTCCGGCGCAAGCGGCTTCCGGGACCCCTCCGTTTTTCCCAAATGGACGGGAGTGACTTTAAACGGGGCCCTGTGACCCACAGAACTGCAGCCGTGATTATGTCCGTGGGGGAACATTGGGAACGGTTGTATTTCACCATCGCCCCTATTGTAACCCCTGTGGTGTTAGGGATGAACTGGTTAAGGGGACACAATCCCTCCATTGATTGGGTTAAACGGGTGCTTTCCTTCCCCGAAAACCCCTGTGGGTTGCATGACAAGGAACGGGTACTCAGAACTCCAGCCGCCGCACTGGTAGGGTCCCCCGCCCCAGTCTCTCCTCAATTACCCTCTGAGTACTCGCAGTTTACTGATGTTTTCGATGTTAGAGAGTGCGACGAACTGCCTCCCCACAGAGAAACGGACTGTGCCATCGAGATTGTAGGGGAAGGCAAACTGTCTAAGGGAAAGGTTTACCCCATGAGCCCTAGTGAAAAGACTGTATTGCGAGACTATCTGGATGTCAATCTGGCGAGGGGTTTCATACGCCCCTCCAAGGCTCCTTATTCAGCCCCAGCTTTCTTTGTAAAGAAAAAGACGGGAGATTTAAGACTGTGTATTGACTTTCGCAGACTGAACGCAGTCACCCAGTCTAATGCTTACCCCCTCCCTCTTATTCCTGACCTTCTAGCACAATTAAAGGAGGGCCGAATCTTCACCAAACTGGACTTGGTAGAAGCCTACCACCGCATTCGCATCAAAGAAGGAGACGAACCCAAAACGGCCTTTTCCAGTTGTTTTGGGATGTTTGAGTACCTGGTCATGCCGTTCGGACTTTCGGGGGCTCCGAGTGTCTTTATGCAATTAATTAATGAAGTTTTGCATGATTTACTGTTTCGGGGGGTGGTGGTATTTCTCGATGACATTCTTATTTACTCTGAGACCATGGAAGAACATGTGCGCCTAGTGCGAGAAGTGCTCCAGCGGCTGCGGGAGCACAAACTGTATGCTAAGGTGTCCAAGTGTGAATTCCACCAACCTTCTATTACATTTCTGGGGTATGTGATTTCCCACCAAGGGTTGGAAATGGACCCCGCCAAGGTCCAGGCGGTGCGGGACTGGGAAACCCCCACTACCCGCCGCCAACTTCAACAGTTTTTGGGGTTTGCCAACTTTTACCGGAATTTCATTCCCAACTTTGCCCAAGTTGCGCTTCCCCTCACTGCCCTGTTGCGTACCAAGGACAGGGGGGCTAGCGCCGCACTCCCCTCAGCCCGTCTGCAATGGTCTCCCCGGTGCCAGCAAGCTTTTGAACGTTTAAAGCTACTTTTTTCCTCCGAACCCGTTTTGGCTCACCCGGATTGCACCAAGCCCTTCGTGGTGCAGGTGGATGCCTCGGATGTAGCCATGGGCGGGGCCCTATTGCAGAGGGATGAGGGGGGACGGTTGAGGCCATGCGCCTACTTCTCCAAGAAGTTTTCCCAGTCCGAAATCAACTGGGCCATTTGGGAGAAGGAGGCAGCAGCGGTCAAACATGCCCTTACCATATGGAGACACTTCTTGGAGGGGGCCGAGCTGCCGTTCGAAGTGTGCACAGATCACAAGAATCTTGAGGCTCTCAAGGGAGCTAGAAAACTCAATGCCAAACAAATTCGGTGGGCCCAATTTTTTGCAAAATTCCGGTTCACCCTCAAACATGTCCCTGGCAAAGAAAATGCCCTAGCTGATGCTTTGTCACGACTTCCCCAGTATCGCAACGATTTCGATCGCCCCGTCGACTCCCTGTTCACTCCCGAACAGCGAGGGGAAGTCCCTGGCTTGGCCGTCACCACCCGATCCCAAGCCCGCCAACCGGAGACCCCCCCTACGCTCAAAGGTATCCCGGAAGCATTCCAACAGCGACTCCGGGACGCCTCCTTACAGGAGGAGGAGCACCATCTCCTCCCCACTGGCTTGGAACGAACCAACACTTGGTGGGTGCAAGGGGGGAAACTATATGTCCCATCTTCCCTTCGCAAAGAAGTATTGGGACTTGTACATGGGGCCAGGCTAGCGGGTCATTTTGGTTTCATAAAAACGCTTCACCTGGTTCGAAGGCAATTCTGGTGGCCCGGTATGAGATCTGATGTAGAGTTGTATGTGCGCAGCTGCCCCACCTGCGCCACAGCCAAGAAACGGATGGGAAAACCCCCGGGGCTTCTCAAACCGCTTGAGAACCCCTCCCGTCCCTGGGAAGTCATCGCCATGGATTTTATCACCGACCTACCTCCAAGTCGGGGGAAAACGGTTCTCTGGGTTATCACAGACCTCTTTTCCAAACAGGTTCATTTCGTTCCATGTGCAGGTCTTCCTTCAGCCCAGGGCTTAGCTAAACTGTTCATCACGCACGTCCTCAGGCTACACTCGATCCCGAGGAAGGTCCTCTCCGACCGGGGGGTCCAGTTTGTTGCCAAATTCTGGCGGGCTTTCCTAAAGTTAATGGGAGTGGAGGAACAGGGCCTTTCTTCCGCCTATCACCCCCAAACGGATGGTCAAACGGAACGAGTAAATGCGGTAGTAGAATGTTATTTGCGTTGCTATGTAAATTTCCACCAGGACGACTGGGTCGACCTGCTGCCATTTGCCGAATATGCGTACAACAATGCGCCTCATTCCTCTACCGGCTTTAGTCCCTTCCAAGTTATATACGGGACGGATTTTGGCCCTTTCGGTTCTGCCCCCGTCTCGCCAGAGCTCCAGTCTACCCCTGATCTTCAGGAGTGGATTCAGGTGGTTAAATCCACCTGGCCATGGTTGCTCAAAAATCTGGAAAGGGCAAAAAGCAAGTACAAGGAACAAGCAGACAAACACCGGTCTCCGGGATGGGAACTCAAGGTGGGGGAGCAAGTCTATCTGTCCACCAAAAACCTCCGCTCTCTTCGCCCCTGCAAAAAACTGAGCGACCGTTATGTAGGACCTTTCCCCATTACCAGAGTAATCAACGAGGTTACCGTGGAACTGAGTCTCCCTAAGACTCTCAAGGGAGTTCATCCAGTCTTCCATATAAGCCTCCTCAAACCTTATGTAGCAGCTCCCCAGTTCCACCCCCCTCCCGCTCATGAGATTCCTACCGTAGTAGGAGGGGATACCCATTTGGAAATATCCAAGGTTTTAGATTCCAAATGGAAGAAGGGGAAACTGTTTTACTTTGTTCGCTGGAAAAACCTTGGCTCCGCTCATGACGAATGGGTGGCCGCACCCCACATGGCAGCTCCTCGCTTGGTCCGAGAATTCCACCTCGCTTATCCCGATAAGCCTCGTCCTCTCGGAGGGGGGCCTTAAGGGGGGCAGAATGTGAGGGTCTCTGTCTTTGTGTCTCTGCTTTCCATCACCTGCGGTGTTATCAGTGAACTCGTAAAAGCAGTTCACACCTTCTGGTCTCAGGCGCCAGGCCTGATGGCCCATGTATCTTCCCCCCCGCTGTTCTTCCTGCCAGTACTCCCTCAGGCCGGTGCGGCCTTGGAAGTGTGATAGCCGCACCAGACTTCCTGGGATCCGTCTGATGTTTTGTATTATGCCAAGCTTGTAACTTCCCATAACAATAAGTGTGAACCCCAGTGCCCCAGTGCCCTGGAGTCAATATATTCTGTAAACCCGTATAGCCCCTCACTTGCAACTTTCTACCTGTGCCTGTCTCATCTCCTGAAGGCTTCAATAAATCTATTGTTTCTGTATCAACGTCTGAGCAACTGATTTGGAGAAGCAAACTCAGAGAGGGGGATCTCTCACAGCTGAATTTTGCCGAATCTGAATTTTACCGAATTTTTTTCCCCAACAGCCCTACCTCTGTGCTGTTCTTTCTATTGAGTGACCCCTACACCGGCATCTGTGCCACTTGCACCTTGCAAACCGGCACAGATGCCAGCATAGTGCCACTTGTGCTGGACCCCCTGGAATGCCATGGCAGCGCAGCCCTACGACGCCGGCTTGGCCTCCCACCAGCATCCTGTTGGCATAAATCCTCATGCCATCATCCCAAGAGGTGTTCCTGGGGTGTTCCGGGGTGTTTTCAATGGGGCTTTCCCCCCCTTTTCTAAATTTTACTTTCAAAAATGCCCTTTCCCCCCCTGCTGCAGCTGAAAGTGTCTGCAAAAGTTGTTGTTATGGTTGTTCCAATATGAGGTTAGGTCATTGTACTGCGTTTGTGTTTTAGGATTTGAATAATCCAATACTTTGCAATTCAGAGATAGGGCAGAGTCAGTACACATCCCCTTCTTGGACTGAGAACTTTGGACTCATAGGAGACTTTGTTGCTGCTATTACAAGTATTTGTTCCTTGCATACCAGTAGTTTTTCTAACGGCACAGTGCTATGCCATAGCTCACAGCTTGGGAATTACTACTATGAGGTTTTCAAGGCAGGGCTGCTGTTTCCCTCACACTGTTATTCCATCTCCAGCAATATCCAATGATAAGATTTAAATTACATACACAGAATCTACCACTGAGGTGAAAAAGAAGTAGTTGGGATTAGAGTTTAGAGAACTTTGAAGCCACGTGTGAGGAACAGAAGTTTGAAAATTAAACCAAATGTAAGTGGTTTAAAATATGTCCGCAATATAAAATACCCAAAATTGGCATTGGCTTTATAAATTAACAGAACTATCTGAAATGACATAGGAGCTGCACTGGGGAGGGGCTGTGGCTCAGTGGTAGAGCATCTGTTTGGCATGCAGAAGGTCCCAGGTTCAATCCCTGGCATCTCCAGTTAAAGGGACTAGGCGAGTAGGTGATGTGAAAGACCTCAGCCTGAGACCCTGGAGAGCCACTGCTGGTCGGAGTAGACAATACTGACTTTGATGGACCAAGGGTCTGATTCAGTATAAGGCAGCTTCATGTGTTCATGTGTATTTGGGCAAAAATCTATGGCAAAACAGCTTCTACCATAGAGTTTTTGTGATGATGTCACTTCACTTACCCTGTGAGTTGCCAGGGGGTAGCTGGCAACCCTATTTGTGCAGGCATAATATTCCTCCTCAGAGAGGACACTGACTTAGTCCTAGCTCTTGCGAAGATGGAAAACATGCATGGCTTTAAACTAAATGTTCCTCTATACAAACACTCATGACCCCATGAGTCAGTAATGACCCAGTGCTTGCCTATACAAACATTGCATTCACACAGCAAGGATTCTCCATTTCTGTGTCATCATGGCTGCAAACGTTGAGGCATTCTCACTGGCAACAGATTGTCCGCACTGGAGTTTTCTACACTTTCCTCAGTCAGCAATCTTTTCCATGCATTTCCCCCACTACACCACCAGAGGACTTTTTTAGAAAATAAGTATTTACTATTGCACTATAGTGCAATAACATTATAACCATCTATTGCCATGACCTGTGGTTCTTTTAAATTTATATTGTTTGCTTTAAAGCAAGTCTGTGGCTTGTTTTGTTGCAGAGATGTAAAGGGAAATTTCCCAGTTGCCTATTTATTAGCACAGCCAAGTCCAAAAACATTAGTATCCACCTAACATGGAACTAGGGAGCTCCATGGCACAGATTGGTAAGCTTCAGTACTTCAGTCAAAGCTCTGCTCACAACCTGAGTTTGATCCCGATGGAAATTGGTTTCAGGTAGCCAGCTCAAGGTTGGCTCAGCCTTCCATCCTTCCGAGGTCAGTAAAATGAGTATCTAGCTTGCTGGGGGTAAAATGAAGATGACTGGGGAAGGCAATGGCAAACCACCCCATCAACACAGTCTGCCTTGTCAACATTGTGATGTGATGTCACCCCATGGGTCAGTAATGACCCAGTGCTTGCACAGGGGACTACCTTTACCTTTTAAACATGGAACTACTGCATCCAAGTCTGGTAACATAGTTCCTTCCAAACCATCCATTTTTCAAACCAGCAGCATCTTTGTCTTACTGGATTCAAATTTCAGTGTCCACAAAACTTACCCTAATATATGTCTGAATCTGGAGGTCTGTAATGAAGTTATTATTATTATTATTATTTTACAAATTCAGAGCTGCTGCATGAGAGGGGGGAGAAGGACAACACAGATCAGACTGGGATCACAGTGCTCAGGGAGGGGAAGTTAACTCTCTCCCATGGCATTTTCACATTCTACTTCCCTGCCATCCCCCAGCAGTTATTTGACCGGTAGGTATGATTTTTTGGAGAAAGAATAATAGCTTTGGGCAGAAGACATACCTTAGATTGAGGAAAAGTGGGGGGAAAGGACTCCCCTTCCAGTCTGATGGTGCTGATCTAATTCAACTCCCCTCCAAGCTGGTTTGAACTAAACATACACATAAAAACAGGAGAGGACAAATCTGTTGTCTGATAAACATGAACAACTGATTGCCAATAAATGTAGACTGTACAAAGGATGTATTTGCATCTTCAAAACAATTTTTAAAATACAAAAAATGAACAGATTCCCAAAATGAACAGACTACCTCTCTTGCACTGCATCAGTGTGACAGCTTTGCTCATCTGAACAAAGCTAACTGAAGGTGCCACCCTCCCATCACTCTTCTGAAGAGGGGCGGCCAGCCTGCTCTTATCTCCCTC
The DNA here is from genome assembly GCF_029931775.1 of Euleptes europaea. Lineage (NCBI taxonomy): Eukaryota > Metazoa > Chordata > Lepidosauria > Squamata > Sphaerodactylidae > Euleptes > Euleptes europaea. Next base: position 33,365,879 of record NC_079313.1, on the reverse strand, counting down.
CTCTCTCTCGATGCACTGTGGCCGGATCATGGCCGGCGCGCAAGCCAGGGGCCTTCTTTCCTCTCCCTCCCTGCCATTCCCACTTTCAGCTAAACACTTCTCTGGGCACATGGATGCAATTCCTCCCCCCCCCCATCCTGTCTATCATTAAAGGGCAATGGGTTCCACACCTATAGAAAATAGAGGGAAGCTTTGAGGAAAGTGCTGCCTTGTCGTCCCCCCCAATTTGGAATCTGACTGTTCCAAAAGCAGAACAGAGCGAGGGTGGAAGAAAAATGGAGGAGACCAGAGGGACTGGTGCTTTTTTTTTGCGCTGGGGCTGGTGAACCGCACGAGGTAATCTGCTGGGCGGAGTTGGGGCGGAGCTGGGGGCAGGCATAAACAATGAGCCTGTTGGAAGGGGAGGCCTCCTGCAAAAGGGACAGACCAAACCGTTGTCAAATACAGCGTGCTTTGTTCCCATGAAAAACCAAAACTACATCGAGATTGACAGGGATAAATCGCGGCTATGAAAAAAACATTTAAATCGTGTGTTTTTTTAGTCCGTGGCAAAACAGAAGCAAAATCTAACGTGAAAAATGCCCCTATGTAAAACAGAATTGTTCAGCAGGCATCTTTACTAAGAGAACAGTGCTACAGCTGTGATAATCAGTGGCTTGGAAGCAATATGTGTTGTTTTGATATGGGGTTCTTCTGAGCACCATTCCCCAACATGGCACCTGCATAGGGTTCTAATCTCTAGGTGATGCCAGGAGATTTCCTGGATCTCCAAAAAACAGATCTCCAAACAACAGATATCAGCTCCCCTGGGGGAAAAAATGGCCGTTGTGGAGTGTGGACCCTATGACATTATACCCTGCTGAGATGTTATTTTATTGCACTCCTTTATACCATGTAGTCTGCCTTCAGTCTCAGTAACAGGCAGGCTATAAATAAAGTAAATAAATAAATGCATGTATTTTCTCAGTTTGGCCGCATATTTAGCACCTTTAGGGCATCTTAACCCTGCCAAAGTTAGATAAACTCCACTTATGCACGTTCATCTCCTGAGTTGAGCTAATAGTTCAGTTCTCCAGTCCATTCGCTTTTTGATCTATCATCTTAAACTACCCTGGCAGATCATGTCAATAAAGGGATATGCAGAATCCAGACTGGAAACAGCTCCAAAGATCTTGAGAAATGATTAAATTGATTTCTAATTTTTTGTTGTTACTTATTGACTTGCTGCGTTCTGCTAACTGTAAACATGAGAACTCTGGTCCTTGAGCTCCATTAACGTTGACACTTTGACTTCCTTGCATTCCTCAAAACAAAATGTTCAGCCTGTGTTGGGGAATGCAGTAATAATGCCTGGAAAACCAATGAGCCTTAGCACCTGAAAAATTCAAACAGCAGAGAAGTGAATTATTCTGGCTGCCTGCTTGACTGCTTGTTTACAAAGGTGTGACAAGGGCCATCTGGTGATGATGGGGGGGGGGAGTTAAGTAGGGACTTCTCCATTGAAAAGCACATTCTATTTGTTTGTGATGGTTCACACTGATCTGCAGAGTTTTCATTATATTTTATTGCTTCTTTCTCCAAAGGTTCCAAGCCTGCTGCAGGCTTTTATGGTGGTAGGGAATTAAGCTCAGCCTCCCCGCATCGTCCCTTCTGGGATAATTCAGAATTTTACCATTTCAGTCTACTGCTTCATCCCATGAAGCATGCACACAGGCCTTACATTTCATTCTTATCTTAACATGTGAAGCAGGGAATTTCCGTATCAGAGTGTTTTTCTGTATCACTGAGGAATGTGAGAAACCCTGGGGCCATAAAAGAGAAGCACATACTGACAAATTGTGGCTCCTGCCCATAACAGCTCTTCTTTGGAGATTGGGTTGCAAACCTCCAAGTAGTGGCTGGAGATCTCCCACTATTACAACTAATCTCCAGCCGATAGAGATCAGTTCACCTGGAGAAAATGGCCGCTTTGGCAATTGGACTCTATGGCATTAAACTCCCTCTTCTCTCCAAACCCTGCCCTCCTCAGGCTCTGCCCCCACCCCACAAAATCTCCAGGTATTTCCCAACCTGGAGCTGGCAACCCTATTTGGAGAACATTTTCTAAATGCCAAACACCAGTACTCTGTTTTACCCTTAACATACTAAGGAATTTACTTTGCAGCACTCTTCATGCTATGCAGATAATGTTTGCTGCTTGAGAAAGGTAACCTTCACATTGTCTGTTACTCTATTGAATAATGGAACACAAGATTCTAAACATAAGCACATGAGAATTAAATGCTAGTGGAGTTATAAAGAGTAATATCCCTTGATATATCCCATTTTCATGTTATATTGCCCTCTATCAAATAGCCTAATGAATACTTTTCAATATTAAGTGTTTCATGCAAAGGGAGATCTCTGAGAGGTGTAACAGGGACTCTACAGTAACCCATAGGGCTTCAAACCTGAGCCAAAAGGAAAGTGGGGTATAAATATTTAAATAAATAAGTAAACTTTGCTCAGTGGAGTGGTAAGATATGGGTAGGGTCCATCCCACTATCATTGCAAGGACATTCATTTGGTAAAGGCATGGAAGAAAACTATAAGCTGGTTTTTCCAGTAATATGTTCAGGGAATTCTTTCCAACTGGTGGCAGGCACATCCACTCTTGGGAAAGATGAATTCTGCTCATTGTAGAACCAAACCTGAATGAGATTCTAATATTGACACCAGTAGAACCTTCTAAACCATGAAGCATCTTTTGCAGAATGTAAAAATATATTGTAAGCTTCTAAAATGCATATAGAAAAAAATGAAGTCATGTTGCAGTACTTTGAACTTTCTTGAACTTCAATCAAGATCTGAGGTAAGGAACTGTGGGCCAAACTGGAATGCTCCTTTGCTCATGTTAATGCTTCTACATTTGCAGTAGCAATTAGAGGTACATGGTGACTCATTGCTGTGTGGAAGCAGCCATAATATGTCCTAAAATCTAATAAAAACCCACTTGGGTCAAACTAGAAAGTGCATACACCTGGATGTGAGTTGGAGGCACATCCTTAGGTGGATTAGAAGATGAGCATATTCTGTTTCTTTCCCTGATCTAGCTGCTGCTCTTGTGTACGCTGAGCCCTCTTAGAACACTGTCTCTTCAGAGGGGTTGAATTTAATCCTCACATGCTCCCCTCTCCCTGCTGACTGCTTCCTTCTAAGAGAGCACTGTTCCTGCTGTTCTGACAACTGGATTAGCAATTGGATTGGGACCACCATCACCAGTAAAAGAAAAAGCCTGCTAAAAATCCAGACAAGCCCCAAGGATTCCAAACGCTTGTTCGCAAAAGCCTTGTGAAATTGCCAAGTCCCATTGAAATGGATGATGCTCCACTTTCATGGAACATTTGGAGGCTTGATTGCTCAAGAGTATTTTCAGATTTCCCCATTGCTGCCTTAGTGCTGTTTCTTATCGTGTTTGTTTGCCTCTCTCCCACCTATTGAAAAAAATTGCCACTTTGATGAAAAGTGAGAGTGAGCCACTGATTCAGAAAAGCAACCAGTGAGTTAAAGAGTTTTTGTATTGCAAGCCTCATTATATGAGGCCTGTCATACTTCCATTTCAGGGATCACTGGTGCTACTCAAGCTATGCAACATGCTTTTTTCTTTAGTCCAAGATGCACTTCATAGAGCATATATCTTATGCCTCGTCCATCCATTAAAAAATCTTGCTCCCATAACCAAGTCATTTCAAATAGCCTCTGTATTTTGATGCTTTTGAGTTCAAAAGCCATGCTGAGCTATCCAATGTGAATTACTCATACAGCACAGGGAGAGTAACAACAAACGCAATAACATTCAAAAATATAGTAATTCGACAAGGCGCACAGCAATCTTCAATTGGCAGCCAGTTGCTGAAGTTGCTACAAAAGCAATTGTCATCTATTTTAAACAATATTATTCACAGTTCAGGAAAGAGGATTTGTAGGAGATGGGAAACCTGTCTCAATCTTCTATGATCCCTTCCACTTACACAAGCACCTTGTAACCTTTTATTTCTGGTTTTGTAAGAAGAGCATAATAACAGGGAGGGAGACTTGGCAAGGAGGGGCAGGATCAGTCTCTATATGTGTCAGCAAGAACAATTAACATAAACTGCAGGCACTCCTGCAAAAGGTTTACCGTTTCAAAAATGTGCAGCAGACAATATCTTTTAAAAAGTTCCTAGTGTTTCATTGGAACTGTTGATGGTATAGTTTTCCTGTTGCCCCCAGCTCTGTAATACTGTCCTGGGTCTTGACATCTAGGCACTGGTGTGGATCCTAATTTTCTCTGGTGGAAATCACTTTTCCGTGGAACTTACAGGGATTTAAAAAAAACTCCTAAAAGCATGGGAAGGGGAGCACAACAGGCTGCAGTGGAAGTGGGGAGGTCGGAAAGTTAGTTTTCATGAATGCCCCGATACTTGCTCTGATGGTGGCTAAATTTGGGGAAGGACAAATAGAAGCATTCGTGCTTCAGTGTTGTTTTGATGGTCTCTGTGATCTTGCTATCTTGAGAACTGACTACTTAAGTCTCCAAACCTGCAGGGTCTTACTTAAGGTGATTTGTACTGACTCCTACTTTCTATCCCTCAATAAAATCCTCCTGTTCCCTAGGGGTGTTCACTGAAATATTTTCTGTATTTTTCGGATTTGGGTATAATAGACCCAAAAATTTTCAATATTTCCCCCAAAAAAGCCAAATACCCATATGTTTTTTTTGGGGGGGCGGGGGCTTTTAAAAAAAGTATCCAGAAATTTTTGGGACTATTATACTCTATGGGGAAACTTTGTGGGATTTTGGGGGGGGGGGTGTTTTTAAGTAGAAGCACCAAAAATGAAACAGAGCTGCTAGTGACTCTCCTTAGAAGAACCCCCAAGTTTGATAAAGGTTGGTTTAAGGGTTCCAATTCTATGCCCCCCCCCCAAAGAAGGTGCTCCCATTTATCCTCCATTATTTCCAATGGAGGGAAAATGAGGCCTTATAAAACTGGACCAGCTATGGTGGGAAATTTCTCTTGTAAGATTCTTTGGTTTAACATAGGCACATTATAGTCAATGGGCTATAGGGAATCTTTGTGGGGCTCGGAGGGTGGTGGTTTTTCAAGGGCACCAAATTTGCAGCACGGCTACTGATGCCTCTTCTTACATGAACTCCTGAGTTTGATAAAGTCTGGGTGAGAGGGTCCATTTTCCCTCCATTTGGAGGAAAGATTCCCCATAGATTAAAATTTAAAGAGCACAGTTTAATTACAAAGAGCTGCCAAAACCGCCTCATGGTACAAATGGGGGGGGTGGGGGGAGGGTTGGCAATGTTTTGAAAATGTAAAAAACTTTAAGGAGCCCTTTGACAAGAGCTGAAAAGGCCAGAAAAAGCTGGATTTCTAGCTTTTTTGAAATAGGCTTTTCCCAGATCCATTCAAATGGTGCCTTTTTTCAGTACAGCGTATCCGAATGCACAGCCCTACTAATTTTCCCTCCCCTACCTGTCTATGACACCCTGGAGGCCAATGAGCATGCTCAGTCCATGTCAGGCTGTGGGGAAGGGTTTATATTACAAAGTAATTTTTGTCTCTGCTTACCTGGAGAGTTTTGCAAGTATGCGGGAACCCATCATCTGGTCTGTGGGTGGTCTTATTTCACTGCCTGAATGAAAGAAAGATGTGATACTCCCTCAGCAACAAGCAACTGGCATGATTAAGGAGCAGGACTTCCTTCCTTGGTATATGGCGGTAGTCTCATGCCGGCCCAAACCTTGGCATCTCCCTTTCCAGAAATTAACCACTGCTTCCCACTGCTTTGACAATATTCTGAGGAATTTATACCAGAAGGTAATGCACCTCTACCATTGCTTCACTACATGTTGATACCTGGTACCTGATACTTTCTGCAGTACAGTACATTTGTGGGGTACACAGAGGATGAATGCTTTGTTTTGCATGCCTGTGCATAGCTGTGGTGGGGCTTTGTGAGCAAAAGGAAGATGACAGTGTAGTATTTCCATCTATATGATGGCTGCTCATATATGAGGTGGTGATTCACTTGTAGATATATTGTTGTTGATAAATGTGTGTTGTATATCACTTCCTTCTCCTATAAGACTGAAAAGTGTTTCAAGGATAAATATTTTTGTGTGAGTTTTTTTGTTTGTTACATATGTTCAGCTTTGCACCCTCCTGTTACAGAATTGACTTACTTGCCCTTTAATTGCCTTTTAAACCCCATATTTATTCACACTCATCACCTTCCTTCATTTTGTACCTATGTCTTTCAGTACAGAATGTGGTGACAGCTTCTGCTCAGTGGCTGGTCTCTTTTAACCATTTATTTATCAGTTTCCAGGAAGATGCTATTAGCGTTTTTTGCACGTACATTATTAAAAAAGTGAAACCAAGGCAATGTTGGGAAAATGCATATTTCACCATTTCAAGCCAAAGGAGGGCTTCTCCAAGCTGTGTGGCAAATACACGGTGGTAGAATGTTAGTATTTAAGCAATTAGGAGAGTTCTAGCTTCCAAGACCATACAGACTTACTAGCAATTTCATTAACTGGAATTAGAGTGATTGTCTGTCTATGGAGAACTATTATCTGTACTATAATTACATTTACCGTTGAAGGCAAAAAAAAAAGGCATTAGTCTACACTCATCTCTGACATTATACCCAAATTCCTTTTGCATGAAAACAAACTAGATGCCTAGTTTTAGACCAAAATTGTTTCCCAATGCCCAGCCACAAATACCAAAAAAACAGTTTCTAGTTGTCTCCCTGAAAAGATGAGGGGGGGGGGGGGCTCCTTGTTTCAATGCAAAATGAACCCGGCTTTTCCCATTCCTCTTCTGGCCCGAATTAAAGCATTCATCCTGGCTCATTCCAGAGTCACAGAGCATGCATACTCTGTTCTTGGGTTGAGCTTCGCCCACCCTTTTCCAAACCCCTCTTCAAGGCAGCATGCAGATAGCCAAACAGGGGAAGCATAGAAGATTGACTTCTCTCAAAGCCAATCACAAAACAGTGTGTAAAGAGGCAGGAATTCAAGTGCTTCCTGCTACCTTGGAGCTCTTTCTGAGCAAAAGAAAGGCTTTTGTAAAATGAGACTTAGAATTCTCCCCCCACCCCTTTCAGATTGCTCCATTTTTTGTTTTTAAAATGCATTTTAATGAGGCAGTTGGGCCTGGGGGGAAGGAAATCTTCTCTCAGGGTGAGTACTGCAAGTCAGCCAATTACAGAGCAGCATTTAAAGGGGTGGGACTTGATTTGAACTTGGGAGACTTTTTTTCTGCATTCATGCCTTCATTAGCATGCAATTTCGTCCCTGATCATTTTAGCCAATGCACACAGGTGACCATGCATAAGTGACCATAGACTTTGCCTTTTTCACTGGTGCAGCACATTGGATCGACACTTTCACTAAGCTATCTTCTACGACCCCAAGATCGTTTTGCCTCTCAGTCTCAGCATTTTCAGACTCAATGAGCATGTGGTTGGGATTGGGATTTTTTGTTCCAATGTGCATCACCTTACACTTCATCTGCCACAATGTTGCCCACTCACCCTATTTGTAGAGATCCTCCTGGAGCTCTTCACAGTCATCTTTGGTTTTCACCATCTTGAATATTTTTGTTTCATCTGCAAACTTGGTCACTACAGTGCTCATCCCTAGTTCCAGATTATTTATGAACAAATTAAATAGTATTGGTCACAGTACCAATCCTTGTGGGACCGCACCTCTTACTTCCCTCCTTTGTGAGAACTGTCCATTCCGACTCTTTGCTTCCTGTCATTTGACTGAATGTTACTTTAAACGTATTCTGCATAAACTCTCTTGAAGTTGAGTTGTTACTTCTGAGCAAATGTGCACTCGTCTTCAACATGTTTAAGAGAAATACATTAATGATAGGCAACTGAAAACTCCATGAAACTGAATTCAGCCCCTGGAGCTCCCCATCTGACCCATTAAGGCTTCTGAGTGGAACTTGCCTCAGAGGTCAGTAGAAGATGAAACCACTAAATTAACAAGAAAAACCCTTACAAAATAAAAAAATAATCACCAAAGCTGATTAATACCAACATTTCTAAATTCATTTCCAAAACAGGACAAATACTGAGTTTGAGGGAATCAAGGCATAGCCTGACTTTAGCATCTGCAGGATTCAGGAGAACCAGTCTTACCAGGAATCTGAGGTGTCATGCAAAAGGGGATTATCCAAAACCAAGCCACTTACCAACTGCAATGAATTCATGGTAGTCATCCAAAGACACATGTCAGACAGGCAGCCTAGATACTGTAGCGAGCCATTAGAACAAAGCCTATATTGGACCATTGCCAAAGCAAAGAACTACACTTTATCTGGAAGCATTTATAAATAGAACTGGTCAAAGAACACCACGGTCTTTAGTTCTATATCTTCAAAAGCTCATCACCAGAATCCTGGCTCCTGATTCAATAACTGGCTGTTCCCGACATAAAGCTTTGTTACATTTATGGCTGTAATTCATCTCTGACTTGAAAAGGCAATTTGAGATAAACCATCATTTTCTCAAAATAAGTTTCTTTTCCTGGAAGTGGAGAGATAATTAGTGTTTCTTCCACAAACACAATTGGATTGTGTTTTATTGTGCCATATAAAATTAACTTGATTACAATATCCTGGAAATGTGTTTAAGACCTTTTTGTTTATATGTTTTCTGCAATTATCTAGCTGACCCTAGAGTTACCAGAAAACTCAATTTCCTTTGGAAATGAGAATATTAAATGGAAAAAACAACCTCTTCCTTGAAAAGAAATTGCTTACCGTTTCATTTTTATCCACACAGCTGCATTAGTTTCTCATGACTGATATAGCCCTTAACCAATTTGTAGTACCAGGTTAATTAAACTATGAGTTATTAATGTGGGAAGAGGAGTGAGAAACAAACAGAAATTATTAAGAAACAACAAAAAGTTCCTCAAATGAATGCCTCATCAAGCCAAAGTTATCACAAATTTGAACTTTGGTTTCATTCTGGATTTCATCAAATTTATTAAATATCACATCCAATAGGGAAAAAAACTTGAAAGATAACCATGTCTTATCCCATTGAAATAAACATTATATTTGCACAAAAACATCACCTATCAATATTTCATTACAGTGATGAACAGGATATCACACTTTGATGCAAGCAGAAGTGACATCTCACAAATTTGGGAGCCAGCTAATTAGGAGGCTTCATACAAAAAAAGAAAGACAGTTGCAAGCCGAGTAAAGAGAATAGAAATGAAGTCTCCTGAGTCAAAATGCAGGTAGTCATTATGGAAACCGAAAGCTTTTAAAGCTAGATCTCAAAACACATCATCTTCAGCATAACAATGGTATTAAAAGACTGCTGAGAGGTATACAGATCATCCGATACAAGAGAGACCATCTAACAAAGGACAAAGATGCTTCTGAGCTTTCAGAAGGATTGGAAAATTTATAGAAATGATTGTCTGCCTTCTTTTAGGGGGAAATATCTACTCTGAATTACCTTACCTACTTATATTAGAATTAAAAAAAGGAAGACTTTGATTCTAAAATCTGTAAGAACTAGAGCTGGAAACAAAATGATTGAGCATCTAAGTTTTTACACTGCCAACACCTTTTTTTTAAAGGAAGGAAACAAGATGGAATGCAAGTGATAAAAGCATTATATGTAATATAAAAGAAATAAGAGTATAAGGCAAAAAGACTGAAGGAGCAAACCTGCTGACATTCCTGTCAGCTTCTTTGAATTGCTTAGAAACACAAGAAAAGAGGGGATACCCCTGACACAGGAAGTAAGGAGGAACAACCCTTTATTTCAGTAGTTGCAGTGATTTAATGGGATTTTATAAAAAAAAAAACAAACTTTGAATTAGAAGCAACTAACAGCCCATTCCTGAAAATGCGGCGTGTGGAGTCGGCGCCTCTTCCTAAGCCGATTCACACAGGCCGGGAAAACAAAAAAAGCCGTTTTGCGGCTTTTTGTTTGTTTGTTTTCAACAGGGCCAAAAGCCCCACTGAAAACAGAGAGGCTGCGCCTGCTAAATAGCATTACTGCTAAATAGCAGGCACAGCACCGCCATTCTGGCCGCCGGCACAAGTGGCCGAAAGGGGATAGGGAGCTGACTAGCCGGCGGCTCCTCCCCTTGGCCCGCCCCCGGAATGCCCCCCTGCACTGACACAGTCTCTCCAAACTGTTGCCGGCACCACGGAGAGGCCACACCGGCAGAGGGCCGAGGCGCGGTCCCGGGGCGCTTGCCCGCTGGCAGGACTTGCCTCGCCCCCGGCGTAAGTATGTGTAATCACGCAAGCTTCCTAACCCCTTTCAGCCCAGGAACACCCCCTTAAGCAACAGCGGTGCTGTGCCACCTTTTTGTTGGTGCAGCATCACTATTTGCAATGGGGCTTCCCCCCCTTTTCCTAATTTTTATTTTAAAATAGCCCCTTTCCCCCCAAATGCAGCAGTGAAACCTCTTTGGAGGCACCGCAGCACCACCAGTGCCAAGCCATCCCCAGCTGCTGCAGCTCTCAGGAATGGGTTGTTAGAGATCAAGCTCAGTATTTTCCCAAAAATACAAAGCAGTTTAGCTGGCTAGATGTATTATCTGTGATTCAGACAAGTGGTTTACAGGATGCATTTCCTAATTTGTATATAGCAGTAAGAACATAAGTCACACCACCAGCAACATCAGCATTTTAATTATTTAAATATTATTGATATTAATTAATTCTATAATCGTATGTTTTTATGCTGATGTTTTAATGAACGTGGTGTTGCATTGTTGGTAGCCTCCATGAGCCCAGCCCTGGTTGGGAAATGGCGGGATGGAAATAAAATAAAAATAAAATTAAAAATGCTTTCTCATCCCTCCACAGCTGCGGTGGGGCAGCAGCTGCCTCAGAATCACAACTGATCTCCCAACTAAGATCAGTTGCCCTTGCCAGTTCAAAGTTGGGAAATTTCTGGAGATTTGGCGATGGAGCCTTGAGAGGGTGAGATTTTGGGAGGGAAGTGACTTCAGCAGGGTATAATTCCATCAATGACATCCTCCAAAGCAGCTATTTTCTCCAGGGGAACTGATCTCTGTCATCTGGAGATCAGCTGTAATTCTGGGTGATCTCCAGTCCTCACCTGGAGGTTTGCTAAGCTGCAGGAGTATCGTGCAGCAATCAACTGGAAATTAAGTTAAATTAAAGGTAGAAGGGTTCATCTCCTGAAAGGCAGATCAGTGTTGCTCCCATATCCTAGATTCCACACCTTAAGGTCTACATGCTATGTCAAAACAAACATGGACTTATCTCACTTCTCACACTGCTCCTCCTTCATTTTTTCAGTTGCCAAGTGGAAATAGGCTAGTTGTTCTCCCTCTTGAAGGGTGTCTGAAGACTTCCGCTTCCTGATTTGGAGTCAAAATCTATAAGTGTCACTCCTTGCACACCTGCACTGTAGTAGACCTACTGAGTTGGAAGAGCCTCCAATCAAGACCACTGATAACATGCACATGGAACCCAGATTATTTATCAGTGGTCTTGGAAAAAGTAGATGCCCATCCTGCAGAACAATATTGTGGGAAGCAGCACAATATGTACTTCCATTTTAGAAATATTATTTTAGCTGCGTGAGACCAGACCCCCACCAAGAAGTTTTACCCAGAACCTGGGCATACCATCCAGTGCCCATTTGGTGCATTTGATAGACCAGATTCACAGCTTTCATTAAAAAAAACAAAACACAAATCTCTAAATTCTCTAGATAATGCTGATAAAAGGCAAAAATGTAAAGATAGTTCACTTCCTGATTTATGCACTGGAAAGTGGTCCATCCCCACTTCCTTTTCTTCTAGCCAATCAGATGACCAGCCTTATATATTTTCAAAGAAAAAAAATCTGTTTTATCAGTTACTTCCCCAACTCGAGCTGCTAGGTTGAAAGCAGTAGGTGACAGAGTGATCTTTATCATTTGAAACCTGGAAAATAATTTTAGATAGTGTGCTTTCACACAACGCATAGTTAAATTGTGGAACACCCTGCCCCAGGATGTGGCGATGGCTGCCAGCTTGGAGGGCTTTAAGAGGGGAGTGGACATGCTCATGGAGGAGAGGGGTATTCATGGCTATTAGTTAGAATGGATACTAGTCATGATGCATACCTATTCCCTCCAGGATCAGAGGAACATGCCTATTATCTTAGGTGCTTTGGAACACAGGCAGGACAATGGTGCTGTCTTGTTTGTGGCTTCCTAGAGGCACCTGGTTGGCCACTGTGTGAACAGACTGCTGGACTTGATGGGCCTTGGTCTGATCCAGCAAAGCCTTTCTTATGATCTTATGCTAGCATGTCTGAAAACCCAACTTGGGTGGCAGTACCTAATGGAGCGTATGTAATTGGTCCAGTCTTTCAGGTTAGTCCTTATTTCAGAAGCTTCAAAATCAGGAAGCTTCAAAACCAGCACACAATATTTAAAAGATTGCATAAAAGAACATTTCTGTGAATATTTTCATCTTTATGCTGGTGGTTGGCTCTATTAAATTTATTTTCTTTTAAATCAAAATGAACAGGGCTTTTTTGGATGAAGCCTCAGCACTTTCTGTGTAAAAGGGGTAAGTCAGAAGCATACTGATTTGGTGCCTCTACCTCCAAAAATGCCCCCACAGGAGCTTTGAGAAAAATCCCCATGGACCTGATTTTTTTCAGGAAACCTGGAAATAAAGCTGCCATACCCATTTACCGGTATGGGCATTTGGCTTATTTTGATTTACCAAAAAAAAAATGTGCCCAATAAACCCAAAACCAAAATTTACTGAATTTTTGTTTGCACATCCCTAGGAGGAATTCAAAGGAGGGGGTCTGTTTATATAGCCACCCTCATTTGCATAACCATGACAAATCACAACAGTTTATGGAAAGCCTTCACATTATGGATACAAAACATGTGGTTGTCATATCTCCTTCCCAGCGGGGGGGGGGGGTGACTCCTGGATATGTCAACTTTAAGAGACACTCAGTAGTGGGTAATCTCAAACTAGTTCTTAAGTATCTACAAAGAAATGTGCTTAAAATATATCAAGTACTCACTTTCAGATGGTCAAATTTGTTTTTAGGATTCTACCAGGCATTTTGCAAAGATAACAGACTTCTTAAGATGTTATAAGGGGAGAAGAGATAGTGAACATTCTTAGAGGGGAAGTGAAAATAGGCTGGAAACCTTCACTCTGAGCCAGAAATGTTTTAGTGCAGAGGAACATCACTCAAATATCACTCTAGGCACTTGCTGAGTAGCTAGACGTATGTATTTGTCAGAGTGCATTTAAAAAATCGGAAAGTTTCAGATTCATGTGGGAAAGTGTCCCTCCATGGCATTCATGCCTCAACCTATGCGCATTCATTGGAATGTCAGAATAAAGTGTACATGGATTGGGCGGTCTTTGCAAATGGGAACACCAAAAACAGGATTGCACTTAATTTGTAACCGTCATTCATCAATGTGTCTTCTGTGCAGGTACACATTGGGACTGTACATGTGCAGGCCAGCTGCAGAACAGAAGTTTCTAGCTTCTAAGGAATTGAGGGGGCGCCCCTCCCCTCCAAAGCGAGCACAATGGCTTTTCCTGCTCAAACCTTCATGTGTGCTGGAGGAGCGGCATCCCCTTCCCTAGGTTCCTGCTTGCCTGCTGTGAACTCTTAGGAGAAGAACAATTAACACAGAAGCCACATAGAAGAGAGATCACAGTGGGGCAGGAGGGAGGGAATGTGTGCCTGCACCGAAGACTCATCAATGAACTACAGTTACAGATAAGCACAACCCTGTTTTCATCTTCCATCACCTGTGCCTACATTGTCCTACATTGGTATTTTAGCAAGCTACTCACCAAAGGAAGTGGGGCCGTGCTCTCACTGGAACACTGATTGGAGACCACCTTCCAACATCTGCATCCTTCCTCGCCTGCAGATCTAGAGCATAGCGCTTCACAAAGGAATCCTCAGTCAGCCGGGTTGTAGCCTTTTAGATGTCAACAAATGGTAACCTGAGATGGAATGTGGCTGAGGAACCCTGCACCCTGGTGGAGTGGGCATGAACACTGAGAGAACAAGGCCTGCTCACAGCTTCATAGTGCAACCAAATTGCAGCCACAACCCACCTAGAAAGAAAATGTGGAGATGCAGCTCTATCCTTCCGTGAGCCTGAATAACAAACAAATAAAGTGTTATCAATTCTAAGCAGTTTGGTTCTATGTATGTAATACAACAGGGCTCTCCTAACATCAAGGGAACATAGAACCTCCTCAGTCTAGGGGGCATTTTTCACAGTAGATTTTGCTTCTGTTTTGCCACGGACTAAAAAAAACCACGATTTAAATGTTTTTTTCATGGCCGTGATTTATCCCTGTCAAACTTGATGTAGTTTTGGTTTTTCATGGGAACAAAGCACACTATATTTGACAACGGTTTGGTCTGTCCCTTTTGCAGGAGGCCTCCCCTTCCGACAGGCTCATTGTTTATGCCTGCCCCAACTCCGCCCAGCAGATTACCTCATGCGATTCACCAGCCCCAGTGCAAAAAACAAGCACCAGTCCCTCTGGTCTCCTCCATTTTTCTTCTACCCTCGCTCTGTTCTGCTTTTGGAACAGTCAGATTCCAAGTTTGGGGGTGGGGGCAAGGCAGCACTTTCCTCAAAGCTTCCCTCTATTTTCTATAGGTGTGGAACCCATTGCCCTTTAATGATAGACAGGATTGGGGGGGGCAGGAATTGCATCCATGTGCCCAGAGAAGTGTTTAGCTGAAAGTGGGAATGGCGGGGAGGGAGAGGAAAGAAGGCCCCTGGCTTGCGCGCCGGCCATGATCCGGCCACAGTACATCGAGAGAGAGGAGGGAGATAAGAGCAGGCTGGCCACCCCTCTTCAGAAGAGTGATGGGAGGGAGTTTTGCCTTGAGTTTTCCGCTCTCTGGATGCACATTTTTCCCATCTGAATTCTCAAAAATCCCCCTCCCCACTGGGGTAGAGGGGCCAACAGCCCCTTCCCTTGAACATCCCTCCACGGGTCCAGCTGCCCTAGACCAAGCTGCCACCACCACCAACCTCAGCGCACGAGGAGCACATGGCGTGGCCCCGCCAGTCTCCCCCTTGAGCCGTCCGTCCGACGTCCCCCTGGGCTTGGAGGTGTAGGCCCAGCTCCAAGGCCCATCCCAGGTGAGGGGTGGGGAATGCGTGCCGCCTGCCCGCCCACCAGCCTTCGGGACGGAGGGAGAGAAGTGCCAGGACTCTAGGCAGGCAGGCAGGCAGGCAGCAAAAGGGGCGGTATTCTTGTCCGAGAGCGAAACTCTCCCAGCCAATCACCGTTCTTGGGGGAGGAGAAGGGAGACGTCACGGGGAGATACAGCGGAACCGAAGCAAACATTTTTTCATGGGCATCCGAGCAACAAAATGCGCTTCTACTGGAAAGTACGGCTCAGAAGTGGTTTGGTTTGCCGCTGACATAATGCGGCTTTTATACCTCTATCAGGGAAAAGCCGGATCTGCAGTGAATAACCAAAATTTGACTCCAACGCAAATCAGCGTCGAAACAGCAGCAAATCTCCGTGAAAAATTCCCCTAGATATGGGGGATGGATACTATCTGGAGATCTCCTGCTATTACAACTGATCTTCAGCCGAGAGATCAGTTCACCTGGAGAAAATGGCCACTTTGGCAATTGGACTCTATGGCACTGAAGTCCCTCCCCTCCCACATCCCACCCTCCTCAGACTCTGCCCCAAAAATCTCCAGGTATTTTCCAACCTGGAGCTTGCAACACAAGGGATGGAAAAAATACAGGGAGTACCACCTCCATGTCAGGTGCGACTTAAAAACCACTTAAGAATCATGGCTAGGGTGTTATAACGGCCTGTTCATTGAAAATCTTAAGGAAGGGAGGGTCAGCCCTTAACACAGCCATTTCACTAACCCATCGGGTAGAAGTGACCACAACTAGAAAAATCAGTTTCATGCTCAAGAGGGCTAATGGACAAGAAGCCAACAGTTCAAAGAGTTTAAGCATGAGTTGTGACAGCACCAGACCCCTGGACAGACTTAGAAGTATCAGTGGATGTCAGTGCCCACTCCCAAAGTGTCTGAACCTGGAGGCTCTATCACTACATGCACTGGGGGTAAATTATTGACAGATTTTACAAGCGAGAACATTGTGGCCTTCCCACAGACAAATAAGACACAGATCATGCTCATCACTGTGTGTCATCGTAGTGCGACATTGTGTGCTTTTATGGACATTGTGTTACACCATCTGGGTGGCAACTCAGTGGGGGACAGAGAAGAGTTTGGGGTAGAAAACAAAAGAAGGAGCCAAATGGGGCCAGGTTGGGTCAGCTAAAGCTACCTCAGCCTGCAGCCCCTCACTGATGAAGGTCAAGCTTGACAGACTTCTGGTAAATGTCCTTTCTTCTTTTTTTAAAGGGGAGAATACCAGACAAAGGATGATCATGGATGACCAGAAAAGAGGTGAAGAATTGCTGACAATAGAAAAACTTGGACACAAGGAGGTAAGCAAAAATGTTCCGACTCAAACTACAACAAGAAGACGCTGCTCCTCCAGAGCACATGATAGTTTGAGCAGGAAAAGCCATTGCACTTACTCTGGAGGACAGAGGCATCCCTTGGTTTCTTGGAAGCTAAAAACTTCTATTCAATGGTTGGCTGGGGTGTGCATAGTCCCAAAGTGGGATTGCACAGAAGACAGAAGATGAGCAGCCAGGTTCCCAGTTGCACAGAGAGAAGTATGAACATGTAAACTTTGTACAGTAATTCCAATGAAAGCATGTAGCTCAGGATTAAACTTGCTGTCATGACCCCCACCCCCATGCACACTCATTATTTCCCTCCTCCAGAACATGTAAAAATGGGCTAATGTTCCATCGACATATTTGTTTGTTATGTAAAAGTTGCAATTAAAAGGATTTTAGGTATTGAAATACATTTGTTTCCATTGATAATTTTGCTTGGATATGCATACAATCATAATTCCAAACAAAATTCATCGTCTTTTGATAAATACATTAATTAAATCCAAAATTAGTCTTTCTAAAAAGTTTGGAAGAGTATAACATCACCTTCTGTTGAAACATAGCTAATTAATCTATGGATACTATTGGAAATTCACAAATATTCTTTTATAGAAAGGGTGAAGGATGGATTCAACCCAGAAACTGCTTTTGGCAAAATGTGGGAATAGTTTATCAGTTTTTGAAATAACTGGTACACTAACTAGGCATTGGAATCTTATGTTATTTGCCCTTTAATTAAATGTGATATACAGAGAATCTTTATTGTGTATTGCCATAATCTTATAGGCTCAGCATTCCTTTTGTTTATGTGTGATTATCTGGCTTGAGATTTTTTTCAATAATTTAAAAACAACACTTGGCATATTGCTTATAAAATAATTATTCCTTTTCTGGCCAAACAAAGAATTAACTCCTTAACGCCTGAGGGTCTTTTTGCATCTCTTCCAGTCTTTAATATAATCAGTTCTTTGGCCTAATAAAGCTAACTTCTGGAAGATCTGATGCTATTTAAAAACAAAATGGAGAAATATGGTGAGGGGAAATTACAAAAATACCCCCCAATACTGATAAAATGTTTGTTAGTTATCACATAGTGAATACTATTTAACCTGGGATAATGGGTACTTATGCCATCCCAGGTGGCACACAAGATGGAGCCTAAACGCCCCGGTGCAGCGCAAGCCTTCGCCACTGCAGCTGCCATGCCAGGACCTAAATCCCAGAAGCAGCAGGGTGTTCCCAGAGTGTTCCTAGCCCCTTTCACCCCAGGAACACTCCCTGGCAGCAGGGCTGCACCACCTTTTCTGGTGGTGCAGCTTTGCTGTTTGCTGTGGGGCATTTCCCCCTTTTAATTTTTTTTTACTTTTAAAAGAGGTTTCTTTTTCTCCATGATAGCCAGGAAGCCTCTGAGGAAAAGGTGTGGCTTGCACCGCTCCCGGCTGCCATGGATCCCCCTCACCCAGGAACGGGCTGCCTGATGCTACTGTGAGATTTGTACTACACAAACCCCATTTCTACTTCTATGGAACACCTTTGCTTCTTTTTCAAAATATGAAGAAGAAATAATTTAAGCAAACGTTGATATGACAAATGTCATGGCTGAATCAGAAAATAATTTCATTTCAAGCTACTCTTCAGGTGTTGAATTTTCACACCAGTTCTTATCAGCTGGAACTAACTCAAGCCAAGGACACATCAAAAGATGACCCCAGGATTGGTGGTAGATGCAAGTCTGCTTTTTTCTAGGAGCAATTTATTTTATTTTGATAGAGCATATCAACTGGAGCCTGTAATTTTCATATCTTCAAATGTCATAATGGTGTGTGAGAGGTTAAAAGCCAAGTGGGAAAACTAAATCTTTCATAAAAGGGACATGAAAAGGAAATTGGATTATTTGTTTTTAGAACCACAATTTATTTATTAGAGAAACATAATTTCAAACTTGTAAGCACTGTTATTTTCTTTATTTTGTTTCTTGGCAACAGAATTGAAACCCCCCGGGTTTTTTTTTTCTTGATTTAAATAATAGCAATTCAGAAAGCCTACGTTATATACCAAACCCATGTTAACATTTGCAACTACAACTACATTTTACAAAAGAACCTTACTGATACAATCAGAAAGAATAAAAATGTTTGCCTCTGGAGTCCAAACACAGCTAGATTCCATTAGCAGAAATTAAGAAATGTGAAGGTAGGCATCTCTGAAAGAAGTTATTAGCTGATTCTTTCTGATACAGTCCCCCCTCCTGAAAAAACAACAACACAGATGGATTCAATGTGATTCCATAAAAATCAGAATGTATTGGCTATACTTGGGATCACCAATAAAACAAGCAATTTTCCCATGTTACAAGGACAATATTATAAAATGGGAGAGAAAAGTGGAAAGAAGGAAGGGAGAGTTTAAGAGCTCGTTACAACATTACCCTTTATTATGTGAAAGTCACCGTTACGTGCCTCTTTCCCTCACTTATGGTAACACTGGAAGTCTAAGCTCAAGTGGAAGGAAAACATGACATGGCATTTCCCAAACCTGTATCTCCCTTTTGAAAACCAAAGTAATATTAGCATGTGAAGTAGCTATGCTGAAACCTCCTTCCACATGACCTCGAACCTCTGAAATTAGCAAGCCATGGTAAAAAATGTAACATTAGCAAAGGCCCTAAAAGGATATATAACATGCTACTAGACTGGTGGTGCTTCTCAACATCTCTGGTTATGCTATCACACCAATCCTAATACCATGTGTTCTTTTATCCATGTGGCTTAGGTAGACTGAATGGTCACATGCTATTGTGGTGACTGTCACCATGGAGATGTCACTATCCACTGTACCTAAAACTATGGAATGAAGAATAAATATTATCAGCCGTTTGTGATACTGGAAGTCTTCAACTACCCTCACATTGACTGGGTAAACATGTGCTTGAGTCATGCCGTAGAAATGAGATTCCTAGAGATCATGAATGACTGTGCGCTGGAACAGTTGGTCACAGAACCAACAAGAGGGGTAGTGATCTTGGACTTGCTTCTGAATAGGGCTGAAGACCTGGTAAGAGACGTAGAGGCTGTTGCACCAAACAGGGACTACAATGCTATTAAGTTCAGCATTCTTGTCAAAGGAAAGTTACTCCTAAAGTCCAAAACCATAACATTTGATTTCAAAAGAGAAGTTTTTGGTGAAGTACCTCATCAAAAACCTTTTTAAAGTTCCAATATATACTATCTACTGAGACACCATTGTCTACATGCTTGTTCATTCATCATGGGATACGAAGACAGGCTCTCTTATGGATTAAAAATTGGTTTAACCACAGGAAGCAAAGAGCTACAATAAACGAACAGTTGTCACAATGGAGGGAAGTAAGCAGTGGATCAATATTGAAACTAATACTATTTAATTTGTTCATAAATGATCTGGAACTAGGTGTGAGAGCTGTAGTTTGCAGATGACACAAAATTGTTCAGGATGGTGAAAACCAAGGATAACTGTGAAGAGCTCCAGGAGGATTGCCATTAATTGGGTAAGTGGGCAGCAATGTGGCAGATGAGGTTCAATGTTGTTAAGTGTAAGGTGTTTCAGATGGGACCAAAAAGTCTAGGCTAGTGGGGTCTGAACTTGATAACACTGAAAGGGAAAAGAACTTGGGGTCATAACAGATATCTCAATGAAAGGGTCAACCCAGTGTGCTGCACCAGTAAAAAGGTAAACTTTGTGTTAGGAAATATTAGGAAAGGGATTGAAAATGAAACAGCTGATACTATAATGCCCCTGTTGATCTATGGTGCAGCCTCATTTGGAATAACGTGTGCAGTTCTGGTCTGTGTTCCAACATTGCAGAGTTGGAAAAAGTACAGAAGAGGGCAACCAAGATGATTAGGGAGTTGGAACACCTTCCCTATAAGGAAAGGATGAAGAGTCTGAGACATTTCAGTTTAAAAAAGAGACAACTAAGAGAATCATAATAGAGGTTTATAAAAGTATGTGTGGGGTGGAGAGAGTTGACAAAGATAACATTTTCTCCCTCTCTGAAAATACTAGAACTCAGTGGCATACAATGAAACTAATGGGCAGTAGATTCAGGATGGACAAAACAAGCAGACATCATACATATGTGGTGGAAGTGTGAGAGAGCTATGACATTCTGGACTGAAATAGTGAAATACCTATCTGTTGGAATGGAGATTGACATTCTGTGTAAACCTGAGATACTCTTGTTAAATTTAGTCCCTAACCTAACTAAAGATAAATGATGTATGGGGTTACACATAACTGCTGCTAGAATGACCTTTGCCAGACACTGGAAACAAAAAACAACTCCAAAGATAGAGGAATGGTTGGTTAAAGTTAAAGAAATATATGTATTAATAAAATTAAGAACACATCAGAAAAATGGTGATACAATGAGCCTAGATGAGCTATGGTTACGAACTGTCAATGAAATGGAAAATCTTATAATCAAGGGTAAGAAAGGACAATGTGCTGCGATGATAGTCTAGCTATTTTACAGAGGACTAAACTGTGTTTTTGGTGTGGTAGTATGAATAGGATATTGGAATAAGTTGTATCTGTTAAATTTTTAAGTTTACATATATATGTTGTATTTTAAACTATGAAGATTGTTGTATGTTTTTTGTTGATGTTTATTTTATTGAATAAAGTTATTATTAAAAAAAGATTCAGGATGGACAAAAGGAAATACTTCTTTACAAAGTGAGTGATTAAAATGTAGAATTCACTGCTAGAGGATATAGTGATAGCCACAGGCATAGACCACATTAAAGGGGGATTAGACAGATTAATGGAGGACAGGTCTATCAGTGGCTACCAGCCATGGTAATTAAAGGGAACCTCCAGTACCAGGAGTCAACATCAGGGGAAGGCCTCAACCTCTATGTTCTGTTGTTGGACCTCCAGAGGATCTCGTTGGCCAGTGTGAGAGACAGGATGCTGGAATAGATGGACCACTTGTCTGATCCAGAAAGGCTCTTCTTATGTTCTTATGAGTAGCAAGCAGTAACATCAGCAGCAACTACGCTGCTTCTGTTAACATCCAAAAGGCAAGGAAGTGCATGTGTGAAAGACAGAACCAAGTGACAGAATGGGACATGAACCCTGGGACATCAATCTTAACTTTTTGTACTAAGACAGAAAATCTTAACTCTAAAGGATCCATTACAAATACCTGACTGACTTTTTTTTTTAAATAAAGTTTCTCAACTTCTTTAGATGGCTTGTTCTATTGCCTAACACCTCTGGGAGTTAGGAAGTATTCCTTAAAGTGTAAAGATGAACCCAGGAGAGTTTCTATACATCATTAATTTTTTAGAAGATTGTGTTTTGAAGACGTCAGATCTCAAAGAAGTCATCTGCAGGTTCTTACTAACAGAATGGGAGCCCTGAGGCCCAAACTGTACCTCCAAGACAGCTGGCTGAAGAAAAGAACTACAGCAACTGTAGACCTGGCTAGAATAAGCTTATGGGGAGAACTAGAGCTACAACAGAGAGTACATTTCGGGGTTCTTACTCAGGCTAGAGATCTACAGAGTTTCAAGGACAAGGCATTTTGACAAGACTGCTAACAGATTTTAGGCTGTCCCCAGATTTCCCCTCAAATGAAGTCTGAAGCAAAGATTGCTTAAACATCCAAGAAATGTTAAGGGAAAGCAGATCTAATATAACGGAAAATACATTCATAGAATTAACTCCTGCTGCATATTTTAACAATAATTTCCATTTCAATTCTTCCTTTAATGGTAATCCAAAGACATAATAAGACACCCAAACTGTCATTTAACAGGTCATAGGCATTTTAGCTGGGGCAAAAAAATCAAAAGCATTTACAAATGATCTCTTAGAGAAAAATAAACAAAGCTGTTTGAAGTATGTTAAATAATGTATTTTAATAAGCTATGGCAGACTGAATACAGTATAGATACAACACAAAACAATCTGTTTACTTTTTTGAAAAGCTAGAATAATAGTAACCCAGGCGAAAATGAATAAAAAATGCTAAACGCTAATCAATTCATCAGAAGATATATTTTAAAAATTAAATCTCAAGTTTCTTTAGGGACAAATCAAAATTATCACCATTAAGACAACATCTGAAACCCCTTTTTATTTTTTTTAACTGCCAGCTTACGTTCAGTACAGTACCATCCCACATAGAGTACACACAATGAATCTCTTGGCCACCTCTTCCATTTCTTTGGCCACTCTTGGGAGCAGTGCGTTGGATACGCTTGGACACATTATACTGCTCACACAAACCAATGACTTTCAAGAGTTAAGAATATGGACAAACTAATATATGAATCCCCTTCAAGAGACACACACAAGGGCAGTTTGGAATGGGACTGAATCAGACTGGTTCTGATTTTAGAACCGAAGTCAAAACTGTGAACCATTTCGAGGATTCAAAAGTCCCTACACATGTAAGATAATGTTGTTTTCCTCAGTTGCAAAACTACATAAAATCTTTTCAAAATGCAAGTATATTTGACACCTGAAGTTAATACAGAACTATTGTTAATATTTTATTACATGAAAACTGAAATTAATGTATACTAGTAGGTTCACTTGCAAAGCAGAACATTCCACCAGAAGAGTCCTCTCATTTTTGTGAGTTTTGGTTCTTGAGTTATTGGAATTATGAAAAAAAACAACTGGCAACATTGCCTATCAAGAATTTCAGCCAAGGTATTGGTCTGGATGGGAGAGAAAGATATTAATGGGATGTGTGTCAATTAAAGCTGCAAGTCAAAGAGGACAATGATTCATCCACTGGATCCCATTAAACTGAGCATAGTTGTCAGGATCCAGTGATGGGGGCAGCAATTGCTTTGTCCTCCCTGACCACCTCTGAGTAGGGTTGTCAGGTCACTCTTCACCACCAGCGGGAGGTTTTGGGGGCAGAGCCTGAGGAGGGCAGGGTTTGAGGAGGGACTTCAATGCCATAGAGTCTAATTGCCAAAGCAGCCATTTTCTCCAGCTGAACTGATCTCTATTGGCTGGAGATCAGTTGTAATAACAGAAGATCTCCAGCTAGAACCTGGAGGTTGGCAACCCTACCTCTGAGGTTTCAGTTGAGGCCCCTGGGACTGCCAAAGGCCTCTAATACAGAGAGGGGAAAGGAGCTTAACTACACCTTGTTTCTGTCCCTTTCTTCCCAAGTCTCTCCTCTGCCACATGGAGCCTCCTGCCTGGCCTACCATTTGGGCCCTTATATGGCTAAGCTGAATTCTATGCATGCCCAACAGATCACCCTGACTTCATGCACCTGTTGCCCATTTGCCTAATAGCCCAGCCAGCCTGGCCCAGTCATAGCTGCAGCCAGTAGCTCCTTAAAGAGGAAGCTCAGTAATGTAGGGGAGCTGTGCATTGCCTGGCCAGGTGGTGTCGGCCCTCATGTAGTTGGAGAAGCCACAGGAGGGGTTAGCAACCCAAAGGTTGGGGCTGGGGCCACGGCCTCCTGCTGTAACCTGGACAAGGCTGGGATAAGGTCCAATCTCAGACAATAGTTCAAACTGAGATTACTGTAATTTGGGGCTACATTTTCACTGCGTTGGAAGAAAAAAAAGATCCAATCATTTCAAGCACTGAAATGGTAGTGTTTGTCAATGTTGACGTGGTCCCTCCGTGTGTGAAGCCCAGCGAAATTGCTGGTTGAAGGTCAGGGTCAATTTTCATGTGATGGAGTTTACCGGGTCAGGATCAGACCCCATGAAGAGGAAACGTCAATCAACAGAGTTAAATGGATCTTGATACTATAAAAAGACTGTGCTGACAGGTGAGCTAAACTCTACCCTCTCCCTGTTTTCCATTGTTTTGCTCTATTTCTGTCACCATTTCCCTCCCAGCCTAGCTTTAGCTAGGCTGAAGGAAAATGCTGAAAATACTGGAGCACAGCTAGGTTAGGCACAGGAAGGGGCAGGGTATAGATCCCTATGCCTGCATGACCTTTTTGTTTAACAAATAAATGTCCCTAACTGTGTATGCAAGACATTGGAAAGAAGACATGATCCCAGATGTCACAGAATGGACTAATTAGGGCTGTTGATTCGGCAAAAACCAAACTGAAAAAATACCGAATAAATGCCAATTCAGTAAATTTCTGGTTCAGGTTTACCGAATCAGCAAAATCTGGGAGGTTGGCACAGCCAAATTTGCCATTCCCAAATATCTGGCTTTTTTTTTTAACAAAGTCTGTCTGTGGCTCCCGCGGGGGCATTTTTGCAGGTAGAGGTCCCAATTTTTCAGGGTAGCTAGAAGGGACTCTCCTTGCAAGAACCCCCAGGTTTGGTGAAGATTGGGTGAGGGATGCCGAAGTTATGCGGTCTGGAAGGGAGCACCCCCTTTTCTCCATAGGAATGCATTCAAAACCATTTGTATTGGTTTGAATGGAGAAAGGGGGTGCCCCTTTCCAGACCCCATAACCTCGGCATCCCTCATCCAATCCTTACCAAACATGGGAGTTCTTGCAAGAAGAGTCCCTTCCTGCTACCCTGAAAATTTGGGACCTCAACCTGCAAAAAAGCCCCCCCAGGAGCCACGAAAAGCTGTGAAATGCATTAAGTTGTTTAAATGGTCGGATTATTCGGGAAACCTGAATTTAAAGCTGAATTCCCACCTATACTGGTATAGGGGAATTCAGCATTCGGGTTTTCCCAAATTAAAAAAGGCAATTTAAACTCGAATCCAAATTTTCCCCCCAAAAAAATTCAACAGCCCTAGGACTAATAATATTTAATATTTGATTTCGCTTTGATGTCAAAACTGATGTATTTGGTAAAAAGGTGTTTGCTAGATGATTTTAAGTTGAGATGGCAACCTTTATATGAAAGATATTCATTTGATGTTTGGTTTTCTAGAAGATACAGATATGCCAATACATTGAAACATAGAATACACAGAACTAAGCATAACTTGTAGATACAATATAGAGTATACAAAGTATACCTATATAGTGATTGATAGTGGGCCAGAAAATACTAAATAGATATTCTCAACCTCCTGACATATTCTTAATCTTCTGATACAAAAATATGTTTAATAACCTGGTTGAGATAAGGACTGATGAAGGATGCTTGTATGTAACATTTTAATGTCATTTGGACACAGATTCAAAGTTTTTATTATTATTTCCCCTTCTTTTCCCTATTTCTTTTCTGTACCCTAATTATAAAATAAAAATTTATTTTTTAAAAAAATGCCCCCAACCATTACTCAAGGATTCCCTTGAGGTAAAACACACACCTGTGTCGCACTGTAGGTAGAAGGGTTGGCGTGTGATTCTGCAAGCCATGCTACACCTTTACCTGATTCATGCATTCTGTAGAGAGATGGCACGACATTCCTGCTAGGGCTGTCGATTCGGTTCCATCCGACAAGAAAAACAGCTGCATTTTCCTTGATTTGGCGGTTTCTACTTCGGATATAACCGAAGTCAAAAAAGGTGGGAAAACGACGAACTGAACTGAGGAAAAAGACGAACCGAACCGAGTTCGGGCTGACTCCGGATAAATTTGTACAAGTTCGGCGCCCCCAAAGCAGCATTCTCCTGCAGCCAATCGGTGGCCAAGCTGGGTCTTCTTCTGGCCAATCAGTCGTGGATGAGTGCATGACCCAAGCTGCTGCACGGCCCGGGAAGAGAAAGCGAGACTGGGAGTGTCTGTTTGTGTGTGAGAGAGAACCCCGTGGGGGGTGCATGTTCACATTCATGGCTTTCCATAGCTCCGTGGAGGCATTTTTGGAGGTAGAGGTCCCAAACTTTCAGTGTAGCTTCAGGGGACCCTTCTTGCAAGAACCCCCACGTTTTGTAAAGATTGGGTCAGGGGGTCCCGAGATATGGGGCCCGGAAGGGGTACCCCCCAAAATCACCCATTGGAATAAGGCCATTAAAACACATTTGTGGCTTTCCACGGCTCCGTGGGGGCATTTTTGGAGGTAGAGGTCCCAACCTTTCAGTGTAGCTTGAGGGGACCCTTCTTGCAAGAACCCCCAAGTTTTGTGAAGATTGGGTCAGGGCCCCCGAGTTATGCGGTCCCCCCCCCCATCCACCCATTGGAATGATTGGGAGCAGGCAATCCTTAACGTGCATCTAGAGAGCGGCAAATCCAAGGCAAAACCTCCTGTGCATAAATGGCCAGAGAGAGTCTGTGTGTATGAGTCTGCTAGAATCATATTGGATTACTCCTGAATCCTGACTCCCAGTCCCTGCTCCTGATAGAAGAGAAGAAGACATCCACAGTATGACCCATTTTGGGCCTTTTCTCTATAAATGTTTTCCTCTGTGTGTGTATACGGGGGGGGAGATTCTGTGTGTGTGTGTGAGAGAGAGAGGGGGGGAAGCCAAAGGGGGGTGGGTTTACCTGTTCTGCTGGGTGGTGAGCTTGATTGCCTCTGTGTGGGACTGTGCTTTCTGCTGTTTTCACCGGTTGCCAGCTTCGTCTGGAGTTAACTGTGGGTTAACAGAGTCTCTCTCTGGCTGGCTCCTATTGTTTCCAATGGGCTGTGCAGCCGCTTCTGTTGTTTATAATGGGCTGGCCTGTCATTCGTTTTAGTACATCCCATGTCACTGAGTCTCTCTCTGTCTGGCCCGTTCTTCTCCTTCGTTTGGAATTTGCGTCTTCTGGTTTGGGGGGGCTATTCTGCTGGGGGGGGGCTTGATTGCCTCTGTGGAGTGTGATTTGGGGGAGTTACCTGTCCTGGGGGGGCCCTTATAGAATCATAGAGTTGGAAGGGACCACCAGGGCTATCAAGTCCAACCCCCTGTACAATGCAGGAAATTCACAACTACCTCCCCCCTCCACACCCCTAGTGACCAGAAGATGGCCAAGATGCCCTCCCTCTGATAGCTGCCGAAGGTCACAGAATCAGCACTGCTTGATCTCTTTGCGAGTATGATTGTTGCTGTTTTCACTGGTTGCCACCTTCACCTGGAGGTCAGTGTGGGTTGGTGGTGAGTCTCTCTCTGGCTGCCCTAGAAACAATGGGAGGTTTTGCCTTGGATTTGCCTCTCTAGATGCGCATTATGGATCGCCTGCTCCCATTCATTCCAATGGGCAGATGGGGGGACCACATATCTTGGGACACCCTGACCCAATCTTCACAAAACCTGGGGGTTCTTGCAAGAAGGGTACCCTCAAGCTACACTGAAAGTTTGGGACCTCTACCTCCAAAAATGTCCCCCAGAGCCGTGGAAAGCTGCTAATGTATTTTTAATGGCTTTAGTCCAATGGGCGATTTTGGGGGGACCCCTTCCGGGCCCCATATCTCGGGACCCCCTGACCCAACCTTTACAAAACTTGGGGGTTCTTGCAATAAGGATACCCTCAAGCTACACGGAAGGTTTGGGACCTCTACCTCAAAAAATGCCCCCCCAGAGCCGTGGTAAGCCGCGAATGTGTTTTTAATGGCTTTATTCAAATGGGCATTTTTTGGGGGGGACCCCTTACGGGCCCCATATCTTGGGACCCCCATGACCCAATCTTTACAAAACTTGGGGTTTCTTGCAAAAATGGTCCACTCAAGCTACACTGAAAGTTTGGGACCTCTACCTCCAAAAATGCCCCCCCAAAGCCGTGGAAAGCCGCAAATGTGTTTTTAATGGCTTTATTCCAATGGGCGATTTGGGGGGACCCCTTCCGGGCCCCATATCTCGGGACCCCCTGACCCAATCTTTAGAAAACCTGGGGGTTCTTGCAAGCAGGGTCGCCTCAAGCTACACTGAAATTTTGGGACCTCTACCTCCAAACATGCCCCCCCTCAGAGCCATGGAAAGGCACAAATGTGTTTTTAATGGCTTTAAATGGGCAAATTTATTCATGAACTCCGAATTTCATGCCGAATTCCACGGATCCGAATCGGGGGAGTTCAGACTTCAACATTTCTCGAATAAAAACAGGCCAAATTTTGCCGGATCTGAATTTTAACAAAAAAAATTTCTACAGCCCTAGTTCCTGCTTAAATGTAGTGCCTAGGCAATGCCATTTTGTTCTGAATACATTATTTGTGCCCATTCTATCATGCGATCTATTTTTTGGGGGTTGCCAAAAGCTTCCCTTTGTCCAGTTTTGCAAGTAAGAATTTCAAATGCCTGTAAAACTTGGAGGCTTTTTCTTGTCTGTCTGAAACTCAGCAGGGAAGAACCTATGGATGGGAGGGGGGCAGAGTCCTTGATGATTTAATCCCAGTTGGATGCAGGCAAATTGCACTTGCAAATGTTTCCCATTGAAATCAGTGGAAACAAAACATGAATTGAATAGGTAAAAATAATAGCTTTAATGAACCCAAAACTAAACCAAGTTGATTCTTTTTAGAAAAAATGAAGACAAAACTATGGGGGAAATATGCTCATCCTTATTAGACAAGCTCCAACAATTTTTTGCATGACCTGGAGTGAAAAAGAAGAATCTGAGAACTATTGTTCCATCATATTTCACTCATTTGTGAAAAGAGGTGAAATGCAGGTGTCTACTGTAATTTTCCTTTTGAGTACTCCGACATGGTGGATGCATTGATATTCATACCAGTAGAGAAAAGCAGAGGAAAAATGAGTAGCATAAATTCCAGCAGCTTCTAGTTTGGCACTTCTTGGGCATATTATTAATACTGAAAGCCATCCATTCTGTCTACAAGGTTTAGGAATAATTCATTTATTCTAGGGATGGCTAGAATTCCCTGGTTCCAGTCCCTCATTGCTCCAGAAGTTTGGTTTGCACTGCATGCCAGTTTAACTAGGAGAATTTCCAACATTAATTCCAGAAGTGGAGCAGTTATCCCCAGGTTTCAGTTCAATTTAATTGTAGCTTTCTCTCCCATCTGTGTTAGGTGTGCGTTACATATGTGCACATTGGTAGAAACACCACCCATGTGAATTGTGTGTATGCCTACATCTTTTCTGCAGTGTTTTACTAATGCATACACTGCTAGTCCTACACATGTAGTGAGCATATATGCTCACTTAATTGGTTATAACAGTAGTCATTTGATATGTACAACCACTGCACTGGTGGAAACATTGGTGCTTCTGAAGAACAACAGCATATGGTCTGAAATCCAAGCTGGGGTGACAGCCTACTGTCCTAACTAAATGACACCTTTGACTGCACTATTAAGTGACTAACAGCGCATTCCTGAGGAAGGGGGCCGAATCCCCTTAGGAGGCGGTGTGACCTTGCCAGCAGCGTAAGTGCGTCTAAACACCGATTAAGATGCACTTACGCTGCTGGCAAGGGCAGTTCCACCAGCGCCCAAGGGCCGTGGAGCCGTGCCTCGCCCCTCCACCGGCACGGCCTCTCCATGGCACAGGCCACGGAGTAGAATGGCCAGGCCGGTGCAGGGGGCGTTCCCAGGGCGGGGGGAGGAGCCGCCGGTTAGGCGGCTTTCTATCCACATTCGGCCTATTACACCGGCGCCGGGAACTGTGGTGCTGCACCTGCTTTTTAGCAGGCACAGCCTCGCTGTTTTCAATGGGACTAAAAGCCCCATTTTCAAAGCTTTTTTTGTTGTTGCAGCATGCGCGAAACGGCTTAGGAGGAGGCGCTGCTGTGCCTCTTCCCCGCCGTCCCTGCACGCTGCCAGCTCAGCAATGGGCTGTAATAGTGCCATCCTAAGTACAGTTAAACCCTTCTAAACCCACTGAATTCAATGGGTTTGGAACGGTGTAACATTAGTTAGGATGGCTCTTTAAGCAAACCTATTTTATATGCAACCAATGTTCAACACCATTATATTTTAACCCTGGATGGATCCAGACATTGTTATCAGCAAAGTTTCATCCAGCCAAAGGACCTTTCCTCTAACTTGAGTTGGAGAACGGCTTGTTGAAAAGAATGGCTGGATCCACTCCGATCTCTTGGTCTTAGAAGTGTGTCAGAGGATAACGTGCTGTGTGCTTATTTCTGTTTTTATATAAATACATTTTATGGTTTGTCAGGCCATACATATATTACACGTCCTATAAACCTTCTCTGCAAAAGTAAATAAAGTTACCAAGAGAGACTGACAGCAACAGAATAAACTAATGGAAAGTGACTTGCAACTTTAAAAATGCATTGATTGAAAGGGGCAGCTTGGTTTAGAGTCTGTAAAATAAAATATCATTCAAATGATTTTAAAGTGTCTGGCAACAGCCAGGCAGACAAAGCAATGCCAGATTTTGTGCTTCGGCATGTGAACATGTCTCTTCCTCTCCTCAAGGGAGGTTGACAAGTAACACAAATTCCAGGAAGAATAACACATTTGCCATTAAAAATCATTGCTTTCAAAACAAACTTGTCTCCAATAACATTCTTATCACATCACTTGTCAGATAGATCAGTTAAGAGAATAACCCCTGGTAATGTCCCTGAGCAAAGAAAAAGGACAGATTTCTCCCTCCCACAATCTAATTCAACTTTTTTTTTTGTGATGGCACATCTGAAAGAGTGCAGTATTTCAAACCCTCTCTTCACTCAACTGTATACCAATTAATTGTTTGGAAGATTTGAAAACTTAACAGAGAAGCCTGAAAGGGGGGGGACAGGCAGAGGAGTATACTCATAGTAATCCCATTTGGTACGTAGTGGAAAACTTACAATGCATTCCTGAGCCAGATGGGCGAAAGCCCTTAAGAGGCCAGGAAGGCGCTGCGCTGGCGTTCAGGGCCCCCGCGCTGGCATCCGGCCAACTTATGCTGACGTTAGTGGCCCCAACGCTGGCGGGAAGACCCGGGCACCAGGCACTGCCATGGCACCACCATCCCGGGGTGCTGATGGAGCCTTCTGCTGGCATCCCACCAGTGTAAAAGTCCATGCTGGCATCCCGGGAGACATTCCGGCATCCTGGAAGGCTTGCCCAGGGTGTTCCGGCGCCAGGCTGGAGGAGGAGCCGCCTGTTAATTAATTATCTTATATTAGGGTACAGACAAACCACTTTGGAAACCACCTTGAAAACACAGAGATCACCCCAATTCATTGTATTTACCTTAGCAGTGCCATTAAGCCTTTACTCCATGAACTCTTAAATAATATGGTAGGTGGGGATTCAGCAGGAGGCCTCCCAGCAATCATTTCATTGCTCACCAGCAACTTGGGCACAGGCAGGAGGAACTGAGGCAGAGGAATGAGCACCCGCATTATGCTAGCATGCTTATGTCACTTCCCTTTAAACCAGAATGGTCACAGTTCATCTGATCAAGGTGGGAAGAAAAGGGAAATTCTCAGATTGAGAACTGAGGCTGAAAGGACTTTCTTAATAAAGAATGGAATAGACCTCTGTTGTCAACCTGGTGGAATAGCAAGGAAAATAACTCAAACAAATTTGCTTCTCAGAATTCTATTCTATTATATTTTTGATGGTGAATACTTGCCAGATGTTCTCTGAATAAACTAATATTTATTCAATATTTGGTATCTGTATTTGCCAATTAGTGATACTGAATATTCAGCAACTGATACGACAATATTTAATACTGGCTATATAAAAGTCATTAATATTTGACAATTTGGAGAGCTGATGCACACTGATATGTCACAGTGGTTCGCTACTTCAGAAAATCTTTCTATATCAGCCAGGCCAAATAATCCCCGCATGTTTGCCACAGTACCCTTTTGCATGATAAAAAAATTCTGGGGTATTTTCTAAGGTGCATACTGAGTTCATGTTGGGCTTCACTAACGTCCTTTAAGAATAGAGCATACAGAATATACACAACATTTTCCAGAGGTTCTGCATGCAAAGGAAGATCAGTAATGACAAGCATGCTGTCTTTTGAGAACTCTTGTCTACTGTCACTGATGCTCTCCTTGAAGTAACCCCTGACAAACTTCCAAAGACTTTCCCCAGTGTATCCCCAAAATGTATTTTTAAAAACACCAGTAGATCTGACAGTACTAATCATTAGCATGCAGTAAAAATGAATATTTGACAGTTTTGACATGTAATTCTATTTTTTTTTATTTTGGAGCAGTTAATAAATAACATGCAATAGTTATTTATTCCATGAGAGCCAGCGTGGTGGTTAAGAGCAGTGGTTTGGAGCGGTGAACTCTGATCTGGAGAACTGGGTTTGATTCCTCACTCCTCCACATGAACGGGTTACACTAATCTGGTGGACCGGGTTGGTTTCCCCACTCCTACACATGAAGCCAGCTGGGTGACCTTGGGTTAGTCATGGCTCTTAGAGCTCTCTCAGCCCCACCTACCTCACAGGGTGTCTGTTGTGAGGAGGGGAAAGGAAGGTGATTGTAAGCCAGTTTGATTCTTCCATAAGTGGTAGAGAAAGTCGGCATATAAAGACCAACTCTTCTTCTTCTTCTTTTCCTTTTCTTCTTTCTTCTTTTTCTTCTTTTTCTTCTTCTTCTGTTTAGCACCTGACATAATTTGATAGATAACATGTAACGTCAATTAGTATTTGATAATCAAAGAGCAATCCTAAGTAGAGTTATACCTTTCTAAAGCCACTAAAATCAATGGGTTTAGAAGGGGTTAACTCTTCTGAGGAGGATAGCAATGTAACTCTGTACAGAGATACACTAATCCAAGCCCATTGAAATAAATGGGTCCAGACTGGAGTGAGTATGCACAGGATTGCACTGTAAGAGCAGGAGGACAGATGGGCTGGAACTAGCACTTTGGAATTTCACCCATAGCTGGATGTTAACTGGGGTCTCTATAGCTATCAAGGGGAATGTTAAAAGAAAAAAACGCAAGAAAAAGATCAAGCTTCAAAGTAGTACAGGGGTTGAGGCAATGTAAATGTCTGTAGGACTGGACAAAACAGGAGGCTGTGTGCCATCAATAATAATAATAAAACATACTATTTATATAGTGGCTACATCTAGATCCTGTACAAACAGAATAAGTGAAAGAATCCTGCTGGCTGGCTTATAAAACAGAATGAAAGGGAAGAGGTGAAGACACAAGAGGGAAAAGAGGGGTGAGGAAAGGAAAATATGGGCATAATACCGGTTTTTAAACACTGTATGTACACAGGGATAGAAAGAGTTGTATGAATGCTGGCAGGAAAATGTTTAAAAAAGGAGGAGACTGTGCCAGAAAAAGGCATCAAATAAAACAGGAGATGATAGTAGGATGTCACTAGAATGAAGGGATTGAGGAAAGACAGAGGGAGAGGCATGATTCAGATCCCAGGCCAAGACATTATTTGATATTATTTGAACTAACCAGGCTAGCCTGATCACATCAGATCTCAGAAGCTAAGCAGGGTGGCCCTGGTTAGTATTTGGATTGGCAATAGTGTTGCCAGGTCCCTCTTTGCCACCAGTGGGAGGTTTTTGAGGTGGAGCCTGATGAGGGTGGGGTTTGGGAAGGGGAGGGACTTCAATGCCATAGAGTCCAATTGCCAATGCGGCCATTTTCTCCAGGTGAACTGATCTCTATCAGTTGGCAATCAGTTGTAATAGCAGGAGATCTCCAGCTAGTACCTGGAGGTTGGCAAACCTAATTGGAAACCTCCAAGAAATACCAGAATCGTGTCGCGGAGGCAGGCAATGGCAAACCACCTCTGAACATCTATTGCTTTGAAAAACCTACAGGTTTTTGCCATAAGTTCAGCTGTGACTTGGCAGCACAAAATTAACCCATGTGGGGGTAGGGAGTCCTTAAGCTTCAAGCTCCCTCCTGCCTCCCACTTCCCTTTCCACGTGGCCCTATATTTAAAGAGATCCACTTCCATGGCAAACTATAATTTGTTGGAGTCACAAATTATGGTTTGGAGGAACAAGCACAAAACATAGTTTGTAACTGAGACTTCAGAGGTGCTTTGCTATTGCCTGCCTGCCTTGGCATAGTGCCCTGAGTTACAGGAAGCTCTGGTCGCCTAGGGATGCTCCCACTGGGCCCCACTTACCCCAGGGATGAGCCGATGAAGAGGAAAAGTGGCAGAGGGCCAAGACACTCCAGCTGGCCTGCAGGCACACAGAAAGCTGGAGGCTGGTTTCGCCCTGACGACGGCAGGAATGGCTTTCCTGGAATGCAGGGAGTAGGGTTGCCAGGTCCCTCTTTGTCACTGGCAGGAGACAAAGGAATGCAGGGGCGGAGCCTAAGGAAAGCAGGGTTTGGGGAGGGGAGGGACTTCAATGCCAAAGAGTCCAATTGCCAAAGCGACCATTTTCTCCAGGGGAACTGATCTCTATTGGCTGGAGATCAGTTATAATAGCAGGAGATCTCCAGCTAGTACCTGGAGGTTGGCAACCCTAGCAGGGAGAGGTAGGGCTGGCCAAAGGCCCAGCAAGTCCTTTGTGGCCAGAACATGGGGGATGGGACTCTCAGCCAGGTGACACTTCCCCAGCTGGTGAGGCCTTGCAACAGCCCCAAGAATGCCCTGCGGCAAACCAGGAGGAAGAGAGGCCCAGGCTTGGCATGCCCCACAATGCTCTGGGAATGCTGAGGCCAGGGTAGAAGGGAGGGGCTGCGTCTAAGGCCCCTGAAGGCAGAGGCCCCATGAGAGGCCTTGGAGCAGGTGCTGGGCAAGCCCTGGAGGGAGTGGGACACGGGCGAGGAGGCAAGGGGACTCTATAACCTCGCAAAGGGTGGAGCCAGGAAGGCTTGGGTGGAGGAAAGTAGGTGGAGCCAACCCTTTAAAGGTCAGTGAGAGAGCAGAGGCCAAGGAGGATGCAGGCTGAGAGGTATCCGCAGCACAAGGAACCTACCAGCTGGGAACGGAGTAGGCTCTTCACCCTCCTCCTCCCAGTTTGAGGCCAAGGAAGCTCTACGGGAGCAAGGGCACTCAGACATGGAGGGCACTGATGAGGCAGAGGAGGGAGCAGCTCCTCACACATAGCCACCCTGGTATTCCTTGGTGATCTCTCATCCGAATACTGACCAGGGCCAACTCTTCTGAGATCCAATGAGATCGGGCTAACCTGGTTATCCAGCCCAGCTACACCCTCCCTTCCTCCCCACATATGCTAAATCCTTGTTAAATCTTTAACAAACAAAAGAGGTATCTCAGGGATATTTTGCTCTTACTGTTGTATTCTTAGCCCATCATGTCCACATGACAGG
Source organism: Euleptes europaea (assembly GCF_029931775.1). Classification (NCBI taxonomy): domain Eukaryota; kingdom Metazoa; phylum Chordata; class Lepidosauria; order Squamata; family Sphaerodactylidae; genus Euleptes; species Euleptes europaea. The sequence goes on along the minus strand of NC_079313.1, from coordinate 33,330,285 downwards.
CTGTTTATTAATGGTAAGAAGGCAGACTGTCCCAACTGGAATTAAATTGTGCATGTGCATTCTTCCACTGCCTAGCAGGAGTTGTAGATATTGGGGGTGGGGTGTGTGAAGAACTATTATTCCACAGGCAACCACATGATTCTTATCCGGTGTCATGATGTAAATCTGCCCTGATTGGCTGCCTTCACATGCTCATGACTGTAGCATATCAAGCAATTTATGCAGAAAAGTCCATAGAAGTGACTACTGCACAGGTCCAAATCTGCTTGACAAGGCAATCAGTTAAATTTCCTGCACAATGCAGGAAATCCACAACTACCTCCCTCCACACACACTGAGTGACCACAACTCCATGCCCAGAAAATGGGGGAGGGGGGCTAATAGTGGAGAGAAAACAGATTACCCTAAGCTGTCTGGAATTTCCATTGCAAGGGTGATTTCACGCAGAATTACATCAGCAACCAGACTATCGCAGAAAATCACCCTGGTGTAAAAGCAGCTGAAATTTACCGAGGAGGTTCTGTACATCCCTACATCATCCAAAGCATAAATTCAGACCATTTGTCAAGTAATAGTGTGGGAGTCACGTGATTTTTTAAAATAGCGCTGGAAGGCTTGTTGGGAAGAAGCCATGCTCAAGAAATGTGGGGATTTAAAAAGGAAGTTTTTAAGAACAGACTCTAACAATGGGTTTCCACATGTCCTAGGCAATTAACCAAAAGTGTACACACACCAAGTCTTGAACTGTTTAACAAAGTATTATTACAGAAAAGCTATTGGAAGGAAAAGTGAGGTCTAAAGTAGGCAGAGATGGACATGGAATCGAAGGAAGGAGTTTGGGGTAGAGCTGGGGCACCAGTGCTCCATGTTGTTGAATATTTTTGCAAGCTATAGGGGATAGCTGAACTCTGATTTTGATACGAACACATCCTAACTAATTGTGTTTTAAACAATCTGAGTGCTTTTAAACTCCCAATATTTTAAGCGTGTCTTTCATGCAAGTATAAAACTTTCCTTCCTTTGTCATTTCAAGTTTTTCGGATGGATTTTTCCTCCGATGTGGCACTGCTAAGGTAAATAAAAACCCTGGCTTATTTCATTTTTTTCAAGGATATTGGAATCGTAAAAAATGCTGAGTATTCTGCTGAGCTATGAGATAAAAATGGCGGCATAGAAACCTGCACAGATAAATCTCAAATTGACAAAAACATTTATCAGCTAATCTGTTTAGGAGCAGAAAATCATATCCCATTTAAATCGCCTGAAGTCTTCTCTTTCATTTATTAGCATTAAACTGATCTTGACTTCACAAAAAAGCATACTCCTGAAGATATTTTCCTGCTTATAGAATTATCTGAGCAACACATGATATTATAAGAACAACTATTTCAAGACAGTTTTAAAAACTCTATAAATGCACAATATATACAACATGAAGTTAAATCAATGAGGACAGAGCATGTAGTAATAACATTGTCATCCCAGAACACAGTAACCTAAGTACATCTTTGCTGACCCAGGGACAAGTGGGATAAGGGGCAGAGGAGGCAGACCTGACCCCCCACACAAACTAGGACACCATAGTTGAAGTGAAATGGCCACAACTTTATTGGTTTCAGCTAGATAAGGCGTTGGCATGGCATAGGGGCTAAACCCAAGGCATCAGCCAGTCTGCCTGCCAACCACTGAGGCACTTCTTTCTCCCAGTCCAATGCTGGGAAGTAACCAGGGATGGCAGTATGTGGGCAATTAACTGGACTTGAGCCACTTGGTACTTCCCCTGCCACTTGAAAGGAGGCAGCCCTGTCAGCCCCCTGAGCCGGGCATGTTCCCAGCCAACACCTCCTCCAAAATCCTTTAATGGGATGGTCCAAGGTAGGGGAAAGGGGCATGCAGGCTGCTTTCCCCCCAAAATGACTCCAGCCCCATGCCAACACCACCAAAAGAGATGTACAGGGATGCAATGACCCTGCCTGGCTCCCCCCAACACACTTACAGCCACAACCAATTCAGCACGCCATCGTGAATGTTGTGGAGCCAAGTGCCTTGACCCCACGAAGACAAGTGAATGCTGACTGGCTGAAACATGGCTTCAATCAGATGGCAAATGAAAGCACCCCCCAAGGGCCACTACCACATTCCCGATTGCATTGGTGACTTTGCGCCTTGCCACATTCAACTTTTCTGGGCAGGAAACACCATGCCAAGATGACCGATCAAGTATATCAGACCAGAGGAAGACTGTGCCCGGAAAGCAGGCCACAATTGCTCGAAGATTAGTCTCCACAGATTCTGACAGGGCCTTCCCTTTGCGTTCTCCCCAGACATTCTCACCAAGCTGGATGATCAAAACATCTGGCATGCTGTGGTATAGCCCCCTACACTTGAGAGTGGTTGCCAAGGTGTTCCAGTATATGCCTCTGATGCCCAACCACGAAATATTCAGGTATCTGTTCAGACTCAGGTATCTGCCCCAACTGGAAGATGCTGTGTACATGCCCCCCCCAGTAGACAATAATGTGCTCGCAGACCCAGACCCCCTTTCAGCTGCAAATGATAGGGGAAAGTGCCCTGGGGTGGGAGGACAGAGGTGGAACCTCAGCCCATGTGGGCACTTGTTACCACCTTTTTTGGCAACCTAACTCAGTTTCACAGCCACTTCACCTCTGTGGCTCCCCTCCTCTGCAGCCCGGCTGCTGTGGTCTTCCTCCTCCTCACTCAACTTCATCTCCACCTGGCTTGACACAAGGGGATGATGGCCCAGGTCATTGAAACCTGGGGTCTTAGATGAGCACCCTGGTGGGGGAGATGGGGCAGCCCTTCCTCCCTCTCCTGCTGGTCCGGGTCCTGGCTGCCTTGGGCACTGACCATCCCAGCACCTCCCTCGACTACCACCATAGATGGTTCCCATGGTGACGTCCCAATTTTGAGAGTCACCTTCAGGGGGAAGGGAAGTTATCAAGTGATGGGGATGGGGAAAGGGTGGGAGTGGCAGGGGGATAGCCCACCCACAGGGTCAAAGGGGTGGAGGGAGACACACTCACTGCACGACATACTCAATGCTGCAGCTGCCCACTACCATGGCTGGTATTGAAGTGCCCCAAATAAAGGTCTTTTACCTGTGGCACTATAAACTGCCCCTGTGTACATAAACAGGTGCAGGAATCCTCCTTTTGGACATGACACACGTGTAGATAAATGCATGTCAAGAACCGCCCCCTTCCTCTCCTTTCTCTTCCTTTCCTATTCACTCAGTTGCATAAAGCACCCACATACACTAACATTCCTCAATCTGCAACATCCCGAACACAGCCAGTCTCCTCTGCTTCGCTAGCACGTTATCTCATTACAAGGACCTTCGCGTCTCAGCAAAAGAACTTGCTTTGCAGAAACTGCTTGTTGAGAATGAAACTATGGGAAAAGTAGAAATGTATCCTTATTGTTAGAAGTTTATAAAGGTACCGTTTTTCTAGGCACAACAGTATCACCACCTGCATGACGGCCTCAGCTCCACATAAACCCTGTGTCACTGCCCACTCATAAGGGGCATCTTGGGCCATGACAGCATGTATGTGTTTCTAAGCAGGGCCAAAAACAACAACATTCCAGCACTTTAGGGCTCACAACAGTCTGGGTGACATGTCCCAGGGCAGAGACCCGCTCCGCTGCCATGCGCCTGAACGCACAGCAGTGTGCAGTTACAGAGCTGGTCCAGGGAGTTACTAGGGCTATGTTCTCATGCTCCACCATCAGCCTATACAGCAGCACCTTCTCAGCCTCTGTCCAACTAGGCAGGCAGTGGTCATCGCCACTGCCAGATGTTGCAGTGGTGACACCACACACACAAAGGGGAATGCGGAGGCTGGCCAAGGCACCATGGGAAGTGTCTGGTATTGATTGAGGGTACACAGTTCAGGGGCCTATAGCATAGAACCCCTTGGTCTGTTCAAGCAGATATATGACAGTTACTAGCAGGGTGAGTACCATCCACTACACAGGTAGATTGCAGCATCTGTGTAGCAAATCAGCTCCCCGCTTTCATGACACACAGAGCCACACACACAAAGACACAGTTGTGGCCAATGAAGACACTTTATTGAAGGGCTTCAGGGGCCAAGGAGCTTAGAGAACCATTATCCACCTTCATGTTCCCTTAGAGGAATGAGTGTAACTCTCCTGAGGCAGCTTCCAAAAGGGGCAGCAGGAATGGGGGGGGGGTCAGTGGTTGGAGCCGCAGCTCTTCTGGTTGGATCTCCACCTGAGAAATGACAAAAAAACAGATGTGTGCATCTGCAACAAGGGGCCAAGAGCTCCCTGGTGGGCACTGAGTGGTCCCCTGGGGGTTGCCAAAAATTCCACTCCACGGCCCTCGCAGCTGACCTCTGCCACACCCGCAGACCTTCTGGCAAAGTCACATACTATCCAAAACACCTTCACCTGTCTGACCTCATGTCAAAAGCAACAGCAAATGATGGGACCATATTGGCATCCACTCCAAGGGATTCTGCTCTTGCAAAGAACTGAGTTCAAGGATTGTGTGGTTATCCACTCCACTAAGCATGATGAGGCTCCATGCCCCCATAGTGCCTGTTCAAGGAGACCCCAGAAACTGCCTGAGCTGCCAGCCCAGTGCAGAGGCAAAAGCTTGAGCCCCTCCCCCAGCAGCGGTTCCAGCCTAGTCCCAATGCACCAAACCCCCATGTCCGAGGGGGTGATGGTTGGGGGACTGGAGCTCCTGCCGCCCCTGCTGGGCTCAGGTGCGGGAGGTGGCATGGCTGGGGCAGCTCCTGGCCATGGATTAGGAGAAAGGGGGAAGGAGGGTGGGGAAACAGTCCCCTGCTTACATATCAGTGCGTGACAGCCCTTTTTGGTCCTAGCTGAGGAGATGGTATAGCTGTTTGGGTTCAGAACTGAGAGCGGTCATCCACAGAGTTTTGACGTTGCTTTCCCTGTTGGGTGTTGTGACGGAGTGAGGGGTTTTATTTCAAATAATAAGGTGGTCAGAAAATATATGGCACAAGGAGTTTTGTGAAGTAAAACTTAAACAGAAGGTTTTATTTCTCGCTGTCAAACATAAGGCTCGCAAGCCGGATCTGGCCCTTTGAGCTCTTATCCGGCCCATGAGCCAGCCCAGGCAGCCACCCTCTCACTCTCAATCAGGGCTGGCAAGGCATGGCCCGACCTGACCAAGTGGCATTTATATCATATCCGGCCCTCGTAACAATTGAGTTCGCTACCCCTGGCTTAGGGCAAGGAAATGAGATTTCATAAAATGTCTTTCCTGTATGCCAATAATTGAATTGAAAATGTCTTTCGTTGGCAATTTCTTGTTGATTTGTTGATTTGTTTTCACTTTGCTTTTTTTACATGGATATTTCCTTACTTTTATGAGTTAGAAACCTTAAAATCAATCCCCCAGTTTCTTTCTTAAACTGGACTGAGAGCAGTCTTTACTTTAGAGCTTTTTCCTCTTTAAACCCTTTTAGGACTCACTTGTTTCACCAGAGCTATTTCCTTTTCTAGCTTAGAGATCACTCCTTTCAGCAGAGCTATTTCCCAACTTGACCCTTAGGACGCACTCTCTGAACCTAAAGCTACAGTCCTTATATAACTAGTTATTGATCCTATCCTGATCCAACAATTCAAAATGTCTTCCTTTTTGAACTCCTGAGGAGAAATCCTCCACCAGACAGCTTACGGCATTCACAGATGTTTCTCAGCTCTGTCTGTCCTTCTCAGTTAACTAACTACCATTTCTTCACTGTCACCATTCTCACCGCCACTCCCAGAATATTCCACACCAGTCAATCATGGGGCTCCATGTCCAGAACAACTCCCTGGAATGCAGCTGTCCGTCACAGCTGTTTGTGCAAAGTGCTAGCCCAGTAAAAAATTATAAGGAGAACATGTAAAGTATCCTTAACCATAGATTTTAAGCTAATGTTAATGAGCACAACAGGGAACTCAGGGGTAAACAAGAGGGATCAGGCCATATTCAAGGCTATGTTATTAGCAAGCAAAGCAGTAATAGCTCTGGGTTGGAAGGATAAAAGTAAATGGACTATAGAAATCTGGCACAACTATTTGTTTGAATTTATACAGTCGGATATCGTCGAGATGATGCGCCAGAAGACTTCATGGGAAGACAAGAGCAGGGAAATCATGAGTAGATGGAAGACCTACTTAGAGTGGATATCAATGGAAGGAAGAAAAGACATTCGGTGGAAGATCCAGACTTTGTGCCCGTGGCTGGGGTTAAGAGACTAAACATTATAAGGAGAAGGAGTGGGGCTAGGGAGGGGGATGGGAGGGATGGAAGGGAATGAGAAAAGTACGTTATACAAACAATGTATGTAGAATAAGAAATATATATTGAAACTTGTATAAAAAGAAACAATAAAAAAGTGCTAGCCCAGTAGTGCTAACTGCCCCTCTCTGTGTTCTTTTCACCACCAAGGTGCCTCAGCACTCACGCTAAGTCTGCACTGCAGGGAGCTGTCAGACAGCGTCCTATACCATGCACCCTACTTCATGAATTGAGGGGCATACGGACTGGGGTTTTTGTAGGGCTGGGGATAATTGGGTACTGAGGCTTGGCCGCCTCAGGGGAAGGAGGTGATTGCTAGCACCTTTACTTGGCATCTAGACCTTCTTGGGGACATAGGCCCCCATGACACTTTTTTTTTTAATTCTCTAGGTGCCACTCCAAGTGATGGCAGGAACAGAGGGCTGTCAGTGGGAGGTCTCCTGACATGGACGGAAGCCTGGCAACTCTAAAACGGAGGAAACAAGAATGATGTAAGCTGCTTTGGAATCCCATCGGGGAGAACGTGGGGTATAAATGCATAAGTAAATATCTATGGCCTTGCCTCCATGCACAAATGAGGTAGGATCGTGTCCTTACTCCATGGTTATTTTTTTAAAAAAAGCAACAGGTCAGCTTGGCTCTTATTTTCAAGCAATATAATTACCTATTGATACTTGTTTTAAACAAGTTTTCATTTAAATTGTTGATGTCAGTCTACCTCGTGTTTTATTCCATACCCTTTTAGTTGGAAAATGGGAGTCTGTTCACAAGAACAATTGCTTCTGGTTAATTCACCCATAATTTGGTTTATGCTCATTAGCATAAAAAGAAGAAAGTTGGTGGTGGCAAACATGCTGCATCTTTTTCTGTTATTCTTCCAGTCATGAATTCAATACCTTCTGCTGGCTTGAGTCCTGACATCAGTGGTGTATTGAGGAGAAACCATAGCTTAATGAAATGTCTCAGGCTTTGCACACAGAAAGTCACAGGTCCAATCCCAGTCTATCTCCAGTACTCAAGTAGCACAAATGGAAAAGACCACTGCCTGTGACACTGGTAAGTGTTGCTAGTCAGTATAGACAGTACTGAGCCAGATGGACCATAGGCAGATTCTTACAGTAATTGAATTTTTTTTTTAAAAAAGTGTTGGTATTATTTCCTTCAGCATAGACATAGTTACTCTAGGACACTTACTATCAAAAGAGGGGCTGGCATTGAAGGAGTATTATTTATATGGCAATCTCTTTATACATGCAAGGGGCTTGGGTGTGGCCTCTGATTGATTTAAACAACAATGGCTTCCTAGTCTAGACTAGAAACAAGGCTAAGATAGATAGAGAAAAGGCAGGATAGCCAATCATCCTATATAACAGAGGCCATCAACAGTTGCTTAAACTTTGGCTTTTGTATTAAATATAATCTGGAGGAATGCCCCACCTAAAAGACCTGGTCCTGTATACACAGGATTTTTTTCCATAACCTGAGGATTTCCATCTGCAGAGCTTTACTTTCCCACCTCCCCTCCTGCTGTAGCCCAAAATGCCTTTCCAATTGCTGCTCCTGGGAGGATATGGACCTACCATTAATGGAAAACACTTTCATCAGTGGAATGTTACTTGTATGAATCTAATTTTTAAAAAAAACATACCAGGTTGGATCCAAACTAAATTTTCTGGTCTCGGAAGCAGTGGAGAAGAACTTTCCTGCCTCCCCCTCTCCCACTGCAGCCCACTGATCTCCCCCAAATGTTGCTCCCAGAGGAAAGGGAAACCTCAGGAATAGCATGGGAGCAGACATATGGGGGTTCTGCTGGAGGAAGAAAGAATGGTGGAAATTAAAGTTGCCTTTAGCAAAAATCTTAGTCTGGATACAACCCACTGAAAACTGGGGGTGGGGGAATCAGTTGTAATGATAAACATATAGTGTAAGCTGCAAATTCAAATACAAGAACATAGTTAATTTGATGCTGGTAGGATTTTAACCCTTTCCAATGGGTCTTCTTTGTAATAAAGTTATCACAACTTTAAACATGCTGCCATTAAATCCTCCTTCTGATTTGACAGGAATAGTGTGTACATTGTGGCCCAACTTCATCAGACTTTCATCTCTTCGTGGCTGACCTGCTTCTTGATCTCTGATAGAAAAACAGTGCAGAAGGTGAATAGATTTCTTACAAATCAAATCACTTCTTTGTGATATAGGTTTCCCTTTTTAAGTAGAAAAAGTAATCTTCAAGTACAGTTATTGACTTCTGAGCTTTTATTCTGAATGGTTTCACATATTCATTTTGTTTCTTCTGCAAAGAGTCTCCTATTGTTTCACCCAATAGAGGGGCCTTTTTTATTGGGGGAAATTAGCTAGGAAACTGGTAGAGCTTTGTGAGAGGTTGGCATAGGGATCTTTAAACCTATTTTCACACAGATGAGTGCATCAGTGGAAAAGGTTCCCAATAAAGAAGCTTGTATACATTTTAAGGGTTTTACCAAAATATTCAAATTAGTGTACGCACTCACAGGAAAACACACAGATCTTGATACATACAAGAAAATAAAGGTACAGTGGGAGCTTACTGGGTGATTTTGGATCAGTCACGTACGTTCAGTTTAACATACCTCACAAGGTTTTTGTGTGCATAAAAAGGAGGAGAGGAGACTAATGTGCACTGACTTGGTCCCCACTGTGAACAAGGATGGTAGTTTCGAAGGTAGAAGCTGCAGGTTGGGAAATTCCTGGAGATTTGAGAGTATAGCTTGGGGAGGGTTGGGTTTGAGAAGGGGAAGGACATCCGAAGGGTACAATACAACTCCACCCTCCAAAGCAGCCATTTTCTCCAGGGGAACTGTTCTCTGTTGTCTGAAGATCAGTTGTAATTTTGGGAGATCTCCTGGTCCCACCTGGAGGTTGTATCAACCTCTAGAAGACTTGGCTCAGTATTGCAGAAGGTTACATGCATTTATTAGGTGGTGAAGAGCCATATATGAATGTCCCCCATACAATCTCTGTGGAGACAAAGCCTTCTGAGAGAAAGGAGAAAAGCAGGGCAAAGATTTTGCACAGCCTACACCAGGCCCCTTCAGCAGAAGGCTGAAGTTCCACAACCACACTAGTGCAATGCATCCTAGGGCAAGACAGGTTAGTTTCTTGCATCAGAAGGCAAGATCCTTATTTGAGAAGAACTCTTCGGGATGCAATAGAGGAGGGGGAAAGGAGATCTCCCCCCAGGCAGGAAACACGTGAATGAAAGATGTGGACGCTTCCAAGTAGTTCAAACAATCCTTACCTATGATATGCCTCCTTCCTGCCTCCCTTGGCAAGTCAAGTTAGTTAGGGTCCCCAGCAGGCATTTGACAAAGACTGAGCTACTATGATCTATCAGAAATAATAAGCTTGACAGTACTGAAACAGTTCTCTCTGTCTCTCTGTCTCTGTCTCTCTCTCTCCAAGAAGATATTTAATATTAATGTCACTCTAATAACACATCACTCTTTATCTCAAATTCAGAGCTTTTTGCATATTGATGCAAAGGGATATATAAACCCATACCATAAGAAAGGAAATAGTAAATTAGTACACATTAGCCACCTATTGATGAGAACAAATTAAATGTCTATTTAAAGTGTTGTATTTAAGAATCTCTTTCACCATATCAATAAGTGTTATGATTACATTCCTTTGAGATTAATTTGAGAATTTGCCATTAAGTTGTTCCATTGATTTAAATGAGACATAAGCATGATTGGCTACATTTGAATTAGTTTGCTATTTTGGTTCTCGCTCTGAAGATTCCAGATTTCCCTCCATGGTTGGATAAAGGAATCCCTTTGGAAACAATTGTGCCTTACCGTGCAATCCTGAAGGGGGGGGCAGAGCAACTTAGGATCCAGCATGACCCCAGCGCCGGTGGAAATGCTACTTGCACCATCCAAAGTGGCATGGACGCTGGTGCAGGGTGATTTATGCTGGCTCTGGGGAGCGACACGGCAGAGTTTTTCCAGCATGACTGCTCAAGCTGGCATCCAAGGGTCATTCCTGGGGCATTCTCGGGGACAGAGCCAACTTTAGGCAGCTTCCAAGCCCTTTCGCCCTAGGAATGCACTATTTTGCAGGATTGAGTTATGCCTGCAAAATAGCTGGCATAGCCCTGGAAAGTCAATGGGGAAATTTCTCTGGGGGTGGGGTTAAGTCCTTTTTAAAAATGTATGGCCCAGATAGCCTGTCAGGAGGCAGCGCAGTTGTGCCGTCCCAGCTGTCAACTAAGTACCCCCTTTTAGGATTGGCCTGCCCATGCACAACTGAGACCCAAACAACATGAACGATGCAGTACCTTCTAGCAGAGGTGCTAATGGGAAATATAGAAGATTTTATGAGAAGTGGGGAAATAATGGTGAGGAGTCTCTTCTGGAGCAGGTGAGTACAGGGATGGAGCCACCAGCCCCGGACAGCTACATCAGTGAAGTCTCTCTTCTTTGAAACAAAAGCTAACTCTTTTAAGGTAGGTATGTCTGCCTTCTGCCCCAACAATCAAAGCTGATGTATTAACTTAAACATGCAAAAAAAAATTCTTGTCATCTATTATGGTTATTCTGCCTTATGGCTGTCCAGCTGTGTTTGTACTGAATTGTGTTAGAAAACAGAGCTGTGAAATTTGCAGCTTTTAAAAAGAAGCTCCTGTGGCCATTGTTTTTTAATCAAAGCAGCTGCTAAGTCCTGGGAGAATTGCATAAAGACGTCTGCCTTAACAAACGGCAGATTGTTGCAAAGTGCAAGAAACTGACTTACAGTGCATTCCTGAGCCCACAGGCGTGGCGCTGCGGTGCGGTTTGGCGCAGCAATGGCGCAGCTGGGAGGCCTCCTAAGGGGATTCGCCGTGGCATGCGTCACCAAGAAAAAGAAAAAAGAAAACAGAGAAGGGAGAGGGCGAGGAGCAGGGCTGTGGCAGTGGCAGCACACGGCCAACGCCACGCAGGCCTAGGCCAGGCTGCGCCAGCAGAGTCAGCAGGGCTACTTCTGGGGGAGGGCTGTCAGTTGGGGGAGGTGGGCCACAGAATGGGGATGGGAGGGACAGGCCATGATATGGGATGGGCCCCTCAGTGAGAGGAGTGCAGGGGGAAGAGCAGGGGCCATGAGGGAGGGAGGGAGAGCAGGGAGGGAGAAGAAGGGCAGGAGATCTCCAAAGGGGCCAGGAGAATGTCAAGAAAACGGGTCCGAGGGCTTGGAGAAATGCTGCGAAGTCCCCACCACCCTCCAAGTTGCACCCAACCATCACTCTCTCCCTTGACACAAGCTCAGGGTGGGGTGGGGGCTGGCAGTGACACCCCCCGACCACAAGAAAGGGTGGGGAGCCTGTTGTCAGGCTCGCCATTCAGGGGCTCAGTCCCGTCCACTGCTGTGGGAGGACGGGGGCCTGCAGGAATGGGGCGACCCTAATTCGAAGGGTGGTCGGGTGCTTTGACTTTAAACCATGAAAAAGGTTGTCCCCCTGAAGAGGGGGGGGAGAGGGAAAGGGTAGTGGGAGGGAGGGAAACACAGCTATCGTCTGCCCGTGTGGGCTAACTGCAAGAGCAGATGAAACTCAGCTGGACTAGCTGTATCCTTGCAGCGACCACGGCGAGACACAGGAATGGCGCATCTTCACAGATGACTGTTCCTGTACCTGTGCAGGCCCCGGGGATCCCAGCAGCAAGTGCATGGGATGACCTGGCTCGGAAGACAGCCAGACTCTATGAGGCTGGGATGAGTGGCGGTGGTGCCACCTGTGTGGAAACAGAAGAACACTGACATGTCATTGTGGACCGAGTCCATGGGGAATTGGGGGTCTTCGACACAGGGGGGCAGCAAGGGGGCCTCTCCCCACTGGCTGCCGTAGCACTGGGAGGGAACAGCTGGCCGCGAGCAAGCAGCAAAGGACAGCGGCGCCTCCATGCAAATGTCCGCAAGGGTGTCTGGAAGCTGCCAGTGCAGCGATGCCGATCCATGCCCTCTTGACCTCCCTTCTGGCTCTGCGGCCACAGTGGGAGTTGTGAAGCCCTACCATCTGCCATATTAGAAGGGAGATTTAAGAAGATCCCCAGGGTGGAGAGACTTTGCCAGTGTAACACAGAGGAGCTGGAAACCATTGAGCATGTATTTTTTAGATGCCCCCTCTACAAGTCAGCCCGCTTCAATATTATTGACCCTTTGATTAGGGAAATGGGCTCTGGTGTTGAGGGTGAATGGACCAAAAGGTTTATGCTGGGAGATCGCTCACCAATCATCACCCAGGTCGCAAAATACTGTGCAGTAGCAATGAAGTTACGTTGCCTTAATGTACATCCTTAATCTGTGGAATTGTAAAATTGGGTGATTCCTAATTTTGTTGGCCTTCGTTGTAAACATCTGCTCTGTATGGTCAGTTTCTGTTTTACCTGTTTTATCTGGCATACTAGCCGCCAATAAAATTTATGTATTTACTTCCTGGTTTGAGCTTGGAGACTGCTGGTGCATAGACTCCCAACAGGAAAGTGTGGATCCAGCGAGCAATGAACTTCAGGTAAATCTCCCATGCACAAATGACCTTAGAATCTTTCCTATTAAATGTTGAAAGGAATACAGAAAATGATTCAGGTGGGGAATTTAGAAACAATCCGATTTGTAAATCCTCATCTAGCACTTTAACAGCCGTTGCAAGTTTGTCAAGTAGATTTAATAACATTTCTATATGGGTTTCTGCATTTCCATTTTCCTGTAGCCTAATTGAGACAATTTCTCTAAACAACAAAATCCTGCTAGCCGTTTCTTGCTCTCCATAGACCTTTCTTAAGGCTTCAATAATCCCTTTTGCAGTTCCTTGTTATTTTATGTACACCAATTGGGATTTAGCCGATGCACAATCAAATTTTTGTCCTTTGCCATCTGAAATCTCCCATCTTGTGATCTCATTTTCAGGACCCAAAGGTCATGGAGCAGGTAATGATGAATTAGATTTGAGTTGATGCTCAGTTCTAAAAACCCACTATAATGCTTTGCAGGATCAGGTTTCAATCAAGCCCTAGCCAGATGAAGTCCAGGAACAGGTGGGGCTCTTCCCTCTTTAGACTACTTAAGCCTTGGGCTAAGCAGACAGCTTGCTGGTTCAACCAGTTCACATGGTTAGTACACTTCTGTGTTGACTGTGATCCTGGACTTAGCTGTACCCTGGCCTCAGTACTTTTTGGATGACCAGGCCCTGCTTCCAGTTACTGTTGCTCCTGAGGGGTCTGAAGATGGCTTCCAGTCTCTGAATTCAAAGACAGCTTAATTGTTGTGCAAAGAAGGGAAAGAACGTGCAAGGGAAATAGAATCCTTTCCTTGTACTTGAGACTCAGAAACAGGAGGACAAGGAAGTACAACAAAAATACACTTCCTTTCATTCTCATTGCTGCCACAGAACGTATGAAGAAGCCCTGTCTCATGACCCTAGGACAGGGGTGGGGAATGTCAGGCCTGGGGGCCATTTAAGGCCCGCAAAATCATTTGGTCTGGCCTTTTGTGGATCCTGGCAGATCTCTAGCTCAGAAGGATCTGAGACTGGTGATCCCCTTCCCCCATGGACAGGAATAGCCTCTATTCAAGGTGGATGTGAGTTTGTTTTGCTGAGAAAAGGAATATTTCCCCCCCTTGCAGAAGAGTCATTAGCTATGGAGCTGCTAGGACCACCCAAGAAACTGTATTAACCCTTTCCCACCCGGGCTGTGGAAAAACGTATTCCCTTTGTACTACAAGAGGGCTGGGGGCAGAAGTGGCAAAAATGGAGAAGTTAAAGGGGGCAGTGGCAGAATGTGCAGGGAGGGGCAATTTCTTAGCCAGTGTGTCCTCATTTCATCCCTGCAGGTGGAGGTAGCAGGAGCTGGCTGTAGAATCCAGCCCTGACCATGAGGAGCAGGAGCAACTCCAGCATGTGGCTGGACAGCTATGCCCGGCTCGTGCAACAGACTATACTGTGCCACCAGGTGGGCAAATGTGCCAACGGTTGGATGCCTGCCTGCTTGCCTGCGCCGGGGGGGGGGGTCATCTGGGGCAGCTGCCTGCTTGGGGCTTGGTTGGCTAATTTTTAAATTGATAATTTTGTATGGCCGGCGAATGATGATATAAATATCCAAGTAGTCCTTGGCGGAAAAAAGGTTCCCCACCCCTGCCCTAGGAAGACAAGAAAGGAAGAAGTCACTACTCCTCCTAACAAAATTCATGGGAAGATACAAATGTTTTTACAAAGTTGATGCACAGTGGGTCTTTTGTTTTTGTCCATCAAGTCACAGCTATCTTATGGTGACCCTGTAGGGTTTTCAAGGCAAGAGACATTCAGAGGTAGTTTGCCATTGCCTGCCTCCATATCATGACCCTGGTATTCCTTGGAGGTTTCCCATCCAAATACTAACCAGGGTCAACTCTACTTAGTTTCTGAGATATGATGAGATCAGACTAGCCTGGGCTATCCAGATCAAGGCGTACAGTGCCTTAGGGGCATTCAGTGACCTGAGATGGGGTCATCAAAGGATGGGTTCATCTCTTTATGATGGAAACCTGTAATTCATAAATATTAGCCACAAACAAGTAGATAATTATTGTGAAAGGAAGACAGTGTTCTAGGGGGTGAGAAAAGAGTGTGGGGAGGTTTATACAGTGGTAAGGCATGACATATGGTCTTTTTCCAAAAGAAAATGACGGTTTGATAAAATATTGATAGGAAGTTATGATTCGCTGTGCATGCAATCTTTTGTGGAGCTTACAAAGCTGATATCTACCTTCAATCACTTTAAGTGTGTGTCGTACAAGACAGAAAATTATGTTCCACATTTTTATTTCCTTAAGATGTTTTATATCCCTTCCTAACAACCTCCATCAAGTTGAACTTTCTCTTGATTACTTTCTTTCCAAAGCTTCAGTTTCCTAAAGACAATCAAGACAGCAACAAAAGAATGTCTTGATTATCTAAGCGATAACAAGAAAATGGAGGCAGCTTTTTTTTACACTTCTTTATGAAGACAGTTCATTGAGAGCATTAAAGCCAACGTTGCTAAACAGTGAGGACACCAAATTGCATACTTAAGTTGCAACACATAAAGGCCTTAATCTGACAGACTTTCACTGAATTTAGCCTACAACAGAAAAAAGAGGTACCACAAGCTACTTATATTCAAATTCACCATTATTATCTGTTCCGTTTCCACCTCTTCCCCCTTCCCATATTATTTCCCCTCTCTCCTCTTCAAATTTGGATTGAACTTTCAGGAAGATACCTGTCCTCACTTCTTTCAGAGAGGGTTTTTGAAACTGTATAAAGCTATGTATATTCATGGTGCTATATAAATGACAAATCATAATGCCTCTGTGGCTTGTGTCCAACCATTTCAAGAGACTAATCCCATTATAAATTGAAGACTATCAGCTAAAGTGGTACATGAATCATAATGTATGTAGAAATGCAAACTTTCTACATGTTAAAATTGTCAAAGCAGCAGTCAGGAAAGCAAAATTCTACAAATATATTATAAACAGAATTATGCAAGTTTATGTTTTTGTCTTTTACATTTACATTACATCTCTTGTATTATTGCTCTCTCATTTAAGCAGTTTCATCTAACCCAGTGGTCGGCAAACTGCGGCTCGCGAGCCGCATGAGGCTCTTTGGCACCTTGAGTGCGGCTCTTGAGTGCGGGCTCCCGAGCCACTCTGCTCCTGCCCCGGCGCAGGGCAGCTTCTCGCCTCTCCGCCCAGCTGGGCACCTCTCGTCGCGCCTGGGCTCCTCCCACTGCCAGGATCCACCCGTCCCCGGGCTGCACATGGTGGGAGGCTCCGGAGCCCTCTCGCCCTCTCCCCATGCGTTCCAGCGGAGTGCAGGGCCAGCGGAAGGCCGCGGTGCTCGCCCATCGACTCGGCATCGTCCCGGTCTGCAGCGCCACGTGGCAGGCGGCGGGGCTTCCCTTGCGCGCACACACGCTGTCCCGGCCGCGGCCCCTGCCCCTCCCTCCTGTGAAGCTGCTGGGTGCGTTTGCCCGGCAGGAAGCACCGTCCGCGTGCTCGGGGACTCAGGGCGCTTCCCCAGGTGCTGCCACCCTGGGGGCTGGGGCACGGAGTGGCGATCGCCCGCTCCCCTTTGCTGAGCTCCCGACTGGACGAGACCGAGGCCCCCTCCCCGCCCTTCTCACCCGGCTCGCTTTCTCCCCCCCCTCCAGCCCCCGCCCCTCCTCCAGCCCCTCTGCCTCGTTCAGGGCCGGGCGAATGCATCTCTTGTTTTGTTTGGCTCTTTCACTCTAGCTGCTGTGTATGTACACATACGTACAGTTGAAGACAGTTTTATTTAGGACTGCATTTTGATTGATTTAGCTTTTATTATTGGCCGTCCTCATTGGAGTTTTTAAACTGTGACTTTTATGGGTTTTATAATTGTTGTTTTATTGTGTTTTATAATGTTTTATTAATATTGTAAGCCACCTCAAACTCCACAAGGGAGAAAAGTGGCTAATAAATGTTTTAAATAACTAATCGGTGAATGGTGGTATCAATATCAGCCCTCTCTGGCTGGTTTCTCTTGGATAAGCATGAAATCATCACAGAAATCATGTCAGCAGCATCCGAATCAGTAAAGAGTTTAACAAAATCATAGAAACACATGCATGCCAATTTACACAGTGAATCGGATCGTGGTCAAATGAGGAATGCTATAACTGCAGTCCCTGCCTTTACTTATCCCTAAGATGTTAAAGTAAGGATAGGTCCCTGCTCTTGGAGTTACAAGCATTCCAAAATGGATCATACTTCTGAGAGCTAGGGCTCTTCCCTATTGTTTAGGTGCATGTGGTCAATGGAGCTAAGGTCTGAGACAGCGCTGTGACTGAAGCAGCTGGCTAAGAAAAGATGAAGAAGACCTCCCTGTCTTGTCATCAGGGGTGCTTTCATTCTTTCCCCTCCCTAATGGTGAATTTGCTGCCTTTCCTATTCTCCAGGGAAAGTGAAATGAAAAGAACTGAATTCAAAGCCCACTCACAGTAGACATGAACAAGGAGACTGTATGCACCAAGCTAGCCATCAAAGGTAATAAATCTGCATCAGTAAGAAAGGTAGGAGTATTCAAATCTAATGTGGCACAGTTATTTTCTATAACAAGAAAGCTGCTCTTAATACTTATTGAGGATGTCTTTGATGTTATATAGTTTGTCTTTCATATATTCAGCTTCCAGAATAAAATCAGATACCTACATTTGGCTATTTAATATATCATTTATATTAGAATTATAGTAATACAGTGCAATGGATCATTCTTGACCTTTGACTATCTCACAATACATTGGCATTTATACTACCAGAACACCATGCTATTCTTTTCTATGCAGAATTGAACCCCACTAGGGTTGCCAGGTCCCTCTTCACCACCGGCGGGAGATTTTTTGGGTGAAGCCTGAGGAGGGTGGGGTTTGGGGAGGGGAGGGACTTCAACGCCCTAGAGTCCAATTGCCAAAGCAGCCATTTTCTCCAGGTGAACTGATCTCTGTCGACCGGAGATCAGTTGTAAAAGCAGGAGATCTCCAGCTAGTACCGGGGGGTTGCTGGGTGGCAACCCTATTCCCATTTGATCTCCTCAACTCTGCTTTCAGCTCCTTCTAACCCGTATCTTAGAAGTAGTTCTGAACTTGAACTGCAGTGTTTGTGCTGAACAGATTTGTGCAAATTCTCATGTCTACTCATGTCTAGTAAAGTCCTTAAAGCACAAGGCAACCAGTGGGAGTTGGGGGGCAGGGACATGGGATGGCACCAGCAGCATAATAGTAACTTCTGTCATTTTCTGTGAAAACTTAGAAGTGACATCACACTGTTATGCCACTTAGAGGGGACTCCTTTAATTTGGGGGAAGTAGCAATAGACAAAGCTTTGCAAGAGGTTGGCATACGAGAGCTTGGATATCTTTTTTTTTCTTTTCTTTTTTACTGCGGATGAGTATACCAGTGGAAATGTTCTCAATAAAGATGTGTTGTATGGATTTTAAGGATTTTATTAAAAAAATTAGTTGCACACACACTCACAGAAAATCACACATGGAAGAACTAGGAAATAAAAGGAACGAGGGGGTGGACATGAGGATATATATAGATACAAATAGATGTGTACAAAAATCCAGGGTCTTGAAGTAAAACAAATAATTGAGAATGCAATAAGCAGGGGTGCTGTATTTTTAACAAGTGTCTGTGGCTAGAGGCCCTGGAAAACAGAATTACCAACATTATCCCTCCATTGGGTTAGAGTTTAGTTGCAGTAAGCACATGTATGTTTAAACTGCAAGATTATGCAAGTTACGATTTGGATGCAGCAATCTACTGAAGAGTGTAACACATTTTCACTCGGGGCTTGTTTACATGATTGTGCAGCAATATATTAATCATTCACAAGACTATTTAATGCCCACCTACCCACTTTCTTTCAATCCAGATTGCTTCTAGTGACTATCTCATGTGAGGACTTCACTACAAATTCAAAACGGTGTATGCTACCACCACAAAACCTCCCAGAAGTCAGTTTTATCACACCATGCTCTGGATCAATGTTTGCTGACAATTTAATGAAAGATCAGGGTTTGAAGCCAGAGTTAGAAAGGGGACATGAAGAAAGACATAAAATATGAATGAAATCCTCTACCAAACTACCTCTTACTAATCCAGTGTCTTGATTTATCTCCCTCTGGAAATCCACAATTGTCTCCTTGCCCAACATATTCCTTAGTTTGTGCCCCTGCACAAAATCTAAATCATATTCACCCTCCCTAACCCAACTGTTCAGCCATTCCTCACTCTATGTAGCAGAAAAAAATAGCTTTAGTTTTTTTAGAGCTCATGCTTTGTGGGGTCAATTTATTTATTTATAATTTGAAATAGGTTTACCAAGAAATGCTCAAGGCAATGTAAAATAAGCCAATGAAAAATAAACATTTTTTTTTAAAAAAAAGACAAATCCTGGCTGGTCAGACTAAAACAACACAAAAGCTCTTTCAAAATAATCAGCAAAATAATGTAATAAAACTAGTATGAGAATACTTATAGATGATTGGTTCTCGTAGGTTATCCGGGCTATGTAACCGTGGTCTTGGTATTTTCTTTCCTGACTTTTCACCAGCAGCTGTGGCAGGCATCTTCAGAGGAGTAACACTGAAGGACAGTGTCTCTCATTGTCAAGTGTGTAGGAAGAGTAATATATAGTCAGAAAGGGGTTGGGTTTGAGCTGAATCATTGTTCTGCAAAAAGTAACAAAGGTAATGTGCTAACCATTGTCCTGTAAGTATCAAGATAATGTGCTAATGAGGGTGTGGTATGTTAATATGGAACCACTGTATCCTGAAGTGATCTGTTAATGTGTGAAATCCAAAGCTAATCTGCATGGCTATTGTGGACTGTAGTCTTTGTTAGTCTGGAGCACATTATCTTGATACTTACAGGACAATGGTTAGCACATTACCTTTGTTACTTTTTGCAGGACAATGATTCAGCTCAAACTCAACACCCTTTCTGACTATATATTACTCTTCCTACACACTTGACACTGAGAGACACTGTCCTTCAATGTTACTACTCTGAAGATGCCGATTATGTGGTAAACAGGGGTTCGTGGGGAGGGAGAGAGACCTGAGATCATTATTTCAAGAAAACAGTTTATTTGCAACTGTTGACTCAGAGGCCCTAATGGGCAGAAATCTCTGAGCCCCGATTGTACTGAGGGAGAGATATTTATCCAAATTCAAGATATGACAACCCATCAACATTCAGGGTAGGCTGATAGCACTCCAGACATCGAGGCGGCAGTGGAGTAACAGTTTCACCCAGTTCTTGTTATGTTTTACTGTAACCCTCCATGACTCTTGCCCCAATTCCTTAGCACACAGACATACACACACAGAGATATCCTGCCCAGCAACAAGCTATTCCCTTGCTGTCCTAATACATTTCAATACATTTACAGAAAGGAAAAGAGATTATTACCAATTGCTAAAGGACAGTGGATCTTCCATAGTCAGGGGAAGTCTACCTTGCTGTCTCACCGACCACAGCTGCTGGCAAAACGTCAGGAAAGAAAATACCAAGACCACGGTTACACAGCCCGGATAACCTACGAGAACCAATGAACTCTGACCGTGAAAGCCTTCGACAATACTTATAAATGATTTTGGATGATTAAACAAATTCATGGAGGACAGTTCCATCAAGGGCTATTAGCTGTGGCAATTAAGTTGAATTTCCATATTTAGAGGCAGTAAATCCCCCATTAGGAGCCCCGTGGCGCAGAGTTTTAAGCTGCAGTACTGCAGTCAAAAGCTCTGCTCACTACCTGAGTTCGATCCCGTCAGAAGTTGGTTTCAGGTAGCCGGTTCAAGGTTGATTCAGCCTTCCATCCTTCCGAGGTCGGTAAAATGAGTACCCAGCTTGCTGGGGGTAAAGGGGAGATGACTGGGGAAGGCACTGGCAAACCACCCCACAAACAAAGTCTGCCTTGGAAACGTCGGGATGTGACGTCACCCCATGGGTCAGGAATGACCCGGTGCTTGCACAGGGGACCTTTACCTTTTAAATCCCCCATTATCACTGATCAGGGTAACAACAGTGGGAGAACTTGCCTTCTAAGTCCTGCTTCCAAAGGCATCAGTTTGGCCACTGTGTGAAAGAATCTGTTGGACCTGATGGACCAATGGTCTGATCCAGGATAGCTCATTTTAAAACCAGAATGAAATTTTTGTTGTCAGTACATTCCTAAGCATTCCAGCTGGTACTTTTTGATAGTCAAATAGTAGGGGTGCAGTTTGCAGGGGAATAACTCTGGGGAATATGGTTGCCAGACATCAGCTGGCAACCAGTGGGGGAGGATGGGGATAGGGAGGGGGAATGATATCAAACTATCTGGACAAACCTGGAAGATATGTCACTGCATTGCAGTGATGCTCTAGGACATCCACAAAAGTCTATGGTTTTTTGTTTGGATCCGAAAGCATCACACCAACATGGTGACATCACTTCTGGGTTTATGTGATTGATGTTGTGCCATTGCCATTACAATTCTTCCCTCCAATCCCCCCCCCCATCACCCTGCCAAAAGACAGTGAGGGACAGCAGGTGATGGGGCAGGAGGTCTCCTGCTCATTTACACCCTATTATTTTCAGCTTTTCCACCTTGAGGCCAGAGGAATGCAAACAACCTTTCTCTGCCTGACAGCTCCCAAAGTTTGCACAGGTCACCAAGATGGATCCCAGAGCTCTGGAATCTTTGGTTCACCTTGGCATAGCAGTACCTTGCTTCTCCTTGCAGCTTTGGTCCCATATGCCCTCATGGCATACCAGGCTGCTAGAACAGATTGGGGGCCAACAAGACAAGCATCAAATGTTTTATTCCAGACTTAGAAAAATAAACATTTTAATCACACCATTGATCATTTAAAATCATGGGGCTTCAGTTCAAGGGTTTAGATTAAGATCATGTGCAAAAGAAACATAAAAAGTGCATGTGATCTATTTGTCATAATATTTACCAGGTTACAGAGCTAGTTCTAAGTCAGATGCTTAAATTACAACACTCCTTCCAGCAATTTATTTCCAGAAATGGGAGTCACTCAGAGTGCTCCTATATATCTTAATGTTATAACTGTTTCTATGAGTTTGCTGGTATATAAGAAAACAAGCACAAAAAATAGTCAGCCCTAGGATAATATTTTCCAGCCAGTTATATACAAGAAAATAAGAACATATAATGGGAAAATCCTTCAAAGTATAACTCTAATCTGGCTAGTACAAAGCAATAAGGAAGGTACCTATCAGAGTGCACTTGTTTTAGGCTTGGGGGAGAGCTGGAACCCCAAACATTATCCTTGTTATCTCAGCTATGACTGCCCATGCTCTGATCCCTTCCAATGGCATATGCCTTAAAGACCATTAGAAAACTTCAGTTAGTGAAAAATGCAGAAGACTGTTGACTGGAGTCGGTTATGGGTAACATACGTGCCAGTATCAAGAAAGCTTAAGTAATTTCCTGTTTGTTTCCTGGCACAATTCAAGGTGCTGATTATTACCCTAGAAATCTCAAATGGCTTGGACCAGTTAGCATCCTTCTAGCCCTCCTCCCCAGTGCCCACATGCCCTGCTGTTACAATTTGCTAACTCACAGTAACTTCAAGGGACTTAAAAAGGTGCAAGTCTGCTTAAAGTTGCACTGTTACTCAAAGAGCAAGTAAGAAAGCTGCTGCAAGTCACCTTGAGCCTCTGAACATGTGGCCAACAATCTGCTGGACCAAAAGTGTGTGTGTGGTGGGGGGGAGACGGACAGAGGTGGTTTGCCATTGCCTTCCTCTGCATAGCCACCCTAGACTTCCTTGGTAGTGTCCCATCGGAGTATTAACCAGGGCCAAACCTGCTTAGCTTCTGAGATCTGAAGAGATCAAATTAACCATCCAGGTCAGAGAAATGTATTTTATAATCTCCACTAATGCTATTTTCATAAGAGCCCCATGGCGCAGAGTGGTAAGCTGCAATACTGCAGTCCAAGCTCTGCTCACGACCTGAGTTCAATCCCAACGGAAGTTGGTTTCAGGTAGCCGGCTCAAGGTTGACTCAGCCTTCCACCCTTCCGAGGTTGGTAAAATGAGGACCCAGCTTGCTGGGGGTAAAGGGAAGATGACTGGGGAAGGCACTGGCAAATCACCCTGCAAACAAAGTCTGCCTAGAAAACGTCGGGATGTGACGTCACCCCTGGTGCTTGCACAGGGGACCTTTACCTTTTTTAATGCTATTTTACTGAGAAAAGAATGGAGTGTCTTTCAAAAATAACAATGAACTATATCAGTGGGTTAAGTGTATCCTTTCATAGACCATTAAAAGTAGCATCTTCTCAGTAATAACTGTCATAGGCCTTTACTGTTGGTGAGGGGCTGTTGAGTTTATGATCCAGGTTTTTTTTTAGCTTTCGTTAACCTTCTTTGGTCAGAAAACCAGCCTAAATACTATTACAACACAAGCGCAAGATAATATTTTTGTATTCTTCATTAATTTTATTTGAATTACTACTATGGTGCCAAACTATGCTCATACTTACTAATCTGGATTTCAGTCTCCCTTTCAACATATTTAACAGATGGAAAGATATCCATCCTTATAATATTGGTTTATGGAAAATTATTTGTCGTAAGTACATGACCTAAGAGCCCCTCTGCCAGCCTTAGATGATTTTAAGATGAATCTAAAATACTGTGATGTTTCAGAGACACTATTCCTGTAAAGTAGTTGGAAAGGGTGCTGAAGAAAAATCTTGTAAATTATTTAAGAACTTATGCAATGCAGATAAGAACACAGGCTATTTCTCTTCTGGTGTTCAGATGTCAGAAGGCATGATTATATTGAAACCAGCAGCCACTTTAGGAGAATTATATATTGATGAGATCTGAAATAGGAAAACAGGCTCTCTTACCTCTGAATGCATGATAGATCAGAGATGGAAATGGTAATTGATCAAAAAAGGTCTTTGGAGATGGGATGCCATAGATGTCATTTACATAAGGAGGAAAAACCTGCTGCTTTGCTCCGAAACACTTCTGGCACCTTAAAAGGGGAAAGTTCTGATAAGTTACACATTTATTTGATCTTATGAAGATACTCAAGATAGGAATGTAGCTGGATGGTGAAAGAAGAAGGTAACCCCCCCCCCCCGGGTCAGTTCAAAGGTTCATCTAATTCAGCATCCTTGTTCCAATCAGGTGAGAGGAAACCCACAAGCAAGTTATGAAGGTAGCATCCCTCTCCTGACTAGAGATTTGGACAATCAGGATGCAAATGCTTGCAGAAAATAAAAACATGTGTGAGATATTACAGTGTTCTGATGCATGTAAATAATAATAATAATAATAATAATAATAATAATATAAGTCATCCTAAAGAATGTTGTAAATTTTAAATGCTTTAGAAATTAACCTTTTTTAAAGGACCATGCCAAAACCTTTCTTTTTAAGCAGACTTTTAACAGAAGGTCTTTATCTTTTTAGCTTTCTTTAGTTCTTGCTTACAGGCTATTTTATTTTACTATTTTATGGATATTTTTCAGCAGCTCAGTAGTTGTTTAATCAAATGCTGTTTTGATTACCATGGGTTGTGTTTATAATACTGTTAATTTATGTCATTTTTATGGTTTTATGGTATTTACTTATGAGCTGCCTCAAGCAGGTCTTTGGAAAGGCAGCATAGTAACATTATAAATCAATCAATAAAAACATGCTAACTGCTCAGAGTTGCCTGTATGAATTTCAGTAGTCATCGAAGAGCTCTTTTGATTTAAATTCCTCAAATATTTTTGTCCAAACAAGAATCTCCACATTCATAAACTTCTCTAGATCTCACTAAGGCTCAGTACTTGCATTACCGTAGAGGTATAGGAGCATGACAGAACTGCTCTTCCTCAAGCTGTGAGTTAACCAAAGAAGCCCTGAAGGAGGAACGTTTCACACTGGCATAGGCCTGTTTCTCAAGAATTGATGTTGGCATGGATAGTAACTAAAATTTGGCTCTAGGGCTGCCAAGCCACTGGTTAGGGTGGGGTATCCCCTGCCCACAGGTCCCGTTGCCTGCTGCTGCTCCAAGATGCAGTGGAAGTAGGGTTGCCAAAGTAAAATACTGAAGGAATGACTGAAACTATTGCAATGCGGCTGATGAAAGTAATATGAAATAGGATATACCGGAGTCCTGTCTCACTATTCCATCCTTCAGGGCTGTTTTTGGTCATTTCCCACTGTTTCAACCCCTGGATGAAGTGACTTTTTTTACCGTCTACTGATATTCATATGGTCCAGCTTCTCATCACACATCGGATTCTTACTGGCGAGTTCCGCATCGCAGAGGTGGGGACTTTCCAATCTTGGTGTTAGATTACTCCACGTTGTTAAATTATTGGGTTGTTAAATTATTGTGCTGAAGGATTGCTATCAACTGACTGCCATTATCTGATGATAGTGCCAGCGAATCATTTTTGTGGTAATAAACTTATAGAATTTGTATGCTATACATGTATATACGTAGCATTTTAGGAAATGCATAAATTGTGATTTCGATTTGGCCATAGTTGTTTGTTTGTTTTTTGAACCTCCAGGTGGTGGCTGGAGATCTCCCACTATTACAGCTGATGACCAGGTAACAGAGATCAGTTCACCTGGAGAAAATGGCCACTTTGACAGTTGGACTCTATGGCATTGAAGTCCCTCCCCTCTCCAAATCCTGCCCTCCTCAGGTTCCACCCTCAAAATCTCCAGGTATTTCCCAACCCAGAGATGGCAACCCTAAGTGGAAGAAAAATTAAAATTAAAAATCAACCTCATATACTTAACCAAAGTTTATACAGGAAGTGAAAAAAGGTAGCTCTAGGAATCCTAGAGCCACCCTCTGTCCCTTCCTGTATGAACTTCCAGTAAGTACATAAAGCTGCATTTCTGAAGGGAAAAAAAATGCTGTGCTCCCCCACAGCCCTCCTGCTGGTTGCCTATCTAATCCATGCCTTTTCACTTTGCCAGCAGTCTGAAGAAGAAGTGCTCCCACAGCACTGGGCTAATTTACAATGTTAGAAGTCATTTTACAATTTATGCAGAATGAAATGGGAGACTAAGGAGGTATCTAGGGTTGCCAACCTCCAGGCAGTAGAAAGAGATCTCCTGCTATTACGACTGATCTCCAGCCGATAGATAAAATGGCTGCCTTTGGCAATTGGACTCTATGGCATTGAAGTCTCTCCCCTCCCCAAACCCTGACCTTCTCAGGCTCCGCCCCAAAAACCTCCCGCCGATTGTGAAGAGGGACCTGGCAACCCTAGAGGTATCACAGTGAAATTCTGGACATTTACTATTACACCCTGATATTGGGGTGTGCTTTTTTATTACTCCTGTATATTTTTAAACCCCCCTGAATAAAATAAAGTAGTACATTAGGAAGGCAGCAATATTAACATTTTCTTCTAAAGTTTATTTCATGCAGAAAGGTTTTATTTTATGTGGGTCTGGGAAGCTATTGCCTCATTCTGTGATCTGTAAAATAACTTAAAGGTGGTGTTCTAACTCAGGAAGTAGGTAGACACCGACAGATTGGTTTGCCGTAACCCACATTAGCACCATGTGCCTGTCGCAAACAGATTAGGTTCCACCTCTCCCTAAGAGCTACCAATGGGAGCTGAGAAAATGTTAGTGAGAATGATAGCTGGAAAACAGCAGTTTATGGAGAATGATAGCTGGAAAACAGCAGTTGAAGACGGCAGTGGGAGAGTTGAGGATGTGTCTGGCTGTGTGAAGCCGTGGTAAAGAGCAATTTAAAGCTGACTGCAGACAGTCAATTTGCAACAAAGGATCCCAGATGCTGAAATAGGGAAACCGTTCAAAAGTTCAATTAAAAATTAACGTTGCAGCCTCTACCTGTCTTTCTTCAGTGTTAAACTCAAAATATAAATAGAAGTTAACTCCTTGATCGTTCACCCCTGTGGGCTGGTTGTCTCAGGACAAGAAACCCACACACAGACACCAGCGAAGATCTCGGTCTTTATATTTTTTAGGATATGAATAAATGTTGGCAGCGTGTGAATGAAACAGTGTTTCAGACTCCAACCCCAATAACTCTGTGCAGTGTCTGAGCAAGGGGTAATAATTAAAGGGGGATTGGTAGACATGTGATGGCCTGATCTACCTGTAACTCATAACCTGTGGGAGAAAGGGTGTGGAGGGGGGTAGGCACTTTGTGTGAGTGAAGAAAAGGTGCGTCACAGCACCGCAAGCACATGAATTTTTTTACTAAAATATAATTCAAAAGCAAACTTTCAATTTCTAAATATTTATATTGTGTGGGAGTGTGTGTGTCACCTAACAAAAGTAAAATATTACGCACGAAGCCAG
The DNA here is from genome assembly GCF_029931775.1 of Euleptes europaea. NCBI lineage: Eukaryota > Metazoa > Chordata > Lepidosauria > Squamata > Sphaerodactylidae > Euleptes > Euleptes europaea. The sequence continues at coordinate 33,303,085 of NC_079313.1, read as the reverse complement.
CTGGGTGACCTTGGGCTAGTCACAATTCTCTTAGAGCTCTCTCAGCCCCACCTACCTCATAAGGTGTCTGTTGTGGAGAGAGGAAGGGAAGGAGATTGTAAGCCGGTTTGATTCTCCTTAAAAGGTAGAGAAAATCAGCATATAAAAACCAACTCTTTTTCTTCTTCTTTACACTTGCTACCCTAATAACATCTTGTAACTGAGGGTACATTTACAGTTTAAAACAAACCTGGTTCCTCAAAATCATAAGAGGCTGTGTAGGTCCTCTCATTTGGTAGAAAAGTCCACTCACAGGAGCTAATGCCAGAATACCAACAACTAGGGCTGTTGAAAAAAAATCAGTATAGTTCGGCTTCGGCAAAATTCGGCCCATTTTTATTTGGGCAGTGCCGAAGTCCGAACTCCCCCGCTTCGGATCCCCAGAAATTCGGGGGGATCTGGAGTTCGAGGGAAAATTCGGCCCCCCGCGCGCCTTCAGGGGGATTTCCTGAAGGTGCGTGGGGGGCCCTTTAAACAGATCTGCGCCTCCCAGCTGGCGCAGACCTGTTTAAAGGGCCCGCTGCGCGCCTCCAGGGAAGCTCCCTGGAGGCGTGCGGGGGGTCTTCAAACAGATCTATTTAAAGCCCCCCTCTGCGCTGTCTGCGCAGGCAGTGCAGAGGGTTTCCAGACCCCCCCCCCAGCCCTGCCGGGACTCCCGGCAGGGCTGGCGGGGGGGCTGGCAAGACCCTCTGCGCTGTCTGCGCAGGCAGCGCAGAGGGTTTCCAGACCCCCCCCCAGCCCTGCCGGGACTCCCGGCAGGGCTGGCGGGGGGATGGCAAGACCCTCTGCTTTCTGGAGGCGTGGGGGGGGGGAAGCAGATCTGCGCCTTCCAGCTGGAAGGCGCAGATCTGTTTAAAGGGCCCGAATTGGCTGAATTCATTCGGGAACACCCCGAACTCGGCCAATTCGGCTCCCCAGTTCCCCCCTTTTTTGGGTTCGGTTCGTCCGAACCGAAAAACCGCCGCATCGGGAGGAATTCGGCTGTTTTTCGGTTCGGGCCGAAACGAATCAACAGCCCTACCAACAATGTCTCTGAGAAGAACTGCCCCAGCGTGGAAGCACCCTTAAATCTTCACCAGCTCTAGCAAACTGCTGTTTCAGTCAGCACTGCTTCCCACTCTCTTTGCATGTTTCCACACCTCACTCCCTGTCGAAAACTGATTAGTACAGGCGGACAGAGAGAGTACAAATGTGGAATACTCTAAAGTGAGATCTGCTGAATTGTCCACATACATACCCAGATGTAGAATTCAACCGTTCAAAATTGCCCAGAGGTTCAATGAAATCAGGACATACAGTATGACTCAGCATAAGATCTTCCAAGGAATCAAGAGCTGGGGCATTCTTCCTGAGTAAGAGGCCCATCTTCATCTACAGAGAAAGAACAATCTGTCCATGCATTCCATTTACTTTTGGCTTTCGGAACACAACTTCCCTGAACACTATTTTTATAAATGCACACAGCAGTGAGGAAACAAGTGGTCCTTGATGAGACCAAATAGAAAGTATTTATTTTGAAACAGAAGACTGATTGCTTTCATTCTTGTCTAACACAAAGACAAACAGCTCCATTTGGGGGAGAGGAAGGATGAAGTGAGATGGTGAAAAGACACTTGACCAGTCCAGAAGCAGTTTATTTTTAACTAAGTTGTCAGAATGGAAAGTCTTTAAATATAAACTTCTGTTGTTATGCTCTAAATTGGAGAGTTGTTCCCTTGTGCATAGTGAAGAGGCCAGATCAAGACTTTAGAAATAAGGGATGCTTCGGAATGAAAACCTCTGCTAATTCCCTTCCTATGAAGTGGGAGACATTTCAAGCTGGTGGGTAAACAGGCTTGCTGAGCTCCTTTCCTGCATATGCTTTTTTGGCTGTAGGATTACCACTGCCAGTCATTTCTTTTCCAGCAGGGGATGCCTCCTGTCACTGGAGAGAAAAGGTAGAACAGAAGTAGTTTATGGAGGGAAACCATCCAGGCTACAGGCTACATTTTAATTATTTTCCCCCATCCCCCATTTTAAGCTGCCCAGTTCTGATACAAGGATCTGTTGTTCTCACATCTATCACTGTCTGAAATTACTGTTGTATGTTATGGACCTAGGTGCCTGTTCATATGAACATTATGCTTCTGGTGACACACAACGCATTGGCTGTGTGCACATTTTCGAAACTCTATGTGAATACCAAGCATCTCCAAAAGGGTTAGGCAAGGCTGTATGACTGCAGCAGAACAGCACTTAGTCCAGATGGAAGCTTTAATCTATACCAGTAATGTCCAAATTGGATTCCAAGGAACTCTGGGGTTCCTGGCAAACTTTTGACAGCTTCCCTAAGAAGTAGAAGAAGAGTTGGTTTTTATATGCAGACTTTCTCTACCTTTTTAAAGGAGAATCAAACCAGCTTACAATCTCCTTCCCTTTCTCTCCCCACAGCAGATGCCCAGTAAGGTAGGTGGGGCTGAAAGATTTCGGAGAGAACTGTGACTAACCCAAAGTCACCCATCTGGCTTCATGTGTAGGAGTGGGGAAATCAACCCAGCTTGTCAGATTAGAGTCTGCCGCAGAGGCACCAGGCTTAGTTGTGGTGCTGTTGCTGGCTAAGAATGCTGGGCCAGGTGGGTGGAGATGAGGCCAGACAAGGAAAAGCCGTTGTAGTTCATCCTCGCTCAGCCCCATTGCTCCCCAGGCAGTGCTGCTGCTGCTGCCTCCCTCCTTCTCCCTTCTCCCTCTGCTTTGGTGACACTGCTTGCCTCCCTCTGTCAGCTGTAGCTCATCCTCATCTACCTAGCCCCATTACACCACCTAGCTGGCACCGCAGCAGATTTGCCCCTGTTAGCTGGCTGATTGTGTAGTCCAGCTAATCTATCTGAGAGTATGGGAGCGCTGCAAGATTTGTACTGCCAGACCTGAACACTGCTTTAGCAAAGGAAAACGAAAGGGCAGTACTAGAACCCTCCGGAGTTGAGTAGGTGACCCTGGACTAGGGTTGGCAACCTCCAGGTACTAGCTGGAGATCTCCTGTTATTACAACTGATCTCCAGCCAATAGAGATCAGTTCACCTGGAGAAAATGGCTGCTTTGGCAATTAGACTCTATGGCATTGAAGTCCCTCCCCTCCCCAAACCCCACCCTCCTCAGGCTCCGCCCCAAAAACTGTGGCAAAAAGAGACCTGGAAACCCTACCCTGGATCAAATGAAATCCCTACTCTTCTTTTTCTACTTGAGCTGGGAAAAGGTTCAGATGTTCTTAAATCAAGTGGAGGGCTGGAATATATGAACCTCACTGATCTTTGTAGGTCCAGCTGAGCCCCAAAGGCAACATGATCTCATTCATCCCTTAAACCTATCTTACAATAACACAGAAGGAATAATTCTCTCATCTGCCCAATTTTACTGTAAGTTAATTTTAAACTTTTTTTAAAATAAATTATCTTACAACATTTTGAAAGCAGCCTTAGATAGCAATATTAACAGATGAGCAAGGTACAAATTCTGTAATGACAGGAAGAGGGAAGGGAAGTTAGCCTAGTCATTATCTAGAGGATACTGGCTTTATCTATTGGAAAGAGGAGCCAAACTCAAATGTATATAAAAAGCAAAAAGGGAAAATGCCATGAGTCCCACACCTTCAAGGGTTGCAATAGAACCTACACCTTTCTATCCCTATTGAGAAGGGACTGAGAAAGGTCTAACTAGGGTTGTGCATATCGATAAACCTGTACCAAAAATAAATCTGAAATTAGCAATTTTCGGGATTGAGGTTTACCGAACACCAAAACCTAGGGGTCTGCCCAAAGCCAAATAGGTGATTCCTAAAAAAGCCAAATAATTATTAGGCCTTTTCAGGTTCTGCGACTCCCCTTTGCTCAGATGCACAGCTCTGTGTTTCTCGCATTTTTCTTTTTTTTGGGGGGGGGGGAGGACTGGTTTTGGTAGGGCCCCATAGTTGGGGCACTTTTGAGGTTGAGGTCATGTAACTGGAGACAACTTGGTCTGACCAACCATTCAGTGGGTTGATATGAATCAAGTATAAGAGTTTTTTAAAAGATGGGGCTCACCAAGTCCCGTCCGGAGGGTTATACCCTCCAACTAAAAAGAACTGGCTTCAACAGCTGCTGACACCACAAAGCTTCTGAAGGAGACTCCATCATCAATGTAGATGAGAGATCTCTTCCAGACAGCCCTTGTGGTCGAGACTTCGGCTGGCTCTGATATCATCCCCCTTTGAAAACCTGCTCTGAAATGGAAGGTCGCTCTGAGTAGAAGCATCATTTCCCCGCACCGTGATAATCTCTTGAAATCAGATTTTTGATAACCATAATAAAGGACTGTTCACAAATGTTTTCCGTGCCTTATTCTTCTTGCATTTAAGCTGTTTTCCTCAGCTTGGAAGCTAATTTGCATGGTCATCATGCTATGTGCCCCAGATGCGAATAGAGTCCCCGACTATGAGGCACCAGCCTGCCAATCGGCTCTTTCCACCAGTCCTCGGCAACGCTGAACTTCTGAACATGAAAACCAATGGATAGCTCAGCTCGCAAATGCCAGGAGGATGGGGGTGACCCTTTTGCAGGCCCATAAAATTGGACCCCCAGTCCCAAACTTCACCAAACTTTGGTGTTCGTCTAAGGAAAGTCCCTTGCAGATATGCTGCAAATTTGGGGTCTTTATCTCCAAAAATGCCCCCACAGGAGCTTCGAAAAAATCCCCATAAACTATCATGGGCCTGAATTTTTCGGTAAACCCAGAAATATGCTGAATACTGATATTTACCAGTATGGGTATTCGATTTTTTCTGAGTTTACCAAAAAAATAAGGCCAAATAAACCCGAACCCGAAACTTACTGAAAAAAATTTTTTTTGCACAAGCCTAAGTCTAACTCTGCTTAGGATCACACTGTAAGAAATATATTGTTATGTAACCTTTAATGGACACTTAGAGATGCAGAAGGGGAAGAAGTCTGTAACTAGATGAGGAAGAGGAAGAAGAGTTGGTTTTATACCCCATTTTTCTCTACTGAAAGAAGTCTCAAAGCAGTTTACAGTCAAGTCCCCTTGTGAAGTAGATGAGGCGGCATGTGGAGGAGTATGGAATCTAATCACCCTGCTGAAATGTAAGTGATAGCCATGTCCATCATGTTTCTTCATGCAGCTCAAATGCATACAAGATAAGAACAGAGTGACCCACTCACAACAGCAGTTGCAGGAAGTAATATTCTCTTGCTTGCTGTACTAACTTAATACAAAGGAGGGACAATTCCTTTCTGGAGTGGAAAAGACTTGAATGAGTCTTAGTTCAATAGAATCAATTTTATCAACAGCTTCTATTCCCTTTGAATCTTTTTCCCTTGAAGTATGGTGACTTTGGGGCAGCCGTAGAACACTTTGGGAGATCAAAAATGTTCTCCCATTGGTTTCCAAATTTTGACATTTTTTTCATGTCAGATTCTCATCTGTGTTTTTTGTGCATCTGATGAGGTGGCCTCTAGTCTGTGAGAGTTTATTCCTCAATAAATTTAATATATAGTCATTTATGCACGGGAGTTTTACCTGAGGTTTGTTGCTCACTGGACCCACACTTTCCTGTTGTGAATCTATGCACCAGCAGTCTCCAAGCTCAAAGCAAGAAGCATTTGTGTCCCTGCCTCTTGAAATGCTTCTATATAATTGGCTGTAGTGCTTACTGTGAGAGAACCCCCCGAAACCCAATTGCTGCATTAAAAAAAAAACATTTTAAAAACGGAGCTCTCTAAAAGGAATGGGGGGGGGGAACCCAAGCCTCATTTCTAAAATCCTTTCTTCTGCTCAGAATGAACTTCGAGGAAGCAGGAAGCATTTTAATGCCCGCCCCTTGACATGCTGCTTTGTAATTCGCTGTAATGTTGTCTGTGAGAGAAATGTCACTCCTTGAAGCTTTTGTGTCCTGCACTTTGCCTTATACATAGGGATTTCACCCAGGCTGAGCTCAGGGGAGATGGAAGAATCAGGTTAATAGAGGAATGGGAAGTCCCGGGATTTGTGAGGGCTGGTTGTGGAGTCATCGCTAATGGATGGAAAACTCATGCATAACTCCAATGAACAATTGAGACAGCTTGGGGGTGAACATAAGTGAAAGTACCCATGCATAAACAACCTTTATAATATTGTTGAAGGCTTAATACTGGACGATTCTACCAACTATTTTGCCAGATTGCACAGAGAAGCCATTGAAATTCACAAACATCAGCATAACTTTAACAGAAAAGAAGAGAGTTTAAGAATGAATAAGGTCTGGCTTCCTGTCCTGAAAACCTCCAGACTAACAAAGACTACAGTCCACAATAGCCATTTGTATTCCACATGTTAACAGATCACTTCAGGATACAATGGTTCCACATTAACATACTACACCCTCATTAGCACATTATCTTGATACTTACAGGACAATGACTAGCACATTACCTTTAATACTTTGCAGGACAATGACTCAGCTCAAACCCAACCCCCTTCTGACTATATATTACTCTTCCTACACACTTGACAATGAGAGACACTGTCCTTCAGTGTTACTCCTCTGAAGATGCCTGACACAGCTGCTGGCGAAAAGTCAGGAAAGAAAATACCAAGACCACGGTCACACAGCCCAGATAACTTACAAGAACCTTTATAATGTTACAGGTTTCTTAGTTGCCTGTTCTACAACAAACTCACACACAATCTGTAGAATTCAACAGACACAAAACATCTTTTAAAAGTTCTAAGACTGAAGGCTTCCATTTCTAAGAATGACATCAGTCAAACCATCTTGGGCAATCCCATTTTATACACTTAAAAACCAAGTCCACATTTCATCAATAATAATTTTAAAAAGGTCTGGTAAAAATACACAATTAGTGTGCAGAAGGAAAGGAACAACTTATTGAGCAAAACTGAAGATAGATTCATCAAATAGTTGAGAGGCAACACAAAACTCCACATTTTATACTTAAAAGTGTACAGGAAATATGTTTTTGTGGTTGCCAGATAGTCTGAAGTGTTGTGGAATTAAAGCTACCAGCAATAATGCTGTAATGAACAGCTGCTAGGATTCAATCAGCAATATTTTGCATAACAACAGAAAATGTTTGCCATTGGCCTTGTGGGAGGAATAACAGTCTAATAATTGAAATGAACTACACACTACACACTACAGTTTCCACAATGAGAAAGATTATGCAAAACAGAATGTTCCATACAGACGGAAAATCATAGCATTTTGCTGTCATGCAAAATGGAAATTCGGTTCGTTGGCCTGGCAATAAAATTGAATCATCCAGATGATATCCTACTTTTGCAGCGAGTAACTTTGAAATAATTGGACCAAATGGAATACTTCACACAGTCAGAGTTTAGCAAGTGATTTGGAAATGCGGTTGGCCACTGCACAGAGTGCACATTGCAAAGGGACCAGGTCGGAGGCTGAAGTAACCTCCTGCATTTCTAAGCATGTGTCTCCAATTACTGCCCTTGTTGCATTTTTGCTAATCTTTAAATTGACCGTTTGTTCTAGAACTACTCTTTGTGAGTTTCCCATACGTAGCCATGAAAATGAAAAGTCCCATAAAGCGTAGAGCTGAACATCTGCACTGACAGCTGTTTACATATTTAGATTAAAACAGCAAAAAGAGGATGAGGAAGTTAGAGTGATGGTGTTTCAAAAGGGACACTGTTACACTTGCTCCTGAACAAATGTTCTCACAAGCAGGCATGGCAATTTGAAAAAGAGGGAAATGTCCCTTATAACATCTGTCCAAAATTAATAACAAAGACTTAGCCCCCAGAGTATACATTTCAGATATCCAAAGCATTTCATAATATTATGATTCCATTAATGTGCATGTTGCTTTACACAGTATAAGAAAGGTTCCTGCCACAAGAAGCTGTTTTACTTCCAGAGGTTTGGCCAGCCAAACTCTGCTGTCAGGTCCAAACAAGATGCCCAGGCAGAGACAAATCATGTGTGTTGAAGATGGCATTTATTAAAGACTGGCTTGGTGTTACAGGCAAGGTGACGTTACCAAATACAACAAATGCAAAGAAAGGCCTTACAACATCCCTTCAGCTCTCTGGAGACTCCTAACAGTGGCAAATGAGATCTGGGCCATATGCTCAGTAATCCCTCTGCAGACCGAGACCTATCAGCAGCATATAAGTAGGGTTGCCTGGTCCCTCTTCGCCATTGGTGGGGTGTTTTGGGGCGGAGCCTGAGGAAGGCGGGATTTGGGGAGGGGAGGGACTTCAATGCCATAGAGTCCAATGGCCAAAGCGGCCATTTTCTCCAGGTGAACTGATCTCTGTTGCCTAGAGATCAGTTGTAATAGCAGACGATCTCCAGCCACTACCTTAAGGCTGACAACTCTAGTGAGGAAGCAAAACTGAACCTTCACTGAACCCAAGTTCGCTCTTTCAATCTGTGGCAGACTGGCTATAGCTTGCCAAGGCCAATGCCAAGCTTGAATGGCCTAATATTGTGGAGCACAGCTGAGCTCAGATAAGGAGTTATATGAAGAGGCAGACTGCCTCGGCAAGACTTCTCCCACAGAGAGGTGCCTGACTCCTTGTTTGTTTTGTACTCAGAGCATAGGTATGAGCCTGTGTAAAATTCTTGCATCCCCTTTAGACCTTATATGTAGGGTTGCCAACCTCCGGGTACTAGCTGGAGATCTCCTGCTATTACAACTGATCTCCAGCCGATAGAGATCAGCTCACTTGGAGAAAATGGCCACTTTGGCAATTGGCCTCTATGGCAATGAAGTCCCTCCCCTCTTCAAACCCCACCCTCCTCAGGTTCTGCCCCCCAAAATCTCCAGGTATTTCCCATTCCAGAGCTGGTAACCCTATTCCTCACCATATAATGGTTGTGTGTGTGTACATCCACTACAGGAGCACACAAACTAGAATCCTGCATAAAGAAGACAAGAAAGGGAAGTGGAGACTGGGATACACAGGGGGACATGATTTATGCTTACAGTTACATATGCATAGGCTTAATTTTCAATAGGGAAGAGGGACCAACAGCTTGTTCCAAAGGCTTTGCGAAAAAGGTGAATTTTGAGAAATCACACAAATATTCTGGGAGGGAGTTTCAGGCACAAAATACAGGAAGGGAGACAGAGCAGAATAATTTGAGGGAGCAAGATATGTTTGTATCACCACCAGCTGGAGGTTTTGGAGTGGAGCCTGAGGAGGGCGGGGTTTGGGGAGGGACTTCAATGCCATTGAGTCCAATTGCCAAAGCGGCCAGTTTCTCCAGGTGAACTGATCTCTATCAGTTTGAGATCAGTTGTAATAGTAGCTGGAGGTTGGCAACCCTATTGAGAGTGGTGGAACTGGAACAACATAATGGGAGACAAATGCAGAGAAAGCAGGCAATTTGAACTTTCTCACTGCAAAATGAGCATGGTTCCCAACCTCCAAGTGGTGGCTGGCAATCTCCTGCTATTATAACTGATCTTCAGGCAACAGAAATCAGTTCCCCTGGAGAAAATGGCTGCTTTGGCAAATGGACCCTATGACATTGAAGTCCCTCCCCTCCCCAAACCCCACCCTCCTCAGGCTCTGCCCCCAAAACCTCTCATTAAAAATGAGGCAGCCTTGAGAAGAGTGCAATGGCAGTAGGGCAGACATTAGCAGGGCATCGAAGGTGTAAAGAGTTGTTGAGGAGACCAAGAGTAGATTAGAATCAGGGAGCTGCCAAAAGTAGTGGCCCATATGGCCCCTTATCTCTCCAGCTTTTATGTCTAGCAGCAACCAATGAGTGGACATGTAAAAACTCACAAAGGAAATGTGATGGATTTCTTGAAGACTAGACCCTGTTCTTTTCTCTTTTTTTGCCATCAAGTCACAAATGACTTCTCGTGACCCCGTAGGGTTTTCAAGGCCACTTCACTACATTGCTATTCCTTGGAGGTCTACTATCCAAATACTAGCCAGGGTCAGGGCTGAGAGAGTGTGACTGGCCCAGCAAGCTTCCATGGCACAAGTGAGGATATGAAGCTGGGTTTCCCAAATCCTAGTCTGACACGTTAACCACTACACCACACTGGCTAGACGCTACTCCATAGGATTTCTCCTGTTACAATTCCTCACCTACCTTACTACATTGGGGTTCTCCGCAGGACTTTTGACAGGTTCAAGGGACAGAATTTGGGTCTGGGCATACACCCACCCGAACCTGCACTGATAACTGAAGGGCAATGTGAAAACTGACAAGATAGTTTACTTTTAAAAGAGGACAAGAACAAAGTTAAGTCACAAAGAAGCACCCAACTGAGGTAAATATTAACAATCAACTAAGAGTTGTGGGATGCTGGGTTTCAAACAGTGCATGCCCAAGGAAAACCTTCTCTCGGGAAGATTTATAACAGACAAATACAGCACTCTGCTGCTACTTTCACACTAGACCAGGCAAATCCTGTTGGAATTTTGTAACGCCTTTGTACACTCAATACTCAGACGGGGAAACTTAACCAAAGATCAAATCGTGCCTCTGATCTTTAATTCACACTCCTGTAATCTGACCTTTCTTTCCTCCCACTCACACCTTTTGTCCTCTAACTGGGAGTTCTCAAAACCTAACTGACTAAACCTCCCCCTGTCAGATTTTAACCCTTCCCAATACACAGCTCCTGTTGGTTGTTTCACTGTACTGCTTTCGTTGGCTCCTGTGTTGTTCTACCTGTTACACCTTTCCTGTCACTGAGAAGGAAAGAGACTATGGGGGGGACATAGAGGTGCTGCTTTCAGGAGAAGCAGCAGGTGTGTCTTAACACCGTATTCTTGCCAATGTATGAGCTTTTGAGGATGCCTTTGGGGTTGCCAGTTGGGAAGGACAGGGTTTGGAGAGAGGAGGATCTCAGCCGGGTATAATGCCATAGAGTCCACCCTCCAAAGCAGCCATTTTCTCCAAGAGAACTGATCGCTGACATTTGGAGATCAATTGTAATACAGGAGATCTCTAGGCCTCCATATACAAAGCAAACTTCTGAATATCAGTTCTGGGAGGCATCAGCAGGGGAGGGGCTCAGCCTCTATGCCTACCTGGATTTATTCATTCATGTGCTTCTTTTATTGTCAGCCTCTCTTCCAGAGACTTGAGAGGGAGATTTAAAAAATTTAAAGCAAAAAATAAATACAATAAAATCATATACAAACTTTAAACAAATAAATTGAAAAGTACAACAAATGCACCAAATAATCCCTCCATCAAGAATCTCTCCATGGGACATTTCACAATTTGTATGGAACATTTTTTTCTGCCTTAAAAACTCATATAGGATGAAAAACCAGACTTTTCTCAAATGATTCTCTCTCTTCAATTTTTCAGTAGTTGAAGAGGTAAAAATAATAATCCAAGACCCCACAGATTACCCTTTGCTTCCTAGTATTTAGGCAAAGAAGCCGCCACTCAGAGGGAAAGTCCTACTGTTAGCTATACAGAAGGAAGGAAAGAAATACAAGGTCCTTTCACAGTTTGGCTATCTTAGCTGCATTGCCTACAGGACTCAAAAACACCTGTAGACAGGGTGGGCTTTTTTTTTTAAAGGAACATCACAAATGCTATGCTGGGAAATATGTTTCCCCTTGATGTCTACAGGGAGACACTGTAATGGTAATTAATCAAAGCAGGAATTAAAAGACTCCACATATGCTGCATAGGGAAAAGCAGTTTGTGGGAACATAAACCCAGAACAGCAAACCAAGTCAGCATCCATTTGATATATTATAGTAAAATTTGCAAAGTATTTATTTATTTAGAGAATGTATATGTCATGCCTCTCTGCAGAGTCGTGTTCATTGCATATTCCAGTTTTTTGTTGGTATCATTTATAAAGTTTCCTGCAGCAAATAACAGAGATACAGTCTGTTCTTCCTTGCAGTTACAGTGTGGTTGGTGATAACAAATTGTTCACAACAACAGAAGGTTACAATGCTCTTTAACTAAAATGTTTTATTATTTTGAAACATGGCCAGAAACAAAAGAGCAGCTCAGAAATGTGATAAGGTTTTACATGGAGTTCCATCAAGACTGAACCTTGGGCCTCTCCTAATGGATTGCATCATCCCATAACTGTCCTCCATATTTTTCAGCAACTGCTTCACTGCAAGTAGAAACAGACAACAGTGTTCTGCATGGTAGCTGCTGACGTAGTTTAGTGATTTAAGAGGGTGAGCTAAAAATGTAAGTCACTTCCTTTATGTTTTAAAATAGAAAGGAGAGTCATACATTTACAAAATAAATAAATAAAATCCTAGCTCTTCTCAGCTACCAAAGCTAGGGTGCATTGGGCAAGCAATTTTTCCTTCAGCATCTCATGTGCAATAAAAGGATAATAATACCTATAATAATACCTATGCATCTATCACATTTTATTGCACTATTTTTCTAGTGTAGCTTACATGGTTCTCCTCTCCTCCATTTTCACAGCAACCCTGGAAAACAGGTTTGATGGAGAGTGAGTAGCCCAAGGTCATCTGGTAAACTTCATGTCATAGTGGAGATTTGAACCCAGGTCTCCCAGATCCTAATCTGTCTCTATAACCAACCACTATGCAAAGCTGGCTCAGTGAGTGACCTTGGGTCATTCACTCTCCACCTAGCTTATTTCACAGGCTTGTTGTGATGATAAAAAGGAGGAAAACCATGTATCTTCTCATGTGCACTGCAGTAGAGCATGAAATGTAAAATTCATTTACATCTTTCTCCTCTCCTCTGTTTTATCCTTATAACAACCCTATGAGGTAGGTTAGGCTATTCCAAAAGTGTTATAAAATGCTGTGTTACCATTTTAAAATCCTATTGTTTAATCATCTGTAGCCTCTGATAACTTAATAAGAACAAATTCATTCAGTAGAAATACAGAAACATCCAATCTAAAAGGCAAGAGGTGGAGTATATCTTCTTGTCCTTCCTAAACGGTGCCCCTGATTTTACGTTCTAGACAAAATGCATACCATTTTAAAAGAAGTATGCTGGGGGAGGGGGAAAGAGACGGAGACAGATATAAACCCTCCAGGTATCTCCAAGCAAGAATGGTGCCAAAACAAAGTATGCACACGTGACCCTAAATGCTCTTTGAGTAATGGCACAAACTTTGCAAAAGCAGCTTTGTGGATTTCTAAATAGCAATTCTGCCATTTATATTCAATTGTCAGTTAGCTCCAAATGCTATTTTCAGAATTGTGATGGAAGAAACATTCAGACTGAAAGTTGTTAAATGCTGCATTAAATTAATGTACTGGTATTTTACGATACATACATTCAGAAACACACATAGACCTCCATCTACTGCTAATATTATTGGTGTAATCGTATGCAGCTCTTTCCAACACATACGTCAAAACATCAGGCTTAGAGGCATTACCAGCATCAGCATTCCCTGAGGAGGGGGCCTGGGGCTCAAGGTGAGACCCACTGCCACTGACCTTACCACCCACCCTTCCCCAGCCCTTAGGGTTGCCAACCTCCAGGTACTAGCTGGAGATCTCCTGCTATTACAACTGATCTCCAGCTGATAGAGATCAGTTCCCCTGGAGAAAATGGCCGCTTTGGCAATTGGACTCTATGGCATTGAAGTCCCTCACCTCCCCAAACCCCGCCCTCCTTAGGCTCTGCCCCCAAAACCTACCGCCAGTGGCAAAGAGGGACCTGGCAACCCTACCAGCCCTCTTACTTGTGAATGTTTTGCTACCAACATTCCCGCCTTCATGTGCTACCCCTGGAAACTCTCCACACAGGTCCCCACAAAAATTGGAACCAGCCCAGCTTAGGGGCCCCAATATAGCTTGTGGGGTGCACTTTCTCCCACATTCCTAGAAAGGCTACAAATGTTTCAGAAGAAGTGATGTACCAAGACTTTACCCTGTTTCCCCGAAAATAAGACATACCCATAAAATAAGCCGTAGCAGGATTTCTAAGCATTTGCGCAATATAAGCCATACCCCGAAAATAAGACATGGTGATATGCAGCGTACCTGCGCGGAGCGGTAAGGCGCAGTTCGAGGCAGGCGACGCTGCGCAATGTCGCCGTCGCCACAGCCCCCCGGTTGAAATCCAACAGCTTGCGCTTTGGGGAGATGGGAACCTCGGGGTCTGCGGGCCGTGCCTTGCACTGACTCAGCCCCTTCGCCGTTCAGGATCTTTGGCGGGGGTGGGGGTGGGGAGAGGTTTGATTCCCTGCACACCCCCCAAACAAAAGAGGCTTTGGAAATCATCTCCGCTCTTGGCGCATCTGGGTTGAATGACCGGCTGGACAGAGGCTCTGGAAGACCTCTCTTGCTCGCCCTCCTGCCCTCCGGGAGAGAATCGTATCTTCGGGGGAAGGTGGGGATTATGAGGAGGATTGGGGCACTCGCCAGTGATGGAACAAAGCCAGATCTTGGTGGTGATCCTTAAATCAGTACAATGCAGGAATCGGGCAGCTTCCCTCTCCACCTTCCTGACTCAGTGGGGTTTGGGTGAGATCCAAAGGAAGAAGAGTGAGGACTGCCTCATCAGGTAAAAACGGCTTCTTTTCTCCGTCTGCAGATGCTTCCCTTCACCATCTGTTTAAAAGGGGGGAATTGTGTACGGGGTGGGGGGAGAACCGGGGGCATTTCTATCTCTCAGTATTAAGTTGCAGGGAGGGGACCAGATGCATGCAGGTTCAGTTGTGTGTGACTGTAAATCGGGCGAGGGGGACCTGGGGAAACTCTCCAGGCTGTCTGTGAGAAAGTAGCTTGCGATCCCAAAGCCGCTTACGCCAGAGTCTGTGCTCTGCAGGGCAACGCCGCCCGGCTTTTGGCAGGCACATTCGGCTTGGCGGAGTCAGCTCAGGTGTCTACTGCGGCGGGGTTCATTTCCCATCGAGCAGATTTAGTTAAGAAGACAACTTAACTATCTTTGAATAAATGTAGATTGTTGTACCATACTTAATAAAAATAAGACATCCCCTGAGAATAAGCCATAGTGTGTCTTTTTGAGGAAAAATAAATATAAGACAGTGTCTTATTTTCGGGGAAACACGGTAGTAACTATTGCATTCTGCAAATGTTGGGGTGAAATTGAGGCAGAATCAATTGTTTGGTTCTAAATTCAGAAACAATTGACATTTTGGGTGAAAACATGATGGGGGGTGTTTGACACCCACTGGGTAGGAATTTTTATCCCTCCAACGTGTTTGAATTTGATATCCCTGCTTTACAATACATGGATTACAGAAGCAAATTAGGACTATAGCCCTGTACAGATGACCTCCCCAAGCATTGACTAAATGTAAGGGGCCGGAGTGTCCTTGCCCTGCCCCCTGCTGCCCTTGTGACCACTGGGCCATCTGCATTCTGCAAACATGCAAAGGAAGTCTCTGCAAGTACACTCCCTCCTAGGGTTGCCAGGTCCCTGTTCACCACCAGCGGGAGGTTTTTGGGGTGGAGCCTGAGGAGGGTGGGGTTTGGGGAGGGGAGGGACTTCAATGCCATAGAGTCCAGTTGCCAAAGTGGCCATTTTCTCCAATAATCTCAATCGGCTGGAGATCAGTTGTAATAGCAGGAGATCTTCAGCTAGTACCTGGAGGTTGGGGAGAAAAACGGCACCTCTGTACTCGTACCAAAAGGTTTAGAAAAACAGTACAGGAAACTGTATATACACAACGTGCAAATATTTATAAGCTACTGAGGTGAAACATAGACCATATACGTGACATATATACAACACAATTATATACAATATGTACAGTTCACACAAAAAATGTAGAGAAATTTCCAAAGGTCTCAACTGAGTACCAAAAATATATAGAGGAAGTTCCAATGGTCTCAACTGAGTACCAAATGAATGCTAATATTGTAATCCTTGTGTAAAGTTCATATAGAGCCGCAATCATCGATGGATACGGCCGTTTCAGATCCACAGCTGCACTATGTGATGTACTTTACTGACGTCTGATTGTAATTGCTTATACTTACCCTGTGTGGGAAGGAATGATGAATATGTAACAGCACTTTTGTATTGACTGAAGAAAGATTTCCACTGCTGTGGATCTGAAACGGCCGTATCCATCGATGATTGTGGCTCTATATGAACTTTACACAAGGATTACAATATTAGCATTCATTTGGTACTCAGTTGAGACCTTTGGAACTTCCTCTATATATTTTTGGTACTCAGTTGAGACCTTTGGAAATTTCTCTACATTTTTGTGTGAACTGTACATATTGTATATAATTGTGTTGTATATATGTCAAGTACCTGGAGGTTGGCAACCTTCCTCCCTATAATGAGCAACATTCAGAAAGCAGTGTCACCGATCACAAGGAGGAAGCATATGTGTAGAACTTCCTTCACACATAGGTACTATGACCAAGAGCCAGCAATCATGCAGGGACAGGAACAACATGCTTTTCCTGCTGTCCCTACCTGCGCATCCGATCAATGAGCAGGGGGTGTCATCTATACAGGGCTAGTATTGTGTCCAGCTGAACTCTGGAAATCTGTACCAAAGACACTGTTCATCAAGTGCTAAGTTCAAGGGGTAAAAGCATAGAGCAGATGTAGCATTGTTTTAAAGAGGCGAAATAAAACAAAAGCTTAACAGAATTATCTCAGTTTTGAATGCAGGCAAGAATTGTGCAATTCGTGGAGGGCATTCATCTGTTTAAGCTAACTTGTCTATTACATGGTCAAATGTTTTCTGTCTAGAATGAGTAGTTAAGTTTGGGCTTGTATAATTTGATGCCGATAGTAGTCTTGTATGATGCACCCCCCTTTCAACTACTTCAATATCCCACTCTCTCAGCCCGACTGTATATGCTGAGGGAAAAGCGTTGGCCTGAGTGTATTTGTGAGGAGTTTATTTTCCTTCTCCTCCAGGCCCACACCAGTATTTACCTCAGAGAGAAATATGACACATGAGGCTTTTTAACTTAAACAGACAAAACAGGGAAGTTTATTGAACAGAACTCACAGAGTTGGTTTTCAAGGAAAAGGCAGAATTTGGAGGGGAAACTCAGAGTCAGATTTATATACGCAAGATTACTTCAGAGAAATAGCTTAGATGTTTTCTTCACTCAAGTTCCTTCAGTTCTTAGTTTCATGCTTACTCAGATTCAGACTCTCAGACTCTGTCCCCAGCCTAGCTCTCTCTGACTACCCCACCTCAGTGGCTGTAATCCTCCACACCTCCCTGCTACAGGAATAGCTCTACCTCAGAGACTAATTCCCCTTTGTGACCTGAGAATGGGTCCTCTCTAACCCAATTCTCACTCCTGTCACTACCACAGGTTGTGTGTTTCAATAGCTTTGGCTTTAACAGAACCCCTCAGGTTCACAGAGGACAGTCTGGCTTCCACTCAATCTCGCTACCAAGCTTCCAATCTATCACAGCCTTCTCTGGCTGGTCCCAAGCTTCGACTACTTTCACAGCCTCCTATCCAGGCTGGGTCCCAAGCTTCAAATGCTTTCTGTCTCTCAGAGCTCAGAGTGTCAGCTCTCTAGCTCTGCCCACTATTGGTCTGTCAGCTCTTGCTGCAGGTTAACCCCTTATCCATCACATGTCCTACCTTCTGAGATCATTGCTTCTGGGGAGGTTTACAAACCTCTCCTAGGCAATGAATAGACATGAATACCCTGGGTTATCCTATAACACATTTTTACTAAACATTTCTTATTTTACTTAACCATAAACAACATATGCTTACATTACAAACATTTTACTTATGTATCCTTACCATTACCTGTATCTTAGTTATCTATCCTTACCATTACTTGTAATTCATACATTTATAACACTTTCAATTATATTTATTCTTACCATCACCCGTTCTTTTGTTGTCACTTTTTCATAACCCTTTTTCATTACCTGTAGTTTGCACCAAAATTGAACCGTTCTGCCTGGCTTGCATACCAAAATCTCAGGTGAGGCCCAAGGACTTTCAAAAAGTACATCCTAGCCCAAGGCTCATTACTACTTTTAACCCCTTTCCCCTATTGATAGTAGCATTTGGGCCAGTAACACAGTAAAGAGGGAGTCTGAGTCCCATCCCCGTGTCAATTCTGGCTTATGTACCAAAATCTCAGGAGAGGCCCGAGGACCTTCAGAAAGTACATTTCAGCCGAAGGCTCTTTATTTCTTTTAACCCCTTACCCTATTGATTATGGGTATTTGGGCCAGTGTCACAGTGAAGAGGTAGTGCTAACTAGGGCTGTTGAAAAAAAAAATTCGGTAAAATTCGGATTCAGCAAAATTCGGCCTGTTTTGATTCAGGAAATGCCGAAGTCCGAACTCCCCTGATTTAGATCCATGAAATTCGGCGCCAAGTTCCGAGTTCGGGAAAAATTCGACCGAATAAAGCCATTAAAAACACATTCGCTTCTTTCCGTAGCTCGGGGGGGGGGCATTTTTGGAGGTAGAGATCCCAAAATTTCAGCATAGCTTGAGGAGACCCTTCTTGCAACAACCCCCAAGTTTTGTGAAGATTGGGTCAGGGGGCCTCGAGTTATGGGGCCTGGAAGGGGTCCCCCCATCTGCCCATTGGAATAAAGCCATTAAAAGGGATGTACTAAAACGAATGACAAGTCAGCATATTGGAAGCAATGGAAGAGGCTGCCCAGCCCATTGAAGATAATGGGAGAGGGGAATGTCAGTTGACTTGCATTGACTCCACTGAAATACATTACAGGGGATGTACTAAAACCAGGGATGGGTTGCAGAAGCCCCTTTGTCTTGTCCTGGGCCTTGCCCACAAGCTGACATGTCTCACAAAATCTGCAAAAGTCTCCAATATTCTGGCCCATTCCCGGCTAATAAAATCTTCCTTGTACCCTGTCTCTGGTTTTGTTAATGCCCAAGTGAGCAGCCATTGCTGTCTCATGAGCCAGCTTCAGTATCTGTAGCCTGTACTTTCTGGGAATGACCAGCTGTTGTTTCCTTTCCCAGAGAACAGTGTACTTTTTCCTCCTGGCCACACGATACAGTCTTTGATTCATGATGGTAAAAGTGCAGGGATTTTCTATAGTCACTTCTGCTGAAGCGTTTTCAGCCTGCTTCCAGAGTTCTGCCAAGGTCTCATCTTGTCTTTGCTCAGCCAGAAACTCTGTAGCATGTAACCCTTGCAACAGTTCATCTGAACCACTCTCACTAACCTTGGCTTGTAAGGTCTGGGGCTCTGCTGGAAGAGTCTGCCCTTCTGAAGCCAGAGGCCTACTCCTGGTAATCATTTTTACTGACTTAACTTGCTGTTCTAAGTCGTTCCCCAGTAAGACAGGTACTTCTATCTCCTCCCCGACTCCCATTATAAACTTTCCCTGGAAGTCCTTATATGTGATGGGAACTTCTGCTAGTTTAACTTTGAATTCAGGCCCACTGATCCCTTTTATCCAATAGGACCAGCCTGTCAAGTACTGATGTTTCTGGACTAGCTGGAGTTTAATCAAAGAAATCTCTGCCCCAGTGTCCCTCAATCCCAACAACTCCTCATTATTAATGGTTACAGTTTCCATATAATCCTTAGATCCTCTCTGACCCTCCAGACCTGCAAGATTTTAGCTGGTCTCTCAGGCTGACTAGCTTCATCTTGGTCAGGATTATTGGTCTGCTCTGTAACCTGGTCTGCCCTCTTAACAATCTTGACAGACTTGGCAGTTGTTGGTGTTCTGTCTTTGTTTAACTTTGGACAATTATACCTTATATGTCCCTCTTCCTGGCAGTTAAAACATGTTATCCCTCTCCTTTTTTGTGGTGGAGAATTCCGCCTCACAGGGTTGGTTCTAGGTGGTTCCTGTCTCTCTGAGGGGCCCTATTAGTAAAGAGAGTGGCCTTCACAGCATTCACTAAAGTAGCACAATAGGGCTTCTGGCTGTTAAGGAATGGTTTACTTCATAGGGGACTTCTCAGGAATGCAGAAAAAAGTAACTTTGCAAAATAACCCTCCCTAAAAAAACTCATAGAAGCTTGTTGAGGACAAAATAGACTCCAGGAACACAGAATGTTGGAAACAGTTAAAGGAAAATGAGGGAGAGGAGACTTCAGTCTGCTTGAACTCCTAAGAGCTTACAGAACCCGGAGAGAGGGATTTGGAAAGGTGATGTGGAATTTCTAAATTGTTCTCCCTTCCCATAATTCCTCACAGACCCCCCAACATGTAAAGTTATAAATCTGAAAGTTTTAGTAATTCAGTAGGCAGTAGTTCCTTATCTTCTACTAGCACCTGAATTTCATAGTGAGCTGTAAAATCTGCTTAGGTCATGTATTCAGTGTGGCCACAGAAGGGAAAAGACAGAGCTGCATGTTGAAGAAATCTTGATAAAATTATTATTTTTAAAATATCTGACTCCCCTATATTTGCGTACTAAAATGGCAGGAGAAAGCTTTCTTCTAGTTTAAGAAGATTTCTCCCACTAGGGGTCTAATCCTTGCTAAATTGACTTACAAGTTAAGAGATTTGCCATTTGCTTGGCAGTTTCTAAGTGAAGCCGGATCATTTAATGTAAGTAGGTTTAATTGCATTTTTCCAGCAATTCTGTAACAATTATAATCAAACAAGGTTGGATATCCTACTCCCAGGTTTCTTTTGAAAGTAAATAGAGGCTTTTGACTTTAAAACCAACTTCAGGAGACACAAAAGAAAGATTTTTGCAATGCATTCAAAAGGATATAAATCTATATGGTAAGGCAGGATGGAATTTGGTTATGATGATGGATCCTCGTTAGTGGTTGTGTGGACTGCTATGATGTCACAGAAAGGCAGAGCAAGCAGAAGGGCCTGAGAAAACAAGAATGGAATTGATAGGTCTGCCAAGAGAGAGAAACATACTGCAACCAGTCAGTCAATGTCTGCATAATTCTTTAATAAAAATATATACAGCATTACATAAATGGTAATTACTAATTTTCCCCCTTGGAAGCAAGATATTATATGGTTTCTCTAGAGAGCATTTCGATGATTATGTTAGACAAAATACAGTAGCAGCAGATAATGTTAGATAATGGTGTAATCTATTAGACATTAAAGTTTTCAACCGTGAAATAAGAAGCATTGTAAGTTGGATTTTCTTCCAAAATGAATTCCTATAATATTAAGCATGATCACAATCATGCCTACACACACCAAGACTGCAAATAAATTAACGTTTCTGTTGATTGTAGAATTATATGTGAATAAGTGGGGGATGCACAGGGATCATCTCTTTATCTTCCTCCCCACATTGTTTCCTCCTTCCGTCTGTCAGCATGCCCCATAGCCTCTCCCATTTTCCTGTTTCCTTTTCTCTCTCCCTCCCACCCACCTACATATGTTTGCCCCTTCAGTCTTTCCCTTTCCCTGGCTGTCTCTTCCCTTTTCTTCCCTTTCATCAATCTAACTTCTTTTTCTGTCAAACCCCCTTTAGCTTCTTCTCTCCTCTTTCCTCATCTCCTTTCCTCCATCCCATCTTTTTTCAGTCTCCCCTCCCAATGCCTTTGACTAACAGAAGCCAATGCTTGAATAGCACAGCAATATTGTAGTTTCCTAGCAACCCCCCAAATGGCCACTGAGATCTCACAATATAGTCTTGCAAGATCTCACTGGACATTTATCTCTTAAAGTTAAAGGCATTGCTTCTGTTATGTGGGGAGATTACAAAATCATTTTAAATATTTGTATTTTTTCTACAAACCTGTTTCCTAAAGCCTGTAGGTGGAGGAGGAAGAGGAAGAAGAGTTGGTTTTTATATGCTGACTTTCTTTACCACTTAAGGCAGAATCAAATCGGCTTACAATCACCTTCCCTTCCCCTCCCACAACAGACACCCTGTGAGATAGGTAGGGCTGAGAGAGCTCTTAATAGAACTGTGACTAGCCCAAGGACACCCAGCTGGCTTCATGTGCAGGAATGGGGAAACCAACCCGGTTCATCAGATTAGCGTCTGCCACTCATGTGGAGGAGTAGGGAATTGAACCTGGTTCTCCAGATCAGAGCCTGTACCTGGCCCCATTCTTTGGTTTTTTGATCTGCATGGGGGCCATATTCAGAATTAGATATATGCTACTGTACCATCATACACTGTACCTACACTATTCCCCCAGTCTGCATACATACCCTCAGTTTGATTAGGAACCCCATGCACAGATGGGTCCTATGTTGTGTAGTTCCTCTCTCTAAATTGACAGTCAGACATGGAAACATTCCAATAATAA
The DNA here is from genome assembly GCF_029931775.1 of Euleptes europaea. NCBI lineage: Eukaryota > Metazoa > Chordata > Lepidosauria > Squamata > Sphaerodactylidae > Euleptes > Euleptes europaea. Next base: position 33,280,886 of record NC_079313.1, on the reverse strand, counting down.
TACATTTTGTCAATCAGTTCTTCAAGAGTTCTGATTGTCTTGATTCCATACCCAGCTCCTTCCCTTTCCTCCCTCCTAAGGCTAATTAGACGCCAGCATGGTGTAGTGGTTAAGAGTGGCGGACTCTAATCTGGAGTGACCTTTGGCTAGTCACAGTTCTCTCAGAACTCCCTCAGCCCCACCTGCCTCACAAGGTGCCTGTTTTCAGGGGAGGAAGGGAAAGTGATTGTAAGCTGCTTTGAGACTCCTTTCGGTAGAGAAAAGTGGAGTATAAAAACCAACTCTTTTTCTTCGGCCTTTTATGCAGGGACATTTCCCTGCGGTCACCCCCGCTGACTGCTTCAGACCTTCCTTTTGATTATGCATGCCTTTTCCACCTTCAGAGGTTGCCTCACTCTCTCCACACATTTTGCCTGTGTTTTCCAGATACTGTTTTAGCCAGAATCTGGAAAATGTGGGCATAATGCTCAGGGAGAGTGAGGCAACCTCTGACGGGTGGAAAAAGCATGCATAATCAAAAGGAATCCCTGAAGCAGTCAGCAGGGGTAACTGTGGGGAAATGTCCCTACATAAAAGGCCTTCTTCTTCTAATAATTAGGAGGATTTTAGTTATTTGGCTATTTTTTACACACTGTCTAGGTCTGTGATTTTCTATTATATCATGGCAACAACAGGAACAGTAATTATAAATGAATGCAGATAGCTATACATACAGGGTAGAAATATTTCTATTTTCCAATCTAAGTATATAGTGAGGCATACTTGATTTTATCTATGCAAGATCAGTGCAAATTAAAACTTTAATGAATGTACTTGCTGAACCATAAGCAAAAGAACATTAAAGCCGCTATATCGTTTTTCATTATGTTAAAACTTTGATTTTTTCTACAGTGCAGTGAAGGAAAGATATTAACCATTACTATTATTATTATTGAGTTTTGTATATATTTAGAGAGCAATCTACATATATATTTTCTCTGGGGAGTAATGCAGGCAACAAATTATAACAGCTCAAAAACGATTGCTCAAAAATATGTCACATATTTTAAAAACTGGGAGGAAGCCCCCTTTTAATGAGGTATTAGACATACTAAGAAAACAGCAGAACAGATTGCAGGAAACAAATATGTGCTGAATGCAAATTATTAGTAGCAGTATGTAACTCAGGAAAATTCTCTTCAGTTTTCCAAAGCATGGGTGGTGACAGTCATTTTTATTCCATAGGTAATAAATATAATTATAGAAAAATGTCTCCATTCTAGTTAAACCCCCACAGACCTAGGGTTACCAACCTCCAGGTACTAGCTGGAGATCTCCTGCTAGTACTACCTGTATCTCCAGCTGATAGAGGTCAGTTCACGTGCAGAAAATAGCCACTTTGGCAATTGGACTGTATGGCATTGAAGTCTCTTCCCCTCCCCAAACCCCACACTCCTCAGGCTCCGCCCCCAAAATGTCCAGTTATTTCCCAACCCGGAGCTGGCAACCTTACACAGACCCTCTCCCATAAATATTTTTCCCAGTTGAACTCAGGCATGCTCTGCACATGCAGCAGAATGAAGAGATGAGGAGGAGGCAGAGAACAGGGGTGTTTGAATGGATTGCACTACTTCAGAATGCAGGTGCAAGGATCACATTTTTTCAATGGCTCAGTTGAAGGAGAAAAAAGGCACCACCAGGAAACAGGCTGGGCTAAAACATCTCATTTTCTCTACCACTCATATGCTAGGGTTTTGGGTTTTTTTAGATTTGTAGGGTATTTAAAAATTTTTTTAAAATCTTTGAAAAATTAATGTAAAATAAATTAAGACCAAGCCTTAATCCAGTATCCAAGGTCTACTGAGGGCTGGTTAGCACATGCAGTAGAGGAAAACTGAAATGAGGTGGCAGTAGGGTTGCCAACCTCCAGGTGGTTGCTGGAGATGTCCCACGATTACAACTGATCTCCAGGCGATAGCGATCTGTTCACGTGGAGGAAATGGCTGCTTTCTAAGGTGGACTTTGTGGCATTATACCCTGTTGAAGTCCCTCCCTTTCCTAAACCATGCCCCCTAAGGCTCCACCCCCAAAATCCCCACCTGGAACTTGCAACTAGGGTTGTGCTTATTAATATACCAGAACAAAAAATAAACCCGAAATTAGCCATTTCAGCAATATTCAGGATTGGATTTGACCAAATACCAAAACCTGGGGATCTGCCCAAAGCCGAATAGGCAATTCCCGAAAAAGCCAAATAATTATTTGTTTTTTTCGGGTTCAACTCTTTGCCTTTACTCAGATTCATTAAGATCCACCCTTCTCAGAGATCTGGCAAGACAGGCGGGGGAAGCTTCAGTCTGATCCACACTGAATTTTTTGGTATTTTTCGGGTTCGGGTTTATTAACTCGAAAATTTTTGAAAAATCCAGGGTTTCTGGGTTTTTCAAAAAAATTCAGGTTCAATAAATCTGATCCTGAAAAATGCTGGAAAAAGCATTGGTGCGCAGCCTTAGTAAACTGTACCATTTTGGACCGCAAGTAAGGGATTGCATGTTTTAATGTTCCCCTACCTTAATAATTCCCTGTAAATTGAAAACTGATGTAGGCTAGGCTAAGCTTTTAAAATATGATCCCTCCCCACTTGGCCTCTGAAGTGGTGCAGCCTAATCTGCAACCTCATTCTTTTACATATCTTGACCAAGCATGAGAAGAAAATGGAGGCAGAGGGACAGGAAAGATATGTTTCTGCATCCCCTTCCTGTAATCCTTTTTGCTGTTTAGACGCTACTTCTTTCCACCCTTTCTGTGTGATTGGGACAGATCCATGTTTCTATGTGAACGGGGCAGCTTTCATTAATTGTGGCATACACGTGAAACAATTTGCTGGTCCATAAACATACTAGGGAATGGGATTATTAGAGCAATCATTATAAAACTATTAGCACACAGAGTGCATTTATTTGTTGAGATCAGGTCTACAGAGTAAGGTTTCGTCCTGAGTTACATCATAAATCACTCTTAATATGAAATGCTGGAAGTGTCTCTGCAAACGTTTTACTTTATAACCCTATTATAAATAAAAATGTATTGCAAATACAAATACCTCAGCCATTATTTTTCCCCTATTTGGTATAGTTTATTTTGTGAGGGCTCTGGTTAATGGTTTGTTTTCTTTTTCAGTTAGATGTAGTGATTAGACTAGATGTTATGTGACACAGTCAATTTCATTTTAAGGTCTTCTTTTTATGAGTTCTAGGAAGGCGCTCATTTGACTGCACCAAAAGTCCAGTTTTGGGGGGATCTATTATTTCATGTTCACCACTCCCTAGCTCTATACCCCTCTTCCAGTTTTATAATCCCAACAGCCGTTTGAGATAGGTTAGTTTAAAAGAGTCCAAATAGTCCAGTGAGCTTCATGTCTGGGGAATGCTTTGTACCTGATGTTGTATCTTCCTTCACAAGGTACTTTGATTGTGCCTCATGACGAACAAGGCTTAACCATAACCAGGTCTTTGTCATCTAGGAGACTCAGGCCATTAACACATGGCTGCCTTCACATTTGTTTCTCTCTGTCCTATCCCATGCCTTTAAGAACATAAGAACATAAGAAAGGCCCTGCTGGATCAGACCAAGGCCCATCAAGCCCAGCAGTCTGTTCACACAGTGGCCAACCAGGTGCCTCTAGGAAGTCACTAACAAGACGAGTGCAGCAGCACCATCCTGCCTGTGTTCCACCGCACCCAAAATAATAGGCATGCTCCTCTGATACTAGAGAGAATAGGTATGCAGCATGACTAGTATCCATTCTAACTAACAGCCATGAATACCCCTCTCCTCCATGAATATGTCCACTCCCCTCTTAAAGCCCTCCAAGCTGGCAGCCATCACCACATCCTGGGCAGGGAGTTCCACAATTTAACTATGCGTTGTGTGAAAAAATACTTCCTTTTATCTGTTTTATCTGTTATCAGCTTTAGCAGATGACCCCGTGTTCTAGTATTATGGGAGAGGGAGAAAAACCTCTCCCTGTCCACTCTCTCCAAACCATGCATAATTTTATAGACCTCTATCATGTCTCCCCTCAGCCACCTTCTTTCCAAGCTAAACAGCCCTAAGTGTCTTAACCGCTCCCCATAGGACAGTTGCTCTAGTCCCCTAATCATTTTGGTTGCTCTTTTCTGCACCTTCTCAAGCTCTGGAATATCCTTTTTTAGGTGTGGTGACCAGAACTGTACACAGTATTCCAAGTGTGGTCTCACCATAGATTTGTACAAGGGCTCATCCTGCAGCCTCACATCAGCCTGCAGCATGAAGCCGGGATCGCCACCAGTAAGAGGCGAAGCAGCGAAGCAACGGTGGCTCCTTCCGGCACCAATGCCGCATGCTTCCAGCAGACACATACAGGGTCGCATTTGCTGGGTAGAGGCAGTGGCAGCTGGAAGTACATGGCATTGGCGCCAGAAGGAGCTGCTGCCAGCTCGCCTCCAACTGTGGGGATCTGGGCTGCAGGCTGATGTAAGGCTGCAGGCTGAATCCATGACTGGTACTGATGGGAGGCAGAGGATGGCACAGGGGCAGGAGGAGGGGGGGAGAGAGAGGCATCAGTTGGGGTGGGGTGGGGGGAAAGAGCTGCTGCTGCTGCTGTTGGGGCTGGGCAGTCTCCCAGAGGGGAGTCGACCAGGGCACCGAAAATGCACCAGCAAACTCCCTCAAGTGTTGCACGCCTTCCATTTAGGTCGCGACAACAGAGGATCAGGGTAACTTGGGGATGTAGCAAAATGGGGAGGGTTGATCATGTGCATGGGCGAAGCACATGTGCTTCAACCTCACTGATTCACTACATTCCCAGGAGAACAGAGCAACAAAACAGCCATGTGTTTTTGGCCTCAGTGACTTTCCATTTATTGAAGGCTTTCTTTTTAGGCAAATTGTCACAGATCACTAATAACAAAAATCTTAATTGATTTAGCTACTGAGAGGCACCTTGAACCCTAGGGGGTAGGCAGGGCATAAATGTTTAAAAATAAATAAACAAATATAAGCTTCTAAAATAATTGCCTTTAGATAAGATGCCAGTGCTTAAGAATCATCTGTGAACAGATTGTTCACTTATACTTTGAAGAGAAAAGCTGTTTTGCAACTGAGGAAAGCAGAACTGTAACAAACAATAGAAGTGTGTCTTACTTTAATTGATGGAGGAAAAAATACCCTTGAAGTAGCAACTGCAAGTAGGAGGACAATGAAAATGTTTCGCTACTCAATTCGAGAAGAACATAGGAAAGGAAAAGGAAATGAGCCCGAGAATATAGTTAAAACTGCAGTCAAAAACTGAATTATTTGATAGATGAAAGTTGGAGCCTTTATTTCATGCTTCTCAGTAGCTAAAACAGTTAAGATTTGTGTTATCAGCCATCTGTTACTTCCCCCTCCTTTAAACAGACATAGAAGAACAGAACATTCTGTCTCATCAATGTATTTGACTCACTGCAGGAAGAACAATATGTTTACTATCACAATATGTGTCGTCCTCCCAGCAAGTTGCTTAGGGAGATATCATTTACTATTGGACTGATATCTATGGGTCTCTGAGATTGATAGCACAATGCAACAAAACTCCAGGGCAACATCCACAATGAAGAAAGAGGGTGCAAGAGGTGGGAAGATTCAAGAGGTAGATCACAGAGATAACAGCAGCCCAGAGAGGGAGACAGTTGTGCCTTTTTAGCAGCTGATTGAGATGGAGAACATAAATAGCTTTTTACAGGGATCTGAAACACCCATCCAACCATAAGCAGAGAACAATGTGTGAGTCATTTAACTATGTGAGTCAAATCCTACTCAAAAGCAGGAAGAGAGAAAGGGTTAGGTTTGAAGGATTGTCTACAAGAAACAAAAAGAGGGAGAGGCTAAAGAGGGAGCTGTGCCCAGAGCAAGTCTGGACCCAAGCAGGTAGGAATCAGTTTGGTGTAGTGGCCAGAGAACCAGACTTTGACCAGAGAAATCCAGGTTTAAACCTCATTCAGATCTGAAGTTCACTGAGTACTGCTATGATAGAGAGATGCAGGTCCTGCTCTCAGGCATTATTTCTTTGGGAACAGAACTGTAAACTTCTTAAATTGCATGCTAGAGAGATGAGCTTCCTTTATGGAAAGATAGACAGGATGACTATATGCCCACCAATCAGGAACGGGTGAGATAGAAGGCTATTGAGATATAGTGAGTGGGGTCATAAAAAGTTGGAATGTACACCTTAATTTCCCCCTTTTTTCTCCTGTACACCTTAATTTCCCCCCTTTGTATATATACCCATATATACTCGAGTATAAGCCGACCCGAATATAAGCCGAGGGACCTAATTTTACCACAAAAAACTGGGAAAACTTATTGACTTGAGTATAAGCTTAGGGTGGGAAATGCAGCAGCTACTGGTAAATTTCAAAATAAAAATAGATACCAATAAAACTATATTAATTGAGGCATCAATAGGTTAAATATTTTTGGATATTTATTTCAAAGAAAAACAGTAAACTAGCTCTGTAAATGGAAAAGAGGGTCAACAAAAACAATATGGCATCAACAATAACTTTAAAAGTACAAAAGCCTTAGTACTGGGTGTATGGCGTGGCCTTGGAATCTGGCAATCCTAGTCCCTCACGCCGTACTTGGGGCAGGTCGAGGAGAGCTTCCTCGGCCTCAGAGCAATCCGACGGGGAGTCTGAACTGTCCTCCCCGTCGGTAGCAGCCAGCTTGCCCTCTTGTCACCGCACAGGGTTTGGGCTGCTGCTGTCAGTGCTGCTGCTCTCCTCCCCGCCTTTATTTCCCCATCCACCCCTGTGGCCCCTCCTCCCAAGCCCTTAAAGGTCCTCCCTGGCTTGCTCCACCCTCTCCCTTGCTTGAGACAAGATACATGTGGGGATCCACTCCATGTTTCATGAACTGTTAAAATTTAACCCTCCCAGCTGGGACATGAAGACTTAGAAGGTCTGAACACCCTTTCAGCAGTGTGCAAGCCAAGCCCAGGAATAGGGAGCAAAAGACGTAAAGTCTGTCTCGCCGAGTTTTATTGTCATTTCTCTATTTTCAAAGTTCCTAAGGGCCATGTCTGTTCCTGGGAAGGAAATGTCAAGGTAACACCAAAGAATGAATAACGTAGCTTCATATGTTTTATTTTCTTTCTTAGTTCTGTAATATAATGTAGGTTTTGATAGATTTTTCCAATGCCTTGTGCTCTAGTGAATAGTGTGTGTAGTTTAGTGAATAAAGATCTTTTCCTTTTTAAAGATATCAGGCTGAGGTCAAAATCTCAGCTATGTCCAACCACTTGTTGAATGCAAAGATCAGAAACTCCTGACTGGGCTGGAGACAGTTAGTTGGTCAAGGTGGAGCGGGAGTGTAGGAGAGTACATATACATACAAACTTGCTCACAGCCCTATCTGTGCCTCATGCTGCGGGTTGAAAAAGGAAGGGCACAGCTTGTGTGGTAGCACTCTGCCCCATACAACAGGTATGGAGGGGCAAATGGAAAAAGCCTTCTCACACACATGTGATTCCATCCCCAAATCACAAGTCTTGGGCAAGGACACAGGGAAGCTAGGAGAAGAGGGGAAGACTGTTTTCAGGTACCACCTTGAGGTAATCACCATCTCAGCATATGCTCCTTCATGTGGTGGTTCAAAGGGTAGAAAGAAGGAATGGGACCCTTGTGTATTTTGCTATGAGTTCTCCTTGTGTGTGACTACACATGCTACTACATTAATCAACTGTTGTGCAGAGGGGGTTCTAAATTCAGATTCCCACTCTTGAAAACCTGATGATTTGATAAGGCTTGGCTTCTGGTTTGGGCTGGGGAATAAAACGTGCTGTCTCTTTGATTATACCATTCATTCAGCTGATCCTTTCATGCCATACGTGGCCAACAAATGGAACATTGGACATATTGTGATAATTGCTTCTACTTGGAGGTATAGAAGACATGCTTGACAAATGGGCAACTTCTTCCATTGGTACAGAAGATAGGGACAATCACAGTTTTCTGTGGCCACTGGTGGGATGCAACCTCCTCCATCAGCAGTATGCTTTGGCAAGCAGTAGCTAAGAAAAACTCATTCAGATGATCCCTTGCGCTTCAGGAAACTTTGCCAGGGCTCAGACTCAGGAAGCTCCAGCACACCCAAAGAGCTGGTAATAAAGGAGTGGTTTGAGTTCCAAGGTAGAACCTTAAACTGTGCAGCACTTGCCTGAGGCTGATTTGCTCCTGCCTCATGTCCTGATGGGGGAACTCAATGATGGAAGCCCTCCTCTTCCCAAGGAGAACTCTTTGTAGTATGGCCACTTCCTAAATTGGAACAAGTATCCCTTCAGCACATTTTTAAAATTCAGCAATAAATTTGATATCCAGATAGCTGGGGATGTTTCATTAAAATTGTACATGAAACTGCATGAAGAATTTGTAAAACCCAGGGTTACTTTATTTTCCAATTTTTTCAATGTATGTGTGGGTTAAGTGCTGTCACTTCTCACCTATGGCGACAATATGAATGCATGTCCTCCAAAAAGTCCTATTGCTAACAGCCTTGCTCAGGTCTCACAGACAGAGGGCTGTGCTTTTCTTTATAGAGTTATTCCATCTCATGGTGGGTCTTCCTCTTTTCCAACTGCCTTAAACTTTTCCTAGCATTATTATCTTTTCCAGTGACTCTTGTCTTCTCATAATGTAACCAAAGTATGATAGCTTAATTTTAGTCATTTCAGCTTCTAGGGAGAGTTCACGCTTGATTTGATCTAGAACCCACTGTGGTGTCATCTGCATATTGCAAATCTCATGACAGATGGGATTCAAGATGACCACCCTGGTACACATGGATACATGAAGCTGCCTCATAGTAAATCAGACCCTCAGTCCATCAAAGTCAGTATTGTGCACTCAGACTGGCAGCAGCATTCCAGGTTCTCAGGTCTTTCACATTACCTACCATCTTATCCTTTAACGTGGAGATGCCAGGGCTTGAACCTTGGATTTTCTATATGTTAAGCAGATGGTCTATCACTGAGCCAAAGTCCTCCCCCAGTACTAGACTTTTCCAACAGATTTTCTCTAAAATCATATCTGACCATGTTTGCATCAACATTGCAAGGAATGTTCCTCCCAGATCAGTTGGAGGGGTATTCTTCCTGTTCCCTTAAATGAGTCCACCCTTTCTACTTTGCTGCATCTCATATTCAGAAGTTCCTCCCTGTGGTGCCTCCTGCCTCTCTTCATCGAGATCCATCCTTAAATTAACCTTTTCTTTTGAAGTATTCCACTTAACTCATTAGTCCCTGTCAGGATACTTGGGGTTGCTTCCCAAGTAAAAGAACAACTCATTTCTCTTCAGATCCAAACAACTGTATTCTTTAATGTTTAATACCAACTTGATAACAATAAGAAAATGCAGAACTAGATACAGAAGAATTGTCTTTGTTCTTATTCTGTATTGATTCCAACTACTTCTTCTGAGGCCTTATCTGCCGGTGTTCTCATGGGGAGGGAAATCTCCTCTTCCCAGGACTTCAGTGTAGCAGCCCTCTTCATGGACTGTGTTGAGACTGGCTGTAGTCAGGCTGCTGGGGCATAGCTCTCTCCACAGCTTTCAGCCCTCCCTGGTCTACAGCTTCCTCAGCATTCAAGTTCCTTCCACTTCCTGAAGGGATTATCTGCTGCAAGTATCAGGATTTCAGCTCCACCCATTTTCTGATGTCCTTCACATACGTTCCTTTATCTTCTTCCGGCTGACTAAGGTAGTTCTACTTGTCGTTTGAGGGGGGTTGAAAACTTTGACTAGTAATTGGCTCGTATCAAAGTTTGCTAAAGGGGCCATTAGGACTGCCACAGTCTCCCTGCTGTCTGATTGGCTCTTCTCTTACCAGGCTATGGGTAAGCTCTGTTTTTCCTCCTTTTTTTCTAATTGGTTAGCTGTACAAATCCTGAATTTGCATGATTGCTCAGCTTTCTAATACACATATAAAAGGTAAAGCACCAGTCATTCCTGACCCATGGGGTGATGTCACATCCCGACATTTACTGGACCGACTATGTTTACAGGGTGGTTTGCCATTGCCTTCCCCAGTCATCTACACTTTACCCCCAGCAAGCTGGGTACTCATTTTACTGACCTCAGAAGGATGGAAGGCTGAGTCAACCTTGAGCTGGCTACCTGAAACCAACTTCCATTGGGATCAAACTCAGGTTGTGAGCAGAGCTTGGACTGCAGTACTGCAGCTTACCACTCTGCACCATGGGGCTAATAGACATAAAGAACTTAAATTCATCCTAATCCATATTCTATTCTATTTACAATCATATATACACAAATATACACATGGGAATTTTTTTTTATTTCTATACAGTCCTCAATCCCATGTGAAATTGACCCTAAATATATATATATATAACTGTTACATTCATCCCCTGCCACCATGTGAAACAGGTGCTGGACTAGAGGGACCACTGGTCTGATCCAGCAGGGTTCTCATGTTCCCTCTCTTATATACAGAACTCCTTCTCAGAGGCACCCCATCTGTCTTCCTTTGACTCATCTTCTCCTTTCTTCCTACTGTCAAAATTTAAACTGCAAGTTTGTCAGGATAGTGGCCTACTGTGATGGACAGTTGCATTATGATGATTTGTCCTGGGTGTGGAACCTTTAGTGACAGCAGGTTCGGAAAGAAAAACAAACCCTGAGAATTTTACAGTTGGCAGTTTAGAGAGAGACCATTAGAAACTGACAGTTGATAACTGACAATTGAATCTGAGAGTTGAGGCTGGCAGCCTGAGTGAGAGGAACACAGTTAAGGATCAAGAAGGATCCTGTGTGTGAGGGAAGTGATTTGAGTGTCCTCTCCTAAGGGAAAGAGCTCCTAAATAAAGGGGATGATTCCTAACCAGTTTTAAGGAAGAAAACTGGAAAATTGTGTGTTTTATTCCTGACTCCACCAACATTTGAAATATTGTTTCAGGAAGTTGAAGTGTGTTCGACTAAGCAGTGACTGCCAAGTGAACTCTATCTCAATATCAAAAGTACCAACACGTGTCTGTGAAATACATCCGACACATCCTGATTACAAAATATCAATCGTTTATAAACATCCTAAGTTTCCTCATTCTTGTTATTATTGTTTAACCTGCCGAATTTATTTTCTGAAACCTCTCTGCAAACCTGACTTTACCCTTTCCCCAAAGAGAAAAATAAAACATTTTCCAGTTTTATTTCATTAAGCTTCTCTTGTGCCATATTCCAACTTATATGAAAAAGAGGGTGTTTTTCCCCCAAACGGATCTCTCATTCATTAAAAGTGTGGGACAAGAAAGCAACAAGTGAGAATCTAAAAGTCTCAGGAGTGATAGTGGTGGTTGGTAAGAAAAACTGAATAAAACAAGAGGAGTTCCATCATACCTATCTCATTACCTGTTACTACATTAACACTGCGATCCTGGGAAGAGTGACACCCTTCTAATCCCATTGACTTCAATGGACATAGTATAACTATGCTTGGGGTGTGATGCTTATGAATAATAATGGTGACAAAAACTGGCACACACACAAGGGTGGTGAACTCCTCACTCTCTGGTTAGGATCCTTTCTTACATTCCACTAACAGTTCATTTCTGCACCACCACCATTACGTATACATCCAAGGCCATTTAGGTACAGTAGTACTCTTCCCTGAAGAAGAAGAGTACCTGTGAAGTTGCCTGTGAAGAACTGCAACGTAAGTTCCTCTCACAAGACCTGTGTTGTTGTTTTTAAGTTATCGTTTTTTCACTGAAAGGTGCAGAGGTCTCTGCATCATAAAGTGGGTTTGTCTTCCCCAGTCATGTGCATCATGTCTAGATTTCTATGAAACCTTCTATGCAAGATGTGTGAATCAGACGTATATTATTTATTTAACTGTTTGATTGATATCCCACTCTATCACACTAGCTCAGAGCAGCTTACAGTAGTTTTTAAAATGTGTTTCTGTCCTCAAAGGGTTCACAATCTATTTTATACCAGGCAGTTTTAAACCTTAGCATGGATTAGTCTATAATCTAAATCTGTTTATATTTCACATTAGAGGAGTTAAGCTTCTACTTGCCATTCTACAAGCTGGAGTGGGTTCCAGATCGCCTTAAATGTAACATAAAACAACAGCATAAGCCCTTTTCAATTGTTACAGCTTTTGCAACCACAGTATACATAACTGTAGATTGCACTACCCGTGATCCTCCCGATATGCAACATCATCAGTTTGAGAGAATATGACAGTACATTTATTTTCCAATTTTGATACACACAAAAGTGTACCCTAAAAAAAACTGGGTATCTGAGGGTTTATTAAGATTTCATATTGTATCAATGCCATTTGAATTTCACTTAGACAATATTCTTTTATCTTATTTGAAGTTTTTGGATGTTCTCTCAATTTCAGAACAGGGTGCCATCAGCTATGTAGGGTGCCATACTAATATTTCAAGCCTTGTTTTCTCATATCTGATTGACTTAATGTTATAATTTTTAGACAGTATCTTAAATTGTTGTTATTGCTAGAGTTGTGGACTATTCTCAATGTTTTTAGTTACGTGTGTGTGTGTGTGTGTGTGTGTGTGTGTGAAGTGCCGTCAAGTTGCAGCCAACTTATAGCAACCCCTAGAAGGGTTTTCAAGGCAAGTGATTAAGAAGAGGTAGTATGCCATTGCCTTCCTCTGAAGAATCTTCCTCGGAGGTCTCCCTTCCAAGTACTGACCCGGCTTAGCTTTTGATATCTGATGAGATCAGGCTACACTATACCATTCCATATCCCTTTTAGCTACATAGCAGAATACAAATTTTGTAAAATATTTTTTTAAAAAATCTTTGGAAGCCACTTTGCATTTTTGAACAAAAAGAGTATAAATGTGTGTATTTTTCTTAACCAACGTTGTTGTGATTATTTGAGTTAGTGCACTTTGAGTGCAATCCTGAAGGAGTGGTAGATCCGCAGCGGCTGGGAGTGGCAGAGCCATGTTACCTCTTCAGAGGCTTCCCAGCTACTGCAGAGGCTAAAAAAGTGTTGTTGTTTTTTTATTTTAAAAAAAGGAAAAAATGGGGGGAATGCCTCATTGAAGTTGGTGAGCCCTGCCATCACTCAAGGGGCATTCCCGGGGCAAAAGGGAATCTTATTCCATGATAAAGTGGCGCATATCCCAACGCGGGGTCATGCCGGCTCCTAAGGAGCTTTGCTCCCCATTCAGAAATGGGCTGCCCATGTACAACAAAGTGTTTGTGCCCGTGCATTAACATGTGTGGCTAAAATCCAAATCAACCCACCCCTCAGAGATTGATTGCTGGTCTACATTTGCTGCAAAATGGGGTAGTAGATGCGCAGGGTGGTAAAATGGACTGCACCATTTCAGACTGCAGGAGAGTCATTTCATTTTTCAATGAAAAGCTCCTCTCCATTAAGAATTCCCAGTAAGTGGAAAACTAGCACAGCATGTAAAGTGCTAAGGTAGAACTTTTATCCCTGCAGTGCTATTTTTTTTCAAGGGATTTGTACTTGGAAAAAAACAAAACCATGATCCTCCTCTGGCAATCTCAAGTGATGCAGCCCATTCTACCACCTCAGAATTCTATGATCCACCAAAGACTAATGCAGCAATTTCCAAAGTACTACAAAACAGAGACCATTGGAGCATATGCTAGACGTCTCTATACTGACATATCCATGTGTTTGACTTTTCAGTTCAATTTGTGTAATAAGAACTTAACTTTAATGCATTTTTAAAGGCTGACGAGGACAAACAGGGGCACCATTCATTCTCACAAGAGGCTTTGCTAGGCACAATCTTTCCACAAATGATTGGAACAGACATGCATTCTGAAAAGCTCCAATCAAAGGCCTTGTAAAACTGGATGGCCTAGATATTAATAAGTATATCCCTACTAATGATGATGAACCAGCTGTCCATGGAAAGGCTGATTTTAAAGCATATTCCATTTTATCATTCTGACAGCTTGCATGAGAGCCCAGAAAGAAATCATTCCTATTTCTTGTGCTGGTGTCAAATTAGAGTTTTATTTAAAAGATGAGGGGGTGATATCAGAAAATTTTACATTCCCATTTCTATGACCTATTTCTTTAATACTTTTACATTAAGAACATTCTAACATGTGGAGGCCAGGGGCCAAATTTAACTGTCATATGTATGAGTTTAAACCAGGAGTAATTTGACTGATCTAAAACAGAATTAAAGCTGATGTAATAGAGAGAATAATTATGCCTACAGAATGCATTGGGGGAAAGAACAAGTTAATTTTTTATGGGTATTTTTAAATACCCATACGCTGCTTGCTGAAGCACATTTTCAGATCTGGGTTCTTAAAACATTTCAGGAACAAGCAAGAAAATACAGTTTGTAAAATAACTTGTGAATATTCAATGCTCAACTCAGATATGTTCCATTCAGCTGACCTACTTTCAATACGGTTACCAGTCATCTGCCCGGGTACTTTACATACAGCTGGCTAAACAGCTGCTTTTGATACCATTAACTATAGTATCCTTCTGGACCACCTTTCATGGTTAGGACTGGGAGACACTGTTTTACAATGGTTTCAGTCCTACCTGAAAAGTAGGCTTCAGAAGGCAGTTCTGGGGGACTGTTGCTTGGCCCATTAGCCTCTGGGATCCCACAAGGTTCTATCTTGTTCCTCATGCTTCTCAATATCTACATGAATCTAGAGTTTTGGGCTGGGTTGTCACCAATATGTGGATGATATTCAACTCTAACTCATACTTCCAGTGGTCCTAAGGAGTCTGTGGAACCTGAGAACTGGTGCCTGGAGGCAGTTCTGGTATGGATGAGGGCTAATAAATATAAATGTTATCCTGATAAAACAGAGGTACTAGTGGTGGGTGTGTTATAGTAGGCTAATATCCCTAGGCTACCCTGGTGCAACCAGCAAGGTGCTCAGGACTGGAGCTAGTGTGCAAGGATGGAACAGTGCTGTATAGGGGTCTCCTGGCATCCATCTGGTTTGTGCCAATGCTGCAGAAGCTGACTAGGTTCAGACCATGGTTCAGACCATGCTTTCCCTAGAAAGGAACATTGATGGTGCATGGAAGACAACCTTTTAGGATTGCTATAGCCCTCCTGCAGTAGACCAGACACACCTTGCCAAATCTAATCAACTCCATTCAGATGGACACAACAATCTCCTCAAGTAGCCAGCCAAGCCTTCTGACTCACCCTGCCAAGAACATTTCCAGTCTCACCTTCATTTCCAGTTCTTTAGCCCTATGCTTTAGTACTCAGCCTCAAGTACCCAGACATTGTTTCTGATCGGCCTTACCTCCAGGTTCTATTCTACTGCACCTTCCTAATCCAATCTAGAGCAATCAAGCCTTTGTCACTGGCAATGACCAGCCATTCCCACACAATGCCAGGCACAGTGATACATAGCCTCCAGCTACATTTAGGGGTATAAATATATACCCATTTGCCACAGCAAATTGCTAGCACTTTTCCTGGATCCAAAGTGTTAGCCACGATACTAACATGTATCATTTTCTGTTCCTTGCAAGTAGTGCAGGTCGCTACTTGTCTCCAAGCAGGTGCCTTTATTTGGACCCTCAATCTTTGGAAAGTAAATATAATTTCCCCTGGGTATCTTCAATCTTGTGACCACCCCCTCACACCTTTATTTTCTGAGTTTTGTATATTTTAGGAATGTTGTGTGTATGTGCAAACTAATTTGACTATTTTAATAAAGCCCTTAAAATTCACAAACATCTCTTTATTGGGAACCTTTTCCACTGGTGTACTCATCTGGCATAGAAATTGGTTTAAAGATCCCCACAAAGCGTTACCAGTCT
Source organism: Euleptes europaea (assembly GCF_029931775.1). Lineage (NCBI taxonomy): Eukaryota > Metazoa > Chordata > Lepidosauria > Squamata > Sphaerodactylidae > Euleptes > Euleptes europaea. The sequence goes on along the minus strand of NC_079313.1, from coordinate 33,265,033 downwards.
CCAGCTAATTTCCCCCAATAAAAGAAGACCCTCTGCTTGCCATAACAGGTGGAAGGACTGAACTGAGGTGTCTCAAGTTCTTGATGGGGTTGCACTCCCCCAAAAGGAGCACATTTACATCTTGAAAGTGCTGCTGGACCCAGGCCTCCTGTTGGATAAGCAGGTGGCGGTGTTAGCCAGGAGCATCATTTACCAGTTTCTGCTGGTGAGCCAGCTGCAGCCTTTCCAGGCTTGACACTATGGTTGATGCCCTGGTAACATTTATATTAGACTACTGCATTGTGCTCTATATAGGGCTGTTCTTGAAGAATATCTGGAAGTTACAGTTGTTAAAAACACTTTGGCCAGAATGGAGTGGATTGTAAGGACCATATCACAATGACTCCCAGTTTGCTTCTGGGCCCAATTTAATGTGCTAATATTGATCTTTAAAGCCCTTCGAACATTAGACACATTCAATCAAGTACATAACATATTCTGTTGAGCCACTTGTATAGAGCAAATATGAGTATGGATTAAGTTTGAACTGTCTCTGGTGTATTGGTTAAGAGTAGTGGTTAAGGCACTGGCAAACCACCCCGTAAATAAAGTTTTATGGAGCTTGGACCATAGGGTTTCCAACCACCATGTGTGGCCTAGAGTTCTCCTGGAATTACAGTTGATCTCCAGATGAAAGAGATGTTACCCTGGAGGAAATGACTATGATGGGGGATAGACTCTATGGCATCATATCCCTGTTGAGATCTCCCTACCCTCCTCAAACTCCAACCTTCTCAGGGTCCACCCCTAAATCTCCCAAGCCATTGTTGGCAGCCCTAGTGGACCAGTATACTGTAAAGACAATATGTGCCTGCAGTGCTTAGAGTTTTTAATACTAAATCATGTTCCCAGCTACTCTACAGAATTCTGATCTGGATCAATGCATTTAACCAGGCTGTGGAATGTCTTCAATTCTCATTCCTTCAATTCTCCTTAGGAATTCAAAACTGTGTACCATACATGGCAATCTGTTTAGCAACCAACCAAAGACTGCTAGAAACTAGAGCATGGTTGCTAATGATTAAATTTTGGTTGCATTTGCTTTTTAAGTCCAATCCAACTAGTTTTACCTACTGAATATTAACTGAATATCAGTTCTCTAAAAGGTTAAGTTACATTGAGCAAAAAATCATTTAATTAGGTATCCATTTAGATTTGCTTGTACTGGCCTCTGAAGTGTCTGCATTTAAAAATCATAAAAGGTCGATTCCTGGACACAGAATTACAGGAACTAAATTGTGCAGCCAGGAAAACCTGTTCCCCTGTAAATTGCTGGATCCCACTACCTTCGGATTGTCTGGTGCCTTACTTTCACCACAACAAAGAACTTTTATGCTTGCAAGGATTAACATCATACCCTCAGCTGTACTTTTTGGGAGGTTTTAGAAAATCCCATATTCTAAAAGATTCTATCCATGCAGTATGAGCAGTGTAGAATCATTACAACATTTTTTTTCTGTTGCCCTTTCTATGTTGATATCCGAGCTAAATTTCCTAAGTCAGTCTTAGATGAATGGAATGGAGTTTCAGACAACTGTAAAGTTCACTTTTTCTCTCTGGACAAAACTCCGATATAATGGATAGGGTAGCAAAATTTCTACAACTGGCGATGAGGCTTAGAGAATCTAAATTCTTTTTTTCTTTTTTTGTAATTTTTTTATTATTTTATAATAAAACATAAACACAAAAGAGAATAAAGAAAAAAGAAAAAAAGAAAAGAAAATAATACATTTAAAAAAGAACAGAAAAATACATGTTCAGCACACAACTTATCCACGAATACAATAGAGAATCTAAATTCTGATCATATCTGGTCCTAGCTTTTGTTCTCCGTGTTTTGTAGCCCCTGTATTAATTGCATATATGCAATAAAGGGGCTGCTGCTGTTGTATACCTTAAAGACCACCTTTTCCCATATGAACTTATACAACCAGTATGGTAATCTTAAGACACACTGTTTCAGGTGTGTGGCATCCCAAGGGTCTTTTAGATAATGACACCAAAACTATGGAATTCCTACCCCAGGAAGAGTCATCTGACCACATCTATCATTGTCTTCTGATTTTCTGTTTTGTTTGGCATTCCTTCACTGTTCATATGTTTTAGTTTCACTTTTGTTTTAATTGTTTTATGTACATTTTTAAGCTGATTTTAATTTTTTGATTGTAATTACAAGATCCTGGGAAAACAGGTGACAATGGATCTGACAAGCATATGACCAGTCTGTGCCTGAGCCAGGTTCAAAAACACACAGTTTCTGTCCACATCTGAAGAATAATCAGCTATTTCAAGGAAAACAATACTATGTCTATCCATTATCTCTCCACCTTCCTCTAGGGAGCTCAGGGAAGCATATATGGCTTTTCCTCCAATTTTGTCCTCACAACAACCTATGAAGAAGGTTTTTGGGGGGAAAAAGCATGATGGGTCCAAGGTCATAAGTGAGTTTCATGGCTGAGTGGGAATTTGGACCCAGGATCCCCTAGTTCTAGCCCAACACTCTACCCCCTACATGATACTGGCTCTATGGGCAAAAACGCATGATCGCTTTAGCTGTCTTTATTCCCTGTTTCAGCCAGGATTCAGCCAGGATCGAACACACGTTCAGCAAAACGCATGCGTTTGATCCTGGTTTGATCCAGGGAATAAAGGAGGCTAAAGTGACCATGCGTTTTCGCCCTTTCTGATGCTATTTTCTCCAACTCTCTGTCAGTATCATTCCATGACACTCATTCCTTATTGGCAAAATATATAAGAAATGCATGACTTCCACTCTGAGCAAAGCCTAGATTCAAAGGGAAAATAACTTGTTATGTGGGTGATCCATGATCAGTGCTCCTAACATCTTAACATTTAAAGCAGTTTGGGGTGAACACCTGATTTGGGTCAAGGCTGTGGTGCTTAGGGCTGGATTTATCTCCTCCACACAACATCCCTGTCAGAAATGCATCTTCCCCCATCCTAAGAAATCTATTATAAGCGGAAAGAAATGTACCGGTATGGTACATTGCTTTCTCTCTACTGCACTAAGAGTATCTACAAAGATTTTTTTTTTAAAGAAAATCCTACAAAACAATTCAGAGATGAAATGTTTCCTGCCAATATTCTAGTGTGTATTTCATCTAAAAAGCAAATTTTACACATTTAATACATTACTTCTTGGCCAGACCACTTATGTCAAATGGTATATCAACCAGCCTTGGTTAAAAAGACTCTGAAGGAATTTATAACAGACGACTCACAATCCAAAGCAAAGCAGAGAGAAAAAAGTCATATGCTGTTTGTTTCCACTCTTTTTCTGGAACAGCCATAGTCTCAACTCTGACACTGAATTAAATCAACCGAACTCTAAGACGTTTTCCACAAAGAAAGAAAGCCTGAAAGGCCCATTCTTTCTCTTAGGGCTGTCAATTCGGTTCGGCCCGAACTGAAAATCAGCCGAATTCTCCTTGATTCGGCGATTTTCAGTTCGGACGGATCCGAACTCCAAAATGAGAGTAATCCGGATGGCCGAACTCTTCATGTTCGGCGTGTTCGGCGTGTGAATTCGGCGAATTCGGTGGTTCGGCGGAGACGCATGCGCAGGAGCTGATCCGGCCGCTTTCTCCCACGGCCAATGGTAGCCCAGCAGAATCTTCCCCTGGCCAATCAGAGCTTTGATTTGAAGTTTTGAACTGGCCAAGAGAAAGTTTAAAACGCCTGCCGCCCATCCCTTCCTTCCCCAGTGTTTGCCATTTTGGTGGCGAGATCCAGCCAGCAGAATTGTTGCAGTTGTGAGAGATCCACCTGTGTTCATCTTTTGGAACTGGTTTGAGGGTGTTTTGTGGTGTTTGTGTTGTGCGGGTGCGGGTGGTTGCTTTGCTTGGGGTTCCACGGTCCAGCCTAGCCCCCCCCCCCCGGTTGCCTTGAGAAGGGCGTGCGGTCTCCGTGCGGAGGCGCACCCTCTCGCCGCCAGCCGGGCCTCCCGCGTTCCCATCCCAACCCCCGGTGCTTGGGTGCCACTTGAGTTCATCCAGCGCCTTCGGCTTTTGGTTGCCTCGTGTGGCCTGTGAGTGGTGCGGTGGGTTGCTTTGCTTGGGGTTCCACGGTCCGGCCTAGCCCCCCCCCGGTTGCCTTGAGAAGGGCGTGCGGTCTCCGTGCGGAGGCGCGAGGACCCTCTCACCGCTGAGGCTCGCGCGACCCCATCCCAACCCCCGGTGCTTGGGTGCCACTTGAGTTCATCCAGCGCCTTCGGCTTTTGGTTGCCTCGTGTGGCCTGTGAGTGGTGCGGTGGGTTGCTTTGCTTGGGGTTCCACGGTCCGGCCTAGCCCCCCCCCCCGGTTGCCTTGAGAAGGGCGTGCGGTCTCCGTGCGGAGGCGCACCCTCTCGCCGCCAGCCGGGCCTCCCGCGTTCCCATCCCAACCCCCGGTGCTTGGGTGCCACTTGAGTTCATCCAGCGCCTTCGGCTTTTGGTTGCCTCGTGTGGCCTGTGAGTGGTGCGGGTGGTTGCTTTGCTTGGGGTTCCACGGTCCGGCCTAGCCCCCCCCCCCGGTTGCCTTGAGAAGGGCGTGCGGTCTCCGTGCGGAGGCGCGAGGACGCTCTCGCTGCCAGCTGGGCCTCCCGCGTTCCCATCCCAACCCCCGGTGCTTGGGTGCCACTTGAGTTCATCCAGCGCCTTCGGCTTTTGGTTGCCTCGTGTGGCCTGTGAGTGGTGCGGTGGGTTGCTTTGCTTGGGGTTCCACGGTCCGGCCTAGCCCCCCCCCGGTTGCCTTGAGAAGGGCGTGCGGTCTCCGTGCGGAGGCGCGAGGACCCTCTCGCCGCCAGCCGGGCCTCCCGCGTTCCCATCCCAACCCCCGGTGCTTGGGTGCCACTTGAGTTCATCCAGCGCCTTCGGCTTTTGGTTGCCTCGTGTGGCCTGTGAGTGGTGCGGGTGGTTGCTTTGCTTGGGGTTCCACGGTCCGGCCTAGCCCCCCCCCGGTTGCCTTGAGAAGGGCGTGCGGTCTCCGTGCGGAGGCGCACCCTCTCGCCGCCAGCCGGGCCTCCCGCGTTCCCATCCCAACCCCCGGTGCTTGGGTGCCACTTGAGTTCATCCAGCGCCTTCGGCTTTTGGTTGCCTCGTGTGGCCTGTGAGTGGTGCGGGTGGTTGCTTTGCTTGGGGTTCCACGGTCCGGCCTAGCCCCCCCCCCGGTTGCCTTGAGAAGGGCGTGCGGTCTCCGTGCGGAGGCGCACCCTCTCGCCGCCAGCCGGGCCTCCCGCGTTCCCATCCCAACCCCCGGTGCTTGGGTGCCACTTGAGTTCATCCAGCGCCTTCGGCTTTTGGTTGCCTCGTGTGGCCTGTGAGTGGTGCGGGTGGTTGCTTTGCTTGGGGTTCCACGGTCCGGCCTAGCCCCCCCCCCCGGTTGCCTTGAGAAGGGCGTGCGGTCTCCGTGCGGAGGCGCGAGGACCCTCTCGCCGCCAGCCGGGCCTCCCGCGTTCCCATCCCAACCCCCGGTGCTTGGGTGCCACTTGAGTTCATCCAGCGCCTTCGGCTTTTGGTTGCCTCGTGTGGCCTGTGAGTGGTGCGGGTGGTTGCTTTGCTTGGGGTTCCACGGTCCGGCCTAGCCCCCCCCCGGTTGCCTTGAGAAGGGCGTGCGGTCTCCGTGCGGAGGCGCACCCTCTCGCCGCCAGCCGGGCCTCCCGCGTTCCCATCCCAACCCCCGGTGCTTGGGTGCCACTTGAGTTCATCCAGCGCCTTCGGCTTTTGGTTGCCTCGTGTGGCCTGTGAGTGGTGCGGGTGGTTGCTTTGCTTGGGGTTCCACGGTCCGGCCTAGCCCCCCCCCCCGGTTGCCTTGAGAAGGGCGTGCGGTCTCCGTGCGGAGGCGCACCCTCTCGCCGCCAGCCGGGCCTCCCGCGTTCCCATCCCAACCCCCGGTGCTTGGGTGCCACTTGAGTTCATCCAGCGCCTTCGGCTTTTGGTTGCCTCGTGTGGCCTGTGAGTGGTGCGGTGGGTTGCTTTGCTTGGGGTTCCACGGTCCGGCCTAGCCCCCCCCCGGTTGCCTTGAGAAGGGCGTGCGGTCTCCGTGCGGAGGCGCACCCTCTCGCCGCCAGCCGGGCCTCCCGCGTTCCCATCCCAACCCCCGGTGCTTGGGTGCCACTTGAGTTCATCCAGCGCCTTCGGCTTTTGGTTGCCTCGTGTGGCCTGTGAGTGGTGCGGTGGGTTGCTTTGCTTGGGGTTCCACGGTCCGGCCTAGCCCCCCCCCCGGTTGCCTTGAGAAGGGCGTGCGGTCTCCGTGCGGAGGCGCGAGGACCCTCTCGCTGCTGAGGCTCGCGCGACCCCATCCCACCCCCTCCACCGTGCTTGCGTGCCACCTTATCTGACCCAGCAAAACCGCCTCTGGGTTTTGCCAAGGGGAAAGATGAGTGCCAGGCGTCCAGGAAACAGGGGCCCTGGGGGGAAAGCACTGCAGAAGACCAGAGGGGTGGAGGGGAGGGGTAGGGGGAGGGCCTCGGCTCACCCCCGCCCTGTGCGTAGATCAGCTTCGGTGGCACCCTCAGGGGTGCAGCGGCGGATCGATTTCTCAGACGGTGCCTCCGCAGCTGCCAATCCTGCACAGGTGAGAGGTGATGCTCACACTGGTACAGGGACTGCTGCTGATGCTGCTGCTGTCCAGACCGTACCTCCTCCTGCTCCTCCCATTGTTGACGTGGAGGGGCCTGTCACGCGGCAGCGGGAGGAGGAGGAGGGGGTGCTGTCTGGGGAGGAGTTCGGGATGGAATGTTTCGATACCGATGCATTGAGGTATCTCACCCCCACTTCAAGAAGAGTGGTCGAGGAGTTTGCACACTCGATGGACAGCCCGCCGACTTTGCCTGCTTCTCCAACTCCCAGAAGCAGTTTGGGAACTACGGAATGTGAGGAGAGGGTGGAGGAGTCGCAAGAGGAAGAGTTTGTGTTGTTGCTGGAGCCATCTCAAACCCTTACCCCGCCGTCCCCTCCCCGCAAGGTCCCTAGACAGCAAGAGTCTGCCCCGAGCACCTCCAGGCAGGTTGCTCCTGCGGCAACCTCCGCGCACAAGCCGCATGGGAGCCACTTCACATCCTCGGTTCGGAAGCATTTCGAAGTGGCAGAGGATGATACCCGCATTGCCGAGTGCCAGCTCTGCAGGGCGCGGGTGAGTCGAGGGAAAGATCTCAAGCATCTCTCGACCACCGCACTCCGGAACCATCTCCGGAAGCACCACAACGCGGTGCTGCTCCAGGAGGAGAGACAGGCTGGTACTTCGCTGACAAGGGTTCCCGGGGCCACTGCACCGCCATCGTCTGCTGCTCTCCCCGTCGCGCCCCGTGCTGCGACTCCCCTAGAAAAGACCCGCCAAACCACTCTTTCAAAGATGTTTGGTGTGGGGGATGGCGTCTGTAGGATGCCGAGAGGTGGGGTCAGAGCAGCCACGAAAAAGGCCACTCGTCTGCTTGGCGAAATGATTGCAGTGGACGATATGCCCTATCGTGTTGTTGAGAAGGTTGGATTCCGCAGACTCATCCAATTCTTCGCGCCCTGGTACAAGTTACCATCTCGCAACACAATGGCTACATCCATTGTGCCATCGTTGTACGAGGGCGCAAAGGCGCATGTGAGGGCACAGCTGTCGCGCGCTGCCGGCGGCACTGTGCACTTCACATCCGACATTTGGACAAGTCTGAATGCGGAATCTTTCATCTCCCTCACCGCGCATTGGTGGCAACCACAGGACCTTGTGGGTGGGGGAGGGGTGGGCAGCGTTAGGCAGGGAGACTGTCGCCGGCCCGGCTATTGCAAGGCCATGCTACACGCGCAGGAGTTCGCGGAGGCGCACACGGCGGCCAACATCGTCGCCGTCCTGAAGCCACACATACAGAATTGGCTAGGCAGGGAAGTCACCATGGGATTCATGGTGACCGATGGTGGCGCAAACATCAGGGCGGCAGCAGGGCAATTGGGTGTTGAATCACGGATCTACTGTGCGGCCCATCTTCTCCACCTCGTGGTGAAAGATGCCCTGGGGCTCGGATCACAACCTGAATCCAAGATGGATGGGCAGACTCGCAACTTCCGGAAGCTCATGGTAAAATGCCGGCAGCTTGCAAGTCACTTCTCGCGCAGTCCAAAGGACAACTACGCACTGCGCGAGATGCAGGTCCGTGAAGGCGTGCCAGAGCACCGTGTGAAGGGTGATGTAGACACGCGTTGGAACTCCACTTACGCCATGCTCGAGCGTTTGGTGGAGCAAAAGAGGGCCCTCAGAGCATTTTTTCTGGAATCAGAATCCGTGGGGTCTGAGCGGCAGCTCAACCAACGTGAGTGGCAGATCATTGCTCAGACTGTGCAAGTGCTCGAGCCCTTCAAGCATTGCACAGAGATGCTCTCCTCGGACACGGCTACGCTGGCTCTGTTCACCCCCATGGCCCACAGGCTCCGTGTTAGGATGAGGACCTTTCAGCAGCAGTTCCAGGAACAGGGTGAAGATCAGACAGCCTTGACCGGCCTAGTGACGAGGCTTCTTGAAGGAGTGTCCAACCGTCTGATGCCTGTCGCTCAGGAGCCAGTCTACATGTTGGCGAGCATGTGCGACCCGCGCATCAAGGGCAGCATTGCAGAGCGTTCCAGCAAGCTTCTGCGCTGGAGAGACAAGCTGTGCCAGCGAGTTGAGCGATTGCGGGCCCAACGGGGGATTGACACTGAGGAGGTGGAGAGGGAGGAAGACTCCCTTGTCACCCATCCCACACCTTCAGCATCTTGTGCCGTCCCCCTGCAGGCCACCCCCTCGATGGCGATGGAGATGGACGTCATCGGGTGGGCAGTTGGCCCCTCCGAGGCTTTGTCTAAGCGCAGGAGACAGGACACGGGAGAAGCAATGGTAAGGGAGTACCTTTCTGAGCCCTACGAGCCACAGATGACGTGTCCGCTGACCTACTGGGCCGCGAAACAGTCAGTCTGGCCGGACCTCGCAGTCGTGGCCCAGAGGCTCCTCTCCTGCCCTCCTACGAGCGTCCAGAGTGAGCGGCTATTTTCTCATTTGGGTGAAGTTCTTCGCCCACAGCGCGCAAGCCTGGCACCCTGGCACGCTGAGCAGTTGGCATTCCTAAAGGTCAACCTGCCCTTGTTTGGCTTCCCCGACCTGGACACTGAGGAAGGATGAGGTTAGAAAAAGCGTGTTGTCGCCGCATGTCCTCGTGGACTGTGTCGGTGGGAATCTGGTGAGGCGCTCTTTCCCGATTTTTAATAAACAAAAAAAAGGAAAAAGCATCCATTCCCCTCTGCAGACTAATTTGACCACTGACTAGCCAAAACGAGGTCTAAAGCTGTAGTCAAGACTCAAACTCCGTGTGCTCCCTCACTTCTCTAATCACCTTCTCTGTATGTTTTTTTGCATCCCGGATGAGCTCTGGTGTTTCTTTCTTCTGGCTGACATCCTGGAGGCTTCTACTGCACCCGAGCTTCATGCAAAGAAAGGTGAGACTTTATCTGGTTCATGGGCTTCCCCTTCCCGTTTTCTCCCCAAGCGTTCATGTGTCTGGTCCGGAATTCTCACTGTAGAACAGGGGTCCTCAAACTACGGCCCGAGGGCCGGATCCGGCCCCCGGAGGGCTTTTGTCCGGGCCGGAGACCGAGAAAGCCAGTCCCCCCTTGCCCACCTCCCCAGAGCTTTTCTGGGCTTCCTGGCGGCGTGCGCACAGCCAGAAGCCTCCCTCCCGCCCCAATCGCCCCCTTCCCTATTCCCTCTCCAGCCCAAAACCCCTTTCCTGGGCGCACGAGGCATCTTGCCGCCTTGCGCGCCGCCCAGTCGCCCCCTTCCCCCTCTCCCTCCCACCCTCTCCAATCCAAAATCCCCTTTCCTGGGCGCACAAGGTGTCTTCCTGCATCACACGCCGCCCAGTTGCCCCCTTCCCCCTCTCTCTCCCACCCTCCCCGGCCCTTGGGGGGGGGCTGGGAATATCTCCAGGGAGAAGAAAAAGACTTGTGGTCACTTATGCACAGGAGGTCTTGCCTTGGATTTGCCGCTCTCCAGATGCACATATTCCCCATCCAAATTCTCAGAACTCAAAAGAAAGCTCTCCCCTTCCCCGGGCAGGGTTTGGAGAATTCGGATGGGGAAAATGTGCATCTGGAGAGCGGCAAATCCAAGGCAAACCCTTCAATAAATAAATGGCCTTGGTTTTTACATACCGACTTTCTCTACCACTAAAGGGACACTCAAATTGCCTTACAATCCTCTTCCCATACCCTCCCACAACAGACGCCCTGTGAGGCAGGTGGGGCTGAAAGAGCGCTAACAGAACTGTAACTTGCCAAAGGTCAGCCAGCTGGCTTCGTGAGTAGGGGTGGGGAAGCCAACCAGGTTCATAAGATTAGCCTCCGCTTCTCACGTGGAGGAGTGGGGAATCAAACCCGGTTCTCTAGATCAGAGTCCCCGCTCCAAACCGCCACTCTTAACCACTACAGGGGGAAGGGCTGGGCTTGTAAGGAGGATGCTTCTCCGGTGAGCCGGCTCGCGCCGCCGCCGCCACCTCCCCCGCAACAGTCTGGCCCCCAACAGTGTTTGAGGGCAGTGAACTGGCCCCCTGTTTAAAGTTTGAGGACCCCCGCTTTAGAACAACACGTAGCAGAAGGGGGACCCCTTCACGCGTAATGCTCATGAGTTGCCGTTGTAATGTTCGGGATTGGGCTGTGTGTGGAGGAAATTCAGTGTAAGAATTAGGCCTGCTGCCACTTCTGCTCTGCTCCCCACCACTGTTCCTGATTCAAGTCCAGAAGCTTTCATCACGAGTCGTTCCCCATTCTGATTTGGCTTGAGAAAAAAAAAACCTGTCAGTGCTGAGGGACTAATTTCTGTAGAGTTGTGGCTGTTTGGCAGTCTGTCTCCCTTCCTCATTTCCCCTTTTTTTTCCCCTTCGCAGGTCAGATTTTCCTTTCTGGCGTGAGCCATCCAGGAAGCCTCTACTGTCACTGAGCGCCATGTAATTGAACTGTGGGCCTGATCTGTCGCATGAGCTTCCACGCCTCTCATGACCCATTGGTTCTAAAGGATTAATGTTCCGGTTTTCCACCCAGGCCCAAAGGCCACACAGCACGGTGTGGGCCGCACCCATAAACGTTCTTCACGCTTATGTGGGTGGGGGGGTGGTTCCCTTAACTCGAAGGCCAGTGATGACACCTTGGGCACGCACACTGAAAAGCTCCTCTGTCTGCACGCAGCTTGTTGATGTGTCGTACCGGAGAGGGCTGCCCTGGACACAGGCGCAGTAAAACCCCTCTCCCCCAATTGCTCTGAGGCCTTCCCTTAATGGTGTAAACCTTGAGTTTTTCTTTAAAAAGGAAACATTGGGGAAATGTCTGTAACCTTATGAGTCTTCCTGAGAACACTTGTGTAATGCCAAATAATAACTTTTCCTTTATTAAAATTTGAAAATTTGAAAAAACCTCAATAAAGCAACATTTTAAACAGAACAAGTTTAAATACAAAAACATTATTAAACTTGGTGTTCTCCTCTGGCTCCCCGTGGTTCTGGTTAGCGCCGCTCCTCCTCCAGGAGCGACACGCGTTGCTCGAGGTTTTCCACTGCAGAGGGGGGGGGGAAAACAGTGTTGACATGTCAGTTCACAACTTTAATGTGTTGAAAGGGGGGGTTGCAATGCCAGTATCAATGACTGTATGGGCAAAGCGTTGGCTGAACTGAGCCGCCACCCAAGTCACAGCGCTCCTCAGGTCATAGCTCCCCAAGTAGCTTAAAATTTTCTTAGAAATAGAATACTTAGAAAGCCTTCAGGAAGAACTGTAGAGCTAGGCCCATGTTGCAGGTCATGTGTGGGGTTTTTTTGGGGGGGGGATTTGGAGAAGAGAACACAGATAGTTGCAGCCTGGCCGCTTCTAAGCGAGTTAAGCAATGTGGGCTTCCAATGTGGTCCCTCATAATACAGAAAAATGGTTCAAATCACTGCAAGGACTCACCGGAGGCACGCAGCTCTCTCACCAACCCCCATATTTCGCACTCTGGCCCATGACCAGGGTATCTGTAAGAGGAAAACCTTGTTCAGTAAGATCGTTCGCAGTGGGCGGCTGCCTTAATTTTCAGGTGGCGGTCAAATTGGGCAATAGTCCGTTGCAAACCTTAAGCCTTACACAAATAAGTGATGGGAGGGCATGAGTTTGAGTGTGCCACGGCTCACCGTCTTATCAGAAGAAGTGAACACTGGCTCACGAGAGATCATCCCCTCCAACCCCCCTTTTTTGCAAGGCTTCAAGGTGCTACTGAAATCTTGGGCTTGTAAATGGATAAAAACAGTAAATTGAAGTTAGGACCAGATGATGACATTGCAACATGTTGAAGCGGCCATTCATGGGGGAAGCATGCTGTGCGGGCTAATGCTCATAGGCTCAGTGAGTCTCCGCTAACTGCAGGCCAGAACACAGTCCGAGACACAGACTGTGTATTTAAACCTGCTGGAGGGTCGGAGGGTGATGGCAAGGACACAGAAAGTGGGCCTTTGAGGAGTGTTAAATGATGGGAAAGGTGGGGATGGCAACAACTCCTGTTACGGTCCTGCCCAGCCTACACTCCATACTCACCGCTCTTGGAGGCACTGCTGAATGCCCTGTTGCCCCGTCATGTCCATTCGGTTTTCCGCCTCTGGGGGGAGAGGGAGATAGAGAAGGAGTGTGGTTACAATAACGCAAGGCCACCCAGAAATTGCGCTATGTGCCACTCTTAGACTTACGCTCCACAAGTGTGAGTAAGCGTTGAGCTGCTGCCCTCCTTGTCGAGGTGTGAAGTTGGCTGGGAACCCCTGTAAATTTACCCAAATCAAGAATTTGCCTAAAACTGTTAGGTGATGTGGTATTTTAATTGGAAATTTCAGCAGGGTGGTTATTGTTACCCTGCTGAATCCTTCCATCTTCATTCAAACACTGTGGGAGCAGTTGCCAAGGGGGGGTAATTAATTGGCCGTCCCAACGGAGACCCCACCCACCGCTCAAAATACCAAGCTTTCCATTAAAGGTATGATTTCAGCATCCCGTTTCAAGAGATCAACATTCTGTGATGACGGGGAAATGCTGAAGACATGAGAAGGGGCATTAGATGCGAGAGATCCCAAGTCCAGGGAAACATGGCACCCTGGCTTGTGCTTGAAAATTGTCCAGGAATGTGATGCCCCCAGAATAAAAATTTTTTAAAAAAATTCTACGCTTCCCCGTGGTGTCCTCATACCTGGGCCATTATACGAAGCACTGGTTTGACACATTCACCTTTCACTGTTCATAACATGCACTCACTTGTAGAGTGCAATGATTTCAGAAGGGAGAAACCAATTTTTTCTAGCTCATCATGAAGACCAGAGCAAACATTTGACATGGACGCAGCACCCAAAAACCAGATTGTGTTGACTTTCAGAAAATTATTACAAAAGGCTTGGATGAAGCTTGGAGGAGAAGCTTGGATCCTCTCTGCCCCTGAGGCGGGGGCATAAAAAAAAAAAACCCTTTAATTGACTCGAATCAAGGGCCAGCAACCACAATGGGAAGAATGTAAAATTTTCTTCCTTTCTAGGCGCTGCTTGAGTGCCTGTGAAGTTGATGTTAAGGAATGCAAGAAGGTAGGAACATAATAGAATATCCTGTGCACACTTGAGATTGGGATGAGAAGGTGACACAGGGAAGGCAATGTGCAGCTGGTGTGAGGGTGCAGGGTCTGGTTTGAAGAGTGCTTGGGTTATTAATCTTCTAGGCGTTAGCTTGAGATATCACATTGGATCTCCAGCACACTTTGAAAACAGTAAGCGGTAAAGGTCCTCACATTGGCACATAATCCCAATGAATGCCCATGCACCCCAATCCCCACCCTCCTCATGCTCCACCCCTGAATCTCCAGGGAAACCCTCATCTGCACATTGGCAACCCTACCCGCAGTTTTGCAGAGATGACCGAGGTTCACCAGCATGCAGAGAAGGGGAAGTTAGAGTTGGGAATTCCCCCCCCCCAAAAAAAAAGCCCTGAAAGGGAGAATGAGGGAGGGCAAGGTCATTCAATTGCATTCCATAAGCACCTTAAACCGGAAGACCAACCAGATTTGCAGAGTGTCATGTCTTCATTGTCTTGTGATCCCCCTGCTGTGAGGGTGGGAGCTTGGACTCTTCTTGAAAGCTTAAACCCCCGAAAATAGTAAAGGGCTTTCAATGGCAAATCCATAAGTTAGAAGGAAGGTGACTCTACCTGGAAGGAACTACACGGTTACCTAAAGGTGGAATTAAAGCCTGAGGCAGGACCAGATGTTCCCATTAAAGTCTGAAAATGTACGTTGATGTCCCCTAATGTGTCATTAGGCCAACAAAACAAGCCCATCACCTAAAAACAAAAGGTCTTGGTAAAGCGATTGACTCACCCCTACGAGCGGCCAGCTCTGCGCGGGCCGCATTCCGAATCTCCATCAGCCGCTCGTAGTGGGGTGGTAGCTCCCCCCCCAACAAGTCGAACATCTGGAGGGCGATGATTAGGAGGCTAAACCTCCTGTAGCAGGCGTTGGCGGTCCTCCGCGCATATCCCGCGCGAGAGAGAAGCCGCGCAACCCTGATAAACAAGGGGCGTTGGGGGAGGTCGCTGAGGGTCACGTCAAAGGCCAGCCCATGACGGACAATGATCCTCAGCATCTCCCCGACCTCAACGCCCCTCCACTGCGGGGCGCGTCTTGCTCTCCCCGCCATGTTAGCGCACGAGGTCGGACTAGTGCTGGGGCGGAGCTACGCGCGGCGTGTTGGGGTGGGGTTGGGTTGGGGAATGACGGGAGTTGCCGGGCGGGAGATTTGAAAGTCTGTGAAAACACTTCCTCAGCGGGGGAGAGGGAGAGGGAGGTGGGGGAGCAAAGCTTTCTGTTCTCCCCCTCTTCCTTAACCAATATCGCTTCTCAGATTTTGGGGCGCTGGGGTTAGTGACTGACAGCTGGCCTGGCTGAGCTTCCGTTTCACCCCGCCACAAGGACAATTGTCCACGGTCTAACATTATTCTGCTACTACAACTCCTTGGGTAGGTGTGTGGAACTTCTGCCTCGCCAGACGCCACAGACAGAACAGTCACGAACACCAGTCTGGACCAGAGGGTTTGGCACAAGTCGTTTAAACGGCCGGGACTCGAGTCGGGACTCCCGAGTCGGGAGCGCCGCTCGGCCCCTGACCGCGGCCGGCGATTTGACACCTGTCAAAACAATGTAGCTGTCACCTAAGCGAACGCTACCTGGTTTTCGGACTTTAGAAGAAGGTTGCGCTTTGAGTCGGACGTCCGTCTTTTGCGCGAGTGGGGGAAACACCACCACTTGGGGCGGGCAGCCTCTTCACTCAGTTTAGGCTGTCTTTAACGTGGACAGCGAGCTGGAGCGCAGCGCTAGCAGCCTGTGTGTGTGATGATCCATCGTCCCATCAAACGACTTAGGCAACCACGGACCTCATTCTCAAAAGCTGGGAAGTCGCGTGTAATGGTCTTGAATCCAGCGTAACTTTGGCCCCCGCCCCCCTCCAAGGCTCTTTGCGACCGGGGCTTGACAAAAGCCTCCTGAGTCCGGGCGGCGGCCAAAGAACTAAGTGGAAGATATGGACGGGAGAAAACACACACGGAGAAAAAAAAGGGGGGGCACTGGTTTCCCTTCGCAACCACTATAAGTTGTGCGATCGATGCTTATCTTTCGCGCCTCACCCCGGGCCCGGGGTGCGGTATGTGTGGATTGCATGTGTGTGGGCAACAATTTCAGAAGGGAGAAACAAACACAATATTGCAAGGTTATCAAAAGCCTGCTTAACCATGCTGATAATTTTCCTTGGGTGTTGGTAGAAACGACAGCTCACCAAGCTGAGGGTCGTCAATCGCACTAGCATATAAGCCGCTCTAAAAGGAAAGGAGGAGGGGGAGGAAACTGAACTCTCTAAGTTTCCCCCCCCCGCCCTTTTCTTCCTTTCTGTCATCCGATTTTAAAGCGGTTTTTTTTTATTATTTTAATTTTGTGTATTGTGTGTGTGCAAAGGCATCATATGAATTGTAGTCCTCCTCACAAGGGAAGGTGAGACAGCCCCGTCCCAAAGAGACTGCCCCCTCCCAAAGAGACAGCCCCAGCATTCCAAAGTCCCCTCTAGTTGGAAAGAAGGGAGCCACCCCCCCTCCCGTCGTTTCAAGATCTATTCTTTAACAGTGAAGGTGGGGTTGTTATTGGCCAAACCCCGAGCACAAAAATTGAAATTTTTTTTTTTGAGGATTAGCTCCGCTGACGGCGTGTCATCGCACCCACCGCAAAGGCGGGAGCCTCCGTGCAACGAGCGATTTCAGGCTAATGAAGGAAAGCCGTGCAATGGCGGGGGAGAAAAAAACTCTGGGAAAACCAATAGGAAAACGCCAGGGTGGGGTGCGCTAACGCTCGGGCCATCCTGGTTTTGGACGGCCCACCCACCAATGCAGGAAAGCCTCCCACCACCGCATGGTCTCCCAAAGACACCCACCCTGAGATCACAGGGACCCCTTTCCCTCGACAAACAAAAGCACCCCTGGCAGACCAGCACCTCCCGTGGTCTGAAGAACCTGTCGGCTACTGTCGCTATCTCTTTAACGGACAGCACCTTGACTGGATACCTGTCCAAACACCAGGAGCACTCAGATACCCTTCATGCCCCTGGACATAAAAATTTGCATACACCTAACCCTCTGGTGCAGACCGAGATTGCGCATTATGAGCATGAAGGGCCCTGGCCCCCTCCCCAGAGCATACCAAGGCAACTTGTAGGAAATGTTGTAAATGTTGCTGTGTTTGTGATTCTATCTTTTACCAGTATAGGAGAGGGCCCCCCCCGAGAAGGCGATTCCTGCCCCTGTGGAATCGCCTTGTCAGGAAGAGACCTCAAGGTCGTGGTTACATAGTTAGCCCGCTCAGTGGGCTGACTATCCAAAACCAGAAAGGCCCGAGCGCAATCCAAGAGACCCTCACGGGTCTAGTGGGAGGACCGCATTTACTGGTGGGTGCGAGGACATGCCACCAGGGAGAATTAGCTCACAGCTAATGGAGTGCACCTCGGTCTGACTTGGTGCCCTAGCCCCGGTTACCTTCTGCAGACTGTGTCCACTGTCCAACTAAACCTCTCGTCCAATTCTTTTTTCTCATATGAGTAAGAATAAGAAACCAGGAAGCCTCACATGCACATGGATATAGGAATGTTATTAAAAATGCTTTATTAATGGAAGTGTAAATTTATTGTGTACCAGGATGCCTCTCTCTCGCCATATGCAAATGCCTCTCCTCCCCCAAAAAACGCCTCCCGGCTCAAACGTGATATCCCTAAAGGAAGGTCCGCAGCTCAAAAGGCCGCGAGAACAGGGAGGATTTACACACCTCCCCTTACGGAGAAGTCCGAGAAAGGCCGATCTCTGCCGAAGTGACTGCACCCTGCCCCTCTCCCTCATCTGTTAAGTCTGTTCTTTGACCTTAATAGGCGGGACTACCATTTCTCGGCTTGCCCCTTTGGAAAAATTGGCTGGGAAGTGGGAACAGTCAGGATCAGGAAATTGATGGCATTTTCACTATGGTGCTCGCGGGAATGGAACTGCCAGATCTGGCCTTTGCCCTGGAAGCCCAGGCGAGTTATCGTCAGGCCGGTTTTGGACCACCAGCCCACGGCCAGCACTAGGCCGGCTCGGTAAAGAGTAGGGGCTAGAAAGTCGTCCGGATCAAGGGCACCTGTAGACGCACCGAACATGGCGACCGACAAAAAATTGCAAGCAGCCCACACTAAGGAGGTCAGAGACAGACCCAATCCCCCGCACATGCCCCTGCAGGTCTCCAAACGGAGCACCTGATATGTAGCCGCACTAGGAGTCCCCTCCCCACCACACAGCCACAGGTGCCCCAGCATGCCAGTATGCTCGCCAATTTGCATACGACAGCCCCTCCAGTCCTAAGACAGTAATTGTGCATAAATGTCTCACTGCATGTGTTGTTGTTTGTGTATTTTGTTTGATCTATCTTTTACCAAGTATATTGAGGCCCTTCCCGAGGACGCGATTCCAGCCTGACCAAATGGAATCGCGTCGTTAGTCAGAGCCTCGAAGGTTCGCCCGGATTTACCCGCACGGCGGGATCATCCGGTCCGAAACCAGAATGGCGCGAGTGTAAGCCAACGAGGTCACCTTTGGTGACTCGCCGGATAGGCGCCACCCCCGAGAGCTCCCATAGTGAAAACTGCGCAAGCGCAAGTCCTCATGATTGATGAATGGCTACGCAAGGCGAGGGCATCAGTAGATCAGCCCTAAAAGGATACAGTGGGCACAAAACCAGTGCACAGGCAGGGTCCCCGGAATCCCGGACAAAGAGACCCCTTGATGACAGGCGGAGGTGCCAGAGTGAAATGATATAGTAATCTAATTGTGCCCCGAGCATGTCCATGGATCCAACCAGATTGCCTTGCAAGGCAGTATGTAAATAACCCCACGCCCCCTTAGCCAGGCCATCCCATTACCAACCCCCGAGACAGGCCAGGCCACAAAGAGTGCTACCGAAGAAGCCCGAAGATAGCCGAGCCCAGCCGATTGCCAACGGAAGAGGCAAGGAAGTCTTTTTGTTAGGCCCCCTCCCCCTTACTGTGGGGAGGAGCGAATTGCGCTAAATGTGTACCTCACCCTTCTGCTAGGAGGGGAACGAGATTTTCTGCTGAACAAATAAACCAGAGGCATGTCGTCTTCCTACTTTTTTCTTTTATTATTTGTAACTTTAAAAAGGGTACAAATTCTTTCCTTCTAAATTTTAAAATCTGGCAGCCCCGCGTAAGGTTTTTTCTTTGTATCCTATGCACACTGTTATGAGTCCATGTATATTACTGTAGTCTGTTAGTTTAGCCATCAAAGGTTGACTTAAGAAAAAAAGGAATGTTTTATTTGGTATTGTTAAATTAACTGGATGCTTTGACTTATGCACCCATGCATCCGCCACGGAATAAGCTCTAAAATTTAACCATGCACACTTCTTGAGAGGTTGTTGTCCAACTTCCCTAGCCGGCCCACGTTTTTAATCTAAGATTTTAGTATAGTACAAACGGTCATCCCAAAACACCATTGGCCAACACAACCCCACCCCGTTGTCCCCAAGCAAGACTTCAATCAATACATGTTAAGTGTGCCGGCATGTCAGACGTTGTCTTCAGGCGGCAAGGAGGGGAAATGATAGCATACTGGCCTGCCTAAATCTCCAGGACTGGACCTGGCAACCCGGTATGAAAAAGCACTGCTTTCCAGCCGCGCGCCCGCCTCAAACGCTACTGTGAGTGAAGTCGCGGCGGGCGCGGCTTTTTTGAAACTGACACACAGCCGCTCTCACCAGCCCGGTCCGTCATCAGGATGGAACAAGACGAAGACGCCAAGCCAAGGGCCGTTTCTTGTGAGACTGAGAGGAGCCAGGTTCCAGTAAAACCTCCGTTCCAGTAGCAGCCATTTCGCAGACAGCTCAGCTGACGTGACACAACCACATGTACTACTCAATGCGAGCTGCTCCCCCTCCCAACTTCCTCCGATGCTCAATGGGTCGTTGCACTGCAGTAATTCTGTCTGTGTCGCCACAGACAGAACTGTCACGATTCTCACGAACACCGGTCTGGACCAGAGGGTTTGGCACATGTCAATTTCACGGCCGGGAGCGCTCGGTCTCTGACCGCGGCCGTCGATTTGACAGCTGTCAAACACTTGCCTTCTTCACCTAAGCGAATGCTGCCTGGTTTTCTGATTAACACAGAAGGTTGCGCTTTGAGTTGGACGTCCGACTTTTGTGGGGGGGGGGAAATCACCTTGCAGTGATGTTTCAGAAGCCCCCACACTTGGGGCGGGCGGGCAGCTTCTTCACTCAGGCTGTCCGTAACGTCGTGGACAGCTGAGCTGGAGCGCAGCGCTTGCAGCCTGTGTGTGGATCCATTCCATCGTCCCATCAAACGGCTTAGGCAACCACGGACCTCATTCTCAAATGCTGGGGAAGTCGCGTGTAATGGTCTTGAATCCAGCGTTACTGTCTTCCGCCCCCGACCCCCGGCTACAACCTTTGCAACCGGGGCTTGACAAAAGCCGCCGGGCGGCGGCCAAAAAACAAAGTGGGAGTGGGAGATTATAGACGGGGGAGAAAACACACACACAGAGAGAAAAAAGGAAGGGGGGCCAATAATTTCCCTTCAAGTTCAACCACTTTTAGTCGTGCGGTGCGATCATGCGATGCTTATCTTTCGCGCCTCACCCCGGGCCCGGGATGCAGTATGTGGATTGCGTGTGTGGGCTCTCAAAGTCCAATGTGTACAGTGATTTGTGCAAACTTGAAAATGCAGCTGCTGAGCAGCCGAGTAACTTGAATCACGGACCGTCTATGCTTTGCGATGGGCAGTGGGGGGGGGTTCCTTCCCGGATCCATAATCTCGACTCCCTGGGAACCCATCGTTACCAAACTTGGCGTCCCTTTCATTTAGGGTCAAAATCAGCCATGCTGAAGGTCTTGGACGTCCCGCTCAAAATATGCCCCTCCCCACGCAGCCGCGAGCCGCCGACCGAGATGTTCTTATTCGGCCGAATTTTTCTCCGAACTTTGAATTCCGGCCGAATTGAACGGATCCGAAGCGGGGGAGTTCGGAATTCGGCACGTACCGAACCCACAAGGGCCGGATTCGGCCGAATCCGAACTGTACCGAATTTTTTTTTTTTGACAGCCCTACTTTCTCTGGTATTTAGAGTTTGGTTTTTACTGATGTGATAAAAATTACAATTTATTAAAAGCTACAAATTATTATTAGCGTATAAGCCATATTTTCACATTCCCTATTAGGGAAACACTCCAGGAATAAAATACTCATGAAAAGCAAATGCATTTGCCCGTAGCTCTTTACATTATCAATTAAATGTAGACCTTATCAGTTAAAATTGGCTCTGACCAATTAATCAACTAAAGCTTTAATTGTTTACCAATTAAATAGACTCAAAAATTATCAACAAACACATCAACATCGCACACTTACATAACACTATTTTAAATGTCGACTGATTTGTCTCTGTCTTCTATTTTATTTTCTCATTACCAAAATAAATACAAATGCACAGTTCTAAGAAATAATTGCAGAAAAATCATGTGAGCCTTCAGTCTCTATCGTTACCAAGTATACAGGGTTTTAAAATAACACATCACTGTTGGTCTGTTTTTCTCTGAGTAACTTAACATATATACTTTACTTACAAGATTCCTGCTTAGAAAATAGGCAGGCCTTCAATCAGGATTCTATACAGAATGTCTCCAGCTGATAAATAAATTACTGGAAAAGACAAAAATAATTAAACTCCCCACTGTATACAAAATTCACTTATTATACTTTCATGTTATTGGCAAAAAAAAAACTGACACCAAGTTGAAGAGAATCATAAACTATTTCATACACTGGGGTTAAAATGTACTGCCACAGTAATCCATGTACTAATGCCTCCCAATTAAATTACTGCTATGTGCTCTACATGGATTTACCTTTCAATTGGTTCAGAAACTGGTTGCCCAGTTGGTTGGAGTCAGTAACCCTCAACATATCTAATTCTAAATGTGGCCCCATCTGTGGGTACTTAAATGGAGATATTGGGACAATGAACAGACAAGTCAGATCTTTTTACAAATGTGAGAAAAACTCCAGGTTTCAGAAAAATTGGAAATATAAAAAAACTTTAAGGAGTTAACCCCTGTAAAAATATATATAACAGGGACACTGTAGCTTTAAGAACAGGATGCCCTCAATGGCATTTGCTAGGCAACCACAACAGTACTGGCAGCCTTCAAGCCTTGGCTTCTGTCATTATTAGGCAGGGGGAGGGCCCATTCCTGGGCTGTTTTGCCCTTTGAGGGGCCAGACCGGGCAGCAGCCACTGCATTACTTGCTACCATGTGACTTGCATGCAGGACAATTGTTTTAAGGTAATGCCATCTGCATGGCTATGTCACTTCTAGGGAAAACTCAGAAGTGACGTAGGGTAGCTCTAGGAATCACCAATCTAGGAATTCCAATGATTCCTAGATTTATCCTATCTCACTTCCAGGTTTTATCTGAAAGTGATGTACCTGTGCAATCAACATCATGCCCCCCCATGTCCCCACCTCCAACCCTTCTATTGGTTGCCAGGCACATCCTGGCAACCTAACTGCAGGGTTAGGCTTTGAGGCAGGTAAACACCCCAACGGAAACTTGCTACTCTCTTAGCCAGGACTGCCTCTCACCTGATCTTTCTTACTTCCCAGGCCTTGCCAGCTATCCAGCTACCTACCCTTCCATCCAGCTGTCTCATCCTCCTGCTCTGGCCTTGATTCCCCTTCCTCCTGCCACACCCACTCCCTGGATCCCCTTAGCCTACATAAGTAGCCCTTTACTCTCAAAAAGGCAGCTTTTACACCTGAGGAGGCAAACACAGTTGCCTGCCCTTTCAGAGCCATAGGGCCCATTACTGCCTTTTCTTCCTGGTAACTAAAGTTCACCCTCTCTTGAGACTGTTCCTGGATCCCCCCACTTCACACCCTGACCCAGGATACTGTGGGGGTATTACACCTGTTCTAAGTACTGTGTCTCTTTGTCAACTATTGGCTGACAGCTCTTATAGTGTTTCCTGGATCCTACTCCTAGCTCCTTATGGGCAGTTTCCTTGCCTTATTGGTAGGCAGAACTCTGAGGTTCTTAAGGGCAGCACTGGTAGGAATGGGACACAGTGTTGTTTCTAGTCAAACAGATTTTGCAGGGTTCTGAAAGAGCGAAAAGTTTGAAAAAGGTGTACACTGGGGCAATACACCACAAACTGTGATCTCTTTCAAACTGTCTTCAAGGGGGAAAAAATCATCTGCCTCCAACCTAAGTTTCCATGCCATTGAAAAAGGAAGCCAATTAATAACACACCAAAAAGTCTTTGTTCTTGCTGGACAAGAGCCAAGAAGTGCTTAAGAGAATCCATCAACAACAGATTGTTGGACAAGCTCTTCTTCAGACTTGGAACATAGCATTCAGAAAAAGCTGGCATTGGGCTCACCCTGCAAGAATTTGCCACTCCAGGAAGGAGGTTGAAAAACAAAGACAAGGATATAGAGCCAGTTGCCAACTGGTCACTTGAGGGATGAAATTGTTCCACGTTGCCAAATGTAAAAGTCACTTCCAAGGAAAGAAAAGTAAACTATCAACACAAGAGGGATGCCTACTCCAAACTTCTGGAGGGGGCGGAAGGCCTTAGATCTACCATATGACAGGCTTTACAACCCCATCACACACATCATTCACATGGAAGGGTCACTACAGTCATTTAAGTTGCAACTCCCACCATGATGTGACTATATAGCTCCTAGTTTAAGTGGCTTTAAAGGGGAATATACAGATGTGTGAGGACTATGGATGTGTGGTAATGTGAACGACAACTACCCTTTATGTGAAGCAGCACTTCCTTTTGTTAAGACAGAAAAAAAACATTACTTCAGACAATGGGTAGCTGACTTGTGGATAATGCTGCCATGAAATATGGGGATGGCCAATGACTTGGGTGGATTTAAAAAGAGGTTTGGTGGGTCTGTTGTTGGTTATTACTTATGGTAATCAAATAGAAACTGTGCGTTCAGAAGCAGAATGCCTCTGATTATCAGATGTTGGTGAAGAGACAGCAGGTGCATTCTGTGGTCCCTGTTTGTGGGCTTCTTTGTGGCGCCAGAATACATGTTGTTTGAAATAGGTGGCTTTTCTGCACATTGACTTATTCCTAGTTTTGTTGACAGTCAGTCCACAAGCATTGGAATTGGTTTGGGCACAGTTCTTCTGCACATCTGCCCTCCCCTCTGCTTTTTCTCAATTGTGGAGTCAGTTTATTTTCGTCTGCAAATGCCTTAAATAATCAGGATTTTCAAGGGCGGATGCTGTCGTCATCGGTGGCACCAAAGCTCCCCTCCTTTATTTTTGCACACGTGTATATCAATATATCAATAACATGGCTGAATTTTTTAAAAGATCAAAACTGAACACGAGTTTACGGATGAAGAGAAAGAGTGAGGGGCTCCATGGACACACGCAAGGCTGCTGGGGGGGGGGTAACATTCCCGGGGTGGGAGGCTGCAGCTGGTTATTGGCTAGGGTTGATGCTAGCCCTCCCCCAATCCTGCCTGTCTTTGCAGGGAGAAGCTTAAAAGGAAAGCAAGTTTGCCACTATCTGTTTATGAACCATATATGAAGTGTTATGTCCCTTCATTAAACATACATTTCCCTGCATCTTATACAGAATAATACAATATTGGGGTTGGTGGAAAAACTTTCAAACAGCTTGTCAGATATTATGGATCTTCTCATTCAGGAACCCCTGATATGCTTCCAGGGATCTCCAGTGTTTTCTGCAATGTATTTTGGATTATGCAATTGTGGGTCTCTAAAAACTAAAATAAAAGTAAGCATACTTTGAAAAAAGTGATCATGAAAAGAGAGAGATAAAATGAATGTCAGACTATAGTACTCGACTAGGGTTGCCAATCTCCAGGTACTAGCTGGAGATCTCCTGCTATTACAACTGACCTCCAGCCAGTAGAGATCAGTTCACCTGGAGAAAATGGCTGCTTAGGCAATTGGATTCTATGGCATTGAAGACCCTCCCCTCTCCAAACCCCACCCTCCTTAGGCTCCACTCCCAAAATCTCCAGATATTTCCCAACCCGGAGCTGGCAACCCTATACTCAATAGATTGCAACACTAACAGCGCATTCCTGAGCTTTGGGGCCAGAGTGCTTAGAAGGCTCGCAGGGGCTCGCACCGGCGCAAAGGGCACTTATGCTGGCAGAAGCAGCCTGGGCGCCAGTGTAAGTCGAATGAGGCCGGTGGTGGCAGGCAGCGGAAGGGGAAGGGTGGGTGCGTCACCGCAAGGACCGCACCAGCACCCGAGAGGCATAGAACCAGCCAGTGGCGGCCGGGGGGGCATTCCCGGGGGCTTGCCACTGGCTAGGCAGTTTCAGGCTGGGAACACCCACTTTTGCAGCTGAAAAGTTACACCAGGTATTTACCTGGCATAGCCCACTGACCACCATGCAACCACTCCAGACCCTCGTCTCTGCACCTCGCCCAAGCACTGCCCATCTCAGCCTGGGCCCTCTGGAACCCGACTAGGAGGCCGACCAATGGCGCCAGCCCAGGAAGTGGCAGCACCCCCCCCCCCGGGAGAGGGTCTCGGAGGCAGGAAATTCTCTCATAAGCAGCACTTTGAGGCCAGTGCTCACTTGACAGGTAAGCCTTGCATGGGCCGGCATGCTGTCGGTCTGCACCGGAGGGTCGGGACTTCGCCATTTCCCCCCTCTAACTCCCGAACTCTCGGGGGGACTTTGTGCATTCTCTCCTCCACCTCCCCAACTCTCAGGGGATTCTTCCTGGGCCACCCTGACCACCGGGCATCGGCCGCTTCTCGGGCGGGAGTCTCCCCAGCAGACTTGAGCTGTGGGCGGGTGAGCTCTCCAGCCTGGCTGGAGCTTTCCCCCCTCCACCCTCTCCACTGGAGCAGTGGAAGCGCACTCTTGCCCTCACTGTAGCGAGAGCCTCCGGCGAACCCCTTGCCGAGTCCGCTTCTGATCCCTCTCTTTGCATTTTTCCAGATGTCGACACCGGCCTGGCCAGGACAGGGGTTTGGTGAGGCCTCTCTGACGAGGCCACTCTCAGAACGCCCGCCCGCCATTCATGCCACAGTCGCAGTCATCCCTCTTCAGCCTCTGCGGCCAGCCTGAGGCTGACCCCGCCACCGTCCCACATCAGCCATGGACTGGGACCACTCCCATGGCGCAGCTGGTGGACCCCTGGCTGGCCCACATGCCGCCCAGGGGTCTGCTGCACTTTCCCCCCTCACACCCTTTTTGTCTTTTCAGGTTTCTCCATGGGCTGCCGCTCTGCCTGAGGGCCCCCCCACAAGGTCAAGTGAATACGAGCCTGTCGTCGAGGGAAGGTTTCCGCCACCTCCATCCTCTGTGTTGACTTGTTGCCCCCGCAAACACACCCTGAGATGGACTGCACCCTCCATGCTCAACCAGCCCAGCCCACCAATGCCTTCTAAACTCCCCCACACCATGGGATCTCATAATAAAGTTGTTCTTGTGACATGGGGTGCCTGCCTCTATCTTAGGGAAGGCGATGGGAGGGTATTGTGCTGCTGGTGCAGGCACCTTGGGTGAGGGAGGGCTCAACAGCAACCCCCTTGGGGGCGCCCTGTGTATGGGCACTGCGGTCGTGGTGCTGATGGGTGCAGAGGGCGGGTTGGGGGGGCAGGCTGCCCGCCAATGAGGCCCTGGTGCTGTGGAAACAAAGGGCCGCTGCCAAGAGCCACTGAGGTCTCTGGGCACCCATACCTCGCCCCCTCCCATCCTGGGGGCCTGCAGGAACACACCTGGGGTTCATTTTGGACCTCTAGCATGCATGCCTTTCCCTGTCAGCCTTTGTCCCAGGGCCACCCTAAGTTGGGCGCCACTCCCCTCCTGAAACGTCTGATTCCTGCAGCCAGCATGAGGCCGTTGGCTGCGGCTTTTTTGCTGCGGCCACTTGCCTCTCCTCTGCCGCTGCCCTCCTTGGCCATTGCAGATGGCAGAAACAGCCATCTGATCAGGTGGCTTTTGACCCTGGCAGGGGCTCCCAGACCCCAGCTGCTAATTTCTAAGTGAACAGCACTCACAAAGTACTAGAAATAAGATATTAATTTATAAAGGTGCAAATAAGTGCAAAAAGTGAGCATATATACAAAATGAAATACAATAAGATACACATACAAAATTTCAATATCAATCCAGCATAGTATAAAATTCAGTAGAAAATATGGATGTCCTGTAAATCAGGTAAGTCAATATGTACTGTCCGTAATAGACTTTTTTTTTGTGCTTATTGGCAGCTGGAAGGCAGATGTCTGAGGCAAAGGCCACAATAGGAAGATGTCAGGACCTATGTAGAAATCCTGCTGGTCCCGTTTGAAATTATATTTATTCCACGAACTTCTTTGGATACATGTAGCTGATGAAGCCATATGTGAAACGTGATCTTGATAGCGCTGTTGATTCGGTTCAGCCCGAACCGAAAAACAGCCGAATTTCCCTTGATTTGGCGGTTTTTAGTTCGGGACGAACCGAACTCAAAAATGGAGGGAAAACAGGGGAGCCGAATTCAGCGAGTTCGGGAGTTCATGAATAAATTTGGCAAATTCGGGGCGCAGCAGCATAACCGTCAGTAAGCAGCATTCTCCCCCGGCCAATTGGTGGCCAAGCTGAAACTTCTTCTGGCCAATCAGTCAGGATTGAGTACTGGAGGAATCAGCTGCTGCGCGGCCCTGCCGGGGAGAGAAAGAGAGAGAAATCCTCGTGGGGGTTGTATGTGCACATTCGCTCCTTTCCATGGCTGCAGGGAGTGCATTTTTGGGGGTGCAGCTCCCAAACATTCAGCATAGCTTCATACGAGCCTTCTTAAGAGACCCCCCAAGTTTTGTAAACATTGGGTCAGGGGGTCCCGAGATATGGGCTTTCCCCTTTTCCCTATTGGGATGAATGGATCACCCGATCTGGTATGCATCTCCAGAGCGGCAAATCCAAGGCAAAACCTCCCGTCCTCCCAGCCCCTCCTGATGGAACAGAAGACAGCCACAGTAAGACCCCTTTGGGGGCTTTAATTTATAATTTTTCTCCTGTGTGTGTGTGTATGGGGGGGGAAGCAGAGTCTGTGTGTGGGGGGGAGGGAGCAGTTTCTGTGGGTGGGGGGCGAAGCCAAAGGGGGCTTTTGCCCATTCTGCCTGGGGTGTGTGTGCCCCCTCGAGTCTCTCTCCCTGGTTTGAAGGGGGGCTTCAGTTGTGTGTCCTCAGGTTTTCCCTCATTCATAAGATCGGTTAGGTCTATTTTGATGCTTGCTCAAAACTGGTTTTCAAATGGTGACTTAAAGAATGCATTTGCCTGGTCCCGAGTCCAATGCAAAAGGGGAAATTCCACCCCTCCTGCTCATTATGCATAGCTAGCTGCCTCTGTCCCTTTCCATGGTTTGCAAACTCCCAGGTGTCAGGTGTTGCTTTGCATGTTTGCAAACGTGTTGCTTTGCATGGTTGTGTTGCTCTGCAGTTGTGTTGCTTTGCAGTTGTGTTGCTTTGCAAACTTCTTCACACCTGCCCCGCCCTTGCTCTCCACAGCTCAGCTGTTTGTCGGGGCTGGGAGCTTTGTGCGTGGGTGGCAAGCTCTGCTCAGAGATGCACATTAAGGGTGGGGGGACCCCTTTCGGGGCCCATATCTCAGCCCCCCCGACCCAATCTTTACAAAACTTGGGGGGTCTTGCAAGAAGGGTCCTTTGAAGCTCCACTGAAGGTTTGGGACCTCTACCCCCAAAAATGCCCCCGGAGCAGCGGAAAGGCGCGGTTGTCTTTTTAATGGCTTTATTCGGCCAAATTTTTTTCCTGAACTTTGAATTCACGCCGAATTGCACGGACCCAAAGTGGGGGAGTTCGTACTTCGGCATATCCCGAATCCAGATGGGCTGAATTTGTCCAAATCCGAACTATACCGAATTTATTTTTCAACAGCCCTAGATCTTGATCTAGACGACACGTCCTGACATCTTCCTATTGTGGCCTTTGCCTCACATCTGCCTTCCAGCTGCCAATAAGCACAAAAAAAGTCTATTATGGACAGTACATATTGACTTACCTGATTTACAGGACATCCATATTTTCTACTGAATTTTATACTATGCTGGATTGATATTGAAATTTTGTATGTGTATCTTATTGTATTTCATTTTGTATATATGCTCACTTTTTGCACTTATTTGCACCTTTATAAATTAATATCTTATTTCTAGTACTTTGTGAGTGCTGTTTGGATCCTTGCCATTATCCGTACAGCACTGAGCCTTTATTTTCTCCAAATTTCTAAGTAAAGGCATTGAGCCTACCCTGGAACTCGAACATCTGCGGTCATCTGACGTGGGCTGCCCAAGCTCCACAGCCAAGATGGCAAACCCACCATGAATTCCACCACGTCGACCACCATGCTGTCCACCTCCAATTCTACTGTGGCTCCCACCACCACCAATGCAAACCCTTCCTCACAGGGAGGGTGACCACTGCCCTGTCAAGAACAGACAACCAGCCGGCCTCAGCCAATGGAGGTAGCGCCCTCAGGGAGCCAATCCCCCCCAGGTGTTGCCCGTCTCCATGAAGACCGCCTATTCTGTTAATCTCACCCCAAGCGCAGATGGCCTTCACCTGTGGATGCTCAGAGAAGGCTGTCCCACCCCCCCTTCCAAAGTGTCTGCCGGTGTGTGGCTGCTGTGGCACTCCAACACATTCCCTCATGCTCCACACCTGCCATTCGCGCATCGAGGGCAGCCAGAATGCAGCGACAGACTGCAAGGGAGGGGACAGAGGGGGAGGAAGATAGGGTGACTGGAGGGGCGGGGGTGCCTTGGCCACCAGCCCACAGGCACCCCCACACATGCAGGGGTGGGGGACTGCTGCTCTGGGCGGCCGCCAGCGGAGCTGCAGAGGCTACTGAGGGGGCTGCTGCGGGGTTGAGTTCCTCTCACGGCAAGTCCACTGCCTCAGGCCATGTGTCTGGCAAGATGGCCTGCTGTGGGGAGGCCCTCCATGGGCACAGAGAAGGTTGAGGGGGTGATGGCTCTCTACTTTGCCTTGCAGGGTCAGGAGTTGCCCATCTATGGGTCCCCCAGAAACAAACCACCGCCCCCACCTACTAGAGGGTCGCCACCTGTTTCTGCCCGGGTGGCTCATCTTGTTACCAGACTGGCCAGCCTACAGTGGGGCCACCAACAACCAGGAGCCCTTGACAGGACCTCACCCAGCCTGCTGGGAGAAGGAGAATGAGCTCCCTCACCCTTGGGCAGAGCCTGGCGTGGGCCCAGGCAGGTGGGGGCAGTGCCGGTGTAGGGGTCGGGCCGGGCCACTACTTCCTGGAGGCCCCCGCAAGCTCTCTGTCCTCTGGTCTTGCAGGAATGGCGAGTGGCCCCCGCAGAAAGAGACGTGGTCCTTGTGCCCAGGTCAGATATTGCCTGCCAGGTCAGCGTGGCCCTCATCTAGGCGTGGTCATCACCAGGGTTGGTGACCCTTGGCGAGCCTCAAACATGGCTGTGGACTGACAAGGGAGGCACAGAGCCTCAGTTTCCTCCCATCAGAAGTTGCTTCTGGCGTTGCCTCCACCACCCTTCCAGTGATGGCCAGTGTTCAGAACTTCACCCCCATGCAACCCACCACCACTTGGCACAGCAACCTGCCGCAAGAAGGGCAGCCGATGGAGACCCCATGGCCTGAGGAGTAACAGTGGCTCCTCGGCCGTGTGCCTGGCCTCATCAGAGAGGCCGGGCGGGAGGGCCTGTGGTCAGGTTGTCGGCAAGACCTCCCAACACCATGGCCGGCCCACCACTTATCTCCTCTGTCTTCCCCACCCCCTGCCTGTGTGTGCTCCTCTTCCCCAATGGGCCAGTGCCCCCCAAATAAAGGTGGTTTCCTTGAGGGGAGTGACGGGAGGGTAGTGGCATGGCACACCAGATGCGGCACTCAAGGACCCCGGGGAAGGGATGGCCAGGGGCTGTTGTGGTGGTGTGTCCACAGTGGACAGCGCCTGGTGACTGTACTCTTGGGAGGCTGAGGTTCAGTGGCTGGCCAGCTCCCACAGTGGCCACAGACTGAGCAGGGAGGTTGAGAGGGCATGGCTTGACATCACAGTGATGGCAGCTCCCAGCCACCACCACAGAAATTTGCATGGAACCACCACCATCCTTTGGTGCCCGACCTCTGCCACCCATGACCTCCTGGTGCCAGCTGTGCCAGTGGGGGTGGGCCCCCTCACTGCCCCCTAGCACCCTTGACCACCAAGTCCCCCAGGACTTGGGCCACCATGACATGTCGGCCTGCCGATGCCACCCAGGTGGCTTGGCCGCCAATCACCCTGCCTCTTGGGGTTTGGCCATCTTCCGAGCTTGGACGTCCCACGTCTACAAAGCTGGGATGCCCGGGGCCTGCACGGGAATGGGAACAGCCATCTATACAGATGCATCGTTCCCGTGTCTCATCCCGGTGGCGGCATACTTTTAGCCAGACCGTAGTCAAAAAAGGGGCTGATGGAACTATCCATCAGCCCCTGCTTTACCCACCAGAGGTGTCCTCATTTTTGCATGGCATCTCCAAGCTTGGATGCTAGAAGACCCTCCCCCTCTTCAGGGGATCCACCTTTCCCTTAGTTAAAAGACAGAGCTTGCAGACACCCTCTCCCCATAGCCGACCCCATCCCTGCAGGCCAGTCTGTCGCCCGGAGTGCTGGGAGTGGCCGATACACTGGTTTGCTGGGAGGTGGTGGGTGACAGATGCAAACACTCGTGCATCAAGGGCTCCCAGCTGCAGAGGCGCTGGCGAGGTGGCCAGAGGTGTGGGTCCTGGTGGGGGCCAATGAGGGCACTGTTGGAGCAGTGAAGGGCACATCTGACATAAGGGAAAGCAAGGAGTTCTTTGAGGCTCCCCGCTTGTAGTGACCACGGAGGAGCAGTGGACCTTGCTGTTATGGTGGGTGCCCGTGGTGTCCGGGAAGGTGCCGGCCCATGCCCATGGTGAACCAAAGAAATGCTCTAGGACATCCGGCCATGCTCCGTGGAAGATGCCAGCGGCCAGAAGCCTCTGGAACCAGAGCAAGTTGAGCAGGCCAGGGATCATCCTGCAAAAGGGCGCTGGCGAGTGCAGCCCACCTCCTCACGGCTCCTGTGGATGACTGCCTGCCCCGTGCAGGTGGAGGAGGCACTTGAGGCCCTGCCTGTGCACTAGCCAGAAGACCCTGACACTCTCCCTGTGCCTGGCAGACCTGGCGATGGTGCTGATGGCTGCAAGGCACCCCCCAATGCAGCTGTCGCCAGCAGGTAACGCCCTCACCGCTGCTGCAGGGTCGCCCCAGATAACCGGGGAAACAGGCAGCAGGGGGAGCAGGAGGATATGGGTCCTGGCGACTCTGCGTGAACTTCCCTGTCAGACGCGAGAAGGGAGGATCTGGTGCTTGGGTGCGACTACAGGTTGGGGTGCAGACTCGGGGGGTGGCAACTCCAGCCAGACAGCACCCCATATTCCCGCCACAGTGCTCCTTCTCCCCACAACACCTGCATATTCCACCCCATGCCACCCCTGGCCATCCTCTCTCAGCCTGGCCCCATCCGCGCCCTTCCAGCCCCCGCCCCTGGCCTTCTGACAGCCCTGCCTGGCCAAAAGTGAATCTTCATGCATATGGAAACTCACTAAAGCTTTTTCAGGTAATCTCTCGAATGGTGGTTTACATGACATCTGCATGGAAAAGATCCTGGTCCCCTTAGTTAGATGTATGTAAAGAAAATGTTCTAGAAGTATCGAGTGAAAGGTAGTGGAGGGAGGCTACTATGCTTCCAGAACACAGTGACTGTGAGTAGCAACAGGCAAACTCCCCTCAACTGGAATTGTAATTGGGTCACAAATTCTTGAAATATGTTCGTATCAGAATATCTAAATTGGCATTCGTTCCTTTTTCCGCATGTGTGCTTTGCCACTTAGGAATTGTAGTTAAACGGAAGGCAGTGTATTACTTAGGCAACTGTGAGATGCTCACTTGTCTTCTGTGTATACTGTGTAGCACCATGACATCTTGCCCCAAGTTCTATATTTTACCAGCACGAACTCCTCCTGGAGGGAGAGATGACATCTCTGGTGGTGTTTATAATTACATTTACAAAAGGCTCATGTCAACTTCAGCAATCAGGATAATTTCATCAGACTAAAGCAATGAACTTCTGAGCATGTGTCTGCAGCACCTACAGGCCTCAGTGGCTTAATCTGATGAATGCTTTCACACAGGGACAAAAGAAGCATATGAGACACATCTCATTTTTAATTGTGAATGGAGTAATGGTTTGACAGCAAGGGTGATCTACTCATAATAAAAATGGGTAGTATAAACAGGAAACTTGTATATAGCTAGAGACTGGAAATAGAGT
Source organism: Euleptes europaea (assembly GCF_029931775.1). Taxonomy (NCBI): domain Eukaryota; kingdom Metazoa; phylum Chordata; class Lepidosauria; order Squamata; family Sphaerodactylidae; genus Euleptes; species Euleptes europaea. The sequence goes on along the minus strand of NC_079313.1, from coordinate 33,232,008 downwards.
TGTCAGCCTCCAGGTGTAGCCTGGAGACCTCCCAGAATTACAACTGATCTCCAGATGAAAGAAAATGGCTGCTTTGGAGGGTGGGCTTTATGGAATTATACTCAGCTGAAGTCCCTCCCCTTCCTAAACCCTGCCCTCCCCAGGTGCTCCCCCGAAATCTCCAGGAATTTCCCAAACTGGAGTCGTCAACCCCAAGTGGAAAACACAGACTAAACTGAAGCTAAATCAATTAGACACATTTGAATTCCCGCTACACTTGGAATATTGTCAAAGGCTTTCACGGTCAGAGTTCATTGGTTCTTGTAGGTTATCCGGGCTGTGTGACCGTGGTCTTGGTATTTTCTTTCCTGACATTTCGCTAGCAGCTGTGGCAGGCATCTGCAGAGGAGTAACACTGAAGGACAGTGACTCTCAGTGTCAAGTGTGTAGAAAGAGTAATATATAGTGAGAAAGGGGTTGGGTTTGAGCTGAATCATTGTCCTGCAAAAAACCCAACCCCTTTCTGACTATATATTACTCTTCCTACACACTTGACACTGAGAGACACTGTCCTTCAGTGTTACTCCTCTGAAGATGCCTGCCACAGCTGCTGGCGAAACGTCAGGAAAGAAAATACCAAGACCACGGTCACACAGCCCGGATAACCTACAAGAACCAATACACTTGGAATGTTCTTCAAACATTTCCAAATGTTGATTCTGAAATTAAAATTCAAAAGACATGGTGACAAACCCAAACCTCAATATTTAGTTGTTCAGTGATTCTTTCCAGCTCACCGAGGACTCCCGCTTGGTCTTCCAACAAAGTGGTTCCATCCTCTGGGGATCCACCCCCCCCCCCAAAGAGCAGAATATGGGGGAATGACAGGTTGCATTTGGAGCTGGTCTGGAAGTTTCCTTCTCTGAATGCTGCTGCACTTACATAATTTAGGATCCAAATCTTTATTCATATGTATATTTCATGACAAAAAGTGACATGGTCTTCCTACGCTATAGGGATCATTTTCCCTTAATAGTGTGGCGTTGGGTGCAAAAGCCATGGCCCAAGGGAACTGATTTTGCATGTTGACAAAAATATTACAGGGGTAAAATAATATATAATTACATATCCTATCCACTTGAACCTCTGGATATGCTTGCCATTTACCCACCCACCCCCAAATGATTTCTTGGATAGGAACCTTCTGAAAATTAAATTTCATGGCTGGAGAAAGGAAATAATGTGAAGTATGAAATTAACAACTCGTATTTGTATTTACATTTCACTAGTGGGAAATGATATGAAATAATTTCTTTTTTATCTTTTCACAGAACCATTTCACAGCTGATTTTATTTTGAGCCAACATGGTGTTTGAGGTAATTTACATGAAGATAATGTCATCATCTTTAAAATTATCAGCTTCATGGGGGTTTCATTTCTTATTAATGGCATTTAAGGCAGATATTTTCATTTACTGAAGAGAAGGTAAAACAGCAAGCTGCCCTAAGGAATTCCTCAACAGATGTCCAGATAGCAAGCTAATAATAGCTACAGAGTAGGAGTTAACAGCCCATACTGAAGGCACTTCAGCCAGCCACAGCAATGGGAGGGGGGGAGGAAAACAAAATCACATTAAAATCAACGATACTTCAAAAGATTACAATCAGTTTTGTGAGTTATTCTTTCAACATGGAACCAAGATAAAATAGAGCTCTTTTCATTCTATCTCAGGCACTTACAACGTATGACTCACCAACCTTGAAGGATTAGTTCCTTCTTTGCAATCCAGCACACAAGATTTACTTCTGAAACCCTGGTCTTCATGCACCCACCTTCAGACGTGAAGCAAGTGGCAACCAGAGACTGGGCTTTTCCAGTGGTTCACCTTGCCTTTAGAATACTCCCTCCCTATTGTTTAGGCCCCAGCCAAAACATTGTGTGTGTAAAGTGCCGTCATTCGCAGCCGACTTATGCCGACCCCTTTTTGGGAGGATTGTCATGGCAAGAGACTAACAGAGGTGGTTTGCCAGTGCCTTCCTCTGCACAGCAACCCTGGTATTCCTTGGTGGTCTCCGATCCAAATACTAACCAGGGCTGACCATGCTTAGCTTCTGAGATCTGACAAGATCAGGCTAGCCTGGGCCATCCAGGTTAGGGCAGCCAAAACATTACACAGACTCTTTTATAGGTAGCATTGTAGGTCACTGAATGTTATTTTATGCTATTTTTATGTTGCTGAGTGTTGCAAAACAAAGATAAGGAACTCCATCGGTTAATCTTGTCCAAAGACATAGAGGCCAAGATATCAAAGGGATAAGGCAGGAATTGGGTTGTGCAGGGCTGCCAAGAGCCACCATGGGCCCCCAGACAAAGATTCCCTCTGAACCCTAACATGTGACCCTGATCAAGGCCAAATATTGTTGGCTGGCTGTTACCATCAAGGAATAGAATGAATGGATGGATAAGTTTATTTGTATAGCCATAGGCTATACAAAGTGTACTTATAGTTTTACAGAAATCTGTGAAATCAAAGTTAAAAATTAAATACCAGATAAAAGTTAAACACAATAATTAACACAGGATAACCATACAATATAAGTCCATTTAAACTAAAAAGTATCCTCTAAAATTTCCTAAACAATCACTCTCTTTAAAACCTCATTGGCTCTAATCTTCTTTGCAGCCAGGGCAAATTGTGACATTCTATAGGACACATGTAAATCAGTGTCTGATAATAGAAAAATCCATTTTTTTGGTTTCAGAGCTGAAACTTATTCCATTCAGTAACCCATCTAAAAAATTGGTTCTGGGTTCCATGTACAATGGGGCCATGAATAGAATAATAATTGTTCATTAGGTAAGAAATGTTAAAGGGAAAGGGACAGGATTTTTAAAGAACAAATTGTACTTGTTAACACAGTGCACATACCAATAAGGCATGGTGCAAAAAACCCACTTTCAAATAACCACCACCTAGCACAGCTCAATATGAAAGGAGAAGAGACAGATTTGAAGAAATCAAGCTTCTTCCACAAAATTATCTCTTCTCTGAAGCAAAGATTGAGTCCTGGCTTTCATCAACTTCCAGGAGCAGGTGCTTTCATGCACCTCAGGAGATGTCTCCTCTGTGTCTGCAGGGAGCACTCATTCAGAGCACCCATACTGACAACAGGAAAATTACATTGCATACTCACAGAAAAAACGAGCAGTAAGAATAAGTCACTCCCCAGCCAAGGTGGGACCTAGCTAGAATGCTGCCATGCTCTATAAATTAAACGTAGATGAGAAATAAATTACCCTGGAAATAAGCCCTATTGAATATAGTGAGACACACTGATATAATGGGGGAAGGAAAATAGAGAACATGTAAAAAAATCCATCTTATCCTCCATGGGGAGGAAGAAGGTGATCTGAGTCCTGCATCTGCACTAACTTTAGAAAGCACCGATAGTGGGATGTGAATTCAGTAAAGCTGAACCAAAAAAGCAGAATTTTCATCTTTTTCAGCTGAAAAAATGGCTTTTAAAACTGTACCCAGTAACCCTAATCCCGAAAAAGCAAAACAAAAAAATCAGCTTTTTTCCGGGATAATTTCGGAATCACCAGCTAAAGCCGTAGAAACCCCTTTAAAAGAAAAAAAAATGTTGGAGGGAAATGGGGGCTCATAAAATTGGATCCCCTTACCCAAACTTTACCAAAATTGGGGGTTCTTTTAATAAGAGTTACCAAAAGCTACACTGAAAAATCTGTGCCTCTGCCTTAAAAAAACAGCCCCCCCAGAGCCCCAGAAAGTTTCCTCATAGGCTATAACGGAGTCAGGGTTTTTTTTTTGGATTCCTGAAAGAAAAACAACAACCCCATACCAGTATTGGGATTTGGGAATATTTGGGAATCCCAAAAAATTTCAGGTCCAATATACCCGAATCCAAATTTTCCCAGAATCTTTTGTACTTCCCTCATCTCTAATCCCTGGATACTGAAATCCAACTGGCTCCAGATCTGTTCCCTTCCCTTCTGATACTGCCTCCTTAAACAGAAAGCAAAAGAAAGCAAAAGGGAGCAGAGAAACTACTCCATGTACCTCTCCCAGCTGAAGACTGTAAGATTTCTGATTTTTTAAAGATCAAGAACATTAGGTGTTGCTCCAGTTAGCCAAATCCTGTCCTTGTTTAAGTGCAACTATGATGGGATTTAATTGCATGTAAATATGCACAGGAGGACTGCAGCCTTAAATTCCCTCCCCTCATTTCTTCTCCCCCTGTTTCCCCACCCCCAAATCCTTCCTGCATTTATCCCTTTCCATTCATGAGCACCAAATATCACCCCCACACAATACAGTGCAATTATCCCAATCTAGATCTATGGGTGGCCAACTTTTTTTCTGGCTGGCTTCTATTCCTGTACTTCTCACAGCAGCTTGAACTGCAAGAACAAGCCAGTAATAAGTGTTTGCTCTGTTCTCTCAAAAGTTCCACTTGGTGATGTCTATCGATCAGGCTTCCATTAAAGGCAGAGGAGCAAACCAATCCTCTTTCTTGGTCAACTGGTAACATTATCCTGAAGTTCACACTACTTTTTAGACACCCATCTGTGTTTTCTTGGTCCTGATGTTCATTCTGAGTAACTGCTTGGAAACCTTTTTCCTCTCCAACATCACAATTAGGGCTGATGAATTTTAAAAAATTCGGTATAGTTTGGATTCGGCCAAATTCGGCCCGTTTAGATTCGGGATGTGCCGAAGTCCGAACTCCCCCACTTCGGATCCGTTCAATTCGGCGGGAATTCAAAGTTCGGAAAAAAATTTCGGTCGAATAAAGCCATTAAAAACACAATCGCGCCTTTCCGCGGCTCTGGGGGGGCATTTTTGGGGTTAGAGGTCCCAAACTTTCAGCAGAGCTTCAAAGGACGTTTATTGAAAGACTCCCCAAGTTTTGTAAAGATTGGGTCAGGGGGGGCTGAGATATGGGCCCTGAAAGGGGTCCCCCACCCTTAATGTGCATCTCTCAGCAGAGCTTGCCGCCCACGCACAAAGCTCCCAGTCCCGACAACAGTTTGCAAAGCAACTCAACCTTGTAAAACAACACCTTTGCAACGGAAAAACCAGAAGACACACAACTGAAACCTCCCCCCTCAAACCACGGAGCGAGAGACTCGAGGGGGAACACACACCCCAGGCAGAACCAACGAGAGCCCCCTTTGGCTTCCCCCCCACCCACAGAAACTGCTCCCTCCCCACACACACACAGACTCTGCTTTCCCCCCCACACACACACATACTCAGGAGAAAAGTTATAGATTAAAGCCCCCAAAGGGGTCTTACTGTGGCTGTCTTCTGTTCCAGGAGGGGCTGGGGAGGACTTGTAATCCAAGATGATTCCAATTAGGCACGGGACGTTTTGCTCTGGAGAAGATGCACACAGGATCGGCTCGCTGATCCATTCATCCCAACAGGGGAAAGGGGAAAGCCCATATCTCGGGACCCCCTGACCCAATGTTCACAAAACTTGGGTGGTCTCTTAAGAACACTGGCCTGAAACTCCGCTCAAAGTTTGGGATCTGCACCCCCAAAAATGCGCCCCCTGCAGCCACGGAAAGAGAAAAGGGGGGAGGCGATATTTCTGCCCCCACTGAACCCATCTTTACAAAACTTGGAAGATATCTTAAGAATAACTGTCTGAAGCTATGCTAAAAGTTTGGGGGCTATATCCCCAAAAAAGCGCCCCCTGCAGCCACATAAATGGAAAAAGGGGGGAGGAAAAAGAGGGAGAGCCCATATCTCGAGACCCCCTGACCCAATGTTTACAAAACTTGGGGGGTATCTTAAGAAGCTTCATCTGAAGCTCCACTAAAAGTTTGGGGTCTGTACCCCCAAAATGCACCCCCTGCAGCCATGGAAAGAAAAAGGGGGGGAGCCCATATCTCGGGACCCCCTGACCCAATGTTTACAAAACTTGGGGGGTATCTTAAGAAGCTTCATCTGAAGCTCCACTAAAAGTTTTGTGTCTGTACCCCCAAAAATATGCCCCCTGCAGCCACAGAAAGGAGCAAATGTGCACAAGCACCCCACACACACACACGAGGATTTCGCTCTCTCTCGCTCTCTCCCTGGCCGGGCCGCACATCAGCTGATTCCTCCAGTACTCAATCCTGACTGATTGGCCAGAAGAAGACCCAGCCTGCCCACCGATTGGCCGGGGGAGGAGAATGCTGCTTACTGACGGTTATGCTGCTTACTGACAGCCGAATTTGCTGAATTTATTCGCGAACTCCCGAACTCGCTGAATTCGCCCCCCCCCCGGTTGCCCGCCAGTTTTGAGTTCGGTTCCTCCCGAACTAAAAACCACCGAATCAGGGGAAATTCGGCTGATTTTCAGTTCGGGCCGAACCGAATTGACAGCCCTAATCACAATGTGAGTTTTCACACAATGTGAGTTTTCACAGTTTTCACATCATATTCTTCTCTGAGACATGAGATAATTGTGAAGTGCCCCCTCCTTCCACCTCTTCCAGCCAAAGGCTTATTTACTAGAGGACAATCCTGAGGTTGGGGTAGAGAAGTTTCTATATGTAGCTGAGGAAATGGGACAGGGAATGGGAAGCAAATGATGGGCTTTTTGTAAGGCAGAGAAGAAGAAGAAGACAGAAGACGACAGAAGAAGAAGAGGTAGATGGGGCTGATAGAGCTCTAAGAGAGCTGTGACTAGCCCAAGGTCACCCAGCTGGCTTCATGTGTAGGAGTGGGGAAACCAACCTGGTTCACCAGATTAGCATCTGCCGCTCATATGGAGGAATGGGGAATCAAACCTGGTCCTCCAGATTAGAGTCCACAGCTCCAAACCACCGGTCTTAACCACCCTTCAGGTGATGAGGGGCTGGCTGTTGCTATGCAGATCATCATATAAGGGACAAGGAACCCTACCTTCCCAGAGCACAGCAAAGCATGTTGAGGTTGGCTGGCGATGCAGGCGTAGGAAAAGGGCAAGTAGGGGAAGTTGAGCCAACCTCCAGCATCCATCTGTATGTGACCGAGTGACAGATAGACATGGAAAAGGCAGAGCAGAGGCATTCCAGGGAAGCCAAATTGTACTTTGTTAGCTGACAGAGAGCCCCAGCTCAGGGCCCTCAAACTAACTTTGGGCTCTAGGAATTGCCTCCCCGTCCCCCTCTCTTGGTGGCCCTGGGGCCAAGGAGATCCTTGGCTCATGATCCAAAGAACCATATCACATATTACACAATTAAGAACTTTTATCAGACTGGAGACCAACACAATTCAGGTGTTCCACTATGCAACCTGGCTATTCTCAGTGAAACAGCATTAGGGCTATTTGTGGTCTGTGAAGCAGTGTCACTTAAAGAAGCAGTATCATTGAAATTCCAAAGGTACTTTCATCTACTCAGCCAAGCCTTAGGGATCAATTACAAAGCAGATATAGGCTTTATTCATAACATCAATATCGAAATGATCTCATGTACTTGCTGCCAACATCCAGCGGGGGGAAAATGCTTGGCAACTGAAGGCTATGCCTATTTCTATTCTAATGGACAAATTTAAAGAGGCCTTACAAATAATTACGTTTTCCGATTCACTTTGCAATAATAAGGGGCATTAAATGGTTCTTCTGAACTAAAAAAAATAGACATATCACTTCAGATTAGGAGTTTACATGGATGACTAATCCTATTGCTTTGTTGTTTTTGTAAAGAAAGCATCTAGTGATTTTTTAAAATCTATTGGTGAATAGGTTCTAATGCACTGTAATTTAAGCTTTTATCGTTTCACAGTTTCTATAATTTGATAGCCAAACTATAGAATGAACCAACACAGTAGCAACTCGAGGTATTTCTCTGCTTGAGACCACTACTACTCCAGTCTGCCGCCTGTGCTACCCTGGCATTTGCCCCCATCTCCAGCTCCCAGGCAGGGTCACAGATGATGGTGAGGTAGGGGTAATACTGGCCCAGCAAGAAGGGAGGGAGCTTGCTGTCTGCTCACAATCCACGAGCCTCAAGGGTGAGGCAACCCTGAAACAATCAACCTTCTAATCTGCTGCTGGAAGTGGGAAAGTAATCTGTCCCATGAACCATATTTTGGATGGTTTTCCAGCACACTTTATACACATTTCTGTTGTGATTACAATGCAAAGGAAGACAGAGCTCCTGTACTTTTCATAGTTGCAGAAAAAAGAAGCAATCCAATTTTTTCAGCAGCTATCCTGCATTCATTTGAAATAACTACATTTCCAGATTTGGGGTCGTAAACTTATATAGCTGAATTTACCATTTTCAGAATTGAGCTCAAATGCAGGGTGACAGGCCATCTAAATTAGGGTTGTGCAGCATTTTATTTTGTATTTTTCAAATTCTGGTTTATTGGACCCAAAAATTTTCAGAAAAGCCAAAAAAAAAAAAAAAAAAAAAAAAAGCCAAATACCCATACCAGCAAATGGTGATTTTCTGTTTTTCCCACAGCTATCCAAAATCTTTTGGCTTATTAAAGTCTATGGGGAATATTTTGAGGTTCTGCTGGGGGGCTATTTTTCAAGATAGAGACACCAAATCTGCAGGTTAACTGCAGGTGACTCTCCTTAGAAGAACCACTGTGTTTGGTGAAGTTTGGTGTCATGAGGTCCAATTTTATGGGCCCCCAAAGAGGGTGCCCTATCTATTCAAAGGAGTTTTCAATTGTTTCCAATAGAAGATGGTGGCATCCCTTAGGGAGCCCATAACATTGGACCCCTTGACCCACACTTCACCAAATTTAGGGGTTCTTTTAAGGAGAGCCACTTGCAGCTATGCTGCAAATTTAATGCCTCTACCTTGAAAAACAGCTCCCCCCAGAGCCCCCCAAAATCCACATAGACTTTAATGGGCCATACCAAAGCATCCATGGGAACAAAATTCCCACCATTGACTTCAGTGGTAGGGGCTAGGTAAGTGTTTTGCTCCAATTGCATTAATTGGGAGATCTTTGTGGGGCTCTGGGGGGAGGGGCTGCTTTTCAAGGGTGATGTACCAAATTTGCACTATAGCTGCTGGTATCTTGCCTCAGAAGAAATCCCAAGTTTAGTGAAGTTTGGGTTGAGGGGTCCAATTCTATGGGCATCCAGTTTTCCTCTATTTCTGTGCCCATAGAATTGGTCCTCCTGACCCAAACTTCACCAGACCTGGAGGTTCTTCTGAGGAGAGTCACCAGCAGCCATGCTGCAAATTTGGTGCCTCTACCTAGAAAAACACCCCCCCAAGAGCCCCACAAAGATTTCCCACTTAATGCAATTGGAGCAAAACAGTTACCCAGGCCCCCATCCTCCCATTGTTTCAAATGGAGAAAAAAACAGCCTTTTTTCCTCCAGGGGAAAAGCAAAGAGACATGTCTGTGATCATCCACAGGTCAATGCCTCCCACCCCAAAAACCAACACAAGCCCTACAGAACCATAGCAGAACCAAATCCAGCAGAACCACAAACCAATGCATCATAAAGCCTAACAGAACCAATGTAAAACAAAACAAAACCAGAAACACAATACAAGAAAATCAAAACAGGGGGCACTTTTGCCAGCCCATACGAAGCTGCAAGCCAATCCAACTAGCAGGTACCCAGCAAAACCCCGGCATGCTCTGGCAGCCCAAGCCCAACATAACCCATGTCCAACCACACAATGCCAGGTAGCTGAAGGTGTGGGGGCAATCCAACGTGCAGGCACCCAGGTGCAACAGCAAAAAAAACCTCTCAAGAACCACAGAACAAAACAGAAAACCAGCCCCTCAGGCCTTGCAAAGCTTCTTTCCAACCCAGACTAGAAAAAGACGGGGGGGGACCAAGCAAAGGATAGAAGGGATGAAGGAATGTTGTAGGGGAAATTGCGGAAGACAATTGTACTCACGAGGAGGTAGGTGGTGCTCAATACAGCCCTTCTCCATGTGAGAGCAATCTCAGGGAGTTAATTGTCACACTGCACTGTAAATAATGAGCACCTGGTGATGGGGAAATAAATCTGGCTTCGCTCACTACTGAAGGGAGGAGGAGAAGAGGGCTCCAGATAAGAAGCCAGAGAAGAAGCGTCTGCAGAACAAGGACGGGCTACCAGACAGGATGAAGTGGCTTACCTCCCAGGGGACGACTTCCCATCTTCCTAAGGTTATTAGCCTGGATACAGGGTTATTTTTGTTTAATAAAGCTGCATACCTTTTCCTCCCCAATATCTGCCTGTTGGAATCCATTTGTTCTGAACCATGGGTAATACAAATGTGAAAAAGTTAAATCCTAGAAAAATACCTCAGAAAGAAAATACAACCAGAGCCACCCAAATACACAAGGCCCCTTTTAAAAAACAAAACAAAACACCTTTAAACAACTTTTAACTTTAACAAACCTCAACAGGGAAACCAAAGAACCAAACTCTAGGCAAGTGAAGGCCCTGGGCCTCAAAGACTCTGAAACCACCAGACCAAAGAACTAATGTGCAACATTGGAGGAAAGTGATTGAACTCATATCCAATGGTCTTGAAACTGTTATTCCAGTAAGACTGGAAACAATTTTATTAAATTACTTTCCAGACAAACCAAAGGATATTCGAGTTACGTTTCTCCGTATGTTAACGGCTGCTAGAACAAATTTTGTGAGAAACTGGAAAAGCAATAAATAATTGGCTCGACAAGGTTAAAGGAAGCTATGCTTTGATTAAGTTGACGGACGATAATAACGATAAAAATACCAACGAACTTGAGGCTCGCTGGAATTCAACAATTTCTAACAATCATTCTAATGTGTAAATTGTAGAGAGGGAGTGATAATAATAATAATGTGGATTTTAGTTAAATAGACAAATAGAGTATTATTTGATTAAAGCTGCGGGTATTTTAGTTATATTATTGCTGTTTTAGTTTTTTTTAAAAAAAATAGTTTGTATCACCAGTATTTGATTTTTTAAATAATGTTAAGTAAGTAATGTTATATCTAGGTTTTTTTTTCCCCTTTTTCTTTTATAGTAAGATTAAATGTTTCTAATAAGTGTTTAAAAAGAACTATTGTGCAACAGGCACAATTCACAAAAATTGTCAAATAGACCAAATTGTTTTAAAATAAACCAGTTATTTCAAACTGTCCAATGTCTTCTTCTCCAGACAGGCAGGCAGCAGAAATCTAATGCAGGCAGGCAGTAATCCAAGGGATGCAGCAGTCGAAGCACCAGAAACTCAGAGGGAGGAGCAGCAGTTAAAATCAAGCTTGGCACTGAACTCTCTAAAACCTCTGTCTGGAATCGGGTCTGCTGGATCCAGACTTCCTTTTTATCCTCTTTGGCCATGCACAGAAAAATTTGAAAGAAATCCAGACAAAAAACACCTTCTGTGATTGGCCAAAGAGCAGTGTTGTCCCTAACCTGAAATGCTATTGGCCACTCTAACTTTCTGCCTCCACTTCCACCTTCCCCTCTCTATAGGTTGTTGCAATCCAGATTATGACTGCAGCAGCCTAGCCAAAGTGCATTGCAGCCATTAGTCAAATAGGAGGGCTCCAGCGAGCTCAAAAAAGGGGGGAAACAGGGAGCCGAATTTGGTGAGTTCGGGGTGTTCCTGAATAAATTCGGCCCTTTAAACAGATCTGCGCCTTCCAGCTGGAAGGCGCAGATCTGCTCCCCTCCCCCCCTGTGCGCCTTCAGGGAGCGCCTTCAGGGGTTGCAAACCGATTAGTAACTGATTAGTAACCAATTGCAAACCGATTAATAACCGATTGCAAACCGATTAGTAACTGATTAGTAACTGATTAGTAGCCTATTGCAAACCAATTAGTAACCAGTAATTGACTGATTGCAAACCGATTAGTAACCGATTAGCAATTGATTGCACACCAATTAGTAACCGATTAGTAATTGATTGCGAACCGATTAGTGACCTATTAGTGACTGATTAGTAACTGATCAGTGACCAATTGCAAACCAATTAGTAACTGATTAGTAACCGATTAGTAACCAATTGCAAACCAATTAGTAACCGATTAGTGGCTGATTGCAAACTGATTAGTGACCGATTAGCAACCGATTGCAAACAGATTAGTAACTGATTAGTAACCGATTAGTAGCCTATTGCAAACCGATAGCAACCGGAAAGTGACTGATGGCAAACCAATTAGTAACCGATTAGCAATTGATTGCAAACCGATTAGTAACCGATTAGTAATTGTTTGCCAACCGATTAGTGACCGAATAGTGACCGATTAGTAATTGATCAGTGACCAATTGCAAACCGATTAGTAACCAATTGCAAACTGATTAGTGATCGATTAGTGACTGATTAGTGACCGATTAGTAACCGATTAGCGACCGATTGCAAACCGATTAGTAACCAATTGCAAACTGATTAGTAACCGATTAGTAACTGATTAGTAGCCTATTGCAAATTGATTAGTAACCGGTAAGTGACTGATCGCAAGCCGATTAGTAACCGATTGGTAACAGATTAGCAACTCGTTTAGTAACCGATTAGTGACCGATTAGTGACCAATTAGCAACCGATTAGTAAGCGATTAGTGACCGATTGCAAACCGATTAGCAACCGATTGCAAACTGATTAGTAGCCGATTGCAAACCAATTAGTGACCGATTAGTGACCGATTAGTAACAGATTAGCAACTTGTTTAGTAACTGATTAGTGACCGATTAGCAACCGATTGCAAACCGATTAGTAACCGATTAGTAATTGATTGCGAACCGATTAGTGACCGATTAGTAACCAATTGCAAAGCAATTAGTAACCGATCAATGACCAATTGCAAACCGATTAGTAACTGATTAGTAACCAATTAGTAACCAATTAGTAACCAATTAGTGACAGATCGCAAACCGATTAGTAACTGATTAGTGACCGATTAGTAATCAATTAGTGGCCGATTAGTGATCGATTAGTAACTGGTTAGTGACCTATTACTAATCGATTAGTGACTGATTAGTGACTGCAAACCGATTAGTGACCGATTGCAAACCTATTAGTAACTGATTAGTAACTGTTTAGTAGCCTATTGCAAATTGATTAGTGACCGGTAAGTGACTGATCGCAAGCCGATTAGTAACTGATTAGCAATTGATTGCAAACTGATTAGTAACCGATTAATAATTGATTGCAAACCGATTAGTGACCGATTGGTAACCGATTAGCAACTTGTTTAGTAACCGATTAGTGGCTGATTGCGAACCGATTAGTGACCTATTAGTAACTGATTAGCAATTGATTGCAAACCGATTAGTAACCGATTAGTAATTGATTGCGAACTGATTAGTGACAGATTGGTAAGCGATTAGTAACCGATTAGCAACTTGTTCAGTAGCCGATTAGTGACCGATTAGTAACCGATTGCAAAGCAATTAGTAACCGATCAGTGACCAATTGCAAACCGATTAGTAACTGATTAGTAACCAATTAGTAACCAATTGCCAACCAATTAGTAACCGATTAGTGACCGATTAGCAACACGTTTAGTAACCGATTAGCGACCAATTAGCAACTTGTTTAGTAACCGATTAGTAACCGATTAGCGACTGATTGCAAATTGATTAGTAACCAATCAGTGACCAATTGCAAACCGATTAGTAACTGATTAGTAACCAATTAGTAACCGATTAGTAACCGATTAGTGGCTGATTGCAAACCGATTAGTGACCGATTAGCAACCGATTGCAAACCGATTAGTGACCGATTGGTAACTGATTAGTAACCAATTAGCAACTTGTTTAGTAACCGATTAGTGGCTGATTGCAAACCAATTAGTAATTGATTTGCAAACCGATTGCAAACCGATTAGTAATTGATTGTGTGACCAATTGCAAACTGATTAGTAACTGATTAGTGACCGATTAGCAACTCGTTTAGTAACCAATTAGTGGCTGATTGCAAACCGATTAGTGACCGATTAGCAACCGTTTGCAAACCAATTGCAAACCGAATAGTAACCGATTGCAAACCAATTAGCAACTGATTAGTAACCAATTAGTAGCCTATTGCAAACTGATTACTAACCGATTAGCAATTGATTGCAAACCAATTAGTAACCAATTAGCAATTGATTGCAAACCGATTAGTAACTGATTAGTAATTGATTGCGAACCGATTAGTGACCTATTAATAACCGATTAGCAACTCGTTTAGTAACCGATAGTGACTGATTAGTGATTGATTGCTAAGCGATTAGTGGCTGATTGCGAACCGATTAGTAAGCGATTAGTGACCAATTGCAAACCGATTAGTAACCAATTAGTAACCGATTAGTGGTTGATTTCAAACCAATTGGTGACCGATTAGCAACCGATTGCAAACCAATTAGTAACCGATTGCAAACCGATTAGTAACTGATTAGTAACCGATTAGTGACCAATTAGTGACCGCAAAGCGATTAGTAACCGATCAGTGACCATTTGCAAACTAATTAGTAACCAATTAGTGGTTGATTGCAAACCAATTGGTGACCGATTAGCAACCGATTGCAAACCGATTAGTAACTGATTGCAAACCAATTAGTAACTGATTAGTAACCGATTAGTGACCGATTAGTGACCGCAAAGCGATTAGTAACCGATCAGTGACCAATTGCAAACCGATTAGTGACCGATTAGCAACTGATTACTAACCAATTAGTAACCAATTGCAAACCGATTAGTAACCGATTAGTAACCGATTAGTGGCTGATTGAAACCGATTGCAAACCGATTGCAAACCGATTAGTAAGCGATTTGTAACCGATTGCAAACCGATTAGTAACTGATTAGTAACCGATTAGTAGCCGGTGACTGATTGCAAACTGATTAGTAACCGATTAGCAACCAATTAGTAACTGATTGCAAACCGATTAGTGACCGATTGGTAACCGATTAGCAACGGATTGCAGACCGATTAGTAGCTGATTGCAAACCGATTAGTGACTGATTAGTGACCAACTGCAAACCAGGAGGCATAGATCTATTTAAAGGGGCCCCCGTGCGCCTTCAGGGGAGTCCCGGGAAGAGGGGCGGGGGGTCTTTAAACCCCTCTGCCCTGCCTGCGCAGAGGGGCTTGACAACCCATCGCCCCTCTTCCCGGGAGTCCCGGGAGTCCTGGGAGTCCTGGGAAGAGGCTGCCCCCCCCCGCGCCTTCACAGGCTTCCCTAAAGGCACGTGGGGGGCCCTTTAAAGAAATCTGTGCCTTCCAGCTGGAAGATCTGTTTAAAGAGCCCCCGCGCGCCTTCATGGAAGCCTCCGTGAAGGCCCATGGGGGGGCTCTTTAAAGACCCCCGCCCCCTTCCCAACTCTTTGAAGTGGTGAGCCCAGCACTTCAAAGACCCAGCCGAATTTTTCCCCGAACTCCGGATCTCCCGCCAAATTTCAGGGATCCGAAGTAGGAGAGTTCGGACTTCGGTATGGCCCAAATTTAAAAGGGCCGAATTTTGCCGAAGCCTAACTTTACCGAATTTTTTTTTCAACAGCCCTACCTCAGAGAATCTAAAATTCTGTGCAAGTAGGAGGCTTGACTTATGGAACCAATCCAGCAGGCAAGATCTAGGGCACCTCCAAAACACACACCCTAAAACCCTTAATATCCAGGAAGATCCCTGAGAAACTGGTACATCTCTCTTACCATGGGAGGTACCCCTACCTTTCTCCTCAGACTCAGAACCCATGAATCAGCTGTGGCCCCAGAGACCTTGCCTGAACTTCCAAGATGACAGCAAGCAGTCCAGCCCCAAAAGAGCACCCACCTCTGCTCACCAGTAGCCATCCCATGAAAGCCACTGGGTTGTAGTTGTTATAGTTTCAGACTAGGATCTGAGAGACCCAGGTTAGAATTCCCACTCTTCTGCAGAAGATCACAGAGTGGCTTTGGGCCAGTCACACACTCTCAGCCTAACCTATCTCACAGAGCTGTTGTGAAGATGAAATGGAGGACAGGATAATGATGTAAGCTGTTTTGGGGAAGGCATTGAGGGAAAAGGCAGGGTATAAATGAAGTAAAGACAAAATAAATATAGCTGCATAAAAGGGGAAGATAAAAGGTAGGCTGGTGTGTGGATGTGAAGGAGAGAAGGAAGCAGGGAATGGTGAGGGGAGGGAAACAGGATATAGTGTGGTGAAGGGGTTACAGGATAAAATGGCATGACCTGCACAAGTTCTTGGGGGTTCCCCACCATACAATTTGGCCTCTCCTGGTGGCCAGCCCAGCTCCACACATCTGGGCCAGAAATCTCCTGGGTAGAGGCTGCCAGAGAGGAGGGAAGGAGGGAAATCTGAAGACAGGGGGACAGATAAAAGTAGGTTGCTAGTGGATGGGAAAGAGAGAAGGAAGCAGAGAAAGGAGAGAAGATATGGGGGCTTTCAGGGAAGAGAAACAAGAAATAGTAAAGGAGGGGGAAATGAGATGCATCCACAAGTCCTTGTGGGTCCCCTGCTTGTAAAAATGTATTAGACAAATAAGCAAATACTTTTGCCATTTATCTGTCATGGTGTGGATACTTTTATGTTGCTAAGGCTGTCATTTTGATCCTTGCCTTGCCAGTCCATCCCAACCTGGAGTAGGACAACAGCCTTATACTGTCTGACCAGTGATGTACCTACTTCAGTGGACATGCCTCCCCCCCCCCCAGCAGTATGGGGAAGTCACAGCGGCCCACCCAAGTTTCAGACTGTATGGGGTTAGCTAGTCACTGGATGGAGATAAGTGAGAATATTTTGTTTTCTTCTCTAATCAGCTAAAGGAGGGAGGTGGTTTTCCTGGGGGATTTGTACTGTGTATGCTGTAGACTATCAGGAGGTCTTTAAGCTGGGTTATGAAGCTAGAACATCATATAGAACAGGAGGATTCAGTGCAGAGAGTGCAGAGTGAAGCACAGGGTGAACTGGCAAGCATCCCAAGACATGAAAACAAGCAAGGCTTGCCAAAACCAATTTATCACAGTTTACTGCAGTTTACTGGCACAAGGAGACTTTTGGGGGAAGGGGGGAAGAGAGAGCCTGGGCCCTGACCAACTCATCATCCCCAACACTGGAGAGCTGATGACAACTGGCAAGGCCTCCTCAATACACGGTGAAAATTGTGTGGTTAATGGAGAGGGAAGACAAGTTTTAATCAAGATCTCTTGCTTGGAACCTGGGAGGAGTCAGCCCAGAAAGGCAGGCAACAGGAGAGATTGACTCCTAGCTCTCTCCTTAGATGGTGATCTTCAGGAAGAAAGTGGAAGGCTAACCTTTAATTAGCCACTGAGTTGCAGTTCAGCCTAGATACTTAAAAAAAGTATTTGTCCTTAATTCATTTCATCAACTATGTCTTATGTCTTCATTCCAGTTGGGGCAAATCACATTTTCTTCTGTAATTTATGTATGGTCATATATAGGGCCAGTGTCAGAGCACCCTGAGGTGTGGCAGCTGCCAGGGACCACTTTTGCTGACCCCCACACACACCCATGCACATCTCCCACCACCTGTCTCTGTGCCCTTCCCTGCCCATTCCCTTGCGAGCGCTCCTTGAGCCATGCTCCCTCCCAGCTTCCAACTGTTGATGGGGAAGTGCATGGGGGTGGTTCACAGTGGTGACACTCATGGTGGCAACAGCAGCAGCACTACCAGCTGCTCATACCAGCTAGTGCTTATAGGGAGTGAATGTGGTATAGTTGGTGGGAGGGCTCATGAGTGTGGGAAGGGCGCACAGTCAGGTGGGGGAGGGTTGAAAGGGAAGCATGAGGTAGGACGTAGTGGGCACAAGGGGGCCTTTGGGCATTGTCTGCCAGGAACCCCCAAAACCTGAAAGCAGCACTGGTAACATAGGCCTGCTCCACAGTACAAAGAACTCTCTTCAACAATCCCTAATGAACAAAATGAAGCTTTGGTTTAAGTTGCTTGACATTCTCTGTGCATATGTGACATGATTATTTCCCTTGAACATCAAAATGGTGGTGGGAAGTGCCATCAAGTCGCAGCTGACTTATGGAAACCCTGTAGGGTTTTCAAGGCAAGAGACAAATAGAGGTAGTTTGCCATTGCCAGCCTCTGCGTAGCGAATGTGGACTACCTTGGTTGTCTCCCATCCAATACTGACCAAGTACTAAATGCTTAGCTTCTGAGATTTGATGAGATCAGGCTAGCCTGGGCAGGGTCAGGTGAACACTAAAATATTGGCATAAAATTTGGCAACTATGTCAAGGATGCAGTTCCATTTTCTCAGCATCAAGCACTGCTCAATCTTCACATTCATTTTCACAGAAGTAAATATGCATTTCCTGTCACAGCTACATTGCATGCTGATAGAGCAAAATTAAAGTTGGTGTACTTGATCAGGGTATCTGTTCAACTCAAACACCAGTTCAGCTTTTCCAGTGCATTCCTGAAGTGGGGGGGGGGGACGAAAGTTCTCTGAAGGCAGCGTGACCCCGCTGCCAGAGTAAGTGGCCTCTTATCATAAGAGGCACTTACATGGGTGGCAGGGACAGTTCCGTTGGTGCCTGGGCGCCACTGTGCTGCACGCCACTCTTCCGATGCCACAGTCTCTCTGGGACCTAAATCCTGGAAGAGATATGTGGCAATGGCATGGGGGGGCATTTCTGGGGGCAGAGCTGATGGCAGTCAGCTTCCAAAGCCCCTCAGCCTGGGAATGCCCCCTCCAGCAACAGCGTTGCTGTGCCAGGTTTTACACCTGGAACATTTACCTGGCGCAGCATCACTGTTTGCTATGGGGGGAAAGCCCCATTTTCTTTTACAAACTTTTAAAAAAGGCTTTTTGAAGCCTTGCAGCAGGCCGAGGAACCTCTATGGAGGCGCCACGGTGGCAGCTCGGCTATGTTGTTCCCGGTCACCACAAGGCTCAGGAATGAGCTGTTTTTCTCCTTTTAGGTAAAGAAAGGTGGAAAACACACTGTAGTGCAATAAACCCTTGACCACAATGAAACCAGCAATATGCATGTGACATTCAAACAGTCCATACTCATTACCAACCTGAGAAGAGAGAAGGAAAGTCAAAACACACCTTGTAGTGTGATGTCTGAAACAAGGCGTTCAGAATGTTGTGGTTTCCTAGTACAGAAGCAACTGAAGACTTTGAAATGTATGCAGTACATGAAACATGAATGTACCCATCTTCCACTTCATACATAGATACACTGTCGCACCTCACAGATGCCCACAGGAATCTCTTCTAAAATCTTCACATTTGGCAGCATGCAGAGGTGAGCGGCCCTGGAGGTGCTTTATGGAACACGATAAATTATTTACTATCCCCTGCTCTTTAAGAAGCTTAATTGGTGTTATTCAGCACAGATGCAGGCCCAAAATAAATACACTCCAAACTGGATTCATAACTCTCCCACTCCAAGTTTATGCCAGTGAAGCCAACGAATGTAAAAAGATCCTGCAAAAGAAACAACAACAGAAAACAGGCTGCAGAATTATTTCCCATGGCATGGCCTCGGAAAGAAGTTGGCATTCTAGGGTTGTTGTTTTTTTTGTTTATCTTTTCTCAACTCATCCTGGTACTCTTTTATATGTTACTATGCTACACAAACTGATGTTTAAGGTAATACTAGAGAATGAATATACAGATAATTAAACCTTTGTAAACAAAGAAATCACATTTCTAATATAGCATTAGGAAGTAATGGATCTCTCCTCTCAATACAACTAAAACTTTGGCTACAAGTACTTCTAATTACCATTTATGAAACATTTTTAGGCTCTGATTCTATGTACCTGTAGTTGGAAGTAAGCCTCAGTAACAAAGAGAGACCTTTGTTTCCATAAACATGCATGGTATTGGTAGGGTGGCACCTTGGCACCTGGGTGCTTGCTGGCACTCAGTAGAGCAGCAGAGTGGGTGGGGGTACAGGCCACAATATCACTGGGACCGAACCCAGAAGTGGTGTCACCATGTTGGCACAACACACTAGGATCCTATTCAAGCTCCATAGTAAAAACTATTTTTGGTGGAATTCAAGAGTGTCATGCTGATGCTCTATTTTGCATGATTCTGCCTCCTATACTGCTTGGCTGGCAACCATAGGCATTGGCCTGTTGGGCTGCAATCCCATGGAATAGGGAGACTTTTTCACAACGTTGGGCTATTAATGTATTGAATTCACCTTGATTACTTTTAGGTTGCTGCTTTGCAGATCGGAAAATGAAGCAAAGTAGGGATGACGTGTCCTAGCCTACAAAATGCATATACAGCCAACTGGGGGGCACTGATGCATTATAACCATCTCAGCATTACAGGCATGGGCAGTGAGGGGCATAGGATTAGGGTTGACAAGCCACAGCTGGCAAGTGCCAGGAAAAAATGGAGGAGGGATCTGGCATGCCAGCTTGTCACCAGTGTGTTATTGTCATGGTGGATATTCTCGCATTTTGCAAAAACTCTGTGGTGAAACTGGTATGTGTTCCTACCCCACCCCCTGCCATTTTCTTCTGCTGGTGCTTGAGGTGCCAGCAGGCAATGACATAACACTAGGTCTGGCATCCCTACACAGGATGAGTAAACCTTTTCTTCACACAGCACTTGGTAAGGTTATAGACAACATGTACCATCTCTACCCTAGGTAGGCTGTTTAAGAATGGGGCCCAAATAACTGTCTAATTCTGTTATGTTGACAGGTGGGGCTTCGATCCTAGTGCGCCAAATAAGTCCCAAGTCTCTATACACTGGGCTAAATCAGCTTGATTACAACCCTACACATACTGATAAGTCTGACAGACCTAATTTAGAACTCAATAAAACTTATTTACTGGCATCTGTTGGTAAATACACTAATTCTCCCCCAATAGCCCCCTAATAGGCTACATAGTTCCTGCAGAAACCACATCCAGCAGTATTCTATCTGATTCTATTCCAGAGAATACTGCTGTCAGGCTGCTCATGCATTGTGTCTCTTTCGGAATGCTTCACTTGGCCATGGATTTCAATTTGGTCCTTCCAACTAAATGTTTTATGGAAGTTAAGCTTTTCCATGTCAAGACCACACTCAGTTCTGCGAGGCCTTGATCCATCAAAAAGTATTACACCAACCCACTTCCTGACACTTACCACAGAAAGCTGAACTAGCCAAGCAATTGGTACAGCAGATTTTTTAGCTAATACTTGACATATTTCTGGGGCTCTCTGAAGTTAGCATTGTCAGCTCTGATTTGGGAATCAAGTGGAGTTTTGGGGGGTAGAGCCTGAGGAGGGGGGTTTAAAGAGGGAGGCACTTCAATGGAGGTATAATGCCATAGAGTCCACCTTCCAAAGCAGCCATTTTCTCCAGGTGAAATCAACTCTGTTACCTGGAGATCAGATGTAATTTCAGGAGATATCCAGCCACCAACTGGAGGTTGGCAATCCTAGGGTGGAGACTGGGGCAGTGGGATTTGGGGAGGAGAAGAACCTCACTGGGGTATAATATCAAAGATTCCACCCTCTAGAGCAGCCATTTTCTCCAGGGAACTTATCTCTGTAGTCCAGAGGTCAGTTCTAATTCCAAGAGATCTCCAGGCCCCATAAGGATGATCACAAAGAACAGTTGTAGGCTCTAGTTATAATTAGAAAAGTGTATATTGTGATATATTATGCTTCATATATTCACAGTCATATAGTTACAATTGTACCATATTATTGATTCATAATATAGTAGTTGCAATATTTGAAATGCAACAGAGTACACATATTTTTTTTAAGATTCATATAGCAACAAATGAAAATATATGAAGCTTTGTGATTACTACTTTCTTCTACAGTTGAAATTACTTTTTTTGAATACTACCCATATGGATGATGGCAACCCTCTCTAAAGTCTACTTCACTTGTATTTTCACTATTTCTGATACCTTGGTAATTAAAAGAACTTGTGGGGTGCTGTGAGTATATAGTAGACCTGCATTGAACAGACCTAGTTTAAAATCTCAACTTTCTGTGAAGCTCATGGCTTAACAATGAACCACAGACTGGCTCTTGGCCTCAATTACCATACAGTGTTATTGTGAATAACTAGGAAGAGGGGAGAACCAATATATATCATCCTGGGTATAGAAATAATAAGTATTCCTACTACTACAGGGGAGAGTTGTCTTTATGGTTTTAAAAATACTTATTTTCTGTTACTTTTTATCCTGGCCTTTCTTTATGGAGTTCAAATCGGTGTACTTGGCTTTCCCCACATTGCCTTTTCCCAACTGTTGTGAGGAAGGAGGCTTAGAAAGTCACTGGTCTCCATTGTACTTCATGGCTAAACAAGAGTACTTGTGTTTTCAAGGGACTGGAGCAGCACAGGAAAAGCCTTAATTCATAGTACAGGCTGAGCAAGCAATGAAAGAGAAAAAGTCACCCAACATGAAGCACTGGGTAGATCTCAGTTGCTGCACAGGCTTGTTTGAGGCTCTTTAGAGATGTAGGCCCCAGGTAAGACATTTAAAGGTAGTAATGGCACCATAAATTGAGGCCAGAAGCAAACTAGCAGCCAATATAATTGTTTTAGGACTGGTGTAATGTGCTCATAATAGCTAGAACCTGTCAACAGTTGAGAATTTCATCATTGTTCAAGTAGCCTTCAAGGGTAGCCCTGCTTAGTGTGCAATACAGTCCAACCCTGAAGTTACAGTAGCCCTGTTCACAGATTACAGTGAATGTGGATGCATGTGTTCATAAGGAAGAGCCAACATGAGTTCACTTTACAAATGAAATCCGGGGCCAGTACCTTGATAAATGTGGAGTTTCAGTCACACATTCATCTGTTTGTGTGTTGAATGTAACATGAAAATAACTTAATGTATGTATAAAGAATATTCAAGTGTACACTATATGGATTGTACATGGGTTCACTGTAACATCAGGAACTGGATAGGGGAATGTTCCATCACCAACACTCTCTGGTTCAGAAGAGAGTGTATTAGAGTCTCCAAACCACCAAGGCATGTGGAATGGAGGCATTTAGCAAGCCAAACAATGGAAAACCCATTGCCCAACAGCTTCACTGAATGGCACTAAAAGTCCTTTTGCAAAAGGAAGGAGACAGAACATAAAAGCGCTATGGAAGTCCTGGCACTTTTGCCTCCTTTGACAGTGAACAGGGATAGTAACACAACTAGAACAGCTCAGTCTAATAGGCATGATAATTTCCTAATCATGTATAACTGGGGGAGGAGGGAACTCACCCTTGGCTTCAGTTTGAATCATCATTTCAAAAAATAACATAGGATCCAAGAACATCACAAGACTATTCAGCTGCTGAGACAAGGATCTTATCCCAGGGCCGTCTTAACAGCATTAGGGGGCCCTGGGCAAACCAGTGTGCTGGGGCCCCTACGACAACCACTCACAGGAATAAAAAGTAAATGGTCAATAATATTAAACATATATTTATTTTATTGGCACTTCAACAAAACTGGTGTTAAAACATTAAAAACATGCTGTACAGCAGCAACTAACAATTTATGGCAAGTCACTTAACATACACAGATTAGCATAGGGCCCCTATGCTCGTGGGGCCCCCGGGCAAGTGCCCATTGGGTCCATGCGTTAAGATGGCCCTGCCTTATCCCATCTAAGTCAACCCCTCCAGAACATCAGCTCTACCAACAAACACCGACTTTCCTATGAGGATTCTAGAATTTGAAGCAAACTGGTGAACTAATATTTGTGCTTCCGTAGAACTCATAGCCACGCTGCTGTGGACCAGGCATCATGCGTCAATAAAGAATAAAATGCATGCATTCATTTCTATTTTGAAACCAGCCATCCATGGCTGCCTCAAGTTTTGAATTTCTTTGTTTTGAGAATACTCATGTTGCAGCTCAGTATTGGCAACAAATTGCTGTCTCTAGTGGTTCCCAACCTTTTTTTGACCAGGGACCACTAGGACTTTTTTGTTCGGTGCAGGGACCCCAAGGTTCAAAATAAAAATTCTGAGAATTTGAAAATAAACTTTAATCATAACTGTTAGTTAAACATTAAACTTAGAATAATATTTGAATATATATTTTTATAATAGAAAACTTTTAATTGAAAATATTAATTTATTATGGGTTTATAACTTTGTTTCGCGGACCTTAATTTAGTTCTCACGGACCCCTGGGGGTCCATGGACCCCTGGTTGGGAACCAGGGCTCTAAATCGATGAGAACCAGCCCAGTATGCCTTCTACGTGGAAACTGACACCAATATCACCAATGTTTACTCAGTCACAAAGTGACAGATATTGTATTTTTGCTCTGTACAGCATTAGGGAAAATGAATGTTCTCTCTTATACAGTATAATTTATTTATATGTAACTCCGGAAAACATCAAGGCTTCTGAAAAGACTTTACAGTAAGGTCTAAGAGAAAAAGAACTTTCCTGGATGACATATGGTAGTGAAACAGGCTAAGGGAGGGAAAACAATCAGTGGAGCTAGTGAGAGAGAAGCAAGCCAAACTGTAATAGCTTATCTGATGCAATTAAGTTTCCCTGAAAGGTAATGAAAGCGGGGAGGAGAGGGGAGTTTACAGTAGAGGATTGAAAACTAGCACCTACAGCTTGAAGCAAAAACAAGCACCAGGAATGTTGGGATGATGAAATCTTCAGAAGAGGAAATTAGTTCAGGAAATCTCAGACTTTACCCTAAGGAACCTCCCTGAGGACACAGAACCACCACATTCAATGCACATTTCACACTGACCAACACTTTATTCCTGGCCACCCCTTGAGAGCCAGCATGGTGTAGTGGTTAAGAGCGGCGGACTCTAATCTGGTGAACAAGGTTGGTTTCCCCACTCTTACACATGAAGCCCGCTGGGTGACCTTGGGCTAGTCACAGCTTTTCAAACTCTCTCAGCCTCACCTATCTCACAAGGTGTCTGTTGTGGAGAGAGGAAGGGAAGGAGATTGCAAGCCGGTTTGATTCTTCTTGAAAGGTAGAGAAAATCAGCATATAAAAAACAACTCTTCTTCTTCTTGCCCAGTCATACAAATGACAGGGAGAGTTGTATGGCTAGTTACTCTGCTTGTGGGCACAGGGCGGGGCGGGGGGGTCTGCTTTTTTTTCCAAGGACAATTCCACTTGTGTAGTTTCTACTTCTCCAGTGGCATAAATCTACAATCAGATACATTATGGAAGTGTACTCACAGGTTTATAATCAGGTCTGTTTATACTTCAGGCTCATGCATGGCTAGAAGCATCACAAAATGTGCCATCGGCACAGCTTCTTAGAGTATTTCAGCTTGCTTTTTGAAAGGAAAAAACCAAGTTGCTAGCTCTTATGGTTATAAAGATGTGCTTGGAAATAGATGGGCAATCCTGAAATTTTGGAGGGATTGCTGAACCAAACTTCCAATGCTGAAATTTCAGAAGTATTGCCAAACTAAAATTCCTAGGCAACCTGGGTCCTGTAGGGCTTGATCACTCTGCATGTCTTCTTTAAGTAGCAGAATAAATTAAGCACAAGAAGACACATTAGCCAAATTTGGTACACAATCTGTTTGTATGAGTGTGTGTGTTTTGAAGAGTGTAATGACAGAGAAGTCAGAAATTAAGTTGAGTATATAATGAAGGCTGGCCGTGGGTCTTAATGAAACCCTCCCTGCTGTAAAAAGCACAGAAGTACTGGAAACATATAAACAAGGAACTTGCTTCGTAGACCAGTTTTGCTCCACATAAAAAGGGGTTGTTGGTATGCTGAGGCTCACCTGATCAACCCTTCTGTTCAGGGCTGCTGCCAGGCATCCTTTTATGGCACAGATTAACACATAATGAAGGTGGCTGTTCACGGTACAGCTGTAAACAATCTCCAAACAAAGGTCTACACATTGCAAATGACTGCTAACTCTCTGTGGGCATGTTCTTAAAGAATTCTGATAAAGACTTCGACATCATTCATATGCTGCAAAAAGTCTGCCACAATTAGCAACGGTCTTGCTTGAGGGAAGAGTTTCTACACTCAAAGCTCCTCATATCACCAGCAAACTTGAAAGCACATTCCAGATCTTTGTGTCATTGTAATGTATGACATATACAGATTACTCCCCCAAATTCAATGCATTATGACAGTGGTTTTCAGTAATGTTGCAGAGTTCCCTGGAGTTCTACATGAGCTTATCTGGGGTTCATTGTGAGAAAAACCAGTAGTCACAAACTAACTTCCTTGAATGGCAGTTTGTTCGCCATGACCTGTCTTTCCCAGCAATGTGATGATGTGGTTCACATGCAATCTCAGATCAAGCAGAGCATGGTAAGCACCAAGTGCCCTGGCTAACGCACTGGGTAAACTGAGATTACAGTTTAGAACAATAATCCCTAACATGGTGCCCATGGGCACCAGGACAATGCACCAATGTGTTTCCTGGCATCACTTCCCTCTTTTCCAGAGCATCTGTTCTCCAAAATAAAGAGCCATCCTTGGCTTTCCTCCTCTTTACTAAAGCAGGAGGTTCATCAAGAGTCCAGAAGTTATCACCTTTAAGTCTGCAGTCATTCAGACACAATTATCCCCATCATAGAAAAGCACTTGACTTAAAACTTCCCAGTAGTTTATTTTGCTCCAGTCTACCATGACAGTCATTGTGTGGTGATACCTGTCAAGAAGTTGAGGTCCCTCAATTTCTTGGATTGTATTATTTCTTTTGGGTTCAGGCCTAGAAGCCTATGAGTTTTGTGTTGTTGGGATTTTAGACCAGAAAAATAAGTTTCCTTTTGAAAACTGCTTCTGTGGAGGGAGTAAGCCCCAGCTGGTGCTAGTTAACCTTTCCCCTTTTTGGAATGCAAGGCCATGCATTGCCATGGTAATTAAATGGTCAGCCATCATGACAATGTCCAGGTGCAGGTAGTTCTGCAGGCTTCCTCACCTGAACACATTTCTGAATGAGTCAGCAATTCTGACCAAGCAATTAATTAACAGCTAAGTGCTTGCGTTTTCTCAATTGGCCTCTATGAGCTCATGCCACTGAGAAAACGAATATAAGGACCAACCAACCCTTGAGAAAACGATGCATGCTTTGGGGTACAGCAGGAGAGCTGTGCTGGCTGCATCACAACCCATTTGATTTTGGCCCGACGGGGAAACTCTGGTCAAGCTAACCTGCTTGGAGAAACCTTTGGACAACCTTTTGAAACTCTTGAATGCTGGAAGCATCTTTGGAAGTTGGTAACTATAAACCTGATGCAAGAAACCTTTGCCAATCCTTCTGAACCAAAAAGGATTTTGAATGTATTAGCTAGATATGCTAAACAGTTTATTATTTTCTTGCTTAACACTTCATGACTTTTTCTTTCCTGTAAACCAGCTTGAATCTTATAAATAAATTGTTAGCCTTTAAATGGCTTGTCTATGATTTTGGGATTCCAAGCCTAAATTCGAAGTGCCTTGTGTGAGTGTAAAACCACCTACCAAAAACCTAAGATATTTTGGGAGTGTAATCTTTCCCTGGCAGGCCTCTACCTTGCAGGGTAAGCGTTGCACTCAATTTTGGAGTGAGTTGGGAGAGGATTGCCCTTATCTTCCCCCTGGAGCTCAATCTTTTGAAAGGGCTGGTGGCAGCTACTCCTTGGGCTTGGGGCGAAAGCCTGGAGTTCAAGGTTTTGTCTTTTGAAAAACCTTTGTCCAAACCAAAGCAGCCTCCAACTGGTGGAGACAGGTTGGGGAGCTCTTTGACAATACCCACTCAATGTTCTTAAAATTCTAAAAGTGCCTACAGACTCAACAAAGTTGGGGACACCTGCTTTGGACTTTCCCCCAATCTTCTGAAAGGTTCAGGGGGTTGAATCCAAACTGAGCTAGCAATTTCCACAGATTCCCCCTTCCCACTGCTGACCCCTCTCATGTCACTCCCCTGGGTCCCTGATACCAAAAGAGCAGCATTTCATGGATATCACTATGCTACAGTGGGAGCAGAGAGGCAGGAGATTTATTTTATTTATTTATTTCTATCACGACTAGGGTTGCTATCCTCCAGGTAGTAGCTGGAGATCTTCCACTATTACAACAACTGATCTCCAGGTAATAGAAATCAGCTCCCCTGGAGAAAATGGCTGCTTTGACAATTGGACTCTATGGCATTGAAGCACCTGCCCTCTCCAAAACCTGTCCTCCTCAGACTCCACCCCCAAAATCTCCAAATATTTCCCAACCTGGAGCTGCCAATCCTAACCCCGCCCTCTATCCCTGGCCAGGCCAGGCTCAGGGCAGCTCACAACATTATACAAAACATACAGTAATACAATAAAAACATAAAATAAATACCTAAATCATTAAAATCATTTCACATTAATCAGTTTCATAAAACTAGTGGTGCATCATCAGAGCCCAGGGCCACCACGTACCTGGCAATGCAGTCAGGGCCCCCCCATACAGTTTGATGGAGCCTAAGAAAAGGGGGTGGGGGCAGGGAGGCCACGTTTGATGGAACCGTAGCTGCCCTCAACTATAGGCATGGCGGAATATCTCTGTTTTACAGGCCCTGTGGAATTCCTTAAGAATTCCTGGGCTCATATGAAAGAGAATTCCACCAGGCTGTGGCCAAGGCTGAAAAGGCCCTGGCCCTAGTTGAGGACAGCCGGACACTCTTTAGACCGGGAATCAGTGGCAGACCTACATTTTTGGGGCCCTAAAGCTTGAACTGTTATGGGGGGGCCCTTCACAACCAGCAACAATAGGGCAACATCCAACAAGGTCCAAAGGGCCCTGCTGCCCTTGATAGGACCTTGGGGCCCAAATGGTGGAGAACAGGATGGTGGGGTGGAGTCCTTGAAAATGGGCCATACAGTGATGAAATAAAACCATAAAACTATTAAGCCATGCACCAACGAAGGATTTAAGGATCCAGCTGCCAAAATGTAGGCAATGAATAGATTCTGGTGAGCTCAGAGAGCCCTTACAGCTGGGGGTTCCAGAGCTGCAAGCCCCCGAGAAAATTTTGAAATTTGACCAATTACAGGGACATTTTGAGGCCATGTGAAATGGGTAGTAGAGCATATTCTAAGGTCAGTATTAAGTACTTCAACCCATTGGCTTATGATTCTAACACTAAAAAAAACACCCATCGGTTTTGTTGAGAAATTCACTCATTAAAAAAAAAGTGGCTTCAGGGGGCCCCTCCAGGATTAGGGGGCCGGAAGCTTAAGCTTCATTAGTTTCACAGTAGATCCGCCTCTGCCGGGAATCACCAGTAAGTTGCTATTTCTCTTGGGGAGATGGACCTGCAGGTATGATGGTCCCTGACTGTGTAAGGCTTTAAAAGTTAAAAGCAGCACCTTGAACCTGATCCAATGCTCCACCTGCAGCCAGTGCAGTTTTCGTAGCACTGGCAGAATATGAGGCCTCAGCAGGGTCCCTGTGAGGACCCTCGCTGAGGCATTTTGGTACCAGTTGGACCTTCCGGATCAGTCTCGAGGGCAGCCCTATGTAGAGCGAGTTGCAGTAATCTAACCTGGAAGTGACTGTTGCATGGATCAGTGTTGCAAGGTCAGGGCGGGAGAAGTAGGGCACTGGCTGCCTGGCTTGTCAGAGATGGAAGAAAGCTGCCTTGGCCGCAGCTGTGACCTGAACCTCCACAGATAAGAAGGCATTAAGAATCACACCCAGACCCTTGACAGTGTGCACGAATGCCATCAAGAGCTGGGAGCTGGCACCCTGCCACAGAGCCACCCCAACTGAGCCACAGGACCGCTGTCTTTGATGTATTTAATTTCAGCCAGCTCTGACTCAACCATAGGGTTGCCCATCTCCAGGTATTAGCTGGAGATCTCCTGTTATTACAACTGATCTCCAACTGATAGGGATCAGTTCACCTGGAGAAAATGGCCGCTTTGGCAATTGGACTCTATGGCATTGACGTCCCTCCCCTCCCCAAAGCCCACCCTCCTCAGGCTCTGCCCCAAAAACCTCCCGCCGGTGGTGAAGAGGGACCTGGCAACCCTACTCAACCATCCAATCACAGCATCCAAGCATCTGGCCAGTGTGTCCAAGACGGAGTCTGGATGGCCATCCATCAACAGATAAAGCTGGGTGTCATCAGCGTACCAGTGACAACCCAGCCTAAAACTCTGGACAAGCTAGATGAGGGGGCGCATGTAGATGTTAAAAAATATCAGGCAGAGGATTGCCCTTGTGGCACTCCACGTACCAAAGAGTGCCACTGTGATACTTCTCCAAGCACCCAACCATGGAGAAAGGAGAGCAGCCATTGAAGTATGCCAGTGTCGGCGAGGCGGTGATCAAATGACAACAGTGACAACCTCTAGCCTGCAGCCAGCCATAGGGCCAGTCTGCTGGGTGATAGATCCTCAGGGGCTGGCACCTAATCTTGCTTACATGGCACCAGCACTCAACTGTCCGTCTAGAGTGGACTTACTCAGTTGGCTCTAGCTTCTTGTTAGGCCCAGCTCCCAACCTAAGCCCACTCCCCAAGATGGAGGCTGGATGCAATTGTATCAGTATCAGTAGACACCAAAGGACCTCGAACCACAAAGCTCCAAACCACCAAGGTAAGCTTTCCAGAAATCCTGGGCATCTGGCTGGCAGCAGCAACGCTGGCAACTGGAGCATCTTTCTCTTTCCTTTCTGCTGATGAAAAATTTATTCTGGATCCGACTTACAGGTCCCATGGAGGACATGTATGTAAGAAAAGGTTCCCTGAAAGAACATCACCAACATCACTTCATTTCTGCAACATGATGTCCAGAATTCTTGTATTTTATGGCTTTTAGGTCATTAGTTTTTAATGCAGATATATTTTGCAGCTTCAGTAAACATTAGAAAACAGAAAACTGACAAACATCAAGCAGGAGGAGCAAATCTTTCGCAACAAATGTTACATAAGAAAATTCACACAAATCCCTTTGCTGACAGTTCAGACCATTTTAAAAAATGACAAGCGGTTTTTACATTCCTAACTCAGTTACAATAAGAGCTTTGTTTTGGTCTACACAACTCATCATATTTGACAGGTTAATTATATCACCAGACTCATTTCTCATGCTTTCAGAATAGTAATCATAGCTAATATCTTAAAATCGGAAACATTTTTGTCCCTATAAACTAACAGGGTTGCAATTGTGCAATAATAAAATAGGTTTTCCCATTTTCTAACAAAAGCTTCACTATATTAAGTTTTACAGGAATGTTCAACACATGGATGTAAGCACTATGTATCATAGCAAAACATTCCTTCAGTTTAGTGCAATTTACTGGCAGGTAAAATATCTTTGAAGCAATAGAGATGTACAGAAGCTGCCCCCAAACCCTCAAAGAACTCTTGCTAGTCTTACCAAAGCTCTTTAGGTGTCCCCTGAAATTTCAGATGTTTCACCTGCACTGCAACATTCCCCCTTTCCAAATTCCATTTGTTCAGTGGCAACTCTGATGGCTTATGATGGATAGCTTAGACATGAAATATTTCCCCAGATTAAGATTTCTGAGCTGAGAGAGTAATACCATTCTATTAATGCTTCAACACCTCTAAGCCCCCCTTTCCCACACAACATGATATTAGCGATTAGCTTCACTGTAGGCTGGAGACTTAAAGCTGTAGATGAGTGTACGTTAGAGTGCTGTGCTGGCCCTGGTGTACAGCCTCTGAAGAACAAAAAAAATTAAACAATGAGGTATTAGGAAGATTAATTTGAAAATGGTGGATATTCAAAATGGATTAAGTAAGCAAGGAGGGGCTTCTGGAAATGATGCCACAGGCTTCTGGAAATGATGCCACTGGCTCCATCCAATAGGTGCTCATGACACTATTGCAAGTATAGTCAGAACAAGAACTCATCTGTGACACTTATGCTTACTGGGCTAATGATTTCAACATTCGTCAACCATCATCTCTCTCTAAGGATGTGCTTGGCTTGGGCAACATGGAGGAGTTGCTTCACTGATGGTTGCAGTTTCCCAACAGAAAGCTGTTTCAAATATCATTAAACCTGCTACACTGAAGTAATGGAACAGCTGTTTGACCATTGTCAGTCAGTAAAGGACCTGAGGCATAGGTATTAAAGAAAAGTTCACCAGTGAGATTTGGTAATGAATATGAAGAACAATTAAGATGTCCTTTCCCTGGTGGGCTTCATGAAGGATCTAATTTAATGTGGAAATCCTGCCAATGTGGTGGGTTCAAAAATGGCTCCTAATGTTTGTCTTTTTCAGCTCTATGTTTCTACTGTTATCTGAGAACTATTTTGTTAATTATATTTTTTCTTCATAGAGATAAAACTGTAATGTGGGGAACAGTCCTGATCAACTTCTTCAACACTCTGGTCAAGATAACCTAATTTACAATAATATAACCCACAGGTACAGAATGGTGGTATGTATCTTGAAGTCTGAACAACCAATACATTCCATACTGTAACAGGCTGTTCCATAATCCAACAGGCTGTCTCCATTTCGACTCCACCCCTTACTTTCCAAATTCCTCTAGGCAAATTCTATCTGTCTACTTTTTCTGGTTCTGTTTTAGATATGCCCAGGAGATTGCAATCTTTAAGTGAGAAGTTGATAATTCTACTAACCTTGCTCACTAACAGTGCAATCTTATGCAGAATTATTCCAGTCTAAGCCCATTGAAATGAGTGGGTTTACATTGCAGTAGCTTTCCTTAGGATTGCACTGTAAGAGTCCAAAGTCAACTGTGACAGTATCACTAGTGTGGCGTATGAGATCTTAGAGAATACATGAAGAATCCCAGTACAAAGCTATGGAGAACTCAAACATGAAGAATGCTTTCTAACCCAAAGTACTGCACTTCAAACCCAGCTCAGCCAATCAATGGTCTAAAACGTTTAAAAACTAGAAGCTGCTACCTCTTCAGCTGTTCACCAGGTCACCCAAGGTGCCTATTAATTCACCATTTTAAATATTAAAGGATTCCAACAATGTCTATTAAATCATCTTAGAAAAATAGTCAAAGCACTCCAGTATTAACAAGAAAATCTTAAAACATGACTACAGCATAGATGTGGGAAGGTGGAATATTATTATGAAAATTGAGGCATAGAGTGTCATTTTAAGCTTTTAAAATAGAAAAGTTTTTTAAACAGAAAAATCAGAATTTATCTAGCACTTATAGGAACAAATTGTGTGTGTGTGTGTGTGAAATGCTGTCAAGTCACAGCAGTCTTATGGTGACCCCACATGGTTTTCAAGGCAAGAGATGTTCAGAGGTAGTTTGCCATTGCCTGCCTCTGTGTGGGCTGAGAGATTTCTGAGAGAACTGTGACTGGCCCAAGGTCACCCAGCAGGCTTCACATAGAGGAGTCAGGAATCGAACCTGGTTCTTCAGATTAAAGTCTGGTGCTCTTAGCCACTCTGGTGCTCTTAGCCACTATGCCACACTGTCTCTTAGGAAGATATTAGAAAACCTGAAAAATTTAAAAATATATAAAAATAGACCAAAAATACAAGGTGTGTCTTAACTAAAGCACCATGAAATGGGTTGTTTCTTTCAAACATTTATAAACTGCTCAAGTAGACATCAACATTGCATTAAACATTCATCAATATTATAAATAGTAGCTATTGGATGAGTTATTACTTTGAAAGAGACAAGCTTTTGGCCACAGCAAGGGATGGTCTTGAAGGGAAGGGAAGTTACTTCCATAAAATGTAACATCCATACAATTAGCATATCAATGAAATTGGCAACTCCTATTAGGTAAGAGTTACAAAGGAATTAATATATTAATATTTCAGTAAAGGCAGGTTTAAACTAGAAAGGGAGGAAGGTTTGACAAAATTTACTGTGATCATTCTGCTCAAATGGTTAGAATCTGGGTTCATGACCCCATAGATGGCATATATTCCTATGCAAATTCTAAACAAAGCACCCACCACAGATGTTTCCAGGCTTTTATAAAATGCCTCTGTCCAAGAATCAAGCATCCGCCAAGAAATGAAAGGCCACAGATATCTGCAATTGTCTGTGATTACAAATGCATTACTTGGGAAATCCATTATATGTGTGTGTAAAGTGCTGTCAAGTCACAGCCAACTCATGGCAACCTCTCGTGGAGTTTTCAAGGCAAGAGGCAAACAGAGGTGGTTTGTCATTGCCTGCCTCTGCACAGTGACCCTGAACTTCCTTGGTGGTCTCTCATGCAAGTACCAACTAGGGCCAACCCTGCTTAGCTTCCAAAATCTTACCAAATTGGGCTAGCCTGGGCCATTCAGGTCAGGGCAATCCATTACATGCTGCTCTTCAAACTTAGACTTTATCGATCATGTCCCCAATTTAATTAGGATTCCCTACTCTCTCACTGCTGCACTTCCAGGATTCTATGGAAAGAAGGAATAACTATTATACCAGTTTAGATCAATGTATAGAAACAGCACCTATCATGATGCACTGAATATGCTGCTGATAACTTATACCTTGAACTGCAAGGCTGGCATCTTAAGCACACTTACTAGAAAGGCAAGTCCCTGTGACCTCAATGGGATTTACTTCCATACTAAGGCTAGTGCTATGTTCTACAAG
Organism: Euleptes europaea; assembly: GCF_029931775.1. Classification (NCBI taxonomy): domain Eukaryota; kingdom Metazoa; phylum Chordata; class Lepidosauria; order Squamata; family Sphaerodactylidae; genus Euleptes; species Euleptes europaea. Next base: position 33,197,614 of record NC_079313.1, on the reverse strand, counting down.
ACAAACAGATCTTTGGGGACATATATAGAAAAAGAGGAAAAACAGCATTCATTGGCTGGTGATTTCTGTGTTCTGCACCACTCACCTTGAGTGTTATTACTCGCTTATACCCCACACTATTACTTCTAGTATTACCTGAAACACTATCACAAAGAATATAAGATCATAGCACATAAGATCACAGAGTGTATTTTTGATGTACAAACTTATGTAGTGAGAGCCAGCGTGGTGTAGTGGTTAAGAGCAGTGGTTTGGAGAGGCGGACTTTAATCTGGAGAACGGGGTTTGATTCCCCACTCCTCCACATGAGCAGCTGACTGTAATCTGGTGAACCGGGTTGGTTTCCCCACTCTTCCACATGAAGCCAGCTGGGTGACCTTGGGCTAGTCACAGCTCTCTTAGAGCTCTCTCAGCCTCACCTACCTCACAGGGTGTCTGTTGTGAGAAGGGGAAGGGAAGGTGATCGTAAGCCGGTTTGATTCTCCCTTCAGTGGTAGAGAAAGTCAGCATTAAAAAAAAAACCCCAACTTCTTGTTCTTCTTCTGCAGCAACTTGTTATTGCCTCCCCCATCTTTAAACAGCCCTGACTTTAGAAAACAAATCTGCTTCTAAATTATATTTCGAGGCAGATTCATGTCTTATTTGGGATAAAATTCAAGATTCCTATATACCAGAGTGAATTCTTTTATGATTCCCTATGATACTCCAAGTAACAGAATTTTTTTTTAAATATATTGTCCAGAAATAACTTGCACTGGATGAGGGTTAAAAAAGAAAAAGAAAAGAAAAAAAAACCCTGTCTCTTCTATATCATTACAATTTTCCCCTTCCTTGAATGTACTCATTGGGAGATATCAGCAATGCTTGAGCCCATTACATTACGGCTGTCATGGTTTAATTTACCAGAATTACGGAATTCACTGTATGATATGTCATGTGTAAAATTTGATTTTCTCCAGTAATAAAAGGCTTCCCTTAATGTGCTTAAAATTAGTTTGAGCATTTGAGTTTTGATACCCAAGTGGAATATCAAAATGAGGTGATTATAACAATGAAATGGTAGAATAAAACCTAGGTTGAGTAGACTGGACTAGATTGCCAATTTCAAGGAGCCTGCAAATAGCAATGGGCTTTATTCAGAAGCTCAGGTGCCTTGATACAGAACCCAAAACCTAGGTCTAGTTTTACACATTTCCCCAATATGATGTAGCTTCCAGATCCTCCCCCATTGTGTGTGTGTGTGTGTGTGTGTGTGTGTGTGTGTGTGTGTGTGTAAAGTGCCGTTAAGTCACAGCTGACTTATGGTGACCCCTTTGGGGGGTTTTCATGGCAAGAGACTAACAGAGGTGGTTTGCCAGTGCCTTCCTCTGCACAGCAACCCTGGTATTCCTTGGTGGTCTCCCATCTAAATACCAACCAGGGCCAACCCTGCTTAGCTTCTGAGATGTGACAAGATCAGGCTAGCCTGGGCCATCCAGGTCAGGGCTCCCCCATTGTGTAAAGGTAAAGGTCCCCTGTGCAAGCACCGGGTCATTCCTGACCCATGGGGTGATGTCACATCCCGACGTTTTCTAGGCAGACTTTGTTTGCGGGTCGGTTTGCCAGTGCCTTCCCCAGTCAACTTCCCTTTACCCCCAGCAAGCTGGGTACTCATTTTACCGACCTCGGAAGGATGGAAGTCTGAGTCAACCTTGAGCTGGCTACCTGAAAGCGACTTCCGTTGGGATCGAACTCAGGTCGTGGGCAGAGCTTTTGACTGCAGTACTGCAGCTTACCACTCTGCGCCACGGGGCTCTTTCCCCCATTGTACATAGACCTTTTCTTGTTTATTGGGGCTGAGCCCACTTTAGGGTTGCCAGTTCCAGATTGGGAAAAACCTGGAGATTTTGAGAGTGGAGCCTGAAGAAGGCAGGGTTTGGAGAGGAGGGACTTCAATGCCATAGAGTCTAATTGCCAAAGCAGCCATTTCTTCAGGTGAACTGATCTCTGTCGCCTGGAGATCAGTTGTAATAGCAGGAGATCTCCAGCCACCACCTGGAGGTTGGCAACCCTAGCTCACTTGCTTGAGGCTTGTGTATGTTGCAGTAAACAAATGGCTTCCGCTGAAACAGCACTGTGTTTTATTCACCCATTCTTCTTAATAATGTCTAAGACTATTCAGTACATAGTACTGACCATGTCTTCACCTGTGGAAGCCAATGAACTGGAGCTTGGGGCAGGGAAGTTATCACCAGGATGGCACTGACACTGTTTTAAGTGACAGCCTTGGGTTTTCTGTAACATCTACTTCCACCTTGACCACCCTCAGGACTTTGTAGCCCATTAATAACCCTTCTGCATGCTGAGTCAGCACATGTAGAGGAAGACCAGGCACAAGCACACCAGCTCTGTTCCTTGCTTCCACCAGTTCATCCACATGGTGCCTACATATGGAGGAAATACGCGCACGTATGCTCCATCTCTGTGACTGAGGATGCCGCTTTCCAAATGTACCTTTTCACAAGGGGAGAGCCATAAGTATGTACAGTTCCTTGACGCATAGATGCCATGTTTATGAACCAGAAATCGAGTTTAATATTGCTGATAACTGACATGTAGATTAATAATCCATAATGTTTCTGCAGCATAAACACTAGATGTTACAAGTACCTTACCAGGAAGTGGTTCACATGAAATATCACAATAAATAATAAAAATTCACAGGAACACCTTGTATGGTCATTTTAATGCACTTGTATAAATCTGCACAAGATCCATAGCTGGATTACTGGCAACTGCTCACCTCTATAGTTTCTCTTTCTGTAAGGCACATCTAAGTAGCCCTTTAGTCTCCTAAAAACCTTTACAAGCCATTCCCTTCACATAGTGGTCATTCTAGCATCCCATTTACCCCTTCAATATACCCTGATTTAAAGATGCAATTTTCTTTTAAAAGAGCCCTATTTGTTTCCATACTGAGCCATATTTGGCTCTGGAGTCATAGGATGCAGAGCCTTCAAGTGTTATATAAAAGCTTACCATTCTTATAAGTTGCATAGTCTTTGGCCTCAGCATAGGACCTGTGCATAGGAGGGAGATAATCTCTAATGCATTAGTCAACTCAGGCATAAATCTCTTTAGTCATCTTAAGCCTTTAGTCATTCTAAATGGGGCAGTTGATTCCTGCAAAATGATATTAATTAATGGTATTGAAAACCACTATAGTTACAGGAGATTTTTTAAATAGGAAAAATGTAACAAATGCTTTAAATACTGATTGGTGTTTGCGGTCCTAGGAGCAGGGAAGGGAGCAGGGTTAAAAGGGAAGAAAACACCAGAGACATGACTTGGAGAAATAATAGGCCACAACTTTTATTGAGTAAAACATCAGGAGCATTGGCACAGCACAGGGATGGATCCAGCATCAGGCAACCTGCCTGCCACCCAATATTGCACCCATAGAGTGGCAAACCCTGGGATCCTACATAGGTGCAAGCCACTGCCTGGTTTCCTTGCCACCTGGTGGTGAGAGCTAGCCGACAGCCCCTGAGGTGGGCATGCCACTGTATGGCTCCACCCCAAGACCCTTTAAGAGAGAACCCAAAATGGGTCAGGTGGACGCACAGGCACAGCCTCCCAACCAAATGAATCCAGCTTAGTGCCCAAACCACCACACAAGCCAGGCAAGCTACCCTGCCCCTGCCAAAGGTCCTATGACTGCAGCTAACAAAGAGAGTCCATAAGTCTGCAGCCATGGAAATGGCAAGATGAACTCCTTTTCATCCTAGAAGATTGTTTAGCTGAGCTGAATGATGATGGCATCTGGAGAACCCTGGCAGTAGACATGGCAAGAGACAGTAGATTGAAGAGAGTCCCAGTGTATCCCTCTGTGTCCTAACCATTTGACTTGTAGTTGATCCTGGAGCCCCAATGTGGTTTCCCATCAGGAGACTGTGTACAAGCTGTGTACACCCAAGCCCAGTAAACAGTGTTGTGATCAATGACCCACACAGCCTTGCATTGCCCTAAAGGAGCTGAAAATATGACATGTTAGAGACCTGCCTAGGCTGGGGACAAATGTAGGCCTTGCAAGAGGAGGACCTCCAATGCCCTATGGCCTGTATCTTGGCCAGTGGAAGCCCCATTTCTTCAGCTGCTGTAGCAGCCCCTATGCAGAAGAAGTGCACCCCATAGTCCCCTGCAAGGAGATCCAGGGCAACAATGCCTGTCAGCATAATGCTGGTGAATTAGAACCTCATAAGGAAGGCTCGGTCTTACGGGCATCAGGAACTGGAGGGGAGGCCCTCTTCCAGCCCTTGATAGCCCACTGGTGCAAAAAAGGAATCACAGGGGTAGGGAAACACAATGGCCTTGCTGTAGAACAAGATTGCCAACAGAGGGGTGCCCATGGTTCTGGGTGCAAGGCCCCACTCAGGGATGCAAGACAATGCAAGACCAGGGCCTCTGATGCTGGCCAGGGGCTCCCCCTGTATAATTGATACAAATTTGCCACCAATATTGCTCTGTCATTAGCGATGGGCTGTGGGTTGTCCCAGAGGGTTGGGCAGTGGAAGGGTGCACATGCAGGGCCCTTTGTAGCTCAGTCCACAGCCTTGTGGCATGATACTACCAGAAAGAAGGGGTGGGGGACTCCACGAGGTGAGAAGCTCCGAAAGGAATGCAAAGCTGCATGCCCCTCCCAATGAAACCTTGGAGGGCTTGATGGTTGCTTGTCAGCATAGTGCTCACATGCTCCAAAAACTATGGGGGGTATAGGAGGGAAGGTAGGCCAAAGTGCAAATGAGGGCAGAAGTGCCTGTTTTGGTGCAATACTACCACCTGAGTCCCCTTCGTGAGGATCCCCGCCACCATGTGTGCTTAGGGTTGCAGCCCCCATTGAGTCCAGTCTCATTGCTTATATACTGTGCCTGCTATTGTAATAGGGCTGCCAACTTCCCAGTGCTAGCTGGAGATCTCCTGCTATTACAACTGATCTCCAGCCGATAGAGGTCAGTTCCCCTGGAGAAAATGACCGCTTTGGCAATTGGACTCTATGGCATTGAAGTCCCTCCCCTCCCAAAACCCTGCCCTCCTCAGGTAGCAAAGTGGTACCTGGCAGCCCAATACTGTAACATTCTGCTTTGTGTATGTGCCTTAAAAGCTGAAAAAATGGCAAGAAAGAAATGTCTTCCTTTTGGTTCCGATTGTGTTAAACTGGATGTAAGTCTTCTTAGGATTTTTGTGTCACAGAAGGCAAGGGGTGGGGGGTGAACAGCTACCAGCAACCAGATGCAGCAAGTCGAAATCTCTCTGTGTTCTGAAGGATGGCGATGTGGGCTTTCAAGCAGATAAAAAGTGCAAGAAGCTTATATCATACTTTCTCTGCCCATTCGCAGTACTGCAAAGAGTGGTTTTTAATAGCTGCAGAGAGAGAGGTTGGGGTGGGTTAGGGGAGGATGAACTATTTCATTCACTTTGGATGTTTTAAGCTCTTCCAAAATCTCTGTTCATACCAGGAATCGATGCAACAAATATTTAGAGAGTCGGAGCAGCTTGCAAATGGCAGATACTTCCCTGTTCAATACCTATCCTTGGAGTGCCAATATTTCAGGGCCAGTCTAGATGATAAAACAAAAACAGAGGTTTTTTTCAGTATCCACCTGAAATTTTCAAATATGCAAAAAGTGAATATGGCATGAGAGGAAGATTGGTCTCAAGGCTGCTGATGTCACAGTAGCCCTTGACTCTGTAAAGGAGAGGCTTTTCCTTACTGATGTTCTTAGGGAGTGCAGGACTTCATTTAATTTAATTTAATTCATTTTACAAAATGAATACCCTGCCTTTCTGCCCTTATGAGGGCCATCAAGGTGGCTACCAAGTTAAAACATACACAGTAAAATCACATCTTAAAAACTATTATACCAACAAAAACACATCATTAAAACAATTAAATTCACACAGATCCAGCCAGGTTGATATACTTACGGTTGAAATATTTGCCACTTGCAGCTTACAACATTAATTAAAAGTACAATATAGAAAACATACATGTTAAATAAAAAACATAAAGCAACCAGTTATAACTAGGGCCAGTTTTGAATCCATAGACTAGCTCATTCAAGGCTGCAGGGCATGTGCCATGGGTTAAAAGTCATGGGCCCACAGTCCTTTGGCTCTTGCCCTTTGACTCACACCCAAGAGCCTATGCCTCTGGCCATGCCCAAGTCTATACCTAGAGACAGGCAGAGCAGAACAGCACAGTTTAGAGATGATGCAGCAGATAGCTATGATGTTCCCACTCTACTACTCCACTCCCTAAATGGATGCTGAGAGAGGCTGCCACAAGGTTTCATTCTTGTCAAAGCTGAACCTCAGCATCTGTTTTCATTGCTAGATGCAGGATGCATTGCCCTTAGTACTGATTAACTGTGAAAAGTTGTCCTCCAGAGATTGGAGGAAGGACTTCTCAAATTAAGGTTGATGGTCCAGGCAGTTAGCTAGAAATAAGCACTGGTCAGTCACAAGTCCCATTCCCCTTTCTCCTTGGCCTCTGCTCCCTTCTGGCCCTAAATAGGGCCCCAGCTCACAAGCTCCTCCCCCGGCACACCCCTGAGCATGCCTCCCCCGGTCCCGCCCCCCAAGTCTAGCCCCGTGGAGGATGTCTGGGTGTCTTGAACCTTGGTCCTGCCCTATCCTGACCAGCTCAACTACCAGCTGGTTGGCAGGGCATGGGGTAGGGGTGATGGTTGGCATGCGGCTTGCTCCTCTTCGGCCAGCATTCTTCTTCCCCTTCCTCCTGCGGGGTTCAGCCGCGTGCCTGCCCCGTCTGGGCACCTTCTTGCAGCTGCTGCGTGTTGTAATGTATACAAGAAACCTCTAGGGGGGTGAGTTTCTGCTTTGCATGTTAGTTAATTTTAGCGCTGCAGGGCCATGTGCAGATGATAGATGGCCCGTGTGCAGATGATGGATGGGCGAGGCACAGGGCTGCCAGGTCCCTCTTCGCCACCGGCGGGATATTTTTGGGGTGGAGCCTGAGGAGGGTGGGATTCGGGGAGGGGCTTCAATGCCATAGAGTTCAATGGCCAAAGCGGCCATTTTTCTCGAGGTGAACTGATCTCTATTGGCTGGACATCAGTTGAATTAGCAGGAGATCTCCAGCTAGTATCCTGGTAGTTGGCAACCCTACTGAGGCAGCTAATGGAGAGGCTGAGAGAAGGCCGAGTAGAAAGAGAGACAGCCAGAGAACTTAGCAAAACTCTTCCTAAGTTAAGCAAAGCTGACGTGTCCTGGGTTCACGATACTACACTGCGGGGTGGCCTAAAGAGGGGAGGGAACACAGCAACTCTGAAGTACGGTTGGACGAGACTGCAGAGGCCTCCCCTGGCTGCCTCTCCGTGCTGACGGTAAGTTGCGCGGGGCAGGGAGGGCCCGGGATGCCTGTGGCTGATGCTGCCTTAGGACAGACTTACTGTCCATCAGTATGTCTGGCTGTTAGTCCATCTCTAGGGGTGTACCTTTGGGAAAGCTGGGCCAACAAAAATAGATGAAAACAACCTTAAACAAATGTCATTTTAAACTGGCTGCCAATCCCAATCCCCAAAAAGCAAAAAAAAAAGGGGGGGAGGGGTTTCTCAGGATCACTTTGGGATCACCAGCTGCAGCAGTAGAAAGAGAAGAAAACCCTGTCAAAAGAGAAAAAAAACATTTTGGCACATTCGTGCTGGGTTCTGCAGGGCTTTAAAGTTTACCCCCACCCTTCAGCTCCATTATAGCCTAAGGGAAATCTTTCTGTTTCTTTTGGGTGTGTGTGTTTTTTTTAAGGTAGAGGCACCAAATCTGCAGCCTAGCTGCTGGTGACTCTCCTTAGAAGAACCACCAATTTTGCTAAAGACTGGATCAGGGGGTCCAATTCAGTATTGTCTATTCCAGGGATCCCCAGCATGTAGCCCACAGGTGCTAGGGTGCCCATGGATGCCTTTTCTTGTGCCTGCCAGGCATTGTCAGGAAATGGGCGGGTCTGGGTTTTGCTAAAACCTACCTACCAAGGTTTTCCTCTGTAGTGGTGTGCCATCGTCCTGTTCACACAGGCGAGTTATCTGGTATTGCAGCGCACATGTGAACAGGCCAGTTTGACATATTGGTCATCCGCCTCTCAGGCCATGTTGCTCTGGGCAAGGAACTGGTGCCTTCTCTGGAAAGGCAGGAGGAGGGAGTGAGGAGCAGGGCAAGGGCTGACCTGCCGCCTTGAGTGGGCAAGGTAGGAGCCAGTTGTCAGGGCTGTCTGTTGGTATGTTGGAGTGGTGTGTGTATGTGGAGGAGAGAGATTTCCAAATTCAGCCTGTTGGCAGTTCACGTGTATGTACTTTGGCTGTGTGTGCAGTTGCACCCACCCTTGCAGTATCGGTTGAGTTTGGGGGCCAGGGTGGTTTTTTTGGGGGGGAGGGGGGTCTTTTTTTTACCAGTCAGTATTGACAAGTGCCAATTCATGTGTTTCTTTCAAAGCAAACCACTGTCCCTGACTGTTTCCATTGATTCACAATAACTCATAATCGCTAATGTGCATTAGGATACCCATTTCACTCTAAGAGGGCATGAAAAAGCCTGGGGTGGAGGTGGGGGAGAATCTCAGGATTTTTACCATGACCTTATTTTGTACTTGCGCCCTCCACCCCATGTCACAATCCCAAAAGTGACCATAGACTCAAAAAGGTAGAGGACCCCTGATCTATTATAAGTGGCAGCGTCTCTCCGGAGTCTCATAGACAGAAGTCATGAACATCACCTATCAGCTGGATATTCTGGGGTTGAGACTGGGATCTTCTGCATGAAAAAGTGGATGATCTAACACTGAACCACAGCCTGGGACCTGTGGGGTGACACACAGGGAGATAGTAAGGCTCTGTGAACTGTGAGCACACTATAAAATACGTCCCAGAATTTTTGGACAGACATAAAGTTTCCATGGGGAATGAGTTGATTCAGGCTACATCCAGGCATCATGGCAAGCCACAATTACACTTCAAATATGCACATAAAATAGCTTGTTGTTTTCCAAATGCAGAGACTTCCATGAATTGGAGTTTGTTTAGTGCACACAAAGTGGGATTCTGACCTCAGTTTAATCACAGCTTAGAATCCCACTTTGGGTGTAGTAAACAAGTTCCAAATGACCAAGGCATCCGCTCACGACGACGCCACTTCCGGGTTTACATTGGCGGTGGCGATGAGGCGCTTCCAGAAGTAAACCCGGAAGTGACATCATTGCGTGTGCATGGCCGCACGCACACTCGGATGTCCCGCTCCCTAAAACCTCCCGCCAATTGAGAGGGGGGACCTGGCAGCCCGAACTTACCTCCAGACTACAGAGATCAGTTCCCCTGGAGAAAATAGCACCTTAGGAGGGCATACTCTATGGCATCATATCTCTGCTGACTTCCCGCACAAACTCTGCCCTTCCCAGGCTCTGCCCTGAAATCTCCAGAATTTCCCAGCATGGACTTGGCAACTCTAGAGGGAGGTAAGAGGAGGAAGGGGCAAGAGAAGCACATGAGCACAGCAGCAAGCTGTTTTTGTGCAAGATCAGAATTGAATTGTAGTTTGTTGTAAATCCTGAATGCAGCCTTTGAAAGGGTTCCATGAAGGCAGAAAGAAAGAACACGTTAATTTGAGTAAGGTGTTTCTGAATTTCATGTAATATTTTAGTGTAAAGAGAAGATGCTCTGCAAAGATTCAAGAACAAGCTCAGATAATGCCTTTCAAACATGCAGTTGCTGAGCTTTGCAAGCATTTATTTCTGCAGAGCACTTTGTGACTTTGTGTATTCCAGCATTCTAAATGAAACGAAGACCCTGCTGGTGGGCCCTTTTCAGACATGTATTATGGGCAATGCCTGGTTCATCTGATCTTGGGCAGAAACAAGTTAACATTAAAATTGCACTTCTGTCTGGTTTACAATCTGTTATGTATAGCTGGCCTGCTCCTTAAACTTTTTGAGGATGTGCAACACACTTGCTAATAATGGTACTAAATCACAATCAGCCAAGATGGATTTTTCTTTCAGAAAACTACCTTACTCTGAACTTTGCAACGTTTATGGTCATCATGGCGAATGCACATAATTTGCCATTCCACGTTTATCCAAGTTGGGAGAAAGGGAGGGTTAACTCAGCAAACCTGGGCTTCTGCACACAGGAGAACATTAATTCTGCTTTCTGGAGGTTACTTTATTAGAAAACCACAATACTTTATTAGAAATACCATGCTGCAGGGTGAGCAGGAGAGTTGCAGCTGCCATTGTTACTGTGGGTGAAGAAGTTGCTGGGTGGGCTTGGGGAGGAGCGAAAGATCAAGAAGAGGGGTTGGCTTAGGAGGAAAGAGAAAGAAAGAAGGGGGGTTGGCTTGGGGGAAAGAGAAAGAAGAAGAGAAAGAACGGTGATTGGCTTGGGTGGGAGAGAAAGACAAAGAAGGAGGTATTGGCTTGAATGGAGAGAGAAAGAGAAACAAGGGGGAGGGGAGAAGGAAACAAAGGTGGGGGGCTGCCTCCTCCCCGCACGTTGATTGCAGGTCCCCACTTGTTTTATCTACTGTGTGTGTGTGTGTAAAGTGCCTTCAAGTCACAGCCGACTTATGGCAACCCCTTTTGGAGTTTTCATGGCAAGAGACTAACAGAGGTGGTTGGCCAGTGCCTTCCTCTGCACAGCAACCCTGGACTTCCTTGGTGGTCTCCCATCCAAATACTAACCAGGGCTGACCCTGCTTAGCTTCTGAGATCTGACAAGATCAGGCTAGCCTGGGCCATCCAGGTCAGGGTGTTTTATCTACTACCTAACCCTTTTAACTGGTGATACCAGGGATTGAAACGGGAACCTTCTGCATGCAAGTCCCCTTGAGGAATTCTGGAATTCCTTCCTTGCATCACACTGGCAATTGAGAACACATGTCCCAGCACATCATTTGGGAGTGGCTATCCTACATTAGTGTGGTTTGACTAAAGGGCCATTTGCACAGCCTATCCATTCTCTTCCATAAATACCCTCCCAGCACCAGCATTAGCATTAGGAGATGAACGCAGGAGGAGAATTCCATGCTTGTCTTGTAACATATAATTGCACCCTTTCTGATGTTTGCTTTTTTATTCTGCAGGCACTGAAATTCACAATCACTGAAGACATCCCCAACCGTGCTTCCCATTTACCTCCCCTTGGCTCTAAAGATAAACAGCTTGACTTCATTTTTACCCCTACACCTTAAAACTTCTGTCCCAGGTTTCTTCCCCTCGTTCTGACCTTCCACAATCAAAATTTAGTAAGATCCACAAAGCAAGATAATAAAATGCCCTCTCTCTTCTTATCAGCCTATAGATAAATAATATTAGTCCCGCAGGGAGCTGTCCAAAAGGTTCCTAGCTGTGTTATCATTACTTCAAATGTGCAGCTGCTCTGAGCTATATAGAGGCAAACCTTATCGCAAAAGAAACTATCCAGGGTTATCTTGGGAAAGGCTCATCCAACAGTTACTCTGTGACTCTGGGAATATTTTCATCAACCGACAGCTTTTTATGTGAAGGGCAGGCAATTTTTGCTTCTTCCTTGTTGGTCTTGGCATGCCAAACTAATGCTTGCCGTACTCTGCAGACTTTTAAGTAGGAAAACCACTTCAGAAAAATGCAATGGCATGCTACTGGGCCAGCCAGCTTTTTCATTCAATCTTGCCCAGTTTCCCTCTTTACGATAGCCCTTGCCCATATGAAGAAGAGTTGGTCTTTATATGCCAACTTTCTCTACCACTTAAGGAAGAATCAAACCAGCTTACTATCACCTTCCCTTCCCCGCCTCACCACAGCCACTCTGTGAGGTAGATGGGGTTGAGAGAGCTCTAAGAGAGCTGTGACTAGCCCAAGGTCACCCAGCTGGCTTCATGTGTAGGGTGGAGAAACCAACCCGGTTCACCAGATTAGCATCCGCCGCTCATGTGGAGGAGTGGGGAATCAAACCCGGTTCTCCAGATCAGAGTCCACTGTTCCAAACCACCGCTCTTAACCACTACACTATGCTGGCTCTCCAGGTTTTTGTACCTGCAGCTGTTTGAGTTGCTCAATGCAATCTGAACACAATCAGTGTCAGACAAGGTCATGCTGATCTGCTGTCTAATAGGTTCACTGAGAAATGGGGAGGAAGCTGCCCAGATGGGCATGCGAGCACGGAAAGGGATGGCATGGGGGTGGGCCTCCATGGACTGGGGCCAGCCGGCGCTTACCTTAGACTTCAGCTGGGGGATTGGGCAGGGAACCACGTGAGCAGAGAGCGTAGGGCCACCCCACTATTCCGCTGGGCTGTTGCTGGGCTCCCGCCCTTAGTGCTCCTGCTACTGTAGTCAATAAAAAGTTGTGGCCTAATTTCCCCCAACATGGTGTCTGTGTGGTTCTTCATCCCCATCAGACACACTCCTCTTTTTGCCCCTGCATCTGCAAATTTGCATCACCCTAACATAGTTATTAGAATGTGTTTTGAGGGAGTAGAGCATAAGCAACACAATATTGTAAAACTCAGCCGTAACACTTCACACATCATTGTAAAAGAAAATATTTCATAACGAGTTTTCCAAACTTTTTTCATTTCACTTTTAAGAGCGAACCATCTTATGCTTGCCAGTTTCCTCAGTTATCAATCATGCTTGGGAGGGATTCTTCCCTCTCAAACCATTTGTTTCAATTTCCCATGAACCCCAGTGTAGTGGGGTGGGCGGGAAATTGTCTTGTGTCAGGAGGAAAATTCCTACATGGCGGTGTACACTGTCTGTGGATTGGTGTACCCAGTGCACCCAGGAAATCCATCACGCCACCTTTCGATTGATTTTTTTACACACTGATTGAACTGTCTGATGTTTTCAGTATATTGTTTTGTCAATGGGTTGGTGATTTTTTGGCAAGGAGTAATGGGTTAAAGTCAGTGCCGGGAGGGTATCCCTGTTCTTCCACTTCTCCTGGATTCCAGCTGCTATGTGACCCTCTCTCACCACCACCACCCATAGCATCATATCCGGAGTAAAGAGGGTTTATGATCGCTTAGGTCCCTCCTCACTGACACTTGTCCAGTGCTGCCTGGAGCGGACTGTCAGACAGGTCTTCAGAGAGACTGGCAAGAGACGGTGCACAATTTCTCATTAAATGTCCTGCTCTCATAAGAAGTCCAACTTCCCCCCACTCCCTGTAGAGGCACTGCTCTGCCTCCCTCTTCAGATGCTATTCAGCTGCTGAGGCAGCAAATCCTCCACAGCCTTCATCATCACAGTGGGGAGCAGCTGCCAGTCGGGGGGTGGGGAGGGGTAATCCCGGTCCTCTGACAGTGGATTTGGGGTTATGATGGTTTCACTTATTGTTAGGCTTATATGTGTCTGTAACCCACCTGACACTGTCTTTAGGAGGAAAGGTGGGGCATAAGTATTCAAAATAAATAACCCAATTCCAGGCATTCAAATGTACCTTGGATCTTGTTCTAGCCATCATTCCGGGCGGTGGCTCCAGCTCCTCATGAGCTGGCGCTGCTCTCTCTGCACCGCATTACCAGAAGCCAGTTGGAGCTGAAGAAGTCTATGACAAAGCAGAATGCTTCTAGAAGACCGTCTTCTACTTTTGTTTGGCGTTTTTGAGGACGCATCCTTCATTTGAGCGTTTCACGACGCCTTTCCAGCAATAGGACTTTATGCAATGTGCCGGTTGTAAAAGGACTCTATGCACTTACCTTTGTTTTGCAACATGATTTTGTACATTCACTTTTGGTCATTTCAGTGTGGTATTACAGTGATTATTGACATCTTTGCAAGTGTTATACAGCATAATTTGATATTGTGGTTTATTGTTTGGTGGCATGCCTATGTTTCTTTGCATTGCAATTATATTTTTACATAGTGGTGCTTGTTTTGAATACCCTTGAGAATCAGCCAGGCCACTGATCTTATATTATATATATTTACTTCCTGTATTTTAACCATGCTTTCCAAATTGCTTGTGTATAGATGCTGCTCCTCTGTTTTATTCAAAGGTTGATATGTTGAAAGGTTTCCTACTGGTTTTGATCAAAAGTAAACCCGGTCATTTTTAATTTCATGGTTACTCTGGTGGATCAACTATGATCACTAAAGATAACATCAACTACTTCTCAAACACTTTATAGTAATCCTAAAAAGCTACATTTGAATGTACTTAGGGGTTTGTGGGGGGTAGTAATGAAGCCTCTAGCAGAGATTGGTAGAACTGTGCTAAAGCCAGAAGGACAGGACAGGCAGGAAAATTTATGAGTAGTTGTAGCTGAATCAATGATCTTTAAAATGGTCAAGGCAGGCAAAAGAGACTAATTTAGAAGGCACAGAAGAAACAAAATCCTAAGAAAAGAGGAGGCTGAGGTCTAAGGAAACAGTAGGTCAAGGGTATGACAGGGTGCTGAAGAGGAGCAATCCCCAAGAATGGGGGAGAAAACCAGAGGGAGGAGACAGGGGGTAGATGAGAGGTATGTATGGCTAAGAGCGGCAGAGGTGAGGAATCACACACTGATTTTAAATATTTGACTGAAAGCCTAAAGTATAGTGTTAACTGTGTTCTATTACAAACCCAAACAAGAGAAGCCCAAAGGTACTTTTCAGCATTTGCCTGTTACCCAAGAATGGCCTACACAGGAGAATAAGAATGCCCTTCCACATCAAGTGCTTTAAGTTTCATGCATAGCTGGCAAAGATTTGAAATTCCCCAAAACTGGGATTAATTGCCAGATGCTCATGCAATCTCATCATCACATCTGAACAGTTCTCACCTTGCACAACAGCAGTGTGTTTATGAACTTTGCAAAATCTCTAGACAACCTCAGTCAGCAGCGTATTCCACCTGGAAAACATTGATTTTGCAATTTAGCCTAGTCTTTACTTTCACTAATCATATAATTTGATCTTCATCATTTATCTACATTGTAAGTAGCAATGATACTCTATTTATGATCATTAGCTACCAGTACTTCTGGATTTATACCAATGAACCTGTGGTGGTGGTGGTGGTGGTGGTTCTTGGACAGTTAAGCTACCACAAAGTGAATTTTCCTTGACATTTATGCACAGTTAATATTTCTTTTGAACATTTCCTCATGGAAATTAATCTATCATCTTTATAAGAACACATCCAGGAAAACAGTCCCTTCAAGTTTCCTGCTGACTGGAAGAAAGGAAAGTTGAGATTGTGCAAGCCTGGAGATTCTATTGGTAGATAACAGAAGAAGCATTACAGAGACAGGACTATGGGAGGTTGCACATGAATATATGAGGCCAGAACATTTTCTGACAAGACTTTTATTATTCTTGGTTCTGAGGAATATTTGGGCTGATCGGGAATTCCTCAATGAGGAGATCATTAATGGTAGAACACTGAGAAGTTGAGTGCCAGCCCCATCCAGCTGGGGTGCATGGGCTGCGAGTGCTCTTTGCTGATCTCAAAGGATTCTTTGTAGGAAGCTTCTAATGCTTCCACAACACTGTTCTTCTTTTCACCTGTAGCCGCTTCTACCAAGTAGCAGAAGTAATCACCTTTCATTTTCAGGTAAAAGACCTTACTCTCGTATTGAATGTCACTGCAGTTCTTGGTCAAGAACTTCTCTAGGAGGGCTAAAACATCATTGCATACGGTCTCCAGCTCATTCTCAATCTTCTGCCTGTGTGCTTCAACTTTTCCAGCTTTTTTTCCATTTCCATCAGTCATGATTTCTGTTCTATGCTGCTGATGACTAGCCAGGAAGATTGCCTGGCACAAACAACATTTTTATACGCTACAGACAGCAGGTTTCTGTCTTCATTTGAAACGGGTTCATTCAACTCAGCCACCGCTTTTGTGGCCGCAGCCATGTCATTGTATCTCTCTGCCCACTTAGCCAGGTGAGCTTGCTGCTGCAGCTGCTCTAGATCTGTCATGGTTTCTCCCTCCATCATGGTACTGCCAGGTCGGACGAAGAGACAGAGCTCTCTGTATCCTTCTCAAGTCCTCACAAGGCCAAAGGGAGCTGCGCCTCAACAGCAGCTCCCTCTTACCTCAGTCCAGCCACAGAGCCTACAAGCGAAATCAGCAAGAGTGCACCGCTGTCTTTTCTCACATGCACAAACATGCACTTACAGCACTGACCAGGACCAGGCAGTGCTTTAGGTGCTTTGAAGAAGATGAGCATGTGCAGAGGCTCCCTGCGGCTGCTCCCGCCAACCCTTTCAAGAAGACTGAGGGCGAAAACGCATGGTCGCTTTATCCTCCTCTAATCCCTGTTTCAGCCAGGATTCAGCCTGGATCGAGCGCGTGCGTTTAGCCTAATGTGCGTTCGATCCTGGCTAAAACAGGGATTAAAGGAGGATAAAGCGACCATGTGTTTTCGCCATGAGTGTGTGTGCCCATAGTAAGATCACCTCAGCTTCTCCAAAGAGACAGTTTGCCCACCACTGTGGATCTTCTCCAGCAATAGAGTACCACCGTACCCCAAAAGAACCAGTACTCCACAAGAACCAGAAGAAGCACAAGAATGTTCCTCAGGATTTCATGGAAGCTTAACAAGGATCCCATAACACACAAACTGATATGCACAGGGTTCTTAAAGGATAAGAATTCTGAAAACTCCTGCATTAGATTATTTATGTGGCTTGAAAATTCTGAAAACACCTGGGAATTTATAGTACTGGCATAGGGGCAACCTTATCATAGGCATCTCCCACAATCTCTTCACTACATACCTTAGTAGAGTGGAAGGGATAACCATACCAGTGCCACATGAGTTCACCCATGGCACATGTGCTACCTATGTTTTCTCAAGGACTTGCACACTCCCACTGGGAGTTTTGACCTTTTTACTTTGAAGAGAAGACTGAAATCACAGACTGCTTTTTCCCTTGATATCCAAAAGTGCTTTATGAACACATGAAGCTGCCTTATACTGAATCAGACCCTTGATTTATCAAAGTCAGTATTGTCCACTCAGACTGGAAGTGGCTCTCCAGGGTCTCAGGCAGAGGTCTTTCACATCACCTACTTGCCTAGTCCCTTTTACTGCAGATGCCGGGAATTGAACCTGGGACCTTCTGCATGCCAAGCAGATGCTCTACCATTGAGCCACAGCCCCTCCTCTTATAGTCTTCTGTTCCAAGGGCAAACTATATATTACGTCACAACATTTGTGAACAAATTTCCTGCATTTTTCAAAAGTATCAACTACAGGGCAGAGGGAATTTATATCTCCATTCCCTCAATTGTTATTTAATTTTTATTTTTAATTTAGGCTATCCAATTATGGACATGTCCAAGTGCAAACAAGACTGCAGAGAGCCACTACATGACCCTGGAAAGATTCCTTCTGCTTCCCACACTCATTTATGAAAAACACACGTACACATGCACAGGAGGAAACTCACTAATCCTTAATGGAACAGACGAGGAAAGGCCTCTGTAGAAATCCAAAATCGCTCATTTTACCCTGTTGCTTGACCTGAAATCATAAGAAGTGATCTCCTGTGGCAAGAAAGCACTTGTTATGATTTCACATCAAGCAACAGGTCAAAATGAGTGATTATGGGCTCCTAGGGAACTTGCAGCTGCTGCTGAAGCCTGAGATTACATCCCAAGATTACACACATCATGCTGAGTGAGAGAAGAATGGGGCAAGGGGGACTGTCTGGCTTCTCAGGTCATCAGAGTGGCACAAGCCCAAGGAATTGTGCCTCTCCAGCCTCATCCTATGCCCCACTAGCCGCCCAAAGTACAAAATGGCACTGCAGAATTTGTTGTGTTAGCCTTGGCCAATGTGATTCAGGAAAAAGAAGGCAAAGGCTATTCTTCTTTTTTCTTTCTTTTTCTATTTTGACTTCCAAATTACGTCTTAGGGCAACCCCATAGGTTTTTCAAGGCATGAGACATTCAGAGGTGGTTTGCCTTTGCCTGTCTTTGCATAGCGGCACTGGACTTCCTTGGTGGCCTCCCACCAAATAATGACCAGGGCCGACCCTGCTTAGCTTCCAAGATCTGACTAGTTCGGGCTAGACTGAGCTATCCAGGTTGTTTTACAATATATTAAAGATTCAGGATTTAAAAGAATAGATTGGTTTTAGAATTTACACGAATGCTCGCTCTCAACATATGAATATATAGACCCGTTCTACTCACCACCCCTGCACAGAAGTCCTGAACAGATGACCATGCATTGACTCAAAACATGGGGAGGGAGAGCAGGCATGAGTGTGTTGGCCCTCACCCCCACAATTTCTGAGTTGTCTGCATGGTTTGAATGTGCAGAGGAAGTGCTTTTCTTTTAAAGAAAAAAGAAATATTGCCACATTTTAAAAAGCAAGCTAAATCCACTGCTTCAGATTGATAGAGAGCTAGAGACAATGTTCTGTGAGAATTTTCACTGCTTCAGAATTTCAGATACCCTAAAAAGAACTCAGCGTCTTTTTTCTGTAAAACTACTTAACAAAGGACAAGGAAGTGATATTAGTCAAGAGCCAAGGTCACTAATGGAGTGTCTTCTCTGTTTGATATGATTATGAACACAGTTTACACTGAAAGCACAACAAAAGGAATGACCGGGGGAAATACACAGTATATGGTTTGAGCAAACTTGTGCTATTGTTTCAGCAGGAAAAAAAAGACATCAAAAGTTTCTTCTCTTGATTTGCAGATAATAGGCTAGGACGTTGGAGAATGATCTCCAGTGCCAAACGCTGATGGGAGGGGAAAATTCATTTCCAGGAAGTAAGATTGGCTGTTGATCTATGCTTTGCTTGAAGTATACTGTGGTCAATATAAGGAAAGAGCTCCCCTTCTAAAGAACAATCTGCACAAGATGTCTAAAGTATACGATTCCAAAAGCAGGTAGTTAATTCCATCCTTGATTCCCTACATGTTCAGAAAAATGTGAAGGGGAAAATCTAAATGTAGTTGCTAACTCAGGGCTATAAGGGAGGGGGAGCATGAGTTTATAACAAAATAAGATTCTTGTTTAACAAAAAAGATTTTATTATTATTTTGAAGAAAATGTTATATTTGGACATAATGGCCACAACTAGGTCGGCAACAGCAATGAATCTTTCTGGCATAGCATGAGTGCTGGATACAAGGCGAAGTCCAACCCCAATGTGGACAGTAGAGCCACGCTCCCCCAGCAAGCCCGCTGGGGGTAACAGGGATGGCGGACCTGGGAACTCACCTTGGCTTCAGCCACTTGGTGATCCCCCGCCATTTGTGAGAGGCTGACCAAATGCCACCCCGATCCGGGCATGATCCCGAGCAGCCTCTCCACAAAATCTCTTAATGAGATCTCCCACGAGAGGGGAATGGGGCACACAGGCCGCTTCCCCTAAAATTAAATCCAGCCTCATGCGCCACCACCATAGTTGTGACACAAGCATAACAATTAACAAACATCAACCAGGGAGGGGGGGGGAACGGGACAAAGCCGGGAACGACTGAGCCCAGTCGTGCCGAAGGCCCACTTTTATGTAGGCGGACGGACTGAAGTGAAAACTTCCCTTCTCCGCCCGCCATGCTGACTCCCGGCAGCCCCCGCCCCCTATCCCCCGATAGGTTCAATTTGAACCTGCCTCGGGAGCTGATTGGACGGGGCTGCGGGGAATACAAGCGGCCGGGATGGGAGCCTGCTCAACCGTCCCGTCGCACAGCCGCTCAACCGGTGACCGCCGCCTACCCGCCTGCCTTCGCCCCGCTCTCCCCCCGCCCAGGCAGCAACATGGACTCCTGGTAAGTGGGGAATCCCTTTTCTCCTAGCCCAAGTCTATTCACATAAATTGACTGTATATTCTCATTATTTCTTTATGGAGGATGATGGATTTGGGTATTTTGAGGTCAAGGCAAATCACAAGGTAAAAACTTCATTTACAACATTATTGCTTTAAAGAATAGTAATGTTTGAAATGGTGATTATACCTGGTGTTTTGTTTCAATGTTGTCCTAGCTGTTATAGGCCCCTAGCCAACACAGTCAGACTTACTTAAGCCCATTGAAATCAACTATATGTTGGATTACCATCACAGCCTGAACAATTGTGGAACATTTGGCCAAAAATCCAGTTAAAGTTTCAGAATCTGTAATAGTTCCCATTACATCGATTAGGTACACATATAGACAGAGGTCAGGGACACATGAGGAAACATGTCAAATCCTGGGATGCCGAATGTTCATGGTTTTGTGTCCCACTTTTTTTTTTTAATGAATCAGAGTCAATTTGAAAAAAGAGTCTGATTCATTCTGCATAATAAATACTGCAGAGAATGAAAACACTGTATTTTAACAGTGACTTTTCAAGAGCCAGTTAGCTGTACTTCAAACTTTGTATTCATAAGAAGGTACAGAATAAGTTTCCTTCACTTCTAATTACTTACCGGTGATGGTTCAGAAATTCAGAACTAGGGAAGTCAGCTTTATTCATATATCACACATTCCTGCAAGCTGAGACCTGACTTTGCAAATAGATGAGAGGGTCAAGACATGGCATAAAATAAAGCCCCACTTAAAAATCTGTTAAATTCATGCATCAAGTGAAAATTCTACGTTAAACTTCACACATCGCGCATCATGCAAATGTTAACACGTTCTCACTTTTACAAACACCGTATCCACCACTTCTTCATGCAGGAGAGGAAAAAAGTGGTACTTGTTAAGTCCATGATACAGAATTCACATCTTGGCTGCAAGACTCACACCAGCCTCCTCTCAGTTCCTAAGTACTACTTCCGAATAGGGTTCTATGTTTTAAAATAATTATCTCCCTGAATCATCGGTCTTTAGAAGCTGTCTGAATAACGATAAGGGATAATGGAGAAAGGGGCAGCACCCACCCTTGCTTGCACTGCAAAGGCTTCTGACAAGGAAAGAAATAGGTATGGTTGGTGCTGATAACTTGTTATGGGCTGAGGCTGAATATAAAGGTGAAATTATATATTACTTTTTCTGATACCCCAATCTACATCCAGCCAAAGCTAAGCAGTTTGAAGAAGATA